>NC_045707.1:2533890-3783890 GCF_009834535.1 Camelus ferus
GAAACAGACTCACAGACATAGAGTGGTTGCCAGGGGGGAGGAGGGTGGGAAGGGACAGACTGGGAGTTTGAAATTTGTAGACATTGACAGGTATATATAGAACAGAGAAACAAGATTATACTGTATAGCACAGGGAAATGTATACAAGATCTTGTGGTAGCTCACGGTGAAAAAGAATGTGACAATGAATATACATATGTTCATGTATAACTGAAAAATTGTGCTCTACACTGGAGTTTGACACAACATTGTAAACTGACTATAACTCAATAAAATAAAATTAAAAAAAAAAAAGATTACTGCTAATTACAAAAAACCCAGACATCTCAAGTTCATGATTTTAGTGCTTATCTGTGTATGGGCAGATGCAAGAGGTGGGGTTCATTGAAATTATTCCTCTGTTGCGCATCTTAACTATCTAGGGCCAGTGTCCTATTTTTTTCCATCTTGAATTCCCCTCGGGGGTGCATCTTTGGGGGCGGCTGCTGTGGCTGATGGCTTGATGGTGGGCAAACGTTGCTCTTTACTGAAATGACAGGTGACTTTTTTTGTCCACAGGATGTAGCCTACTGGTTCTGTTTCTCTGACTGAACTCTGAACGATGCCCCTCCAAGAGAAATTGGCCTCTGAGGTCTGTATTTGCATGATCACTCAGAATGAGGTCATGGTAGGCAGAGGAGAGCCAGCCCAGGAATGGTTTAGGTCAGGTGCCCCTCAGCTGAGGTCAGTGTCAGGCCCAGGTCTCCGTGGAGGCTGGCTGTGGGTGGGTTGGAGGTGGAGTGCAGACCCCACAGGCAGTCGAGCAAACAGGGGGAGTGGGGGGTAGGGGGGGATGGGGGAGGGGACGGGTGAGACCTGGAGCTCTGGGACACAAGGTGAGGTTTCTCGGGGGGACAGAGGGCCTAGAGGTGCTGGAAAAGCTGGATCAAATCAATCTGACCAGCCCTGTAGCCGGGCTGGGCCCTGGGGACACAGCAGAAGATAAGGAACAGCCCTCATGGGACATACTGTCTCCCTCCCGGCGTTGCCCAGTAAGTGCCATGCCGGCACATGATAATTACTGAACAAATTCTCTGAGACTAGATCCTGCCAAGAGGGGCCCTAAAATGAGTCATTTGACAAAATTCTGGGAATAGAGCAAATGATGGAATAGGGATCTGGGATGAGAAGGGGCCTGGGCTGGGAGGTGAGAGGGCTGGGCACGGGTGGGGAGGACCACACCCCCAGGAGCCGGGGAGGGGGCGGAGCCAGCACGGTGGTTGCTGGAAGGAGCGTTCTCTTCCCTGACTTCCTTTCATCCGTCCACCCCTCCACCCCGTGGATAACTTTCCTTTTTAGGGACCGGCCTTTCCTCCCCCACAGAGTAATCAGAGCCAGGATCTCTGCCCCCCAGGCCTCCGTTTACCCTTAGACCTCTCCTAGCCTGTGGTTTTAGCAAACAATTGGATCCTTCTAGAGCTTGGAGGCCTGGCCCCTTCCTCCTTAGTGGTGGTAAGAAATGCTCCACATTCCTGAATCAAGAGGCCCGGGGCCATTCTCCCTCAGCCCAAGGACAGACCCGGAGAGGCAAAACCAACTCTGAACCCAGACACCCCTCCCAGGCTCCCTAGGTCCCTGGGCTGCCAGTGCAGACCAGGTATACTGTCACAGGCCACTCAGGGCTGCGCAGGGTCCGCTGGGGGCTTGCGGGCTGAGGCCAGACCCCTTGAGGCCCAAGGGGGCTCTAGAATGTTAGATAACAAATTCTTGGGGCTTCCCACCCTGCAGGCTGGGCTCCTGGCGTCAGGGCTGCCCAGAGGAGGGCGCTGCCTGAGTCCTGTGAGTCTCCCTATGATGCCCAGTCCTGGCACTGAGGAGGCTCTCCAAATGAATTTATTGACGGGTGACAGCAGGGCTGGGGAGACATGGGGTATCAGAGAAGGACTCTGCGAGGGTCCACACCTGTGCTGCAGCCCTGGCACGTGGGAAGTAACTAGGGAGCTCAGGGAATGTGTCCCAGGGGTCAGGTGCAGCTATGGGCCAGCCGCGTAGACGTATATTTACTCCTCACACAACCCTACCATTGGACTATCATCACATCCCCGTATCACAGATGAGCCGGTTGAAGCTCAGAGAGGGTAAGAAACTTATCCAAGGACACACAGCAGATAAGTGCAGGGGCCAGTACTGGGACTTCAGAGTCCCTGCTTTTAAGTACTAGGCACACTGCCTCAGGGGAGAGAGAAGGAAAGGCCTGGAAGGGGAGTGAACACGGGTGGGCTTGAGGCAAACAAGCTCTATGTCTCAAGGCTGTGGGGTGTCCAGTGGTGGGGGGATGGGGCACAAGGAGACAGGAGGCTGGGGAGGTCAGCTGGGCCTCAGAGGCCACAGTGAGGAGTTTCCACATTCATATGTACTATCTGTTGGGTTTCCAAGTATGCTGTCTTTTGGAGGAACGGTTTGCTACCGACAGGTACATTGAAAAAAAAGAAAACACAGCATCAGCCAATCTCTAAAGCCCTCCTGTAAGTAAGGTTTCAGGATGACCTGCATCAGGCCAGGGGGGAGACGGAGGGTGGCCGGCTCAGTCTACCCCTGGAGTGGAGGGGGCAGCTGGACAGGCAGCCGACTTGCTAGGCCAGGGGTCAAAAGTCCCAGTTCTGATGCAGACCCTGAGCCCCACCTGCAGCCCCAGATAACACTATCGTGCACAGCTGGGGTGTTGCTGGGTTAACAGGACAGTTACTGTCTATGGAGCGCCGGCTTGTGCATTATCTGGTTTCCCCGAGAATCACTGGTCCTACGTTGCTGATGGCTCCTGGGAAAATGATGAGGACGGGGTCTTACATCTGGAAGACTCCTTACAACCTGCAAAATGCTCTCATGTACCTATTCCCATCTGAGCCTCACACAACCCAGAAGCCCCAGGCTGTATTATCCTGCTTAAAAACAGAGAAATCAAGGCACTGCTTAAAGAAACGACTTTCTCATGATTCCCTGATCATTGGGGAACAACCAAGAACTCCAAACGTGGTCTTTTGATTCTCTGTTCAGGGCTCTTTTTACCTCCTGCTCAAAAGAATATCCCATTTGCAGGCATCCAGCACCATTCATCTTGCTGTCTTACTAGTAAATCCTGATCAGAATCCGGGTCCTAATAATAATAACAACAGTTGCTTTATTGAGTTCTTACTATGTTCCAGACACCTGCTTAATGCTTTACAAACATTAACTTAGTCCTCATGACAATTCCATCTATGAAACAGCTAAAATTGTTATTCCCATTTTACAGATGAGAAAATAGAGGCTCACATTGTTCCAGGACATACACCTGGGAAGCGGCAGAGCCAGACTTTGAGCCTAAACCAGTCTTCTCACACCTGGGTCCTAATTAGCAACCGCACCTCTCCCCTACACTCCTCTCTGCTTTTGAGTGTGTCTATGAGGTCTCCCCCGCTCAACATATTATAAATTCCTCTAGAGGTAGAGCCCACATCTTCATTGACTATGTATATCCTCCCAGAGCGCTGAGAATTTTGCTTTGCCTGTAGTGAAGTCTCCACAAATGTGTTAAATAAATGAAATCACTACTCACTCTTCTATAGCATCTTGGGGGTTTCAAAGGTTTGTGTGCAATGAGGTGGGGTCACACAGGTCTGGATTCAAATTTCAGCTCCACCACTTAACATTGGTGCAATCTTGACCTCAATCTCCCCATCTGTAAAATGGGTTAACAACACACACACACACACACACACACACACACACACACACACACACACACACACCATCGTTGTTAGGAAGATTAAAATAAGACAAGCTCTGTTAAACCTTTCCCCTTCCAGGATGTGGTAGGCAGAAAAATGATCCCCCATAGATGGCCACCTCGTAATCCCTGTAACCTGTGAATAGTTACATGGCAAAATTGCAGATGGAATTAAGGTTGCTAATCAGTTGACCTTAAAATAGGGAGAATATCCTGGATAATCCAGGTGGGCCCAAAATGTAATCAGAAGGGTCCTTAAATGGGGAAGAGAGAAGCAGAAGAGAAGACAGAGGGGGATGTTACCAGAAGAATAATCAGGGAGACAACACTGCTGGCTTGGAAGATGGAGGAAGGGGCCAGGGGCCAAGGAATGTGGGCAGCCTCTAGAAGATAGAAAAGGGCAAAGAAATGGATTTTCCTTAGAGCCTCCAGAAGGAATGTAGTCCTGTCGACCCCTTGATGTTAACTGAGTGAGACTTATACCAGACTTCAGACTTCCTCTAGAACTGTAAGATCATAAATGTCTGGTTTAAGCCAAGTTCATGATCATTTGTTACAGCAGCAATAGATCACTCTGTTCAGAGCTTCACAAGCATCATCTCACATAATCCTCCCCATAAGTCTATGAAGTAGGTTAGCAATACCCCCATTTTATGGGCAAGGAACCTGCGGCAGACAGAATAATGGCCCCCAAAGATGCCCATGTTCCAATCTCTGGAGCCTATGACTGTTAGGGCAAAAAGGGCAAAAAGGCCTTTGCAGGTATGATTTTGAAAAGGATCTTGAGATGAAAAGATTATTCTGGATTATCCAGGTAGGCCTGGTAGAATCACAAAGGCACTATTAACAGGAAGGCAGAGGTTAGTGTCCTTGTCCATTCAGGCAGCTATGACAAAATACCACTGAGTGGGTGGCTTATAAACAACAGAAATTTATTTCTCACATTTCTAGGGGTTCAGAAGTCCAAGATTAAGGTGCCAGCACGGTCACTTTCTGGTAAAGGTTGTCTTTCTTGTTCATAACCAGCACCTTCTTACTGTATCTTCACATAGCGGAGGGGGCAGTGGGGTCTCTCTGGATCCTCTTTTATAAGTGCACTAACCTCACTCATGAGGGCCCCACCCTTGGGACTTAAGCACCTTCCATAATGCCCCATCTCCTAATGCCATTATCTTCGGGAATTAGGATTTCCACATATAATTTTGGGGGGTGGGGATACAAACACTCAGATCATACCAGTCAAATAGTCAGAAAGGAAACAGAGGTTGGAGCGATGTGATTCGAAGACAGAGGGCCAAGCTATCAGCCAAGGAGTGTGTTCAGCCTTTGGAAGCCAGAAAAGGCAAGGAAATGGATTCTCATCTGGAGCCTCGGGAAAAACCACAACCCTGTTGACATCTTTATTTTAGCTCCATAAGAGTCACTTTGGACTCTTGTCCTTTGGAATTAATTGTAAGATAATACATTTGTCTTATTTTAAGCCACTAAGTATGTGGTAACTTGTTATAGGAGCCGTAGAAGATTCATCCAAAACCCAAGGATGCTCAGAAAGGTGCAGTGGTAGGGATGGGACTAAAATGCAGTCCTTCTGTCCATAGGAACTGTGCTCAAGCTCCCAGCCATGAAGCTGACTCAACAGCTGACCAGGATCAGGAGTTGAAGGCACCAATGCCACTGTCCCCAAGGAGAAGTGATCCTGGTGGTGAACCTAGGGGAAGTCTGCTGTTTTTAAAATGTCAGAAGTCTTATGGGAAAGAGGAATCTTTTTGGCTGGGTGCAGCAAAGAGCTTCCATATTTTGGATCAACTCCAATTGAGGAGAACTGGCAGCCAGGGAGCTCTGTGCAGAGCAGAATCTTGAAGCTGAGTGGGAAAATGTGCTGCAGGTCGACTGGCAATGCCTGCCTTGGCCTCGACATGGCTGAGCAGCAGTGTATGCTGCTCTGGATTAGATGAGTTCCCTGGGGCTGGCCCTGAGTTTGACTCATCTTCTTATTCCCAGGGCCCAGTGGTGTGCCTGAAACAGAGCAACCACTCAATAAATATTTCAGGGAAGAAGGGAAAGAGGTTGGAAAGGAGAGGGAAAGGGAAATTGATTTCCAAGGAGGCCAGGTCTAGGGCCAGCGGGTAGAATCCCAGGCTGGAAATCTGATTTGCCTACTTGCTCTGATCACAGCAATCCCTTCCTTTGGGGATGCACCCCTCCCCCATTACATTTGGTTACAGCAGCAGGCCTGCCAATCCCAAGGTCCTGCCCCTCCTACCCAGGGGCAGGCCTGTGACTCAAGCTGGGCAACCTGACTCTATTTCCCAGAATCTGAACTTTGACGAGAGGCCCTCAGAGAGAGAGCCTGGAGAGGTGGTCCCCAGAGTCAGGCACCCAAGAGAAAGTGGGGGATCCACGTCTGTGGGACCCCTGAGATGGTACTCAGACACTCCTAACCTTAAAGCCATCTCTTTCAGGACCAGCAGCCAAAGGCACAGAAATGACTGGGAAAACTGGCATCCTGAGGCGATCCATGCATCCTGCCCCTCCCGCATTCCAGCAGCTCTGCCCGTTGTGTGCCAGTAAACACCGCCACCCCCAGTTTTTCCTGCTCAATTATTCAAAGTTAGTTTCTGTGGCTTGAAATCGAAGAAGCCCAATCAATATTATACAGTTTCTCAAGAAGGAGGAGCTAGCCTGCAATCAGAACTATTCAATCGGAAAAGATCTTGAGTTGGAACTTGAGAAAAGAGTAAAATGGACTGAATGTTTTTGTGCCCCTAAATTCCTCTGTTGAGTCCTAATGGGCTGGTATTTGGAGGTCGGGCCTTTGGGAAGGACACCCCCAGGATGGATTCGTGCCCTTCAATGAAGAGGAAGAGAGCTAGCTTTCTCTCTCTCTCTCCCTTGGGAAGATACAGAGAGAAGACAGCTGTCTGTAAACCAGGAAGAGGACTTTCACAGAGAATCTGACCACGCTGGCAGCCTGAACCCGAACGTCCAAGCCTCCAGGACCAAGAGGAATAAATGTCTGCTGTTTAGGCCCCCCAATCCTGAGGTGTTCTGGTAGAGCGAGCAGCGCTAAGACACAGGGATTGGGGATCCATCTGGTGGGAAGGCCGTTCAGTGGGAAATGAGAGGGACAGTCAAGAGCCCTGTAGGCAGTGAGCCGTGAGTTAGATTCCCTCCCTTCTGGATGCAGCCCTTAGGCAAGTCAGTTGGCTCTCTGAGCCTCTATGTCTGTGAAATGAGGCAACGAGCCTGTTTATCTCATCGGGTCCCTGTAAGGCAATGGGGATAATGGGTGAAGCGCTCAGCATAGTTTGGGTTTCTCCCCTCTCCAGGGTCCTTGTGCTGAGGTGGGAAGCCCCATAAAAAAGACTGGCAGGACTCCCAGGCAGGGCCACTACTCTCCTGCCAGCACCATCCAGTTCCTTGGCCCAGCAGCTCTATTTCGCTTTTTTCCTCTGAAACGGCTTACTTCTAGGAAAGTGGAACTTACCCCTAAAATTCTATTGGTTCCCTAAGCTAACTCCTGATTGGTCCATTTGTAGTACTTTATTTGCATGTAGCTCATTCTTGATTGGTTATTTCTCTCCCTCCTGACTGGTCCATTTCTACAAAGCTTGTTCCTAATTAGTCAATTTTTGTTATACCTTATTTGCATATGATGTTGCAAAGTATAAAACTGGCAGCCTATAAAAGCCTGTGTAAAACTACAGATGGGGTCCAGAGCTTGGAGTGTTAACTCCTCTAGGCCTGCTGGCATAATAAACCTGAGTTCTCCAACTCTCAGAGTGCTGCTTGGTCTCTCTCCCGGATCCAGGTTGCTGTCACAACTGAGCTGTAACACGTTTTTCTGCAACAGTGCAAAGAGGAGTCATATGAGAGCAATATGTCTTATAACCACAGTTAGCACCTGCCTGCCAGACACCAGCACAGATTCCTTCATGACTCTTCAAAGTGATAACAACTAGCCTCAATCCACAGATGCCTGTTGTGAGCCCAGAGAGGATTAAATCCATCTATCCTCAAGGCCACCCAGCCAGCCAGCAGGAGGCTGGACTTGAACCCAGGCACTTTCCAACCAGAGCCCCAGAACTTATCCAGGACCTGCACTGACTCCCCCTGGGAGAGACCCAAATCCCTCCCTACAGTAAGGCCCCTTGATGGCAGACACAGGGTCTCAAACCCACAGAGGGGCCTCAGCCCCAAGAAGCTGTGGGTCCCATTAGAGACAAGATGCCCACATGGAAAAGCTTAGTGAACTTAGAAGGTAAAGCATATAGCAGGGGTCCCGGGAACTAGGAAGACGCTGGGGAGGGAGGGCCCCTCTGCCTGAATTTCAGGCCATATCCAGTGTCTCCAGAAAGAAAGGACAAGAAGCCACCACCCTAATCCTGAGGCTCCCGGGGAAGCAGTAAATTCCTGGGAGAAAACAGGTTCCCACAGGCTTTATCCTCCCTCCCCCTTCGACCTCCTCTAGGCAGCTCATGCAGTGAGGGGAGGGGAGTAGGGGGAAGGGAGGAAGAGAGGGTCTCCTCTTATCTTGGGGAAGGGGAGGGTGTGCATGCGCACACACATACACACACACAAGAAGAGAGGGCAGAGCAGCTCAGGCACAGAGCTGATGGGCTCCAGGGCTCACCAGGTCCCACCTGGTTCCTCAGGCAGTGCCTCTGGCAGGGTCCACAGAAAGAGGGTGGCTGGGTGCAGCCAGGACTTGGGTCTCCCAGATTGGAGTCTGGGCAAGCACACACCCAGCTTCTGCCAGACAGGATATTTCTCCAAGCCCCTTCGTCTCTCCACAGACCCCCAAGATGGAACAATGAAAAGAAAGAGCATGGATTTGGAGCCAGGGATCAGGTTTCCAGACTCACTCTGACACTAACCCCCGCCCGTTCCTGGGCCTCCAGTTCCACAGCCATCAAACAAGGGGGTTGGACGCCATTTTCAAGGTCCCCTCTGGCTCCAGTGTTCTGAGAGTTGAGGATTACAAGTTGGGGCCAGGTTTCCCCCATCTCTCCAGAGGCCTCAGAGATCCCAGATGGAGGAGGAATTTTTTAAATTGAAATATAGTTGATGTACAATATTATATATTATAGGTATACAGGATAGTGATTCACAATTTTTAAAGGTTATACTCCACTTATATTTATTATACAATATTGGCTATCTTCCCTGTGCTGTACAATATATCCTTGTAGCTTATTTCACCCCTAATAGTTTGTACCTCTTAATCCCCCACCCCTATCCTGCCACTCCCCACTCCCCTGTCTCGCTAGGTAGCCACTAGTTTGTTCTCTGTATCTGTGAGTCTGCTTCTTTTTTGTTATATTCACTAGGTTGTTGTATTTTTTTTAGACTTTGCACATAAGTGATATAATATAGTATTTGTCCTTCTCTGGCTGATTTACTTCACTTTATATGATAATGTCTTGTTCCATCCATGTTGCTGCAAATGGCAAGATTTCATTCTTTTTTATGGCTGAGTAGTATTCCAATGTACATATATACCACCTCTTCTTTATCCAGTCATCTGTTGATGGACACTTAGGTTGCTTCCATATCTTGGCAACGGTAAATAACGCTGCTATGAATACACTGGGGTGCATTATCTTTTCGAATTAGTTGGTTTTTTTTTTTATATATATATCCAAAAGTAGAATTATTGGGTCATATGGTAGTTCTATTTTTAGTGTTTTGAGAAATCACCATACTGTTTTCCACAGTGGCTGCACCAATTTACTTTCCCACCAACAGCGTAGGAGGGCAGATGTAGGAGGAATTTGGACAGAGGCTTGGATGGATGGAAGGGCTCTGGCCCCTACTGTCCCCTTCTGCTAAGCCAAGGTGCCAGCCAGCAGGCAGGGTGGGTGGCGCAGGCAGGAGAACAGAGGAGAGAACTGGCCCCTGGTGATGGAACAGAGGGCAGAGCCCAACTGGGCCCTATTGTACCCCACCCCACTCCTGGGCCCCTGGCATCCAAAGCCAGCTTGCCAAGGGAATTAGATGCCAAGCAGAGACTTCTCGGAGCAGGGGTTGGGGGTGAGGGGCAAATGGGGGAGCAGAGAGGGGAAAGCAGGGGGAAACCTCCTGAGGCTGCTCTCCTCCCTTCTTGTTTGGCTCTCAGACCCACCTGGGAGCTCCCTCTGGAAGCTTACTGCAGCCATGGGGTCCTGATGTGGGGGATGGGCACACGGATGTGGCAGGAGGCTGGTGGACCTGCCCCACCCTATTAGGCTGCTTTACAAGTTAAAGTAGCTGTGGAGTGAAGGGCCACCTCTTAGGATCCTAAAAGTTAAAATTCTTTATGAATCAAGAGTCTTATTGCCAATGGTGGACCCTTAGGCTTGGGGCTGAAGAAGGATTCTTGGATCAGTGTTTTTCAAACTGCAGGTTGTGACCGACTGGTGGATTTTTTTTGAAATTAATTTAGTGAGTCACACTCAGAATTTAATAATAATGATGATAACAAAATAGAAGAGAAAATAGCAGAGTAAGAGTAAATTGTCTTGTGAAACTCTTGTTTCAGTTTTGTGTGTTGTGCCAAGTTGTGATGTAATGTATGTCTTCCTCCTGATCGCAGTTAAGAAACCTTGAAAAGCCACTGACTTGGATCACATGTCCAACCCTTTGTTCACCAGCAGGGAAAAGTGAGCTGGCAGGCAAGGCCCTTCCCATCCGGCCTCGACCTACCAGTCTCAGTCCCTGTCTCACCCAAGAGACCACATGTTTTGCCACACCCAGCCAGGGGCCCCACCCCAGCAGCTACCTGCATGCACACCTCTTTGCTTCCTTCAAATTCCCCTTTCTCTCAGCCTAACGCCCAGTCCTGTCTTCACCCAAGGAGGCCCTGTTCACATGACACTCCCCCAGTGGGGCTGCACAGGTGTCCCCTTCATTGTTGGCAGCCCCACGATCTGCCACAGCACAGCACTCACCCTCTATAGATAACCTGGTCCACATCGGGGAGCGGGAGCAGGGCTGAGCACACTCTGATTTAATGAATGAAGGAATGAAATCATTCATTTAAAATAAATGAAAATGAATATTGACTGAAGGTTGAGTTGCTCTGGGATTGGGGGTCCTGGTGCAAAGGCTGGATGCTTTAGTGTCATCCAAAAATTGCTGTGCACCTACTAAGCGCCATGTACCCGACAAGCTACTTGGAGTACCAGACCAACCAGAATAAGGCGACTTTCCTTAAGGAATTCATGATCCAATGTGAGAGACAGGCAAGTAAATCACCACCCCAGTGTGGAAAGAGCCCCAATAAATGTACATGCCTAAGGGGACCCCAGGGAGCTGATGACACTGTGCCAGCATCTAAGATGATGACAAGAGCCCCCAGGACAAGGACTAAAGCGGGGTGGGGTGGGGTGGGAATCTTGCAGGCAAAAGGCAAAAATTCTCTTGCTACTTTGTAGGTCCTTTATAGCACAAGACACTTTAAAATAATTTTTAAATCATTTTAAGCGAAGTAAATCAGAGAAAGACAAATATCACGTGATACATTTATATGTGGAATCTAAAGAAATTATACAAATGAACTTATTTACAAAACAGAAAGAGACTCTCAGACATAGAAAACAAACTTACGGTTACCAAAGGGGAAAGGTGGGGAGGGATAAATTAGGAGTTTGAGATTAGCAGATAAAAACTATCTATAAAATAGATAAACAAGGTCCTACTGTATAGCACAGGGAACTATATTCAATAGCTTATAATAACCTATGATGAAAAAGAATGTGAAAAATAATATATATATATAACTGAATCACTGTGCTGTGCACCAGAAACTAACACTACATTGTAAATCAACTATACTTCAATTAAAAAAATTTTTTAAATTTTTTTACACTTACGTATTTAACTCCCCCACTAGACAGTAAACTGCAGGAGAGAGGGCTTGGTGCTTGCCTTGCTGTGCTGCATGCCAATGCTGAGCACCATCTCTGGGGCCACATCCTATCGAATTAAATATTTACTGAATGGATAGTCAGGAAACTGCAAATGGTTCAGGTTGGCCTGAAAGTCAAAAGCAAGGAGGAAGTGGTAGAAAGAAGGGCCCAAGACCACAGAAGGCACCTGTGCCCTGCTAAGGGCTACGTCTTTTTCTTGCAGGCACTGAGGAGCCACGGGAGGGTTTGTAAGGGAGACAGGTCATAAGATTCATGGTTTAGAAAATTCCACTGGCTTTGGTGTGCGGGGTGGGCTCCTGGGGCCCAGGTGGGCAGCCGAGAAAGCGAATGGAGAAATAACCCAGGCAAGGAGACTGCAAAATAGAGGCAGCCAAGCGGGGCTCGCTGGCGCAGAGGAATTTGCATGCTGCAGGTGTGCGCGGTCAAGGCCAAGCCCTGCTCCTGGCGCCGGTCAGCCGCTCACATCTCGGCTCCTCCCTCCGCAGGTGCACAAGAGTGGGCCTCCTTCACCTCCCGCCTCAGCGCAGCCCTAGGAGATTCGTGCCAAACCCCAGGCAGTTAGAACGCTCAGAAATTTTGACTTTACACTTAAATTTGTATCTTATTTTTCTCTTTTTAAAAATCAGCTCACATTTTAACATACGCATATATGTTTAAAGTGAACATTAGATGAATGTATGCAGGGTCATTGTACTATTATTCTCTCTGCCCTTGTATGTGTGAACATTTCCGGACTCAAAATGTAACGTGAATATAATGTCACGACGATATATGTATGTAGAAGACTAAGGGCCATAAAGTCATTCTAAACTCTAGATGGAAACTCTTAAATCATCACACACACAAAAGCCTTGTGTTTCAATTTATCTGGCTCCTATTTCTTTTCTGTTTTTTTGTTTTTTTTGTGGGGGGAGGTAACTAGATTTATTTATTTTAATGGGGGTACTGGGGATTGAAGTCAGGGCCTCGTGTATTCTAGGTGTGCACTCTACCACTGAGTATACCCTCCCCCACCCCGCATCCCCTCCTCTTTCTCTTGCCCAGAACACCCCGTATGAGATCTGCCTTGCCTCTCCTAAAAAGGGAGATTGCTAAGGTGTTAAAGAAATCCTGCAAAAGACGTTCTTCTTGACGCTGATGAGGATTTACTGCAACGTGAAATATAAGCAGCTCGCTGTTTTTAAAAACTGAACACTGGCAAACAAGACAGGGAGTAAGGCTGAAGTTAAGAGTCACGAACACAAGGGGGTTCGGGTTACTTCCGACCACTGGGGACGCGAAGTCAGTAAGCAAAATTGCTGTATTCGAACCCAAGTCGTGCGGTTTTAGAGTTCTGGCTCTTACTAAGCCACACCATGTAAGTTGGCGGAGGCAGTTAACTTTTTAAAAGTGGAGTTCGATGTCAGGCACTCAGCAGACAACGGGTGGGCTGGGTCGTCCTTGAAAGGAGGCTGATTTTCCTCCCATCCCACTCCTGGCTTTCCGGTTGCTCTCCCCCAGCTTTCTGGCCCAACTACCCCTGCCTGCTCGTTCCGTGGGTCCAAGGCTCAGGCCAGCGGGATGGGAGGGGGCGCAGGTGCGTAGAGCCAGGCCTGAGCCGGGCGTGGCCGGGGATCGTGCGCGCCCCGACGGGAGCCCGCGCCCCTGGGCAGACTCCCGGGGTGGCTAAGCGAGGCGGGGCGGCGCTTCCCGGCAGGAAGGCGCTGGGGGGCGCGGCCTAGGAAGGATGCCCCGCGCGCGCGGGCTGCGGCAAGCGGCGGAAGGACGCAGGTGACGACAGCCGCTCCAAAGGGGCGCTCAGGCCGCGCTCACCTAATAAGGGCAGGCGCGGCGCGGGCGGGGCGGAGCCGGCGCGAGCGGGGCGAGGGGGCGGGGCAGCCCACCCTGCGGCCCCGCCCCGGAGCCAGACTGAACCTCCGCGGAAAACTTTGCTGCAAGGGCGGGCCCCTGCAGTGATGCCCCCAGATGCCCTAACGTCCTTTCGGGGAACTCCCCGCACCGCCCCACCAACCCTGCCTAGCCCGTCTCCAGTCTGAGACCGCTCCAGCTCCGTCCTCCCGGAGCTGAACTTGACCGACACCCCTTGTGACTATGGGTGGGCTTCTTCACTTCACCTTGGCTACACGTCCTCACTGGGTACCTGGGGTTACTACCCGGGGGCCGTATCGGGAGTACCTTTAGTAGCCACACCTTGGAGCACTAATCGAGCCTCACGGTCAGATGGTGCACCTTCTCAGCCCTGTCTGCCCCAAGTGGATGCTTTTTTTATTGGCACTAAGGAAGTCACTGTACCTCAGACGCAGCCCAGGGCCTGGCTAAACATTAGCCATTGATCCATCCGAAGTGGTTGGCTGACTGAACCTGTGAACGAAAAATAACTGCAAACCATATCAGGAAACAAAGAATGCTGAAGCCATCAGGTCATCAGCCCCTGCCGCCACCCCCCAGTGAAGAAAAGCCTGCAGCTCAGCCTCTGCAGCCGCTCACAATGGTGCACTCTGAGGGGACTCAGAATAAGAAAGGACAGGATACTGGCCCTAGATAGCTAGATGCTTGTCAAAGGAATGAATTCAATGAGCCCAAATGTTTGCTTCCTCCCGTAGAGAGAAAAGCACTAAATTCTTTAACTTAAGATGCCTGGTTTTCTTTAAGTAACAAATAATCTTTTATTGTTCCAACTACCTGGTCTTTGTTGTAAAGCTTCTATATATCCTAGCTCCTCCCCTACCTCTTCGGAGCAGTCCCTCAGAGCGATCTGAGAGGCTGTCATCCTGGGCTGGAAGGGGTTTGAGTCCTCAGAAATGTCCGCCAAGTAAAACATAACTCTCAACTTTTAGGCTGTGCGTTTATTTCAGTCGTCAAACCCTTTTTGGTGGGACAAGACTCTAAACCTAAGAGGAAGTGTCTGGCATGAGTCAGACCACTGGTCACCTGGCCTCCTGTCTTCTCCCTCCAAGCTGTCCTCACAGACCAGATCCTTTTAACAACCTAATCTCTCCAATTGCTCTTCTGCGACCTCCATCCCACTCTTTAAAGCCTTCACAGCCTCCCAGGTGCCCACAGGATATGTTTGAGGGGAGCAAAAGGTATTACCTCAAAATACACCTTTTTGGTATATTGATTATTTTAAGCTGGCTGTTTAAAAAAAAAAAAACAGAATGTTACCTTTTTTTGTAAGAAACATTTACAGGAAAAATACTTGTAACGATGTCTCCCTCTCTGTTCCAGAAAGAGTAGGATGATTCTAAGTCTCCAGAAACTCTTATCCAGGGAGAAGATAAGGACTCACTTAAATCTGCATAACAATTTTACCCTCCTTTACTGTGTTTTTCCTCATAACTTCCTGTAACTGACTCCCCAGCTCCAACATCTTCTTTTGCCTTAGCTTAAGATGCTGTTTAAGGCGATGGCTTCAGCCATTTTGGAGAGTTACTCAGGTTTCCTGGGTATCTCACTTGTATACAAGAGGTGTACATGGTATTAAACTTTTTTTTTCTTGTTAATCTATCTTATGTCAAGAGGTGGCCAAAGAACCCAGAAGGAAAGAAGTAAAAAATTTTCCACTCCTGCAGTGTCGACCCTCTCAACTCAGTATACAGACCTCTGAACTTGCAGTTCCCTGGAGGCATCATGCTGTTCCATGCTTACCTCATAGAAAGCCCTTCCCTTGCACACACTCAGACATATGCTCATCCTTCACAAAGTTACCTCAGTGTCCTCCCCCTGACTTCTCTACTGATTACTTAATCTTTCTGAGCTTCAATTTCTTCATCTGCAAAATGGGAAGAAAATCATGCCCCTCTCACTGTGTCATTGTGAGGGGCCAATGAGTTAATGTCTGTACAACGCTCAAGACAGTGCTTGGCACACAGTACTGCTCACAAAAATCTCTGTTGAACAAATTCATTTTACTGTATTTCAATATCCGTGCATGTCCTCTGAGTTCTATAAGGGCTGGACTCTTCCTTCTCCGCCTGTACATTTCTGGTGCCTGGCACATAGTAGGTGCTGATTTTTGGTGAATAAGTGAATTTCAGGCAGTGGTGGCTGTGGAAGGGGAGGAGGAAGTCCCTCACCAGAATGAGCACCATTAACAGTGAGAAAATAAACCCCGCATCTGCTGGGATGTAGCATCTTCTGACTTTCCCTCTGCAGCCTCCTAGGATCTTCATGGCAACCCAGGAGAGGCGTGGGATAGCCATTGACCCCGTGGTCCAGGTGACTCTGAAACGTGCAGAAGTGAGTGACCCACAGTTACACAGTGGCTGGCAGAGCCAAGCCTCATCTGCTTTTAGTACTCAAAGTCCCATGTCCCTGGAACCCCCTTTAGTCTCAGGCAAACCAGGATGGTTGATCATGTTGCCGATAGATGCAACCGGTGTTCCAGGCTCTTGTCCCGTCCCAGAAAGAATTCAGAGACAAGATGTAGCGGTTAAAAAAAGTAAAGTGAGGATTTATTAAAAGATGGATAGTACACTCTTGAGGGGAGAGCGGGCAGGCTCAGGCGGGCGGCTGCCCTGAGTTTCTTTGGCAAGTGAGTTACATAGGGTGTAAAAAATGAATGGGCGGAATATTCATTGTGGTGGGAAGGGTTTGGGGTCGTATTCCCTGATTATCATCCCAACTCCACCTTCCCAAAGGTAGGAGGGATTTTTGTCCTTATTTAGTCTGGATCGAAAGTGTCATGGCATCGATGCATGATGGGTACTTCTGACCTGCAAGGCTACTTTTATTGAAATGAGGGCATAATGAGCAAAAGGTTACATTCGAACACTGGAAATTCCTGCCTTTTCTCACCTTTCTTTGTTCTTCTCCAGGCCACTTGTCAGCCCAAAAAGCATGATCCCTTATCAGCCCAAAGGTTCCTGCTTTTCTTTATCTGCCCAGGGACCCCTGCTGCTTACATGATGGGTGGTTTCCTGCATTTGGCCTGTGCCCCTCCTTTCTGCCCAAGTCCTGCCATTTGGTCTGTGTCCCCTTTCTCTGCTCATATCTAGCTATCTGCCTGCTCTAACAGTCACTCTAGATCAAGTTCCAAAACCTAGTCTCTGAGGACCCCTACCTTCACCTCCACCCACCCTCCCGCCCCTCCAGTCCGTGCCACTGTCCACAAGCTTTTTAGTGACTTTCCTGAAGAGAAGACAATGCACTCCATCCCAGAGGGTCTGAGCAGCTAAAAAAAATCGCTTTCTCTCTTACTCTCTTACTACCCTGAAAAGTCAGACTCACAGCACAATGAGGGTGAGGGAGGAGGGGGACAGAGGAAGAGGGCCCAGGCCTGGGGCTAGGAGTTCAGCTCACTTTGACAGACTCATGGGCACTCTTGCACCTGGAGAAGGAGGCCAGCCCGGCCCTCCAGGGCTCTCAGTCCAGTGAGGGAGACGGATGTGTGTTCACAGGGCATGTCTGGTTGAAGGCCAGCTTGAGAAGGGGACGAGGCCTCAGTGGGTCTCTGAAGAGCCACCTCCTGACCTGGCCCCTCCCCAGCTGGCCTCAGGCTCCCACCCATCATCCCCTCCCCTCCCCGGGTCTGGTTTCCTCTGTTAACCAGGGAGTGGGAGCTGATCTCTGAGGGCCTTCTGCCCTGAGGTTAATGACTTGGGGCAAGCAGAGTTCTGGGAAATGCAGCCTCCAGAGAGGAGGCCTCAGAGGCCAAGTCCACCCGAGCCAGTGAGGCCACAAGCCCAGGCCCCATGTGCACAAACAGACTCATCTTCCCAGGCTGCCCCAGCTCGGGGCAGCCCCAGCTCCCGGCCCTCCTAGGCCACTGTCCAAGGAAGCCGTTGGTTCCCCAGAGCCCACGGGGCCAGTGCCGGGACAGGGAGGGCCTGGGCCGGCCCAGCAGAGCCTGCCCTCCTTCTCCTTTGCTGACGAAGAGACACCTACTCTTGTGGCCCGAGAACTGGGGCTCAGGGGTCAGGGCCAAGTGCTGAGCAAACACTAGGCCCATTGGGCAGCCAGTCCCCTACCTGCGGCCACTGTAAAGTCACTCCTAAACCATGTGGTACTCAGCAGGGCAAGTAAGTGCAGGCATGGGAGGGAGGGTCTTTCCGGGGTCCAGGGACTTGGCAGGGAGGAGGCACCCTCAGGGGAACTAGCTCCTCCTTCCCTTACCTCCTTAGAAATACTCTCTCTCTGCCAACCTCAGTCGAGAGGAACCCCAAACTAGCAGTGGGAGCCAAGAGCCACCTCTGGATTCTCTCCTCTTGCTGGTTGACCCCAGGCAAGGCCCTGACCCTCTCTGGTTTCTATTTCTCTCTCCTGGTCTAGCCTTGGTCTAGCTCACCATCACTGGGCCCCTGCGAGATGGGAATGATGAATACAAGAAATAATATGGGAACAACTAATATTCTCATTTCCTGGGGAGTGAGTACTCGGTGGCTCAAGGACATACAGTGGTGCCCAAAGCCACATGGGAAGTGGCAGAGATGCTGGGGGGCCTCCCAGGTGAGGAGAGAAGGTCCTCTGTGATGAGGTCTGGGCGGCAGGATAAGGATGAGGAGTGGTCCAGGCACAGGGTCCAAGATGGAACAATTCCTTGGTAAAGTTCCACATGTCATTCATTCCTTCACTCATTGTCTTGGCAGAGTCCTCTGGGCAGGGGCCCATGGGGAGCGTATGGACGGGGAAGACTGAAGAGGGAGGTGAATTAGGAGGGGCTTGGAGAGGCGCTGTGATCTTAGGAGCTGTGTTTTCTCCTGTAGTCCAGGAGTGTCTGCATCCGAATCACTAGGGCTTTAAAAGTGCACATTTCCAGGTCCCACCCCAGACCCATTACCATCACCAGATCTTTATACGAATGGTTGCTTTGAAATTCGGAGTCTCAGAGATGCCAGGATTTGGGGCCTGGAAATTTCTTAGGCAAAGGTGGCAGGGACAAAAGTGTGGCTAGATGTGGAGCAGGTCTGCTGACATTCTGGCTGCTCAGCCCTCCCTCCCCCAAAGTAAACCAGCAGGTGGGAGGTGCAGGTGCTGGGCTCCAGCTCGGGTTTCAGGCCTGGGGACACTCCTTCCGCTGCTCTCAGCCACAATAAAGCACTCCCTTTGACCTGGGAACCCCGTATCTATAAAATGTCCAAGAAGAAATAAGCTCTATGTACAAACATGTTCATGCCAGCCTCATTTATAATGGACAAAAAAATTAACTGAAAAATACCTAAGTGTTGGACAGTGGGGGAAAGGTGAAAGGGTGTGACCCTCGCTGAGTGACGTCCCCAGGTCTGGGATACATTGAAGGGTGGTCATGGGAATGCTGCTATGGGGGTTAGGAAGGCTGTAAGGGAGAGGAGCAGGGACCCCGAGTCAGACTGTCTGGTTTACATCCTGGCTCTGCCCCTTCCTAGCTGTGTGACCTGAAGCTGTAACTACAGCTCTCTGTGCTTCAGTTTCCTCATCCATAAACTTAGGACCTACCTTCTAGGGTTATGAGAGCATTGAAGGAGTTCATATACAGAGTGTTTAGAACAGTGCCTGGAACCTCTGTGTGCTAGCCATGACTATTAAACTACGTAACACGCTGTTACCAGCTAAGTTGTGTCTCCCCAAATTCATCTGTTGAAGTCCTAACCCCAGTACCTCAAAATAAAGCTGTATTTGGAGATGGGGCTTTTACAGAGGTGATGGCATTAAAATGGCTCACCTCTGTGCCTTTGCACATGCTGTTCCCTCTGCCTGGAATGCTTTTCCCATTGCTCCTCTTCAGGGCTTCTAATCATTCTGTGCTTATCATCATGATGGTAAATGGTACCTGTTTCTACCATGGCATTTATACTTTCAATTGTCTCTATGTGTCTGCTGTAAGCTTCTTGAGGGCAGGGTCCGTGTCCTCCTCTGCTTTGACTCCTAATTCCGAGCACCAGGCTGCCCAGAGAGGCACCCACAGACACCAGCTGGCTGAGGTTAGGGGATGCGGTTACCATGGTGGGACTGGAGAGAATATTCTAGCCTTAGAAGTAGATCCTAAGCCAAGAAATCTTCTGCCTCCTGCTCAGGGCTCAGGGTGGTGGTGGCAGACAGCCAGAAGGGAGAGGCCCAAAGTCCCTGTTCTTGGGGACAGCAGTGTGGCAAAGGGGGAGGCATAGGTGCTGGGTCAGGGCATCCCACATTCATTTCCCAGGGTGTGTCTTGGACACATCATAACAAGTCTCTGGGCCTCAGTTTCCTCATCTGGGACATGGAAACAACCATTGCTACCTCAAGTGGGTGTTGGGAGACTCAGATGTGGTGGCACCCCTGGCAGTGTGGGACACAAAGGGATCCAGATTGCCTTTTGGCTGGAGGTCGAGGCAGGCAGCAGACCAGAGACAGACAGCTACTTGCCTGTGGTCACCCAAGAAGCCGGCTGAAGGAGGGGAACCAGCTCACCCCATCAATAATTAGCAGCTGGCTCACAAAAGGTGCTCCCATTGGTTCCTGGCTTAGAGGCATGAGCTGAGCGAGAGGCCAGTCAGACATGGCTGGGAGGCATGGAGAACAGAGGACTAGACTCCGGGTGAATTCCAGTGGGCATTCTCCAAGGGTGAGGTCACCACCTCTAGCTCCCCGGGGGCTGCCAGAGCCACGGGCACCACTGAGCTAGCTCCAGAGCAGGAGGGGGTGATGGCAGGGGTCAGAGCCAGGACACAGAACCAAATGTAAGGCCCACAGCCTGGCACAAATGTAAGGCCCACAGCCTGGCACAACGACAGCCCCTCCCCTGGTGAGGTGCTGGGGCCCTTATCTCGGGAAGTCTGGTGTTTCCTGTTTAAGATGTAGCTTAGAGTCAGGGGAAGCTGAGGGGAAGGGGAAAGCAAAGCAATGGATGCTTCTTGAGCGCCTGCTGGGTACCAGAATGTTTAATCCTCGGATGGCCTCATTCCCTCATTCCGTGGTGATTGTTATTAGCCCCAGTTTGCAGATGATGCAAATGAAGCTCGAAATGGTGAAAAGCCTTGCCCCAGAGAGAAAGCGGAGTGGCTAATGGGTAAGAACACAGGCCCTTTGGAATCAAACACATCTGAGTTCAGATCTGAGCTCTGACTCCGGTCATGGCCAAGTTAGTTAAGCACTCTGGGCCTCAGTTTCCTCCTCTGTAAGTTGGCGATGGTGGCAGTGGCCACTTCCTGGGCTTGTCAGGAAAGCTCAGTGAGAGGACGCAGGTAACGCCCTCAGTGAGCGCCAGCCTTCATCATCCCCATCTTGCTGATGTAAGCTGAGCCTCAGGATGGTGAGGCAATGTGTTCGAGACCACAGGCCGGGTGGTAGCAAGATTAGAACCTGAACCCAGATCTCATTCTTCCTGCCCTACTTATACCACTGTGCAATGGCCGGTGGTGGCCCTGGCTTCCAAAAGGCTGTTAAGAAGTGGCTGGAGAGGGGAGGCTCCATGGAACAACCAGTGGCCCAGATTTCCGGCAGAGCCACGGAAGCCAGTCCCGGGGACTGGAGTTCAGGGTCACGCCTGCAGCCAGTGTTCCAGGCAGCGGAGAGGAACTGCGAGAGTGTGCCTGGAAGCCTGCCTTGTCCACAGCATCCTGCCCTCCACCGACATTGTTCTCTGGACCCTCCCAGCCCAGGGCCCGCACATTAGGGATTTCCGGCAACCTGGCCAAACCACCTTTGAGTTCCTGAGCAGCTTTCCCCTGGGTGGCTGGGGTTAGGGGGCTGAGCTGGCCCGGCCCCTCGCTCAGGGCAGGGCTGGCTGGGAACGGCACTGGCACAGCCCTGACAACATCCCCTTCACCCACAGGTCCTGGCCCCAGAGACTGCCCTTCTCAGAGACACGGCTGCTCTCCTCACTCCGGCTCCTGGAGCCCAGGGACGAAAAGGCCAGTGACTCATTTTCATCTTAGGGTTGGCTGAAGTCAGGGCACTTGGCTTCAGGTCCCTGACAAACACACTGCGACCTGGGCAAGCCACCTGTGCCTGGATGATGCCCCGGGTCCCCTTGCGCCCCAACATTCATTCAGGGTGACCCACCACCCTTTGCTCTGCTGTCTTAGAGCATAAGCTTCTTGAGGCTGAGGTCAATTTCCCTCCCATGTTCGTATGTTGAGAGGGAACCCATGTTAGTGACCACCATTCAGCCATCTAAATGCTTCTAAGACCTGTGAATGCTCTTGGTGGTGAGCATTCCTATTTGGAACGGCATCTCGATCGTTCTGCTGACATCACTCTGTGCTCAGCCTCCTCATCTGTGAAATGGGGAGAACTGCCTGGCCAGAAGAGAGGTGGGGGGGTCACAGGAGAGAACATGAGTAGAGGAGCCAGCATGGCAAACTCAAGTTTCCAACTCTGCCTCCCACCTCCGGGTCAACTGGATAAACTTGGTATCAGAGGAATAAATGTACAGAAGCCATGACCCAGGACATCTTGAGGCTGAGGGGGAGCCCCTTTCCAGGGCTTTCAGGAGGTATCTGTGCTGCAGAGGGGCTGGGGGTCTCCCCCTGTCCCCCAGCAGGACTGCCAGCCCCTCCCTCTTCCATGGGCCCGGGAGCCGAGGCACCCAGAGGGCAACAGTGGGGCCGACGATGCAGAGCCAGCAGCGTCCTGGTGAGATCAGCGCCGTGGAATTAGTCAAAGGGGATCACCCTGAGGATGCTGTGCTCACAGCCAGTGACTCATGCCACGAACAGCCTCACGGGCAGAGACTGCCAACCCGGGACGGCCGTGGCACCAGCTCACCTCGCCCTGCAGCGCACCTTTTAAGGAGAAGGAGCTCCAGGGGCCTTTGCCAGCCCTTCTCCACACCTTCCCAGGGCGGGAGGAGGGGCCAGACCCCCCCCTCCACCGGGTTCAAATCGGGCAGCGACACTTTCAGAAGTGACCTTGGGCAAGTCAATTTCTCTAAACCGGTTTCTTCACTTGTAACATGGAAACAATACTTGTCTCACAAAAGAGGAATTAAATGAGGTAATGCATATAGAAAGTGCTTGGCAAAGAGCACCTTTTAAGGAATGGCAGTGGGGGACAGTGGAAAGGGCCCGGGTTCAGGAGTCAGGGCACCCGGCTCTGAATTCTGGCCCCAACCCTGCCTTGCTGGGTGTCTTTGAGTTACTCAACTCTGCATCAGCGCCTCTTCTGTAAAATGATCTGACACCACCTGCCTTGGCAGCCTGTTGCGGGATTTAGGCGCATCCACTACATTTTATAAGACGATGGGGGAAATGCAGGGGCCAGCTCCGGTGCCTGTGGGCTTCACGATCTCGGACAAGGTCCCCCACCTTCCTGAATGAGTCTTGTGTAAAAGTGAGCGAAGATGGTAACGCTAGCCTTGGGAGGCTGCTGTGGAGAGGTGCTTAGCACAGCGCCTGGCGCCCAGGAAGCGCCCTCTGAGCACTGCTGCTCTGAGTTATCTAACATACAGCTCTCGGCCTTTCCCCATGAATGCCAGTTGCTGGTTTATTTCCCTTCCACATGCCTTTGACAGATCGCAGGCCTGCGGCTTTCCAGAGGCCACAGGCCCTGCTTCAGAGACAACCCCACCCTCTTGCATCAATCACAGCAGCCTTCCCAAGACAGTCCTGGGGCCGACCCCCTCAAGTCCCCAGAGGTAAGTCCTGGGGCCGACCCTTCAAGTCCCCGGAGTTAAGTCCGGCAGTTCCAGTAGGAACAGGCGAGCCACTGAGAAAAGCGCACCCAGCACCCCAGGGCCAAGGGGAAGGGTGTTGGGACACCCCTGCTATTTAAGCCCCACAGCTCCCAGGAAGCAGGCACCCCAGCTGGGCAAGCAAGCCAAAGGGCAACTTGGCCACATTAGGGAGAAGGGGTGGGCTTTCCTGGCTGGCAAGCCTGGTTCGCCTGGCACCCTCCTCTGTGGGCCGGAGGGGCTGGGAACAGGACAGGGCAGAGAGCTTGGCCCTGAGGCTGCGGAGTTCCTGTGTACACCCAGGAAGGACAGCCAAACTCCCTCAGGGTTGGGAGTGGGGAAGCGGTCCAGGTCTCCTGCAGGAGTGAGCACCAGTTAGAGGAGGCGGCCCCAGAGGATGAAGAGGATCAGCTGTGAAGAGCCCAGGCTTCAGAGGCAACCACGTCTGGGCAGAACCCTGGGCTCTGTGCCCTGTGAACCTCAGTGTACTCATCTGCATAATGGGGACAACAAACACCCCTCTGCCTTACTTGTACATAAAGGCGTCCCCAGAACATGGGCCACCACTGACAACAGTATTAGTAACTGGAAGGGCTGGTCAAGGGCAAGAGGGTGGCAGAGTCAGAGGAGGAAACAGGGACAGCAGCCCAGCCTGGGAAGTGGTCACAAGTGCTCCCAGAGCCCAGACAGAACGGAAGCTGTCCACAGCACAAGCCCTAGTTTTATTGGTCCAGTTTTTTTCACAGTGAAGCCTCCTGCTCAGAGAACCAAAGGGCCAGCTAAAGGTGAGGGAGGGTAGGGTCTTGGGCCTTCCAGAGTCAAGGGTGTGAGGATGCCCCCAGCCCAAAACATGTCTGCTGCCCTTGTGCCTGGGAGGAAAGGGGGACGTGGCTCTTTGCGGGGTGGGGGGGTGAAGGTGGATACAGGGTAATTAGGTGCAGGGCCCAGGGTCTGTTCTTCACCACGGGAGGTAGAAGGGATCACATAAAGTTCTTTATTACAGACCTACAAAAAATGAGAGAATTACATATTACTCTCACTTGTTTGGGTTTCTTTTTTCCTTCTTTTTCTTTTTACAAAACAGCAGCAGGAAAGAAAGATGTAGGAGGCAGATGAGCCAGGCACCGGGGTTCAGATTACAAGGGACCGGGGGACAAGGACTAAGCTGTCACCGCGGGCTGGCCCCAGGGTTCTGTCCAAGCATCCTGGGAGATGGGTGACAAGCCCTAGGAGGAGCAGACAAAGAGAGCGGGTGGGAAGACGGCTGTCCCAGCTCAGCAGCAGAACCACTCCTCGGGCAGCCACCCTCGCAGTCAGCTGGGTTGGGAGCACGTGTGGCTCCCATGTTTGGTGGCCTGGTCTCCAAAGCACAGGCCCATGGGGCCAGACAGAAGGGAGGAGGCAGAAAGGGATGGCACAGAAGGGCTGTGAGTTCTATCGGGGTCCCCCCAGGACCATGGGGCCCAGGCGGTCAATGGCAGTCAGGATGCTTCCCTGCTTGTCAGCCAATCAGCTTCTTTAGGAAGGCCTCTAGCTGGTCTTCATCCTTGATGCCCACAAACTTGTCCACCACGTCCCCATTCTTGATGGCCAGCACGGTGGGCACCGCTGACACCTAGGTGGAGGGGACAAAGGTGGCTGAGTCACTTGGAGGTGACCATTCATCCCAAGCCTTTGAGGAGCTGGTGGCTTCTGCAGGGCAGTGATTGCCCAAAGCCATGGGTGGGGCCCCTTCTCTTCGGGCAGGGGTACAGCAGGGCCTGGAGGCCCACCCACTGGAGAAACTTTTCCATTGTGGGCTCCCAGCAGTACCCTTCCTCCCCCAACCGCATGACTGACTCACTGTCCCAGTGGTTTGGCTGGAATGACAGGAGAGATGAAAATAACCCATGCAGCTGCAGGCCAGGGCTGGGGGTGGGGAGGAGCTGAGGGGCTAAGAGAGCCTCCCTGGGGGGCGGCCTGCCACAGTGGGGACTGGGAGATGGGAGTCTGAATCCTGACCCTGTCGCCCACTAGCTGGGGGCCTGGGCCGGGTCACACCACCTTCGGAGCCTCGGTGCCCCGTTCTGTGAGATGGGGATGACAGTCTCTATTGTGAGGGTTTAGGACAAGGATTAAAGATTCGTATTTAAAGCTAAGTGGTCAAAATTCTGGGGCCGAATGACCCAATCTTGGGCCGCTCTGGGCAAGCCACTTCATTACGCCAAGTCTCGGTGTTCTCATCAGCAAATGGAGATACCACGGGGACTTAATATTAGAGGGCATGGGTGCCGAGCGAGATGATCTACGCAGGGTCTCAGCACAGCGCCTGGCACAGAGTGAGTGCCCAGCAAACAGAGGCTACAGAGGGCACATCACGGAAGTCGGACCCAAGGCCCCACTGGGGCTCCTGGTGAACAGGGCCCAGAAATAAACGGACTCGGCCCGGGCAGGGTGGGAGGAGGGGCTCAGCCTGTGCAACATGACGCTGATTTATTAGGGCCGTCGGACATTCTTGGCCTGTGAAGCATTTTCTCAAGCTCCCTCAGGGGACATGTAGAGATTACACGGCATGTAAATGAAGCCCCAGACCTGCTCTGACATCGCATTTTCTGCTGCCTGGGCTCCCCGCCTGGCACTCGGGGGCATTTGAAAAAAACCATATAAACAGAACAAGATAAGCACAGACTTTTTTCTTACACACCAGTTAACTACAAAGTAACAACAGCAATTTCCACAAACATACCAGGTCTTCACACATCCTGAGAGATGTCCTGCCCCTGACTCATCCTGGGAAGCCAGATTTAAGATTTAAAATGTTCGAATTATACATATGGGTTACAAAACAGAAGCACAGGCCTGACCTCTCTCACGTCTCAGATGCCACTGCCACTCACGGTGTACCCCTCTCCTAATGGGCTTTGGGGACAAACACAGCAGGTAAGAGGTTAGTGCCTTCAGGCCCCTTCAAGGACTGTCCTGGGGCTGCTGTGGGTGGCAGCTGACACACTGCCCAGAGGCAGTGTGTAGGCAGACCCACCTGGTGGTGGACTGACCACGTGTGTCCCTGCTCGTGGCCCCATCACTGGCTCCTGTCCTTGTCATTCCTGACCCTGGCATGGGTGGTGGCATGAAGTGCAAGGGCCCAGTACGTGGCCGCCTGGTCTCCAGGCCCAACCGGGGCCTGGGCTGCTTTGTCTTTTGCGCCCTCTAGTGGGCGGTGGAGGCAGCGGCCTCACATCTGGCAACTCTCAATCCAGGCACAAGGCTCAGGCAGCAACTGTTAACTTCGCACTTAGTGGACGCCATGCTCTCCCATGCTGAAATAAGAGCTGGATGTCAATCAAAGTCTAGTCACTACCGATCAAGGGTGTTCTTTGAAGTTTGAGCCTAGACACACACACACACACACACACACACACACACACACACACACACACACACACACACACACACACACACACACACACACACACACACACACACACACACACACACACACACACACACACACACACACACACACACACACACACACACACACACACACACACACACACACACACAGAGCCATGGGTTTGCCAGAAGCTGGCTCTCCCAGGACACCGCAGGGATACCTGGGCTGTGATTGGACTTTCCTCCCCCACAAGGAGGAGGATGTGGCTTTACTGATCCTGAGTTTGGCTCACAAATCAGGAGGGGCTGGTGCTTGTAAACACTGCCTTAAATGGAAGTGCATAGGTCCCTGGCACGTTCTTCTGGAACAGCGATGTAAGTGTAAGGGGGCTGAGGTGGAGCAAGAATTCAGCTTGCCTCTCAACTCTGGCGCCACTGAGGGAACAGAGGGGCCGGAGATGTGCTGATCTTCAGGGGTGTGAGTGTGAGTGTGTGTGTGTGTGTGTTCGTTCTCTTCTCACCAACCTGCTGCCCACCCGCCCACACTGCCACTGAGCTCAGTAACTATATCCCATCTCACCCCCATTTCCTCCATTTGTGAACTGCTAAGGATCTACCAAGGGGCAGGCACAGCACTCGGTGTCACAGGAGACTGGTGACCTCCCCCTTGGCTAACTGCAGCACTAACACAAAGGAAAAGGTCACTGTCACCCCAGCTGCCACATACTGGTGCTTTTTAAGTGTCAGGGAGAATACAGGCCATTTGCATGTGCTCTCTCATACATCCCCACCTCCAGGTGGGCTCATTTTAGAGATGAGAAGACTGAGGCTCAGAGGGTGAATGATTAAGTGGTAGAACTGGGATTTGAAACAAGATCTGTTTGACTTCACTGTCATGACATCAAACTACGCTGTACCTCTGCCCAAGAGCAAGGAACTGGAGATAAATACTGAGTCCCAGCAGGGCAAGGAAGGACATGTCAGGAAGCATTAAAAGGACTTCATGCTTCAAATGAGAAAGGCCAAATGCTTTGTAGAGCTTTTGGATACAGGACGATCCTTGGAGAAACTATTACTGAAAAAACCAAATCCAACTATATGATTCTGGAGACGGCAGAATTACGGAGACACTAAGAAGATCAGTGGTTGCCAGGAGTCCAGGGGGAGGAGGGAGGAAGCGGCGGCGCACAGGGGATTTTGAGGATGGGCAAACTATTCTGTACGATACTGTAATGGTGGATACATGTCGTTACACTTTTGTCCAAACCCATAAAATGTTCACCTCCAAGAGTGAACCCTACTTGCTGACAGGCAGCCTGTGCTGAGATGGCCGGTGAGAGGGGTTCTAAAGAGAGCAGCACCTCTGCTGGTGGGTGCAGCTCAGTGGTAGAGTGCTTGCCTAGCATGCATGAGGTCCTGGGTTCAATCCCCAGCACCTCCATTAAGAAATAAGTGACTAAACCAGTTACCCTCCTCCTAAAAATTAAAACATTAAAAAAAAAAAGAGCGAGCAGCACCTCCCCTAGAAGGCCAGCCCAGAGAGTCAGAACTTTCGCTCCTTGATGTTTGGTCCTGGACTCCCACCAGTGGCATCACCTGAAAACTTGACAGAAATAAAGAATCTCAGACCCTTCCTGAACCCACTGAATCAAAACCTACTTTTTAACTATATCCCAGGTCACAGTCATGTCTGAAAGGGCTGATTTAGAAGACTTTCAAAATTGGGGGAATATGGTAATGACTGTAGTACAGTGCATCCCAGCTACACATCGTTTCAATAATATTGAAATACTATTCAATGAACTGTCTATAAAGTGATACGGACCATTAAAAAAATTCAAGTAAAAAACCCAAACAAGGTACCCCAAATGTTCACAGTGATTTGTTTGGATGGTAAAATTATTGCTTTTTGGTGGTTTTTATAATGCTTTTTAAAGGGGATTCTCTGTAAGACAAGAAAAGGATAAAACTCCGAGTGTGAGGTCAGGAGCAGAAGCCCCAGAGCAAAGTATTAAGGGTCAAGGGTCCACACCCTGATCCACTCTTTCCCCTCAAGGTCTGAAGGACTAGGGAACGCCCAGCCACTCAGCGGGAACCCAAGATGAGAGGGCAGACTCTTTCCCTCCATGGGGCCAAGGCAAGTGTGCGTTTGGGGGGCACCCCAATCCCCTGAGTGACTTTCCCTTCCCTCCTCTGGGAAACAGTGAAATTCTAGGGTGGACAGTCGTTTGGAGCATAAAGAGTGGTGGGAGGGGAAGGAATGTGTGTGAGGAAGGAGGCTCATCCCAAGGGTGCGTGCTGGGCACCAGGGGTGGCAGGAGAGCTTGGGGAGAAGCACCTAATGCCCTGAATATAATTTAAGGCAGTTTCTCCAAGTGCATCCACCTTTTGGGAAAGGACTTCAGGCCTTGGAGGAAGCTGTCCCAGAAGGTACCATGGACCTCTTGGCTGAAACTTCTGCAGGCTCTCTTCCAAAAGAACAGGTGTGAAGAAGGAAGGGAAGGGGTGGGGGTGGGGTCAGGAATAATCCCCGCCGG
This sequence comes from Camelus ferus, assembly GCF_009834535.1. Taxonomy (NCBI): domain Eukaryota; kingdom Metazoa; phylum Chordata; class Mammalia; order Artiodactyla; family Camelidae; genus Camelus; species Camelus ferus. The sequence continues at coordinate 2,563,024 of NC_045707.1, forward strand.
AGCTTCCTAAGCTCTGCGAAGATGTCAGCCGGGGCTTGGCCAACCCAGAGGCCGGGCCCCGCAGCCTTGAAGTCTCTCCATATGACCTGTATACTATCTGGACAGTGGACAGATGGAGAAGATCCTACAGGAGGACCCTGCCCCCTCACCACACACACTCCAGGCTTAACCGTAGGACTTCAGGAGCTTGGCCCTATGTCACCTGGAATGCAGGCTCCCTGGAATGCAGCAGGGGTGGTTTTGGAAATCCTCACCCCACCCCTCCTCGTGTGACCACAGCTGGGGAACTGGGTTATTCTCTCTTGCATCCTTACGGTCACCACAGTTCCTGGTACACAGAGGGGCTCAGGACGTGTCTGCTCAAGGCCCAGTGGCTGAGGCTGAAGCTGTGGCATCAGGCGATGCCAGGAGGGAGTCTGCTCGCCACCTGGGGGACGCCCAGCAGCTCCGGCTCTCAGAGCACACCAGGGAGCCACATGTTCACTCCCACAGCTGCTGCGGGCCTCTAGGGGAGGGATGGACAAGCAGTGAAAGCTAGCGGCCTCTAAATGGTCAGAGAAGTGCCCCCTTGACTGAGCAATCAGTGGAAGAGCTTTTAAAGAAAACAAATGATTCATTCCTTCTCTTAAGCTCGTGAGCAGCCCCCATCAACCAGTCCCATGGACAGTCTAACTTCAGTAATATCCCCTCAACCGCCTGCAGTCGTCATCAGCGGCTCTGCCTGCCCAGCACTGATCTCCTTGGCCTCTGGTCAGGGAGCCTGGTTTCCTTTGGGCAAGTGCTCCCAGCCCAGCTCCAGGGCAGCCAGCCTGTTCTCACTTCTGCCCATTTCCTGCCAAGCGGACCAGCTGCAGGATGGGCATCTCTGTTTGACCTGGCCTAGAGAGGGTTGAGCCTGGACTTCCAAACTTGGAGAAAGACAGAGGCCACCTCTTTTAGTCACTTATTACCAGGGCGGGGTGAAGGTTCACCCTAGTCAGATTCAGATATCTTATTTATTTTAAGAGAACCAGAAACCCGGATTTTCACGTGCAATCTTCTGAGTTTTAAATATCAGCATCCAGTTCAGCATTTTAAAAAGACACTTCGAGGGCCAGACCAGTCATGTCAGTGAGCTAGATTTGTTTCACAGGCCACCAGGTGTGACCTCAGCTCTGTAATAACGCTGTCCTCAGCATGGCTATCCAGGCCCCTTCCAATGTGGCCGCAGTCGGCTTTCCCTGCTGCCTGTCCTCTCACTCCTTGCTTGACCCTTCACTCTGGCCTTCCAGCCACAATGGACCTCTCCCCTTTCTTCAGCTACAGTGATCTCCAAGGCCCAGAGGAAGAAGCCCCACATCCCACACGTCTCCTGCTCCTCTTCCTCCAGGGCGCTCTGCTTCAGGCACACAGGCACTGATGTTCTGTGAGCAAATGTGTGCGACCCTGACCTCAGGGCCTTTGCACATGATGTCTGCTCTGCCTGAATCGCTCTTCCAAGGAGCTGCATTGTTCATTCCTTACTCCCTCCAGATCTTTGCTCAGATGTCAGCTTCTCAGCGAGACCTTCCCTAGCCCACCCTTTGAAAAATGAAACTGCCCCAGCCCCGTGCCCAGCACTCCCACCTGTCTTCCAGATTTGTCCTCTTCCACAGCACTTATTATCTAAAACAGGGATCAGCGAACTGTAGCCCATAAGCCAAACCCAACCTGCTGCCTGTTTCTAGAAATGAAGTTTTACTGGCCCACAGCCACGCCCATTTGTTCAAGTGCTGTCTATGGCTGCTCTAGTGCTACGAGACAGGTGAGTGCACCAGAGACCAATGTTCTGCAAAGCCTCAAATACGTACCACCTTGACCTTTGGAGAAGAAGTTTGTTGACACCCAACCTAAAATACTAGCACGTAGGCTCCATGAAGGCAGGGATTTTGTCAGTTTTGTTCACTGCCATCTCCGCAGCACCAAGTAACAGCCCTGGCATTTAAGGAACTCTGAATACATGTCCGTTGAAGGAACGCACGAGCCAGTCAAACACAGGAGACCACCTCATGTCTTTGGGTTTGCTGTGCTCTCAACCCTTCTGTCTTCTTGGTGCATCCTTTGTGGCTCTGCCCAGAGGGTCCCTCTAATGTGACACATCCTTGTCCCCTCTACGCCCCACCCTGCCCCGCCAGGGACAAGCTCATCTTATCTGTGCCAGAATCATGCATGTCTGGCTCACAAATGGATGGATGAATCCACCAATGAAGGAAAGCATCAGTTTCCTGAGACTCAGAGAACAACCTGGTGTTTTGGGTCGCACATCCCACTTCCTAAAGGTGGTGAAGAGAGACAGGTGACTCAGAGGATCAATGGAGTCACTTTTGCAAAGAGCTCTGAATTCTTGAGATCTCTAGAAAAAATCAAGACACCCCCTTACCAACTCCCTGGTGGTCTCCAAGACATTTCCCGCACCAGCTGTCCTGTACCAATCCCTGCCAACCCGTACCTCATACTCGATGGCGAGGTCCGTGTGGTCGTCAATATCCACCTTGGCCATCACCACCTTCCCATGCTGCTTGGCCACCGCCTTCTCTAGCCTTGGCCCCAGGATCTTGCAGGGACCACACCACCTCGCAAAGGGAGAAAGAAGCATCTCGTCACAAAAGCCCTCACCAATCAGTCTATGGTTTCCCAGGACCTTCCCTTGCCCCGTGTCTTTTGAGGGACCTTCTGCCCTCATTACCTCTGCTTATAGTGTCTGAATATTAATGAATGCTGACATGCTAGTTAATGTCAGGATACTCTGCTACTGGGGAATTTTCACAGGTCCTAGACTTCTAAACACAGGCCTCATCCTAAGACTGTTAGAAATGTTATTTCACTATGTCTAAAAGAAATACACTGTCATACAGATGAATATGGGATTTGAAGTTAAAAGGTTTGGGTTCAAATAGAGGCTCCTCACCAACCAGCTAAGTGCTCTGGAGCCTCAGTTTCCTCATGTGAAAGAGAGACTCTAGCTTAGAGCTGCTGATGAGAAATCAACTAAGGCAACGTGGACAAACGTGTTGCGTAAGCTGCAGAGTTACTCCAAACACCTCATGAAACCAGAACTAAAGGGAGTGGCAACCAATGGCTAGGGAGTGTCTGCAACATGCCCGTCACTGCTGTAGGACCCCCACAGCTTTTACTACACAGAACCCTCAGCTCTGTAAAGGGAAAGCAAACATCTTCCTAAGAAACTGAGGCCCGTACAAGTCACGAGACTTGAGCAAGGTCACAGAGTAAGAAGCAAAGCTGGGACTGCAGCTGAATTTGGGTTCCAAGTGTCTTCTTTTAGCCACCGGTTACTCTGTGATTCCCCAAGTCCTGTGTCAACTGTCATCACTGCACTGAACACAGGTGTCCCCTCTAGGTGGTGAGTCTAGGCTGTCATCCATAAATATGTGGCACTAAGGACAGTGCCTGGCACTGAATGAATACACTCACCCTCTGCTTCCTTGCTGGGGAAGACGATGAGGCATCACCCCACTTATCACTCATCTTGGAAGCCCTCTCTGGTGTGCTCACCAGACAGGAGGGCAGGACAGCTCCACCTTCCACGAACCCCTGGTGACTCCTATTTTATTTTAGCCTTTAAAACCCTTTGCATTCAGAGATTTCAATTAATAAACTCACAACACCCCAAAACCCAGTCTGCAAGAACTTATCTCCTATCAGTGAAGAAAGGGAGGCACAAGGACATCATACGGCCTGCCCCAGGCAGCCAAGGCAACACAGTGAGTCAGAGAAAGAACAAGAAAGAAAACAAAAGAATCTGTCAGTGGTTTGCCCAGAAGGCCTTCTAACTTCTAACTCAGGCTGCACTGCCTCCTTTCAGGATGCTTCATTCTGAGGGCTCTGTCCAGTATTTTTGGAACCAGGTGTCTAGCCAGGCCCCAAAGGTCTGGAAATGAAGAAGGCCAGGCCAACAATCAGAAGGCCACAGGCATTTAAATATCCCTAAAACAAAACAAAACAACAACAACAACAAAATCCCTAAAACAAACCCATACAGCACTGTGAAGAAACGCTTGCTCATCCCCTGCATGCTTGGGCACCACTGTGGCAGCACTGATAACTTTTGCTATCCCTTCTCAGTTTGGGTGGCAAGATGTTAAAATAAAATCAACTGTCTGCAGGGCCGGGAACTGGTATACACAACAAACCAGATGATGGTACAGTCATATTTTTCCTGTTTTGGTCCAAGCTGAAGATGACTCTGACCCATCTGGGCAGTGAGATACAGAACATATGTGTCTCCCAGCACTAATCACAGTGAGCTTTGAAGACTATTTACTAGCTGTCTCCTACCAGCCTACGCTTAATCTTTGAGAGCAAGGACTGGGTCTTGTCAACCTTTGTATCTACGTATGAAAAGCATCAAATGTAGTACTGAGGCATAGCAGGCACCTGAACAAGTGACACCCTAGTTTTCAGCTGACCCCCAGGACTCACTGTGCATGGAAATCCACAACCACTGGCGTCTCACTGTTGACAACTCGGTCTTGAAAGTCAGGTCCATCCTGGATGTTAAAGGTTGTTGTACAGACTCTTGTGGTGTTTATTGACCGGGCTTGGCTGGGTGTTACTGTCAGGTTACTAGGACTGTGCTGTGGGGTCTGCAGGGCCCTGGAGGTGAGGGGGGCCCACTGACCCTGAGAAGGCTTCCTGGAGATTACCGAGGCCAGGAACCTCCTCAGGAGAAGTCGCTGAGCCATCTGTGAGAGGAAGAGGCAGAAAGAGTGGGGACAGACAACAGGAAGTCAACACACCAGAAAAGGAAAGGTATGTGGGCGTACTGGGGGGCTGGAGTTACAGAGCCAAAAGCAAAATGCCAGGAATATATAAGATTTCTGGAGTAAAGGTGAGCAAAGAATGAGAATCAAAGGGAAGAAGGAATCACAAACCAGGACAGGAAAACTGGATCAACAACCAAAAAATCAAAATATTGGTGTAATTACAACAGAATGAAGGGAGGGAGCAACTAAAATTTACAGAGCACCTGCTAAGAGCCAGGTGTCTTACCTTACAGTAGTCCTAGATCAACCCTGAGGAAGGTTCTATAATACTACTGCTCATATTATGACTCCGAGGACCCTGAGGCTCAGGTAAACTGTGACATGCCCAAAATAGACCAAGTATTAAATGAGGGTCAACAATGTAACCCACGGCGGTCTGAAAAGCCCTTCTATAGATTACTCTTTTAAATAGTGTTTTAACGGGACAGTAAGGATAAAGAGGGGTTGTCAAAGGATCAGGAAAGAGGAGCCGCAAGAATTCGAGGAACGAAGAGGTAGGGGAGCAGGAGTGTTGGGGGGAACTAAAAAAGAAGGGACGTGTGTACAGAGGGAAGTGGGGAACTGGACGCCACCAGAGACCCTGGCTCCTCGGATGGCAGGTTCCCCCCGCCCGGGGCCTCCACCCGCTCGGCCGCCGGCCCGCACTAGAATGCGCCCGCAGAGTGCCTCAGCCGCGACACCACCTCGAGCCACCCCCACGGCCCTCCTACCTCCCTGCAGCGAGAGTGGAGGGATGCAGAGCTCGGCCCTACCCACCGGTCAAGGGGACTTCTTCCGTCACTTCCTGGGGGCGGGTCTTTGCGTCACTTCCGGGGAAGGCAACCTGGAGCAAGTCTCGGCAACTTGAGGGGAGGCGAGGCGGAGCCTCAGTTAGGGACCGGAAGAGAAGTGCTCGGAGTAGGAGAGGCCGGAAGAGGGGCGGGCCCTTCGGGGAGTGACCGGAAGAGGGGCGGGTCCTTGGAGGAGGGACCGGAAGAGGTAAGCGGGCTCCCGAGGAGGGTCGGGAAGAGGAGGAGAGGGAGGCGGGGCCGCTAGGGAAGTACAAGCAGAAGAAAAGGGCGAGAAGGTGGTGTGGTTCCAAAGTTTGCAAAGTCTTGCTGCCTTATAGGTCAAGCAGCATCGCCCACTCCTCTCTCACTGTCTTCGAACTTCTAGAGTTGGTGAAAGTTTTTTCCTTTATTTACAAATGAGGAAGCTAAGCTCCTGAGAGGTGTAGTGCTGCTCGGAGCAAAAGACTCTGTTTGGGAGTCAAGAGGGCGCTTTGTGGACTTTGTCTCTCACGTGCGACTCTATAACCTCGTGGTTTCGAGCAAGTCACCCTGCCCCTGGGGTCTTCAGTTTCCCAATACGTGACATGAGAGGCTGGGCTTGTCCTGCATCCAGACCTCTCAAGCCTGTCTCTGGAGTTACTTGGCAACTAGGCCCAGACAAGATATAGTGGTGATACATGGAGGGCCTGCCTTTGAGGCCCCAGGTAAAGTGTGGTTACTTAAGCATCTTCTTGGGCCTGGGCCTTCCTTTCACACCTCTTGTCACTGTCATGGACGGGTGTCTAGGCACCTGTGTGTCTCAGGCTGGTGTCTCTCTGCACCCTGTACCTTACCTTACAGCCACTCATGACCTGATACAGTTCTGTGAATACATAGATGCCTTTTCCCTCCTCCTTGCGTTTGCTTAATTTGAAATGCTTTTTTCTGTCCCATTTGGTAGAGCACCTACTCATCACCTCTTTGAGCAGCATTCATTGCCTCCTTCTCTCTAGTGCTTTGTCCATAACTATTTCATAACACATTGCACAGTGTCTGTCTCTTCCACTAGACCATATGCCTCCTGAGAGTAGGGATTTGTAGCTTTTGTATGTCTCCAAACCTCCATTTGAACCTGCATGCCAGCCAGTGAGAATCAGAGTTTCATAGTTTGCTCAAATGTCTCTCCCACCTCTGCACTTTGTAGTTGCTACTCCCTATAACTGGAAGGCTTTCCCTTCTACTGTCCATCTCAGAAAAATGCTACCAGATACCTGATGAGGCATCATCTCTGGGGACACCTGATCCTCCTTGGTGGGAGCAGATTCCCTCCTCTGAGCTTCCACAGCCCCTGTGCATCTATGGGTCACCACGCTCAGTACTCTGTATTGCTGTTTCTTTATTCCTCACTCTTTGCTGTCAGCACCTGGGGATCTTTGTCTCTCCATTGCTTACTTTAGGGCTTGGTACATTGTAGTAGGTGCTCAGTGATTACTTGTCCCACGAACAAAGAGCTGGGACCCAAATTGTATTTTTGACTTCAGATCTTGTTTCCCCCACCACATTATGTGGACCCATTGTGCGCTTCCAAAATTATTGCCATGTTTTCCTGCAGCTCATCTCAGCCATATCATGCTGTCATTTGTCCTCTGTCCAATTGGCAGGTTCATGCCCTCACTTCTCAGGCAGACAGGGCCACAGCTACAGCTGTACAGGGACTGTCTCCTGGGATGGGGTGAGGGACTCCTTGGAACAGGCCCACATCCCTGGCCAGCAGCAGCTGTGTCAGCCTTCCACTAAGGAGAGTCCCTTGTCCACCGCAGGCAGGAGACCGGGGAGGGCTTGGGCAGGCATGGTCTCCTCCACCCTGTCTGATCCCTTACTTTTGCCTCTGTCCCTGCTGAGGACTGGAACCAACAGTGGTGATCCTCCTGGCTCTCCCGAGGTCAGCATCCCTCGGTGCAGCTGTTCCTGCTAATGCCAGATGCCATCTGGCGGCAGCGGAGGTGGGGGGGTTCCCACCCTGCTTGTTTTCATTTCTGTTTTTCTTTGTCTCTAGCACTTTCTTGTCCAGAGACTGATTAATCCTATTTAGCATTTCCACAGTGTTTTCTGTGGAAGGCCAATCCCCTGATTAATTCACACTTCAAGTTCCAAAGGAGGACCAGTCAGGTTTATCCTTTTTCCATAGTCACTTCACCTCTGTTGACCTCAGGCTTCTCAGCTGAGGACTGGGAAGGATGGTGCCTTCCTTATAGAAGGCTGTGAGGTTGCAGGAAGGACGGAGCACAAGGCCTGGCACATCATTAGTGCCTGCTGAATGAAGGCGTCCCCTTCCCACCTGCAGGGAGCAAAAGGCTACAAAGGGGTTCCTCGGCTCTCTGGTGGCTCGTCTGCCCAGCCGGCTGCTCTTGTCTGGCTCTGGCGCAGCGACAAGGCCGGCTCAGGGCACAGGTGTGAGGGGAGGGGAAGGAAGCCAGGGCTGGTGGCCTGAGCTTGGATAAAGCTCCTGCTACCACTTACTGATATTTATGGCAGTGTTTTTCTGACCGCAGGATGTGAGCAACCAGTGGGTGTGTGAAATCGATTTAGTGGGTTATGATCAGCTTAAAAAATCAGAACTGAAAATGTTATATAGAGTAGGTTGTATAAGTATTATTTTGTGAAATATTTGTTGGTGTTATGTCTGTATATCTGTATGTCCTAGGCTGTGATATAGAATGTCTTTCTTGCTGTGGATCATGGTCAAAAGGTTTGAAAGCTACTGATATACTGAAGTTACTAAACACCTGACACTTCTAAAACACCCTACATGAATTAACTCATTTAATCCTGCAACCGTATAAGGTTATTACTGTTACAGCGCCCATCTTACAGATAGGGAAACTGAGACACATCGTGGTTAAGTAGCTTGTCCAGAGTCACTCAGATAGTAGGAGGTGGAAGTTTAAAGGTGATGCACTATCCCTAGCAAGGATCTGATATGACTAGATCGCTACCTCTTCCTTGCTAACCCCTAGGACCAGCCAGCCCATCTAGGCCACCAGAGGGCAATGTGGGGCTCAAATCTAGGGGATTGCAGCCTGGTGGCAGGGCACTCAACAGTTTTCAGCAGTGGCTGTAAACGGGTGCTCACACTGGGGCAGTGTGGGTCTCCCAGCCTCCTCCAGGGCAGGCCAGGCCACCAGCTCGACACAGTCCCAGGATCCCAGCTCCCTCAAGTCTGCAGGGCACGTCTCAATGACTGCGTGTCCGAAGATTTCATGGCTGTGGGGAGGCACCTTAAAAAAAAATGCAGAGAGATGGAGAGGGGCGCAGGGAAACCTGATAGTGAATTTCCCTTCAAAAAGTGTTGCTCCTAGAGTATCTTTGCTTTCAATCTCCATCTTGATGGTAATTTTTGCTTTTTGTGTGTGTTTTTAAAATGCTGTTGCAGAACAATTGGAACCATGACTTCCGTTTTGCAATTCAAGAAGCTGGTTTCAAGTGATTCCTGTTCTGTCATGTTTCCAGCAATTACACAATGTCCCCTCACCCCTTTCTGAACATGAAGACTTGACACTGGAACAGTAGCTTAACTCTTAACTCCTCTACTGGCAACTGCTCCCTCTCGGGAGAGTAGATCTGGAATGCTGTGGCTGTGATGTAGGTGGGCAGATGCTGGCGCCCTCCCTTGCCCACCCCGCCAGTGCCCTCAGCAGACACATGCAGGCTGGGGCATCAGTGCAGCTGGGCTCATTCTGGATCCCACCTGCTGTTGGGCTGAGGCTCCTCACAGGCTCCTGCCTGGTCAGGTCTGGAAGCTCAGATTCTGCTGGGCAGGGCAAAGCCTACAGCTGTGAGAGGCTGGGGAAGGGATGCAAAGAAGGACCTTTTCTCTTTGCCAGATGTCTTCGCCTCCTTCACCCTTTGGTATGCTCCTGGTCCCTGTCCGTGAACACGAGCAACTCAAGTGGAAGAATGAGCGCTGGGCCCAGAATCAGGACCACATGCTTCTTCACCAGTTCTGCTCCTAACCCACTGAGTGACCTCAGGCCAGTCGGTCAAACATTCTGGCTTTGTTCCTTCTCTGTATGAGGCTCTAACAGTGCTTACTCTATAGGAAGGTTAGGAACTTTCATAATAACGAAATAATGGCCAGCACATCTATGGTCCTTACCGTGTGCCTCCTAAATGTTCTCGCACTTTTCATATTTCAGCTCATTTTATCCTCACAGTAAGCAAAATACTATTATTTGTCACATTTTATAGATGAGAGAAACTGAGGTCCTGAAAAGATAAATAACTTACCCTAGATCATGAATCAAGCAAATGGCAGGGCTGGAACCCTCCCAGGCAGACTGGCCCCAGGAGGTGTATGCTTAACAACTTAGCTCTACTGTGTCTTTAATATTATCTTTCAGTGAAACTTAACATGTACAAACTCTTCGAAAAGGTACCCTTTAAATATTAGGTCTTATTATAAGCTTTGCCTTGAGGTGCAAATCTCAGACCTGTGCTGGAAAGGCAGGTCTCAGGTGTGCTGGCATTAGATCTGTGGAGCCTAGATTGATGAAACGTGGGCTTTGGAGTCAGATGGACCTGGATTTGAATCTTGGCTCTGCCATGTACATGCAGTATGATGTAATCCATCTAAGGCTTGGTTTTCTCATCTGTAAGATGGGGCTGACAGTATGTACTTCAGATACCATTTACAGATGTGCAAATCAAGTCTTAAAGAAGTCATCTGACTTACCAAAGGCACACAGCTATTTGGAGGCAAGGGCAGATCTTCTGACCACAGGTCTTAAATTTTTCCCACTGACCTACAAGGATGTGGTGGGGTTAGGTCTGAGGATATGTATATTTGTCTTCAGTTGTAAAAGTATTGCTGGCAAAAGTTACAGTGAGGTCCAGTGAATAAAAGTGACTTCGTTTCCTGAGCCTTTGCTTCTTTGTGCTTCAGGTTTGACTAATAGTAATATTTACCAATATCCTAGGGTTGTTGTGAAGGATTAAAAGAGATAATGCAAGTAAAGCACTCATAGTAAGTTCTCCTGGATTTCATCATGAAACTTATTGAGGCTTGCTTTATGGCCCAGCCTATGGTCTGTGTTTGTGAATGTACCACATGCACTTGAAAAGAATAGTTATTCTATAGTTGCAAATGGCATTATCTTGTTCCTTTTTATGGCCGAGTAGTATTCCATTATATATATATATAATGGAATACTATATATATATATATAGTAATATATATATCCCACAATCTCTTTATCCTTTTTAATTGATCCCTCAGTGTAGGTACACTAAACAGTTCAATACCATAGTACGTACTATATTTTACCACGAGCTCCTTCATGAGTGTGTTCTGCAATTATTTTTGTAATACATTTATTAACAATTGCTAATGTAGATATTATACCTGCTCTTACAAGTTTGCCCTTCACTAATCCACCTTGATATTTTGCTCCCTGGTTCCTATGCCCCTTATCTATTGCTGAGTAACAAACCACCCCAAAACTTAGTGGCCTTGGACAACAACAATCATTTTGCTCACAAATATGAAATTTGGGCAGGGCTTGGCAGTGACAGCTCATCTCTGCTCCAGGTGGGGAGGGTCATCTGGGGCTGGCCTGTCCATTTCCAAGATGGGACACCTGCATGGCTGCAAGTTTGTGCTGGCTATCAGCTGGAAGGCACTTCATTCCTCTCTACATGGGTTCTCCTTGGGGCTGCCACAGTTTGGTGGCTGGGTTCCCAGAGGTGTAGTGGAAGTTGCTAGTCCCCTGGGGCCTGTGCCCGGAAACTGGTGTGGCATCATTTCCTCCATGTTCTTTTGTTCAAAACAGTCCTGAGGCCACCCTGATTCAAGGGGAAGGCACACAGGCCTCACATCTTGATAGGAGTTGTTGTAGAATTTTTGGACATCTTTAATCTACCCCAGTGCCTCACAGCAGAGGCTCTGGGCACCTCTTCTTCTCCTGATAGACTGACTTATTTAAAATTTAAACATGGCTAGTGTTAAGGGGCTCATCTCATACATTTCGCAGTTGCTTTATTTCTAAACTACAGTGACTGATTACAACACACTGAGAACATTTTGATATTGTATTGTGATTTTTTTTTCTGTTGGTGGGACTCTTCTGCATCTAATTAATTTATACTGATTTGGAATGACTTGAGAGACTGATCTGAGATGGTGACATCTCAAAGAGAATAAAAAAGCAGGTGACAGACTTTTGAAAAATTTTGCAATTCACACTAAGCTTGGGGTTTTCTCCAGAAGAACAGGCAAAGCCGTTTTATTTATGCAGAATCGAGAGAGGAGCAAGACAGTCTGTTGGTCCTTTCTTTCCTGCTTAAATACATCTGTTGCTTGCTATTTTTCATTTCAGGGATGATGGATTGGTTGTGTGATGTACTTGGATTAAATACTTGGGCTAAAGCATCTCATATATTTGCCCATCAACTTCCCTTTGTAGCAGATTTAATATTCTGTCTGAGATGCCAGACTGAATTAAATGCTTTTTTAAAGCCTACAGCCTGACAAAAACCTTTCCCCAGTCAGCACATTTTTACCATGTTTAAAAAATAAGCATCTGCAGTGAAACGATGCAGACTGTGGTTTCTTTTCTAGGGAAGAATCCAGTTTGACTTTCGGGGGTGATGTAACTGGTCAGAGAACTGAGGATCCTGAGGCTGAAGTCTTGTCAAGGCTGAGCCTCCAGACTCCAGAGCTTTCTTCTCATCTTGAGTCATCCCACTTTGCCTGGATCACAGGAACTGGCTTGATGGAGTCAATTGGTACTCTTTTTGAGGGTAACTTTTGTGTAATTTTAACACTCCTCTGCCTTCCTGTGGGAACCCCACACACTTCTAGTTTGGGGACTTGTTTGGTCTCTTGTCACCCAGGGTTCACATGAAGGAAACTCACAGGGATGGTGATGAGGAGATGGTTGCTTCAATGATTTAATATTTAGAGGATGTCTCAAAGGAGGTGATTTTCAAAGTACCACACCACTGACTTGCTATGCAGTTACTTTCAGCCCCAGATTCCTCATCTGTAAAATGGGGAGAGTAATGGTTGTGGTGATAATTAAATTAATGCCATTTAGTGCATGTATTAGTTATCTATTGCTGTGTAACAAATAGCACCCCTCACAGGTTCAACAGCTTAAAACAACAAGCATTATCTCGAAGTTTCTGTGGATCAGGGAGCTGCTTAGCTGGGTGGTCCTGGCTCAGGGTCTCTCATGAGGCTCTGTTCAAGGTGGTGGCCAGAACTGCAGTCATCCAAAGGCTGGAATGGGGTATGATCCACTTCCAGGCTCACTCACATGGCTGTTGGTAAGTCTTAGTTCCTTGCCACATGGGCCTTGCCATACTGAATGACCTTTCAACATGACTGGTGGCCTCCCCCAGAGGGAGGGACTTGAGAGAGGGAGGGAGAAAGCAGTCTCTTGGTGGATGAATGCCACAGTCTTTTATAATTATATCCTAATCTTGAAAATGACATCCTGTCACTTCTGCTGTATTTTATTTGCTAGAAGTGAATCACTTAAGTCCAACCCATACCCAGCAGGAGGGGAATTAAGCTCCACCTCTCTGGGAAGAAGTATCAAAGAATTTGTGGACATATCTTTAAAATCACCACAGCACAGTTGTGGGCATGTAGCAGATACTCAATAAATGATTAGATGTTATTAATAGCTTAGCAGACAAATTCATTTCTTGGTGGGTTGATTTCCAGGCCGACTTTAGAGACATCCCACTTTTATCAGGTGAAAGGAATCCTGGGCTCAATCCAATCAACAGATTGGAGATGACCTCCACACAACGAGGATTTGATCTTTCATTCTCTTGTCACTTGGGAGGGAAGGCTTTGCAGACATCTCCTCTGTTGTGCTGCATCAATCAGTCCAAGGACTCTAGGAGATGAGCTCACATCACTTAAAATTCACTTCTCTAAACTGAGCATATTTTCTTCCCTGACACTCAGTGCAGTGTCTTCCCAACTGGGGCCAAGGGATGACACCAGGGACACCACCTGGACCGAGGGGGCAGAGCATACCCTCGGGGAAGGGCTCTCAGCTCCTCTTGCCCCTGGCAGTTTTACATTCCAAAAACTGAGACGATTTTTAAAAATAAATGTATTTATTTCACTATAGAGCATTACCCCAAATTTGGGCAAATGAGGAAAAATGGGTGTGGGGGGGAAGACCTCTACAAACTTAATACAACCACACTTTGTGATATTTCATTTTCACAGTTTCCCTTGTAGTTTCCTATTTTTATGTAGCTACAAGCAGTTGCAACTACAATTTCATATTCTGATTCTTTTCACTTAACTGTGTCACATGTGTATTTGTATTACATGGTCCTTCACCACTTTTTAGTTTTTGATGGCTGTATAATATTCCAGTGGGTGAATGTACCGTAGTTTGCTTAACTGTTCTTCACTTTTTCATTTATTTCAATCAGTTCTTTATATATTTATTTTTAATAAATAAGTTGTTGTATCATATTCTGCCGTAACTATTTTTGCCCATGTTGTTTTGCCTTTTAATTTTTACCATTTTCTTTAAAATGGTCACATTAGTCACATTAATTAGGTACAGGCTAGATGGGTGTACCTAGAAATGTTAAACCTTTTCCCCCAGGGAATTACTGTTGCCTCTAAACTTGGAAAGCCCTTTCTTTTATTATAATATCCCCTCTTCACTGCCAGTGTCTACATGGCTTTGAAAAATTCGTCTGGAATTAATTTTGAAGTATAGCATTAAAAAGGGGTCCAACAATGAGATTTATTTTCTTTCCCAAATTACTGACTCGTTGGTCCAACATTATTTATTGCACGGTCCCGCACAATCTTTTCCATTGGTTTGTGATTCCCTTTTAAAATCACCTTGGTCTTACTTAGAACAGGGGCTGTTTTGTACAAAACAAACAAACTGTTTTCACTGATTTGTCTGTTTTGTACAAATAATTTTATAATATTTTAATAAAGAAGGAATGAATGAAGTCAGGCCTTGGCTAGAAAAGGAACTTGTTCTGGTTGGAAACAATGAGATCTCCTGGAGGGCTGTCTAGACTTGACAAGAAAAGGAAGTGAGGCACTGAAGTAGGAAATGTGAGTTTATATAACACAGCAGGAAGACAGCAGGCACCCAAAGATGGCATGCCCAAGGCAGCACGCAGTCAGGGGCCAGGAGTCACAAAAAAGGCTGGATGGTAGGGGTTGCCAGGAGGATCTAGATAGGACTCCAGCAAATGCAGCAACGGTCTTCATAGGAAAAAGTACTTCTCTGTTTGAAGCCAACTATTAATTGACAGGAAAGAAACCAGGGAATGCCTGTCTCTCATCAGCTAAGCAAGAACTGAACCTTATCTTACTAAACACAAATAAGGCTGGTGATATCTGGATGGAATTAACAATCTGGCGGATAACGGGACAAGCAGCAGCTGTCACTTAGCTAGGCATCAGTAAACTGTGTTACAGCACCTCAAACTTTTACTGGAACGAGGGGCTCAGCCAGGCTCTGGTAACTGGGTAGGTGAGACGTGCATAAGAGGGTTTGATATCATGAGTATGGTCCTAATGAAAAGATTTTTTAAAAAGCTTTTGGAAAAGGAAGGGTGGACTGATGGGACCCAGTATGGGTTTACCTGTAATCTACATGAAATACGGCAAGCCCAGCACCTTGGGATTAGGGACAGATCCTTAATCTAGAAGTTTCAGCCCTGTACAAATTATGCCAGGTATTGCCAGGGGGAAACACCTCCTCCCTGACAGGCTAAGGCTGCTGGAGTCTCCTTGTTGTAACTCTGCAAATGACTGGAGGACAGACAGCAGGGCCAGGGGTGAGGGATTTCAACCCAGCCAAGAGAGGAAGAGGCTGTTCCCAGAAAAGGGCTGTGGGTCCAGGAAGCCCACGTCCGACCAGTTTTGCACAGATACAAGGACTGGTAAGAACCAGTGAGAAAACAACCACCTATGATTTTGGGCTTGGAAAAACCACCATGATTATCTTCTGTACAAACGCTTTCCCACGGCTCACTCGTCAGTGGGACTAAAATGTCTGATGGGAGAGGAAGAAGGGAGCAGATTCCTGGTGAGGAAGGACAATGAGAACAGCCAGAACAGCTCAGGGAACCAGAAACTAAATCCATCATCGTTATCTTATAAATGCATTTATAAACGATTCCTTGCACACGTTGAGCCGGGCTCTGTGCAGACAGTGGGGTCAGTCACCTCTGGCAGAATCCCCACTGGAACACAGCATGGTGGCAATTTTACAAAACGTAATTGGGCAGGGGAGAGGTGAGGGGCTGTTCAGGATGCCAGAGCGCAGGGGTAGGATGAAAGAGGAGAGAACACAGAGGTTGAAGACAAGTCAGGGGGTGCAGTCCCGGGAAGAGGACAGCTCTGAGTTCTGCACTTGCTCTGCTCGCTAGCAGAGAGGCTGCTTAGATAAGACAGCCCTGCAGGGAGCTGTCCTATCTCTGCCTGATGACGGCGCCCAGGCCTAGGACGATAAGCCCCATGAGCCCAGCTGGCCCCCAGGGATTCTGAACACAGGTTGGGGTGGGGAGAGGCAGTGTGCTGAGGTGCGACAGGCTTTAGGGCTATCCAGACGGGGACTCCTGGCTGGGACCTGGGAGTCACCTGACCTCTCGGAGCTGGTGTTTTCATCAGGGGGTAACGTCCCACCTGCCCCACGTAGTCAAGGACATTAGAGCTCTTGTTTTAAAGTGCCTGCTACAACCCTTATGAAGATGAGGGTGGATTCCACTTGTGAAAAACCCCGCAGGTGGGTGGGATCCAAGCCCCCCTGAAGAGTAGACTAGAAAAAGAACCACTGGGCACTTGATGGGAACAGAACGGAAGCCAACCTGGTGCTCAGTGACAGTTCATCTGCAGACAAGTTCAGGTGTGGAAGGTGGCTCCCTTCCATCTGGCAGAAGATTCCTTCTCTGGACGCCACTTCCCAGGCAC
Organism: Camelus ferus; assembly: GCF_009834535.1. Taxonomy (NCBI): domain Eukaryota; kingdom Metazoa; phylum Chordata; class Mammalia; order Artiodactyla; family Camelidae; genus Camelus; species Camelus ferus. The sequence continues at coordinate 2,579,550 of NC_045707.1, forward strand.
CCCTGAACACAGCAGGAGAGGAGACCACGGTGTGGCCACCCTTCAGCCCTTAACGTGCCTTCCATGTGGCTTTGGTGCAGTCACTGCGATGATCTGAGGGGTCTTTGGCAATCACGTTGGTGGGAGCGTGGAAACGTGGAGAGACCGTGGGCCTGGGTGGGGACAGCCTGGCCATCAGAGTTCCTCTTTGTTGCCATCGAAGTGCTGGATCGGAGGTCCTGGAGCCAGAGGCTGCCTTCCCGGCCCCTGGCTGCCAGGCTGCTGGCCGCTGTCCCCTGGGCGCCAGCCCACAGCGGCATAGTCCCGCAGGAGCCCGCTCTCCACTCCATGCTGGCGAAGGCTCTCGGTTCCCACAAGCCCCTGTGTTCTCAGGTACCCCTGCTGGCAAAAGGGCGGCAGCTTCTGGCGCGTTAGGGCGAACAGGAAACAGGACTCTACATAAAAGCAAAAGATCAGGCTGAGAGATGTGGGGAGAGGTGGAGGAGGGCTTGCTGATGCGCTGGGGGTCTCACCTGGGACCCTCTTCCCCTTGAGCCTGGGAACTGACTTTCCTGGGTCTCTCACGTGTGACCTGGGTAGCTGTGGATCTCATGTCTTCCTGAAGTTTCAAGAATAGGAGGCTGCCTTGACATTCTGGAAAAAACCAGGCTCCAGAAGGAAGCAAACCAAAGAGGTGACTCAGCTCCTAGAGATGGGGGCCCCGCAGGCTGCTGTGCGTGGAGCTGGCGGCCTGGGACTCAGGGGCCGCCCCTCAGCCTTCTCTGCTGGGGGCCGAGAACTTGGTGGTCAGTCCCATTTTGAGCTCAGAGTTCCCTGCAAAGATTAATTCCCTCGACCATATCTGAGTTGCAGATACAGCATGTGAAGCACTGTTTCAAGCACCATAGGAGCTACTGAGATAAACCCCGTAAATCCTCATCTGTGCCACAGCAGGAAGCTGATGTGTAGGTCACACCTGATCAATTAGGAAACAGCTGTGGATACGTATGATTTAGAAATATGAAGAGACAGCCAGAAGAGCTAGAAGCAGGTCCCTCCGGGGAGTGGGACTGGAAGTGGGGAAAAAGCCAAGTACTTACATAACTGTGATTTAAAAAACAGGAAGGATGAAACAGATATGGGCTCAGTCTTCTGAGGGATTTAGAGACAGGACGGCAAGATGGAGTGAGTGTCAGAAAACCATCCTGAGTCTTTAGTGTCAGAAAACCATCCTGGGCATATTACAAAGGATGCTGTGAGGCTTACACAAGTGAATAGCCTGTGAGGTGCCATGCGAATACTGTTTCCTACTTTACCTCTGACTTACAGCACAGAGGGCCCCTGGCAGGATGGGCCATGGCCATCCTCTCTGAGCAGGGAAGACAGCAGATGAGGGAGAGGCCGGGGGAGGGGCAGTGAGGAGGCCTTTGGGCAAGCACCCACTGCTGATCGCATACACCAGTCACCCCTTCTGCAGGGGCCAGGGGGCAGAGAAGCCCAGCACACGTGAGGCCAGAACTAGCAGCTGCATGTCTGCTAACGGGGTAGAAAAAAGCCCACCTGTTGCCAGCTGGCCCTTTGTGGGGAGGATTCTTGCCAGTTCAAGGCGGTGACACTTGGTGGCTTGTCCTGTTGAGTAGATCTAGGGACCGGGAGCCCAGAGGCTAAAGGGCCTGTGATGATGTGTTGTGGGAGCCATCACCCAGGACAGGAATACACTCCCTAGGAGGCACTGACATCTCTGTGTCCTCCTGAAACCCCGAGAAACAGGCAGGGGTTTTGGAGCTGAGGTCTCTAGACCTATAAAGTGTAATTTCACGTGTAAGTGTATGGCTAAAGCTGACGTCTGCAGAAAGCTGCTAGTGCAAAGCTGCTTAGCTCTGCTCTATGAGTTACGTCTGTTTGAGCATCACATATATTCAGACTATTAACTGAAACTATTGTTTTAAGCCATTGCCCTTAATATACACATTTTTATTTCAAAGAGGACTGAGGGATGGAACAAGAACTCTTGCTCCCTGACCGCAGGCCAAGGACTGACCATCTCTAACCTGACTTGATATGGACAGTGCCTGATACACAACCACTGTCCAGCAGATGTTTGCTGAACAGAAAAATGGAGTAGATACCCTGGTAATTCAGGGGGTTAAAAAAGAAAAGGACAAAAATTTGGCTTGTTTCAGCCATTTCTCCCTCTGGTTCATTCGACTTTCTCCCCAGGTCCCTCTCTGGGTTTGACCATCAGAGCCATCTTCCCGTTCACCAGTTCTCCCTTCGTCTCTGGCTGAGGTGCGACTACTACCCGATACTGAGTTTCTAATTACAAATTTGTATTTTCGCTTCCCGAAGTCTTACCTGGGCCTTTCTCAAGACTGCCCAGTCAGGTCTGGTAGTCCTACCCTTCCATTCTATCTTCAGTAGTCTCTTATTTATTCACAGATTTTGGACACACTTTCCATCCTCTACCTCTACCTGACTGCTCCAATTCCTGCCGTCTCTGGAGGTTTGATCCTACAGGGAGTTGGCTCTGCCGACACTCCCTCACGGTGGTTTGTGTCCTTGTGTGTTAAGTGATTTTTGCTTGGGAGTGCAGCGTTCCTAGGGAACTTTATCTGTGCGAATTCTCTGAGGCCTAGGTTTAATGTGTGTTTCCTCACAGAAGACTTGCACTGACTTCTGTGATTTCTGCACCACGATGATAGTGTGAACTTTGGCGCTAAACTTACACGAGTGAGGCCTAATAGATGGAAATTCTCAGGGGAGATTTTTACCCCCTGACTGTACCCAGAGCCAAAAAGTGTGTCTTCTCTCTCTCTCGGGAGTGCTTCTGCTTCCCAGTTTACCCTGAGATCCCAGCTTTATTTGAGGGTCTCTGTCTCTACCCTGCTCCAGCCTCGCCTTCCAACCCCCAAGTGCCGGTCAGCGGTCCAGGCTCTGGGCTACTGACGATCAGCAGACAGTCCTCGTCTTGCGGTGGGTTTGTGCTTTTCTCAGTGTCTGGCCTCTGGGCCGTTCCCATTTTCCTGCCAGTTCTTTAAAGACATTTGATAGAGTGTTTTCAGCTGTGCTGTTCTGGGAGGGGGTTTCTGTGAACACCGAGTCCTCCACATGGTAGGAGACAGGAGTCTAGGATCTGGGTTTCTAGATGTGTACCCTAAAATTCTACAAGGCACAGATCTACCTCGTTTTCTTCAACCTCCAGCGGAGCCCCTTTCGTCATTCCGTGAACTTAAGTTACCTGCATAGAAGCTTCGCAAATCGGTGTCCAAACAGTTCTCCAGGAAGCGCCTCAGAGGCAGAATGTGACCCACCGGGGCCGTCCAGTCTGTCAGGAAGTCTTCCACGATGTGGTGGATGGCTGTGGGGCGCGGCAGGGGCCAGTCCGCAGGGCGGAACCTCACCTCCTGCTCTGTGGGGAGAAGGAGGGGCACTGTGTCAGAGCCGAGCACAGGGCTTCCCTTCCTGGGACTGACGAAGCAGCTCTGCCTGTCCCAGGGGCCTGCCCTCTCCCTCCCTCCCCTCCAGCCTTCCCGACACACCTCTGGGGGGCCACAGTCAGCTTGTTCAGCTGCTTCTCCAGGTGTTTGGAAGGTTGACGGGAGGAACAGGGACTAGGCTAGACTCATCCCTTGTGCTAACAGAAGGCAGAACAAAGACCCATCACTTGAACTTGGTTTTTTCCTAAGACTTCCATGGACTGAGGTCTACTGTGGCTGCTTTGAAATTCATCTTTCTGGGGTCCTGCCTTGAAGGTCCTTTCTGGGGTCCTGCCTTGAAGGGGTCTTAGAGCCCCTCTAGTCCAGTTTCCTACTTGGTGGACACCCTTCTGTGTGTCCCCATCAGAGGGCATCGAGCCACATCCATCCCTGTATTGGGAAACTTGACTCTGGGAGGTGACCCATTCCACCGTGGGACAGCTTTCACGGTCAGCTGCTCCTTACATGGAACATAAACCTGCACTCCTCTCACTTCTGCATGTTGATACTACCTCTGCCCTGGGGACCGTGATCTGTTTTTAGCTCATCCTCTCCCAGGTGACATCCCTGCAAGTTCTGAAGCGGGAGGCGCACTCCCCTAGCTGTTCATCTGTGGGCAGCTGCTCCGTGCCGGGCGCTGCGCTGGCGCTCTGCCGCGTCATCTCGTTCACCCTCACACAGTCCTGCTGGGAGGGTCCTACTCCCCCCACCCTCATCTCACACATGAGGAAGCTGAGGCTTGGTGGGGGTTAAGGAATGGTCCAAGCCACTCGGCGAGGAAAGGACAGCCCTGGGAACTCCACCCAGCTTTTCTGTACTCTTTCCTGCTACACTCCGGCTCCAACCAGTTCCCACTCCTTCTCCTGTTCCTTCTAATCATCAGCTTCCAGATCACCCCTCCCCACTCCACGGTCAGCCTCCTTTGGAGATGGCAATGACAGTGCCCCTCTTACTCTGTGGGGTCTGGAGGCGATCATGACACTCCACGTGTGGCCTTCCCAGGTCACGGTTTGGGCCAGAATCTGGGAATAACGTTTATCATTCTTGGACCTTCTGCCCCATTTAGCCTCTGGGCAGAGACCCCTGTGGCCCCACTTCCATCAGCCAAGGGGGCTGGGTGAGGGCATAATGGCAATGGGGTCCGGGGAGTGCCCAGGCCCGGGGGAGAGCAGACACCCACTCACCGGTGGGGAGGTGCCTGTAGTAGTAGATGACCGGGTGGAGGAAGTTGGACTGCCAGGCATCTTCCGTGTGCCCCACAGATCGGTCATAAAAGAAGACGTCCTTGTCGGGCCCAGAGAAATTCTTGCCGTACTCCATATTGATCACGAAGAGCCCGTGCCTGGCCTGTCTTCCTGTGATCGACTCCAGCTGGGCCAGCATCCGCATGGGGAACTCCTCCAGGTACTCGAAAGCTGTGGCATTCCTGGGACAGTGGCAGCATGGCCGGAGGAAGATGCTCAGTGCTGCGCAGCGGTGAAAGGTGTGTGTGCATGCGTGTACCTGCCTCTCAGACCAAGAAGCGGCCACCAAACAGCGTGCTGACCCTGATCAGCCCCGCTCACCTCACTCTGGTGTGACCGTGACAGCAGAGCCCCGACTTGCACCTGGGAGAGATGACCGAAAGCTCTGAGTAACCTGAAACTGGGTATCTGGGGAAAGGGTGAGCCAGGCTAAGAACAGTGACAGAAAAGCCCGAGGAGAGAGTGAACACTGTGGTGGGTTCAAGGGGCAGGAAGCAGGCCAGTGTGGCCGGAGTGGAGTCGAGGGGAAAGGGCAGGAAAGGGGGCTGGGGAGGTCGGTGGGGGCGGGGCAAGGAAGGCTGTGTGTGTCACCATGGGAACTTCGGGCCTCGTCTGGATCAAGGGAAGCCACTGGCCCTTGGAAGGTACTGAACACTGATGAATTCATGTGACCTAAGTTTTAAAAGGGCCACTCCAGCCACTGTGTTGAGCACGGACCACGGGGCCAAGGTGAGAGGCTGCTCTATTGGTGCAGATGAGGGATACTCGTGGTCCAGACCAGGGTGGCGGGGGCAGTTGTGGGGCTGGTGAGGGGCTCAGATTTGCGACACAGTTAGAAGGTAGAGCTGACAGGATCTACGGATAGTGTGAATGTGGTGAGCAGGTGTGAAAGAGAGAGGAGTCAAGGGTGATGGTGGCTTTGTGCTGAGCACCTCTGAGTTTCCTGCACGTCCTTGAACTCGGTGTGCTGCTGTGCTCACTGGCTTTGGACCAGGCTGTTCCCTCTGAGGCTTCTCAGCTGCCACCTGTCCTTGGAGGCCCTCCCGACCCAGCTCTTCCCCCTTCCCTGCTCTTCCTGGTTTCCTTCTCAGGAAGTGTCCTCTGTGATCTGCCTTTTATCACTTGATTGACTAGGAGCCAACACAGTCCCCACCCAGGGAGCCCATAAACCTACACAGATGGTGACACTCATCACTGCGGTTCACTGCTCACTTGTTTGGTGCCAGATACTTTCCACCAGTTACCTTTACCCCTTCCTCCAGTCCTGCAACGGAGGTGTTATTATCCCCATTTTGCAGATTAGAGAAAGGCTTGGAGAGGCAGACTAACTTGCCCCAGATCACAGAGGTAGAAAGTGGCAAAGCTGGATTCACACCCAGGTCCATCCGTCTGTCTGCAAAAGCTTGTGGTGTTGATTTCACGATTCTCTCCAGAACAGACTGCTCTCCCCCTGCCACCCTGGCCAGCTTCATCTTAGGAAAGAACCCCTGGGCTATTCCCCACCTGGAATAGGCGGAGAACAAGCCAGGGATGAGGGTGTGGATTACTCACTCCTTCAACAGGACCACGTCAGCCAGCACACTGAACATCTGGTAGAGCCCAGAAGCCTCGTTGACACGCCGGATGATGGCACTGGCCAGCTGTGTGATAGGGTGCTGGGTGGAGGGCCAGGGGACATCGTGGTGGCGCTGCTCCAGCAGCCGGTGGACGGCACGCACTGAAACGACCAGAGGGAGGAAGGGCATGCAGCACTTTAAGATGTTATCTTTCACCACCAGGAGGGACGCAGAGGCCCCATCAGCTCTGAACTCAGGGCACACTTGTATGCATGGCTCCAAGGAGATGCCTTTAGAGCAGGGTTCATACATGTTTTCCAAAAGGGGCAGGATGGGAGGCGTCTTGGCCACACTACTCAATTCGGCCTCTGGTGGGAAAGCAGCCGTAGAGATAGGGAACTGAGTTGGCGTGGCTGGATGTGGTCCCCTGGCCAGAGTCTGCCCGCTTCTGCTTTAGGCCATCTGCATATGGAAATCCCACCACAGTCACCTTGTGTGGTGTGTCTAGACAAGACCCAGAGCCCTCCTCTGAAGCCTCTCCCTTCTCACAGTCCCCGAGTCTATCAGGGACACCCAGACGGAAACTCTGACTGCCCCCTCTCCTTCACAGCCAAAATCCAATCTGTTGCTAAGCTCTATTTGGAGATACTTTGTATATTGACATAAGGACAGAAAAACAGCAGCTATCTTAAACAACAAGTAGACATTTTTCTGTGTCCCCGGGGCTGCTGTCACACAGCTGGGAGACTGGGGCACCGCACACAGGGGCCTGCTCTTCGAAACAAACCAATGCAACACACAAATCCAATAAAGGCAAGACACAGACAATCACGTGTCAGGAGACCTGGATGGCTAATGGTCACAGGAAAGGAGGTTCACCCTTGCTAGTCAGACAGACATCTGGTTCTCTAGCACTGGTTAGGCTGCATTTTGTGAAAGGCTGAGGAATTACTCAGCTAGGGAACTGCGGGGAGGTGCCCGACAGAAGGAACGCATGTGCAAAGACATGAAACCTCAAGAGAAAACCGGCACATTCCGGAAAGCAGGCGAGGCTGGGCTGGGAGGGCGAGCTGGGGCCACCATACAAGGCTCCGGATGCCATGCCAAGCACCTGGATGGGGAGCCCCTGGAGGTTTTTTCGTTTAAAGAACAGTTGTTTTGGTGGGTATCGGAGCAGCTGGATGGGAAGCCAGAGAGAACAGCAGCAGGAGGACCAGTTAGGAGAGACCAAGAGGCCCCCCATCCGGAAAGTGAGGCTGGGATGGACGGGAGAGAGACGGCAGGTCCTACCCGCCCCGGTTACAGTCAGTGCTGCCTGTCTTCCACCTTCCGTTGCTTTACTCTGCCTTGCTGTTTTCTCCTTTTCTCCCGTGGGACCTGTTTCTCAGCTGAACGATGCGCAGAGCTGGGCAGGATGGATAGTCCTCCGCTGGTAGCAGGGACCCTGGTGAACAGTGGCCTGTCCACCCATGACTGTTTCCCATTTGCCTGAAGCTCAGGGGTTCTCTGTGAGCTTCAGAGTCAGATGGGTGTGGATTCAAAGGCTCCCTCTGCCGGCCACTGGCTGGGCGACTTTGGGTAACTTACTTCTCTGTGCCCATTTCCTTATACAAAAAATGGAGTTGAAATAACAGGATCTGTCTCACGGGGCTGTTGTAAGGATTAAGAATGTGACCTGGGGGGAAGATCAGGGGACAGAAGGAAACAAGAGAGATGAGGCAGGACCTGCCAGGAGAGCAGGTGTAGAGAGGGTAACAGGCACAGGAAGGATGAGGAGGGCTTCATGCTGGGGAGATACCTTTCCCATTCTGTGTGTGTGTGTGTGCGCGCGTGTATTCACTTTGCAAATACTGCAAATAGTTGTAAACAGACAGCTATTTGCTTCTCTGACGACATGTAGGGGGTATAAAATACATGGTCTGGAAATCAACACCAAAACATGATTATCTTTCCTTGCCAAACTGGAAGGATGGTGAAATGCAAAAATCAGCATTAAGACAAGTGAGGCATCAAATTAAAAGCAGAAAGATCAGGGTGAAGGACTCATATGGTGTTTTTATGCCAAAATTAACTGACCCATGTAACACTCACCATGCAATAAAGCACCCACCCAGTAGCCTACCCAGAGTGTGGAAAATCTGTACTCTTAGTACCAAGAGTTCTGAAAAAGAACTGATATAATCCCATTGCAATTTGTATTGAAATTTGTTGGTACCCCAGGAGTCTATGTACGGAGCGCTTCACAGCTGCACGGTCTTAGTCCTTGCAACAGTCCCACAGGGGCGGCAAGTTCACCTCATTTACATCTCTGACTTGGAGGACAGCCAAAGAGGCTCAGAGAGGTTACAAGGTCTCACCCTTGAGACTAGCCAGCTGCTAATCCAGATTAGCATTCTTACCAATACGTGGTAAGCTGCAAAGGGCTTAAGCATTTAGCGTGCCACCCACAGATGGACTTCCTTTTACACTTTATCTGATGTATCTTCTCTAGATGTATCTTCGGACCGCCATAACCCACTGCTGTCTGCCCCGGCAAGGGAATTTATAGTAATCAACTGCTCATAAGCAATCACTTTAAGGCTGGTTTAAGAGAATCGGGCATGTGTTAAACCCTGGGGATGGTTCTGTCTGGGGACAGCAGCCCTCTCTGCCTGGCTCACCTGTGTATCGGAATCCGTGAATGAAGCCCCCAGCAGATTTTCGGTAATCCACGGAGTGGCTGGCGGTACCCAGGACAAAGAGACCGCGGCTCCCTTTGGACTCGTAGCTAGCTCTGACCAGTGGGTATTTCTTGCTGAACTCACCCCCTGAAGAGAGTCGGAGGGACCTGTGAGCAGAAAGCGTTGTTAATATAAATAGATGCTGTGTGTGAAAGACTTTTTATAGGCCTGGCACTGAGTTAGGTACTTAATTCCTTCTCGAACGTAAACCACATCACGACCCTAGAAGGCGGGTATGATCATCTCTATTTAACAGAGTAACTGAGGTTCAAGGTGAAAGATATGGCAGGTCAGGGACAGAGCCAGGATTCGAGCCAGACTTGAGTCTGGGCTCTAGGTGAAAACTGAGCCCTGCGTGACTTGATGGGACAGGAGGGTCTGTTCAGGCCCTCCTGTTTCTCTGTAGTCCACCTGTGCCTTGGCCGGAGGAAAGGGAGACACTGGTTCTTTCATACTAAGCCTTGCCAAGGTCCTGGGGCAGCAGTGTCTAAAGATGAGGATCCCTAAAGCAGTTATTCAAAACACAATTAAAAACGATGTGAGCAGCTGACATTTTGTGGAGTATATAGTATTTGCTGAGCACTTTCGTACATGAATCCTCACAATAGCCCTAGAGAAAGAAGCTATGATTCCCATTTTAGCGATGAAGAAAGCGGAGTACAGCCTGGCTAAATAACATTCCGAGGGCTCACAGAGTTGGTAGGTAGAGAATCAGACTGACCCCAGAGCTGTGCTCCTAGCCACACGCCACACTGCCTTTCAGTGAAGCCCCTCTTAATTCTGTCTCAGCTTGCTCTGCCTTCCCTCGGGTGGAGAGAGCACAGATAAGGGCTTGCTGCTGCGGCCTCCTTGCAGCCACCCCACCTCCCCCACTGCCCTGGACAGAGAGCTCGTGTCCTGGATGGGAAACCAGGTGGCATCTGCCTCTGTGCTGAGGGTGCAGTCCTGAAAACCCTGCCCCTGGCCCACTGGACCGCCACTTGGTTCCCCTGGGGAAGGGCCAGCGGGATTTGCTAAAAGCTGCAACCCCTCCCCCATTTGGACTCACTTGCTGAAAATGGAGAAGTTGAAATTCCAGCCCAGGCAGCGGATGACCCGGTCGTAGGCCACGCGCATGGCAAAGTTGTCACTTTCGTCCTGGGGGAGGGTGATGGCGTCGGCACTCTGGTTGTTTTCCTCCAGGAAGAACTTCAGGGTGATGTGGAACTTGCCCTGGCGGTCCTTCACGATGGCCAAATCCGTCAGGTCAGACTCAAGCAACCCGTCCAGGGACTTCAGCTGGTAGGTGTCCAGCAGGCCGTTGTTGATGGCCCTGGGGCCCAGGGGAAACGTCAGGTTTCAGGGAGACTCAGAGGATGGGGTGGTTAGGCAGGCGGGAGTCAAGGATGGCTCTAGAGGGGCTGGTGGCACAGGATACACAAGCAGCTGCCCAGCGTACCTGAGGTCGCCAACGTAGTGAGTGGCCCAGGAGAGCCGGACCCGGGAGCGGCTCAGCATGTGGATGAAGTTGGTGACACCCAAGATGTTCTCTGCCGTCTCAAAGGCTGAGTTCCCCCGGCCCAGGATCAGCACATTCTGACCCACAAAGTCCTCGGGGTCCACGGACACAGACTCGTAACCATCCACGTATTCAGAGCCAGGGAAGTCAACCTGGTTGGGGACCGATAAGCCAGTGGCTACCAGAAGTACACTGCAGGTAGGGAACAGAGGGAGGATGGCTTAGCCTCTTAGCTCCGAGCCCCCTATGTGAAAATCCCACTCTGCAAGTACCGCCTGGCTCGCCTGCCTCACCCAGACTTCTGGCTCCTAAACGAAAACAGGCCATTCCTTAGCTCCCCTGCTACTGACCTGACCCAGAGCACCCGAGATCTTACCTGGCCCCTCACTGAGTGACCCAGGGGGTACAGTGTCCTTTCCACCTTGCTGGGGTTATACCAAACACAAGACTTAGTTTTACTCTCTGACTGAGGAGAGGGTGACACCCTGAGATATCCAAGAATTCACTTAATTTTGAACACAGCGACCACAGCAAGTGCCACACTCCGTCAGGAAAATGAAACTTGATGTTCTGCTTCCCCCTTTCTTACTTGCCTGGCAGATGCAGAATCTGCCAAGCAGTTATTTTTTTAAAAATGTTTTAAATTAATTTTTTGAATGGAGGTATTGGGGCTTGAACTCAGGGCCTTGAGCATGCTAAGCATGTGCTTTACCACTGAGCTATCCCCTCCCCGCTGCGGAACAGTGACTGTATGAGGCCTTGTACTAAGTGCCTTATGCCTCATCTTACTGCTCACGGCAACTCTGCGTTGGTGTCATTTGGCCTGCTTTACAGGTGAGGAGACACAGGCCCCACGTGGGCCCACAGCCTCCAAAGATCCTCCGACAGCAGAGCCAGAATCTGACCACAGACCAGCCAGATTCCAAAGTCCTGCTCTTTATACTGGTGGGGATTACACTCCGGCGGTGGGCAGCCTGGGAGCTGGATCCTGCCAGCCTGCAGAGGAATGGTCTGATCACAAGGTAGTTTCCAAAACAGGTCTGAGTGGCCTGGAGAAGGCGGCATGTGTAGCCCCTTGCTCCTTAGTGTCTGATCTGTCCACTCTGCTCACATTTGACTCCTCTACGCTGTAGCGCTGCTGCCTAAGATGAAAGGATCCAAATGAGCACAACCCTGCTCTCCCTGGGCCGTAACCAGCAAGGAGCAAGGCTGTACCTCTGGCTAATCGCATGAGAAGATGAACTCTAATCGAGCACCTGCCTGCAGCCAGGTGCCAGGCTGAGTGCCAGGGAGAGGCAGCCTGGTGCAGCGTTAAGAACACAGGCTTCAGAGTCAGGAAGATGTGAGCTCAAATGGCAGCTGTGCCACTGACTAGCTGTGTGATATAGAACCAGTTACTCAACTTCTCTGAGCCTCAGTTCTTCATCTGTAAAATAGGGATCAGTGAACCTCCTTCAAGGGTCCTTGTGAGAATTAAACAAATGCAGTATAGTGTGTAACTCTTGAGTCTGGGTTGTCTGCACAATATTAAGTTTTCTCCCAAGCCAAAGCAAGCGATAACTGAATGCTGGCAGCACTGCCCGTTGCGCTCCCTTGTTCAGTTCTGAAATCCTACTGAGTTTGTCTAACACTTGCTAGACACTTGCTAGCATTTCCCAGAATGTACTGTGGGTAATACTAGTTCCAGGATATGCTCTACAAAAAGGGTTTTGTGAGTGCCTAAGCTTAGACAATGCTGAATACTCTGCCCAGTGCTGGAGTGCCTCAGTGAGTATGGAGATACTGAAGACTGAAAAATCCTGGAGGAAAGACATGGTCAGAATGCTCAAACATATTTGAGCACACACATTTCTAGGAAACACGTGGGAAATGATGGCTGAACTGAACCTCTCAAGACTGGATTTCAGCAGGAACAAGGATTAGCAGAAATGCCCCTTTCCTCCCATTTCTCCCACAGCTATGGCTGACCAATGGACCGCCTTCTTCTGGGAAAGGCCCCAGCTTCAGCAGGTGAGCTTTGGAGCCCAGTTCCTTACCTGCACTGGTATGCCTGGCCTTTCTGGTCGGTCAGGATGAAGTAATGGCCATTCCAGGCCCGTCGATCCTTGTTCAGAGTGACGTGGGCAATGGTTGTGTTGTACAGCACGGGGAGCCCCAGCTTGTCCGCGAAGTCGCGCAGGTAGCGCACCATGTCGCCTGCATCGGGGAAGTAGGCGCTCGAGTAGTGTCTGAAGAGCAGCTGGGGGTCGTGGCTGAGCAGAGAGTTCCAGTCGTGGCGTAGGTTGAACTCGGCGTTGGCCTTGCCGGTGTAGCGCTTGTTGATGCTGAGGAGCTTGCGGTGCCGCGGGAAGCGCGTGAAGAAGCTGCCAGGCCCTGGGGCGCGTTCGAACACCACGTAGTCCCTCCCGGCGCGCTGCAGGAAGTAGGCCATCTGCAGGCCCGCGGGCCCGGCGCCCAGGACGCAGTAGTCCCGGTGGTGCCGGGGAGCCCAGGCCCGGGCGGAGCGCAGGGAGAGAGCCGGGTGCAGGGCGACGGTCAGGAGCAGCCCCAGGGGACCCCACAGCGGGGCCGCGGCGGAGAGGCCCATCCTACGGCAGACCAGACGCGTGAGGCCTCGGACCCCAGAAGGCCCCTTGAGGCCGGGGCCGTGAGCGAGGAACCAGGGCCCAGAAAGAGGCCGGGGCTGGCCGGAGCGCTCATTACGACTTAGGGCGGAGCCAGGGCCAGAACCCAAGGACCCCTGAACTCACTTGCCCCGACTCTATCCTTTTAAGCTCGTTTCAAGCTTTGGCTCCCCCAGAAGCCCCGACCCCCTCCATCTCCCTCAGGACCTTGGTTTCTAGGGGCGCCAGACTCTTTATTGTCATGCTAACAAGACGGTGCACGTTCCCCCCAATTTTCCCTTTTAGTGGTGCCCAATACCCTCCAGGGACCTCCCAAGGCTAGACCCTCGTGGGTCACCTCTTTTGGGCCATGCCCCCGCCCTCCTGGCTCTAGCCTGAAGGAGGTGTGGCCTGAAGGCCCCCCGACCAGGGCCAGGCGCCCCGGGCTCTTCGGTCACGTGACAGGGATGCCCCGGCACACCTGCCGCGGGGCGGCGCGAAGCCACCCTCCTGCCTGCGCGCTCCATCCAGGAGCCGCTCCCCACGCGTGCGCGTTGCCCACGCCCGTAGCTCCCGCCTCCCCAGCCCGCCTGCCCACCCCCCGCACAGAGCTCAAACCTCCCAGCCGCTCCGTAGACAGCCCGCAGCCGAGTCAGGCCGCACTCTGCCGACCCGCGCCGCGGCGGCGGCGGCCCCGCCCCTCCCGCCCGGCCAATGGCAGGGGGCGGGGTCACGTGGCGGCGCGCGTCACGCTAGCCGGGCAGGGAGAGGCGGGCACGTGCTGCTCCGCGGGCTGGCGAGCGCCCGCGGGTGGTGGCCCGGCTGAAGAACGCATCTGGCAAGGGGGCCGAGGCTCTTTAAAGCTATGCTTTTCCTCGTGTAACGGAGTCATGGAAGCAGACGATTTGGGAAGATAATCCTAGCTGTTACACTTCATTAATGTAGCCAAAGACTAGTTGGTTACCCACTGGAAACCAGGTTGGGGAAGCCAGGACAGATAAACCAATTAACAAGTGTTCGCTACAGTGACTCAGTATTGTTTACCAAATAACTGTACATGAGTGACTTAATCTTCCATCAAGCAGAAGAGGAATGCCAGGATTGTTTCCAATGTAATGTAGCCGACTGTCCTAATGGAATTTAGAGGTGATTTCCTTAAGACCACACAGTTAAAAAGTAGAGTGTGGAATTAAAACTCCCCCTTTAACTCCAAATTATGAACTCTTTCCAAGTTTTTTTAAAAAATTGATTCATGAATCATGTTTTATGTGCTTGGTGTTGAAAAATTGTCTAAGGAAGAAACAGGATTTTATTTGAGCCAACCTGAGGATTATAAATCGGGAGACACTCGTTTAGAAAGCTCTGAGGATTGTTCCAAAGAGGTAAGGAAAGGAGGTCAGTATATATGTGCTTTTGATGAAGGGGTACGTGCGATCGAGCAGCCTTCTCGTGGGGAACAGATATCTTTATCGTTTTAGTGCTTCTCTAAGTGTGGGAAGATGCAAGAAACTGGGTTTGTAACATTTCCTCCTGAAAATATCTGAGGGCCATTTCTGCCAGCTTCCATAGAACACAAAATGCCTCATCCAAGTCCCCATCCTGAATTCTTTTCAGGGTGTGTTGTAGGGGTGTATTGTAGGTGACTGCAGGAGCTAATGACTTGATTGTTGTAGAACTGGATGGTGGGTTACATTCTTTATTTTACAATCCCTTCCCTTTCGGTCTTAATTTCAACTAATGTTTGGGAGGCCTTTTGTGACCGATTTGTCCTACAGCGCGAAGAATGCTCATTCTCAGGCAGGTCAGGCAAGGATTTCCTTGATAGGTCACTTGATGTGCTATTACTGGACTAGGCCCTATTAGCAGCAGCGAAGAGCCTCTGGCCCATGTCTTACTAGTCTGTTATAGTTCAGGAAATGGTTCCCTCTTGTTGCTTCTTCCCCTATCTAGTTAGTTACTGATCTCCTAGAACTATGTATGTGGTCAATCATTTCAAGTTGCCTAGTCATCATTTTTTTTTTGTTGTTGTTGGCTCTGTCACACATTTGATAATGCAGGAAACAGTAATCTTATAAAACAGGCAGGAGACAAGTAATATAGCTAGTAACATTAATAAGTAAGTTATTAAGCTAAGAACTTCCATTAGGTGCAGCCCAGTATCTCCTCAGTTCATGACTAGTCTGTTATATACTGGCCTTGTACATGAAGTTCACCAAAGATGTCTGCATGGACAAGGTGAGTAGTGGGTCATCGTGACCCCTTACAGGATTAAGAAATGAATGTTATCTTCTAAGGAGTTATGTGGCTGGCACATTTATGGTTGAGCAGGTATCGCTGCCATTGGGGAGGTCTGGTTAAAACATAATGCAGATGTACGATGCACACTAGAGGGAGGGAGGGTTTTATGTTGAAATCTTCCTAATCTTGCCTTAAAATGTCAATTTTTATTTCATCATTAGTAATGTAAACAAAGTGGCTAAACACAGTGTAAAGACACTTAAACACAAAGCCATTGCTCACGCACAACGGTGTTGCTTAAGTAGAGGCAACATGGAGAATGACAGGATGACCCTGACCTGCCGTTCAAGTGAACGGGATGACCGGGGCTGGCTTCCCAGACGTGGGATGTGGATCCTGCATGAGATTTACATGGGTAGGACATTGTGTATTTATGAGGAAGGTACAGGAAAACTCGAGGGGTAGTTAAGTAGTCCAGCGAGATGGGGCTGAGGGTTCTGGTGGGAAGGCAGCCATGCTTAATGTGGAAAGAACCCTCTGACCTTCCAGCTTTGCATGGCAGAAGCGTCTTTTCATTAAAAATCACCCCTGGGACCTCTCCTGAGGTCTTCCTTGAGCTCTCAGACCTAAGTACACCCTAAGGAATGCCATTTATCTGTCTCTTTCATAGCCTGTATCAGCACCAGAGAAAAGCTCCATTAGAGCAGAAGTGATCTTCACTCTAGTGCCCTTGGGGCTTTCATTCACCACTATGACATGTAGGAGGCTCTTAGTAATTTGTTGAATCAACACTGAAACCAGACAAAAGTGCCTAACCAAAAACGAAGTAGGGAGGTCTACTTCTTAAAGGTCGAGAAGATTATGAGAATGGGTGCAGGCAAATAATTAAGAACTTAAAAACAGTTGCTCGTCTTATTTTGCATTGGGAAATCAGGGCTGGTAAATTACAGTGGGGCCTTCAGACTAGGCTCAGCCTGGATTGTAGGCAGCAGGTTTTATGATCAGGGCTATTTGCAGCAATCAACTTGGTGGCCCCAGGCAAGAACAGATAAAAGTAGGGGATAGATGAAAGAAATGAATCATGTGGAGGTTGACACAAGATGTTTTGGGAGAATGAGCCTGAAATTAACTTCCACTTGCCCACCTGCTCCAACTAACCCTGCTGGATTGCACCCTGGGTGTGTAAGAGGCAGCCTGGGGAGCACCAGCTCAACCTTGAAACCCTGTGACCCTTGTCACACTACTTTAATGGGAAATTTCTAACACTTCATCTACACTGAAAACTTATCAAGAACAGTTTATGCTCCATTTTCCTAGTAATGCTAACAACAAAGTCCAATAAATTTTTGCTTGTTTTCTGAGGCTCAGTTATTTTAGATAAAATTGTAACTTTAGGAATGTTCCTCGAGCTGAACCAGTTTCCTCTTCTGTACAATGGTATCACTTCCACCAGCATTACAATTCTGTCAGGGCCAGATGAGGTATTTGTAAAAACTGAGTGCAATAACCTGGCAGGGTAATTACTTCACAGTGTCAAGAACAGGACACTGTACACATGTAAAAAGTTTATACATCCTAAACATCTGGAGCTCCGAATTGTGCATGACAGTCTTTGAGGGTGCCATCCTGAGAGTCCATCACCAGCCCAAGCCAAACAATTTATAAACCACTACAGTCACCACCCAGTAGAATGTCCATCAGAATCTTCTGGGGCCATCTCCTTCATCAGCAGCGACCCCAGCCCAACCTTCAAAGACAGCCCTGCCTCACCCTTCACCAGTGATGTGTGTCTCTAAGGGCAACAGCTGGGCCGGGCACACAGCCAGCAGGTACTCTTGCCAGGGGAATGGGTTTCTTGTGAGGACCTCACAATGGACATCAGTTCCCAGGAAAGGGTACTTTCAAGGGATTCCAAGAACAGGAAAACCTAGGGCATTCACTGTGACAGGTTAAAACTCCTAATGCTCAAGAACAAAGGATGGCACAACATTGTAAACTGACTCTACTTCAATTAAAAAAATGAGGGGGAGGGACAAAGGATGGGGCGAGATTATGAACCCCACAGACTCTGCTGTCTCTCACTCTCCCAATGGCTACCTGGAGAAGGAAGGGGCTGGCAGTCATGACGTAGGCACGGGATGAAGGTAAGAGACTAAACAGACTGATGCTTTATTCCAACTGTCAGCTTCAGAGAGTGAGAATCAGACAAACGTTCCACTAAGCATCCAAGGCCCTGCTATGCAAACTCCAGCTCCGTATCACCATCTGGCTTAAGTTTCTTCCTCTGAAAGATACAAAAGCCATGTCAAACTGGTGGAGCTGGTGAATTGCTTATGATTTTCAACACCTCCCCTCAGAAGTTAAACCTTACAGGTCCTTGTAGGACTAACAGGCATTTCCTTTAGTCACCAACTGGTGAAGCAGGCAAGGGAAAGCTCTCAGGCCGCGTAACTAACCTGGAGCACGCTCCTCCCTCAGACACTGGCTAACATCGGGGACCCCACTGCTCCTTCCGCACCCTGGCCTCTACAGGACCACTCTCCTCAACCCCTGCATGCAATCTAAAGGCTCCTGAAGCAGCTCGTGGAGCCAGACTGAATGCTAGTGATGTCCCAGGGAATTCTCAAGCAGCTTTATATCGAGGTTGGAAGACTGGGCTACAGAGCTCTGTCCCCAGCCAGCCCACTGCTCACTCCAGACCCTGGAGTGAGGCTTACTACAAACCTTCTTCTTCCTCTTCCTCCTCCTCCTCCTCCTCGTTGTCCTCATCCGAGCTGAAGGTGCCGTCGGGCAGGCTATAGACGCGGATGACCTGCTTGTTGGGGTCCTTGAGGATGAGGTACTTGCCCTCCTCCAGCTTCATGCAGATGTCAATGACGCAGCGCAGGATGCCCCAGGCATTCTCCACGCTCAGGTTGATCTGGCTGGCAAACTCGTTGGGCTTGAACTGCTGGGTGCCCAGGATGACGTGGCGTGAGGAGTCTTTCACGTGGTACCGGGACACGTAACTATCGGGGGGAAAGGGGTATTACGGTGGGGGCAGGCCGGCCCAGAGCCCCGGGCCGAGTATCAGTGAAACGGTGACATGTGGCCTGATGCGCGTCCCAAGGGAAAGGGGAAAGGGCAAGCCCTCCTCTCCCGACCCGCAGACCCCCCCTTTCAAGATCGGCTCCCAGGTCGCGGCCAGGAGTCTCACCCAAGCTTGAGGTACTCGGACCCGGCCAGCAAAGCACAGCAGGTCCACCGGGCCAACTTGTAGCTGTTGTTCTTCAGCTCGGTGGCAATGACGGCCCCCCGCTGAGAATCCAGCTTCTGACGCCAGTCCACGCCGTTGCAGTGCTGCAGAGGGAAGGCCCCGGTTACGAAAGTGAAGGCAGCCCCGTACTGCCTGGGGCCTGCCGCCTCCTCTGGCAGAGAAGACACTCCCTCGTGGGCTTGGCTGGGGCGGGGCGAGCCCGCAGGCAGATCAAGGGTGCGACTTATGGTTTAAGAGGCGGAGACTCGGTGTCCCCCACCCTGGCACTGCCTGCCCCTGTGGCAGGCACTCAATGAACTGCAACTGCTTTCCTCAAGAGAGCTCACCGGGACCAGGGTGCACACACGCCCACATGAGTTAAAAACAAGTGCCGTACAAATGGTGGAGGCGAGTATTTACTCCATGGGTGTGGAGAGGAAGGGCTTCACACAGGAAGTCAGAAGCTCACCCGTGGAGAACACTGGCAGAAGCTGGAGGGGGGGTGACCCAAGAGGCACGGAGGGAAAGACGGGCGGGCTTAGCCTGGGTGGGGTGGAGGCCCCGCAGAGGAGAGGAGGGCAGAGTCAGACGCCGGGCATGTGCACATATACGGACAAAGCAGGGGACCCCAAAGACCGTCTTCTCCAACCACCTCTTCTACAGATGTGGGAACTCGGACTCAGAGTGAAGTGACTAGTTGAAGGGCACCTGGTTCACTGCAACCCTGGCCTAAAAGAAATACCAGGGTTCCTCTTATTAGGAAGTTAGGTCCAAGCCACTAAGGAGTAGTATTGTGGCAGATGTCTCTGTGTTTCCTTCAAAAAGGAAAGCTATCTGGCAGCAGCCTTGTGAGTTTGCTCTGGCATTTTAAGAGCCTTTCCTCAAATCTGTACTTCATGAAGGGAGGGAGGAAGGAGTTGGGGAGGTCAGTTAAGTGACAAATGCAAAATAACAGGCAGAACAAGTAGGGTCCTGATGTCTGTGGGACCCAGAACTGAGCGAGAAGACAGGCTGCGCCTGACAGCAAAATGAGTGCAAAAGAGGGGGGGTCAGAGATGTTGGAGGCTCTGAGCCTAAAAGAGCGGGAGAGAAAAAGCTGATGAACGGACAAGCCAGAGGTAATGACAAACACGGACATCGGAAGGACAAGGTTGTTTAGGAAAACAAACAAAACCAAGCAACAATGGAATGGGAGTCACAGTAGATTTTGGGAATTATTTTTAGAGTTCAAGAAGGAGGCTTGGAGTTGGCAGAATTCTAAGATGCCCCCCAGTGACCCTTGCTCTTGTGGAATCTACTATCCTGGAGTCCAGGTGGAACCTGTGACTATGATGAAATACCCACAATCATGCTACCTCACATCAAAAATGATTCTGCAGATGGAATTACAATCCCTTAAGATAGGGAGACCACTAGGGTGGGCCTCCCCTAACCACGCGGGTCAGACATCGGCTCTCTGAGGGCCTAGCACAACGGCCCCTGTGCTCCGTCTCACAGGGCCCTCGTTCAACACAGCCTTGGCGTCGAGCTGCCCTTCCCACTGAGCACCCTTTCTTCTACACAGCAGCACCCAGGAGCACTGCCAGCCATTTCAAATTCAGGCAGGCCCGTGCAGTTTCAGAAAAGAAAACAGCCCAACCATCATGGCGCAGCAGCTTGAGAGAGAACAGAAGGTGGAGGAAAAATGAAGAAAGCACATTTCGTTCAAGATGCTTCCTGAGGAGCTAAATCTGAGCTAATCTGAGAATCTCTGAGTTCAGTAAGGGAAGGAGTTGGAAAAGGGGCATCAGCAGGTTGAAGACGCAGGAGTGGCTGCAGTGAAAGAACAGGTCAAAAAGAGCTGCCCGGCTTCCAGGAAAGCTGCCCACGCAGATCCTAAGGAGAGACCACAGTCACGCCTGCAGAGAACGGGAGCCGGCGGCAGGGCGGGATGGAACAGAGACTGAAAGCACTGGGAGAAGGCAGTTACCCTCACACACAATCCCTTTCTCAGTGAGGACCTCAGTGGGGGAAAATCCCAGAAGACAAAAGAAAAAAAATCTTGGTAGCTCTCCAAGTAATGAGAGGGGAAAGATTCCACGCTGGTTCTGAGTGCCAGCCCGTGATGCAGTGCCCGCGGCGGGCGCCGGAGGCGTGCTCACCCTGGAGTCCCATTCGTTGAGGGTCTTGATGTTGATGAAGGACACCTCGCCGTTGGCTCCGGTCATGACGCCGTCGTGCTCACAGCGGACGATGAGGTCGATGTCGTCTCCAAGCTTCCACCTGCGGTAGCTGCAGTAAAGGAGGAACCCCTGGTCACCCGAGATCCTGGATGTCAGACACACCACCCACAAGGGGCGGGGCACCAGAGACGTGACCTACCGGTACGCAACAGAGGCGATCTCACTCTTATCCATGTCGTCCTCCACAAACGGGTTTGGGTTGGGGAAGTTGTACCTTTCCTTCCCCTGCAAAAATGACAAGGTGTCATGAGATAGCACCAAGTCGCCGCCAAGGCAGTCAGCCAGGCCCCGCAGCTCTGCTTAGTCACAGCCCTGGCCACGTCCCTGGTGCCTTTGAGGGGGCTCCGAGCTCACTGTGCGCCCGTTTACCCTTTCCGAGCACAGGCAGGCACCCGTGAATCACAACCAGTGTCACAGCGAGCGTTTACCCTGTGCTTCCATTTGTAGACCACGTGCTTTATCTACCTCACTTAACCGCGCCCTTCCTGTTCTGGTTTTCTCCACAGCATGCGGCCATTTGTCACAACACACATGTATTTAGGGCTTATTGTCTTTCCTCTTCTGTTACAATGAAGCTTCCTAAGGGCAAGAACCGTGTTTGGCTGGCTGCTGTATCCCCAGCTCCTTAACAGTGTATCTGTATTGGACACAACAGTGTATCTGTCAAATAACTGAAGAAACCATCACAGTGTATCTGTGAGACCAGTATTACTAGTTTTCTAATTTTACAGAGAAGAAACATGCCGGACACGGCAAGCTAAACAGTGGTGGACCTTGGGTTCAGAGCCAGGCAGTATGACCTCAAAGCCCAAACTTGGATCTCCTCTGTGACAGGCAGGGACCCCATCTGTCTTGCCCCCCTCCTCCACCAGAGCTGACGACACAGCAGAGGCTCAATAAACAGTAGCTGCAGTTAACAAAACACAACACACGCCTGGCCGCCGCGGCGCTCACCATCCTCAGGCATTGCTGGGAGAAGTTGTGGTTGATGTAGGTCGCTTCCATGGCCAGGTTGCGGGGCGAGTTGAAGGAGTTACCTTCGTCCTGAGGGGGCTCGTTGGCCGTCTCACTCACCGTCAGGAGGTCTGCAAAAGCAGTGGCACGGTCACCCACCCAGGAAACAGAGGGTCACCGAGGACGTGCACGGCCCCTTGGGGAGACGGGGCGATCCAAACAACACAGGCCTTTCCTCCAAAGAACCGCCAGCTGCTAACAGGGGTCTCCCGAGCGCGGGACACACTGGGGAGGGAGCGGGGAGCGCTCCTGGGTAACTTTAGATACTAAGATTAAATTCACTTGCAATCACGTTGGAAGAACGCTATCCCTTTTCGCTCTTTTTGGATTCTTCAAGAGAATGATTTTATTAGCTTTTCAACAAAGGCAAGGAATGTAATCACATTGTTTGGCTTCACTCTTATTTTTGAGTGACTGGTTTTCGCTCACGGTGTCTGTGCACATGCACGTGTACATGGGATAAGACATGCATATGCATTTCTCCTTTCTAAGTACACGGATTAAAAAAAGGCATCATTTAAAGAAAAACATTAAGAACTAAAGGTGGTATGGAGAGATGGCAGAAGGCAGGAAAATGCTATTCAAATGAGTAACAACCAGAAGCATGGTGTTGGGGCGCTGTGAGGACTCAAGATGCTGATGCCCTGACAAGGTCTGCAGTGACAGTCCCTTCTCATGTCTTTGAGGAGGCTGGGGATTCTGACAAGGCTGTCAATGCCCGTGAGGACACACCATCTTCCACCTATCCTCTACCCCAGGGAATTATTCTGGACTGACAAGAACACTCAGCGCATGTGTTTTCCCAGACAAGCTTCTTACCAAAGTCAGAGTTGTCCCTCTTGTCAAAGAAGAGCTTGGACCCGACTCTCTGGACGACAATGTCCCAGGAATACACAGAGCGGGTGCAGCTCATCAGTGTGGCCAGAATGGCATCTGTGGCAAACACATTCCCCTGAGTTTTTGCCAGCTGCAAAGAAGACAAGAGAAAGCTGTGAGGCCCATTTACAGGAGGGAGGACACCTCTGTAAGGAGCCCTCTGGTTGTCTGAGTAAGGCTGCAGCAAGCAAGCTAGCGAGCCCAGGATCCGGGGAAGCGCAGCTCACCAAGCGCCCGCTACACCCCAGGAGAGCACTGCACAACATTTTCATCCTCACCGTGAGGCCGTAAGCACATTTACCCCAAATTACAGATGAGAAAACTAAGGCCCCAGAGGTGAAGCTGGGAAGCATGGCGGAGCTGGGATCTGGGACAGCTTCACTCAGTACCAACACTTCCAGTCTGGCCGGTTACAGTGCCTTCATTTTCATCTAATCCTAAGTCGATTTAGAAGAGTCTTATCTACAGGGGCTTTCAAGGCCCAACCGACTCACGTACATCCCCGCGCCCCCTTCTCTCTCTGAGGTCTCAGCCGTGAAGGCCAGCAGCACCCATGCGGGCGGGTGAGGGGCAGGGGACGCCCACCTTCCGGATGACGGGGTCGTCTGTGGTGGTGACAGTGTGGAAGATGCGCTTGATGCTCCGTAGCGGCTTCTCGCTCCTCGTGGTGATGCGGTCGAAGGCTTTGTCGTAGTACTCCAGGGCCCCGCAGCACTCGCTGAGGGGAGAGCGGGCAAGTCATGCTCGTGAGGGGCAAGACCCCTACTCCTTTTCTGCTAAGTCATGGAATCCGAGTCTTTCCCAAAGGTCGAGAGAGATGAAAGCAGCCTCTGACTCGACTCCCACTGCTTGCTCAGGTCCCTGTCCCCTTGGCTCCTGACATGGCTCCACAGAACAGTGAGAACACAACCAATTTGGCTCAAGCTCCCTATTTTAAAGACTGGGAGACTGAGGCCAAGACAGGGAGAGGAGCAGTTACAAGCCCCCAGCAGGGGCACCGAGTCCAGTGTGGGGCTCTAGCTTCCCCTAAGTTACTTCCACCCACAGGCCCTTTGAGGTAAGGAGCTCTCTGAAGTGTCAGGAAGAGCCCTGCCTTTCTTCAAGAACTGCTGACTTTCTCTTTCTGCCCAAAGAGCTACAGAACTTAGCTTTCTCTTTTGCTCAGAATTTCAGGAAGCAGAAAGAAATCTGGAGTTTAATATCAGCAAATTTCTTTCTGCTTTCTTCCCTTTCTCTTTCTGCCTAAAGAGTTCTACAACTTAACTTAATTTTTCTTTTGCTGACAATGCCAGGAAGTTGAGAGCTGAAGTTTAATATCAGTAAACTTCTTTCTGCTTTTCCCCACTTCACACTGATGTTTTAAAACGCATCTGTTAAGACTGGGCAAGGCCTTTTGAGTTAAGTGGCTTCAAATCCTTTTTGGAAATACTAGGGCTTAGGAAACAGTCATCACCCGCTGGTCCACACACAGACAGGAGCGCGGTGGAGGGAGTAAAGGCCGCCACCTACATGTCCTGTGGCTCTGAAACCTCCAGGTAGCGCATCTTCATTAACTGAGGAAAATCCATCTCCTCTTTCACCTCCCAGTCACTGCGGACCTCCACTGAAGAGTCTCGGGGTTTCTGTCAGAGAAAACCATCGGAGGGAAAAAATTACAGCCAGTGCAAACCATAAGCAAAAGGCAGGTTAACAGCATGAAGAGTTATATTCACTAAATATATCCTGAACATTTACTGCGTGCTGGCTCTTTTCTAACAGAGTCCCTGACTCTTAGGAGCTCACAATCTAGAAGAGGACTGAAGGGACAAAGGTTCAGAAACAAATGGGAATTCTATTCCTTGGTAATGAAGTCATCCCGGAAACATCAACTCTTTTGTATTTCTGTTTTATGGAGGAGCTGTAACAGGTCCTTTATATTGCTCCCAGGGTATTAGCTATTTATTCTTACTGCTACAGCAATCATGCCCAGCAAAATGTAACTTCCACAACTGTAACTTCACTCTTACAGAGGTCTTCTCCTCTCACAGTGTCCACACACACACTTGTACAGGAACGTTCAGAGCAGCATCATTTACAATAGCAAAAAGAAAAAGCCACCCCGATGTCTGGCAACAGGTGAACGGAGAAACAAAATGTGGTATACCCATACAATGGAATTTGGCAATGAAAGGAATGAAGTGCTGACGCACGCTCCAACATGGATGAACCTTGAAAACACGATGCTCAGTGAAAGGAGCCAGTCACAAAGACCAACTGTTATCATTCCATCTATATGAAATGTCCAGGCAGGCAAATCCATAGACAGAAAACAGATGACGGGTAGCCTAATGCTGAGGAGAACAGGGACTGACGGGTACAGGGAACGGGGCTTCTTTTTAGAGTGATGAGTGTGTTCTGAAGTTGACTGCAGTAATGGCTACCGTGCTCTGTGAATACACTAAAACTGGACTGTACACTTTAAATGGGTGAATTGTGTAGCATGTGAATGACACCTCAAAAAGCTGTTATAAAACCAAACAAATTAAATGAAATTCCTGGACAGAATTCTGGTATGCATACACTACCTGTGATTTTTGGTCCCATTTCTGCCTCACTCCAAATTGTTTCTGGAACTTTTTCTGCAATCGTATGCGTTCTCTGGAAAGACAGGAAAAGCACATGGTTTTACCTGATCACTGATCAGCTATACCTTGTTCTACATATAGAACCCAGCCAGGTCTGCTCTCCTGCACAGCTCCAGGGGCTCACAAGACCCAGTGTGAACGGCCCCCCTGGAGTTGTGCCACAGCAGACCTGAGCCTAGGCAAGCTCCAGAATCTCTTCCTATCTGCCTCTGTTTCCCCTCAGTGCACATGCCCACTGCAAACAGTTTCCTGCTCATGCTCTCTGCCACGAATGGCCCTTGGAGAACGACACCAGGGCAGAATCAGTGGCTTAACTGGCTCTAGGAAGGCTTTCTGTTTTTTTGCAATGGTGGGGAAGATGACTCTTCTCCTGCTTTGGCCTAGTGATATCAGAGTAGTCAGTCCTGGAAGGATAACTTGTTCCAGAAGGATGGGCACCTCACCTCTCCTTCTGCTTGGCGCTCTTAGGCAGGGTCTGCAGGTTGAATTGAACCATGTTCCGTCGATCTTTGTCTCTGCGGAGGTTCCGCTGGGAATTAGGAAAAAACATTCATGTTAAAATCTTGGAGATCTGACTTACAATTGGCAGTGCCTAATGGGAGGTCATTACCACAAGTTTAGGATGCAAAAGCCAAGGTGCACATTTTACGTTGTGCTTTTATAGAGTCAACATCTGGGGGTTTTAGTTGAGTAAGTAGAGGCATACCTCAGAGGTATTTTGGGTTTGGTTCCAGACCACTGCAATAAAGTGAACGTCGCAATGCAGCAGGACACACAAATGTCTTGGGCATATAAGTTACGCTATACACGTAGTTTATACTATACTGTAGTCCATTAAGTGTGCAATACCATCATGTGTAAAAAAACCAATGTACAACCTTAATTAAAAGATACTTTATTGCTAAAAAATGTTAACCATCATTTGAGCCTTCAGTGAGTTGTAGGAGTAACATCAAAGATCACTGACCATAGCTCACCATCACAAACAACAATAATGAGAAGTTTGAGATATTGTTGAGAATTACTAAAATGTGACACAGGGACACGAAGTGAGCAAACGCTGTTGGAAAAACAGCACCAGAAGACTTGCTCGAAGCAGGGTTGCCACAAACCTTCAATTTGTGAAAAATGCAGTATCTGTGAAGTGCAGTAAAATGAGGTTATGTTTGTACTTGGAATTAGCTTAGACTTATATTCACACACACATTCTTTATTGAAGTAGGTTTACTGGCTCTTATTAGAGCTATTCAGTTTGCCTCTTTATGTAATAAGGTACAGCCCAACTGGACCATCTACTTAATAAATCTTGCACACAGCAATTAAGTGACGCAATAGACCAAAACGCACCTTTTCATCCAGCACAAACATCCATTCTTAGCACAGATGTCCTGGTCAACAGAAATCTAAACTGTTAAACTCATCCCCAGACTCATCCCCAGATCCAGTACCCATTTACTTTGGCATAATTTGTCACTGAACAGCTACTTGGGATTCACTATAAGACCCACGGTAACATGCTTTCCTCTCATCAGTACTCACACAGTAGCATTTTTAGCAGCAGCGGACAGCCCCTAGATAGTCAGACTGCTGGCTCTTGGCCTACCTGTGCAAATCGCATCCGATTCCGCTGGTAGGCAGTCTTCTGTGTGCGCACTGTATCCACCAGCTGGAAACTAGTTTCATCTTCCTCATGGAAGTAAGCATACTGACTTCCACCTCCAAACTGAGAGGAGTACTTATCTGGAGGCAAAAGTGACAGTGTGTAACAACCCCACCCACAGACTTTACAAACACATAGTGGTCTAAAGCCTTACTATTTATAAAATGTGGTCTCAGGACCCACCTCATTGGCTGGGAGCATCTCAGACGTACAGACTCACAGCCTCACCCCAGCCCACTGAGGCAGAATCAGCATTTTAATAAGATCCCCAGATGATTCATACGCATATTCAAAAGTCTGAAAAGCTCTGGTCCAAAGAACTTCCTAAGACAGAGTCTGAGGAACTCAAGACAAGTCCATTCAACTCTGCCCTATTCTACAAGAATGAGTTAAAATGTACTCTCAGGAGAGGCAAGTACGCAGTATAAGCATCATCACTGCCACCATCTGGCGCCCAAGGCAGACATGTCTAATGGGCTACATTTTACCTCGCCAACCTCAGACTCAGCCAGTCTTAACGTGGTACTCCAGGGGGCCACCTCTAGCTGTCTCAGCTGGCACAGAGGTAAAATCCAATCTCCTGTTCCAGGATCTTAAAACCAGGAGTTTTAAAACTGGGATCCATTGACTGGCCTCACAGATACAAGCAGTCCCAAATCATGAAATGCAAAATGGGAATGTGTTCAACAGACTTGTAAAAGGGGCCATGGCTTCCCAAAAGTTGAGGGAAAAAATCCCACTATAATAGGTCAAACCTCTTTAATGACAATCCAACTTGGAGGCTACTTCCAAAAATATGTGGATAGTTTCCAGAGTCCAGAATACGCCCCTAAAAACTATGAATTATCAGCATTTTGTTCCGATTCTAGAATGATTTCAGGGGGAGGTTACTAGAAGTAACAATCCCCCAAGGCCCTGATCCAAGCAGTCAGGGGGAGAACACTTACTTGTGTACCTCTTATCTTGGTACGTGGCACCCGTCCAGTCTGCAACCTAGTAAGAACAATAAGGAAAGACAGGGAAGGGAGCGTAGGTCAACCAGGCAAGTTTCTGCTGATCCAGAACCCACCTCTCCTCCAAAGTAAGGACACAGTGTGAAGAAGAACCAGGAGCACTGGCTCATGATGGCTCTGTAAGAGCTCAGCTCTTCTACGACCACTGGAAGTACCCAGAGCTTGTAACCCTTATGCTTTTGAGAGAATAAAACTGAAACGAACTCAGAGTAGCAGCCACAGCTTAAAAGACTCAGACCCCCGCGGACAAGCAAGTACCTTTCCTAGCCGATCTCCTTTGCTGAATGGCTGGTAGGGCATATCCCGAAACTGCTCAGGAACTGCACAAGGACCCCAGCCCGAGGGGTTGTCCTGGATCACGGGTGTCATAAACTTTGCCATCTTCTAAAACCTTAAAAAATACAAATAATATAGGTAGCTCCACAAAGAAAAGCCTGAAGGTTTAAAAAAAAAAAAGGCTTCCATTTGAGGATAAGCTAAGACATAAATTATAAAATTAAAAAAGCAACACACAAAATGGAACCATCAACTGTTGAGCTACTCCCAACTTAATGTTTTCTTGTAAACAATGTTGTGACTATTTGGACTCAGAAGACTGCTAACCAAACTGATTTATCATGTTTCATTGATTTTTTTTTCCCACTGTAGTATCTTTGAAATGAGTTTGCACCTTATGCTTGATGGGGTGTCATATCTTAATTGGCAACTTTTTTTCTTAGTATTATATGAAATAATTGTGCTTCTTAAATTCAGCGGTGTCTCAGATTTGATGAAATGTAGTAACTTTATTCCAAGTGTAATAACCATGTTCTAGTTCTCATAAACACCTTCACCAAGGTGTACAATATTTTACTTCCCTAAACCTCTCTTCATTTGTAAAATAAGTAAGATCCTGGTTTTGCTTCTATCAGTGGCTCACTATGAAAGCTGTAGTAGTTAACATATGTGGAAATGCTTCCACTGTAAAATGCCATGATTAACACTCAGTCTTGCAAAAATACATTTACACACAGTGCTGAGAAAAAACAAGACTCCATGAGTAAATCCCGAAATTCAACTTTCCTGTCATCCTTCCACTTTTTTGTCATCAATGCAAATCCTTATGCAGAGCAAGTGGACACAGAGGCAAGCAAAAGGCCCACGAGAAGGCTGAGGAGACCACCAGAAACCTTAGGTCATAAAAGGGGGCCATGCAGCCAATGTTCATAAATGTTAGGAGTACCAGGCATGTTCTCAGTGCTTCTCCTGCATAAATTAACTCCTCCCAACAATCCTGAGGTAGGACCAGTATTATCCCCACTCTCCAGATAAGAATACTGAGACAAAGAGAAATCAAGACATTGCCCAAAGTCGCAACACCAACGGATGAAAGATTTGAATCCAGGTAAACTGGTTCCACAGTCCACAGTTAGGACTCCTCTCAGGAGAGTAAAAACCAGGGGCTGCAGACAGATGTTCACCTGACAGTTCCTATGAAAAATGTATGCATTTATCATCCAGGGTAATCCTCTGAAAATGCTCAGCAGTTGAGTTCCCAGGGGAAACTTCATGACACAAATATTGTTGGAGTCTGGAGAGCAATCAAAGAGTACAGGGTACTAAATTTAGTAAACTCTTTTCATTGCTCCATGGTAAGGAGACTAAGACTTCCTACAGAGATGACACTTGGGTGACAGCAACAGGGAATAAATCTGGGAGCTCCATCCTCCAACTTGAACTTAAGTTACAACACAAGAAGAGGCCTGAGGGAAGGGCTGGTGGTCTCAAAGCAATTCACATTTATCAAGCTCCTAACGTGTCAGATGCAACACAACTAACACCTCCTCACCCCTATTTTAGAGATAACAATGTGTAGTTCAGCCAAATCAAGCAGTTGATCTGTCCATCATTTAAAAATAGATTTGATTTCCAGGGTTGTTCTGCCCGAAATCCAACACTCTTCCTATTATTATATAGCTGAGCAGCAGCCTGAAAAGATCTGGGATTTCGGACCATATGTGACAACATGGTAAGACATCTCAAAACACACAAAAATCTACTTGTTCTGTCAGAGATGGAGGGAAACAGGCCCAAGGCTTGACATACATTTCTCGGGGTGGAGGAGGACGACGATGGGGGCGGGGGGGGGGGAGGAAGTCACCTGGTTTCAATGTAAAATAAGAGTGAGTAGAATGGAACCAGTTGGAGAAACTTTAAGTTAAAACGGAGTGACAGCTGTACTGGCTACGGGGGCAGTCTCAGGAGCCTTGTGGCTGGCAGGCCATGGTACTATGTACATTATCGTGGCTACTGCAGATCATATACCATCTATTCCTGGGGGGCGTTGAGAGTTTCAGATCAGAGATCAATCTACTCCATCCCAGTCTTCCATTTCACAGAAAAGGAAAGGAAACATTTGGATCGTGAACTCCGCCGAGCAGGGACGGCCACCGCTCATCCCGGCGCCCCCAATATCTCACTCGCAGAAACTCAAGGAGCCGTGGACCACTTTAAAGACCCTAAGCCTCAGCTGGGTTAAGTGACATGATCACATATGCCCAGCCTGTGGGCGCTAAGCGGAGTCCAGGGCCAGGGAATCTCAGCCACAGTGCTGTACCGGAACCCGCACGGGTTAGGACCCGGGCCGCGAAGGCAGATTATTGCCCCGCCCAGCGGAGGGACCGCGGCGGCAGGAGGGGGCGTACGGCGGTCTCTTCCGGTACGCGCCCGAAGGCCAGGCCCAGGACAAGCCAGCCCCAGAGGTCCGCGGAACGCTACGGAACACGCCGCTCACCTGCAACGGCCGTAGCCGGTCCCGATGGCGAGAGATAGTCGGGGCCAGGGACCGCGCCAAAGCCTGCACTCCGAGAAACCGGGAAAAGAAGAAAGATGCGCGCGCAACGACCGGCGCCGTAAACACGACCGGCGCTGTCGTAAACTGCTCTCCAGCTTCCTTCCGGTTCGGCAACCGAACGCACGAGTCGTAAAGCGAAGGCACGCCCGGAAACTCGTCACTGTTCTTTTCGAGGGGCTGTCCTTGTTAGCCTGCGAAGCTGCAAGACTCCAGAGGATGTTTATAGTTACGTCATGGGGCATCCGGCGACGCTCAGAGAGGGCGTTTAGGTTTCTTGAAACGTGGCGGCCGTGCAATCGGAGCTGGAGGCGGAGAGTGGCTGACAGCCCCTCTGTGTCCCACAGTGCCTCGCGGGCCACTTCGGCCCCTCTGTATCCCACAATGACCGGAGGCTCCTGCCTTTTTTAAACGATCGTGTAGGTTGAGTCTCACCACTAGGGGGAGGTCGAGTGCCTCAAGCAGGTTTCGTCCTTAACTCCGCGTTCTTTCACGGTTTCCGAAACTGAGGTCCAGAGGTGCAAAGTGACCTGTGTGGTTTAGACTCCTGCTGTAAGGGGTGGCTGCCAGGGTTCAAACCATACTTCAACAGTTTTCAGATTTTATTGTTTGACAGATTTCTGGATCGCTGACATGAAAAATGCAGATTCCGGGTCTCACTACCACAGATTGTTACTCAAGCCTGTCTAAGCCGGAGCCCAGGAACGTGCATTTTAATTAGCAGAAGTGGCGGCTTAGGGACCACTTTTCCTGCAAAGGCAATGGTGCTGTCCTTTTTGAAACCCCCAGCCTACGGAGTTTGTGCTAGAGTGTTATAGGGGAATTCAAAAACTTTGAAAGAGAATCTGAGCACCCCATTTTTATTTAAACGTCAGATCCTTTTCCACCAGGCCTACCAGGTTTATCAGTCTCCCAGCGTGTCTCTTTTTATTGGAAAATTTATGTACTGTTAGATCTGATATCTATTCTTGGCTCTGCCACTTACTAGCTGTGTAGCCTTCATATCTCTGGGCCTCAGTTTCCTTACCTGTAAATAGGAGATAATAATAAAAGAATGCTGTGAGGGTACAAATAAACGTATGTGAAAATACTTAGGAATCCCACTTCCAGTTGGGTGAACATGGGCAGGTTATTCCATCTCTCTAAACCTTATTCATCTGTAATATGAAACTATTAGTAGCAGCATCTGTTTCCATAAATTCTCTCCCAATCTGCTCAGCTTCCAGTTTTCCTATTTTTGTTACTGGTACCCAGCGAATGGTGCCCATTGCAATACCTTATAGTCATCATTAGTAGTTCCCGTTCCCTTTTCCACCACATTCAGTCCTTCACTAAATCCTCTTTATTCTACTTTATTTTACTTCTTTTTCTTTTTCTTTAATGGAAGTACTGGGAATTGAACCCAGGACCTCCTGCACATGCTCTACCACTGCGCTATACCCTCCCCCTCTTTATTCTAGTTAAAAATACATCTTGAGTGTTATCACTTCTCCCCACCATCTCAGTTGCATCCTTGGACTCCCGGTGTCCACTCTTGTCCCTCTAGGGTTCCTTCTTTGCATGGTGGTCAAAACAATCTGTTCACAACCTTCTAACAGCTTCCTATTATGTACTTGGAGGGAAATACGGATGTTTTCCTGTGGCCTGCCTGGTCCCTGGCTACCTTTCATCCTTGGATCCTGCCATTTTGTACTCACTCTGATCTAGCTATCACACTCTTCTTTTTTTGCCTCAAATATACCAACGTCAGTCATTTTCATCACAGCAGGGCCTCTGTACTTGCTCTTTCTTCTGCATGGCACACGATTCCCCAGATTTACCCATGGCTGGGTCTAGTCTTGTCATCCATGTGTCTGCTCAAGGGTTACCTCCTAAACTAGACCACCATTCCTGAAATAGCTGCTCCCCCCTCCATCCCTCTTATTCTGTTTCATTTTCTCATAGTTCTCATCATGCTCTGAAATATTTTTGTTTCCTTGTTGAGGTGCTGTCTCTGCCTCTAGAATGTCAACTCCACGAGTTAGAGGCTTTGCTGTCTTACCTAGAACAGTGCCTGGTAATACATATTTGTTGAATTGTTGAATGAATGGATAGGAGTTTTGTGAGAATTAAATGAGAAAATGAATTTAGCATATTACCCTGGGGAACATAAATGAATACTCAGTTAATGTTAGGGTACTTAATATCAATAGTAAGTCATATCTCCAGTGAAGACTTACAGATAACTAATAGGCACATGAAAAGATGCTCAGTATTGCTACTTATCAGAGAAATGCAAATCAAAACTACAAGTCAGAATGCCCATTGTTAAAAAGTCTACAAATGAGAACTTCTGGAGAGGGTGTGGGAAAATAAGGAACCCTTCCATACTGTCCATGGGAATGTAATTTGGTGCAGCCATTATGGAAAACAGTATGGAGATTCCTTAAAAAACTAAAAATAGAGTTACCATATGATTCAGCAATCCCACTCTTGGTCATATATCTGGAGAAAACTCCAATTTGAAAAGATACATGCTCCTCAATGTTCATAGCAGCACTATTTACAATAGCCAAGACATGAAGCAACCTAAATGTCCATCGACAGATGACTGGATAAAGAAGATGGGGTATTTGTATACAATGGAATACTACTCAGCCATAAAAAAGAATGAAATAATGTCATTTGCAGCAACATGGATGGACCTGGAGATCATCATTCTGAGTGAAATAAGCCAGAAAGAAAAAGAAAAATAGCATATGATATCACTTATACGTGGACTCTAAAAAAGACACAAATGAATTTATTTACAAAACAGAAACAGACTCACAGATATAGAAAACAAACTTGTGCTTACCAGTGGGGAAAGAGTGTGGGAAGGGATAAATTGGGAGTTCGAGATTTGCATATACTAGCTCCTATATATAAAACAGATGAACAAGTTTCTACTGTATAGCATAGGGAATTATATTCAATATCTTGTAACCTATAATGAAAAAGAATATGAAAAGGAATATATGTATATATATATGACTGAAACATTATGCTGTACACTAGAAACTGACATAACATTGTAACCTGACTATACTTCGATTAAAAAAAAAACAGAATGAACTAATGCCATTTGCAGCAACATGGATGGAACTAGATTATCATACTAAGTGAAGTAAGTCAGACAGAGAAAGACACATATCATATATCACTTATATGTGAAATCTAAAATAATGACACAAATAAACTTATTTACAAAGCAGAAAGGCTCACAGACATGGAAAACAAACTTATGAATCCAAAGGGGAAAGCAGTGGGGAGAGATAAGTTAGAAGTTTGGAATTAGCAGATACAAACCACTATATACAAAATAGATAAATAATTTGGTCCTACTGTACAGCACAGGGAACTATATTCAGTAGCTTGTAATAACCTATAATGAAAGAGAATATGAAAAAAATATGTATAACTGAATCACTATGCTGTACACCTGAAACTGACACAAACTTGAAATTAACACAGTATTGTAAATCAACCATATGTCAATAAAAAAATAGTAAGTTGTAATATGTGCTAAAATATAAGGGAGATGTACTTTTGTTGAATTGCTTGGACATGTCTTTTTAAAATTTCTTCTTCTTCTTCTTTTGTTTTTTTCCTGTGGGCCCACAAGGCCATCTGCTGCAGTCTCTCTCTTGTGTCAGAGTTTAATCATCTTTTCCATATTTTGGGCCTGACATCCCTGCCCACCCCAGATGGAGAAGGATTTGGACTGTCTGTCTCATTCTCAATAATTGGTCCCTGGCCTTGCGTGGGAGATCTTCCCTCTATTCTTCTCCCAACGGACACCCTTGCTGTCTTTTTCTGCCTATCTCGCTGTCCAGGCTCCACATGCAGCTGAAATGCCCCTCCTTTACACTCAATTGGAGCATGACCGCCCTCCCCTTCTCCCTCCCCTCTTTAAAATCCTTTAGTAGTTTACCTTTATCCTGAGGATAAAATCCCATACTCTCTTCCATGGCCTGTTTGTTTCTTTTTAATTTTACTTTTAATTTTAATTTAATTTAAAAAATTAAAGTATAGTAGTTTACAATGTGTCAATTTCTGGTGTACAGCATAATGTTTCAGTCATACATATACATACCTATATTCCTTTTCGTATTCTTCTTCCTTATAGGTTACTACAAGTTAGTGAATATAGTTCCCTGTACTATCGGTATAAACTTGTTGTTCATCTATTTTATATATAGTAGTCAGTATCTGCAAACCTCGAACTCCCAATTTATCCCTTCCCACCCTCTTTCCCCCCTGATAACCATAAGTTTGTTTTCTATGTCTGTGAGTCTCTTTCTGTGACCTACATGTTTCCAAATGGCAGCTTCCTGTTTCTGGGCTCTCAGGTCCTTCTTGCCCTGAGACCTTGTCACCTGCTGTTCTCTGGTACTAGGAATACAGCACGCCTCTCCGTGAGCCTGTGTCCTCAACAAACCGTCCCTCTGAGTAGCCTGGCTCTGTCCTCATTCACTCGCCATGTGCCTGGTACTAGTCCCAGAACTTACATGAACTCATTTAATTTTGACCACAGCCCTGTGAGGCAGAGCCCACACTTCTCCCCATTTTACAGATGGAGATGTGGAGGCGCTGAGAATTGCCATGTGTTGAACAGTGTACAGTCAAGCCAGGGTTTCACACTCAGGAGGCTCCTGCCTCTTCTACGTATCCCATTAGTATTTTACTGGACGACTAACATTTATCTCTATTAAACTCATCTTGTTTATTTACTTATTTACTGTCTCCTCAGTAGAATGTGAGCTTCACAAGAGGTGGGATCTTACATGTCTTATTCAGTGTTGTTTCTGCAGCGCCTAGAGTGACCTCATAGGTGGAGCTTGGAAAATGTTTGTTGGATGCATGGGTGACCTCTGAGGACAGGCCCTCCCCTCCTTGTGTCCGCAGCACTGGGCACAGCCCTCCATTGCTGCACTTAGTACATGTCTGGTTCTGTTACCAGCATCCCCCACCTCTCCTCCCCTAGACTCGGTCCCTTCAGCGTGTGGCCACCTTGCTCTGGAGGAAACCTCATGACCCAGCGCAGTGCCTGGCGCAGTGTGCCCAGGAAATACTTAAGGAACCCAGGACCTTCAGATACTGCTTTTAGAGGCTATCAAAGGAAGAGCATTCTTGCCAGAAAAGTGTAGGTTTAAGGACAGGTGCCCTTTTCTCAAAAGGAGATGTCACAGCGTCTTTCCAGTTTGAAGTGTCACATTCATTGTCTTTGGGCAATTTAATGACTAACTCTTCATTCTTGCTAAATGAAGCGACTCTAAGGGGTCCTCTTAGTCATCTGGTTCAGCCTTCACCCCAGATGGGCATCTCCTTGTCACCTGCCTGGCTGCTCGCTGTCACCTCTGCTTGGATGTGCCTGGTATGGGGGAGCTCACTCCTCTGCTGATGCTTCTTTGCCCTGTATGGACTTCTTTTTGGTAAACATTTCCAGTTCCTTTGTCTATTTCTTGATGTCACACCAAGTATCACTCAGCCCCCTTCCCCCTGCCTTCTGCTTTGTCAGAATTCTAACAAAATGGCTCATTCTGGAGTCCTTCTTCTCCCTTCGTCCGGGGCCTCTGTTTCATGCTTGGTTTCCACCCTTCTCTTTGAGGGGCACTTCTTAAACCCTCCTGCACGCCTCCCCTTCACATGAACAAATTCTGCTTCCTTTGCCCTCTCTGGTCCTCTCCGGCACCCCGTCCTCTCAGAGACTGCTCTCGGCCAGGGCACATGGACCACTTCAGAGCTGCTGGCTTGGGCAGAGCCTTTGAGCTGATTGGTCACATACTTCCTGGTACCTGGATTTTCCCATCCCTGGGAAGATCCTGAGGGCCTCCCATCAAGCTGTCATCTCTGCTTGCAAGGTGCCTCTGTTCTTTGACTAGTTTTCAGCTCTTGGTCAAATGTTACTTCCTAGGGGACACCTTTCATCCTGCCCACACAAGGCCCCCTTCCTAATACCTGTAGCAACGATCATTAATGACTACGTGAGTACTTCTTTGATCCATGTATGTCTTTTCCTGAGAGCAGTTTGGTGTCCTCAAAAGCTCCCACTCCCTTCCAGCGTGGTGGAGGAGGCTTTTCCTGAGGTTTGGGTTTTCTTCCTCCTACTCCCATCCTCTGTCTCTTGCCTCTGCTTTCTCTGATTTACTGAGACCCTTCCTGTCTTGAATATCAGTGGCTGCTCCAGAATTTCCCCATGAGAAGGGCTTAGTGACAGCAATCTGGTGAAATGGGGAGCCCTGGGCTTGTCTTGAAGTTTGAAGTTTGCATAGCAGATGTCCTGTTTTCACTGAGGTCGTACATTTTGGGAGGAAGGCACTCTAGAGATTGTGAGGGAGCCGAGCCTGGCCCTTAAGCCATCTCCTAGCAGGATTACTGAGCATCCAGATGGGGCAGAAGTGGGAGAAGGGGAAGGGACAGGAGAACAGCATCAGTTTCTCAAATGCTTTCCCTGGGTGTGGCATCTCATGTATTTTGATGATTCTGGACTGTGAGGTGAAGGGTGGTTGGTAGCATCTGCCGTGTGCTCTGAGAACTTGGCCAAATTTGGGTGACCATATTGGGGCACTTTGGGGGAGCGAATGGGGTCACTATCGTGAGAGACACCAGAAAAAAGGTGTCAACTGGGACTGATCCTGGGAAGGATGGTCGCCCCAGGCAGGAAGGAAATAAACTTGCTCTCGTTCTGGTTTATCTATTGCTCTCCAAAATTTGGTAGCTTAAGACAACAGCAGTCCTCTTACTCTCTTTCTTGGTTTCTGTGGCTCAGGAATTTGGGGAAGTTCTGGCCCGAGGTCTCCCAGGCCATTGTAGTTAGATGTGGGTAGAGCTGGAGTAGCTGGGGGCTGGCTAGACGATTCTCTTTCCCTCTCCCTCCATTTAGTCTCTGAGTCTCTCTGCGTGGCGAGTCCACATGGAGAGTTTGGGCTTCCTCGCAACATGATGACCTCAGGACAGTCAGTCCACTTACGTGGGGGCTGAAGACTTCTGGACCAGGTATTCTGACTAATGAGCTGGGCGCTTCATGGCCTTCTATTCTAGCCTCAGAGGTTACGTAGCAGTCAATTTCCCCCGTTCCCTTGGTTACCAGTGAGTCACAAGCCTGAGTCAAGGCGCAAGTTTCTAGAAGAGCAGGTGGAGTGGGAGATGCTGTTGTGACCATCGTAGGAGTAGAAAATCTGCCACAGATGTCAACTGGCCTTTCCTAAGAGTCACCAGTTGGTTGTCTGCAAACCTGTGGCCAAAGAGTTTGGGACACATCAAATGCTGAAGTTTCTGAGCAGGTCTGGATGGGAGGAGGCCTGGAGTGTGGTCGTGGTTTATCAAGGGAAACTGATCAGAGGGAACGGAGGAGGGAATGGAGGCGTAGAAGGGGAGAGTCCCGGAGCCAGAGCTGGTGCTGTCCAGGGGGTGGGCTCTTGGCTGCACTGGCTGGAGTGACACCTCCATTTCCTGGGCAGAGATATCTCCTGAAGCTGCCTCTGTTGATCAGTGCTTCTTCAGAATAACATTGTCCCTTGTTCTGACTCCCTCCCATCAAGACTGAATCCTCACAGAGCTTTTACTGCAGGGGAGTATGTGCTGGTCAGGCCAGTGGAAGCACTGGGTCCCGCTGGTGGCTGTATTTCCTGTGCTGTCTATTAATAGATGGATCATCTGGTTATGCGTCAGCGTCACAAGCCCTTGTGTGCAGACTTACCCCAAAATGCGATGGATTCACTAGGGTCTCCTTTGGGGACCTGTCAGTGTGGCCAACGCCCCTTGCAGTGCAGCAAACTTGTGTGCCTTCTAGGAACCACCACAGGGGTTACCACCCATTCTATAGATGAGATGTGGTCAAGAGGAATATCTTGCCCGAGGTCAGCCAGCCGGTAACGGTGCAGTTGGAATGGAAACCCAGATGTGCCTGGAGAAAGCTGACACTCATACACAATTCCAAGGTCCAGAAAAGCTCCGAAAACCAAAAGCTTTCTTGTGAGTTTGGGGCAAGCATTTGATGGCAAACCTACATGAATTGGATGGGAGGTTATGTATAATCTTTTATCCCATTTAGTGTGAATATTTATACATTTTGCTATATAGAAATATTAAAGAGTTTATACTGTGTATTAAAGAGTTTACAGAGTACTGCTCCAGGGCTGGATATGTTGCATAATATACAGTAGACCCACCCTAAAACCTCTCTGAAATCCAAAGAATTCTAAGTTATCAAGCTTATCAAGCCCCAAGGATTTCAGATAAGGAATCATGGACTTGAACCAAACTTTTCTATCTCAGTGATGCAGAGAGCCCCACCCCCACTTTACAGACAAGGAAGACTGAGGATGGGAGCAGTGGTGTCCCAGGCAGACTTCGTGGAATCGCAGCATTTTATCATCCTGTAGAAGGGTGGTCCGGGAGGAAGGGAAGCCTTTGAATCACCAGCCCACCCCAGCCTCCTAAGAGCCTTGTCGCCCTAGCAAAAATTTAAAAATAGAAGACCTGGAAGGATTAAAGCCCCGAAGGATGCTTCAAGTCCCCCCGGAAGAAAGGGAAGCTTGCTGTAGGTTCTGATGGTTGGCATTCAAATTTATTTTTTAATCTCAGCTGGATGTACACTCACCCATCACAGGATCAGTTCTCAGAATAGAGAGGTACCTGTTGAATCACCATCCCACATCCTGTCTTGTGCGGGCATCTCTCCAAGTGCTGAGCCATCCACTTCTCTGCTGTGGCCTGAGATATATCAGGATCTGCAGCCTTGGCGACAGGAGACAAAATAAACTCCTATTTCCTTTGGAACCATTTAGCTAGTTTAGAGAGTGCTTGACTGTTTCAATGACGAGTAAGGACCAAGCTTCTCCTGGCTCCTTCTCTCTGCCCTATGCATTTTCTTTTGTTGGAAGCTGGGGTTTAGTGTCCTGGGGACAAAGTCAAACACTGATTTTGCCTTGATCTAGCTGCGTGGTCATGGGACATGCCCCTCTCTGAACCTCAAGTCCACTTTGTGCAGACACGTGTTGTTCTGCTTATGCCACGGGCCCCGGCTCCCACTGTCCTTAAAACTGCAAACCATGCCTGGCAGATTCCCGGAGAACCTTGTTGGGGCCAAGTGACTCCAGGTGATATTTAAGGGGGTCTCATGGCAACCCAAGACATTTGTGGAGACAGACTATGGAATTTGAATCCTAGGTTACCACTAGCCACATCACCTTGGGCAAGTTGTGCAACTGTCTGAACCTCGGCCTAGCCATCTGTAAAATGGACGGAATCATAATCAGTAGGTAGTGAGAGGTCAGATATTATGTCAAGTGCTTAAAACTGTGCCTAATGTGCAGTAAACCCTTAATGCATGCCAGTTGGACTAGCATGGTCATCAGAAACCTGTGGGGATTTGACTGGGGCAAGATCTTGCAACATTTCAAAAGCAATCACTTGTCACTTTCAAGGATCCAGCCCCTGAGCTGGTCCCTCAGAGTTCAGAGAGAGACCCAGTCATGCTCTCGAGTAGCCCAAAATCTAGTGGGAAGGTAGGTATGTCTGATCTAAGGGCTAAAATATCTGTGAAGTGCTAAATGAAATATATTTTGAACCCACATTTAAAAAGCAGATTTCACATTAAAAGCCAGAACCTTGACTCCTCCTAGATTGAGCAACACTGGGTTGGCTTTTCTGCAGGATGAGAAGTTGGCCCCGAGTAGGGGCTGGCCCCAGACCAGGGGCTCTCCACTTTGCCACAGTCCCCACTACTCCCTATTGCATTACACTTGACCTACGTCATGTTCATGTGTGTTTGCTGCCTGGCCCTCTGGGATTTGGCAGATGAACTCCAATGTAATGCTGTGAGAGCCTGATGAAGGATAATAACTCAGCCTTGGGCAGGCAGGAAAAGCTTCCCAAGGGAGGCAGAGCCGCAGCTGCTTCTCTATAAAACCTGCAGATTCTGCTGAACACCCTTTATGTCCTTATGGCTCAAGGACATGAATGGAAGACACAAAGTCAGAGGTGGCAGGGCTCTCTGACATAAAGCAGCCAAGGCTAAGAGGCCGCCCTGAGGTCACACAGCCAAGTGACAACACAACAAGGGCTGGAACCAGGACTGTCAACCAGAAATAGTTGTGGGCCTTGGGAGTCAGGAGGATTTGTACTCTAGAATCTTGAACTTGAGTCCTGTCTCTCCACTTACTTGCAGAGTGACCTTGAATAAGTTATTTCATCTCCTTGAACCTCAGTGTTTTCATCTCTAAAAAGAGCTAAGGATTCTGACCTCAGAGGCGTGCTCTGAGGGCCAA
Organism: Camelus ferus; assembly: GCF_009834535.1. Taxonomy (NCBI): domain Eukaryota; kingdom Metazoa; phylum Chordata; class Mammalia; order Artiodactyla; family Camelidae; genus Camelus; species Camelus ferus. Next base: position 2,620,630 of record NC_045707.1, read on the forward strand.
GTAATGAGAAAACAGATAAGGAGACACTCATAAGCTCAAGAGGGCTTTCAACATGTGAGGGCCATTATGATTGTTGCAAAATAGCCACCTTCTCCTGACAGATTTGCCACCATCTGTTCGACAGAGGCCTCGAAAGGGACCTGTCCCCCATCTGCCTTTGCCAGCTCCTTGTGGAATCATGCATGGCCTTTTTCCAGGCGTGGACCTAGGAAGGGGATGTTTTGGAATTCTCTGACCTTGGCTGTGAGCAGGGCCCTGGGTGTTGAACCCAACAGCTCTCCTCTTCCAGCAGGCTACTGAGTTTAAGGGGATGCTGAGATAGTGATGGGAAGGAAGCGGGATTTCCTGGGAAAAAGAGGAGAAATATCAATAATTCCTTTATTTTCTTCAAGACACCTACCTCTGCACCTCAGGGGCTACCTAGAAATCCCTGTCCAGCGCCTGGAGTTCTTGAGACAATACAGAATTGTGGATGACTATCTCGACTTGGGGGACCCACCATCCTGAGTTCAAATCTTGGCTTTCCTCCTTACTAGATGAGTGTGTCTTTTGGCAAAATTTGAAACTGCTCTAAACCTGTGTCCCCATATGCAAAATGGGATTAAAAAAAATAGAGGTGCTGGGGATTGAACCCAGGACCTCATGCATGCTAAGCATGCGCTCTACCACTGAGCTATACCCTCCCCCCAAAAGTGGGATTCTTAAAAGCACCTATTTTATAGAGTTTCATGGGAACTAAATGAGATTATATGGTAAAGGGTTTAGCACGTAAGAAGTTCAGTAAAAGCCAGTTGCTAGTATTATTGGAAATAGTAATAATCACCTGCCATGTTTGCACAGCGTTTTACCATTTATGAACTCTGCTATCCCATCTGACCTTCCAAACGACTCTTTGAGGTGACCAGGGATTGTGACCTCACTGCACAGGTGAGAAAGTTGGAGCCCAGAGAGGACAGCAGTCTGGTCAAGGTCACACAGCTTATGAGTGGCAGAGCCAAGTTCAAGTCTTCTTAGCTGAAATATAGACGTGTCGCTCACAAGGCCAGGCCAGTTCCCCTGAAAACGTGCCTGGGCCGCTCCCTGGGCACATGGGTCTCCCGACGACCCCTTCATAGAGAAATAACCCAGTGTTGCTTCAGACCCTCGTTGTCCCTGTTTATACTCTGAGCCTATAGCACCTCCGTGGGGTGAAGAAACTTCTCCTTGTTCTGTGATGTGAGACTGACTTTTCCTTCCATTTGTCTTAAAACCTCCGTGGTTTCCTAGCAGCCGCCTCCCAGCCTGATTCCCGTTGACCAGAAGGTCTGTGTGTTCTGAGTTCTGGCCATACGGTGGCGCTGCTCCCCAAGGCATGAAAAGTCCCGACCAGCACTTGGACTGCATTCCAACGCATCAAACATCAGTTAAATACCTACTATGTGCAAGTCACTGGGGCTGCTGGGGAGAAGGCTTCCGTTATTTATTAATGTTCTCTTAAAATGTATAAATAACAATAACAACAATAATAGTAACAACACTGGTACAGGTTTTCATGTCTTTTTGAGCAGTTTACATAGATTACCCGATTCTATTTGCAAAATAATCCTAATATATTAGATGAGGTAGGTCTTTCCATCCCCATTTGAGGAAGAAACTGAGGCAGAGAGACGACAGGACTTGCATAAAGGCACAGAGTAGAATGGTACAGGGCAGGCACTCGATGAGTCATAGGTGATGGACTGAATGGGGTAACGCAGCCATCTGTCTCTTCCATGCCATTATTTCCGGGAGGGCACGGACTCTCTTGTCTGTCTTTCTGTCCGACTTCTTGCACAGTGCCCGGCCAAGGGCTTCAGTAGACCTCTGTGGCAGGGAGAGGAGAGGCAGGGGGTTCCCTGCAGGCTGCTCGGCCTCCCCGACGCTGCAGTGCCGAACAGCATGGCAACTGCAGCTTCCAGGCCAGGTCTGGAAGGCTCTCTGGGTGCACTCAGGCTGAGAGAGGCAGCCTCTGGGTTGGAGCCGGTGGAAGAGACTGCAAAGAGAGGTCACTGCTTTCACCACGAGGCATGGGCAGGGCACAAGTGACTCACCATAATTTGGCCCCTAAAGGCTGCCAGGTGGCCGAGGGGACAGGAATGATTCATTCGTTCATTCACTCATTTATTCATTCAACAAACATTTCCTAAGAGCCTGCTGCGTGCTAAACACTAGGGATACAGAAAATGTATCCAGACATTTGAAATGAAAACCACAGCTTCTTTCCTCCTGGAGCTTTTCTGAGCAGCAGGGGAGACAGAGGGTAAATAGTGAACAACACAGATTGATAGATGTTACTCCTAAGTCTGTTCTAAGTGCCATGGGGGTGACTGAGTCTACCAGCAGCAGAGGGGCAGGCTACACAGAGGAGGGAAGCTTCTGCAGGATCTTGCAGGATGAAAGGAGTTTGCAGATTACCAGGCAAAGGGAGCGTAAAGGTGGAGGGAAGGGAAGAGTCAGGGTGATAACGTGTGCACAGAAGCAAGGGCTGTCAAAGGCCATTGTGCATTTGAAGATGGGTGAGAGGTGCAGCCGAAAGACCACGGGGCAGCCAGAGAGGGGCCTTGAAAGCCATCCTGAGGACAGTGAAACGTGTTTTGTAGATGTCAGGGAACATTTCAAGACTTTTAATCATCATGCCAGGAGCTGTGCTAAGCTCTGGGATCCAAAGGGAACATTGTGGTTTTCACCGTCCGGGAGCTCAGCGTTTCATGAAGAAGGTGGACAAAGAGAAGACCATCACTCATGTTTCCTGAGCCCTGACTACTTGCCGTGCCTGGTGCTAAGTGCTTCCCGAGTACTGGTTTATTACCTACCTTGCAAGATGGATACTATTATCATCCCCATTTGATTGATGAGTAAACTGAGGCTTGGGGTGCTTAAGTAAAGTTGTCCAAGGTCATAAAACTAGTCATGGTGGAGTTAGGAATTGTCGTTTTGACTTTTTGAATGGTCTTTACTAAAGCTAGTTCATTCATTTTTTTGTTTTGTTTTGTTTTAGGGGGAAGTAATTAGGTTTATTTACTTGTTCTTTTAATGGAGGTCCTGGGGATTGAACCCAGGACCTCATGCATGCTAGGCATGCACTCTATCACTAAGCTATACCCTCCCCCCGTTCATTTTATATCAATTTTTTCATGCCTGTGGTTCCCAATTCAAAAGGAGCCCAGTGAAGTTGGTCTTGCTTACATCCCTGCTTCCAGCTCTCCCTCACCAGAGGTGACCACTGTTACTACTTTCTGTTGTTTTCTCCTAGAGATGTTCTATCCAGACTCAAGCACACAAGGTTAAAAAAAGACAAGGTCCTGGTTATCACAAGTGTGGGCTTCGGGAACAGTCTGCAGGGGACTGAATCCTGACTTTTTGGTCTAGGCTTGAAGAGTATTACCACTAAATTATAGTTTGAGCCAGAGACAGGGGGCTTGGAGAGTGGGGCGAGGGTAGTGGGGTGTGTGTGTTGTGGTGTGGGCCTGGACTAGGGTGGAGGGTGTGGTGATGAGATGGAGACGAGAGAGTGAGGACCAGTGGGGCCTGGAGAGAGACTGAGTCGGGGCAAAGCAGGGAAGAGAGGCTGTGGAGGGGGTGTCATGACAGGCAGGCGTCTGGCAGGGCTGGAGATGCACCAGGAGGGAGAGAAGTGGCCTCTGGGGCTTCATACTGGCTCCTTGAACAGTTTCAGCCCATCGGGCCACACACCAGAGCTGAGATGCTGGCAGGAGCCTGACAGGAAGGTGGTGGGCTCCGGAGCCCGGGAGGTCTGGCCCGAGTGGCCTGAGGGGGGTTCTGGGCAAGTCCTTTCCCTCCCCAGGCATCAGTGCCAGTCAGCGCTTCACGCAGGCTCGTCCCCCTGCTGTTCTTCACCGTGGGGGGCAAGGCAGGGCCGGAGGAGTGGGAGGCTTTGGGGGAGGCTTAGCTTGGAGCTGGCTTGGGGCTCTGGATCCTTCTGCAGGGGGTTCCGGGCTGCATCTGAATGAGTGTCCCTGGTGCACAGAGCTCTCCTAGGCAGGGGAGGAAACTACGTATAGATTTGATGTTACATGTTGGGGGAAGGGTATAGCTCGGCGGTAGAGTGGGTGGTCCTTGGTTCAATCCATTAAAAAAAAATTACATGTTATACTAACGTATATACACCAATGTATAATGTGTATTACATATAATGTATAATATGTAATACATATATATACCATTTTGTTTGATTGTCATCTCTCCCCTGTTTTGAAACCAGTTTTTGAGGTCATGAGTGGGTTCCCTGACATCCTCCCATGCTTTTTAATGCTCAGATGGCCTCACCTCCAGCCCGTGGGTGCCCCCTCGAGTTGGATACTGAACCCTGTGACCTGGCTCTCAGAGTCTCTGGTAGCTCCCTGGCTTTCTGGAAGAACAAGATGTTCCAGATGGATTGTGTGCTTTCCCTTCCCCAGTGCTGGAATCAGCCATTTCTCCAAGGAGTCCTGGTTCCCTCCCAGGGAACTATTAGGAGGCTGCGGTCCCGGGTGGAGAGGTGGAGGGAAGCGGCCAGCTCTGCCTGATTTGGGCAGCCCCTTAGCCCTGGTCACCCTGACTGAGTCGCCCCCATCCCCTGGGGGTGGGGGATTAGAGGACCAGTTCAGTCCTTTCCAGACTTGACTGACGCCGAGAACAAGATGTGGGAAGTACTCACACTGGGTGCCCCTGGGTTGCCGTGGCGAAGCCCACGGACCTGGATTCGAGCCCCAGCTGTGCTGCCGGGTAGCTGAGTGACTCTGGACATGTTGCTTAACCTCTCTGAGCCTCAGGGTGCTCGTCTGTGACGTGGGGGAAATAGCACCTACCTCGCAGGACATCCACAAGGATTACATGAGGCAGCACACATAGGTTTCTGACGTATCTTGCCTAGAGCAGGTGCTCAGTGGATGCAAATTCCCTTCTTTTCCCTTCTCAGTCATGTGACTTCAGCACCCCAGGGCGTGAGGACCAGATTACTAGATGGTTTGGGAGAGGGGAAGAGAGGAGGCTAAGGAAGAGGAAGAAATGGGGAATAGAAGTCCCTGGACAAATAAAGAGGAGGAGAGGTTAACTCAGAATAGAGAAGATGATTAACTGCCAGACCTGTCCAACAAAGAAGGCTCTCATTTCTTGGGGGAAGTGGAGAGCCTCCCGTCACTGGAAGTATGCAAATCGGGGCTGAGAGACCAGGTACCTTAGAAGTGTTTTTGTAAGGACTCTTGCATTGGCTGGGAGGTTGATTCATTCACTCAGCAAACTTTTGGAGAGGGCTGTCCTTGCCTGGCCCTATGATGGGATGGGCGATGCCAAGGAGAATGGTGGGTCATCCCTGGTCCAGGCAGTGCCCAGTCCAGGGAATGAGCTGATCTCAATGGTCCCTTTTACCCTGCAGTTCAGTCTTTTCAAGCATCTGTGCCTTGGAGGGAGATGGCGAAGGATTTTCAGTGCGTGCCTTTTGGTATTGATCCGCTGGAGCTGAAGCCAGGCAGCGGCGGGAGGAGGACGCTGCAGTGTTATTAGTGCGGGAGGACACGCTGTAATCTGTCAGTGTCACCCTGGTCGCCTGGCCGGGGAGCCGTCCTGCTGTTAACTCCTCCCTTCCCAGCAGGGAGCGGGCACACAGCCTGCACAGCACCCTCCCCAGTGCCTCCCTTTGTCCTTGTAGGATGGGGAATGTGGGCATCTATTCTTTTTCTGTTCCTCCCTGGCATGAGCCCTCTGCCCCAGTCAAAGTGATTTACTCAGTGTTTCCCAAACATACCGTGGACATTCCAGCCTGTGTACCTTTAGTTGTTGGCTTTCCCTACCATCTGTGGTGACTGAATTTACTTTCATCCATCCATCCTTCCATCCATCCACCATCTTTGTATATAAAAATCCACGTATTTTCCATTTATCCAACCAGCTATCCATCCATCTACCCATTCAACCATCCATCTATCCACTTATTCATTAATCTACCCATCCATCCATCCATCCATCCATCCAATCATCCATCCTTGCACTCCTGACCCACCCTCCATCCATTCAACCTTGCAATTCAGTTCAGTCCCGTTCAATTCAACTCAACTCAGTTTAGTTCAATTCACCTTTATTCAATTCACAAGATTCCTTGACCTTGCCATGTGCCAAACAAGTGAAAGGTCCATTATGTCTCTACTGTCAAGGAGCCCAAGGAAGGGTCCTCCTCATCCTTCACGGCCAGCTTTGAGTCTCACTTCTGTTAACCCTTTGCCAGTCCCTTGAGCAAAAGCAATGGATTCTGAAGGGCTGTTCTGTGGAAGAAAGTTTAGTCAGGTTTTCCCCCAAATCCACAGGATAGAGCTAGGACAAGGGGAGAGGCAACGTGTGGGAAGGAGGTGAGGATGAGGTGAGCCAATGGGGCAGGGATTTTGGCCTCATGGAGGGAGGAGCTGCATTCAGCTCGGAGCACTCTAGCCAACTGAGTGGGTGTGTACTCAGTGGGGATGAAGGTCAAGAGAAAGGGGCAAGGAGATCACTGTTGGAGAAGTAAGTTCGTGTGGGGGTGAAGACGTGAGCACTGGAGCCACAGACTGCTGGGCTTACTGTCTAGGCTCTGCCATATTCCTGCTGCGTGACCTTGGGCTCATGTCTTAATCTCGCTATGCTTCAATGTCCTCATTTGTAAAATGGGGGTAATACTAGGATCCATCTCATCACGTTGCTGTTGGAACACAGACAGTGCTTACATGAATGCCTGGCACAAAGGAAAAGCTGAACAGATCCTAGCTATGATTCTTATTACTCGGCACTGAGCACCAGCTACATCCAGGCACGGTGCTAGGAGCTTTCACGTTCCATGTCTCCTCAGAGCATCCCAGCCACTAATCCTACGTAGAGATTATTGTACCCATTTTGCAGATGAAGAAATAAAGGCTCAGGGAGGCTGTCTCTTATTCATGTCACATAGCTGGCTCCATATATAAGCTTTTCTGACTCCACTGCCCAGGCTCTCCTGCCTGCCCTGCTCTGCTGCCTTTCAAGGGGTGTGTGTCCTGAGATGCAAGGATTCTAAGACTCCCATCTCAATCTCTGGAGCACACTTTTGGCCTTCTGTATTTTTTACTTTGAGTTGTTAATTATCATTTCACATGTGTTTTCTTGCTTCTCCAGAGTGTATGAGATCAAGAAAAAGGTTTTCTTCTCTACAACACAAGTGTTGACTTTGACTATGAAAGCTACAGAATTTATGACTTTCCCTTTTTGCCTTGCTTGTGAGGAAGCGCATACTGTTCTCACATTGTTTCCTTTTCCTTTCCATGGCTTGGGTTTCTGCCTTTAACATCCTTTTTATTTATGTGTCTTTTGCTGTGTGCTCTTCCACCCTTGGGAGGAGATTTAAAAATAGAGGTTAATTGAAAGGAAAAGGGCAGATTGCAAATCACAAGTAAAGAATTCAAATAAAACTATGAGCTTCCGGAAAGGGATGTGTCTTACCCATCTCCCTCCTTCCCACTCTGTCCAGCCCTGGCTCTGGCTTGGTGAATTTTGCATGGAAAGCTCAGCAGTGATTTTCCCTATCATGTTTGGGTCAGAGACTCACTTTGCACTTGGAATAAGATCTAAAGGCCTGCCCCATGAGGACTGACCCCTGCCCACCTCTTCCACCTCCTCCTGTGTCACTTGTCCCTTGCTCACCTGGGATAATGATTGGGTCATCTTTTAGATCTACTCATAGGCCAAATTTTTTCCTGCCTCAGGAAAAGAGGCTTTGCACCTGCTGTTCCTTCTGCCTGGAACCTTCCTTCCCCTCTCTCCCATCCCTTGTTTTCCTGGCCCTCCCACCTTACCTTTCAAATTTCAGCTGAAGGTCAGCATCTCAGAGAGGCCTCCCTGACTGTTTTATCTTACGGGTTATAGCAGCTAGCCCTCCAAGATGGCGCCCAGTGTCTCTTTGCTTCTCACACACATGCTGCTTCTCCCATCAGAATGTGAACTCAACTCCTCCTCCCCCTGGAGCTGGCCTTGGGACTTGCTTTGACCAACAGAATACGGCAGAAGTGACTTGTTAAGACTTCTGAGGCCCTTCAGATGACTGGCAGCTTCCAGTTTCTGCCACTTGGAACCCAGCTGTCCGGCTATGAGAGGCCCAATACATCGAGAGGCCACAGGGGCAGAAATGAGGTGTTCAGGTCAATAGCCCCAGCAGGAGCTCCCTGCTGACAGTAAGCATTGACTCTAGCGGGGGCGGGTGTGAGCCAGCTTGGTTGTTCCAGCCCAGAAGAGCTCCTGGATTATGCCAGCCACCACCAGGTGGAGCAGAAGAACCACCCAGCTGAGCCCGTGGAATTGTGAGAGATACGAAAATGGTTACTGTTGTTTCAAGCCAGTAAGTTTTAGATAACCAGAGAGGTCAAGCCCTGTAGTTTTAAAAAAATCATTACCCCAGTGCATTTACTTCATAGCCCTCATGATGACTTGTGGTTATATAATGATTTGATTCTTAACTTGCTAATTTTCCCTCTTCCCCGCTGAAAAATGAGTTGCTGGAGCCTGGGACCGTGTCTGTCTTGATCACCGCTGCCTCCAGCATTGAGCACAGAGCGGCACTGTAATATGAGTTGAATGGATGGATGGATGGATGGATGAAGGTGTCAGTGTGTCCTGCAGGGTCCCTGAGAGCCAGGCTGGGGCAGTGCCAGGAAGGAGGTGGTTACGGTTCAAGCCGCAGCTCTCAAGGGCTTTCATAACTTGGAACTGAGAAGCCTTTCTTGGCACTGCCTTTGCACCCTGGACCCCCAGGCCCCTACCAGAGAGAATTGCTCCCTCTCTTCTCCTTGCTTTTCTGGGCCCTGAACAGCCCTTCTCAAAGGCACCTGGGACCCCGTGTGCATCTGTATGTGTAGATGATGGGAGTGGACCGAGTAGTGGGTATGAATGAGGACCCTGGGCTCAGAGACCCCCACGTTTGAATCCCAGCTCAGCCACATTCTGACTACGTCTTGGTGCCATGGCCACGTTTTTCAGGGGTTCACTTAAACAGGAAGTGCTGTGTGACTGTGGTTAAGCAGCTGGCTCTCTAATGCTTTCAATTCATTATCTCCACATAATAACCTTATGTGTTGGACACTGTTATTATTATTCCCCTTTTACAGATGAGGAAACTGAGGCGCAGATAACTTGCTCAAAGCTGTACTGCCAGTAAGTGGCTAGAGCCTGGACTGAGCCCTGGCAATATGACTCCAGAGCCCACCCTCTTAACCTCCATACCTTTCTGTTGCTCTGAGCCTCAGTTTCCATATCAGTAAAGGGGATAATAATACTTGCTTGTTAAGCTATCCTAATATGTGATGAGGTAGTGCCTGGTACATTGTAGGCTCCCCCAAATCCCAATTTGCTGTGGAAAGACAGAAAAACAGGGGCTTGGCCGGAAAGGCATTAAAGGCTTTATCGTGAGGGCACTGGGGAGCCATTGAAGGTTTTTCAGTGAGGGAGTGACATAAAGGAACAGTGATTTAGCTCAAGTCCTACCCTTTTCTCCCCTGGCTTCCTCCTTCCTCTCCACCAGTCACCCTCTGACAGCTAAGTACATCCTGCCTGATCTTGGTGTCTGAGTCTCACATCCTGGTGTCTTATCTCCGCTGTGAGAGTTTGAACTGTTTAAGGGCCATGGCAGGTCATCCCAGACTTCCTGACTCAAATGGGATGGGAAGGACTACCCTCCTTGTGCCCCCAAGACAAACGTTCTTGTTCTTGTCCGTTTCACCTCAGAGGGCTGCCCGAGAGAGCCTTTCAATGGGCTGCTTTCCTTCTCTGCTTCAAGCACTAGAGGCTGAGAGAGGTGTCGGGGTGATCTTACCATTTATTTCTCATTCCCTTGGGAATCCTTTGCATAGCGGTATGGGTGAGGTGAGACTGGGAACTCAGTGGGAGGAGGGAGAGAAAGTGAGGGAGAGAGGCGGAAGGATAGCCAGAGCAAGAGTGAGAGGGTGAGGGAGCCTGGAAAAGAGACAGACTGAGAGAGACTGAGAGCTGGGAAGAAGGCTGGGCTGCTGCTGCAAGGCTGGGGGCTCTTGGCGACAATGGGCCATCTCCCCTCGTGTGGAGTTCCTTTGTTCTGAGCAATGTTTGGAGCATGTATAGACACACACACAAACATATGCTACGTGTGTTCACATAGATGCAAGCATCTGTGACATAATGTACCTGCCTCCATGCTTACCTGTGCATGTAAAGACACAGATGGGTCTACGAGTGCATGTAGGTTAAGTGCGTAGAGAAATATGTGCCAGGCGGGTGTGCACATCTCACTGAAGCTTCACCTGCTCTATACGCCCGTCCGGTGTCAACTCACCCTCCTCTCCACGCCTTTGTGCAGTTTTATTATAGTTCTCAGCAAGCCTCTGTTTCCCCATCCATGGTCCTGTCTCTTACTGAGAGCTTCCTGCAGGAAAGTCGGTGTCCTTGTCATGTCTTGTACACTTGGGACCAAGACCAAGACCAAGACCTGTAGAGGGGATGTGGCCAAGAAATGCCGACAAACTGAATGGATATGTTTGTGTGGGTGGATCTAATTCCAGAGATATGTGTGTGTAGCACACACATGCATGTGTGCACATAAGAAAGTGTACGTGTGCACATACACACAGGCACACGCACTGTGGGGGGCTACGGATGTTTCCTCGAAGGTGCACATGAGTGAACCTACATGCACACACCACAGCTACAGGTTTATGCAACGATATGCTGGTAAATGTTTGACAATCATCTTTCCATTAAAAGAAAAATTGCCTGAATTGTAACACTTGCCCATTTCTGCGGCGTAAACACTCCCATCACAGCCAGTTTCAAGGCGCCAGTGGGGCATCAACTGAGCACAGACTGGAGATGCAATGTGCATGGTTGGTTCATGTGAGCATGTAGGAGGCAGCCCCGGCCACATGCTGGATTTATGTCTGTGACAGCGTGGCCAGGAGGGCAGGCAGGGCAAAGGTCTTCCAGCCTGGCCTGGGAGAGGCTCTGCAAGCTGGCCCACAGGCACATCTTTCCAGAGCCTGTGCACCGGGGAGCGGGGCGTTTCTTGGCCTCCAGCCAGCTTTCTCAGCGTCGGCTTGGAAGCCAGTCCAAAGCGATGCTCCTTGTTAGGCAGGTCTAGACACTCACCGAGACAGCAGCCTAGTCTCACCCCCCGCAGACACTCTCAGAGCATTTGGAGTTTGATGAGGTTAGCACTTCTGCGACGAGGAGACTCTAAGCTTGGAGTGTGACAGCGGAGGGAGGTGAAGGAAAGCTTCAAACCTCATCAGAATGGGTGGCCGGGGACCATGGAGGCCAGGTCCTGGGGCTGGCAGCCTACTTGAAGCCACTTCACTTTGCAAGTCTGGTTTGCAAGTTGCTTGCCCTCTCTGGCCTCAAATAGTGCCTTTTTTTTCCAGGAAGGGATAGGACTTCTGAGCTCTACGGCCCCTTACCTGACTCTCTGGGAGTTGGAGCCCTGGGGCTGGACCCTGAGATCTGTATTCAAAAGCCAGAGAGAGGCAGTGCTGCCCCCAGACACGGGCACAAGGGGCCAGGGCTTTGGGGAACGTTTCACTGGCTTCCCCCTGACCTGCCCCTCCCATCAAGGAGAACAATCCTTAGGCCAATGGGATGTGTTCATCCTGAGACTGCACCCCTCTTGTAGTCCCCTCTCTGTGGTGCCTGATTCTCTAAAATTTCTTCCCAAAGGCTCCTGAGCCAGCTTCCAGGGCTGGCTACCATCTGCCTTGAGGTTGGACTGGCCTGAGCACTGGCCAGGGCGTCACTGTTTGGGGCAGCTGCAGCTGGAACTGGGATGTGCAGGCTGGCGGGGGCACCCCTGTGTGGGAGAGGTCCCGCAGTGCTGAGTGGAATCGGAGCTGGGAAGGGGAGGGGGCCGGGCTGTGGACTCCGAGCCAGGGTGGGCTTGTCCCAGGCCACTTTCAGGTGCAGAATTCAGAGGGAGTGGAGAATTCTAAATTCAAACCTAGTATTTTAGGTCATCACGGAGATAGATTTGTCAGGACAGAAGGAGAGAACATATTTTAAAGTGAATTCGTTTGATTGGTAGCTGTTAAATATTTAGATTTATGGTACAGGGGCCCCCATTTCTTACTCTTGCCCTGGGACCAGTAGATGTTAGCGGTGAGCTCGGAGGAAGAGATGACTGTGATTGGTGGGAGGCTTGGCAACGTGGCCTGAGGGGATGTGGGCTGGATTGAGCGTGAAGTTCTGAATGTTCGTCAGTTCTAGAGTGGTGTTTTCTGGGGCCTCATGGCTCAGGGCTGGCCTCATCGTTGGTCCGTGCCACTGCAAGCCATCTCTTTTCCCCTAGGTCCCAAGGAGAACTGTGCAATGACTGAGTTTGCCCCGCTCCCTTCCCCTCCCCCATCTTAGACAGTGTCTTCCCTCCCAGAGATCCCAGCTTCCGGAGCTCAGGAAGGAGTCCTGGTCTGTGTCAGGACTCGGGATTGTGACGTCTCGGGCTCTCCCTGGTCCCCATCACTGTGCATTGTTACGACTGTTTCTAAGGTGACTCAGTTACCCTACTGCATCACTCTTCTGACTCTCCAACTGCAAATGTTAAAATAACCAGGCCAGTGAATCCCAGCCATTGTGATGGATGAGACCTCCATGCTTTTTTTCAGTCTGCAGTGGGAGATGCGAGTGGGACTGAATGGAGAAGAGACCTTGCAGTGTCACTGGGATGTCGAAGGGGGCTGGCTTATTCTACCACTGAAAACTCAAGGATGTCATGCTTTTTTTCTCTTTTCAGAGCGATGTATCATAATATTTTCATTTTAAACAAGCTTTAGTCAGTTTTTCTCTTTTTCTGTTTGTCATGGCATTGGTTGTGAGTTTACACCTGACCTTCTGAATCAAGGATAATAAATTCAGTGAGGGTGGTAATGGAAGGTGGGCACAGGAAGTCCCTGTTAGAAGGAGGAGAAAAAGCACTTTACAATTTGCCAACCATTGAGTCCTTTTTGGGTCTGCTTTAAAATCTTGGTTTGATTTGGAAATTTCTTCTTTCCACCCATCCTATTCAATATGACAGTTTTTTTTTTTAAAGTTCAGATAAACAAAATTAAATGTATTTAATACATTTGGGGAGGTGTTTACCGCCTTCCTTCAAATAACTGACCCTGGCGGTTTGACCAGAGCAGGGCAGACATTGGTGGGCCAGTTCTTTAGCTGCCTTCAAAGGGGATCTTTTTCCAATGTCGATGGTCAACTTCTCCTGTTAGGTGAGCATCCTATGCAGGCTGAATGTTTGTCTCCTCGCAAGATACTATATATTGAACCCCTAACCCACAAAGTGATGCTATTTTGAGGTGAGGCTTTGGGGAGGTAATTAGGTTTAGATGAAGTTGTGAGGGTGGGGCTCCCATGATGGGATTAGTGTCCTTCTAGTGAAGGAAGAAAGACAGGAGTGTGCTCCCTCTGCCATGTGAGAACTCAGCAAGAAGGTGGCTGTCTGCAAGCCAGCAAGAGTGCTTTCACCAGGAATCAAAATCTGCTGACACCTTGATCTTAGACTTCCCAGCCTCCAGAACTATGAGAAATAAATGTCTGTTGTTTGAGGCACCCGGTCTATGGCACTTTGCTATAGTCACCTGAACTGACTACCTATGGAGGGGGTGAGACCCCTGTCCCTGGAGGTGTGCAAGTATCAGTAAGGGATATTCAAGAGGAGACTTGTAACCTGGCAGGTAGGAAAACTCTACTGCATGACTTCTAAGCCTCCCATCCTTAGTTCTCAGATTTAGGTTTTAGGATGCTTTGAAATGGGATGCCAGGAGTTGGGAAAGCAATTAAAGAAATCCACTGAAGTGAGGACCAAGCTATAAAAAAAAATCTTTATTTCATGTACCAGGATTTTTTTCTTTTTTTTTCTTTTTTTTAGTTTTCTGCTTTTTAAAATTTTTTTTCTGTTAACAGTCTGAAAAAAAAAAAAGGACCCACCAACAAAATAAAATGGAGGTTGGTTTCTTGAACTGGTTTGAGCTGGACATGAGCAATCGTCTACCCTGGCAAGCGACGCCCTGGCAGTCCTGATCCCAGCTCCTTCCCTCCCGGCCCCCTAGCCCTTTGACTCCACACCCGGATGGCTTTTTTTCCAGCGGACCCAGGCCCCAGGCCTCACGGCCTGGGAAGAAGCTCTGATTGCCATCCCAGACACTCTGCCAGCACTCAGAGAACTGGGGCAGTTTTCCTCTTCGGATGGTGCCCGCTTGTTTGCTGTTTCAGCACGGCTTCTCCCTTAGCTCTAGTCCCTGATCCTTTCAGGTTTGGAATCTGGTGGGGCAGTGGGTAAGGTTGGAGTGGGGAGGGAGAGATTGTGACTTCAGCCCAGACGGAGCAGTACTGGGTTGCACCACACCTGGCACTGGCCCCTGTTGCTCTGTCCTGGGGCCCCCTGTGGCCTATCATGCACTTCTGGGCTTGGCGGGCAGATGTTCTGTCTACTGGCTCAGGCTGAGTTCAGGGGTCCGGCTGCTACTGACCTGAGAGAAGAGCTTTCATTTCCCAGACAAAAGATGGGAAGGGCAGCCGGGGGTGTGCTAGCCCCCAAAGATGTTCCAGCCACTCCCCACAAGTCCATGAGCTCAGCTAAAGAAACTTCAGACCAGGCCAGTGACAAGAAAGAGACAAACCAAGTGGTGCTGATGGGGGCAGCAGGGGCCCCCACCTTCAGCAGAGTGACCGGCAGGAAATCTGAGCTTGGGAAAGCGATGGGTTTCCTTTCAGTCTGCACCGTCCCTCGGTGCCCCGAGGAGAAAGGGGAGCAATGTGGAATGCCCCCAAACTTCAGTCCACAGTCTCAGTTGAACTTTTGGGGTTGGTCCTTGGGCTGGGACCAAAGTTTGTAAAGCTCTCCTCTGCCTCCCTCAGCCTTTACCCTTCCCAGCAAACCTCCAAGGAGCCTTCTTTTCCCTGATCCCCGAAGACACTGGGGGAAGCCTGATGGCTGATCTCTTCTTGCAAGGAAGTCCCCTCTGCTCTCTGTGACCGGGTTATGGCATTGTAGAAAGGGGGACACAAAATGAAGAGTGGCTTGGGGACCTCTGGTGCCTCCCTCTCTCTCTCTGAACCACAGAAGACGTTTGCTCACGTGTGTGTATTTTTGCTTTGACATTGAATGTGGGGACAGGGGGTTGGGAGCACAGTGAGGAGGCATATGGTGTGTGTGTGTGTGTGTGTGTGTGTGTGTGTGTGTGTGTGTGTGTGTGGCTGAGCGGCTGACTGATGGTTTGGGAATGTTCTCAACGTCTGGGGGCTGGATGGTGGCTATTTTGGTCATCCCTTGGCTTCCTCCTCTGAGCAGGTGGCAGATCTTAAAAGTCAACGACACCAAGAATAAGAATGGACCTTTGGAGCGCATCCACATGCTTACACAGGGGGAAACTGAGACCCAGAGCGGCCACGCAGCAAAAGATTCCAGAATCCAGAGCTGGATTCTAAACTGGTGCCCTTTCCATACATGTGAGTGAGGTGTGTGCGTGTGTACATGTGTGTGTGTAGTGTGGTAGGAGGGCACGCGTGAGCATAAAGGCCAGTATGGAGCTGTTGTTGTCAATGGCTTCGGAGGGCATGAATCTTGCCTCTGGTTGTGGAAGGGGATGGAAGGGTTTGGACTGAGTGAGTGTCCCCGTGAGTGATGCTAGCACTGGTCTCCGAGGACTATGCACGTGTGTGTGAGTGTGTGAGTGGGGCATGCGATCTCCCTCGTGTAGACCGAATTCTCCATCCTGTTTCTCTCTCCTCCATATTAGCAGCACCTTCCTGGTATAAGGAAGAGAGCTTTCATCACAACTCCCTGCAGCTCCCTAGGGCCTTTCTCCTCTCCTTCCTGCCTGAAGCCCAGCTCTCATCTCTCACAGCAGCTTTTTTGTTTGTTTCTTTGTTTAAATGGATTTGTATATTTGTTTTCTGTTTTCTCTTTACAAGTTCCCTGCTAAATTTTAAGTTCCCCCACCCCACCCCGTTTTTTTTTGTTGTTGTTGTTTTGTTTTCACAGTTTAAAGCTGGAAAAGAATGAAAAGAAAAATACTATCTGATTTTCTTGCAAGTAAATCCGCTTATTATATATTTACATTTATTTATAGTCTGTGGTTTTTTTATTAAAAAAAATCACCACTTGTTTTTCCTTTTTCTTTTGTAAAAAGAAACCTTTTTGCAGTGTCATGGTTGGACCTGCTGGGCCCTGAGGGGGCTTCAGCGAGTCCAAGGACCCCCAAAAGGTCAGTGAGCCCCCTTCCCAAGGGGCTGGAGGGCCTATGAATCTGGGGGTCCACCATCGCCCCAGGGTCATCGTGTGGCCCTGAGGTGAGGGGTGAGGAGGGAGAGATGCTTTATATCCCCCGGGGGGTGGGCATCTCCTGCCCCCAAGGACAGGAGCTTGAGGTGGTGACCCCAAGAGGCTCACCCTGAGGATTCCGGGGTTTCCGGGCATCTCACAAGCCACCAGCAGCCATCCCTCTCCTTCCCTTCCCTCAAGGCCTAGGAAGTCATCACAGTGGGTTAAGGACCATTAAGGACTGGGAACCCCAGGGCTGGGCAAGCCCCAGGTGCACCCCCCTCCAGGCACCTTTCGGACAGGAGGGACCAAGGACTCTTGGGTCACCTGGAGGCCTACAATTGCCCCATCAACGCTGGGTGGAGCCGGCTTGCAAGCCACTGAGCTTGCCCAGCGTTCCTGGGGCATCCATCCAGAGGCTCCAGGCACCTGGCAGTGACCGAGAGGCTCACCTGGCCCCGGGGCCCTGAGTCTCCACCCCCCACTTGCCCAGGGAGGCAGAGCCCGCTTGGGGTTAAAGGGAACAGAAAAGTAACTCTCCCGCGTTAAAAAGAAAAAAAAAAAGTAACATAAACCCCTGATATAAATGCAAAGGACAGTTCCCTTCCTTTCTGCTCCTTCTCACATTTTGCTTTAATATTATCTTGGTTCCCTTTTATTTTTTCATTTAAATTGGTTTTTATTAAATGTTAAAATAATGGTACATGGGAAATCATGCATTTGCTTTTAGATTTATTTTCTATTTTAAATTTTTATCCTCTCTCGCTTTTTTTTTAAAGTTTGTTTTTCCTTCCCTCGGTTATATTTTTTTCACATTTCCTATGATTTTGCTTCTTTGTTCCTCTTATATTTTGTTTTTGTTTTTTTTTTTTTAAT
Organism: Camelus ferus; assembly: GCF_009834535.1. Lineage (NCBI taxonomy): Eukaryota > Metazoa > Chordata > Mammalia > Artiodactyla > Camelidae > Camelus > Camelus ferus. The sequence continues at coordinate 2,637,785 of NC_045707.1, forward strand.
TTACTTGTTATGTTTTTCTCTTTTTTTTGTTTTTTTGCTTTTGGAAGGTTCCCCCCCACCCCCCATGGATGGTTTGGTATCCCCCCACCCTCCCCCCACCCCCTGGCCCACCCCGGCGGCGGCGGGGCCGGGCCCCTCCTCCGGGCTCTGCCTGGGACCCCGGCGGCGCGGCGACGGCGGCGGCGGCGGCGGCGGCGGCGGCGCTGGCGAGGCCCCCCGTGGGCTTCATACGGGGGTGGTCCGGCGGTTGGCTGTGTTGGAGTGGAGAGAGTCTTTGTTGTCCTTCTGGATACAGTTGTGAACTTGAAGGAAGCTGTTATCCCTGTCGGAGTTGTAGGTGGCGGTGGGCGTGGTGGCGGTCTTCAGGGGGTCCCTGCTGAGGGTGTACATGGAGATCTCCGTGGACGGCAGGGTGTTGAAGCCCTTGATGCCCACGGGGGAGGCGTCCCTGGAGTGTGAGGGCTCGGTGGAGCGGGAGCTGGAGCGGCTGCGGCGCTGGTAGCGGTAGCGGTAGCTGGGGATGCGGGTGATGGCGGAGGCCTGGAGGTAGTCCGTGGCGCGGGCCGTGGCCCGCAGCTGTTTGTGCCGGTCGATAAACATGTGCACGGCCAGCACCCCGACCATCTCGGCAATGATGAAAGACAGGGCCCCGAAGTAGAAGGACCAGCCGTACGAGTAACTATTCTTTTTGGAGTCGCTCTTGGAGGGGTCTCCGGCATTGGCAGATATGTACACTATGATGCCAATGATGTTACTCAGACCTGCCGGGCACGGGGTTGGGGGTGGGCGGGGCGAAGGGAAAGCAGAGAGAGTGAAGGTTAGCTTCCCAGGAGGATGCCAGGCACTGGGCAGGATTAAAAGACACGGCAGCTGGATGGGCTTTCCCTGGTCCGGCGTTTTCATGGAGAACAGACGGATGGGTATAGAGGGATGTTACCAGCATCACCTTACTATTCTATCAGTCCATTTGGGGAGCGCCACAAAGGAAGAGCTAATGGAAACAGATACAGGAAGAAGGGAGAGGGGAGGGAGGCATTCTACAATGTATTGAGTAGTAGTAGTAATAGTAATAATAGTAATAATAATAATAATATTTATTGAGCATTTACTACCTGCCTTCACTGCTGAGTACATTTCAACGGATTTGCAAGTGAGAAAACAGATCACAGAGAGGTTAAGTAACTTGCTTAAGGCTGCACAGGGACTTGAAGCTTGTGTAGCTGGGGGTTAAGACTGCCTCCAGGAGCCAGACTGCCTGAATGCAAAGCCTTCAGCAAGGTAACCTTCATCTGAGTTTCCACATTTGTGAAATGGGTGTAATGATAGGACATACTCCTGTTGGGCCACGGAGAGGATTAAAATGAGATATTCCACGAGAGAGCTGCTGGAGTCTGGGACGTGGTAAGAGCTGCTTAAATGTTAGTCATTCTTAGTAATCGGCTCGTGCTGCAGCCCGTGTTCCTTTTCTGGCAGCTGAAGCCAGTGTGACTTGTCATGTAACTGGGCTGAGAAATGTGGTTTCGGGTGCCTGCCTGCTCCCACCTGGGTAGGACAGTGAGGGGAGAGGGCAAGTGAGGATAGTCCCAATGTCCTGAGAGGGACCTGGGATTTGAGCCCTTTTCCAGGAGGTGGGAGAGAGAGGGGCCACTGGGCTCAGGGCCCGGGTCTAGGGATGTTCCTGGAGTGGGGGCTCAGGCACTGCTATGGGGTGACAGCCCCAGCACAGCCTGCCTTCCCTACAACTCAACCTGTTGCAAGGCCTGGAAATTCTCTCTCCTCTCCCCTCCTGTCTCTGCCAGTTCGTCCCAGCCACCGTGTACCCACACCTCAGCCTTCGCCCCACTTGGGGGGGCCTGGACTCTGGCCTGCTTGGCTCAGTGGCTGTTACCTGCAGACACGAAGAAGATGCCGGCACTCAGGATGATGTTGTGTCGAGTCTTGTAGAACTCGCTGGCTGCGATGCAGAGTCCACCCATAAAGAGCAGAATCACGCTCAGGATCGGGAAGATGCTCGAAGCCCTCACAGCCCCTGAAGAACATGGAGGTTTGGGGAAAGAGAGTGGCGTGGCTGTGAGACAGGGGATGTAGGAGGGAGGAGAGAGGACATCCCACAGGAGTAGGGGTTTATGGACACAGGACCAGAGTAGGGGTTGTTCGGCAACGCTAGGGAGGGAGGGAGAGGGAGCAAGCCGCCTCCTGGCTCACCGCCCTGCAGGGGCTCCCTACTTCCTCAAGGATCAAACCCCAGGGCTTCATGAGGCCCGAAGCGCCCTGTGGGACTTGGTCTCTGCCCACCCCTACGTTCCATCTTGCCCAGCCACAGCCAACTCCCCATGACGTGTTAATGCACATTTCTGACTTTTGACATCCCGAGCTTTCTTACTAGAATGTCTCTCCTGCTCTTTTTCACTCAGCAAACTTCCATTCATCTATCAAAACCCAGCTCAAAGTCCCCTCCTCCATGAAGCCTTTCCTGATTTCCTTAGGCAAAGATATCAGCTCCTTCCTCTGCACTTGGAACTACATAGCATCTATAACATTTCTGGGGCTCTTCTTATCTGCTGGGCTCCGTTCTAAGTGCCTTCCATGGATGAACCCATTTAAACCTCACACCAACCGCATGAAACCCACAGACCTTGGCATCAAGGAGATTATAAACACCTAAAGCAGGCACTGGCAAACTTTTTCTGTAAAGGGTTACATAGTAAATCTTTCTGGTTTTGCCGGCCATATGGTCTCTGTTGTAACCGCTCAAATCTGCCCTTGTAGCGTGAGAACAGCCATGGACGATACATGAGCAAATGAGTGTGGATGGGTTCCAATAAACTTTACTGACAGAAACAGTCGGGGGGCCAAATCTGGCCTCCCCTGGCCGAGAGCATCATACACTATACTGGGGAAAAGCTGTGGGGTCCAGAGTGGGGAGATGCTTTGCTTTTGACTAGGTGTGAGTCCAGTGAATAAATACAGTGGCAGTCACCGTGTCTGGCTCCAGGCTGGGCATGGAAGACATAGGGGTGCAAAGCAGGTCCCTGCCTTTATAGGGCTTGCATTCTCATGAAGGAGAGACAGCACAGAGGAATGTGTAATTAGCAACCAGGATGAAGTGTTATGCAAGAAAGCTACCCATATGGCCCCATGAAGGCAAGTGACAGGCTGATGTCACATGTAGATGGCCAATGTTCACTGGGGATTCAGTGAGGGACTGTTCTGAGCACTGTGCATATATGAACCCATCAATTCTCATTTACAGCTCCATGAAATAAGTACTTTAATTACCTCCATCACACAGAGGTTAAAACTGAGGCAAAGAGAGGTCAAACCTTTTGTTCAAGGCCAGCCAGCAAGGAAATGGAAGGGCTGGGTTTGTGAGCCCAGGGAGCCTGACTCCCGGCTCTGTGTGCCTAATCACTGCACCCCGTGCTTCAGGCCTCCCAGAGCATCCTCTGAGCTCACGTGGGGCTCAGGGAGGGCTTCCCTGAAGGAGTGATGTCGGTACTGAGGTCGACGGATAAGGAGAAGCTGATTGGGCAGAAGCGAGGCAGAGGGTGGGGAGGGTTCCAGAGAGAGGAAGCGCACTGAGCAAGGAAGAGGCATGGCTCATGTGGGGACTTAAAAGAGCTGGCTCACGAAGAGTTAATGCAGGGCCTAGGGGTGCTCTAAGGGATTCGGGGTCAGGACATATGGGGGCTCACGGGTTTCCTTTAAAGGCCTCAAAGCAGGCAGGGCTGTCACGATCTGATTTGCATTTTAAGAAGCGAATAAACAAAGAAGGGATCAAGGGTTGCTACAGGGCACCAGTGAGGAGACTGCTGCTGTTGACCAGACAAGCGCTGGTGGTGCTTGGACCAGGGTGAATACGAAGGGCATGGGCAGAGGTGGGTGGATCTGAGGGATGTTCAGGGTGGAGAAGGGGGTAGCATTGAGGATAACTTCTAAGTTTCAGATTTACCGGTTGGCTGGATAAAACCACTTATAAGACTAGGAGAGGATGAAGTCTAAGGGGTGAAGGGAGGGAAATCAAGGTTTGGTTTGAGACACTTGGACTTTGGGGTGCATTCAGATATGGATGCTTAGGGGCTCAGGCATGCAGTCTGGGCTGAAGCTGTAAGCGGGGGTCGCAGAAAAGAAGTGCACAGAAGAGAAGCGGGGCTAGCCTTGAAGCCTGGGGAGCCCCAGTGTTTGCTGACTGGCTTGGGAAGATCTTGGGCCAATCTCACAGTGTCCCTGGGCCTCCACCTCCTTGTCTGTAAAATGGAGACGAAAAACCAAACTCTGTCTACCTTACAGGGTTACCGTGATTCCACAGGAAGAAGGCGGAAGCTTTAGAAAATACAGAATGTTAGTCAACTACGCACAATGTATTATTTTCTATGCTGGTGACAGAAATGAAGAGTGTCATAAGTACCCGGGAGGGCATGACATCTTGTCTTCTGGAGGGGGTGGCCTCAGCCATCAATTCCTCACTAACCATCTTTTTGGCCAAATCCTGTAGACACATCTTTTCATGATCTAGCGCTCTGGGGGCCGGGCACCTATGGTGTCCTGCCAGTGGAATCGCTCTTCCCGGTGGGCACAGCTGGAGGGCAGGCGGACAGCTGCACGCAGAGGCCCTGGCAGTGGGGAGGGGAGTGGTCCAGGGGGGAGTGGGCAGACCTGAGCCTGGTGCCCACTCTGCCTGGCTCTTCACGGGCCTGAGGGTGGGCTTTCCCTCCTCTGGGTCTGTGCTCTGATGAGGTTGGACCAGATGAACTCTAAGGTTCTGCCTGTCCCTGATGGTCCTGTGCCTCCAAGACCTCTGCCCCAGGACCACTCAGTCAGGCCAGCCAGGTGCCGGTTGTGCCTTTAATCAAAATAGTCATCATGGTTGGGTATTTGGAGGGCTGGCTTCCTCTTTTCTGGACAAGGCGTTAAGCTCTTTATGCCTGTTATTCCATCTGGAGTTTGATCGATTCTAACAGGACAGAATCGCAGATGTGCTGGGTTGCGGGGAGCTTCTAGGCTCTGGGGCATCTCTCCCCCTCTCCTCCTCCGTGCTGTGCTGGATGGGTAGCCAGGGACCGTGAAAGGGGTCAGGCTGCTGTAAATGCATGCGAGAGCGAGTGTGTACGAGAGAGTGTGTGTGAAAGAGAGAGACCGGGGAGAGAGGAGGTGAGAGAGAGAAGGGAGAAGTGGAGAGGCAGGGGGAGGGAGAGAGAGGGAGAGGGAAGGTGCTCCTGAAGATGAGAGATCTCAACGAAAGAGGAGGGGGGAAAGGAGATTCTGGATGGAGGAAGGAGAGCTGTTGAGAGTGGTGGCTCGGAGGATGGGCTCCTGATGTAGACCGTCTGGGGTCCCCTCCTGCCCCGGCCCCGCACTGGCTGTGTGATCTCTGTGCCTCACCATTCTCCTCTGCATAATGGGGACATCAACAGTACCTACATCTTACAGTTGTTGTGAGATGAATGAAGCTATAAAGTGACAGGCCTAGCACACACATAGCCAAGTGTCCAATGAATGTCTGTGATACGTACTGACCTATGAAAGGAATTTTGGAGCCCAGCGGGCTTCCTTTGGCGCCACCTGTGCAGATGCTGGATGCTTTCCTACTTCCTGTGGTCCCTGGGGTTGGTGATCGGCTGCAGGAGCTCAGGAGAGTGGCCTGAGCACATCCCACTTGCTACGTTGCCCCCCCCACCCCCATCCCCTAGCTCGATCGGCTCACCCAGCTCCCAGGGCTGCAATGAGGGGTGATGAGTCAACGCATTTGAAGCAATTAGCACAGTGCCGGGTACCCAGAGCCGAGCACCAGGAGATGTTAGTTCTCACACAGCAGAGCGTATTATTGCTGTTTCTCATGGGCCTGGGGTTACCTCGACTGGTGTTTATTAAAGTCCAGGTCGCGAAGGCAGCGTGGTGGTGGCGGCATTCAGCACTTAAATAAATGAACCAGGACAGAACAGAAGCTGTCTCCATGTGTGGAGGGCGCGATGGGGAGGCGCTGTTTTGTGAAGTGTGTGCACTGGTCGCACGCATATGAGTACAGAGCTGTAGCTTAGATGTTCCCTAACCACGGGGTGTGGTCACTGCAGTTTAGCCACGCCCATCATGGTGACCTCCGGAGGGAATGTCCCTCTCAACAATTTTGCTTGAAAGGGCTGCAGGGCTGAGGTAGCAGACAGGAGCAATCAGCCCCATAACCATCTGGGAGGCAGCTGGCATCCCAGAAAGTGTCCTGGGCTGGGGTAAGTCATTTCTCTCTCTGGGCCTCAATTTTTCCCTCATCTGCAAAATGGGAGAGTGAGGCTGGGTGACCCTCAGGGAGTGACTACCTCCCACATTCCAGGAGCTAGAAGGATGTCTCTCCGCACTTCTAAACCTGAGAAGGAGGGGATGGTGGACTTCCTCCAGCCCTCCCCTAGGGCAGCTGCGGAGCCCTAACAAAGCACTGCCCTTACTCTTGTCTCATTGTATCCTTGAGGGACTGGTATTCATCGAGGCTCAGAGAAGTTGAGTAACTGTTCCAAGGCCACAGAGCAGAACTCATCTTGAATTCAGAACCTTTCACTCCATGTCCCAAGCTCAGACTATGACAACTGGTGTCCCCCACACCTTCCAACCTAGGTACCTAGGAACGCCTTCAGTGCCCGGTGGGGAGGGCAGAGGGGGGTGGAGATGGAACAGGGAGGAGGGGGGTTCTCTGAGGCTGGGAAGGGTGGCTTTGGCTCAGCTTGAGACCCTGCATCTCCATCCTCATTCTGGGAGGAAGGTAAACAGCCAGGTGGCTATAGAGGGGCAGGTAATTCCTCATTTATTCACTTGGCAAACATCTCCCAGACCAGACTGGGGGCAGGTCCTGTGCTGGGTGGGGTGGGATGTGGGTGGGAACAGACTCTCTCTTTGTAGCTACTCGTCTCAGTGTCCTAAGCTGTGCACCATCCAGTGGGAAAGAAGAATCCATAACAGAAATCATGACATGCAGGTCGGAAAATGGAGCAGTCACCTCCCTGCAACCCAGCCTCCTCGCTCTTCCTGGCTTCAGAAAAGGGCAGCACTGTTCAGTCTCCCAGCCAGGACTTTGCATGAATCCTCTTTCTCTTACCTGCCTTCTTTACCTGTCAGTGAATCCTGCTGGCTCCAGAACCCACCTTCTTCTCAATGACCCCCTACTTCCGCTCTGGTCCAAGCACCTACATTTCCAGCCTGGATTATGGCCATCTCCTACTGGTCACTTCTCCAGCAGAAGTGGAGAGATGAGGTTAGTCCACGCCTCTTTGCTCAGAACCTCCCCATGGTCCCATCTCAGAGTAAATTCCTGGCCTGGCCTGGCCTCCCACTCACTACTCACACCCTCTGCTAAACTGCATGGTCTCCTGGCAGCCCTGAACATGCCAGCCTTAGACACTTTGCACTGGCTGTTCCCTCTGCCTTAATGCTCTTCCCAGGATATCTGCAGGACCAGCCACACTCCCTTACCTCCTTTAGGTCTCTGCTTAAATGTTACCGTCCCAGTGAGGACCTCTCTGACCACTTACTGAAAACTCACGGCACTCCCTCTCTCCCTTCCCTGCTTCATCTTTATCCTTTGTACTTTTCACTGTGTAACATACACAGTAATGGCTAATGCCTTCCGAGTGCTTATGATGCTCTGGGCTGGAGTGAAGAGATGTTTTATACTGACTCACTCAAGCCTCATTACAACCCTGGGAAAGTACCGGAGAACATCATCCCCATTGCCAGGAATCCAAGGCCCAGGGGAATTAACCAAGAAGTGGGAGAGCCGGATCTGAATCTGGGCAGCGTGTGTTAAGGCCTGCTGTTGTGTCTCTTGCTTTCTACTGGTGGCAGAGGTCCGCAAATTTAGCCCCCAAATAATCCTCAGCCCTCCGTGTCTTGGCTGCCTTCCACCTCCCGTACAGATGTCCCCTCTGTCTCCCTGACAGTTGTCTGTCCCTGGCCTGCAGCTGCCCCGGGAACACTCCTCCTGCTTATGCTTGCTCTCAGGTGGTCAGTGACTCTGGGAAGGTGTCAACTCCTAGTTCAAGTGTACTCAGGTAAGACCTCTCTTGGGTGGGAAGAAATAGGCCCCCCCCAGAGCCCTCCTTCCCACCCCACTTCTGTTCACTTCCAGCCCTGGAAAAAGAGTGATTAATGTGGCGAGGCTCTGATACTGCAGCATGTATGTATGATGTGCATACACGTGTGTATGCATGTGTGTGCATGTGGCCTGTGGGTGCCACCCGTTCCCCTGCCCCTGGGCAGAGTATGTCAGGGACAGTAGCCAACCTGGGGCCCATCACCACAGGCTCTGACTGTGGAGTGGGGAGAGCTTCAGCCCACCCTGCAGTCCTGGGCCACATGACAGTGATTTTTGGAGTCCAGCACACAGTAGGTGCTTAATACATGATTGTGGAAGGGAACTAAATTCTTCTGTATCTTCTTCCCCACCTCCAAATCACATTGGGACAGCCGGGAAATCCCACTTTCCATTTCCTGGACACAACACACACACACACACACACACACACCCCACAAAGAGACCCACGTGCACACAGGCAGACACGTGCAAACACATAGCCATTTATATTCAGATTGATAGACACTCAGGCGCATGGATGTGCAGGCCCCAGAAGACACAGAAGACAGCACAGACTCATGCCCTCGTGCATGAGACAGACACGCGGACACACCAACACACACTGAGAGTCATAGGAAGTCACCACCCCGGTCACCACCGCCTCCATTCTTCACCAGATCCTCAAGCTTTGGTAAGGAGGGACAGGACTAGGAAGGTGCCACAGCCAACCCATCCGACTGCCCCACGGAGCTGCTCAGGAAAAACAGGCTGGTCACATTCCTTCCTGGGTAAGCTAGGGGTCGGTGGGCAGGGCCCATACTAGCCCCACCTTTGTGGGCCCAGGTTGATGATGGGGACCGGCTAGAGCTGTTCCTCCTGTTCACTAAGGAGCCCCTGGACCCTGTGGTTCAGGAGAGGCTGTGGATGCCTCTAATACCCATAGGGACTAGGGAGGAAGAGCGTGCATTCATTCATTCATCCCGTCAGATATTAAGCGGAAGCCTCCTTCCTGGTCCTCCAAGGGATGCTGGATTTGCCCGAAGCTTGGCCTGTTGGCTACAGAGCAAGCGAGGCCTGCCCTCTCTGCCCGCCCAGGAGATGAGCTCTGTGCTCCTGGCCAGCCATGCCCTTCTGGCGTTCTCCCTTCTCCCTCCCTGCTCCAGATGCTCTGTCCAGCTGGCAGATCGAGGATGCAGGAGTGACCCAGGTCGCCTGACTGGCCACCCCTCCTCAGCTCCTTCCCTGGGGCCCTTTCTCTCTCTGGCCTCTAAGCCTTGGCATCCTGGGGCTTGGTTCCCACACCTCTTCTCTCTCTGCACCAGTCCCTTGGCGCCTTCATCAAGTCTCATGGCTTTACATACTATCCACATGCTGACAGCTCTCAAACCCCTGTCCCCGGCCAGGTCCTGCCATGTGAGTCCCAGGCCCCAGGACACCTCCCCGGGGAGCCCGTGGGCCTCTCTACCTTAATGTGGCCGACACTGAGCGCTAGTCCTTCTCAGTCCCAACCCTCTCCCCTCATGGTTGCCGACTTCTGAGTCATCTTGGATTGCTTCCTGTCCCTGGGAAATCCACATGCAGCCTTTCAGAAAATCCTGTATGCAGACCCATGGGAATATTTTCAGGATCTGACCCCTTCCCACCTCCTTCACTGCTACCACCTGGGTTCAAGTTGCTGTCATCTCTTGTATGGATCATTGTAACGGGCTCCTCACTGTTCTCCTGGCCCTATTTCAATCTCTTATGAGCACAGTAACCAGAGGGTCCTGTTAAATGTGAGATGGTGTCACTCCTCTGCTCAGACCCTCCAATGGCTCCCTACCTCAGCCGGAGAGAACACCTGAGTCTGTGCTGTCACCCACAGGGGACCCAGGGCCTCTCCGCTCCTCCACCCCAGTGCCTCCTCATAGTCCTCTACTGTCGTCTGGAAACCCACAGTGTCCTGTCCCACAGGCCACCCCTAGTCACTCAGCCTTCCTGCCCCTGTCAGCTCTGCCTCCCAAACTCTCACTTTCTCACCACCACTGCAGCCAACTCTCTGGTCCAACGGCCATCACTTCTCCCGGGGATGACTGCAACAGCCTCCAACTGGCCTCCCTGCCTCCCTGCCAGCAGCCAGAACCGACCTTCCAAGTCCGTGTCCCTTGCTCATGGTTCCCGTCACACTTAGAGTGAGATCGGATTTCTTCCCCACATGATACTGGCCCTCCATTGTCTCTCCGACCTCATGCTGCAGACGCCCCTTCATTCATGCCCTGTGCTCAGCCAGACCTGTCTGCCCTCTGATCCTCAAACAGACCACCTTACTCCCGCCTTAGAAGGTACTTGCTTCCCAGAAATCCTCTTACTTCCTCTGGCTCTTCATTTAGAGAAGCTGCTCTGACCACCTTATCTAAGGAACCCCCCCCCCCCGCCTGCCCCTCCTTCTCCACGCTCTAACCCACATTGCTCTGATTGGTCGCTTCTCTAGCCAACCAGGCTAGAGCTTAATAGAGAATGATAGGAATTCATATCTTCCAACTTTAAAAACTTTCCTTTGTTGTCTAGTCCCAGACTAGCATATTACAGATCTGGGGTCAGCAAACTATTGACGAGTGAGGTCTGCTGCCTGTTTTTGGTAAGTAAAGTTGTTTCATTGGAGCAAGCACAGCCACACTCATTTGCTTCCATATTTGCTTTTGTGCTACATGGTCAGAGTTGAGTGGTTGGGACAGAGACTATGGCCCACAAAGCCTGGAATATATACTCCCTGTCCCTTTACAGGAAAAGTTGGCCGATCTCTGTTACAGATGCTCAAAAAATATTGTTGGACTGAATCAACTCAAGTCAGACCCTCGGAATCCTGCACTGCTAGCATATATTCAAGTCTTCTGTCCAGAGACACCAAAATAAACCAAACACTCTAAACAGTTCTCTCTTTAAAATTAGGGAAATGGAGGTAGAGAGTAGGTAGGGATAGCCTCTAAAGAATCCTGTCTTTCCTTATTTAGCAAACAGCATTGACTGAGCACCCACTGTATTCCAGGACCTGTTCTAGGCAGAGCAATGAATGAGACAAGGTTCCCACCCCATGCACTTGGTGTCCAGCTGATAAAGTATCACACCTTCGCTGTGCTCAGCCAGTGAGACTCCTGCCTCTGCCAGATTTGCCACCTCCCCATCTCCACACTCGGGCTGCATCTCTATGGGCCCTGCCTCCCAAATCTAGCTGTTTCTCTGAGGGTCCTCCCGCCAGGCTGTGCAGTCACCGACTGCGTCTCATTCATTCATCTGGACCTCCCCAGCATTGAGCACAACCTCCACCATACAGAAGGTGCTCAACTTTCTTTTATGCTGCCGCTAGCCTCCTTTGAGAGCCCCAGACCTGGTAACCGGGAATGATGACCAACCCACCCTTTAGGAATTCCACCTAAGAGCAGTGCCTTGCAGGAATGCATAACGGGGAAGGATGAACCTTATAAGATATTTTCCCCCCTTTAAAAAGAAATCCATAAATGACATCATGTTCTCTTCCTTTCTCTTCCCGCCGCCTGGCAGGCTTCGTGTTCCACAGTGAAACCCACGTTCCAGGCTGACCTGAGAGTTGGGTTTGATGCGAGGAGTAATTATCAAAAGCGACAGGGGTGATCCATATGATAAAAAGCTTCCTACATTTTTCATAAAAGTGAGCCAGGGGTGAAACTAACCACTGCTGTGGGGGATGGGGTGGGAGGGAGGCTTTGTTCCGCCTCCATGGCCTGGAGGAAGGGCACCTGGGGGTAGAAGCGGAGGAGGGGCTGTGCAGGAGTGGAAGGGGGAGGCGCTTCTGGGAGAACAAACCCCCTCAGGAAGTGCTGCCTGAGAGCCTGGAGCAGAGCTTTCAGTCACTTCTGCTTAGGATGGCTTTGCTGTTCCAGGCGTCAAGGACCCTCAGGCCCTCTCCTGGAAATCCCTTTCCAGGGAACATTTTACCTTGTTAGTATTTGCTGACTCTTGAGAGATTTTCTTTGGGCCTCAAAATGCTTTCTCTTGATAATATGTCTCAGGTGGGTTTAAGATCACAGCTATTACATCAGGATTTAACTTTGCCTTGACTTGTGGAGGAAGGAAAAAAAATCTCATTGACTGTTTCAGTAGAAGTTCCAATCTGGCACTGCCTGATGGGTGTCTTCATTCAGTTATTCAAGAAATGTTTACTGAGTGCTTTATACGGGCCGGGCACTGGGCTGGGAATATGATGGTGAGAGGTGGGTAGAATCCTACCAGAGCCCTAGTGGAGTTGGTTGGCACTAGTTGAGAGAGATGGTTGCTCAAATAGACAAAGCATGATAAAGGTGCTGTACTCTGGGGAGCCCTTGAGGGGCCTGGAGGACTTCTTGGAGGAGGTGATGTTTCAGCTGAAACCTGGCAGATGAGTATGAATTTGCAAGACAGCGGGGAGAGAAATGTGTTGTAGGTAGAGGGAACAGCATGCTTGAAGGTTTGACTTCCGGACAGGAGGGAAGGAGGGAGGCTCAGTTTTATCCTGCCCTCTGCCATGACAGGAACCTCTAGATAGTCCAGGCCTTGGGCTCTCGAAGGATGGAAGGGCAGGACCCACCACCGAGAGGGAGATAAAAAATTGCATGCACTCACGGAGGAAATATTCTGCTGTGTCAGCTTCGTAATCTGCATCCTCTGGAAAGTGATCGATTTGCTTGCAGAGACCTTTGAAGTTCCCTAGAAAACAAGGGGAAAAAGTACTTGTGAGACAGCATCATCTCCAGGGGCTCAGTGCCCACCGGCCGCTTCCTGACTCCTCTCTCTTCTGAAGCTGGCTCACCCCTCTCCCTCACCCACAAAGGAAGGTATCACTTTGTCTGGACATCTGCCTGGTGAATCAAAACACACACACCCATGGTGCTGCGGAGAGGATCTAAGGCTTAAGACTTCAAAACCTAGCCTTCCATCTCTGCATCGAGGCTTCTGAGGATTAGCTGAAGCTTGGCAGGTGGTGGAGGTTTGATTCTGGGCTGGGGACTGCCACGGAGGAGGCTGATGAACGTCAGTGCACCTGCCTCTATGCCCCAGCCCAGCAGGGAGTCACCCCGCGTTTTACAGGCGAGAAAGCAGATCGCTTTCCAAAGAAGGCAGACCCCAGATGGAGGCTGGCGAACTTTCCCACAGCCCTTTAGATGAGCTGGTAAAGCATCTTCCCATTTGCAATTACATGGAATTCACTGGACAGAGCCCGTGTAAGTTCTGAAATACCACCTGGGTTGAGCCCCCACTGGTGGCTGCGCCCTCTGCCGGTCTCTTGGACTAAGATACAACCTGCGAGAGGGATACTATCATCTCCATTTCACAGATGAAGAAACTGAGGCTCAGGGAGTCTAAATGACTGAAGTCCTCGTGGCCAGGAAATGATGGGCTCAGGGCTCAAACGAAGACCTTTTGTTTCTAACAGTTTCCTTGGTGGTTGCTGAGAAGGTGCTCAGAGAAAAACTTGCCCAGTGCCCAGAGGAGCTCCAGCAGTGATCACTAAATGAATGAATGAACCATTGAATGCAATCTTCATACAAACTCATGCAGAGAATAGAATTTACAGTCACATCGGTTTCCTGACAGCAGAGACGTTTGTCTGTTTCATTCATATCGTATCCCCAACACCAGCACAGGCACGACAGATGTCAGCTCACTTTCTCTGAATGACTGAATACTTGGACCTGTGCTGGGAGATGTGACCACAGTGGGTAAGAGGCAGGTACTGCAGCTGGACTGCCTGCGTCTGGCTCAGCAGCCTGGAGATGCCTCAGTTTCCTCATCTGAAAGTGGAGATCGTAGGAGTTCTTCCTTCACAGATTGTCGTGGGGGTTAAATGAGTTCACACATATAAAGTGTTCAGAGCGGTGCCTGGCACGGTAGTAAATGTGCTGGGGGCACTGATGGGAGAGAGAAATGAACTTCAACTACATTGCCACTGACATTCAGGATTTTTCTGATAGGAGCTAATATAACCTAATTAATGCAGTCCTCAATACATGTTAGCAATTTATTTTCTTTATAAGGTCCTGAGTCTTCATAGCTCATAAAGTAGGTTTTTAAAAATATATACTATAGGGATTATTTAGGAATTTGAAGGCATTATTACACAGACTCGTATGTATCACATACAGCTGCTATCTACAGGATACAGGTGTGCTTACGTAAGTATTGTAGATATGTCTAGCTATTATTATATTGTATCGATAATTCTGTACTATGCATTACAGAGAAGATGGTTGGCTCTCACCCTCCAAACCCCCCTTCACTGTCTCTGTACCAAATTCACTCCCTTTCTTGACTTCTGCAAGAAAAATCACTCCCCAGAGCACATCGGGACTTTGAATAGCTTCACTGAAGCTCTGCAGGATCTGAAGAGCACAGCGTTTCACTCAAAATGCTCCCAAAGGGCAGGCCACTTCCCGAAGTGTGCTGGGCAGCCTCTCCTCTTGCTTCTCTCGCCCCACCCCTTGCTGTCTCCCCCTCCTCTGTTGTCCTGAGCACCTGCCGGCTCTGCTCTTAGCATCTTGGTGCATTAACCAGGGGCCTCCCCCTCCTCCTAACCAACCACACACTCCTCTCTCCCGAGAGGAGTCTTCATACCGGCTGCTAAGAGTATAAAATACCCTCACCATTGTTAAAATTACAAATCAGTGTATTTGAAAAGCACTTTGCAAAGCACTTTCATTCTCTCTCCATTCAGCCTGACAAATATTTCGTAGGCACCAACTTGGTGCCAGGCATCTTTACAAAGAATCCGTGCAGGAGGTGAGGTGCAGAGAGCAGTACTGACACGACCTGAGGATCCTTACAAACTGGGGGCGCTGCTCAACCCCCAGCCAAGGGCTGGTAGGTGGTGCCTCCACGCCTGTCTTCTAAGGGGCCCCACTTAGGGCTGGTGAATCACGCCTGCACCTGCTCCCCATGCAGCCTGGCTATTCCGCTGCCCCAGCCCGGGCCTCAGTCATCCGTGGACCGCTAGGTCCTGTCACAGGAGAAGGGCTCCAGAGATGCTGGTTGAGAGGCCGTGTGAAATAATCAGCAGCCCAGACCTCTCCTGTGAGGTTCAGAACTGGGTGTCCAGCTGCCTATTTGATATCTCCCGGTGGATGTTTTCAAACCATCGTACACTCAGCAGGTCCAAACCGGAACTCATGATCTGTCCCTCAAGCCTGGTCTTCTGGAGCCACCAACTAGGTCATCCAGTGCCTCTCCATCTCTCCCTCGTGCAGGCCTGAGCCCAGCCACCATCGCTGACATCTCCTCTTCCCTGCAGGCTCCATCCATCACGACGCCCTGTCTGCATTAGCTCTCAGTATCTCTCAGACTCATCGATTGCTTTCCAACAACAGCAACACCCATCGCCAGGCCACCCTCCTTGCTTCCTTAGATGAGTGCAGTAGCCTCCCCACTGGCCTTTTTGTACCCACTCTTATCCGTCTCTAGAGAGTAGTCATAGTGAGCCTTTGAAAATTCAAATCTGCTCAAGTCACCTCCAGCTTAAAACACTCAACAGCTTCCTGATGCTCTTCAAGAAAAGCTCAACATTATTAACAGGGCCTGACCCCCGACTTCTGTCTGGTCTCCCCTTCATCTCTGTGCACATGCCATCTCTGCTGTCTTTCCTGCCGCGCGTGCTCCGGCCATGGGGCCTTTGCACATGTCAGTCTGGCTTCCTGTGCTACCACCATATCCTTTGTTGTTCCTCCCTCAACCTCCCTTTGCCCTCCTGCACTGTACTAGTGGGGTGTCTACTGCTATGCTCGCTGTGTCGAGGGGAGGGGTTAAGGCATGAGTGATGCTGGTGGGAATGTTCTAGAAGAGAGGGACAATTGATAACCCAGGGAGGGGATGGAGCAATGCAGGAGCAACATGAGAGGGGATGAGGCCCAGGACACAGGTGCAAGGTTGGCCTTAGATGGGGTGGATAAGGGTACACCCACTGCACCTGGAGGGAGTGGGGCACCTGTGGATACAGATGCAGAAGATGGGTAGACATGGTGGGAACCTGGGACACGTCTCTACTGGTTGCTTCTATCTTCCTGACAAATGGGAGGCAGAATCATCAACTGAGACCGAGGGAGGGGTAGAAGGGTTGGAGGTTTGAGGAAGCAAGAAGGAAGTGAATTTTTTCTCCAGGAGAATGGGAGAGGCAATGGACCAGGCTTATGACATGAGGTGTATGTGTAGGGGTGGCTTGAAGGTCCCTCTTGAGATTCTGTGGTTTTCTCTGAACACATTTAGCGTGTGGCTGCAATCTAGCTGGAGGGTTTTCTTTAATCAGGATGGGGGTCTGTGAAGTGAATGCATGAAGGGAAGGGGGGAAGGGAATGATTATGAAAATGGATTAGACCCTAAGCTGGTAAAGAGGGCAGTGAAAAGGTGGGGGATCAATGCATTGAAAGCCTAGGGAGGATCACGGAACTTTTTCAGGGAGATGCTCACAGGAGTGAGCTGGAAGGGTGGGGCATGGGAGTCAGAGAGCAGATGCAAAAGACACTGTGGAGGGGGCGTGGTTATTGATAACGCCAGGGTCAAGGATAAGACCCTGAACTGGGTGGCTCAGGGATGACATTCAAAGTGTTTAGCAAAGCTCCTACAAATTAATATACAAGACAAAACTAAATAACTTTTATTTCGAAGATAAAACTAAATGTCCACTTTTATTTCCTACACACACCAAGTATAGCTGATAAAACTGCTTACCAAGTCAAACACTGATGTGCAAATGATTCATCAAATTATTCTAATAAGCCCCAAATCAATGGTTGGTTTTTAGAAATTATTGGTGTGATCTTTTGATGATGAGGCTCTTACAAGCTAAATGATGGCCCTGTCTGGACTGAGATTTGACACAGGGAATCACACCAGATGCTCCCGGCCCTTCTCTGTTAGAGGAAGAGTCATTCCATCTCAGTGGTACAGAGTTTTCTCCTAACCTGTCTGATGCTGGTCAGTTGGAGGACGTCTCTGAGGAAATAGCCCTCTGTCCTCGCAAGTGTGGGTACTGGGAGTGGTAGAGTCGGGGTGGTGGTGGTGAGAAGGACAGAAACCATCAGAACTGTTGGAACATTTAGAGGTCGTGCTTTCACGGGCAGTGGGGTGAGCGCAGCCTGGCTCTGCCACTCAGGGCTCTACGGAGGTTCTGTTCTTCTTTGGCTCTGGTGCTCCCCCTGCAGAGCCAGATTTGCCTGCGGCACAGAGCTCACCCTTCCACCCATCCCTGGGCGAGGATTTGTGGGGCTGGGGGAGTTGGAGATGGGTCAGATTAGGGGATGAACAGAGCCCTGAGGGACAATGATGAGTAGTGAGGAATGAGCCAGGTAAACTGGGTCCCAGGTCGTGATGGGATTGGTCTCAGTGGTCTCTGAGGTTGATGGTGACGATGAGGCTGTGAGGGTCAGCTGGAAGCCTAAGAGGTCTCCAGGAGCACTTGGCGCTCTGTGTCCTCTGGACTTAGTATGACTACCGTGGTGCTGAGACCCATGAAGGGGTGGTGCCACCAGTGGCAACCAATCACCTTTGGTGGAATTTAAATTTGGTAGAAGACCTGTGTTGGCGGATGTCATTCCAGTCATTGAAGAGTGGTGTCACCTTATTTTCCTGATGCTAGCCTAGAGTCCTGCTCTATTTCTTTCTGGTTGGTGATTAGCAAAAAGTATTGATGTAGCTTCAGGCATAGGTGGATCCAGGTGCTCAAAAAATCTGGTGTTTCTCACCATCTCTATTTGGCTTTCCTCTAGTTGGCTTCATTCTTGGGCAGGCTTTGTCCCCAGGGGAAAGACTAAGGGATGACTAAGGGCCTGGCCCTGGGGTCAGGGAGGGAAATCTGACCTGATTCCTGCTCTTCTGGGGCTCACAGTCTCGGGGGAAAGACAGAAAGCACATAATTTACTAGAATACAACATCTCACATTCTGTACTAGAGGGATGTATAAGACCTTCTGGGAGTATAGTTGTTTAGCTAACATTTATGTGGCACCAACTGTATGCCATGCTCTGTACAACCTGCCAAGGACACAGAGGGAAAAAATGCTTTCTGTCCCTACAGAGCATGCCATCTATGGGAGACAGACAACAGATGCCATGTGTTGTGACAAGGCAGGGTGTTGGGAGCACATGGAGAGCTGTGTATCCAGGCATGTGCTGGTATTGACCCAGGCCTTCTGTAGAGGAGGGGACTGAGCTGACTCAGAAGGTCAAGAAGATGTTAGTCAGTTGAAGCAGGTAGGGGTGTGTGTGTGTGTGTGTGTGTGTGTGTATGTGTATTGGGGCATGATTGGCAAACACTACAGATCTAGGTCCCCTTCCCCCTTCTCAGAGAACCAGTCATTAAACTTTTACCAGCACACCCCTGGACGAATGGTTAGGGTGAGGTTAATCCCATGGGAGGGGTTGGCTGGTACAAAGACATGGCATCTTTGTGGGACTGGAGATTTACAAGCAGATTGGTCCCACTGAGGGGGCTGGATGGGTGAGGGTGATGGCAGGAGATAGGGGGGTGGAGGGGACTAGGGCCAGTTCCCTCAGGGGCTTGTGGTCCAGGCTGAACAGAGGAGAGAGCATCTCACAGCCCACTCCCCACTCAGACATTGGCTTTGAACTTTCAGAGAGTGAGGATGTGGGGGAGATGCTCCCATCATGAAATATAAAAGATTATTCTGCCAAGGGGCCCAACAACCGTGAAATCTTCACTGAACCCCCACCCGAGAAGGGCCGGCGGTGCCGCGCGGACCCCAGGGCCCAGGGACTCCAGGGCAAATCGAGGTGGGAAGGCTGCCTTAGGCAGCCACGGCCTTGCCTCCAGGAGTTTACCGCTTCAGACTGGAAATTTCAGCTTGTAGGTATTAAGTAGTTTAAAAGGAGGTTTCATCAGCTTTGTAAAAAGCACATTGATATCTCGCAACCCCAACTGCTGTCTCATTTCTTTGAGATACAATAAGCCCTTCATAAACCTGGTCATTAAGTGTTGAACAGACGCTGTTTTATTTTCCACATGTTCGTGAGAGGCTGAGAGAGCGGCTCGGGTGCCGGGAGGGCGCGCAGAGGGGGCCCGCTGACGCCTAGGGAGGAGGCTGTCTAAGTAATTTTTTAAGTGAAGCAAATGAAGGGTTTGGTAAGAAGCTGCTTTCACTGTGTTTTAAACCTTTTCTGCTCCTGGCTTTTTGCTTTGCCGGCACAGCCCTCCCTGACGGCAGGGATTCAGGAAACCTCAGGATGGGTGGGTGAGGCCTGGCTTGTCCCTCCCGGGAACCCCAGCCCCCAGGCAGCGCTGCCATCAGCTGGTGCTGGAGGGTTTGAAACAGCCTCTGTGGCTGTCAGTGAGTTTGCTCATTCCTTGTTCATTCATTCATTGAATTGTTTTGAATACCTGCAATGTACTAGGACCTGTGCAGGTGTAACTGAGCAGGACCCCATGGGGCCTTCCCAGAACGGACCCCGCCACAACCCTGCCCATGTCTTCCACCTGCCTCTGGTCTGTAGAAAAACTTTAGTCTCCCGGAGTTCCAAAGAGTACATTTCATCAGAGAAGTGAGAAAATGCAGAAAGAAAGGAAAACAGTCAAGCAAGACAAAATAGTACTAGTTCAGCCATTAAACAAAGTCGAGGAGTTCAGGAGTCAGCAGTCAGGGAGTTCAGGTCTTTGAAGCACTAGCTGCCTGGACTCCTTGCTTGGCGCCTGCAATAAACGCTGCACTCTCCTTCCCCACAACCCGGGGTCAGGAGATTGGCTTTACTGCGCATGGGCAAGCAGACCCAAGTTTGTTTCGGTAACAAAGGCACTTAGGGAGGGGTAAGAAGTCCGTTGTGCCTACCTGCCTTCCCTGAGTCTGCCCTATCTTGTGCCCCAAGCTCTTGCCCCCAAGAAGTCCTGGGCACAGCATTGCTCACACAACCACCAGGAGGATATCCTGTCCTGATTCCTGTCATTCTTGTCTCCACAGTTGCTTCTTTAGTTCTTTCCATTTGATATGGGGAAGAGATTGGACCCCAGACTCAGAGAGTTCTGGCTATTAGCTCTGAGGCCCTGAGCAAGTCATGTGACCTCTCTGTGTCTCCACCTCCTTGGCTGTAGAAAAGGAATATTAATCCCTGCGGGGTGATTCCAAGGACTCAATGAGATAGAAGCGGAGGCCTTTAGTGCAGTTCCTAACCCAGAGCAGGCACTAAACGAATGTAGTCCTTCTTTCTCTTTCTTCTTCAAATGACACCTCTTTCGGGAAGCCTTTCGTGATTGCCCTCAGTTGGAAAAACTCTTTCTTCCCCATGCCCCGTGAAGTGCTTCTGGATTTTAATGGGCATAGGGATCCCTGTGGGATCATGTTGAGCCAGATTTTGACTCAGTGGGTCTGGGGTGGGGCCTGAGACTCTGCATTCCTTGCATGCTCCCAGGCAATGCCAATGCTGCAGGGTCCCTAGCAGATCACACTTTGGGTTGTTTTTTGAGCACTTTATATCTGCTTTGATCATATTTTGTGTTTCAGTATTATTGTCTGGGAACAAATAGCTGCAAATCCGTAAGCTCCTTGAGGGTAGAATTTCGTCTAGAGAGTTTCCTGAGCATACCATATTTCCTTTGATTCCAAGATGCTCAGATGCACATTTCAGTGAACTTGGGATGTGTCTTGTCACTGATGGGTTCATTGACTGCAGTGTGTCTCTGTTCTCCCAAAAAATCATTATTACATTGATGGTGTGTCTTATAATTAATGATAACGGCTACATAACAAATGTTTATTGAACAAATGGATAAATAAATGAGCGAATCATTGTGTGTGTGTGTGTGTGTGTGTGTGCGCGCGTGGACAGAGAGTATACTGTACATTTCCATTCTCCTGAACAGATGGACATTTTGCCAA
The DNA here is from genome assembly GCF_009834535.1 of Camelus ferus. Classification (NCBI taxonomy): domain Eukaryota; kingdom Metazoa; phylum Chordata; class Mammalia; order Artiodactyla; family Camelidae; genus Camelus; species Camelus ferus. The sequence continues at coordinate 2,658,700 of NC_045707.1, forward strand.
CTGTTAGAACCCCTGGGACACCAGAAACATTTGCACCTCTCTTATTAAAAGCCTATTTGACAATGTCAGAATATGTATATAACCCCAAACCCAGCAATTTCTCTTATACACCTGCCTTGGAAAACTCTTGCATGTATGCATCAGAAGCTGTGTGCAAAAATGTTCCTAACAGCCGTGCTTGCAACAGCAAAGCACTGGGAGCAACTCATTTCTTTTGTTAGAAGACTGATTATAACTTGGAGTATATTAATATCATTGGATATTACACAGCTGTGAAGGGGAGTAGATTACAGCTACGCATGTTGACACAGGTAAATTCCATGCACATAATACTGAACATGAAAATCAAACCGTGGAAAAAATATCGATGATAAGATTCCATTTTCACAGAGTTAAGCGTGTACAACTGGACTGTAGGTTGTTTTGTGGTGAGACTGTAAAGTCAAGCCAGCAACGAAAAACATAGAACTCAAGGGGGTGTTGCCCCGAGATGGGAGAGGGGCGGGGGTGGTGGCAGGGAGGACACACGTGAGCGTCCATGCACTGAGATGCTCCATTTCTTGACCTTCTGGTGGGTGCTCAGGCCCTCATTTTATCATTATTTTCTATACCTCGCTGTGGCAGAGTTTGCTGACTGTTTCCTAATGTCCTGTTCTCTCTGTCTTCCATATTTTGCCTGGACATATGGCTTCCCAGAATATAGCCCTTAGTTCTCAGCCTCTCTTGCAGCTAGAGGTGGCCATGTGACCAAGCTCTGAAGAATGGGATGGAAGTGGAAGTGGAGGGAGCAACTCCTGAGAAATGTCCTTCTAGGGGTGGCACGTGCCCTTCTCAGGCCTTTCCTCTGGGCACGGGGAACATGGAACTCTGGTTGCTATCTTGGTCCATGACACAGCCTGGAGAGCTGCATGTTGGTGGAGTAAGATATAGGCATCTGGGCCATGCCACCAAGGAGTGTCTTATCTCCTGAACATCTTATCCCCAGAGTTGGGCAATGAGAGAAAAATAAACGATCTTTTAACTATCCTTTAAATTTTAGTTGAAAAAAAAAAAACCCTTGCTGCAAACTTAATCCTAATGAATGTAATCACACATGTTAAAATAGCCTTTTGTATGTACTTAATATTAAACACATTTTAAAGAGGGCGATTTGTTCAACTCTCGGTGCTTGCATCTAACAGGAGCTTGCTAAGTGTCTAATTGAACGAATGAATGAATTGAAAGCTGTCTCAGCGTTCCTCACAACCTCTTTGTTCAGCATAAACTTTGCTCCGGTTCAGTGCTGGCTGTGGCCCTGAATAAGGGAAGAGGTGGGCGGGGCACCGCTGAGAATGACTGTGGGAGGGAGTAAATCTGCCTTAGACAAGGGAGCCAGGAAGGAGGTACAAGTTTCGACTTCAGACAGGAAGAGTGAATGGATCCCTGTGATGGTAAGTGAACCAGGGTTGTTGGTGCTTAGAGACTGTGGATGAGGCCCCAGAGATGGTGGTCAGGGCCCTACACCCGGGGCTCTGGGGCTCATGAGCAGGGATGCTGTCCTTGGCTGGCAGATTGATATGACCTCTCCAAGACTGAGAACTTGGAAGGACCTGGGTTCTGAACTCCAAGGCCCTTCATCACAGCCTTGCAGCTCTGTCCCCTCCCCATAGTGCTGGCACTGGAGCAGGCTCCTGGGGACAGGAAAGCCTCAGACCCACAAGCACCACAATGTGGTTGAAAGCCTTTTCCTGATGAGGTTAAGGACCCTCCACAGAGGTAACAAATCAACCTAAAATGTAAAAGGTAGACCTCTAGGTTTGGGTGTTGTCACAGGCCATGAAGGAACCTTCCCCAATACAATTCTGTTAGTTCAGCTCCCATTGCTGGAGAGGCAGCAAAGGCTAAGTGGTTAGCCTCAGAGTCTGGAGGCAAGCCGCCTGAGTTCGCATTCCAGTTTATATCACTGAACTCCCTGAATCTCAGTCTTCTCATCTGTAAAATGGGGAGACAGTAGACTAGCTCCTAGGTCTGTGAATTGCATAAGCACTGCATTGAGAGGACTTAGCCCGTGCCTGGCACCCAGCAGGTCAAGTGCTGCTGCCTGTTGCTGGGCCTTGTGCTGGGGGCTTAAATGGATCACACACAGTCCCTACTTTCAAGAAGCTCACGGACTAGTCAGAGAGAGTACTGATTCTACTCTGCTGTGTTGAGATTGCTCCCGGCTGGAGGCAGGCCCAGGGATACAGGAACCTGATATGCATCGATCCTGTGGAACAGGACTGTTCAAATGACTCTGTCAACCCCAGAGCCTCAGGAGTAGGCAGGTAATGGATAAACACTGTCATGTGCCAACATCCCTAAATTCATCTTGAGAAGCTCGAGGTGTAGTGGAGAGATGGCATTTGAGCTGTCTTTCTGCCACTTTCTACAATGGGATCTTGAGCAAGTCATTCACTTTTGGATTTATTCAATATTTCAGCTGGTCCTCAAACTTTTACTGAGTGCCCACTCACTTGTTGAGCTGGGCATGGTGGTAGAGAGGGATCAGTACAGCAGGATTCCTCGTCCCCAAGAACGGTGTCTAGAAGGCACTGAGACACATAATTAACTTACATGAACCAGAATGAAACCAACAGCAAGTGTAGGGATGGTCGTGGGTGCCCCTTGGAGAAGCTGCCATGAGCTAGGTTCTGGGCTAAGCTCTTTACATTTAATCCTAAAAAAACCTCTTACTATTTTCTCCACCACGAAGGTGTGGAAATAGAGGCTCAGAGAGGTGAAGAAATGCATCGAAGGATTCACAATGTGAGCCAAGGAGCTGGGCTTTGACCCCAGGCAGTGGGGTTCTAGGTGACATTGTTACAGCAAGAGCACAGGATGCTGGAGTGTGGATAGGAAGGTACGTGGCTCTGTCTAAGTTGTGGTGGGTTGTCAGGAGGGCTTCCTGGAATAAGCCCCATCTCAGATGAGCCATAAAAGATAAGTGGAAATTGGCAGATGAGAGGGAGGGTGGGGAGGTGTTGGGAAGAAGAGCAAGAGTTAACCAGAGAGTAGGTTGGGGTCTTGTGGCCAAGAGCTTTGGTTTATCTGAAGGGCAGATGGTTGGGCTGGATATAAGTGTGTGTGTGTGTGTGGGGGGGGGTGGTTTAAAACTAGCCTGGAGAGATAGTAGCTTCAATTAGATTATTCAGGACCTAATAAGCCATTCAAAGTATGAACTTAGGAGCAGTGGAGAGCCACTGAGGGGTTTTAAGCAGGGGGCTAGTGTAACCAGACTTGTGTTTTGGGATGAATGGTCCTGGTGGCTGTGTGGGGAGTGGACTAGAAGGACAAGACTGGAAGCCATGAGCCCCACTGAAGCCACGCATCTCTTGCCTGGACCACTGTGATGAAAGTAGTCCAGATGAGAGATGGAGGTGGCCCAGGCAGGAGTGGAGGCATGGGGATGGAGAGACGTGGGGGATATGAAGTCAGTTGAGATTTTTTATCTGTAAAATGGGGAAATGGGCCAGTCCTGCTTCCCTGAGGGTGTAATTGAATAGATGAAATGTGATAAAATTGAGAGTTAATAAACCTACTTGGTAAATTGCAAAACCCTGTGCCAAGGTGCAGGCTGATTAGCATGGGCATCCTTTAGTGAAAGAGACACACAGTTGTCCCTCCGTGTGTACACTTCTGCCCACCCGGATACACTGCTGTTCTAAAACTCACTCGTCGTGCCACCCTGGGTAAGTCACCTCCCTCCTCTCAGCTTCTGTCTCCTCCTCTGTAAAAGGGGGTTAGGTTGTTGTAAAAATGAACAATATAATGGGAAGAGTGCGAGACACTATGCCTGCCCCATAGGATGTGTTAGGAAATAAAAAATCTTTACAGAGATACCGTGTCTTCCACTACTCTGTGCACACAGATCGTGGGGCCTGGCTGCCAGGATGTGTCCCAATAACATAGGCATCTGAAGGGCATTCCTTCCCACCAGCATCTTATGAAGGCCTCCATGGAATGAGAAAATGCCAGTGGCCTTTCTCACTTTGCAGAATCCACCTGAATTTTTTGACCGCCGGTTTCCCCCAGCCCCCACTGTGGTTCATTTTCATCTGCTGAGGCACATTCAATTTCACGGCAGAGATCCAGGCCAAAGTGATCGAATGCCACTGAAACCACTGACTCATGAAGATAAAAACGTTTCATGCAATGAGGATCCATAAGCCTGGGGATGCCCATCTAACCACACTCTTGTTTCCAAGCCAAGCATACTCCTCTGCTCAGAAATCTTCAAGAATTCCATTGTCTGCAGCACAAAGGGCAGACATCTTAAGAACCAGATTCCCAGCTATGTCCAGTTGGACTCAAAGCTTCCCACATTTTCTGCTGTGATTCTTCTCTCTTAGCTACGCTGGACTCAGAAAAGCATTTGCCTTTTACCCTTTCCTCACCATTGCTTACACATTCCCTCCCAGCTGAATCAAGCTCTCCCATCTTCTATATTTAAAACAATGCCATTTTTACTCCAGAGGGAGAGCTAGGAGCCATGGGTAGGGATGTACAGGCAGGATGGGTACTAGGGTCATGTAGCATCCAAACTTAAGGAGGCACTCACCACCTCCTTCAATTCTGCAGCTCGCGCTAGCCTGGCCCACTGAAGGGGAGATGCTGGATCAGTACCTGGGTGAGTGTTGTGATTTCAGAACTGTCTCCCAAGGGAGTGAGCTCCCTGTCACTGGAGGAGTTAAAGAAGAAGATGGTGAGCAGCCTCTTAAGGAAGCTGAAGAGGGCATTTCTGCAGTAACTGGGAGGTGGAGTAGGGGATTCTGAGGTCTTCTATCCTGTGGAAGCTGGGATTTAAGGATCCCTCCCTGACCCCTGCAGCTCAGAGCGGCCTCTCCTTCCTTTCAACTCCACTTTTACCTCCAAGATCACTCATCTGGCAATTAACCACAGGCTGCCTCGTGACAGCTCTTGTATTGCTTTCTTGTCATTTCAAATTTCACGAGTGTATGTGTCATTTTCCTAATAGCATTCCACATGCACCAAGGACAGGGATCAAACTGTGCACTTTCCATTCTCTCTCAGTGGGTGTGGGAGACTCTGTAATATTTATTAAAAATCCTCTCTGTGCCAGTACTTTACATCTCACCTGATTCAGTGATCACATCCATCCCTTGGATAGGTTCTGTTACTGAGCCCATTTTACAGATGAGAAAGCTGGAGGTTCATAGAGCTTGATTAATATTAGCTACTCTTTTCAACATAAACTCAGGACTGATGCTATCATACTGCCTGGGAATGGAGCCTTGTGCAAGCTGCTTAAGTGCTGTGACCCTCAGTTTCCTCACTGTAAAATGGGATAATAATACCACCAATTTCACAGGTTCTTGTGCGGGTGGAATAAGTTAACATACACATATATATATAAAGGTCTTAGAACAGTGCATGCCATGAGCTTTCAGTAGATGTTATCTGTTATCAATTTCTATGGTCATTGTTATCACCAGAGTGGTGAGCCTTGTCATACCTAGAAAAGCACGAAAGACCAGAATGTGAGTGTTCCTATTGCCAGGTGCTTAAATAGAACTGGATCAGTCATCCAGTGGGAAGACAGGCTACTCACCCTTGAAGCTTGTGATTTTCTTGGAATTGTCCCTCTCCCTAGGACAAAGAATCCTACCCAATCCTACCCAAAGAAGCCATTTGTAGAAATGGAAACATGGGACTCATTGGGTCTCTCATGAGTCTGACTGTCAGGAATCAGTCCTCCAGAACTCAATCACCTTTGGGGAAATTGCAAAAAGAGTTCTTGAAACTATAAAGCTGAGGGTAAGACTTGGTCTTCAATTATTGATTAATTAATTGATCAAAAAACACGTTGGCAGCCTTCTCTGTGCTCACCACTCTTCTAGGGAAGCAGATAGGATGAAAAAAAATCAGAATCTTTGCTCTGAAGCCTTCCCAGTCTGAGGGACGGGTTAGAGGAGGACAGAGGGGTGCACCCAGTGAGCTCCGCTCCCTAAAGCCAGCCTGTACTCAGAGAGGAGCAGATGAGACAGCCAGGCCACCTCCTGCCTCTTTACCACAATCCCCGAGAAGAAAGGGGTTCTTGAGAGATGAGGACAATTACTGAGAGAAGTTGCAGCTGATCCAGACAGCTTGGTGAGGACAAAGATCAGGAGGGAGGCAGAGTTGGTTGTACCCGTTACCAGGTGTGTGTGGAAGAGATTGGAGGCAAACTCTTGGGGGGATCCCCCAAGGCCTCTGCGGCCCCACTGAGGAAGAGCAGGCTCCGGCAAGACCTGCCCTGTTGGAGCCTCTGTCCCACGGTTGGCTGCTAAGGGCAGCACTTTGATTGCTGTTGGGAAGGCACTGTTTGCGTTTTTGTCACTTAAAACAATGTGGTGTTGTGACACTCTGGAATCTGAAGATTAATGTTTAATAAAAGGATTCAATTTGATGTAATGTCAGAACTTAATTAGATTCACCATGCACAGAGGGCTTCGCATGCCCTTCAATTAGCACCTACTTCAGGGTCTGGTCTGCTGGATCTCCAGCGCCCAGGAGGGGCTGCTCAGGCTGGGATGGCACCACTGAGCCAGAAGCTCGCTGTCTGCAGATTCTAGCTCAAGAACACTGCTTTCTGCAGCTCTGGTAGAGGTAATGGAGGGTCCCAGCCCACTCTGTGTGTGGAAGCCTGTTTGCTGGGGTTGGGGCTGCAGCATGTGACTGTAGAATGATGCAAATGAACCCTAAACTATGTGAGGCTCAAGGCCATGACCCCAGGTCAAGTGAGGAATCTGTGGACTGGAGAACTGTCTTCATGTCCACTTGGCCCTGACCCCAGGGGCATGGAAGGCCCAGGCTGCTGGACACTGGTAAACAGTCATGTTTTTGATCCCAGCCAAGGCTGACAGTTTGCAGGTATCTCTGATACAGCTACACTAGTTGTCAAATATGGGTTTGGAAAAAGGCTGCTGTCTAAGCACCCCAGATTCTCCCCCCCACTGCCCTGGTCACACTGGCCCCTCCTTCAGGAGTTCCTCGACTGCCCTCTCCCGCCCCCCACCCCGACCGGCTACTAAAGTGTTGGATCCTGACACTGAGTGTCTCCAGGATGCTGTTCCAGCACCATGGCCAGCGTCCGCCCTGTCTGGCCAGGGTCTGAGGTCTCAGCAGTCATGCAGTGTGCTGACTATCACCCCAATTCCAGCCTTGAAAGTGACAATAGTCTGGGTGGAAAGGGGTTATAGACCTGTCGCAGGAGCTTTGGAGTCAGACGCCACAAATTAAAATCCTAAGTGCTGCCGGCTACGAGCTGTGTTAGTACTCTGAGCCTCCTCTGTAAATGAGTTAATAATAACACCTACATCAAAACATTGTTGTGAAAATCAAAGAACATAAATAATGTGGGTGGTTCCTGGGTGTAATGGTTAGCACTTTAGGTTCAGACTCCAGCAATCCAAGTTCAACTATCAGTGGGATGTTTTTAAGGGGTGTAGAATGTATAGTTTAAGTGTACACTATCTGGACCAGACTGTCTAGGTTCAGATCTCAGCTCTCCCACTTACTAGCCATGACCTTGGGCAAGAAATGCCACCTCTCAGTGAGTTTCCTTGTCCAAAAAATGAGATCATAAATATATACAGAGTTATTGGCAGGATGAATAAGCTAATGGACTTAGGGAAGTATTTGGTGCAGAGTAAGAATTCAGTAAATGTTACTTTATTGCTATGGTGTAAATGCTTGCACAGAATAGGTGCTTAATAAATGGTAGTGACTACAACCACTTTGAGAATGGTCTTTACCAGTATTCTTGCCTTATCACTCAATGTTTTCTGTACTGTTTTTGGTCCCCCAAACTGTATAACTTCTTAGAAGAGAGAAGGTCACCTCATGGTGATGCTTCTTCCTCTGTCCCTCCTAACTGACCAGGAACTGCTTGGATACTTTGCTAATACAATCAATAGTATAATCAACACAAGCATGTATGTCCGAAGAATGCCCTCCCCCATGTCTCCTCGATTTTGTTTCTCTAAATGTACCATGTCCATCACCCTCCAGGCTATGCCACGACTTAGCAGGTACCCCATAAATTTTAAGTCAATGGATAATGAGGGAATCCAGACCAAGGAAGTCTTTTGTCCTAAACGTGGGAGAGAATGTGTTTTACTAGTGGTTTTCCAGCTGCAGACATCTCATCAGTTAGATGTACCCTTCTCCGTGAATACTATGATTTCCAAAGTGTGTTTCGTTGATTCCAGCCCAAGAGATGCTAGTAGTGGATACACTGTAGTGGGGTTCCATTGCCAAAGTTGGGGGCAATGCTGGGTTAAATGAGGTTAAATAGGATTCTTTACTGTAGGGCTTTTCTGAGCCTTTACTATGCTAATTGCATTGTCAGACTCTAATGTAGGAATATAGGGCAGAATCTTTTAAAAAATTCATTTCCCTAGAGACTCTGTGTGTGTGTGTGTGTGTGTGTGTGTGTGTGTGTGTGTGTGTGTGTGTTTCACCTCATGGGGCAGATTCTTTGGATCATCCTTTGGGAAACACTGCACTAAATGAATCTTGGTTTCACACCTGTACTTTCATACAGAGCAGAGGGTAATGAAAAAGTAGAGTACAAAGCTTTCCAACACCTTCTTTTCCTTGAGTGCTAGCGTGGGAGGCATTTTTACACATGTCCCTACAACATCTGCTCACCTCCGCTGTGCCCTCTTGGCATCATTTGACCCAGCCCAGCACTCCTGCCTCCTGACTCACCTCTTCCCTTGGTGCCTGGTTTTCCTCCTGCTCATTGCCAGGCTCCTTTGCAAGCTCCTCTTGCTCTGACTGTCTTGTTCATGTGGTGTCCTTGGGGCTCTCCCCTTGGCTCTCTTCTCTTTCACTCTATGTAAATTCCTCCGAGAAGCTCATCTCATGACTTCAATTTTCATCTACATACTGATGACCCATGAGTTTTTATTTCCAACCCAAATCTGTTTACCCTGGACTTTATGCTGCACTGATGTTCCCTCTCGAACATCCCACAGATATCTGAACCTCCATATGAACTTATTGCCTCCTTCCCCCACAGACTCTCTTCCCAGAGTCTCTCTCTGAATAAACCCTCCCTTCATGCAGCCGGTTTCCCGAACAGCAAATCTCAGAGTCTCCCTTGATTTCTACCTCTCCATCTTCACTCTCGTCTAATCACCAGTCCTTTAGCACATCTTGAATCATTCATGCCTCATACCACTACTGACTTTCCAACTGGCTTCCTCGCACTGCTCTTACCCACTTCCAGTCTGCCATCCACCCTGCAGCCACTGTGATTTGCAAAAGGTGAAATCTGGGCTGCTTCTTTTCTGCTTAAAGACCCTTGATGGCTCCCCATTCCTATGGGATAGGTCTCTTGGGCAAGGTGTTCAGGATCCAGCACAGTCTGACTGCCGCTTAACTCTCCAGCCTCATCCCTCTCCAGAAGCCACGCCCCAGCCACCCTGAGCTGTCCTGACACCCATGAGCCGCTCCACATGCTTGCTACTATCTCAGACTTTTCCACATACTTTCTGCCTGGGCTTCCTTTTCTTCTTGCTTAGAACTCCCTCCTCTCTGCCCGCCCCCACACCCAATGCCTCATATTGGTGCTTCAGCTTTCAGTTTACTCATCAGTTCCTTTAGGAAGTCTTCCCTGAAGTCTGCTCCTTCCCCCACATCACCCCTTTTCTCTTTCCCATAGCCCTTCATGCTCGCCAACTTGGTAACACTTCCCCCACCACCTTGAGATGGCCTGTTTCCTCGCCTCTTAAAGAGCTGTTGTGTTTACCACCATGTCCTTAGGCAGAGGGTGGCCTGCCTACCTTCTTGTGTCTCCAGACGTGCCCAGGCACCATCTCAGCCCTTGCCAGGGAGCGGGCGGGGTACTGGGAGCAATAAGTCGTGGGAACTGTGATGCCACAGTCAGTTCTGCTGTGGTGCAGCTAGTGGAAGGCTTGTGGAGGGAAGAGATTGCATCTATTGACTCAAACGAGGTTTGGGGACTTTCTGTGGTTTGCAACAACCCATTTGCCCATTACCAGCTGTGATGTGGAATTGGCAGCACTGACACATGGCCTGGACCTACTGCACAGGAAGGAAGGGAGCTTCTGCCTGGGGGCAGAACCGATTTCTCTTTTCCCAGCTTCTCTTGTGCCTTTTCTCACCCCTTGCGCAGTGCCAGGCTGGCAGCAAGGGCCTCTGTCACCAGGCACCGTGACTTGGTTTACTTGCTCTCCTCCTCACTAGAGGGTGCCTGCCATTGGAGCAGGGACTGTAGGCGTTTTATTCACAATGCATTCCCACCACCCAGCAAAGGCCTTGGCTTACACACCAGGTGCTCAGACACGTCTGCGGAAGGAAGGAATTAATAGAATGTGTTTTCAGCCATACGCCCACTTCAGCATATAAGGCTCCACTGGATTGGCTAGGAGGAAGTGTGCACAGGGTTTGTAGTGATTGGCTGGAATCGCACACAAAAAAGACCAGTGAGCAAGCTGCATGAGTTGCCGCCTAGTGTGTACATTTTGTGTATCTCGTAGGTACCACACCTACAGGGGCTCCACTTTGTTTAGTCTGTGGTGACAGCTACACTCAGCTGCCACTCCCCCCTGTTCACTCTGCTCCAGCCACACTGGATTCCTAGTTTGTCCTGAAACACACGAGGCAGGCTTCCCCCTCAGAGCCTTTGCACTTGTGGTCTCCCCCCCTGCAGTGCTCTTGCCCTGCATCTACATGGCTATCCTTCTTGCTTCATTCAGGTCTCTGAACCAAAATCATCTGATCACCATCCTCTATTCCCTTAGCAGATTTTATTTCTCTTCTTGTTTAATCATTAGCTGATGTCTCATTGCATTTTTACTGGTCTTTCTCGTGAGAATAGAAGAGCCACAAGAACCAGGCTTTGCTTTGTTTACTGTTGCAGCCCCAGTGTTTAAATCAGTGCCTGGCACATAGCAGGTGCTCAACGAAAAATGACGGGGTACGTGAATGAATCTTTTGCATGCTCTGATTTAGCCTTCTTTTTTCTAAAGAAATAATGTCACAGTGGGCATCAACAAAACAAAACAAAACAAAACAAACAAACAAAAAAAACAAAAAACAAACACCTTACTGGCAAACTGCGTTGAAAGGTAAAAAAATGTGTTGATGTTAATTCCCCCATTTATTCCTTACAACTGCCTAATGGTAGGAGAGATTTTCACTTCCTATTTTTCTAACACAGGGCTCACTTGCCCCAAAGACTCCAAATCTGGTATCCTTTGAATGACAATGCCCTTGAATTTCTTAGCTTTTTTTTTTTTTTTAGTTTTTAAAAACAGCTTTGTTGTCATATAATTGATACTCAAAGAACTGCACATGTTAAACGTATACAATTTGATGAGTTTGGATGATTGTAAACACCTGTGATACATCACCGCAATCAAGGTAATAGAAACGCTCAGCACCTCCCAAAGTTTCCTCAATCCCCCCTTTTTGCCCTTTTTTTTTTTTGGTGGTAAGAACAGGTTAACACGAGATCTACCCTCTTAGCAAATTTTGAAGTGCACAATACTGTATTGTTATCTAGAGGCCACTATGTGGTATAGCAGATGTCTAGAAATCTGTTCATCTGGCATAACTGAGACTTTATACCTGTCGAAAAACAACTCCCCATTTCCCCCTTCCTCAGCCCCTGGCAACCACTGTTGTATTCTCTTTTTCTAAGAGTTTGGCTGGAATTACTTAACCTTTTGTTGCCTCGGTTTCCTCACCTGTAATATGGGGATGAGAAAAGTATATAGCTCATAGAGTTGCTGTGAAGGAGTTAATTTGGTTCAGTGCTTAGAGAAGTGCCTGGCACATTCTAAGAACTCTTTACCTATTAGTTGTTATTGCTGAGCCATTTTAATATTGAATTTTAATTGAAGTTCCCACTTGTTAAAAGTTCTTTCCTTGCATTTTGGATGTATTTTTCATGCAATTGTGTTGTAGGTAAGATTTACATTAAAGCGTTGTCCGTTACTATTGAGCTTTATCCTGGTGGGGCTGCACCATACAGAGCAGAGCCTTATGATGCACTGGATTTTATTGTCTCCAGTTGCTCTTGTTGCTCTATCTTCCCAATGAGAATGTAAGTCCCTGAAGATTAGACTATTGCTAATAGAGAGCTGGATGAAGCTTTACTGTTTTCCCTTTCTCGTTTAGATCTGTAATTCGCTAGGAATTTTTTTTCCTGTATGGTGTGAGGTAGGGGTCGAGATACATTTTGTCCCTTTGTGGATATCCAGTTGGTACAGCCCCATGTCCTGCTTTATTTGGCATATAAGGTGCTCCCTGCCTGGATGGGCATCTCCCTTCTCATGATCTGTTTGAGTCTCCCATGTTCTTCAAGGCACAACTAAAATCCCTCCTCCTTCATGAAGTCTTTCCTGATGAATCCATTGTTCATTAATTGCATCATGATTTATTTTCTACTTTGTGTTCAGCATTGTGCTAGGCACTGGGGATGCTAGGCACTGGGGAGATAGAATGAATAGGGGACCATTCTTGTACTCAGGACAGATACAGACTGGTGGGGGACACAGATATTAACCAAGAGATGGTGCATATCGGGGGTGTTGGGAAGGGGAAGTTCTGAGAATCCTGGAAATGGGTAACTAGGATATAACCCAGTCTGGGGTTCAGTGAAGCCCTCCTTGAGGAATCTGTGTTGAAGCAGAGACCAGAAGGATGACCAGGAACTTTCTGGGCAGAGGACAAGGAAAAGGGAGACTGATACTTCCCCATTATCCAGTCTGTTAGAGCACTGGTGTATTTTACACTCTCTCTTCGCGCTTCATGTCTCATCTACCTATCTGGAGGGGTGTTCCTTGGGGACCAGGAGCAGAAACTATTTTAAAAAATTATTACAAAGCCTAGCATAGAGCTGAAAGCAAAGTTGGTGCTTAATGTAAGTTAGTTGATAATGGGTAGGATTATATCAATCTAGTCATGATGAAAAAGTTGTTATCTGGAGACTTGCTCAGTAGGAGGAATCTGAGGGAGGAGAGGTTCATGGTCTTTTGGAAGTGGACACACTTGGTGTGAACCTTGGCTTTGTCACTTACTTAATGTGAGTCTCAGATTCCTCACCCAAAAAAGATGTATAATCATATTTACCTCATAGGCTTATTATGAAGATAAAAACTACATAAAATTTCCCATCTCTGGCAGCCAGTAGGTGTTCACTGAAACATCAATCTCTTTTCCCTCTTCAATTCAAAAGGCAATGGTGTGGTGGGATGGAGATGGGCTTGGGAATCAGACAAGAATTAACTTCTGCCTTCATCACCCCTCTGAGCCCCTGAGTTCTGAGAAGGGAATAATAGCTTCTGCTTTTGAGAATTTCAATGAGATAACTTACACTGAACACTCTGCCCCATTTTGGGGTCTGGTAACTCTGTTAGCCAGCAGCCTAAAACTTAGAACCCCTACCTGTTTTAGTTGCTTACAAAGACTATAAACATGAAGTCCTTGCAGCAGCTACCTGGCCATAGTAGCTGACGAATTAACACATGCCGAACGACTGTCTGATTTTATGTGGCTACACATCATCCTAGGTAGAGGCAGAGGGCAGAAGGGAGGGGGTGGGTGGTGAATTCTGAGTTGTGTGCTGGTGGCACCTGGTGGTGTTTGGATGGGTTCCAGGACTAGGATCTGGGACACTGCCAGCCTCTCCTTTGTGACTTTGCTCCCTTGGGTCTTGGAAGCATTGACCTCCCCTTTCTTTCCGAAGAGAAGCCTGCTGCCATATGGCCATGTCTTCAGCTGGGCTGGAACCTGGGTGGAGCCTGGAGGAAAGCAGCCAAGTGTGCCCGGATGGGCACCTCCGAAGCAGCTGCTCTTCTGTCACATCCCAGGCTGCAGAGGCTGCCCTGATTTGTTGCCAGGTCTGCTCACCACCCTCACACGAGTGACTGGCTTTCCCCTTCCTGGGGAGACAGGTGGCAGCTATCTGGGCTCAGTTCCCCTCCACCTCTCTGCTGTCCTGATGGCCACTGGGGCTTGCCTGCCCCTGCTCCTGACAGGCCAGAAAGAATGAAATGGACGTGCTTAAGCAAGAGATGTCGCTGACAGTAGCTGTGGCTGCTCTCCCTGGACTATCCTCCAGTTTTGAAAATAGGAGGGAAACAACAGAATGGCATGCAGATGGAGATAAAACTTAGAGAAAAGGAAATTCACTTTTATTGAGTGCCTACTACATGCCCGGCACTTTCCTTAAAAGATCTTTTAAAATTCTCACTACCTACCACTCAGATGAGGAAACTGAGGCCCAGAAGGGTTGATAAAGGATTGTCCAATATCATGCAACAGCCATGGGCCAGAGCCATTTAAACCCAGTTCCGTCCAGCTCCCAATTCTATGCCCAATTCTATTTCTCAAACTTGAACAGCGCAAGGGTGTACTAAGTGAATAGAATTCTTATGGTTCCGCGAGATGACAGTTTTTTAAAAATTCTGACGTTTCAGATGTAAAAACACATTCCTTATGCTCACAGCATAAGAGTTTGTGGCCCTTATACAACAGTAAAACACAAACAAAATTACCAAGGAAATACAGAGGTGACATACTAATCGAACTCAGATGAACAACACTGATTTAATGCAATGAATGATGCTGTTTTGCTGGAGCCTCTTTTGAGTTCATTATGCTTTGGCCAATATGTGCCAAGTGATTTCTCTGTTCATCTACCACCGTTTCCCCTTGAATGAACTCAAGACCCTTATACATAAAGACCACCACCATATCATTTGAACTCAGTTCACAAGAGTCTGTCCTCCACTTTGGCTTCTGTTCTTTTCTCATTGGTCTGTGACCATCAGGGCAACAAATGTCCTGCTCCATGAGATGACTTTTGTGATGTAAACTCAAATTTATCAGATAATTAAAGAAGTCTGACCTTCCATTGCCACAGACTGCAAGAGGGAAGTTCAGTCTTTGCAACGTAAACGATTTCAAGCTGAGGGCCGATTGCTGTCACTTGAAAGTTGGACATCCCTGCCCGTGGAGTGGCAGCTGGACATGTTTATCAACCTGTTAAAAGTTAAAAGCTGTCACTTGGGGTCGTTGCTTTGTGTGAACACAAAGGCAACTTTCAGCACTGAAATGGTGTTCAAAGGGGCCTCTACAGATCTGGATAAGCCAGTTATGCATAAGTGGATTTTGAAAGATTATCATCAACTAGAAAATACATACGCATGTGTGCATACACACACACAGCGCCTGGACCGTGAGTCTAGGAAAGACTTCACTCTGGGAAATCCTTCCCCGTCCTCTGTGACTGCGCTCAGATTAGACTAGCAAAGACAAGGAATGCAACTCTCACCTTTCAGCACAAATCTTCCAAATCTGTTTGCAGAGGGCAAGTGGCTCAGAAAAGCAATCCCTTACTGGCATGGGAACTTAAAGCAGGTGGTCCTCTGGGAGGCAACTGAATGATTCTCAGCCAAGCAATAGCAAAACCCTGACTGCAGAGGGAGGCTTACAGTGTGGGAAGAAATGTGTTCACATAAATGCACTTGGAGAAAAAGGATTCTAATGTTTTTTTTTCCCTTTTCCTTCAAATAAACAGTTGCCACCTGCAACATCTCTTCTGGTCCCTTCTGCCAGTTCATTTGTTCTATGATGTGGTGAAGCCTTTAAGAGCATAGACTTCTGAGTGAGGCTTCCCAGATTTGAATGCCAGCAAACCCTCTTGCTGGCTGTGTGACCTTGGGCAAATTACTTAATCTCTCTGTGCTTCTTTTTGCTCATCTGTAAAATGATGCTGGGAGCAATGTGTGGCCACCTACTGGGTTTGTTCCAGAGCTCACATGAAGCATGCATATTAAATACTCAGTGTGTGGTGTTGTATCACTGAGCCCATGAGCCAGTGCGAGGTCATTTTGCATTATGCACCACTTGCATTTGGCCAGAGGCTAGTAGGAACTCTAAAAAGAAGGAATACAGTATTTACTATTCAAGTCTTATCCCTCAGGAAGGCTGAGTTGGGTTGCACCTCCTCTGGGAAGCCTTCCCCACTTCTGAAAGCACAGAGCGAGAGCTGCCTTCATCAAGCCTGCTCCTGGCTGCTGGCTTTGCCACCCGGTCCATGCTGGTTTGTTCTGGTCACATATTTTATCTTTACGAATCTTACATCTTAAGAGATGGGAGCAATTTGAGGGCAAAGATGACTTTTATTTTTGGATTAAGCTTAATGACTAATAACACTGTGGCATAGGTATTGAAATCATTCTTGAAATTGACAAAGAAGTCAGAAGAAGAGAATGAATTCCATTCCTGATGCCCATATGTGCTTTTTACTTAAAAAAAAAAAGGTTAAGTAGAGTCTGTGTGTGTGTGCATGCATGTGCTTACATCACACACACACACATAGACACACACCCCGGAGCCTTCCTTTTCCATTCCACTCACCCACGGGTACTAGGACACATGCCTGTCTCTGTCTTTCCCCGAAGAGCAGCTCCATTTGTCTCCTGGGACAGTGTCTTTTTTTTTAATTGAAGTACTGTCAGTTACAATGTGTCAATTTCTGGTGTACAGCACAGTGTCCTGGGACAGTCTTATTCATTCCGGCATCACAGCCTAAAAAGGCACTGGCAAATAGTAGATGCTCAGTAAATATTTCCCCAGTGAAGCTGACTTAAAAAGACAACTGGCGCTCCAGCCATTTAAGCAGAACTTGCTGGTTTGCAAGGCAAGCCACATGGTTTTCCATCCTGTTAAGTGTGCACGTTGGTTTGTGTGTTCGCCAGCAACAACAGCAGTTAAACAGCAGGTGACATTTACTGAGGACTCGCTATCTGTTGCTCACCCTACTCCATGCTTTATATCTATGATCTCATTTGACCCTCCAAACACGATTACAAAGCAGGTGGTACTGTCATTGCCTGTCAAGAAACGGGGAAACTGAAACAGAGCATTTGTTAAGTGACCTGCTCAAGGTTGCTTCACTAGTCAGTGGAGGGGAAGACTCAGACCTGGCCAGTTGGTTTAGCCTACATTTCTTGAGTCCCCAGTATTCACTGGGCACAGTCCAGGTGTGGCACAAATCACTCCGTCAGCAGTTCTCAATTGTCAGTGTGCCCCACAATGTCTTGGAGGGCTTGTTAAAACACAGGCTGCTGGACCCCAACCCCAGAGTTTCTGATTGAGTGAGTTTGGGGTGAAGCCAGAAAATCTGCCTTTGTAACAAGTTCCCAGGTGCTAATGGTCTGGGGAATGCACTCAGGGAGCCATTGGTCTAAACCTTTCTTCCTTACTCTTAGACTAGGAAAAGTGAGGTCAGCAAGCCATCGGTTGTTGGGGCCAGGGCCAAAAAATGCCCAGTGAGAGCAGAAATTCATCTCTGGAACTCAAATGGGAAAAACAAACAATGTTTAGACCCTTCCTATAGGCCAGACCTGCTGTGACACTAAATTACTTCAAAAGGCAAGACATCTTCCTTACACAGTCTTTAGAATTTGGAGAAGTAACAGGGACATAACTTTGGAGCAGGTTTTGACGTGTTAAGAGTATATAGCATTCGGTGTTCATGTGCTGGGGCAGGACTGCCTCAGTAACCGTCACAGCTGTGGCCCTCCCTGGTGGTGTAATCCTGGGTATGTGATTTAATTGCCTTGTGTCCAGTTTCCTTATCTAAGAAACGAGGTGACAAGAGTACCTACCATATAATGTTCACGGTGAGGGTCAAGTGAGTCAGAACAGCAGGGTGTAGCCCAGAGTTTGTCAATGACTTTGTTAATGGTTAGTTGGTTCAGAAGCCTGGGAGGAGTGAGTTTCAAGCCCCAGAAAGGGAACTGGATTGAGGTTCTGGGGAATAGTTTAAAAACTGATGATAATAATATTGATGATAATGGTGGTGGTGGTAGTAATGATGATGATGATATTGATGATGATGTAAATTTCCCTTTGTATTGTTTATTGAGACATTTGTGGGCCAGTCACGTGCAAAATGCCCTACTGCAAACTTTCATTGCATTCTCTCAGTAATTCCAATGATCACTTCTGCTGTCGGGAGGGAGAGACTGAGGCTCTGTCTTGTTAACCCCGTTAACACCCTGTGTGACCTTGGGTGAATTACCTGACCTCTCTGGGCCTCCACAGTGGGACTGGCCTCCATGTCCTCTGAGGGCCGAGCTGCTCCCACCTGCTGACTCCTCACTCTGTATCATTAAGACACATCAGTTCTTAAAGCCTTGCGATCCTAGAGCCAGGAGCTCCTTTCTCTCGAGTTTCAGGTGTCAAAGGACCAGGCTCCCTGGAATTCATGATTTGGAATTCTAGACACCTCACAAATAATTTCCAAACCACGCACCACCTTTGAGCTCTGGTCGTCTGTGTGGAAGGCAACGGGATGGCCCGAGGTGAAGCTGTGAACCAGGCAGAGGTTTCTGGCACCTTCTAAGCCCACTCGGTGATGGGAGCAGTGGCTCATCTTTATCCAGTGCTGACTGCCTGCCGGGTACCATGCGATATCCCCCTGAGCTCCCTGAGCCTGGGTAGAAATCCTGTGAGGTAGGGACATGCAAAGTTTCCATTTTACAGATGAGAAGACAAGCCCAGAGAGGTCAGGCTGCTCACCCAAAGCCACCCAGATTGAGGGTCAGAGTCAGGATCTGAACCCAGGCTTGTCTGCATCCTAAGCTCATTACAGTGACCACCACCCTAAGCTGTCCCTCCGTGTTTATTTCTTCCTCTTTTCCCTAACTCCTGATTGTCCCTTCCTTCTGCTGGCCCCTCTCCAAACCCATTCCTAGTGTCCCAGGAAAGGTCTGACAAGCCCCTTCAAGGTACTAAGAAGCAGTGAAGACATCCAACCCCCAGACTCTGATTTGGTAGCTCTAGGGTGATGCGCCCTCTTGATTATGAACCACAGGGCCAGATGATCCTGGGGGTCCCTTCTGGATTTAGCATCCTTTGAGGCTAGGGTCCTAAAATGTGTTAAAAGTGCATCTCTTTAGCTCAAGTAGGCTTTGCACAATCCCAGATGTGGGACTGGAGCACATTTCAAAACTTAAACCCAAATCTATTCTTTATACAGAGGAAAGAGCACTGGATATAGAGTCAGGAAACTCACTCTGGCTCCCAATCACTTGCTGTGTGACTTTGGGCAAGTCCTTTCCCCTTTCTGTGCCTCATTTTAAATGGAGATTGCATGAGATAATCCTTTTGGTTCTACAACTTGGAGATCACATTCTGCCTTCTACTTGCTTGTGTACCTGCCCATCCCCTTGTTGGAGGGCAGGGTCATTCAGGGAGGGCATTGGTACCCTCATTTGCTTTAGTCAGTGTTCCCAGGGTCCAGATAGCCCTTCTCACAAACTCTGTGTTGAGTCAGTTACTGTGGAATGAATGAATGGTGCTTCAATGTATCTAGTAGGCTGCTCTATGCTGCAAATGGTATTGTAGTACATCCAGATAATCACCCACGATCGCAGCTAATCTGGATTCTGAGAAAAGAAACTGTATTATGTTTTGTCTGATTTGAAAAAAATAGCTCAGCTTTGGAGAAATTGTGTTTATCTTTAACTCCAGTTAAAAAAAATAATTTCTAGTAAAACCTTCTGAAAGTAATTTGACAAACTGCTTTTTTTTTTTTCTACCTCTAGTCATTTTCTTGGAGAAAAGAAAAAAAATGAAAACAAGTGTTAGTAACAGGCTGCTTGAGAATTTAAAGGCACAGACAGGAAAAATTGAGCAGAGTGAGCTGGCTGTCTTACAACCAACTTAAAACCAGTTATACATTTTCATGGACATCTTTGAAATTAGTGTCACTTGCAGACAAACTAAGAGCTGAAAATTCTAATGCTATTTCTCAGTCTCACTTGTTTCAGCCTCTGAACAGTCACTTGAACGCTAGGCACCAGCCCACTTTTCTGGCAAAGGACGACAGCACTGACCTACTTCACTCTTGTCCAATGTTTCTTTCTTTTTACCCCCATCACATTTTTTGGTTTTTTAAGAGACTCATCTGATCTATCTCACTCTTTCTCATTTTTTCCTCTTCCTCCTTGCTTTTTTCTCCTCCTTTACCCCCTCCTCCTCTTTCTTATTTTTTGATCAGATGAAATGTGGGATTAGAAAATAGAAATGGTCAGGGTTTCCTTGGTCTGGTCCCTTCTTTATCAATGAAGACAATATTTACGGAAGATCTTTGTAGATTTCACTGCAAAGGCAAGCTGAACCTCAACCAACAGGAGAGAGCTTTCTTGAGAGTCAAGTAATATTTTGGTTCTCATCTACTCAATGTTTTGCTTTTAAAACCAGGCTCCCGGTCCTTTGTGAGAGTTCCGGCTCCAACGTTAAAAGGTATCCTTTTGTCCAAGGAGAAGAGTCTTGACTGATTAAGAGTTGGCAGCTGTAGCTAAGGAGATCTCAGGCTTAGCCATGGCCAGAGGAAGGACGGACAAGTTTAGAGTAAAACTAACCCCCCCAGGGTGGTCAGTGAGCATATGATGAAGAAAATCGTTTGGCGCAAGGTTTTGTCAGAGATGATATCATTTAATCCTGGCATAATCCTGCAAACTAGGTATCCTTATCCTCATTTTACAGATGAGAAAACTGAGGTTCCGAGAAGTCAAGTGCCTGGGTCAGGGCCATACAGACAGGAAGTGACACAGCCCTTGTGACATCAGAAGCTTGTTTCCATCAAAGTTTGCCTCCTTTCTGCTGAGCAATGCTGGCTCCTGGCATTAGGCTCAAGATGAGTGGATTGGACAGGGCAAGAGGGAGGAGTCAAGTCAAAGCCCCCTTCTCCTACTCCTGTCTGCCCAGGATCCCGGAGAGGCAGAGAAGAGGGCAGCGGGATGAGTTGGGGTGGAGACCGTGGTCCTGGAAAATCAGAGATGGGAATGGGACTCCTGGCTTTGTGTGCATGGAGAGAGAGAGAGAGAGAGTAGGAGGCTGAGAGAATCAGGGTAAATATATAATTAGGTGTTGTTTGCTTCCAAAATGAAAATAACATTATGGTTTATTTCTGATTTTAAAAGCAAGGCATGCTCATGGTAACAGATTTAGTCTGTACAGAAAGAACTAAAAAAGGAAGTGAAAACAGCCTGTTATCCCACAATCTAAAGAGAACTGTGACCCACAGCTGGGCTTTGAATTCTGCATTCCCAGGTTTAGCTACCTGAAACTCACCTCAGTCTTGCCTGTTGGCGAGTTGCCATGAAGACATCCAGAAAACAGCATGAAGAACTCTAATTTTTCAATTTTGGACTCACTTGTCACTTTGGGGTAGCTAGGTTGTTGTCACCTGATAACTTCTTTGGGTTTATTTTATCTGCAATGAACCATAAAGCTAGCGAAATAAAATTAGCCCATTAAAAGTCGTATTTTCAAAGATTAAGGATATGGGAAAAGTTTTGATCTGATGTTAAGAAAAAAGAGAACATAAAAGTATGTATCCAAAGTGATCTGAGTCTTGATTAGGATCTATATCTACAATAGAGAACAAACTAGTGTTTACCAGAGGGGAGAGGGGAAGTGGGGGCAAGATAGGGGCAGGGGTTTAAGGGACATAAACAACTATGTATAAAATAGGTAAGCTACACGATGTATTGTACAACACAGAGGATATGGCCAATATGTTGGCTAAATAGACTAAAGATGGAATATAACCTTCAAAAATTGTGAATCACTATGTTGTATGCCTGAAACCTATATAATATTGTACATCAACTATACCTCAATAAAAAAATATATATGTACGTTCAAAGAAAAAAAAGATAAAGAACTTTCAGTATTTCTTCTAAAATATTACCAGTGCTTACTTCTGGGTGAATTATTTTAAGTGTCTTCTTTATATTTTTCTGTATTTATTGAATTTTTTATAATGAGTATGTTTTCCTTGTACAGTCAAAGAATAATACATGCTATTTTTAAAAAGAATAGATGATTGGGACCGAGATATTTTTGCAATAGACAGTGACTAGTATGTGCAGAGACAAAATGAAGCTGAGCAATTTCCCATTGACCTTAATCAACATTCTAGTCTGGATGGATGTTGGAGGAGGCGGGTGGGAGTAAACGGCAGAGGAAATGTCTGTTTGGGTTTCTGAAATATTCATTTCCTGCAAATGCCTCAACTCTGCACCACCTCTTATGAGTGGACATACCAGCTAAAATGAGCAAGAAAAGTTTCTCTCTGGAGGAGCCCCAGAAATCTTCATTTATAGTTAGGGCTCTTCTTTCCCATTGGAAACTGATGTTTTTGCCCGTGGGTACATGACAGAAATCAAACAGAAGGAACAGGTAGGAGAAAATAGCCTGTCAGTTTGGCTCTGTGATTGTGTATCATATAGTAAATTTCCTCAGTTTGGTATGTGTTTCTCATATGAAACTGTCAAGAATTCCCTTGAATGCTCCCTCTGCTTGGGTCCACTGGCAGGGATGTCTGGAGCCCAGCAGTCCCTCCTGGGTGGAGCTAATAAGCCTCTCCCGGCTCCCACTGCTCTGTCCTTTCCTAATGAGTGGTAAAGACAACAGTAAAAACCGAGACTCCTTAAATCTCAGAGGAGAAGGGAGAGGTGAAAGGAGGTCTGGTTTATGGTACATCTTCAGTAAAAAAGATTTACAGGTAAGTCATTTTCTCTTCTTTCTAGGTGTTAGATTGAGAGGATCCAGTAAAGTAAACCCCAGAGAGAGCTTGGTCAAAATAAAAAATTCTGACAGCTGTCAAAACAAATAGCAACCAATCGGAATTACAACGTCAAGGGAGGCTCCAGTTCCCAAATAAGTCAAAGAAGTGTTAGCCTGTTACAGCAAGAGTGAAGACTTAAAGGGACATTGAGAGGGAATTGAGGATGCCCCCAAAATTTCAAACTTGGAGGCTGATTGAGAGGAATGGGTAATACAGGTCTAATTTTATCTTTTAAGGAATGATAGAAACCCTAACTATCAGTGAGGAATACATTCTTTCATTCACTTACTAGGCAGTCACCGAGTGCCTTGTCTGTGATGGCTATGAGCTGGTGATGGAGATGCAGAGTGGAAGGACATAGACCCATCCCCAAGGAGCCCAGAGCATTGGGGGAGGAGCCATAGCTATAATGCAGAGTGTTATATACAGTGAAAGAGGTAAATGCTGGCTGTTATTGTGAGAGGTAGAAGAGAGGCAACTCTGTGTGTGTGTGTGTGTCTGTGTGTGTATGTTTCTGTGTGTGTGTGTGTGTGTGTGTGTGTGTGTGTGTGTATGCATATGCCTGCATGCACATGCAAGCTAATGATTTGCAGAACAGAGTTTGAAGGATGCAAAGGAGTTAGGCAGGTAAAGGGGGTCAGGTGATAAGCACAAAAGCCAGTAGAATAGCTATTTTCATTCTCTCATTCAACACATATATAGAGCTCTCACTGTGTTCTGGGCACTGTCCCAAGAAGTAGAAGAACAAGACAGATGATGTCCCTGCCTTCAGAGAGCTTATATTCTAGGGGAAATGCAATGAAGAAGTAAGCAAGCAAATCAACAAAGAGGCTTTCAAATACTGATGTGCTGTGAAGAAAGTATAATGCGATCCGAGAGTGTGGTGGGGATGAAGGTGGCCAGGAGGCCATGTCAGAGAGATGATTCCATGTTACACCCTGAGTCGGCAATATGAAGACCTGGGGAGGAACATTCCAGGTGGAGAAAACAGCAAGTGTAAGGGCTTTGGATGGGACTAAGCTCGGTGTCTTCAAGGACCAGAAGAAAGGGCAGTAAGTGAGAGGAACAGTGGAAGGAGCTCACGTGGTGAAAGAGGTAAGCAGGAGTCAGATTGCAGAATGCCTGCGGGTCCTGGTGAGGACTTTAAGAATTGTTTGGAAGGGGCAGGAGTGGGTAGGTAGACCAGTTGCTCAGCTACTGTGATAGGCTCCATGGGAAGTCATAGTGGCCTGGGTCAAGGTGTTAGTTGTGGACAAGGACAGAAGATGACAGTCTGGAACTATACTCTGGAGGTAGAATCAACATTATCCATGGAAGGATTAGATTTAATGGAAGAAAGAAGGAGAGGAATCAAAGATAACTCCTAGGATTTTTGCCTGAGTGGCAAGTAGATGGTGGCCATTTATTGGGGGTGGGGTGGGAAGGATAACAAGCATTTGAGGATCTACATATGGTTCAATATGGCATAAACCCCATTTTATAGAGATAGCTGGAGGGGCAGGCAGTGGTCATGAAGGACCTTCCTGGCCCCGTGAGGGAGCCAGATGCCACCCTGAAGACCCAGGTGTCAATGAAAGCCTTTACAAAGTAGAGCAACACTGTCAGCTTTCATCTTCTGAGAGATGACCTTCCAGGTAGTTTATTTGCAGGATGGGGCAGAAGCAGAGACTAGTTAAGATGCTGCTGTAACAGCCCAGGCAGAACTGATAACCTGAAGTAAGGTGGAATGAATAGAAGTGGGCAGGTGCTTGGGCTGTTTAGTGGATGAAGACGTAAGACACAGTGACTCGTTAACGTGTGTGAGATGAGGGAGAGAGTGAACTCTTATTTTCGAAGTTTCTGAGTTCAGGGATGGTGTTTCTGTTCACTGCAATGCAATGCAGAGCCTGGGGGAGGTTGAGGAGAGGAGCTTGGTTATGGACTCGAGTGTAATGGATGTGGTGTCTTGCTCCCCTGGTATCCGTTTGGCCCTTCCTCCTTCCTCACTGAATACTGATTTTGTTCACACCTGCCTCCCTTCCCCTTCTTCCATGCAGTTGTGTCCTTCAGGGGAAGCCGACCACACCTCCCAGCTCCGGGGATGGTTCTTGTGTCTAGGCAGGTAACACAGCATGGCCAATGATTAGCAGGAGAACGGTCATGTGACCAGCTTGGGTCATTAAGATAGGAGGAGAGGTTTTCTGGATGCTTTTGGGAAAACAACTTCCTTGCTTTTACCTGTGAGCATCTGAAAGTGACCCTCTGCGGTCCTCTGGGTGTCCTTTGAGGATGTGTAGCCCTAAATCACCGTAGCTGTCTTGCTACTGCCCTGAGGATATTGAGAGAAACAGGCAAACCGGCTGGAGCCACCCAGTTACACGAGCCACCCATTTCCTTATCATGAAGCCAGTTTGAGTTGCATTTTCCCTTATTGCAGTTCAAAGCATCTAAACTGATACAAGGGCCAGTAGGACATCCAGGTGCAGATTTCCAGTGGACACATGGGCTTTCTGTCTAGGTCTGGAGCTCAGACCCCTGTCTATCTCAGGAGTATGAGATGGATAAAGAACTCCAATGCTTATGCTGTTCTAAGAGTTGGTATTATAGGTCTGTTTTTCTATCCAAATAAAACTATTTTTTTTTTAAACAAGGAAGGAAGTGGAGTAATGAAAGGAAGAACTTACTTGAAGAACACACTCCATGGTGTGGTAGTGTACCAGAGTGGATTATGGAACCTTTTTAATTAAAAATCTAAAAGAGAGATGCTAATCATTAGAATGATTCAGACATTGTTTAAAGAGAGGCTGAATGACCTATTTTCTGAGATTTTTTAAAAAGTGGAAATTCATTTTGTGTTGGTTGCCCCAGACGACCTCTAAGAGACATGGCTAGCCTAGAGGACAGAAGACAGGAGCTTTGAGGTCTGGCACACGTAAAGGCTGAGCCCAGCTTTCACATTTAGGACCTGCATTGTCTCTCTGAGCCTCAATTGTAAAATGGAGAGAAAAAAAGGTGGTCCTGTGAATGAAACTGGGAAACTCATAAAAATTCTCTTCTGTGCCCAGAAAATGGTAAGGGTGAAAGAGGGAGGGAGGGAGAAGTGGGAGACAGAGACAGAGACGGAGATGGAGATATGTATATATGAGAGAGAGAGAGAGAGACCTTCATTTTTTTTTTTTTTTTTTTTTACCATTCTCTCTCGATCTTTCCCCCATCAGGCTTTCATCTTCAGCATCCTCTGCTTGTCAGATCTGATGGTTAGTTCTCTGTCTTACCTTACTTGACCAATCAGTGGCATTTGATCTAATTGACCACTTTCTCCTTGAACTCCTTCACTTGCCTTCAGGTACCGTCTTGCTTGGCTGTCTTCCTACCTCACTGGCTACTCCATCTCAGTCTCTTTGTCGGTTCCTCCTATCTTCCCTTATTCCAGTTCAAGTAGAAAGCCCAACATCTTATCATGGGCTATAAGGCTTTAGCCAATTTCCCTTTTCCCCCAATCTTCTCTGCCACCTCTCCTACCACTCTCCCAGGTCACTGGATCTCCTTACTCTTCTTGGAAAATTCCAAGCACACTCTTCCTTCAAGGCTCTTGACTATCCATTCTCCCTAGAGTCTCACTGCTTCTGTTCTTTCAGGTCTTTGTTCAATGTCACTGTTTCAGAGAAACTGTCCCTAGCCACCCTGTATAATCCAACAACCCCCCACCTCATCAGTCTCCATCCTCTCTCCTTAATCTATCTTCATAGCACTGAGCACCACTCAGTGCATTATGTATTTATTTGTACATTTCCCTCATTAGAATATCAGCTCCACGAGGACAGGGATCTTGTTTTATGTACAAGATCCCTGTTCTATCCCTGTATCTCCAGCTTCTGTAACTGTGTTTGACACAAAGTGGGTTCTCAATATGTATTTGTTGAATGAATGCATTCATTGAGGGTTACTGCTCTTGTTACTACTAGTGTCATTATTTTTCCCAACTTTAAGATTCTACTGTTCATGCTTATAAAGCAAGAAGGAGAGCCAGTGACTTTTGATTCCCCCAGCCCACAATCCATAGCGTAGCAGATGCTCTGTAAATTGCTTACATGGGAAGAGATCCAAACAAAATTACTGATGCTCAAGAGCCTCAGATCACCACACTCCTGGATGTCCTAGACTTCCTAAAAAGCCATCCTGAGCGATATGGTTAGACAGCCATTTAGACACGTCTGTTTGGGAGGCATTTTGACCTATGGTGAACGTCAAATGAAACAAAAACATTCTGACATTTTAAGAGCCTTAATTTACTCACGATAAAAGCCATAACATCTGAATATGTCAAGTTTATAAGGCAGAGACTTCAGAATAGGAATATGTGCCTACCTAATGTGAGGGCATGTCAGTGAGTTGACTGACTTTTTGAAGAACACCGGTAACATATTTGGAAGAAACAGAGGATGCATCTGTGAAATACACCTGAAACTTGGGTTTAGGGTGAATCTGTCACTCTTGCTGCAGTTTGAAGGTGGGTTATATGTGAAATTAAACAGTTGCCAAGGTGATCCAAATAGATGCATCTCAGAGGTCCCAGAAGGACAGCACCCCCAGTGATTGCTGCCAATCAGCAGAACATGGTGGAGAAAGCAAGGACTTCGGAGTTATACTGCCTGGAGTTTGAAACCTAGCTCTCCTGTGCATAGACTGAGTATCATCAGGTACTTAATATCTCTGAGCTTTGGTTTCTACCATCACATGGCAGAGATTGCTATGATCACCCAAACCTGTTTTCCCTGTAGTCTAACACTCACCCTGACTGCATTTCTCAGCCTTCCTCACAGTCAAGTATGACCCCATGACTGAGTTCTGGCCAGTAGGATGTGACGAATGTGAGGTGTGTTACTTCCAGGCTTAGCCCATAGGAGCCTCTCCTGGGCCATCCGCCATGCTCTTTTCTCTTCTGGTTTGAGGCAGAGGAACCTGTTGCCTTCAGAAGCTGTGTGCTGAAGACGGTGGAGCTACAGATTGAAAGGCATCTGTCCCTGAATCGTTGCTTGGAGGAGGGCTGCCTGTTTTGGACTTTCAGAGTGAAAAACAGATGCAAGTGAGAAATAGACTTCTATGTATTAAGCCACTGGGATTTGGGTGTTTAGTTGTTATATCAGACACCATTATCCGAATACATTTGTAAAGTGGGTATAAAGATTTTTTGGGGAGGGGGTGATATACATTTTGTTTAAAGCTCACAGAATGTCTTGGTATGTAGCAGGGGTTTAATAGATATTTGTTCTTACCATCCTCTTGCTTAGGTAATCTACAATACTCATCACACATCAACCCTATGGAGGTTTTGCTAGACTGCAAGAGGATGTCAAATGTAAAATAGAGTCCCAAATCTCAAGTTCCAGATACCTACAACGGGGAAGACAATTACCCTTCATGTGTATTTGTATCCTAAAATATCGAGCCTCTGAAAACCAAGAATGGAGTGAGTGTCTCAAGGATTAAACATTAGAACTCAGAGGAAGAAGGTCCCTTTGGTTGGGCTAGTCAGGGAAGACAATAAATCATCTATATGGGAAGAGAGCAGCTACATAGGCCCCTCAAAGAGTGGGCAATCAAAGAAGAATTTCTGTTTCATTTTGGACACATGATGTATTCATTCTCTCAGCAGTCATCCATTGCTAACCATGTAAGCAAGGTAAGGTATTTAGAAAATTAACCTAGAATATGGAAAAAGCTGTAAATTAAAAGAAGGATGCTCATTACTGGGACATTTACAATGTCAAATGATCAGAAACAACCCAAATGTTCAATATCAGGAGAATGCTTAAATAAATCGTGGTAGACCCTTTAGATGTAATCTGTCCCTTGAAAGTCCCATCAAAGTCCACAATTTAAATTACCATCTGCACAGAATGACTCCTACATTATGACTTTGCCCCTGACTTCTCCAAACTCTACTCCTATGTCTTCAACTGCCTACAGGATGTCTTTATTTGGATGTCTCAAAGACAGAAAGCTCAGAATGCATTTTCCAAACCCACTCCCTCACCTCCAAATGCACCATTGCCAGGTTCTTGTATATGTATCTTCCAGATCTCATAGACTCAATCACTTCAAAGAAAGTTGCCCATGGTCCTGCATCTAGGTTAGGTGCCTTTGGGACCTGCTTCGTAGCTTACACACAGACTGGGCAAGGGAAAATGTGGCTCAGGTCATTCTGGACAGTGAGGAGCCAGGTGTTAAAGAACACTTACTGCTGATAATACAGCGTGGATATTCTATGTTTATACAACTGAGTGTCAAGCCATAGAGCATGATTCTGACATTGAATTTGAATCAGGGCTAGTCATTTGTGCTAAAAATATTTACTATGTGCCAGACACTGCGCTGTTTCCCCTACTCTTGTGGAGCTTACCATTTATTCAACACATTTCAAACACCTGGGTAACAGGAAACAGTTCAGGGAACTCCTGCGAATGTGTTTTATTTCCTCGAGTAAGACATTTAATTTTCTGGGTCTCAGTTGCAATAACGATCTTTGCTGATTGCTCCTTGGTGACTGGGGCCAGCATTCATGCTGCTAAAATCCTTGGACATCTTCAGGCCTTGAATGTGATGCAGAGGAGAAGTGGGGCTTTGAATCTGAGCAGTTGAAAGCGTGGCTTTCCCAAGACCCTTCCTTGATCCTCCCCAGAGGACTTGTGTTATTAAACCAGAGAGCCGAGCAGGTCCTGACTGGCAAGGACCCATGGATTAATGTCCAGAGTGCTAACATCATAATTGGGCCACCATTGAAGGCGGCAACATCTGCTGTGTGAGGCTCTGATGCCAGACCCTCCGTTGCACGCCACTGGCTAGCCAGGACCTCCGTCTTGGGAGGCAGCCTGGGTGGCCTTAAGGCTGCACTTAACACATGCTCAATAGCTACTGTCAGGTGTTGAAAAGCTCTCATTAGGGCCAAGAAATTGACTTGTGTCCTGAGCTTCTCAAGACAACAATGAGGATCCATGGGAGAGGCTTTGTGTCTGAAGGTGCGCAGGGACTGTTAATTGAGTTACTGCTAAAGTGATGAGAGGCTGTGGCCAGTGACAAGTATTAATGGCATGAGGCTGGTAGGCTATTGCAAGACCATTCTGCATTTTCTTTTTGGCATGGAGTATATGGGGATTAATTCTTTCTTAAAAAATGTTTACTAGGGCAGTAGAGCCCAATAATCAGGAGGGCAGTCGGGAAGTCAGACTACTGGTATCTAGAGGTAGCAAAGAGATGCTTCCTTGTTGGGGAGGGTCACCTGGCTCTGCACTGCCTCACGTCTCATTCAATGACAGTATTCCTGGGAGGCTGGCTCTCTTAGCCTCATTTTACAGATGGGAAAACTGAGGGTCCAAGGGGTTATGCCCTGTCTACAACCACATAACCATAAAAGGTTGTGGATTAGAATCTTGTCTGTTTCCTAAGTCCCCACTGCCTTTACTACGTAGTGGATGTGACCAGTTGTGCCAATGTTGTGTCAACATTGTCTTCTGTGCTCAATATCCTGCTTACAAAGGAGATCTCCAATCCATCCATTTCTTTTCACCATGCCTGACCCCAATGGCTCTTACAGGCATGACTCCAATAGCCTCCTAATCAGTCTCTCTATTTCCTTCTTGCTTCCTTCTCTGGTTCCCACGCCCACATAGCAGCAACAGATTTGAAGATGTCATGTCCCTACTTCTCACCCCTCAGAGGGTTCCTATCACCATTTTGCTAGGAGCCAAAATATTCAATGTGGTAGACAAGTCTCTTCCTGTGCCTCTTGCTGCGTCTCTTTCCATCTCCTCCACCCTTGGCTCTACTGACACTGGTCTCCCTGTACTTTCTGGAAGGTTCTAAGCTCTTAGTCCTCCTTTAGGGCCTTCACAGATGCCATTTCTTCTGCACGAAACACTCTGTCCCCCCTACTTTTTTCCTGGATGACTTTTACTCAGCCTTAAATATTTTTTACACAGTGACGGTTCCTGTCTAACCATAGTCCTCTCCTTAGTATCCTGCGCTCCTTCTTTATCAATTTGCAAATATCTTTTCCTTTGTGACACGGCATTAACTGTTAGTTTGTTTCTGGTCTTTCTCCCCCTCTATTTTATGAACTCCTCAAGGTTAGGAATCCAGTTGGTTCTGTTCCCCACGATCTCACCAGTCTGGCATGTAGTGGATTTCCAATAAGCATTTTTCAAATTTGTCGAATGACTAAATGTTGGCATTGTCTCTGACAATGGAAGTGCATATGAGCATATTTATAGAAGCCAGTTCATTGTAACTCAGTTTTCATCCATTTATTCATCTGTGTGTCATCTCCATCAATATTTACTTAGTACCAACTAGGTGCTGAGGATGCAAAAGTTAATGAGGAAAAGTGCCAGCCCTCTAGTGACTCAGTTGGGGGTGGGCCAGGGTAGATGTAGAAACATGGAGAGCAAAGACCTGAGTCAAATTTCTGAGTTTGGATCACTGTCCCTTCAGCTCCTCTACTGTGTGACCTTGGGCAAGTGACTGCATGTGTCTGAGCTCTGAATGTCTTGTTGTACAATGGAGATAAGCATATGCATCTTGCAGGGCTGTTCTGATGCTAAATTGAATGAGATGAAGTATGTAAAAGCAAAGCTCAATAAAGAGAAAATGTTGTTGTTATCATGGTTTGTTTTTATTACTTGGATGGGGCATACGAAGGAGTTAGGTCAGTTCCATCTAAGGGAGGTGATTAAGGGAGTGCTTATAAATGAGTAAGTGCTCTTGAGGCAAGGTGGACAAAGAAGGGAAAGTTTTTAGGGTGAGAGCAAAAAGGGTCTTCTGGGGACATCTGGGATTGTAGTACTTTGAGAATAGCATTCTCCCATCTCTCCCTCTCCCTGAGGGGCACACACCACCCTTTCTTCCCAGAATAATTCAGTTTGTCTTCTGGGAATCCCCCTACCTACGCATCCATCCTTCCTGACTCTCAACCCTGGTCCCATCCTTTTCTCCCCATATTAGCCTGCACTTCTAGTTACCCCTTTCCTCCTAAAACTGGGAGGAATGAAGGATTGGAAACAACTCTGTCATCCATCAGATAAAATTGAGAGTTGGCAGCTGTGGTTTTATTAATGGCTACTCAATTCTTCTCTCCCAACATCTGGAAGATTTGTGCCCCAGGATGGACAAGCCAGTGATAACACGGAGAGAGATTTATCAGCAACTTGGAGATGGATGAGGACCTTGAGGCCATCTCATCCAGCTTTCACCCTGCACAAGAAGGCCTTGGTGGCACCCTCGGGGAGGGGCATTTAACCCCTGCCTGGACACTCTCCAATGTCCCCCGAGTTCATGTCAATGGAAGTTTGCTGAAATGTGTACCAGTCGTGTGAACTTTAGTCTCCAAGCCCAAAATTCAGTACAAAAGTGCTGAAAAGTAAACATCTCTTTCAGGAATAAATAGTATGATGTTCAAGAGTAGGGGCTCTGGGAACCAGACCACCAGGGTCCACATCCACACTCTATCAACTTGGACCAGTTAATATAGCTGACCCTTCATTTCCTCGTCTGTGAAATGGGGATGGTAAGAGAAGTTCCTTGATGGGCAATGTTGTGAGCAGTAGTTACAATAACAAGTGGGAAGCACGTGGAACATTGCTGAGTCTGTAACAATAGCTCGATATGTGGTGACTATTATTATTGACTCTTGATGGAACCCTTTTAAAGCAAGGGCTAGAGTGAGCTTACAAGGGCCCAGAAAAACCCCCAGCTTCCCCAAATTCTTCTTCCTGCTCTCTGGGGGTGTAAAATTTCTTCACCAAGGAGCACAGCCTTTCATCACCCAATAACAGACGCCTGTGGCAGAGCCAGGGAGCCAGGCTTCTGCAGCTGGCCAGCCTGTAGGATTCAATTTGGCTGCCTATTAACCAACTGGCCATGAGCGACTACCTACCTTCTCTGTATCTCAGTTTCCTCACCTGCAAGATGGAGACCATAATCCCTGCATCAGAGGGTGAAGTCTGACTGTTTAGCATCACCTCCTCTAATTCACTCGTGTCCAGGCTGCCTTCACTTCTTGCCTTGATAACTGCAACTTTATCCTCATGGGCCTCTGTTTCCACACTTATTCCCATACAGGCTGTGTTTCACCAAGCAGCCAGAGCGAGCTTCTGAAAACCCAAGTCAGGGAACATCGCTCCTCCCCTTAGACCCCACAATGGCCTCCGATGTCCCTCAGAGTGAATTCTTCATCCTAGCCTATAGCACCTCCGTGTCTGACCTTCACTTCTCTGGCCCACTTCCCTCCGCTTCTACCCTTATTCACGCTGCTGTCTCCCACATGCCTCCATCTGGAACACACTGAGCATCTTTGGACTTGGAAAGTGTTTGGCCTAGATATCAACACACCTCCTTCATTCATCTCCTCTGAGGGCTCTGCTCAAGTGCCACCTCCTCTGAGGGGCCCACCAGGGTCACCCTGTATCATCTAGCATTCCCTTTTTTGTCACAATCCTCTACTCTTCTTTATTTTTCTGCGTAACACTTATCCCTGGCAAATGTTTGTATATTTGTGACTTCATTGCTTCTTTCTTCCCATTAGGGTGTGGAGCCCACGAGGAGAGGGTCTGAATTTTTGATCTCTGCTGGGTCTCTGCTACCCAGCCACGTGCCTGGTTCAGTGTAGATAGTCAATATGTATTTTTTGAATGAATAGTTGTGTAATATGCAACCAGCATTAATGTTGTTTGGGAAAATGTGCATGGTCCATTGTAGGTGTTTGATAAATGTGATGTTTAATCCCCTCATTATCCAACTAGAAAGAACATTAAAAGAGCAAATACCCATGGGAAGGGCAGCAGGTTGGGATTCCTGTACAAGGGAGGCCTGAGTGGGGAGGGCAAAGGAAGGCAAGCCAGGGACTCTAGACAAACTTCACTTGCTAAGCAATTTTGCCTCTGGCCAGCTCTGTTTATGTCTGTGTGTACGATGATTCTCCAGGCAATTGAATTGCATTACCCTTTTCATTCTAATAATATGAACAGAATTCAGATGTGGTATTTGATGATGTCTTGTCTATTGAATGACTTCAGGACTGCTGGCATATTGCAGCAAATTACTGTCAACTTGAGGGCCCCCATGCCTCCACCACAGTGCCAATATTTCTGTGAGAAACCCCGGTCATTTACAGTTTATGTCTCAAAAGTGAATTTTTATTTCATTGGCTTAATCTTCAGAGTTATCGGAAATGTGTGTTTATTCCCAGGGAGGCTTCAAATGCAAGGTTCTTATAACAGAACCAGAACTGGAAGATTTCTTGAAGGGGGAGAAAGAAAAGCATTTCCTGCCTGGTTGGAATTGCTGTGTGTATAACACCTGCTGAGAGAGAAAAGAGGGTAGACTGGATTTCTTCCAAAAATCAGAAGGGAAGCTGATTCCAACTTGGGAGGCTGTTAATATCTTAAGACCAAGGCCGACAGACCAAGGAGAGGAAGCGGAGGAGAGAGGGAAACATGTGAAAGTCTTTTCCAGTTCTTACTATTTTCTTTAAACCAAGTGCCTGGAAATTTGCTGCATCTAGCGATTCCCTGGCCCTGGCACACAGTAAGCACTCAAGAAGTGTTATGTTGAACTGGAGTTGAACTTGGCTGGTGAGGATTTGGAGGCTGTGTTAGCTTCAGTGATGTGGATGTGGATTCGACCAAGTGTCTCCCCTCCCAGCCCTCCTGTGAATTCATGTTGCCTAATAATCTGTCCCAAATAGCAGCAGCACGGAAGCCTTTGGCTGTGCCACAGGGAAGGATCCAGCCCTTCCCAGGGGAGTCTCCCCATCACAGACATGGCACAGCTCCGCCCACACACTGGGTCTCTGAGTCAGAAGGGCATATTTTTGCTGCGACTAATTTTACTACTGTTGTTTCTACTGCATTGGTCAAACCCTGTTAGCTTTTTTGGGGAAGGGGCCTGTACCAGCTGAGGTCTTAATATTAGTTATCTTGATGAAGAGGAATTTCCATAACTAACCTCCAGCTCTGCTTCCTCGTTTTATGTCCTTACACAATGGGAAAGACAGACTGTACTGTGAATAACGTTGTCACTGAAACGTCCCCTGCAGCTCGTCTGCCAGGCAAGGGCTCATGGAATCATGGATAATTAATGAAGTTATATCAGCCAGTGAACCCAGCACCACTGCAAATCTATTGGGCTAGTGATTGTAGTAAATCCAAGCAAAAGGATTATTCTGAGCATCAGTTATGGGCAGATGTGACTGCCTTGTACTGTCCTAGACTTTTACCAGTATGACAACAAAAAAAACAGGCAAAACTCATTGTTCACTAGGGAGTTATAGTCTAATGATCTACATCTATCTATCCATTTCATGCAGTGACCTGAAACGATACGGAGAGTAAGATCACAAAAGAATCAGGATCAAAGAAGTTGTCAATCAGAAGTGAAGGTCAGGACCAGAGGAGAAGAAAAGAAATACCAAGGGGCAGTCCAAAGTCCTAGAGAGCTGCCAGAGCTAAGTGGGAACTTTGATCCAAAGCTCCCTGACAGCCAGGGCAGAGAGGGAAAGTGTGTCAGTCACATGAATCTCATTGTTCGGAAAAGGACATCACTACTCTCCCTATTTCTTATGATAAAATCTGTTATCCAATCATATCACCTTATTTAAGCCCTAGAACAATCTTATGACTCAGTGATCACTACTAGCCCCATCTTAGAGATGGAGAAACTGGGGTTTAACAAATTTAAGGATCTCACCCATGGTCATAGCTGGAAAGTGGCAGAGCTGAAATGAATTTTCAGGCAGTCTAAATTCAGAGCCTGTGCTCTTAACATATACTTTACTGCCTTTTCTATAGGGTAGGCTGAAAAAGCACACAATCGTCCTTGGGCAAAAGCCTAATTGCCCTAGGAGATAGTCTTCTGCCAGGGATCTGGGAGGAAAAAAGAAAAAAAAAATAAAAAGAAGAGAGATGTAAATGCATATGTAGTCGGGAAATTGGATGGTAAGTATGAAATTCATCAGCTTTTAGGCCAAAGACATTCCAATAGCCCACAAATCGGAAAACCAGAGCTGTCATGTCCCAAGCTCAAAATGATCTGGACTAAACTGGCCTGACAGTCTTGCACTTA
Organism: Camelus ferus; assembly: GCF_009834535.1. NCBI lineage: Eukaryota > Metazoa > Chordata > Mammalia > Artiodactyla > Camelidae > Camelus > Camelus ferus. Next base: position 2,694,443 of record NC_045707.1, read on the forward strand.
CTTTCTGTCATCTTAAGGGAAAGATGTAGTAAGAGAAATGAGTTTTAAAAAATCCCCATTAGCTTGGTTCCTGCCTGTACTCAGGCTTACCCTGTTATCGTGGAACCTCATTAGTCCTCCAAGAGCCACTGTGTTGGAGGGGACAGCGGTTGAAAGATGCTCTCCAAGGTGCTGAAACAAGCAACGCTTATTTTTCTTTTTCTCAGGTTGGCTTCTTGCCTCTGAATCACTACTTCTGGTAACCAGGTGAGTCAAAAAAAAAAAAAAATTCTCCTTGAAAAAAGATACAACCTACATGACTGAGTTGAGAAAATGTGCCAATTTGCAAGAGTTCAAGTTTATTTCCAGTGATGCCAACCCTGAAAGGTAGCACAGAGTGAAGGATTCTGGAGCCAGACTATGTTGGTTCAGTTACTCACTAGCTGAGTGACCTTGGGTAAATTTCCTAAACCTCTATGCCTCAGTTTCCATACCTGTAAAATCGTAAAAACAAAACAAAACAAAACAAAAACCATCCCCGAAAGAGTTTCTGTGAAGATCAAATGAGTTTTAAGTTACTAAGCACTTAAGACAGAGCCTGGCAAATAAAAAGTTCTGTATATGCATTTGTTAAGAAAGTTTGTTACATTCCTTAAGGCAAAATTGCTTGGTAATGGGGTCATCTCGGGGATGATAAACCTGCCAGTTACTTCATGCCAAGGGGTAAATCTAGCCTTAGGGGATGCAGTGATGGCAGATGACTTAGAAAACTGTGTCTTGCTCTCATCCTTCTTTTCATATTTACACAACAAGACAAAAAGCTGGCACCAAGTCCAATTTTATGTTACATCTTGGAATTCTGACTCCAACCATTTTCTAAAATGTTAAATTCTGTTTGCTGTATAGTTTTAAAACAGCAGCTGTTCATCCACCCCAGAGGTGACAGCGAGTAATTGTTGGGGGTTCTTTACTGAATACCCATGTCTCCTGACTCCCTCACAGGGATGTTAGGGGGTCTAATTAATTACTGTTTGCAAAGCACTGAGAAATCCTCTAGTGAAAGTTGCTATAGAAATGCAAGTTTCTGTATTATTATTACATGTGCTTGTAATTGTTTTCAAAGTTTACTTATTGGGTAGGGAAAGAGGGAGAATATATTTTTTCCTTGATAGCAGTGGATAATGTTTTGTCAATTGGCATTTATGGGTGTTAAATCACTTCATGGAGACATTGTATCTCTAGAGCTACAGGAATCTCATAATGGGAAATGTACATAAAGCATTTCTTCTTTCACTTTTGCACCCTCCTCCTCATTCAACTCCAATATCCACAGTTAAACAAATGTGAAAAGAAACATTATAAAAAGCGACTATGTGTATCCAAATTTCAAAAGCTCAAATACATATTTCTATGCAGAATTTCCTGGATAGAGCCAGTTTTTTGGGGGTACAGAACACCCCTCCCATTAATTAATGCTAAAGTTTGAGCAACATTAAGTTGAAATAAAAATATAAAGCAGAAACAAAGGAAATTAGGGATAGATACAAACTTCAATAATTAAAATTATGTATTGGGTTTCTCACCCTAAAAAGCTATGAAAAATCTTGGCTTGGCTTGGCTTGATTTTGTTAAAAAAAATGTGAAATGACTAATAGCAAACTCTCATGTTAGAAGTATCTTTCCATCGTTATATGTGTATTTCTTTTTAAAAAATTATCTATTTATCTCTGTTTTATAGGGAAATACTTATAGGTATAGGTATGATTGGCCACTGTTGGATGAAACTAACCCATTTTCTTTAAGATATCTCTTTCCTAACTCAAGTTTGAGATAATGACATCAATACTGGCATATTGAAAAAAGAAAATTCACTTGAAGTAAAATTTAGCACTACACAGGGGAAGAACACAGACCTTGTTTGGGAGCTGTTCAAGTGGTGATGAAATCTGAATCAGATAAGAATGCTATCATCACTACCATTCGTAGCTCCTCAGCCAAGTTTATCTGTAGCCTCCCCAAAATTGATTTGCAAACACTTATATTTGCTTTTAAAACTCCCATAAAATCTAAGAAGCCTATTTTAGTCTGTAAAATGGAGCAAATAATTGCCTCTTTTCTATGAATAAAATGTAAAACCCATATCTGGAGTAATGGCCATTTTCTTATTCCTCAACACATTGAGCTCCAGTCACACCACACATCTCCTAGATTTTTTAGTGTTATGATTTTTTATTCTATTTGAGATTTTCATCAGCTTTCTCCACTTTTTATTTCCCTCTGTTGCACCCTTCCCAGCTCCAGACATTAATGGTCTCTCCTCTGGGCTCCCATAATCTCTTGTATGTTATGAGATTTCTCACATAATAGTAAACAAAGGAAAAAATGAATAAATGATCTGGGTGTTAACTTCATAAGGTAGGGACCTTTATTTTATATTTTCTTATAGCCTTTGGTATGGTGGTCTGATTGCTTGGTGGTGGGGGGAAGACAATGATGCTATTTATTCAAACCATCCAGTCACTGTCAGTTCACAACAGCTCCACATGGATTTTTGTTCCTAGTGGATTAGCCATTTTGCAAATAATAAGTCAAAAGATTCTGGCATATCTTCATTTTAAATTTCTATGGAGGCTGTCACTTACTTAACTGCATTCAGTCCTATTGTTTTACTTCTCAAACCCTTCCACTTTTCTCCCTCTCTATCACCATCCTAGTTCAGGCCACCATCACTTCTTATCTGGAAAGCAGCAGTGGTTCCTCACAGGTCTGCCTTCAGTCATTCTTGCTCCTTCTTATTGCTTCATCTGCACTGTAGCCAGAGGGATCATTCGAAATGCAAATCTTATCAAGTTGATTCTAAGTTTCTTAAAATCTTTCAGTGGTTCTCATTGCTCTAAAGATAAAAATAAACCTCTTCCTTGGTTTTGCCTTCCACAAGACTTGCTTTACTTTCTGCTCTAGGCACTATGCCTTCCTTCTTAGTCTTTAATTATCTCTATTTGCTCTCCTGCCTCAGGACCTTTGCACATGCTGTTATTTCTGCCTGGAACATCCTTTTCTTCCTCACCTTTCTTCAAATTACCATCATCCCTTAAAGTGTAGCTTTCCCCAGGCAGGCTAAACCTCTGGTTACACACTCCCCTAACTCTCAGTACATTTCTTTCTCAACACTTAGCACATTTTGTAGTTTGTGTGTGTGAGTATGTGTCTAAGCTTCATGACAGCAGGAACTGGCGCAATTGTTTGCTGAGCCACTTTGTCCCCAGAGCTCAGGGTTCCCTGGAACAAAAATTTTGTTGAGTGAATGAGTGAATGGACAACTCCAGGATAAATTAAAAATATTTGTCTAATAAAGCAAGATCCAGAGGAGAAATCTATATGCTCAAAAGTCTATTTTCCAACTGCCAAGAAGATGTGGATCAGCCAGGTAACAGCATCAAGCAGCTTTATTATCAGCAGTCCGTGATATCAACCTGAGAAATGATCCAATTCTCTTCCCAGTATAAGTTCATCTCTTTATAAAACGATTCCATTAAGTCAAGGCAAGTGTCCAAGAAGCCCATAATGAAATACAAATAAAAAAATTATGAAGGGCATACGATTTACAAATCAAGCAACAGAAAAATATAATATCATACAATTGAATGGTGATGATTCTTTATCAGTGAAATAGATAATGAAGAATTCATTGACATGGACTGTCCTCAGGACCCATATCTCTGATATGAAATAAATGATTCCCCTTCACTAGGCTCCTGCTAGCATTTCTAGCTCGTCTTGCCATCCACTGTTCATATATTATGTTCCAGCACAGCCTTGCTCAGTGTGCCCCAAACAAGTCCACAATGGGAACCCGTGGTTCTCTTTGCCTCAAACCATCTACCCTTTTCCTTCCTTCCTCTTCATCCTTCCATCTCCAGGATTCCCTAGATGAACTTTTTTTTTTTTATCATTTCCCTGCCCAAGTAACACCTTAACCAACATTTCTGTATCCAATTGAAGTTTTCCTCTTTGCCATCGCAGTAAATGGCTCCATCTACATTTGCTCAAGGTGGACCCCTGGGAATCGTCTTGGCTTCTTTCTCCTCTCTCCAGTAGCAGTCATATCCCATCCACCAGCAAGTCTTGTCCAAAATTTGTTCCTTTTCTCCAACTCCATCGTCTTAATCATAACCACCATCCACCCCGCAGAGGTTTCCTCATGGGTCTTCTCCCTTCCACCCCTCTCCTTCATTCTTCTCTCAGTAGTCAGCTTAATCTTCTGAAAGTAAATTAGTTGGTACTTAAAACTCTTCTATGGCTTCCCATTTCACCAAGAAAAATACTCAAATTCCCCTCCATGACTTCTAAAGCCCTGTGTGAGTTAGTTCTTGCCTTTTTAATTTTATTGCTGTCCCCACCTCAGGGCCTTCCCAACTCAACATCCTTACTTCAGTGGTGGCAGACTGGGCACGTCCTCAACTGAGCCCATGATTCTCTCCAACTCCCAAATGTTCCTCCCCCAACTTCCTTCCTCTCAGGAAGTGGCAGCCCCATCCTTCCAGTTGCTCAGGCCAGAAAACTTGGAGTCACCCTTGACTCCTCTCGCTAATTCACACCCCATTTCCAATCAGCCAGCAAATCTTGAATCAACTCTAATCTTCAGAATGTGCCCCAAATCTGGCCACATCTCACAGCTTCTTCTGGGACCACCCTGGTCCAAGACACCTCCAGTTCTTGCCTGGATGATGGCAACAGCCTCCCAACTCGTCTTTCTGCTTTTGTACTTGTCCTCTCCCCTAGTGCCCTCATCTCCCTTCGTTAAATTCTCAACTCAATCTGGAGTCATGATGCTAAAATATAGGTCAGTTTAGGTCAGGCTTCTGCTCCAAACCCTCCAATGGCTCCCACCTCACTCAGAGAGAAAGCTAACATTCTCATAGTGACCTATAAGACCCCATGTGATTCCCCCCAACCCCATTCATCCCCATACATCTTTAGTCTCATCATTTTCTCCTTTCTGCTTTGCTTGCTTCATTTTGGCTACATTGGCCTCTTTCCTGTTCCTCAACACAGCAGGCATATCCATGTCTCAGGACCTTTGCACCGGCTATGACACCTTCCCCTAGATATTTATTATTTGTTTATCATTCCCTAGGTATTATTGGACCCCTCATCTTCTTCAGGTATTTTTTCCCCCAAATGTTACCTTCTCACTAAGGACTTTCCTATCTATTCTATATAAAATTGCAACTTCCCTTCCCCAGAAACGCACTAGCCCACTTCCCTGATGAATTTTTCTTCTTGGCCCTGGTCTCTCTGCAGCACACAGGGCTGGCTTTGTGAGTGTACAACTTGTGCAGTCACACAGATCCTGTGCCTAGAAGGCACCTGCACTTGGTTTAATGCTTTAGTGTTGCCATCTTGAAATTCTTAATTTTTTTTTTAGACGAGAGATCCCACAAGTTTGTTTTGATCTTGGTCCCACAAATTATGGAGCTGGTCCTAGCCACATGATCTATATTTGACTTATTTTGTTACTTTTGTCTTCTCCCACTGGGAAGTGAGCTCCAGGGCAGGGACATTTGTCTATTTTGTCCGTCACTATAACTGCAGTGCTAGGAACAGAGCCTGGTAAGTTGCAGAGACTCAAGAAATATTTGTAAATAAATGAGTTCTCCCAGTTAAACTAGCCAGTAGTTTGGAGTCATCCTTGACATAGGTTTCCCTGGGCCCCAGTATTCAGGTTCCATCCATTTTGCTCCTTAAATACACTTTGTTCCTGTTCTCTCCTCTTTATTTTCGCTGCACCTCCCTTGGCCAGACTACCTGGATGCTTCCTTGTAACGCACTTCCTAACAGGTCTCCAAACGTCCCCATATGTCCCCTCCAAAGAGTCCCCATAGTTAGTGCCTTGTACAGGGCAGAGAGCCCAAGAGGAAGATCATAGTCCTTAGCATGACCTCAAGGACCTGCCTGAGCTGGCCCTGTCCACCTTTTCTGCCACATCCTCTCATTCTGCCTCTCAGCAGTGCAGCCTCTCTGGCCTTGTTTTGACCCTGCAAACATGGTTTTAGTTGCTGTTGTTGTTGATTTTTTGTTTGCTTGCTTGTTTGTTGTTTTTTTTTTTTAACACGTAAACCCTTCCATCCCATGTTTCTAGAACACCCTTCACTCTATGAACTCTTGCTTACCCTCATATCTCAGGCCTTTTCCTGAACCTCTGAGCTAAATCTCTCCAATATTTACTGTCACGGCCAAACCCCCAGGTGCTTCTTCTCTGTAAGACTTGTCGTCTCAGGGACTGGACAGTGATCACTGTGCTTTCTTGATTGGTGTCTCTTTTGCCCATAGGACTGTAAGGTCGGAGAGTAGGGACAACACTTCTGAGATCTTTGCAGCCTATTGCCCAGCAAGCTGCCGTCAAGCACACAGTGGATGCCCAGTACTGTTGCTCGAATGGGTGAATGTGGGGCAAGGTGCCCTGCTGAGATACTAAATTATGTTGAGTATTCACTGGGGAGTTGATTTTCAAACCCATCCCAAGGAGACAGAAACACCTCAGGGGCATGATGATGGCATTTGGCCATAAGGCCAAGACACAATGTTGCCCCCACGCTGGAGGGCCCGGGCTATATGTGGAGATGCTTTGTTTGGCAAGCACAGAGTTGGCCCACATGGTCTTCCTTCCTTCCTTTCTCTTTCTTTCCTCCTTCCTTTCTCTTTCTTTCCTCCTTCCTTTCTCTTTCTTTCCTCCTTCCTTTCTCTTTCTTTCCTCCTTCCTTCCATTTCTTCCTTCCTTCCATTTCTTCCTTCCTTCCTTCCTTCCTTCCTTCCTTCTTCCTTTCTTTCTTTCTTTCTTTCTTTCTTTCTTTCTTTCTTTCTTTCTTTCTTTCTTTCTTCTTTCTTTCTTTCTTTCTTTCTTTCTTTCTTTCTTTCTTTCTTTCTTTCTTTCTTTCTTTCTTTCTTTCTTTCTTTCTTTCTTTCTCTTTCTTTCTCTCTCTCTCTCTCTCTTTCTTTCTCTCTCTCTCTTCTCCCTTCCTTCTTTTTTTTGAAAAAATTGAATGGGTTGCTAACACTGAAAACACATGAGGTTTAACATAAACATTTGAATATTTGGCTTCTTTTGAAAAATCGAAAGATCCAGAAAACTTGGGCCTACAGTGCGTCAGCTGGCTGGAGCTGACACGGGGCTGCTTTGGCTGGGGCCTGTGCTGCAGATGCTTGAGTTTCTTCTCCATATGGGGCACTCTGGTTATCAAGGGCAGGAAAGCAGCCTTCATACACCAATGTGATGGGACATATTCCTGCTATTCTCCATTCCAGGTTAGTTCTTACCATACTGATGTCTGCATCTTTGTGATGCAGAATGAAGAAAAGTGTTGAGAGAAACATAAAGGCAGACAGAAAGGGGAAAGGATTGCCAAGGAAGCCCAGGTTCATCTTGACGAATGGCATCTGTGATTTGGGGAGAGGAGACAGCAGAAGGCTGGGACTGGGGTGGGAGGATTTTGGCATTTGGTGTAGGAAGCTGCAGAAGTGAGAAATATTTCTGTGGATTATAAATTGGCTCCTTTTTAATGTTCTTTAGGGATCCTGAGTAGAGATTGGATTGAAATTCTTTTAAAATTCCTCTTTGACTGGTTTCTTCATATGTGACTCTCTGCAGAGCTGAGCCACTCAGAGCTTTATTATTTGTTAGGGTTACACAAGTTTAAGCTATTGGATGCAGGGAAAAATCATTCCTGTAATGGGAATATCAACTATTCTACCTGAGGGTTTAGCTAAGTAATAAAAATCTGGGTTGAGTGAAACCTTCCTCCTCTTCTCTGCAATTAGCTAGCTTCTTAACATCCCCACACCTGGTTGTTCTTGGTTCTACTTAACCCACCCTCCCATGGCAATTCATCAGTTTACATGTTTATTTCCCTTCCTTGGCCACAAGGCTCTGGAGAATAGAGACCAACTATGTTTTGTTGCTCTTTATAGATTTAGCCCATTGCTAGGACCACAGTTGCTGGCACATGCTAGGCACTAGGTAAATGTTTGTTGAACAAAATGAATGAGGCTCCCAATGGATGTGATTGACTTAAGTCTTTCAAATCTCTTCACTTAGGTCCATATCAAGGTTCTACTGAAAATATTCAGGCAGCCTAGGATGGAGCAGTCTAATAATATGACTCTAATATATTATTTCTGGGATGGAGAAGAGCAGGAATATGAATGTTACCAGGAAACAGTGTTGGGCCCTTGTTATGTTTCTTATAAATGATTCAGGGATAGAAGAGATGATGCATTGGCGAGTTGCCAATGATACTCACTTGGTCCCAAACTTAGACCCATCCTTGACTTCTGTCTTTCTCTCCTAACACACATTTGTTGTCCCTAACAAATCCTGTGGGCCTTACCTTCAACACACAGCCCGAATCCAACCACTTCTCATCACCTCCTCCCAACTCTCCCAACCCAAGCCACATCCTCACTCTTTGGGTTGTTGTAATGGCTTCCTGACTGGTCTTCCTATGGCTCTGGCCCCTGGGATCTGTTCCCATTCACCAACCAGATTGTGACCCTCCTCCACTCCTAGCGCTCCAATGGCTTCCATCATGCTCACAACAAAAGCCAAAGAAAGTCTTTTCAATCTGGCCCCGACTGCCTCCCTGACCTCCCCAGCTACAGGGACACTGTCCTCTTCGTGCTTCTCAAATACACGGAGCACATTCTTGTTTCTCCTGTCATGTGAGGCTCTGTGCAAGATATCGTTGTGGCTCTTTCCCTCTCTTCAGTTAGATTGTTCTCACTGAGGCCTTCCCTGGCCTCCCCACGTCAGATTGCAGCTCCTCTGCTCACCCTCCCCAGCCTCTTTCCCTGTTGAATTCTTCCCCGTAGCACTTACTGCCATCTGACCTACATTTGGCTTTCTGATTTGTTTATCGACGGTCTATCTTCCGTAGAACGAGGGCCCTTCATGAGGGTGAGAACTTTGGTTTGTTCTGCCCACTATTGTGTTCCAGCCCCTGGCACAGTGCCTAGAACATAAAAGTGCCCAACAGCATCTGTGGAATGAACGCTGAGAGCCCTTGCGGACAATGGGTGGTTGCTTCCCCAGGACACGTGCCTTGGTTTCTGATGTTTACTACGATCATGCGGAGATGATTGTGTATATGTGTGAAGCACCTGTGGCTTAATTGTGGAGGATTAATGTTTAATTCTTGCCATTTTGCTTTCTGCAGGAGAGACCAAGTGGTTCTGGGCATGGAAGGACAGTTGAGCAGAAGAGAACCAAGGTGTCCACGTCTTCAGTTCCATAGGAGATCAAAACCAGGGGAGACTATGCTTCATGTTTAGATGTGTGGGTATACAGAACTCAGCCTCAAAGGAAAAGAGCCACTGGCTTCAGAAGACACATATGGCTCACATGTCGAGGACAGAGAAGCTTGGCCTGGGCTCAGGGAAGCCTCTGCTTGAGAGGAGAAGTCAGGCTGGGGGACCCTGGGGCTGGAATTGCCTTTACTTGGATGAATATTCCCTGGATTGAGAAGTTTATCTTGATAAGATTTTGTTTCCTAAACTGGATGGGGCTAGATATTGGGTTTACACTCTGCCTTTAACTTTTTTTTAACCTGTATCAAGTTTTCATTTTTATAAATCTTGAAACTTTTTTTGACTGGGCATGGTAAGATTGGCCTGTGAATGGGCAGTGCTGTGATGAAGAAGGATGTTCTGAGGTTTGTGTGTTTTCTCTGCCATGACCCAGGGAGTGGAAGCTTCTAATTCCAGAATATCAAGCAGGCACTGAGGGCTCTGGGGCCCTTGTGACCCAGGCAGGTGGTAAAGTCCTGCCATGGTTCTGGTGCCTGGTGGCACAAAGCAATTCTCCAGTCCTTGTCCACTTGCAGCCGCTCTGAGCGTGGGGGACTCGAGAGGCTTAAAGAAGACAGTGGGCCAGCAGGGACTTTGTTCCGTGGGATAAGCCTATAGACGTGTCATTTCTAGGGGGTCATCTAGAACATCCCTCTGGGTTGTCACATATAAGTATATTCTGATGGCGGCTTACAGCAAGTATGGGTTTGCAGTAGGGCTGCCAGCATGGTCCGTGGGAATCCTTAAGCTGTTCGAGCAAATACAGGGCCAACCAACATGAACAAAGACCTCACAAAGCCACAGAAGTGAAGAAGAAAATGGCCAGTGAACTCAAGTGTGGGCAGGTGTAAAGGGAAAACAGTCTAACCTTGATTGGGAGGAAGATGGGTCCTGGGGCTGTGGATTTCAAACCAGGACAAGAACCAAGGTCAGATGTTTCCCTTGATGGTAAAGGAACATGCCCCTCTCACCAAAAAAGGGCAAAGGAGTGAAGCACTCAGGACATACTAAGCATTTCACATATGCGAGCACCTTAAACGTCCGGAAATGGTTATTATTCTTCCCATTCTCCAGATGAGGAGAATGAAGCTCAGAACCTAGATAGTTAACTGCATGTCTCATGGCTTCTAAATGTTGAGCTGGGATTCAGACCTACACCTGTCTTTCTCTGCTATCTCTTCTTTAATTCCTTCCTTCCTCTGATGCATTCGCATCCGGCACCCTCTGAGTGCCAGGTCCTGCTGGGTTACTGGGAAGCCGGCAGTGGCTCAGGCAGGACTGTTCCTGCCCTCTTGGAGCTTCCAATCTATGATGGGATGTTGACCAAGAACAAAGTAACAGATCAGTATAACAATCACAGATGGTGACCGTGTTGTGAAAGGATGGGAAAGAAAGTTGGGTGGAAGCTCCCTAGGCTGGGTGGTCAGGGACTGGCTTTGACACAGACTTAAGATAAGATGGCGCCCAGCATGAGAAGGGCTGGGTGCGGAGTCGGGAGGGAAGGGGTTTGTCTGTCCTGGTAGCTGAGAGAACACCTCTGAGTTTGCAGAGGAGTCAGCAGAGGGGAAAGGGAATCTGAAGGTGTTTCTCCAGAGCGTGGACCCTTCTCACGCTAACGTGCGGCTTTCCAAGAGGGCATCCAGTTAGAAGGGAAAACACCGCTTTACACAGTGGGTAGGAAACTTGTGGTCCCTGGAAATCTTGAGAGATGGTGTGGGCAGAAAATACCAACCATTTCCCTACAGGTGAGGACACTGCCCCGCTGAGAGATTCCTGACGCATTATTAAGGCAAACCGGAAGGCAGGGCTCCACCCTTTTGAGGGTGAGGTCCTGGACCACAGCCTGCCTTGTCACAACACAAGCTCTGACCTCGAATCAGAGAAGAGGCCAGGTTGGAGTCATGAGGTAGTGGGGGCGGGTGGAGGGGGGTCACATGTGGCTCGAAGCCCATCTACTGTGGAGATCCCCATGGCCTTTCTCACAGATGAGAAAAGGAGAGGAGAGGGGAGGTAACGCTGGCCAAAGCCTTCTCCGCCCTGAACATTTCATGTGCCTTATCTCCTAGATGCCTCTCCTGTCTCCATCTTATAAATGGGGAAACTGAGGCTCAGAGAGGTTAAAGTAACTTGCCCAAGGTCACTCAGCTGGTAAGGGTGACTCCAATTCCATGTTCTTTCCTGTGAACCAGGCTGGGGGGCAGCCGGTCAGTTGGGCCGGGGAGGGAGGGAGATCAAAGAAGCAGGACCTGGGGGTCATTCCGGGGGAAGGGGTGAAGGCGGGGATTGGATGGTGAAGGGACATCTCTGGCATGCTGGAGTGGGCTTTGCTGTTGGGATCAGATGGACCTGTGTTCAGATCACCCCTGTGCCAGTTGCTAGAATCTAGCAGGTAGAGGGTCCACCTTGAATAACTCAACTCCCCACGCTGCCCCTCCCCCAGCCTGCCGCCCCCAGAGGAGGCCCCCAGAGCTGCTCTTGCCTCTGGAGGTCTGAGTAAGCAGTCCCCCAGAAGAGCCTGACTCATTCACCTTGGCTCCCAGCCACCGGAGCTGCAGAGGACAGTGGCCCAGTGGCCTCACACCTCCCTGCTTGCTCTGAGTGCCCAGCCTCCTCTGGGGGATGGACCGGCACAAGCTCATCACGACTCTGTTCCTAGTACCCAAGGAAGCCTCAGCCTACCAGGTGGCCCTCTCACGGCCCAGGACACAGCTGTGCCACTTTATTGTATGCGCTTGTATGTTAATGTGTCACTGTCCCTCATTAGACCGTGAGCACTTGCAGGGCAGGGATGTGCCTGAGTCATCTCCCGTCCCCAGTGCCCACAACAGGACCTCGGACCATGTAGGGGCTGCTCACCAAGAATTTGCTGAATTCCCTTTTGAATCTAATAGGAAATCCCCCCCACCCTTGCCGACCCCGGTGGAGACAGAGTCCCGTGACCCTGACCGTGGGGTCTGAGCTGCACTCACCCTGAAGCAGCGGCCCTCCGTGCAAAGCATGCACAGGCATCTGCCATATCTCAGCATTGTTTTCCTTCTGATGCTTTCGATTGCTGGTTTTATTCCAGCCCATTCTCACTTTCTGTCTTGGAAAATCACAAGGAAACTCCACGCTGCTCCTGGAATTCTTGCCAACGTGATTCAAGCGGAATTGAGCACATGGCACCGAGTTCCCGCACAAACAAAGACGTTGCCACTTCCAGCTTAGTGGCTTCCTTCCCTCTGCCAGCCTGCCTGACCCCCAGACTTGCCCAGGCGAGAGGGGGCAGGCTGTGTGCCTCGCTGGCCCAGTTCTCACCCACAAATCACCTTACAGTGAGTGCACCCAGGATTGGGAGGTGCGGGTTGTGAAATAAACACGGGCGTGAGTTGGCCAATGGGAATAACCCTGACAGTCATGCACCCTAGTCCCTATTCACGCCCCCTCACCCCTGGTTTTCTAAATCAGGCCTCTTTCTAGTTTCTCAATTGCTGTGTGACTTGGGGTAAATAACTCACTCTCTCTGTGCCTCTGTTTCCTCACCTGGAAAATGGAAGTGTCATAGGACAAGACGGTTATAAAGATTAAATGAGACATGGTTAACATGATGGTAGGATGGTGCCAAAAAGTTACTCTACTTGACCAAAAGGAAAGAATGGAAATGTATTGTAATGTACATTTATAATGCAATGTGATTGCAAATTAATGTAATGTAAATATAAAATAAAATGTAGATTCAAAACAATAAAAATGTATAACTTTTTTCTGAGTATAACATTAATGCATGTTTATTGAGAAAATTAGGAAATACAGAGAAGTATAAAGAAATAAAATATGTCAATTACTAGCCCAGAGATTACCACTAGTAATATTTGTTTAACAGCCGTAAAAAAAGAATGAAATGATGCCATTTGCAGCAACATGGATGGATCTAGAAATTATCATGCTAAGTTAGGTAAGTCCAACAGAGAAAGACAAAAAGCATATGATACCACTTATGTGTGGAATCTAAAAAAAAAGATACAAATGAACTTACTTACAAATCAGAAACAGACTCAAAGACATAGAAAACTAACTTACGGTTACCAGAGGGGAAAGAGGGGGTGTGGGATAAATTAGGAGTTTGGGATTAACAGATACACACTACTATATATAAAATAGATAAACAACAAGGTCCTACTGTACAGCACGGGGAACTTTATTCAATAGCTTGTAATAACTTATAATGGAAAAGAATCTGAAAAAGAATCTTATATAACTGAATCAATTTGCTGTACGCCTGAAACTAACAACTATACTTCAATAAAAAATCAACTATACGTCAATGAAAAGAATTGTTTTAGATCTTACAGTCTTTAAAATGTATGCATATATATAGCTGATGTACTTTGCAACAACACTATATGTGCCAATTTGTAAGCTGCCTTTTCCCCACTTACATAGATTCCATTTTCCATAAATATTAAGAACATGATTTTAAATGATTATTACTCTATGTTTTCATTTTAAAATACAGTGATAATGAATGTCCTCATACCCTCCCCCCCAAAAAATGAGATCTGATGGCAACACTGCTCAGTGCTTGGTGGACAATAAGCATTTACGAGCTGTTGGCTGGGGTGCTGATGTCCTGTGTCAGCATTAGCATGTGTTCTCTGAGCTCAGGCCTCCGCAGGGCGCGATGTTCCTCGGCCACAAGCCCCATGACTGTGAAATCAATCACCCTCGTGCTCGGACTCTCCCAGGTGCCCACTTTGAGAGCAGACTTGGATTAAGTCTCCAGGGTCACGAAACTGCACGAGGAACTGGGCTGACATGAGGACTGAACACCTTGCTGGCCTCTCCACTCCTTCCATGCTGGTCGGGGAGCAAAATTTAAATGCTGGGCTCCTGAGGACATATTTCAGATGGAAACATGGTGCCTACTCAGTTGAAGATTATATGATAAAGAGGAAAAAGCGTGACCTTGGCATTCCACCTCTGCCACCTCTGAGCTGAGTGACCTGGGACAGCTGACTCAACTTCTCCTTTGCCTACGTCCTCGTCTGTGAATGGCGTCGATAATTGCACCTACACTGAGAGGACTCAGGAGGGTTCAGCGTGGTCTTGTGTGTTAGGGCCAAGCATGGGGCCTGGAGTGGGGAATTCAAAACTGAGTTCTGTTCCTAAGAGCAGCCAGCTTGACCGGCGATGCTGTCGTTCTGAAGTCTCAGAGTTCTCCTGCGTGAAGAGATGGGTAGCCTGGTGGAAGGCAGAGCTGTTTTGGAACTAGCTCCACTTCATGCCACCAAATGAAAGGGACACCAAACTAAGGGCCCCTGAGGTGGGGGTGGGGGCTAGAATTTGTCAGAGGATGAAACTTCTGGCTTTGGAGGCAAAGTGGCCTGATAAGCTTGGGACTCAGACTGAATAGATTTGAGCAGTATTTCTACCCTCACTCCCTGTGAGGTCTCTGGCAAATTCCTTAACTTTTCTGAGCCTCAGTTTCTTCATCTGGGAAATGGGCATACCAATATCCCTCTTGCAGGTGTTTTTGTGAGAGACCACGTAGGGATGTAGGGATTCAAACAGTGGTTATTGAATGGGTCCTGAGCACTCATGATGTGTTTCTAGAATAATAATAGTTTTAAAAAAAAGCAGAACTCAATCAAATATCCCAGTTTCCCAGCCTCCTCACTGGTTTAAGACAAGTTCTCATTAGGAGCAGAAGCCTTGTGAGAAGTGCCCATTGCATCAGTCTGTCAATGCATGCCTATTCCAGTGCCTAGCACAGAGGGAATGCTCAGAAAATATGGCGTTGACAATTAGGTTGCATTTTCCCCTTGTGCGTGAAATTTTAGACAGTTCTGCTCTCTGTGAACACAATCTCCTTTGGAGCCCCTGAATCCAGAGGTCTTTGGTTTATGCCAAGGGGTTTGTAGAGGAAAAAGCGATCCCTACTCTCCCCAGAGTCAGAGAAATTGGAGTTCTGATGACTGCTGCACGCATAAGTAAGAGATGAAATAACAAAGCGATATGAAAGTTAGGTGCTCAGAATACCCGTCTTCTCCAGGCATCCTGAGCTTTTCCTTTTTAGAGCAAAACCCTGCAATATTAATAAATGACAGAGAGAAGGATGGAAAAATGACTCTTTCCCTTTGACATGGTGAAGATCACAGGGACTAGAGAGACCTTTAATCTTTATTAATGTGTCGCAAGGGGGCCTCTCCTGCAAGCTGTGGGAAGCAGACATCCAAAGAGTTTGCATCGCTCACAGTCCTCAGCATCCCAGGGCGCCTTAGATGACTGTCTGATACTGTTCAGAGTCTAGCAGGGCTGCGTCACGGGGACCTGCTGTGTCCTGGGCAAGAACAAGGCGGCTCTAACCCAGCTCCCATCTGTGGGGGGCTGGAAGACAAGAGGAATCCAGGACACGGGCCTCGGTCACATGGGCCCGCTTGTAACCAAGGGCACAGATGCCCTGACGAGACTCAGGAGGAACCAGGCTGTCCGTTGCAGGGACAAGCACCAATATTGCCTAGGAGGGGTCACACCTGAGTTCATTGAGGAGCACACCCAGTCACCAGTGCCCGCATCTCCATCCGCCGCAGCTCTGCTGTCACTGCCTAGCTGAATGCTGCTTCCCACGCCTCCTTCCCTGCGGCTGGGCATTGCATGAAGGTGGCCCCCTAAATTTGCAACTTGGCATCAGGCAGACCTCATTCCACTGACTTAGGAAATGCAAGGTAGGTTTAGGAGAGCACAACAGAATTGAAAAGTTCTACGGTAAGGACTCAAGAGCCAAGAAAACTGCGGGGACAGACAGACACAGACACGTGCATGCATGTGCACTGAGAAATGAGAGGCGTATTTTGACATTCATTCATTCACTCAAAAATACTTATTGATCAGCTACTCGGTGCTAAGCTCTGTCCTGGGCACTGGGGATGCAGCAGTGGACAAGACTACCAAGGTTCTCACTGTCCTGGAGCTTACACTCATTTCAGGGTTCTAGTGGGAGAGTTTCTCCAGGAGCCGGGATGTCATAGGGTTAATTTCACATTATAAAGTAAAACAGGTGGACACCACCCGAACCCCTACTTTCTAGACAAGAGATCTAAGCTCAGAGAGATCAGCCTGTCCAGGTTTGTGGACCTGGAATCTGATTCTAGATTCCAGGCCCCTTCTCTTTCTACTTACTGCTCAAAGCTAAGTAAGAAAGCCAAGCTGAGTATAGCACAGGGAAATACAAGATACTGTGGTGGCTCACAGAGAAAAAGAATGTGACAGTGAATATATGTATGCTCATGTATAAATGAAAAATTATGCTCTACGCTGGAAATTGACACAATATTGTAAACTGACTATAACTCGATAAAAAAAAAATGTTTAAAAAAAAAAAAAAAGAAAGCCAAGCTGAGAGAGACAGTGCAGTCCGGGAGAAAGAATGCAGCTGAAGTGTGCTCAAATAAGGCATTGCCTAATTCGATTATGTTTGCTAGGCTGCAATGTAATAAAACGGAGTCATCTCTTAAGCATCATCTCCTAATGTTTACTGAACAAGAAAGCAAAATTAAGACAGGAATTTCCAGGGAGAAAAGCACGTGTTTTAGGCTGAAATGTAAAGAGAATAGACCCAGAAGAAATCGATTCCTGATTATGTAACTCAGCTCTTTTGAGGGGATGCTGGGTACCCTGAGAGACTGGCCCCCCAGGAAAGACCAGGCTGGTGGCTGGAGGGAGATGCTGAGGGTGGGAGGTCCCACCGGAAGGACACCAGGATGGAGCAGAGAGGTTGATGGGAAGAGAATTGTCAAAAGGAAGGAGAGTTGCTGGAGGCAAGCGATAGTGAAGATCTGGGTGACCTGCTGGATTTATTTCAAACTCCTCCTCCAACCTCTCCAAGCCTCCAGCTTGTTCTCCCAGTGTCCCCTTCATGGGCAGGCAAAGTGATCTTCCTGGCAACAGTAGAGACTAGTGACTAGCATGTGGGCCCTAGAGCCAAGCTGCCTAGTTTTGAAGCTTAGTGTAGCCCTTCCTAAGCTGTGTGACCCTGGGCGGATTACTAGCCCATTCTGAGCATCCATTTCTTCATCTCCAAGTGAGGACTGAAATAGTGCCGTACTCATGGTTGTCATGAAGATCGAATGAACCAATGTGCTGGGCACATAGTAGATTCTCAGTTAACACTGAGGTGTTGTCATTATTTGACCTTTGTGTATATGACCCCCATTTCTAAAAACCATGAGTGGAGGCTCTTGGTTGCCTTCAGAGGAAAGATTGGCATTTGAGGTGTTTTGTGATCTGGCCTCTGCTGGACTTTCTAGTTTTCTGTATCACTGCTCTGTCTGTCCATCCCTGAATTCCCACTGGACTCAATGACCAGCAGCTCCTACCAGCACCTTGCTTTTTACTCTCTGCGCTTTGCTGGTAATTCTTCCTCTGCCAGGACCGCCCACTCTTGCCCATATGCCACATGGAGTCAGCTTTGAGACTCAACACCCTCCTTGGAGAGAATTTTCTGACCCTTTTGTCCACCCTGGAATTCACTGCTCCCTCTTGTGCCTGTACTGAGCCCTCCAGAGGGTTTGCCCAGGTTCCTTCATAATTTCATTGTTTTGAGCTGTTCACATGACCGTCCCCCTTACTCGACAGTTAGGACATAGGCCCTGCTGTTTCTGAACTCCTGTCCTGCCCACTTCTTAGCATCGTGCCTTCGTGCTGCTGAATGGATCTGGAGCATTAAAAAAGGAGAACGTGCGGGCCAGAAGGGGCCCCTGCAACCTGCTATTGTTACAAGTGAGCGCATGCCCCGTTATGGGGAAATGTGAAGTCCACGCAGAACCGTGAAAGGCTGTTCCGATTATCTCGCTGGATAAAACCCTTTGAGACGAAGAGCCGGGGGAGGGAGCGCTGCCTTTGCCTTCCCATCACTTCTGTAACCGGGAGGAAGAAAGCGAGGGTTCGTGTTTCTCCTTTGAGAAATTAGGTCACTGGGTGTTGTTAAGTGTGCCTTACAGAGCTATGCTAATCAGTTCTCTTCTGGCCTAAATATCTGGTAATTATCTTGGTTTTTTGCTTTGCCAGACTCGGCTTCCTAAAACAGTTCATCTACGCTGTTCCTTCTCAAAGCCTTCAGGGAAGAGGTTAATCACCACCACCAAACAGCAAGGCTCCCAGCTCCAGCCCCATGCCCAGTGCTGTTCCAAGTGTTTCAGGCCCACGGACTCCTCAGATCTCTGCACAATCTGGGAGGCAGGTGATACCATTATCCCCGGTTTACAGGCAGGGGACCGAGAATCACTGCTTCCGGGGACTTTGGCGCCTCTGCGTGGCTCTCAGACCCCTTCTTCCTCCTCATCCTTATCTCCCAGCTCCCACTCCCAGTCTTCATTCTGGTCATGCAGAGCACGTGGATTCCCAGGCATAAACCCGAGCTCCAGGGTGATGGTGATCCAGGGTCCCTGCCACCCTGTGCTCTTGCCCACCCAACCCAGGATGCCCGCCTACCTCCCATCTGTATCCCCCATGCATCCTCCAAGGTGTGGCTTGTATCCTGACTTGGCCAGAAAGTTCTCTCTGAGCTCCTGTTGCACTCGGTGTCCAAACCACCTGCTTTAATGTTAGGCAGCTCAGGGGTGGTGTGCACATGCATGTGCGTGCGTGAGTGGGCGTGTATGTGTGTGTGTGTGCATGCTTGTGTGATCACTTCCTTTCCATATTTAGATTATAAACTATATGAATATAGGTATCAAGTCTCTCTCTCTCTGCTTCTCAGCTCCAACAGAACACTGATCAAACTAGAAGATTCTCCTGACACGCTTCATTCATTAAGAAAAAAAGCAACAGCAAACATTTATTAAACATCTACTGTATACCAGACACCATAACCAGCACTGGGGTGCTGGGCTAGACCCTGACTGACTGTTGATGGACAAGCAAATGTGAAGAGAGAATTAAGGAAAAACCAATAGATTCGTGCCCATGTAGTTTTTGAAACCCAAAGTTCCATGATGCCAAGTTTGACCTAACTTAACAAATCATGCTGTCAATTACAAATAAAGTTAAATATGAAGTAGAAATATAGATTATATAGCTTAACACCTTCTGACTAGTTGGCTTGTTTGGAGAGATCTATTTTTAAGTTTGTATCTTTGTAACAGGGCAATCTTGCTGGGCTGTGATGCAAAGAATGATTATCATAATAACCGTATAATTGAGCTTTTAAAATACAAGGCTTCACTAACAAGTTGCTTAATGTCCAGACCACCCTCCCAGGATGGGACTCCTCATACCTACCACTCTGAAGGGGAAACTGAGGCTTAGTGAGTTTACATCATTTGCCCACGAGGCAGGGCAGCCAGAATTGCAGGTTAGGTCCAAAATCTGTATTCTTTACTGATTTCTATCTCTCTACTTCTGAAGTTCTAAAGTTATAGAAAGATATTTTGACCTTGTAGTAATATATTTTCTGTAAGGCCAGAAATAAATAAGTGAAAATTAATCTGACAATCTCCAAGCAGGCTGAAAAATACCTCTATGTTCCCCTTGGATTCGACCCCCATAATGGTTCCGCTCATTGACAGCTGATTGGTTTAAATAATTCATAGCCTCTCCTGAGGCCGTTGCTTAGAGTTGGCATTTGCTTGATGAGGGCTGTGACTGATGGGAGATTACAGGCTGACATGTTCCAGAGAGAGGCTCAAACAGTCACCTCCCCCAGCATCTTAAGGCAAATCTCTGTCAGGATCTCACTTTTGTAAAGCAATTTTGGGGTATTCTGAACATACGTGTGTTCCTAGCTTTCCTGTGACCAAAAGGAGAGGGTTGGCCGTGTTTTCTGGGACACATGGAGACATCTGCGCTCTAAGTCACTGCTCTGGCTGGAGCTGCACACTCCAAAGGTCTGCATGGAGCCCCCGCCTCCTGGCTCTCTAGGACGGAGCTTCATCGCCTTTCCAGGCTCACTGGTACAAATATCTCCTGCTATTAATATGGGGGGAACTCCAAGTTCTCCCAGCTGCTTGCCCAGGACTCATGGGCAAAATGGCTAGCCTCTTTGAAGAGAAGAGAAAAGAGGTATGATCCTGGAGATAAGAGGTATGCTCCTGGAGATAAGAGGTTTGAGATGGGGAGAGGGGCTGAGAGGGGTAAGATGGTGGTAACCAAAATAAAAGGGCACTTTTGAAGGAGGGCACCAAGGAGTGATGGGAAGAAAGAAACAGACCAAATTCTCAGAAAGAGAAGAAACACTTCCTCGGACCTGAGGTAAGAGAGAGAAGATGAACACAGACCTCGAAGCTACACCTGTTGGGAAAACCTGGCAGGGAAGCCAGGAAGGGACGCCAGGTGGGGCTACCTTCTGAATAGGGCAGGAGACTGAGAAACCACAAGCAGTGAAGGGGCTTCCACAGGCTGGCTTCAGAGAGGCTCTGTGCAGATAGCAGCCACTCTGATTAGCTGGGTCTTAAGATGTCAGATTTCCCAGCTTGTTGGGGTGACCTTGAACCTGGGAGCAATTTCAGTTTCCTTCCAGTTCTCAGTTCACACGATCAGTCCTCCTTCCCCAGGACTCCCAATAAACCCTCTGCTTCCCAGGACATCACTGTCATTATTCATCACTGGGTTCCCTACAGCAGGGCCCCACCCCAAACCAACTGAACCAGAACTGTGTTTGAATCAGACCCCAGGAGACTGGCACACATCGAAGTCTGAGAAGCAAACCTGGGCATGGCAAGCTCCGTGCGGGGCTCAGGACGGTGCCTACCTTACTGTTCTGATCCCGAAACACAGGGCTGGACATGTACTGGCATCTTAATAGACATGCATTGAAGGAGGGAAAGCATGGATCTCTACAGGAGCAAAGATGGTGGGGGCAGGGAAGGGGGGTCCGGGAAAGAAAGGAAGGCCATCAATCAATCTGAGTAGGCTGTAAGGATTAGGAGGAGAGAGAGAAGGCTGGAAGTTGAATTCTCTGAACTCAAATAATGTCAGAACTATCGGTAAAACTCTTATGTGGACGGTAGCCTGCCTATGAGACAGACGTCTTGCAGAAGACATATATTGATCTCTTACAAATTCTTAAATGCTGCGGGAACGCATCTCCATGGAGGGATCATTCCAGTGGGAAGAATAGTCTGGAGTAGGGTAGGCAGATGGAGAGGCAGGAGAGGGGAGAGAAGGGAAGTTTGGGTCCCAAGCCCTGGGAGAGAGCAAATGAGAGCTGGCCTCCTTTCTGCTGCACTGTTGCCAAAAGACGGAGAAAGGTGAGCGCAGATGGGGAGAGAAGGGCCGCGGACTCCACCCAGAGGTCCCAGCCTTTGTACCACGACCTCTCTTGAGCAGTGCACCTTACAGTTTGTGGAGCACTGGAGTTTTCACACATGTACCCTCAACTTGTCACTTCCAGGAGGTGAAAAACTCAGGCAGGCGGAAGAGGTGGCAGTGTGCTTCTGGAAGGGGGATATGCCTGTGAATAAGGGGGACAGGGTGATTTGATAGCA
The DNA here is from genome assembly GCF_009834535.1 of Camelus ferus. Lineage (NCBI taxonomy): Eukaryota > Metazoa > Chordata > Mammalia > Artiodactyla > Camelidae > Camelus > Camelus ferus. Next base: position 2,716,225 of record NC_045707.1, read on the forward strand.
GCGTCCCATATGAATTTTTCTAGATTGCACTCGATGGTGTGTGGGTCACAGGGCTTGGGGCCGCTGGTGGCCATCCTCCCTCATGATCAAGTTGAAGACAGACTTGGTGGCACCCGTGCTTGACCAGGTCAGCCCTGGTGATGGAAGAGATGGCTTAGCTGGTACCCACTCTGCAGCTGAGAGCTGTGGGCTACTGTTGGTCCCGGCTGAGGGTGCCACGTGGTGGGCTCAGACCAGGCTGTGTTCTTAGCTCTCTTACTTATGAGCAGGAGGAAGGGCAACCATGGGAAAACTGTTCCACCTCTTCTGGCAAATGCTTCCTCCAGATAAAGCCAGGATACACTCACTCATTCTCTTTTAATTCTTAAACCATACCTGTGATTGGGACCCTAGTGCAGGCCACTGAATGAGCTGGATTGAACACAGGAAGTTGGACTCCCTAGGCCATGCTCTGACTCTCTGTGCCAGGCTGCAGGGGAGAGGGGGCGATGGAGGCTCCAAGTGGGCGCTCTGGAGCTGGACTTGAATCCCCGCTCCCTGCTAATTAAGGCTGTGTGGCCTTGATCAAGTCACTTAATCTCCCTGAGCCTCAGTTTCCTCATCTGTAAGACAAGTTTTAGTATATATTTATGCTGCCATAATTTTATGTGTACGCTGCCAGCCTAGATTCGGGTTTGCAGGGGCTCCCAACACAGTCGTAATGAAAAGTACTCACAATAACATCTCTGTCTCAATAATCTAACAATAACTGTCTCAAAAGTTGTTCTGGAGATTAAAATGAGGCTCTACAAGTCAGTCATTTAGAACTGTGCCTGGAATACAGTAAGTGCTCAATCAATGCTCACTCTCATTATTCATAGGGTTGGTGAGAGGATGAAATAAAGTCATTTTGTTCTTCTCTGTCTTGATTTTCTGACGACGGCTTTCAGAATCTGCAAGATCATTCTATATCCAAAGATTCCAAGATGCGAGATCAAAAATGAATAGTCCTTTCCCCGCTCCTCCTTCTCTGACCCAACAGGTAAGCTCCGATCAGATTCTAAAGCCAGGTGGGACTGAGTTCCATCCTGTGACACACACACTCCACTTTTTTATGTTGACTTTTCTCAGAGCACTGGGAGTACTTCCAAGATGGCGAGTCTCACTGTCTGGATAACAGTAGTAAGAATCATGTGCCATCAAATATCCAGGGGGCCTGTTGGGCTACTTTAGGGTTCTGATGTCACCCTGCGAGTGGAAGGCACAGTTGTCATAGCAGTGTCAGGGCTCCGAAGTACCCAGCACACGCTCCCTGACTGCTGTTTCTCTCTCCTGCCTTAAACCTTTTCCCTTGTGACTACAGCATCCTGCCCCACCTGTTCTCTCTCCATAGGGAGATATTTGAAAAAGAGAGAGAAGGAAAAGAAAGGCTGGTTTTAATATTCTCTTACTACCACTAACAACAGTGACTACAGCAATAATAACACAGTGACAGGAGTGGCCACGGTTCCTCCGGAAGTGTGCCATTGGCACTATCAAGCCGAATCCTCGCAATGACCCTAGGAAATCGATGTGGCTCCCATCCCTGATTTTGGGAGGCACAGAGAGATGCACTAGATTTACATCCACATGCCTGGGCCACGGTGGATGCTGACCAGTCACCCCAGGCCTGTGCGATACAGAACACTGTGTGGTTCCAATCCTTGTGGGGTGGGGTCCTCCTGGGCTATCTCTTGGGAAGGCCAGACATGGAATATTTGCTGCCCCACGTGCATTTTTGCAGACAAAGTTGCTCTTGCCCTTCCTGTCGTGCACTTTGACCTTTCATTACAACTGTCTTGGAAGTCCCTCCAAACCCAAATCTAGGTTGGCGGCAGCAGATTCTTCTCTGGTTGGGACCACGGCCCTCTCTTTAGAAGAGTATTTGCCACCTGTCCAATGCAAATGGCCACCATTGACATGTCCCGACCACCTGTCACTCATAGATCCCAGTTTAGGACCTCATTCAACAGCACTCATTTTGCAAACAAAAAACGTGAGGCTCAGAGAGGCCTAAGGACACCAGCTGGCTCCTATTTAAAGTCATTCGATGCTCAGATCCACGCTGTGGAGCCCTGCCTTAGACCATCGTGTCAACATCCCCTTCCTCATGGGGCTACTGTGAGGTTTGACTTGTGGGGCTCTTTGGGAAGGGGTTTGGACGCCTTTTGCTTCTGAAGTGCTAGATATTCTCTGCATTCTCTGTCTGTCAGAGGAAGAAATGGAGGCTTGGCGAGGTGAAGAGCCTTGATCAAGGTCCTTATGCTCAGAAGCGGAAGATGCAGACCGCCTTCTAGCCCAGATTCTCTGCCTCCACATCCAGCGCCACTTTGTCTACCCCACTGCTGGGAACACCTGGGGCCAGCCTCGGTGAGTGTCCTGGGTAAACGGCAGGGACCTCGTTTCCCTCAGCTGCCTGGTGGAAGACTTGTCTCTCTTTCTGCTTCTTATAACATGAAGTGTGTGTGTGTCTGTCTCTGTGCATGCATGCACGCACTCGCACGCGTGTGTGTATTTAAAAAATCTTTTGTCAGCACCAGATTCATCTGAAATTGCAGCAAGAATAATACTTCAGTGTCCTCTTTACTCTTCCTGGTTCTAACAATCTTACAGTATCAAACAGCCTCCGCTTCAGAGCAAAAATAATAATGAATGACTTAAAATAACTCTGCTGAAGAAACTGAAGGTTTGATTTGAATTGCAGAGAGAATGACTCCCTTTTTGTTCTCTCTCTTCATTTCCTGGTGACGACGGCTTTCAGAATCTGCAAGATCCTTCTATATCCAAAGATTCTGAGAGTCAAGAAAAACCAGTCAAATGATCTGATCTAAAAGTGTTATTTGTCAGGTATCTATCCTGGTAATTCCAAAATACCACCAATGTCATCTTAAGAATAAGAAGCATTGACGTTCTAATCTCTCCCTTAAGCATTCTCTGGTCCACGGAGAATGATACGGTTTCCCCACCTCTGTACTGTCCACACGTTCATCTTCCTCTGGGATGATCAGACTGGTCCATATGCCACAGAAGCCTATTACAAGCTTATCCCATTAATCACTGTGAGCCACATCAATAGGGAATTCTCAGAAGAAGCTGAAATGCAGATTTAACCAATGTAGCCCTATCTAAGCAGATTCATTATAACTCCTTACATAGGTCCCCAGAGGACATGGCAGGTCATGGGTGTACTGTACGTTTCAATAGAAACCCTACTTAACCCACATGGGCATAAATGAAACTGAAATTACCAGAGAAATATACACTGGCGTTTGCTGACCCTGTGGCTCTCTGTTCAATCATAATAAAGTTCTGTGGATTTAATCAATTTTCTCTGTAGAGCTTCACAGCAGACAGAGCTGTGAATTGCCCATTTCTGTTTTGGCTTTGAGAATAGTTCTATTCAACCAAGTAGCCAATGGGAACGCAGCTAATTAATAAAAGTACATTCCTTTTAGGTACAATTTAGAGTATTATTGTGGTTCGACTGCCCCATGATTGCATGGATTCAAACAAAGCCAGTGTGGAGGTTGCTAAAATGAACTTATTACTCAGCTTTTATTTACAAAATGTATTTTGAGGCGCCAAGTCATGTGGTGATCATGCCATGATGATGCTGGTGGTTGAAGAGAAGAGGGAATTGGTGTTGGGTTTGTTGATGAGTGGAAACCCGGAGGGGAGGTGGGCTGCTCACCAGACATACGTCCCAGGTGGAATGAGGCCACATCAAGTTATGGAACTGTTACATTCCCAAACGCCAACCTAGCTTGCAAAGTACAGAAGAGTGAATTGCATCCTGTGCTGGTGGAGATTTAAGACACCTAATTCGGGGTAAGAGTAAGAAAACCTTACTTTGTCTAACGTTACAGGAGGATAGCCAACAAGTTAATGGAATTGGGAGGCAATGACCACAACTCAGAAGTTCAAGTTTTAACCCCTGTGTGAGTCAAAGTTGCTTCCTCATTCTCCTCCACCTCTGATCTTAGAGAATCAGCCCACTTTCTAGATCACCTTCTAGACCTACCCTCTGTCCACACATTCACACTTGACCCAGTTCCCCCTTCTATCCAAAGACTCGACCCAATTCTCGAGCCTTCTCCCCCACAGTTCTGACCCAATTCTCTCATCATTTCCACAAAGACGTGACCCAATTTGCCTCCATCCTTCGCCATGCACATGCGATAACGTTCCCCCTACACCTCCCCACACTACGGATCTGACCTAATTTCCGCCTCCATGCTAATCATTCACACCTGTTCCCCACCTTCCATCCCAATGGACCGGAGCCAGAACCATTACCTCCTCATCCTGCACACAGGACACTAGCCCCTTCTCTAAAAGTACTGAAGACCCAGCTTCACTTCTGCATGTCAACCTTTTCTCTGCTTGAGAACACTCACGGGGATGGTGTGACATGACCTGATTCTCCCACTCCACAAACCCTACTCAGGTCACCCATCTCCTTGCCCCTGCTCTTCCCAAGGACACTCTGTGTTATTGCTGGAATGTCCAGCCCTCTGACACAGCCAACATTCCCAATTAAAGTCTGCAGCACAACCCAGAGCACACAATTACCGTGGGACCTGGCATGGCCAGAGGAAACGGTACAGCTGCCTGTGACTTCATCTGATATGCAGTTATTAGGTTATTTTTAAAGAAATCATCTTGTTGACAGCATATCTGTCAGCAGTTTGAATTTTCTTTCTTTATAAAAAATATGATGTGTGAATAGTTCCAGTGAAGTGGGGTGACTGACAGTCAGGGACAAAAAGGTCCTTACTGGAAAGTGTGGAAAAGAGCAAATAAATGCACCTGCCACTGAACACCCCCCTTGCTACATCAGTAGGACTCCTTAAGAGGTTATAGGAGATGACTCTCCGTGGACTCCTCATTCTTGGCTGCTACCTAATTAAAAAGTAAATATGTTTCAATTATCACAAATGATTTTTATTTATCCACTGGAACCAGACCACAATCATTTATGCATTTTATAAAAGCTGCTAAAGAGCCATCAGCTGACAAGGGCATTACGCACTATCAATTTTGGGCACTAATTTGGATGAATAACCTTGGGGAAGGGGCGACTGGTTGAGGGAAGACTGGAGAAGGCTTTTGTGGCACTGCTCTAGTTTCCATAACTGTCCATTCATCCTTGTCTAAATGTCCACTAATGCTTGATGCAGAAAGAGTCCGTCACACTGTTTCTTTTTCTCTGAACTTGGTTGTGTTGGGGCGATACTTAGGGTGGAAGTAGGATTAGAAATAGTTGTTGTTTTAAAAAAATCTAGCATATTGATGTGAATAGGATTTTTCTTCTAAAATGAAGTCATGCAAGTTGAGAGGCTTTGGATACTGTGAATAATGTTCTAAATGTTAGCCATTGTTACGATGTTAATCCCTAGTATCATCATAATCAGCACCACCACCTTCATGGCTACCTCTTCATCACTGTCACCATCAGCATCATCACTACCAGCTCCATCACCACCAGTTTCAACCCAGTTAGTCACCTTTGGCATCACCACCACCACCATCACCATCTTCATCACAACCTTCATTGTTACCACTACCGTTACCACCACTGTATGTGAACATCTCCGATCCTGATCTTTACCTCTTATATTCTTTCCCCCTGTCATCCTCTATATTTGCAGTTCTAGCCTTTATAAAGAATAAGAAAGAAAAATAGAAAAAATCTTTTCCTATTTTAAAAATTATTTTAAGAATTTTTATCTTTTCTTCATAAGTTCGAAGCTCAAGATCTGTCTCTCTCTTTCTCTCTCCCTCTCATTTTTTTTCTATTTTTGGTTATATTTCTGTGACTCTTCCTTTTTCTTCATTCCTCCAGCATCACTTGTAGTTGGTTTAAACCTCAGTCTAAAGTAACTGATGCAGCACCTGAGAATATTGAAAATGCTTCCCGATGTCCTCGTAAAGATACCAGACTCTTTATGTTTGGAAACTGCAGGATGAAGAGCAACTAAATTATTTAATCTTTTGTGAGGAAAAAAGTACAATTCTTCATTTAGAGGAAATGTTTCTAAAATGGAAGAAGGCAGTAATCCAAATCTTTGATCAGCTTCTGGTACCTAAGCACCATGATGTGCACACTGGTGACATCCAGTGAAGGCCTGCTGAATTGAATTGGAGTGTCAGCTTTTGGACTGGAAAGGAATTAAATCCATAGCCCCTTGGGCCGCCTTTATTCTCAATCTCTTTTTGGGTCATATCCCTAATCTCTCCCACTTCTTCCTTTTGTCTTTTAGCAAAATTCATGACCCAGATGCTGAAGCAAAATTGACCATTTGGAATCCATTGGGTTGATAGGGTTTAAATTCCAACTCCACCAATCATTAGCCTGAAAAAAAAATCACTTAACTTCTTCTGGTTTTAGTTTTCTCATCTTTGTCACGGTAATCACTGCTACACAGGAAATGTTGTGGAAATTGAATGAAATAAGGTATACACAGTAGCCCCCAAAGTGGCCAGCCCATGGTAGATGTGTGCTCGGCACATGCATGTTTCATGTGGAATGTCACTTCCTCCTCTCTCCATGGTGTGTATTTCTGGTACAGCCAAAGCATTGGCTTTGGCTCTTGGGGCTCAATTCTCCCTCTACCATCAACTTATCTTTACAGTGCTCAGCCCATAGGGGAATCTGATCATTGAATTAGGGGAATGTGACATAGGCAGGCCAGCAGGCAGTGCTCCCAGGTGAATTTGCTGCCTCTTTACTCACTGTAGGAGCCCTATGACACAGCCCATCTCCACGGATGGGGATGTTCCCCATAGCTTGGTGATGCTTAGAGAAGAAAGTCCCAGGCTGGAGTAAAGAGGGCAAAGAGGGAGTCCTAAACCTGACTTTCACCTCTGCACCTGTTAACTGTGTGAATCTGGGCAATTAATCTTTCAGCTCCTTCGTTTCCTCATCGGCTACATGGGGCTCCTAAAGCAGACTCTGCATGTTGGTCTGAGGATAAAATAAAAACATTTGAGTGCTCAAATAGGTGTTGCTTTTCTCCTTTTCCTTCCCTCTCTATCCTCTTTCTTTTTGAAGACTTCCTTTCTATGCATTTCCTCTTCTTCCCAGGTTCTGTGATAACAGATTTTGAGAATTGCTGGTGGCTCACACATGGCTTGTATGGAACCTGCAGTCGTTAGGAGACTGGCCACTAAAAAATCCAATAAGTGATAAATGTTTGATTACATAAATCAGGACAACCACACAATGATTGGGAATCATTAAACTGTGAGATCCAATGAAGCCAAAATAATAATTGCATTGAAAGTGGACAGATACACCCTCTGATTTGTTTGAAAATACTACCCTAGTTTATCATTGATGCTCAATCATGCAATTATTAAAAAGAAGACCTCCAAAGTGACAATACTAATAATGGTGATAAATCTTCCCAACACGGAGGGCTCTCATTTTGTTTTAATTGAAGGGAAGCTATGAAAGTGTTTTCCCTCATTTGAAAAAAAATCTTCCTTTTTTCTCAGACCATCTGTCTGGCTATTAAAATCCCATCAGCTTCATTGCGAGAACACTTACTTCCCCCACGCCTGCCATCCCAAAGGGGGCTCTTAGAGCCAACTAGTCCATGATCGCTCAGGCCCCTCCGAAGGGGAGGCATGCTGCTCCCGACTCTTTCTTTGAGGCCTCCTGCCTTTCTTTCCTGGTCTCTCCATTCACGGTTGCACAGACCCTGTGATTCATTTCCAGGCCCTCACATTAATGCCCAGAAATTAGTTTATATCTTTAATAAATGTGTTACTTCATTCAACTGTTTAAGAAATCACTGTCTCTTCTCAGTAGTCTAAACTCTAACGAGACAGTGCTGGATCTTCCCGATAAACAGGCTCGGGGTGAAGTTCAACACTTCAAGTTCAGAGCGTGCTTCCTAGGTGAGGGGCGTGAAGCCCACCAAACAAAGTGATTGAGTCAGGACCAAAGGTAAGGAAGGAGATACCGGTGTTCCCTGCTCTGACCCCACATCTGGGTTCCTGACCCTTAAGACTCTTCTGATCACATTATTTCAAACCCATCCTATATGCCCCCAAATCCTTTCTGCCACTGCTGTCATGAGACAGTTGTCATTGTTATTAAAAGGTTGAATTTCCTCTCCCCCTCTGCCCCCGGTCACAATCATTACTGAGAAATCTCATAGTGCCTCTTCACTCTAGGGGCAAATCCCTCTATGTTTAAAAGACTCTAGCGTAAAGAAGGAAATCCCTTCACCTCTGGTAGATGCAGAGGGAAGAGCTAATTCCTCTCACTCTGGTGGTCTTGGGAGGGGGCATCTCCTGAAGACCCTGCAGGAAGACAAAGGGAAGACCCTCTAGCTCAAGCCAGCGTGTCAACAAGGGAAGTGGGTTCACGGCCTCTCTCTCTGTGGACTGTAACCCACACCACTGTCCTTCCTAGAGGGAAGAATGGGTCAGATTGTAACAAAGAGCTAAGGGTTCCTGATGCCACCGAACGGCTCTTGTAGTTCAAGCAATTTCTAAGGATTGGCCTCTGACCTTCTCTTCGCGTTCCATCATACTGCCCCTTTATCATCTAAAGAAAAAAGCTGATGAGTAATGGGGATGGATGGACACTCGTCTCTCCCTCTTTCAAAGCCGGTGGATGGTTTATTAGTCACAATGGTGCTCTTGCAAAGTGAGTGGTGGGCTATTTTGGTATCCGAGATGAACTTAGTTGGTTTAGGGGTGAACACTTAAACAAATTTAATCTGAGTATTTTTAATGTGTGTCACAAATGTAACTAGAGCATTAAACCAGGGATTCCTTAGATATTATTGCTTAGAATGAAGCTAAAATTGAGATCAATTTAAAAATAGGTGTTTGATTAATAACAATATAGGTGGTACCTGGATATGGCAAAAATAATGCAGGTGGTACCCAAAATACTGAAGGATGGGATATCTTGATTTAAAACAACGTCAATCATCTTTTGAGCCCCTATTCTGTGTGCAAATCCCTTATGCAGATTATTTTAATTTTTATAACACATTGCTTGCTAAATATTATTATTCATGTTGCAGGCAAGAAATGGCCGTTCAGTGAGATTAGCCACCCTGCCTGAGGATCCAGGGCTAATCAGGATTCAAACCCAGGCCCGTCTGATGCCCAAACAGGGCTCTTTCTGCTGGATCCTGCTGCCGAATCCATCTGGGAAGAAACTAGGGCAGGAAGTGGTTGGGTTCTAAGGAAAATCTATGGTCCTGGGCTGCTCCAGTGTGTGGTTCTGTCGTCTGGCCTGGAATTTTAGCCTGAGCCCTGGCCACAGGGTCTGTGGCTTCATCACTCACTCCACAAGTATTTATGCCCTGCCCAGTGGTTCTCTCTGCTCTCCGGGTCTCAGCGAGTTCTCCTTCTGCAGTGTTTCTGGAGCTGGAAAGGGTGTCTGTCCCTGCCTGGGGAGAGGCAGGCCCCTCCCCACTTTCTGTGCTGCTCCTCTTCCCTCTGACCAGCTGTCCTGGACTCTCTGGCCCCCATGTTCCATCTGCTCCAAGAGCAGACAGACCTCCATGCCCAGGTCTCCTCTGCCCATCCTTTCCATGCTCTCGCCCCTCCCCCACCAACCTCGTTGTGCTGAGCTTCTGCCTCCCATTATCCCTCCTGTCCCTGTCTCCTCCTCTCCCTTGGCTTGAAAAGCCACTGACTTAGGCATGGGGTTGGGGAGGGGGTTCCTTTTCCCCTACATCCCTCTTTCCCTCATATCAGCCGCCCCACCCATTCTGCCTCTGGTCACGTCCTTGTAGCCCTGGCATCAGGTACCATGGCCGCGGAGGCCTGTTGGGAAGCCTGAAAGGCACAGTGCTCTCAAGCTGGAGGGGAAGCCCTTTGAAACAGACCTTCTGGGTTCTCATGTTTTCCTGTGAACTTGGTCCCTGGGGGAGGGACTCGCTATTCCAGGACCGAAGGCGGGAGAGTCGCCTCTTCTCTGAGCTGCTGCTTCTATGGCAAGCCAAGACTCCAACCAATTTATTCCTCCTTCCCTCCCTCCCTCCATCTGTCCTTCTATCCTTTCTTCCTGTCCTCATTTTCTTCCTTTATTCATGGAAAGATTTTGCTGAGAGCCCACCATGTGCCAGACACTGCCTTAGCTGCTTCATTCCAACTGGTCAATCCCCCATTTCTTAACCAAGTGTCCACGTGTGCCAGGCACCACGCCAGGCAAGGGGCACAGAGGCCAACCTGACACCATCATGTTTCAGGACCCTTACTGTCTGGTTGGGTGGACAAGGACTTGAAAACAGAGAGGTATGGGAGAGTACACAGATCTCTGTGCATGTCTGAACTGGCAGGGGAGCAAATGCTGCCAGTGGCGCTCCTTTGGCATTGCAGCCCGTGGGAAAAAGGCGAGGGTTGCCACGTGGCTTCTGGCTTTGATCAGTCCGCATCCCTCCCTTCACTGTGTCAGAATGAAAACTGGAATGCCAAGATGATAGAAACTGTTTCCTGCCACAACCCACCCCAGATATAAATCTCTAAGTAGAATCTCCTGGTCATACAGAAAATCCCAAAGGGGAAAATAATCTCCATTTCTCAGTGCTATTTGGGAATTCTCTTTTGCCAAATCCCACTGCCCTTTCATGGGACTTTGTGGGACAGATAGAGAAGCCCAGAGCTTATCCAACAGTGCAAGCAGGGATGTAAGCTGGGAGGAAGGAGGATGAAGAGATCCTGGAGTGAAGTTGGCCGGGCCTCCTAAATGTGGGGTTGCATCTGCCCTGAAGAGGCAGCAGCAGAGTGTGCGGTCCAGAGGGGACTGCTGGTGCACTGGAACGGCCAGATCCCTTCAGTTACACAAGCATTACTCACCTCCTATGGTGTGCCAGGCACTGTGTGAGGTGCTGGAAGCTAAGCGCTAGACTGGGACCAAGGCATGTGGGTTCTAGACCCAGCACTCTTGCAAGCTGGCTCCATGGCACCAGGTCTCTCCCCTCTCTGGACCTCAAGTTCTTGGATTATAAGGTGAGGGTCTGGACTAGGTGAGCTTCCTGGATACATCGCTAGTTGCCTTCCTTCTTTCCTTCCCTTGTAGCAATAGAATCTCTCATTTTTCACAAGGCAGGTGGCTATCTGGAATAACAATTATGTTTTCCAGACTTCCTTCTAGCTAATGTGTGGTCCCACATAACAAACTTCTGGCCAATGAGACCGAAGCAAAAATGTTGTGTGATATCTTCCAGGAAAACTTCTTAAGAGCTATGCAACAGGTGCCTTTTGCCTTTGTGTCTTTGTGCCATCCTCCACCTTGATGCCTGGAATGTGGAGGCAGTGGCTGGAGCTCTGGCAGCCACTCTGGACTGTGAGGTCAAAGGCCACACACTACAGATGGTGGGGCAGGTTGCTGGTAGGAGACTGAACTGCTAACCAGTTTGTGGAGCCTCCAGACAAGCCTTGTATTTCATGTCTCCAGATTAGTCTACTTGAGAGAGAATAAACTTTTTGTTGTATAAGCCACTGTTAATTTTTTTTTTTCCTGTTGCTTATAGTCAAATCTAATTCTGATAAAAGCTCCAAAATCCCTACCAGGGAAAAGATTCTAAGCTTGTGACATTAGGGGAGTTCTTTAAGCACTCACTCCCTGTACTTGACAGAATAGTGACCTGCCAAAGATGTACAGGTTCCAATTCCTGGAACCTGTGAATATGTTTCATATAGTAAGGGGCAATCAAATTTGCAGACGGAATTAAAGGTGCTAATCAGCTGACCTTAAAATAGATTATCCTGGATTACCCAGGAGTCCCTATAGTCATAAAAGTCCTTAGAAATGGAGGAGGGAGGCAGAAGAATAAGCATCAGAGGACTGCAGTATGAGAAAGACTCTGTCTGACTTGTTGGGTTTGAAGATGGAGGAAGGGGCCATTGACCAAGGAATGTGGGTGGCCTCTAGAAACTGGACAAGGCATGGAAACAGCTTTTCCCTTAGAGCCCCCAGAAGGAACAGAGCCCTGCTGACATCTTGATTCTAGCCCACGGAGACCTATTTCAGACTTCTGACCTACAGAACTGTAAGACAATAAGTCTGTGTCATTTTCGGCCACTAATTTGTGGTCATTTGTTACAGCAGCGAACGCACGTGTGGAATGCCGGAAATGAATACACAGCCCCTGGTTTCTTACTGGCAAAGTGACACCATACTACCCCCACGTTATAGAGTGCTGTGTGGCTTGAGGAAGGTGATGCATGAGTGGTCCCTAGGATGGGCCCAACACACAGGGGACTTTCAAACACATTAGTTCTTAGGGAAAATCGTCCCTTTCTCTTACACCTCTAGTCAATCACCTTTAGCCATTAATGCCAATATTAGCTGAAATACACTGATATGAAGTGCTCAGGGCTGAACTGACAGCTTTTCCAAATTCAGGCACTTTGAATTTATTCGGTGCCTAGGAGGAAGGTGGTCATCATCTTCTTAGAGCTGAGGAAACAGGGCCAGTCTGCCAGTGGCAGAGGTAGGATTTAGCTCCATGTTCATCAGAGCCCACTGCTCCAAAGGCTTGCTTCTCAAAGTGTGGTATCAGCCCCACCTGAGAACCAGAAACACAGGCTCTGCCCCAACCTGGACCTCCGCATCAGCGTCTGCAGTTCAGCAAGATAGATCCCTAGGGGATCACTGTGCACACCGAAATTTGAGAAGTACTGCTTTAGACCCAGAAGTGCTCCGTTCTCTCCTTGCCCTTACTCTTTAAGAGGCAGCCTCAGTTGATTTAATTTCTTTCATCTGCTTTGGGCCTTTCTCCTCTGTTCTATTTGGCAAACTCCTATTCATCCTCCAAAACCCACTTCAGAGGGCGCTTCCTTAGGACCCCTTCCCCACCTCCCCAAATAGAATTGCTCTTTTGTCTGGCCCTGACACAGGCCTTCACAGTGCCTGAGATCGCTGGGAATGATCTCAGTACATGCCTGTCTCTTCTATGCCTCAGTCTTCTTCAGAGCAGGGATATGTCTTCTGTCATCCAATCAACATTGACTAAGCACCTAGTAGGTGCCAGGTGCTGATCTTAGTCCTGGGCTTTGGAGTAAATAGGACTGAAAAGGGTCCTGGTTTCATAGACCTTATATTCTGGTTGGAAAAGAAATAATATATACTGTAGGCAAATTCAGGGAACGTAAACTGTGAGGAAGAAAATAAAATAGACAAGAGAGACTGGGAACACGCTGGGTACTGTTAGCGGAGGGGATCAGGCAGATCAGCCCCCATAGGAGCTGACTTGTTTCTGTGCCTCACGAATTAACACGGGGCCCAACGTATCAAATATGCAAAAACTGTCAGATTGGATCAGATCTGACCATTCTCCCAGATCAAACTGCGTGTCTTTAAGTTCACGTCCTTTCAGAGATATTGTTAGGCTTTTTTTTTTTTTCTACTAAGAAACACGTGAAATTCCCTTCTTCTCTATGAAGTCTCCTTAATAGGAGGTAAAAATTTTAAGTAGCGAATCCCACCTTCTCCGGAAATACCCCCGCCTCTCTCTCTCTCTCTTCGGCTAGCACAAACAACGGTAGACTGTCTCCCTGGCGTCTGCCATTTAGTTATTGAATAAAGCCCACCGCGTGATCGGCACAACAGGGTGCACTTTCCGAACTGGGGTCAAGGTCAGAAAATGTCAGCCTCGGAAAAAAAGAAGCTGTGAGGGTGGCACAAAATGGGCGAGAGCCTCTCATTTTAAAAGTAACAACTTACCCTAGAGATGCTGAGTAAAAGGGAGTAGATGAGGATTGCCTTCCACCTGAATCTTATCAGCAAGCACTGCCTGGAATGCTGAACGTTGATGCATTTATTTCCAGATGCATGGCTTTATTCACTCTGTTAGCTGCGACGCTCCGCCTGGGCTGGTGGTGTTTTGCTTACGTTTTCAGCCCTCAGAAGACAAAGACTCTGCCTGTAATTTGCCATTGGCAGAGAGGAGCGTTTGCAAACTCGGATGCCTACAGAGGCCAGGGGAAGGCCAGGGGAAGGCCAGGGGAGCCCAGCAGCCTCAAAAGACACTCGGGAGCTTTGGGGACTTTCCAAGCCAGAAGGGGGCCCAGGGTTACAAAACTCTTGACATTTTTTTCCCCCAAGGGAAGCCAAAGACAGAGCTTTTATAGGAAAATTCTCAATTTGTAGAACATGTGAGGGCCAAACATAACTCGCTTGCAGGTCCCCGTGGGCAACTGTTGGTATGATCAATAGTAACCCCCCCCGCCCCCCGATAATAACAGCGCCTGGCATTTACTGAGTTTTTATTATGGACCGGCATCTTGCTAAGCACTTTGCACGGAGCATCTTACTAAAATTTCACAACCAATTCATGCGTGAGATACACTTTCCCCCATTTACACCCGGAGAAATCAACTTAGAAAGGTGAAGTTCCTTGTCCAAAGCCACAAAGCTGGTAAGGGATCAAGGGGTGGGGGTGGGGGGGCGGGATTTGAACCCAGTCTGTCCGATGCCAGAGCTGACCCGAACTCCAGGCCTGGCTAGAACATAATGCGCATTTTCATTATGATGATGCTGGGGAAAATCTGAGATTAAATATGCACCATAATCTCAGATGCAAGGTTTTTTTCCCTATATTCATTCATTCAACAGTGACTGAGTACCTACTATGGGCCAAGCACTGGGCAAAGCTCTGGAGACACAGGTGTGGCATCACTCTATCCAAGATTAAAGGCACCATCTTCTTCCTGCAAATTTCTCCTGTTTGACCTGTCTCAGTGGAGGTCATTCACTGTCACTCCTTACTCAACACAAGCAACCATCCCAGGTCCTGTGGACCCTCTGATGTCTGTTCTTCTGCTTGACAGCCCCATTGCCCCTGCCCTGGGTCAGCTGTCTCATCACTCACCGGTCTCTGTGATCATCTCCTTCCTGGACTCCCTGCTCTGTCCTCCTCTTCTTCCCATCTCAACTTCACACGGCTTCCTGAGCCATCCTTCTAAAATGCAAACCTGATCCTATCATTTCCTTCTCAAAATTCTCCTCTTTGGCTTCTTTACATGTGAACCATCTCTGTCTAATTTCACTTCTCAGTATTAATACCTTCCCCTTCCTCTCCTCCCACACCTGGTCCTCCAGCAATACTAGAACCCTTCTGAGGTCCCCCAAACACCCCATGCCCTCTCACACCTCTTCCTGGAACAATCTCTCCACCCCTGTGTGTGCTTGCCTGTGTCCCCATCGCTCCTAGAGGGCGGGGCCCCAGAGCCTAGGGCGGTCACTGGCGCACAGCAGTAACTGAGTACATTTTGTTGAAGAAATGGACCTGGGAACTCGTGGTCTGGAGGTGGAGGCAGAAATGGAAACAGGCAACAGAGAAGACGGAAGATGCTGTGTTGGAGGCATGCATAGATGCTGTGGAAGGAAAGAGGGAGGAAACAGGGTGGGAGGTGGCAGAACTGTTAGGGGAAGTGACAACTTAGCTGAGTCCTGAAGACAAGTGGAATGCGGTTGGGGTGGACCTCTAGGCAGACGGCCAGGGAGAGGGAATATCATGACTTTACCTCCTTCCCTTCCACAAACTGCAGAGAGAGGGCTGTTCATGCACACTGAGGCATCCTTCTGTTTTCAAAGCCGAAGGGAAAACCTGACAACCCCTCCACTTTTCCCTACTCAGCCTTGAGTAAAGAGCACATCCTAATTTAAGCTTCAAAGTTTGGAATTCTTAATCATGCACAGAGTACAAACAGCACTTTCTGCTCAGCCTTGTCTTCAGCTTCTCAAAGAAATGTATTTATAGGTTTGGGGACCAAGGGGAAGGTGTAAATATAATTCATATAATAGAAGGTTGTGCCCAGGTTTTGGGGTTGGACAGGCTTGGGTCAGAATCCCAGCTCTGCCACTTGCTGTGTGACCTTGGGCAAGTTGCTTAACTTCTCTGAGCCTCTTAAGATGGAGATAATGGGTATCACGGCACATACCTTCAAAATTGTGAAGATTAAATAAAAGCTAATCTCTTGAAAGCATCTAAACAATGCTCAGCCCAAAGGAAAGGCTCAATGAGTGATTTGTTATTATTATTGTTATTATTGGTGTTAATGCCAGAATAGTCGTTTTTCAAAATAACCTTTGCAAAATACATTGGAGGAAAATTCAGGAACAGAGTTCTGTCTTAGGGAAAGGTCAAGAAGGATAAAGAAGATGACTCGTGCAGACAGAGATCCAGGTTGAGGGAAAAACATGGCAGAAAAGAATGAATGACTTTACGCAGAGAAAGTGAGAAAGGAGAGCATGGGGACAAAGCTGGGACAAAGAAAGGTCTAGGGTTCAGGAACAGCCAGTCGTCAGTGAATTTTGCCCCAAGGCAAGACTGGGGAGAGGCTGGCCCTGGGATGTGTAAATTGATTGCACGGTGAATGCAGCAGCAAAGCAAGGTGCTGATCCCTTAGCAACCATGCATCTGGGATCTGTACCTAATCCTTCGCATCCTTGTGAGCAGCTGGAAGACTCCCCAAAGTCAAGGAAGTTCAGGGAAGAGTGAATAAATATAGTGTCAATAAGGAAAAAGGGGAGGCAGCTCCTCAGAGGCTGACCCAGGGCTAAGTCAGTACCTCCGGGCCAGGTGATAACGCAAGGATTTGGATTGCGAGCAAAGGGGACAGCTGCCCAGGAGGGAACAGGCTCGCAGTGGCTTATCAGCTTCCTGAAGCTTTGTGGCAAAGCTGTGGCCCAGGAGGCACCCAGAGAGCACCCCAGATTGCGGGGTGTTAGGGAAACCCTAGCCTCTTCTCAAGTGTCCTTCTGCTGCAGTTCCAGCCAAACCTGAGAGGGACAATGGGTCAAGAGGAGGCTTGGAGTTTTTGTTGAAAAGCCCACCTCCCTCCCTCCCCAGCTGGGAGCTCCCTGAGGGCAGGCACCATTTCCCTAGTCATTCACTCAACATTCAGCTCCTAAGCACGCTTTCATTGCCAAGGCCAACACAGCCTCTGGCCTCTACTCATGGTCTCCTAGTGGGACACAGATCATAAACAAGTAAAAAGAAAAAAGTCAATGTTAAAATGTTAGAAAAGGAAATAAAATTGGGTAATGGGACAGGAGGCTACTTTAGACAGGCTGGTCAGGAAGGCTCCCCCCTCACAATTTCCCATTTAAGTCTCACCCACTCCGATCACATCCATTAGGGTCTCTGAACATACAGTGATCTCACTAGTGGGCAAAGCCAGTTGCGACCCTCATTGCTTACCACCTCTATAGGCCTCCCTTTTTTTCCACGCGGAAACACAAACTGTCCTGTGAGCCATTTCTGTCCCTTTGAAATCACGTCTCCACTGCCTCCCACACTGTGCCTTCCCTGTCTTCTACCTTCCAGCCACACTGAACCATTGGCATGGCCGCTCCGGCATCTATGTTTCTGCACATGTTGTTCCTTCTGTCTGAAGTGCGCTTCCTCTCCCTAACTTGCTCACTCCTACACATCCTTCAGAACCCCATCTTCCCTGGCATCCCCTCCTCCCCCGTCTCTGTGCTCCCAGAATCCCCTGTGCTTCTGACTCATGCTGGGCCATCATCATCGTCTGTTCACTGGTATATTTTCTCTACTAGACTAGAAGTTCCTTGAGGGGAGACTGAGACTTTGACTCTGTCTTAGACTCTCACACAGCACCTGGCAAGTAGTCGGGGAACAGCTGTGGAACAAAGATCAACTATCGCCCTTTTCCTCGTCAAGAAAAGCACTCATAAGGCCACATGCTTCTCTGTGCTGCTTCCTGAGTCATGGGACAGGCACTACTACACAATGAGATATTCCCTGGGCTCTCTCAGCGCCTCGCCTGCATTTCTCTCTGCCAGCAAGACAGCTTACCATCTTCCTTTGATGCTGAGGCATATGTTTTAAGTTTCAAAGGTTTCTGAAATTACAGTGTTTTACAGCTGATGTGTACATTAAATTTGTGTTCCCCTCCCTTGAAAGCTCTTCAAGGAGATAGTTCATTTTTGTAATTGATGGCGTCAGAACTAAGAGAAGATGGAACTGGGAGATGAGAGCCCTTTAGATACCTAGGAGAAAGGGCCAGGCTTCTGGCGAGGTCATAGATCTCACCGACGATTCCATAACAGGCATTTTTTGGCCTTGGGAACACAGTTCGCATCTCTCTATTCTCATTCCTATTTTAAAAAAATCTGATGGATTTGACTGAGCTTCATTCCAATTCCAGCTCAAATCCTTGATGATCCTAACTGATTGTAAGAGATGCCTGGAATCTCTCTAAGTTTGTGGCAGGGTGATAAGGAGAGATG
This sequence comes from Camelus ferus, assembly GCF_009834535.1. Classification (NCBI taxonomy): domain Eukaryota; kingdom Metazoa; phylum Chordata; class Mammalia; order Artiodactyla; family Camelidae; genus Camelus; species Camelus ferus. The sequence goes on from NC_045707.1 coordinate 2,734,478, forward strand.
GCAGCAGGCGATGTCAGATGTCTTGCATGGAGTGGAGTCATTTTGTGAGATGCCTGTTCTTTGGGATTCCCTGCTGGGACTCACCTGGACAGCCCTGAGGGAGGGTGAGGCTTATTCACCACTGCCTCTCGATGTTTAGTGCAGAATTGGCACCAGTTGTCAACACCTCCACTGAATTTTGTTGATTGGAGCTAAACCAATCTATTTCCTCCCTTCTCTGCACTGTAATGGTAAGTTTTGAGGCCAAAGTGACCACCAGGCTCAGATCTGGGAGGAAGTAGTAAGAGCATGACAAAGAAGAAAAGGGGAGTGCCCCTAGGGGCAGGCGTTATTAGGTTCATTGGATAGATGAGGCAGAGAGACAGAATTAACCAGCTCAAGGTCACACAGCTTATAAGCAAGAAGCCAGAAGTCAAAGAAGAAAACTCTTTATCAAGACCAACAAAGTCCACACCTTTGAGTCCTAACTACTTCTGCTTCGGCCTCCATCCAGCATCATCCCCCCACCAGGTATTCCCTGAATCTGGGTCCTCCAGCCACCCTGGCCTCCTCCCATTACTTGCCCCTACTCTTCCTCACTGACCTCTGCGCCTGCTGCCCTCCAACCTAGAATGTTCCTTCTTCTCTTTACCCAGTTTACTTCTATGCATGCTTCAGATACCTCTTCACCTCTCACCTCCTCAGGGAAGCCTTCTCTGATTAGAATGGCCTTAATATCATAAACTCACAGTCTCATGTGACCGGCCTTGAGTCTTATAATAGTTATAACTTCTGTATACTTTGGAGAAAGCTTTGAAGTAGGATCTGTCTCTTCCAGAAGGCTCTAGGGACCCTGAAGGCAGTGACCCTGAAGGAAGCGACTTCCTACCACGACCCCAATCCTTGGCCCAGCACCTGGCATGTTGCAGGGACTCATCAAAGATTTAACAAACAAAATAAACAAGTGATGGAATTGCTTGATCTGTGGCTGTAAACTAATCTGGAAATTAAAAATGCATATTTCATCTGAATAAGGGTTTTGGGGCCAAAGTACTTATATATATATTCATGGCCAAATAGAACCAATGAAATTTGAGCCATTTAAAAAATCTCTTGCATTATCAGTCAGGTTATATACCTCCTCCTCCCCCACTGACCTGAAAGCGAACACTCATGGGAAGCTGTCCCCGAGGAGCTTTGTGACAGACGCTCTGGATGATGTGGACAGAGGAAAGCATGGCCAGGATCTATTTAGAGGACGTTCACCCCCCAGCGCCTCCTTCTCAGTGTTTATTTTCTTTCCAATCACTTTCTTTTTTGATTATCCTTCTTTGTTATTGTCCCTTGTGTGTCGAAACTCTCTCATTCCCCTTTCTCTCCTTCCCTGTCTCCCTCTTCTCTCTTTTCTCTGTGTTGAGTCCATTATTTATTTTTTGGAACGTCAGGAAAAAAAAAAAAGATGCTTCTGCCACCATTGCTTACGGTCTGTAATTTAAAAACAATCCTTTGATGATACGAAGGGCCCACCGTTTTTCAGTGCCCTCCCTGTAGTGGACAGTGGTGGGCTTGTTCATTTGCCAACCAAGGTGGGTTAACATGTTGCACCATCATAACTGCAGTGGCTACAGCAATGGGCAGAACAGACAAAAATCCCTACCCTCATGGGGCTGACAGTCTAGTGGTGCAGACAGGCAACAAACAGCATAAGTAAATTTCTAAATTTCATAGTGTGCTAGAAGGTGGGAAGTACTATGTAAAAAAAGAAAAAAAAGCAAAACAAAACAAAAGGATGTATGAGGGATATGCGGTAGGGCTGTTGACTGTAATTTCAAACCTGGTGGTCACGAAAGAAGATGACAGACACGCATTGGTTTAATCCCTAAGCCACCAGCCACTCTGTGAGAAGGCTATTATACTTCCTTTTGTGGAAAGGGTAACTGAAGCTTGGAGAGGTTAAGTAAATTGCCCCAACTCACATAACTCATAAGGCTGCAGTGCTTGAAGCAAACCCAGGTCTGGGTGGCTGTAAAATTCTTTCAACAGGACCATACATCACAAAGCTGCATCTGAAAAATTCCATGACTTCAGGGGACATAAATTTGCCATCTTCTGAAAAATGCTTGCAAACATAAACCTCACAGGTCATTTACATGGAGGACACTCTCAAAATGGAAGGGCGAAACCAAGGAGGCGTATGGTAAGTCTGGCCTGAAGTTCAATGTTGCATTCCCTCGGCCTCATGGGACTGAGGGGATTATGACAGAGTTGTCACCCTGAAAGATGTGGGTGGCTGGAGGGAGTGGCAGGCTGGGGAGTCAGGTGGGTCAGAACTCAGGTGTCCGGGTATGCTTGGGCTGGGCGCTCAGTGGGGACATTCAGTGAGATCGCAGACAGAATAGAATCCATGCTGGCAGTGAATATGAACACAAGACCGCAGAAGACCAGAGTCTGTGCGTAGAGCCTTCTGGAAGTTGGCAGGGTAGAATAAGAGGCCTGGATTCAAGTTCTGGCTCTGCCACCTTCTGCCCATGTGGCCTTGGCATCACACCTGGTGCCCCAGTCTGCTTACCTATCAAGGGAGGGGCAGGAGGGCAATACGAATGGGCTATGGCTTGCAGGGCTGGTTCCTCAGTAAAGGAGTCAGCTTTGTCCTATAAGGTGAGAAGGGTTAGGAATGTGGGGCCTGGCTCTCTGGAAAACTGCTGATCAGAACCTAAGATCCTGGGCAAATTTCTCGAGGTCCTGGGAACTTGGTGGGGAGGTTTAGTGAACAATTCTGGGGAAGGTTTCAGGGAAGCTAAACAGGGATGGTCCATGATGCCTGCTCTCTGCCCGAAGTGTCTGTTCTGATGAGTATTAAGATCAAACTAGACTTTGGCATACTATAAAAGCTGAAGAGGGAAGAAAATCAATGGGTTATTTTTTTCCTTCCCTGTAGAGGCTGAATGTACTGATAATTTTTCTTTAGCTAATGAGGAGCTGGGCAACCCACTAACTGACTCCTTTTGAATTCTCTTATTTTGTAATACTGAATTCATGACTCATTATTATTCTTTTAAAAGAGAAGTTCCAGGAAGAACAAATAAATCATCCTGACTTCCTCATCCCTTTCTCTCTGTCTCTGGATTACTTGGTTGCCACATGTCCTTATGATCTTTGAATTCATTTCAATCATTTTAAGAATTTCTGAATCATCCAATTGATTAACATTTTTTATGCACCTACTGTATGTAACGTACCTAAAGAGAGTCAAATTATCTTGGAGATTATGGAGAGATATGTACACGGTATGAAGGTCCATTAATAACTTCCAAACTCAGCTTATCCACACTTAAAGGAAAGAGTGTCTGGGAAAGGCAGTGGGCATTCCTAAAATAAAAGATTTCCTTCTGCAGAACAAGAGAGCCGTGGCTGAACCCAGCATGGTGCACTCGCCACCTTGCGGGCCAAGCAAAGGCTTTGCAATTGGGAACTTGGGAAAGATAGTTCAGGAAGATTGAGACACTTCTGAGTTAAAGAGAATAGGGTTGGAGAACGGATGGCAGAGCCACTGTGAGTAAGCAGCATGTGGAGGGGAAGAGAGGAGAAGCCAGGAAGGCAGAGGAGCTTAGGAATTCTACAGAAGGACTTGAACAGTCTAGACAGAGAAAGATGACTGCTCTGCCTCACAGCGAGGAAGGGTGTGAGAGAGGGAGAGAGGAGGCTGCGTTTCTGCTATGGACCATGTTGTACTGCTGCTGGCTCCTCCCCTGCAGGGCTGGGAATCCTCTGGGGGAGGCATGGAGCCCAGACAGTGGGCAGGAGAGGGCAGGAGAGAATAAACACAAAGAGTGAATTTTTTGCTGCCCCTGGAGACAATGATTCCTTTTGGTGACAACAGAGGTTAATATCCTGAGCAGCAAGCCAGTGCGTGACCCAGAGACATCATGCTTGGGAAAGCCGTTTTAGTGTTCCTGTTGAAGATTTTATTGAACTCTTCCCTGAAAGAGCCAATTCATCTTTCCATTTGGAGGCTCTTAAAGCAGCTTTCCTGAAAAGTTTGAGAACTTCTCCTATCGCTCTCCACCTCCCTGTATCCATCCATGTGCAGACCATCTCCCACCCCCTCAAATCCCATTAAGGTCACTCGTTTGCTAGGAGTTTCAAGTTCACACACAGAGACACTACTGCTGTTTACTCTGCAGAGGGGGAAAAATGTTGTGGTTTCTTCCTGATTCCTCTCCCCTCCCTGCTGTGTCTCCCACTAACAGGTGGTCCTGTCCCTGCTCATTCCTCAGCAGATGAATTCATTCCAAAGGAAGCAGCCAGAGAGGCAAGGAAATATTTTCTGATTCTTAATTTTTATCAAGAAGTGAATGAAAAAAATCATCTCAGGATACAAAAAGCCCTAATGCAACCCCGAGAGCCAAAGAGATCATAAGAAGACAGGGCTGTTTTTCACCTGGAGTCATTAGGAGCATCCTGGGGAGAAGATTTGAAATCTGTTCACAACTTTTTGGGTACAGGGAGGGAACACAAGAAACAGGTAGTGGGGGAACTTCTGTGAAAGTCTAATTTTTCACAAAAAATACATAGTTTGGGGGATCCTGACAACTTGATTTCTATAAAAGCCGACCCTATTCTGAATGCTCGAAAAAGCCAGCACACAAACGCCCCACAAGAACCATCTACGCCAACCTTTGGGAATTAGGGCACTTGTAGTCTTTGGAAATCAGGGCAAGTCTTTGAAAATGTGTGGCTTAAAACCTTCAAACCACTTCCTAAGTGATGAAGGCCCAATCTCCTAAAGGGGTCCCAGGCCTATAAAACCCCATATAGACAGAGGCTTTGGAAATTAAAGGTCAGATTGAACTGGGGCCCTGAATACCCACCCTTCCTACCTGGGCCTTGGCTGCAAGTGGAAAAGGAATAGCAATTCTGAAGGGAAGCTGGTCCGGCCCCCTCGCCCCCTCTGCTTCCCCATTGCCTGGAGGGCCCAATCCTGGGGAGAGGAGCCAAACGCAGGGCTCCCGTGCACATCACACAATTCTTGGGAAGTGCTGCAATTCCAACCCTTTTAGGGATGATTCAGGGAGCAAGAGTTGGGGTTGCGACTTGGAGAGAGAGGTGAATGGGGTGGGCAGCACATTTGGGAATGTGGATGCCAAGCAAAATTTTAATGAACATACTTAAGACTTTTAATGCACAAGTGATCCAAAGCTACCTCTAGTCCTCTTGCCTTCCGGGAATTATAAAATGTTTAAAAGATCACAGTATTAAGACTTTGCAAATAAAACCCTGATAAGAAAGTAATTTATACCAACTCACCAATTTCTGGGAATATTTCTCCTAAAACCATGTCCTGTCTTTCCTCTAATCTCTTGGCTGCCTATCTCCATCTGTCTAACTAAAATCCGAGGAAGGTAAATTGCTACTATGATCATTTCCCTATAGCGATCCTCATTCACTTTGCTTTTCTTCTCTTTTGGAATAAAAGTCTGCCATCAATGTTTAATTAAATGGAAGTCTTTCCACTGTGAATGACAAGCTGCATGAAAGGCTCTTCATTTTTTAAAGGAGCGGTATGTTTAAAACAGTGCCTATTAATTTCCCGATATTGATTCTCTGGCTGGGGAAGAGCATATAGTATTCAGCCTAGAGCTCCTCTGCAGACTATGTTCAAGGCAGCAGTTTGGATTGAGAAAGGGCACCAAATGCAGTATGCGTCAAATAGACCATCGCTCAATGAAGTCACTTAGCTATTCAAAACATGTTCAGCCATCACTCAACCATTTGCACCAAGAATGTTGGGAGCGGGGGCACGGAATTGTTGCCGTTTCCCAGACGTAACCATTTCCCAAAGAGTGGCTTTTGCTCAGTTTGGGTTAGACCCTGGGGCCACATCAGTCCTCCTTCTCCCATCGTCTTCCTTCTGTTTCCCTCTCTTCTTCTCCATCTCCTGGCTTCAACTCCCTGCATCACCATCCCATGTTGAGCTTAACAAACAATCCTGCAGTCCCCGTTCCCCGATGCTGCCTCAAACGGCCTCCGTATTGGTTCATATCAGAAGCATAGAACATAAGCTTTCCTTTCCACTCAGAAACATGTAAATCTGTGCGTCTTTCTATGGGTGGCTGTGGCTTGTACACACAGACATAGTCTCTCAAATGCAGTCCCTCATATTAAAGTCTGTTGCTAAATGCAGGTTGTATGACGTGCAGGAGTTGTTTTTCTTCTTCCCCTGTGCTTATTAATGTGTTTCAGAAGCACATGCTTTCATCTGTACCCTGATCTCCCAGCCTTTACACTGTGGGGACCTCTTTGCCTACAGCACATGCACAGGCACACATGTCCCAATGATCCTGCAAGATCAAGGCAAACAGCTGACACCCCCGCCCCACTGCTCCCCCCTGTCCTCCCTCAGCCTCCCAAGCCCTCGCCTCCCTCCCGGTCTCCCTGCACAATGTCTGATTCCCAAGCTGGCTGCAGTGCTGACTCTACTCTCTTCTGGATAACAGACATGTCACTCTGCGTGGAAGTGAACTGGTTCTCAGCCTAACCTGCCAGTGAATTGCTGTTTATTAGAACTTGGGCTTGTTTCCTGTGAGAGACGTACGTATTTTTAGACTTTGTAAACGTTAAAACACACATACACAGACGCAGCCGGTCGCCTCGAACGAATGATATGTGTGGCTCATAGACATTACGAAATGCTCTTGAACTCAACTTGCGATCCTGGAATAATTAGGATTTACCAAATAAGGTTTCTTAGAAACAACAGATTTTTTTAAAAGGAGATTTGCAGATGATGCTGTGTCTGGGACTTCTGGGGAGTAAAGGGAGGAGGAGGGAATAGGGAGAGCATTTTGGAATTCTTCATTATGAAAAGAGAAGCAGAGTTGAGAGATGCAATTATTTTTTACCCCCTCATAGATGGCAATGCTACTTCAAAAGGCAAATCCTAATGATTCCAAAGCAGGTGGAGCACATTTGACTTTTAAAGACAATCTCTTGTTGTCTTGATCATATCAGAGATTATTCCAATGAAGAGGTTTGGGGGAAGGGGGGTGGTAGAGGCTTGAGAGTTGAGTATGGTTTTTGCTTATTGATTTTCTTTCTTCTGAAACTAACCCAACCAGCCTTGATCTGTGGTGGAAGGAGTGAAGTAAGAAAATGGTGGAATGTAAGGGGGACTTATTTGGAGGAGGGTGGGGAGGGGGAGTGAGAAGGGGAGGGGGGTGGAGAAGGGGAGGAGATGGGAAATCAAATACCTTCCAGGCAGCAGGTTCTCCATAATCCAGAATGGGTCATAACTTCCTCGTTCTTTTTGCTGGTTTCATTCTCACTGACACTTTTGGTCTTGCAAACCCCTCTGGAGTAGAGCCAATAGTCGGTTCCCACAGCTATGGTCATCAGACTGAAGGCAGCGAAAGCACCAACGGTGGTTAAAAGCATTTGAACACCTCGATCAAACAGCCCCATAATTCTTCATTATATAAACACCCAACCGACTTCTGGTTCTCGGGAGAGTGTGTGTGAGGGTGCGAGTACTAAAGCAAAAAAATAAAAATAAAAATAATTCCACTACTAATATAATGGCTATATGTGTGAATAGAGAATATGGAGAGATATAAAAAAAGGAGGTAAGAAAGCTCACGGAAAAGAGTGTAAATTATAAAGATCACACGGGAAGAGAGGCTTGCCTTTTGAGATCAGAAACTGTTCCAGCTGCAGTGATTTAAAAAAAAAGGAAAAAATAAAAAGACACCCCCCCACCCCCCCAAGTGAGATGCCTTAATCTCTTTTCCTAAAATTCTGGTCTCCAGTTTCCATATGTGATAGCTAATTTGGAGATGGCTTCCACAGTGAACCAGGGAACAGCCGCATTCTCAACACAATCTCTCATGGTCGGGACCTAGACAGTTAGAGATTGTAAAAGCCGAGATGCAACCTTCCGTCTTCGCTCTCGGCTCTGCGGCCTGCGCCATGAAAATCCTTTGCTCCGCCAGTTCTCTTCCTTGGGAGGTCTCTGGCGCTTTCGTTTCAGACCAGACTTCCCAGTATTCTGTAAGCCCTTGATGTCAGTTGAACAGGTGCGGGGGTCTCGCCTTCCATGGTTTTGCCCCGGCAGCGGCAGCGGTGGCAGCAGGGCGGGCAGGCGCGGCGGCGGCGGCGGCGGCGGCGGCAGGACGAGCAGCGGCGGCGGTTATTGTTGTTGGTGGCTGTGGTAGTGTTGGCGAAGTGGGGGAGGGAGGGGGTTTCTCCCGGAGAATCGAGGCGGGTTTCCCTCCCCCTATCTGCAAAGCTCCTGGAAACAAGGGAGCCGGCGTCTTGCTGCAGGATGGGCCGCCCGCCTGCCCCCCCCCACTCCCTGCCGGCTCGGCCCCCGGCGGAGGCGCTCCCACCTACTGCATTACCGGGTGGTGCTGAACTGGACAGCTCCCTGCGCCGCCCGCTTCGCGCGCTCCCCGGCTCCCGGGGCGGCCCGCCAGGAGGGGGGCGCGGGCCAGAGTCCTCCCTCCCTTCGGGGACAGCAAGGCCAGGGCGGAGCACGGGCTGCCTTTCCTCTTTTTACCCCTCTCCCAAATCCTAAAATGAGCGCTCTTCTGGGCTCCCGGAGCTTAGAGGAAGGCGTAGCTAGAGATAGCTCCGCTCCCTCTCCCTCTCTCACACTCGCTCCCCATCCCTCCCCCCTCGGTGTTTCTTCCAGCTCAGCCTCCTTCTCATTCCATCTCTACGTGCCCAGAGCTTCAAATACAACCCTCCCATCACAATTAGACGGGCACAAAACTTCAACCAGCCGTTTCTTTGCCTGGAAGCCGTGAAAATATAGCCTGGATGGGTAATTACAGATACCGTCTCTATGTGTCTTTTAAATCATTTTCACTTTGCTGTTTGGAGGATTTGTTTTATTTTGTTAGCTCTGTCTCCCTTTGGTCGTTCCTCTCTCATCTCTTTGTCTCTTTCTGGCTAACAAGGGGTGTGTAGTGCACTGTGTGTGTTTCTCTGTAGTTTTCCGTGAAATTCTGAATCTTCCTCCTACAAGGAGACATTTTGGAAAGATTATTCATGGAAAAGTGTGCAAAAGGGTGACTGGCTGGCAGTTGGAGCTCGGGCAATGATTTCATCTCAACGATAAATATGTTTGCCGGGGAACTGGGTGAAACGTGAGTCCTTTTAAGTTTCCCATGTCATTTGTAAACTGGATTGGAAGAGATAAGAATCTCCCTGCTGTGAATACTGAGACACATCGCAACCTTCCCCTCTTCAGCAGAATCGTTATCCTGGGCTAATTAAAGCGTCATCTCTTGTTTCTATTTGTGCAAATTTTCGATAATGTGACCCCTGGAAAAAGAAGTCCATTAGATTCCTTCTGCTACTGATTGTATTTCTCTCTGATCAGTTTCATAGTTAGGTGGGGAGAGCACATGAGGCATGATGTAGGTGCACTGTTTTTAATTTTGGTGGGGAGGAGCCTAGAGAGAGGTGTGAGTCTGATGGGTCAATTGGGGGTTAGAGATGTTTCAATTTCATAGCTCAAATATTCTATAATTTCTTCTCCCTTCCATTTTTGTCTGGAGATCATTTGCTTGACAATTTCTCAGTGATTTGGTGATTATCAAAGAGCATATGAAAGATGACTGAATTCAAAACAAACTTTCTTTGGTGTTGCTAACTTCTTTCCCTTAGCCCAGAGTTGGTCTGCAGATACAGCTGGTGCATTTTTCCTTTTTGATGTAGAAAAACTACCTATCTCTCCACTCTATATAAAACTTCCTTCTCTTACTCTGTATTCACTTCTCAGAAGGGAAGGACTCCTATGAGGGGTAAATGCTGTGCTCCTGGCACCTGGGAGAGGGTCCTGGTGTCTGGAGAACAGGACTAAGGCTTCAGCAAACTCTGCTAAAGTACCTTTAGGGTATAGCAAGAGCTACATTTGCAGATTGAGGATTGCTCTGGTTTGGTTTCATGTCCTTTGAGGATATGGGTGGGAATTGGGATGGAAGAGGTACTGATCTGCTGATCTCATTCACCAAGGAAAATAGCAAGTTCAGTGAGTGGTTCAGGTGAGTGATTTTCTTGGCTTCCATCTTTGAGGAAAAAGTGAGGGGCCAGCAAGAAGGCCTCTTAGATGGGCTGGACCTTTTGGGGGCAGTGAAGAGAGCTTTGGGTGCAGCCACATGAGCCTGAGAAGTTTGCTCTCACTTACTCCTGTCACCTTGGTTGCCTTTGACTTGTCCAAGAAGTCCCTTCAGACTAGAGATAGAGCCCTTCCTCTTATTCCTTCCCCCCATCCCTTTCTGACCAACCCCTGAATCTTCTGCTCAGTAACAGAGGCTCAGAAGCCTCTGTTTGTCCACAGAACCTGCTAACATCTTAGCCACGGACAGTGGCTGCAGCTTTAGCAGCATTTGATTAATCTTCTAGCCAGATAATAATTGAGAAAAGGAAAGGGGCTGATGGAGGGGATGTAACAGCTTTAGGCAGATGGTGTGGAGAGAACAGACACTTCTGGAGACACAGCAGGCCTGGGGGAACAGCCTGCCTCTGTGCGATTTAAACAAGCCAGCTTCCCAGAGCCTCAGTTTCACCATATGTAAAATGAGCACATTAGTTTTGCCTCTTCCTTTCTGAAGTTGTTCCCTGGTACTCCCTGCTTTTCAGCAGGACTGCGCCCTGCTCCGACTCTACCATCCCATCTGTAGCACTTTATTTCATGCATGTGTCAGCTTCACACTGACTTGTGAGCCCTTTGAGGTCAATAGCTGTGTCTTGTTCACCATTATGTCTTTGGGACCTAGTGCAGGGCTTGATACATAATAGATGCTTGATAAATAAGGGCTGAGTGATTATAGTGAGGTTTAAGTGGTGTATCTGGTACATAGTAGGCACTCAATTAACGTGGCTTGCCTTGCATTTCTCCTCCCCCCATTTAAATCCAGATTGGTCTCCAAATTCTTCTTCCATCTAACTTATGTACCACTCCATTTCCCTCATCTTAACCTAGCTCTCTCCTGAGGTTTCTGCAGACCAGGCTGGTTTGGTGCAAACCCCATTAGACGGTTTGGATCCACCAGGCACACATACTTAGCAATTGCTGAATGGATGCTCTTAGGGAAGCAGCTTTGTGTGCCTGTGGTTGGTGACTTGGTAAGGGCTTAGAGGAAATTAGCTGAAATGCCACAGGCCTATTTTGAGCTCCCTTTTTGATGGAGTGGAAATAATATGGGATTTGGGTGCAGCAGACCCGGCCTTGAAGCACAAGGCTGCCTTTTCCTCATTGTATGACCTTGGGCAGTCACTTCACCTCTCTAGAAATCTCTCTTTATCTGTTAAGGAGGACCACTGGCAGGTGCCTTGCAGTGTGGTTGTCAGTGTTATGTGTTAAAAGTAATGACAACAGGCACCGATCTAAGCTGAGTCCCACAACAATCCTGTGGAGGAAGGAAACATTCTACAGATGAGGAAACTGAGTCACATAATGGTTTGAATAGCTGGCCTAAGATTCTGAATGATAGGGAGTGGGTGGAAGAGTTGAGTCTAGTTCAGCAGCTCATCAAAGAGACTATATCTTAACCACTGTGCCTTGACTCAAGATATGACCTTTCTGAATGAGAGTATCACACCAAAGCTATTTGCTTCTCATCCACAGATTTGGCAAGCATTTAGGGAGTAACTTCTAGATGCAAGTTGTTTTCACACAGATTTTCACACTTATCATTCTAACAATCCTGCATATTACTATCTTTTCCTATAGGGGAACAGAGGTTTGGAGAGGCTATAAACCAAGTCCCAAGGTCATATATCAAGTTAAGTGAAACAGCAGAGATTTGAACATTTTGCTTCAAGTTTTATGAAATCCAAGTCTCACAGTTTAAATTCATTTGTTCATCCATTCTTTTAACAAATCAAGCACCTACTATGTGTCAGGTACACAGAATAGGTTTCCTGGGGATGTTGAGCAGGAGACATGTGGTCCCTTCTTCCAAGGGCCTGAAGACAAGCAGAAGGAGCAGACAGGTGAGGAATAACCATGCTGAGCTGAGGAGAATGTTAGGTGAGGGATGCTATGGGGCCACAGAAAAGGAGACTAAACCCAACCTAGGGGGTGAGGGACATCCTCTCGGAGGATAGGACATTTAAACTGAGATTAACTCAGAGTCAGCTAGGCTAAGATGGGAATGGGAGGACGGAGGAGAGCTGAGAAGAGAAGGGGCATTCCAGGCTGAGGGAACAGCACGTGCAAAAGTGCAGAAGTGTGCATGCATGGGAAAAGAGGATTGGCTGGTTTTAGGGAATACGTGCTAAGTATGTCTGATCTAAAGACAATGATGGGAAATGTTTTAGGCTAAGAGCCTGGAGGCCAGAGGAAGGAGGCTGAAGCAGAAGAAGCCACCTGGAGGAGGCTGGTGGGATAAGAAGTGTGAGAACCAAACCTAGAGGCAGAGAGACCGTAAGGCAGCTATTACTGGACTCTAAGTGAGAGACAACGGTGGCCTGGACCAGCATGTGGCGACGGGGATGGAAAGAAGTGGAGGAATTAGGGAATATTGCGGAGAAAATTGATAAATATTGGTGTCCGTGACTGAGATGCGTTGCTCTGAGGAAGAGGCAGATTGGAGCATAGGGGCTGCATGAAACAGGGAAAATGGAGAATTCTGCTTTGGTCATGTGCACAGTGTTGTTCCATGCTATTGCCTCCTCTCTGTTCTCTTTCTATCTCTCCTCAGCATGTCCACTAAGTAATTGGACATGAGAACCATCCATTCAGTGACATTCTATCGCTACTTGAATTAAGCCTCATGAAGGCAGGGATCTGGGTCTGCTGTGTTCTTGCCGTATTTCCAACACTTAGAGTAGTGCCTAGCACACAGCAGGTGCTTGATAAAAACAAATTACTTTATTGATATCAAAACCCAAAGGCATGCCTGCTCTGGGTCTGGCAACGTGCTCAGGTGGTATGGAGGCAGTTAAGATTGAAATACTGTAATCAGGGAGATTAGTAAGAAGTCAGTTAATTCCAAGACAGTGCAACCCAGGCCCAGGAAGATCTGGGGTGTCTGGCATTCCCCTCTGCGTGCCCCCGAGCTCCAAGCTTCTCCTCTTGTGGCAAATCTCTCTGGATTTGGGATTTCTGTTTCATGAATGGCATATAGTAGGTCCACAGGACATATTTGATGAATGAATGAACAAAATGAAGACATATGCTATGGAAGTCCAGGCAGAAAATATTTTTTTCTGTCTTGGAGTGTCTCAGATGGCTTTGGTGACAAGCTTACCATCAAATGCCAGGAGAAAAGATCACAACTGGTCAAGGAAGAGAGGAGGGCCTCGCAAACAGACTTGAAGCAGGATCAGGAACCTCAGGGAGGCGGTTGGGGCTGAATCCAGAGAGAATGCTGTGTGTGGGGTGGTGAGACATCCTTTGGCATCCATGTCCTTGTCCAGACAGAAGCTATGAAATGGAAAGAGAGCAGGCCGTGGAGCCAGAAGGACCTGGCTTTGAATCCCAGCTCTGCTGCTGACTCTCTGTGTGACATTGGACTGTGATCTAACCGCTCTGAGCTTCCTCGTCTGTTTGTCCCTACCTGAAGTTCTTTACCCTTGCTGCTCCCTCTGTTGGGGTGCTGTCCACCCTGAATCCTGGATGTCTAGCTTATCACTCAGGTCTTAGCTGAAGTATCACCCCCAGAGAGGCACTGCTGGTCACACAATTTAAAATGTCAGTCTCTATGACATTGACCTGTTTTGTTTTCATCACAGTACTTATTGCAACTTGGTGTTCCCTTGTTTATTATCTGAGATCTCTCCCTACACACCCACCTCACTCAGGACGTCAGCGCACACCTGTCTTGTTCCTTGCGGCATCCCTAGTGCCTAGAAAGTGCCTGGGATAGTGTAGGTGCTCAATGAATGGTTTTTGAGTGAATGAGATTAAGGTTATGGTTAAGGGGATTAAGTAACACATATGCATTTGGAAAATAGTAGGAACAGGTCTTTAAAAGCCCCTGGTGCTTGGCAGGTGTGGGTGGGGGTGGGGATGGGGCGTGCAGCTGGGAAAGGTGGAAGCGGGCCCCCAGCTGCTTTGAGAGGACTGGGAGCGGACAGCGGGTGAGGCAGTTCCGGAGTCAGACGTGGGAGGTCAGCACTGACTTGGCTTCCAGGCTGCTCCTCCCTGGACGGCTCTGCTCCCTCGATCGCAAATCCAGCCCGCCGTGAATCACCAGAGGCTTCCCACCTGCAAGGCTGCTCAGCCCTATGCTGGAGCATCCGCTGCAGAGAGGCCCAGACGGGGCTCTCAGGCTCTGGGATGAGGAGGAAAGGAGATACTAGGAGACAGGGCAGGTTTTACTTCTGGCAGAGCTGAGAGCAGCCGAGGAAACCTCAGGGAGCCCCGAGTGTCTGTTGTCAGAGGGTCTGGGAGAGTGGAGCAGGGCTGGCCCAGCTCAGAAACAGGGTGTGTGGTTAGTTCTGAGCCTGAAAAATCCATCTATAGTGGTGCTCATGACAAGAATTCCCACCGAGAAGTAGCTTTCCCACCGGGATTTCAACCCTCAGTCTGAGGTCTGAATCAGTCTGATGTTTCCCCACCCAGTGTCGTCCCCCCCCCACCTCTGGGGCTGGTGTGGGATTTCATCAGGAACTGAGCTACAGCAAAGAAAATTATGATAGAAAATTAATAAGAAAGTTACAGAGTTAAAAAAATAAAGAAGACACATAAGGATGCAGAGGAGAAGCAAGAAACAGAATGTTAAGGGGCAGAAGGGCAGAGAGAAAAGGTGATTTCAGTGACTTTTAGGGGAGCAGGAATCCAACCATTGATGGAGAAAGTGAGATGAAGGGAGTGCACTTGGGCGAGTAAGTTTGGGAGAGGAGAGTATGAGTCTTGAATATTCTACGTGATCAGGCTGGGCCTCCACAGAGCCTCTCCTATTTCACCCTCTCCTTTCCTACCTCCGTCTCCTCCAGCCAAACCAGACTCCTATTCTGGATCCTACGGCCCCACGCCTACCCCAGGACCTTTGCATTACAGCTCCCCTACCTGGGATGCTCATCTCCTGGCAGCCGATTCAATCCTTTATTTCCACAACAGTATGCTCAACTGACCACCCGATATAAAAGCCCACCTGCCCCCTTCCCTCATCCTCATTCTTTACCTGTTTAATTTCTCTTTGTAACCCTTTGCGGTGCCTCTCACCTCGAATATGCATTTATTTTCTTATTTATAGTATAAAGGTAGGAGCTTGGTTGTGTTGCTATTACATTCCCTGCCTCTCACGTGGGGTCTGGCACATAGTAGGTGCTTACCACATAGGTGTGGACTGCATGGTAAAACCCCTGGGTCAGTAGGGAGCAACACAGAAGCTCAAGCAGGCAAGAGGAGGAAGGAAATGGGGACCGCCTGGTTGGAACATCTTGGGAGAGTTG
Organism: Camelus ferus; assembly: GCF_009834535.1. NCBI lineage: Eukaryota > Metazoa > Chordata > Mammalia > Artiodactyla > Camelidae > Camelus > Camelus ferus. The sequence goes on from NC_045707.1 coordinate 2,749,865, forward strand.
GCCTGAAACTCTGCACAGAGATGCCAATGGTATATTCTGGAGAAGGTGCTGGAGGTTTCTGAGAGGATTAGGGGGGGCACTTCAGAGGTTCCTGGACAAGGTGGAACCCAGAGAGGTGACAAGTAGGGAAGAAAATGGAGGATACTGCTGTCCATGCAGATTTCAGGCAGACTGAGCAGGAGGCATTGCTGAGATGGCAGGGCTGGACCACAGGCAGACTGGGGAGCCCAGGGATCGAGTCCCAGTTCTGATGCCTCCTAGCAGTGTGGCTTCAGGCAAGTGGCCAAACGTTCCCAAGTCTCAGCTGGCCTGTCTGGAAAATGGGGCAGCACGCTTGCCTCGAGTTGCGGTTCTGATAACAAAATGAAATAAAAGAGTACTCACAGTGCCTCCTTTATAGTAAGCCCTAAGTAAATATTAGCTACGCATCAAGCTCCTATTGAGTGTTATGTGCCTTGAATTAAATGCAAAAATGAAAAAGATGTGGGTCCTGCTCAGAAATAATCAGCAGAGTGAGACCTGCAACGGAGCTCAATATAAGGTGGATGGGGGTGGAGGGAGGCGCACGGGGGCACCACAAGAGGGCAGGTAACACCACCTGGCTATTCAGCAAGGGCTTGAAGGAGGAGTGGAAGACAAGAGCAGAGAAAGCCAGGAAGGGTTTTCTAGGCAGCGGGAACAGTAGATGTGAAGGTAAGGAATGTGAACATTCACTCAACAAAAGTTTGTTGAGCACCTATTATGTGTTAAGGCACATGATTGAACAAGACTGGTGCAGCCTCTGCCACCAGGAACGCACATGCCTGGGAGGCAGACGTTAAGTCACTGATTACACAATTGATTGTTTAATTGCAATCACAATACACTTATGGGAGCTACAGGTAATTCCGTTTTGCCAAAGTGCCTGGAGGAACTGGCAGAGATCAGGCTGCAAAGGGAGGTGGACCAGGTCAAGGAAGGCCTTGCACTGAACACACCTACTGTGTGCCAAGCTTTTTGGGATGTATACAAAGATGAACAATACTAAGCATGTCATTGCAGGAACCAAGGACTTAATGTGAATTGATAGAGGAAGGTCTATGGTGCAACAAGAACACAGCATGGAAAATGACAAGCAGGGAAAGCTTCCTGGAGGAAGTGACCTTTGCTCCTTTCTTCAATTGAATGGCAGTCCCAAAGCCCACCATCCTGCCTTTCAGGAGCCAACTTTCTCTTTCCTATAGGCTTCAAGGGGCATTAGTCACACCCGAGGGTGGCTTAGTAGCGAAGGGTTCTGAGCCTGACAGAGTTCCTTCTCTAGGCCTGGGATGCAAGGAAAGGAGGAATTGACATTACACTAATGTATAGATCCAAAGACCAGGATGTGGGGGCACTGACAGCCTGGCGGTGGGGCCAAGACTCTAGTGTTCTGGCTCCACCCACCCCTCCATCCCAAGCTATGTGAGCTCAGGACAGGTTACTGACCTTTCTGTGCCTCTGTTTGCTCATCTGTAAAACAGGTGTAATGGTGGCTTCATGGGGCTGTTGAAATCATAAGGACTGAGTTGGGTTGGCCTGGGGTCTCTCCTCTGGTAAGTTTTCATAACGAGTGATTTGTTATTATGTACTGCCAAGTGTACCACCAATTCCATAAATGTGGCTGACTCGGCTCCTTACGGAAATGGCCAAAACAGCCAAGGCGGCTCCGTGGAGGGTGGGAGGGTAGCCAAGTTCTGAATGCCTATAGGATGGAGCCCAGGACCATGTCCTGCTTTGGCCAAACCTGATGACGGTGGACGATGACCCTGCCCACTGGCCCCTGATGCCGGTTCTTCAGGGCGCCAGTTTCCACTTCATCAGCCATGGGTACCTGAATCTCCCCATCAGCATCAGTGGGAGTCTCTTGCACGTTTGTGAGCAGTCTGTGATCTGAGCCAAGTAACTCACTGTGCACTAGCAGGGCAACCCGTCTCCAGGACATGCTTGAAATTCACTGTCTCCCAGGTGGACGTGGGGCTTCCACAAGCCAGGGTGGGGTCCTGTCCCCAGACCAGGACAGGCTTGGTACCTTAACTGGGCTCCCGCAACCTCCTTCCCTTGGGTCTCACCCCCTTGCCTCAAATACCTTTTCATGTCTTTCCTGATAAGCCCTAAGTTCTGAGTAATTGGATCCTTGTCCCTCGTGCTCTCCATTGTGACCTCTGCATCGTGCCCAGAGTCTGGCACAGAACAGGCCCTCAATTTGTGTTCATTGGTGAATGGGATGGGGTACATGGAAGTAGAGAGAAGAGGAGAAAAAGGGCTAACAGCAGCATGTTTTCTTTAATGATGGGGATCCTGTTGATCATCCAGTTCCCACGACATTTGCGGAGCATGGCCTGTATGCCAGGGACACTTCACATCGGCTGAAGTCATTTAATCTCCACAGCCAGCCCTCGTGGGAAGTTCTGCTGTGGCTTTCATTTCACAGATAGGGTACCAAGAGGTTAAGAGCTTTGCCCAAGGCTACACAGCTCCTAGGTGACAGTCTTGATTCCAGCTCTGAGGCTTTCACACCCTGGAGCTGCTGATTTGAAGATTGCCTATGGTGTGCCAGACCCTTTCTCCTATGAAGCTGCAGGAACTCTGGGGAAACTGAAGCTCAGGGTATGAACATGCCAAGCCAAACAGCCAGGGAACAGCATATTTGTGATGTGCACGCAGCTCTGCCCGTTGGCACGGTCTTGGTCAGCAGGTAGTCAGCACCCCTGAGTGGGGAGAGGTTCACCTGCCTCCTCCCTTCCCCTCAACTCGGTGACAAGTAGGTATCTACTGAACTCTTGTCTTTTTTTTTGTCTTTTGTCCTGATGGGGGCTGCTGGGCTCACACCTGGGCCTGTCCCTTCTGCTATGGGGATTATATTTAGCTGTGGAGGCAAAACTGAATGGATACTGCAAAGAGCGTGGAGTCTGGAGTTAGAAGCCTGGGTTAGAGTCCCCAGAGACCCTGGGAAAACTGCTTCCCCCTTGGAGCCTCAATTTCTTCATCTGAGAAATGAGAAGACTAATAGCGACGCCCTCAGGATAGTATGGGTTAATTTATATTAAGCACGCAGCACTGCGTGGTTCACAGAGATGCGCCGGAAATGTGTGAGATGGTAGCACCTCCCTGCTTAGAGCCTGCAATGGAGTCTCCACATGGTTAGCCAGACCTGCCCCATGTCCTCCGATCTCACCCACCATTTTACCTGTCCCCCCAACATCAGTCCCTCTTTCCCCGTCTCCACATGCACACTGTTGCAGCCACACTCCTCTTCTTTCTCTGGACAAGCCATGCTCTTCTGCGTGGTCCGTTCTCTCACTTTTCCCTTTGTCTTTCTACGTAAATCCACATGGAGATAACCTGCAAGAGGGCATCACCGCGATGATGTGGGGCATGCCAGCTCTCTCTCAGTCCTACTTTTTTCTCTTTGGATTGTCTCCCTCCTGCTGACATATATCACTCTCCCATCTCCTTCACTGCCATATTAACAACATGCGTATTTCTACAGGTTCCCACAAATGGAAACAAAACTATACATGCGGATAACTTTTGCATGTAAATACACACTTGTACTTTACAGGTGTGTATTCACAGGTCAACGGGTGGTTTCACACAGTGGGATCCTATGAGGCACCCTTCCTGCATATTGCTTTATCATTCAAACAACAACACTCATGGGATTCTCTCCGAGTCAGCCGCAATAGATCTAATTCATTCTTTTAAAGGCAGCATAATATTTCATAGTGAGGAATTACTGTCATTTTTTTACCCAGCCTTCTACTGACAGGCATTCATTTTATTTCTTGCTCCTTCTCCCTCCCGCCCTCTATAAACAGTGCTGCAATAAACATCCTTGTACATACATCCTTTCAACTGGCATTTTTATTTCGATGGATTGGATCCCCAGGAGTGGGATTGCTCAATCGAAGGGTGTATGTATTTTTTTTTTTTTTAATTTCAGCAATGTTGCCAGACTGCTTTCCAAAATGCTGTAACAAGTCGTATTTTCTCCAACAATTCATGAGCCTGCTATTTCCCCACATCCACTCTAGCAATAGGTGTTAGTATTATTTTTAATTTTTTGCCAGTCTGATGGGGATAAAACAAAATCTCATAGTTGCTTTAATTTCAAGTTCCTGTTCAGCTAGTGAGCTTGTGCACCTTTCCTTACGTTTGTTGGCTGTTTGGATTTGCACCATGTCCTGTCTAGTCTTATCCTTTGCCTGACTCCAATCTTCCTCATTCAATTCTTGTTAGTTTGTAAGAGCTCTTTGCATATTATAAATATTAACCTTTTATTTGATATCTGTGCTGCAAATAATTTCATAATCAAATTTCTTGTTTTTATGTTGACCTTGTGAATGATGTCTATTCCCACAAAAATAATTCTGTGGAGTAAAATGTCTGTTTAAATATGACTTTCTTATTTTTTATGTGACTGCCCTTGCCATCTTTGCATTTTCTTCTAAGGTATTTATTATTTAATTTTATTTTTTGGCTGTTAACATTTTAATCCATCTGGGGTTTATTTATATGATGTAAAATCAGATTTCAACTTTCTTACAAAAGCTAGCTGGCTGTGCAAGTTTCATTTATTAAACTATTACTCTTTTTCCAACTGCACTGAGATACCAACACCATCACTGCACATATTGGATTCTCGTGGCTGTGTTGATTTAGTTCTGATCTCTCTGTTCTGTTCCACTGATCTATGTATCACTCCCTCGTCAGCAGCATTTGGACTTGATTATGGAGACCCTAATATGTTTTGATCTCTAAGAAGCCAAGTTCTTTCCTAATACTCTTCTCTTTCATAGGATCTGGTCACCACTGGATCTCAGCGATTTGCATGGGGTCAAGCACTCAGCTGGGGAGCAGGAGATACTTGCTAACTGTTGTTGATACTCCTGTCTTTCCCTTTTGCATCTTATCCCTCCACCTGCAGGACTAGAAGAGGTATCAAATGGTGACACTCAGGCCAAAACTAGTTAGCATGGAAAGGTATACAGGGTAGACAGATCTAACTAGAGAAAGCTTCAGAGATGTTGAGACACTTGGAGGGTGTGTCCAATATGACAATTTGAGACCTTTAAAGCAACGAGATAAGTCTTTCATATAGTTAACACCTATTTATTGAATACCTGTTGTATACTAGACATTATTCTGGGTCTAGGGATATAGTGGTGGCCAAGGCCAAGGCAAAAGTTTGATTTTTAAAGTGTGACAATGGTATCGTGTTCATTATTTTTTGGTGTGATCATGATAATGTGTTTTGCTTAGAAGTCCTTGTCTTTCAGAGATAATACTGAAATATTTATGAAGAAAATTATATTAAGTCTGGGAATTTGCTTCCAAATAAGCTAGGGGTGGGAGAAATGGATGGAAGTATAGATGAAACCAGATTGGCTGTGAATTGATAATTATAGAAACTCAATGATGGCTTAATGGGGATTTATTATACTCTTCTTTCTACTTTTGTGTATATTCGAAATATTCCATAATAAAAAAAGTTTTTAAATGCATTCAGAGCTTATTATGTTTCAGGCATTGTTCTAATCTCCTTACTTCTATTAATTCATCAAATCCTCAAAATAGCCCTGTCTTAGATCAGCTTCGGCTATTGTAACAAAATACAGTGAACTAGGTGGCATAAACAAGACGTTTATTTCTCACAGTTCAGGAGGCTGGGAAGTTCAAGATCAAGGTGCCGGCAGATTTGGTTCCTGGTTGGAATCCTCTTTCTGTCTTGCAGACAGCCACATTGTCCTTGTGTTCTCACAATGCAGAGAAGGTGGGAGGGAGGAGGGGTGAGAGAGAGGGAGGAAGGGTGAGGGGATTTTGAGCTCTTCTTAGAAGGGCAGTAATTCCATCATTAGAGCTCCTTCCAAAGGCCCCAGCTCCAAACACTGTTACATTGAGGGGTTAGGGCTTCAACATATGAATTTGGAGGGACCTCAGTTCAGTCCATATTAAGCCCCATGAGGTGGATATTATCATCCCAGATGAGAAAAACGTGGCTCCATAAAATTCAGTAACTTACCCAGTAACTTACTAGTAAGTGGCAGAGCTGTCTGGCCCCAAGGCCCTGCTCTCCAGCAGCATGTCCTCCTTTCACATCTTTTACGTCTACTCTTCATTGCAATGAACTTGTAAGTGAAAATCTGTCTGTCTGTCTGTCTGTCTATCTAAATATATATATATGATTATTTCATATATCAGGAAGGGCTGTGAAAGATCTAAAGTAGGACTGTGGAAGAAAGACTATTAGTGGGAGAAAGTGGAACTGAAGATGGAGGGGGTGGGGTCCTCCTTCGGTGAGGATGAAGGTGGGGAGGCTGCATGGAGATCCGGGACAGATGTCCAAGCAGGCGTACGAGCAAATGCAGAGACTCTGAGATAGAAATAGAAGTCTGATGGAGCTGGATCACAGCTGATGAGGACGCAGGCCATATAAGCAAAGTGGCAGATGAGATCTTACTGCAGACTGTAGTAAGGCATGTTTATAAGTTCAAACAAAGGCACTAAGACATCGCAGTAAGAGCAAAGTGATTTATTGGATTTATTAGCTCAATGATCACTTAAATACATTTTCCTACATTTTGCAGTGCTAAATTCATCTATAACAGAGGAATAATTTAATTCTGAAGCCAAATTAACCGCTCTTTGCTTTCTCACAAAGTCACCCACTTCTGATTTTTATTTTTTGCATAACTTGATTCAATTTTTTCTGCTCTTGCCACATTTTCTGCAGCTCCTACACACTTCTTTGGATGGTTATAGCACTATTATCTTATTATTAGTCACTAACCAGAGATAATTCACTTTTCCAATTGATCTATGCTGCTTATAAAATGCCAGATCAACTGGGAGCACAGGAAGCAAATGGTTAGTGACTTCTGACAGGCAGAAAACTATGTGTGACAGGCTGGGGACCAGGCATGGATGACCTCTGATAAGGTGAATTTACCTGTGGTCCAGTGGCCCAAATGTCAGAGGAGCGTCTGCAAGGCAGATTCTCAAGGATGCAGTTGGTGGTAACTGCTTGCATGCAAACTCATGTGTGTATGCTTAATATTTCCCACGGTCCCTGCTAGTTTGTATCTGTAGGTATCTGACAATGTCAAGTTCAATCTGTAGATAATATGTGCCCAAGCGCCGTGTTTCCCTTGAAAAATGGCTGGTGACACATGCACATTTGTAGTATAGCCTTCACACACCACAAGAATGGGGGCGAGGGAGACAACAAGTTGATGCTGACTAGCACAGGGAACTATGTTCAATATCTTGAGGCAACTTATGGTAAGAAAGAGTATGAAAATGAATATATGTATGTTCATGTACGACTGAAGCATTGTGCTGTGCACCAGAAACTGACACATTGTAAATTGACTATACTTCAATAAAAGTATATATAAAAAAGAAAGTAAAATAAGAAATAATGAAAAAAATGGGGCAGAGGGAAATAGACAAGAAACTGTCCACTGGGGCTCTGAGAGAATTTTTCATGGCTTTGGAGGAAAGCATGTTGGAGGAACTGCAGGGCGAATAAAGGAAGCAGATGGGAATGGAAAGGTGGATTTTAACAAACGTCATTGGAGATAACACGTTCCTTTATAGTGTCTGAGAAGCATAACTAAGGAGCTTGAGTTATCTTGAATTTTTTGGTTGTTGGATTGATTCTTTGACTATTACACCTCTTTGTGGCCTGGACCACATGGGTCATGGCTTCAACAAGGCTACAGGCTCAAAGGAGAGGATGCTAGGGGAAAACTGCTCTGCAAAGATGCTAGATTGGCCAGAGATTTAGTGAAAGTTTACGCCAAGCCATAAATGTAGACATTAGAAAATGTCTTTTGATTTTAGGTGTTAGGTAAAAAAGCCAGAAAAAGTAACCATCTCTAGATAGAGTCAGGAGACCTACATATTAGTCCTTGCTTCACTAGACGGTCCCTTCCTTCACCCAGTAGATTACTGAGTGAGCAATTTCGTCTGCCAGGTCTGAGATAGGTGCTGGGCATGTAAGGATAGACTGTTCATCTTTGTGGATAATTTTGAGGTGTGTGTTGAAGGGTGGATGGGAGCTTACAGACAGAGATTAAAGGAAGGGAATATTAGGCAGAGGGAGTAACAAGTGCCAAGATAGAGGGGTTTCAAATGCCAAGGAGTCTTCCAAAAGCAGAGAGCAGATGAATGACCTCAAATCTAGGATATGTGTGATTGGGAAAAAATGTGATTTAATTTTCCTACTATTGGCATTAAGAATGTTCCCATTTTTCATGAATATGAATAATGCTGAGATGAAAATCTTGGTGCATAAATGGTTTCTGGGTTTTGTCTTAAGGTAGGTTCCTAGAAGTGAAAATCACAGTGAGTTTCAGGGAGAGAGTAACCTGGTGGGCTTTGCCCTGTGACTCTCGCCAAGTCAGTGGCCCTTCTGAGTTTCTGTTTCCCCATCTTTCAGAACATAGACCTGAGGAGCAAAAACGGTCTTTCTGGCTCTCCCATTCAGACACCTAACAGCATCCTCAAACTGTGTTTGATCCAAGACTCTAGAGAGATCTGAATTCCTACTGACTTGGAAAATTCCTCATTATTATTTTATCTTGAGTAAGTCATATTCCTCCTCTGTGCCTTGATTACTCTATTGGCTCAGCAAGGATACTGAGACACAGGGAGTCACAAAGTGAGGTTCATGAAGTTCCTTTGACAGAGGAATTCTATGGCCCAGGGTACAGAGCTTCCTTCCACACCACCCTTGTATGCAGACACCTCTTTTCCTTGCTCCCTTGTCCCCTGGACCAGTGTCTCCTCCTTTCCTCCTCGGAGAGCTGGAGGAGGATGCATTCTGTGAGTGACATCTTCCCAGAGGGTGCCCGCCAACTTTATGGATGTTTAGCAACTGTTAATTACCCTGATGCCTCATTGTGCCCTGAACTTCCCTCCATGGAACCCACACCCCCGCCTCTGCACCTCTTCTCTCGGAAGAGCCCCTGAAGCTCTAAATGAGGGCAAAACCCCTTTCTTCCACTTCACTTCAATCTTGGGATTTTTCCCAACACGTTCAGACTCTGGCCTGGAGGTTCTAACTTCCGTCAAGTCTGAACATAAACAGACCAGTTATTTGCTTTTTTGGTTTGTTTTGTTAACAAGGTTTTGGAAATTGTTCTTCAAGGTTCTCACCCCTACCCTGTGTTCACAGGCTCTGGAACCAGACCACTTGGGTTTACATTTTTGCTCTGGTACTGGCCTAGTTCTGTGAGTTACTACATCTCCCTGTGTCTCAGGCTTTTTATATGTAGAATGGGGATTTACAGCAGTACTTTTTTGTCTTAGTTATTGCTGTGTGTCAAAGCACCCCCAAACTTAGTGACATCAGCAACAAGCTTTGCTCTTCCACTCATGCACCTGCGGGGTGCAGGTGGGCTTGGGTTTGGCTTATCTAGGGGGGCTTGCTAGGTGGGCTCTGAGCTGTAGATTAAGGATAGGTCTTCTCCATATTTACCAGCGGCTACCTGGGCATGTTCTCGTGGCAAAACACAGGAGCATAGGAGGGCAAGTCCAACCATGTCAACACACATCAAGCCCCTACTGAGTCACATCTACTAACATCCGATTGGTTAAAGCAGGTCAGTGGGGCAGGGAAGTATACCCTCTCCCTAGCGGGAGGGGAAGGGAGTGAATCTCTGTTGAACAGAAATTCTACCAATCACATTAAGTCATGGTTTGTTGTGAAAGTTAAATGAGTTAATAACTTTAAAGTGCTTATAGTAGTACTGGGCATGTAACATGTGCTCAATGAATTACAGACATTATTTGTAGTGATAACAGTTGTATTTTATGCTAGTGGTGAAATCAGTAATGGCATTTGTACTAGTATAAGCACATGTCAGATACTCTTTTCAACACATACATTCATACTACAGTGTAAATGTCTGATAAGATAGTGTAAAGAAGAGATCACACATTTATCTTTGACAGCAGATGTTTAAGCCAAAGGGGTGAAGGCATGAGAATGGAGTTTTGAGCATCAGTAAGATCTAGCAGCTAAGAAAGAGAGTTCTGGAGTTGGTCAAATTTGGATCAAAATTCTAGTTCTGGCACTTTTTCTTTCGGTGACTGTGATCTGGTTTCTTGTCCTCTCAGATCCTCTTAGGGTTGAGGTACGATTGTGAGAAGATATTGTAAACAAAGCATGGAATAAAGTGCCTGGCACAGAGTAAGGTCAATGGATGCCATGATGAAAAAGGTCTGCAGTGGAGGAGAGAGGACGTGGCAGAAAGCCTCTCACTGGGCCCTGGACCTCACCAGCAGGTGGCCACTGACTTCACCTGTGCCCATTGGTCCATCCAACAAACCGTCATGTAAGCACTTACCACGTGCCATGCACGTGTACAGAACAATACAGTCACCCTGCTCATTCAGTCTATTCCCATAGTTTGCTTCCTCATAGTAAATTCCATGGAATTGTATGTAACTAGGGAGTCAGAATTAAAATGAGGACATGAGGGTTCTGTGGCAAATCAAGTTTGGGAATCTGCGTTAAAGTGCACTCAACAGGCTCCAACGGCTGCGGGTCTTTGTGCCTTGCCGGTGTTCGTGTGTGTTTAGGCTCCCCAAAAGGGGGACGTGGAATGCAGGTGTCCAATCTCATGTGACCGCAGGACTCTTTTCACTGAAGCATCTGGGGCTTTCTTAACGCCTCCTGAGTGCACATCATCCTCTTCATCCCTGCTGCTGTCATCTGCTGCAGGCATCTCCCTGCCTTCCCAGCCACCATAGTCCCATTCCTGGTCTCTCGTCCACTCCCAGGAGAGGCAGAGTCAGCTTTCCTTTGCTTGAGCTGGACACTTTCCCCCTATCCATGATGTGAGAAGCATAGGGAAGCCACATTCCCTGGGCCACTCCCTCAACACCAGTCGGAGGTTAAGAGGGCTCCCTTGGAGTCAGCTGGTCAATCCGAGTCTGGGATCACCAAGCCCCAGTGTGTGACCTTGGCAAACTTACTCACCAGGTCTCAGTTTGCCCATCTGTCAAATGGAGGGGGTGACGTCATCTTCTCCACAGTGGTGTCGTTGAGGGGATAGAAGCACACAGAGCGTTCAGCAGAGCAGATGGTAATCATAGTCATTATTCTCTCATTTAATAACAACCCAGACAACTGGGGACCTGAGCGGCCCCAAAGACACCTCCTGGTGTCTTTGATTTCAAAATTCCAATAATTATCTTGCCCCTGTCTCACCCTCACAGGCCCAGTCCAGGGGGCATTTTCTAGACATCATTAAAGGCACATTGCAGTAGCTCCCCGGTGTTTGCAAAACCACTAACGCCTGGCACGGGTGTAGCATTCACAGCATCCAAAGACCTTTATTTCTACACAATACATGTCTACCCCTCACTCACCTCTAGTGTTTTACAGCTTATACATCATAAAGGGTCTGCTGGGGTTTAAGGATGCTGACCCTCGACTCACAGATGAGGACACGGAGGCTGAGAGTGTCACATTTGGGCCTAAGGCCCCACACTTGGGTTGGCCCCAGGGGGAGTGGTCTGATTCCTATGCCACTCCAGACCCTGGGCTCTGCCTCCTTGCTCTCCCTCTGAGTCCTGCAGAAGATGGAGTCTTCCTGAATGAGGTTTGGGAACGTTGCCACTGTACAATGAGCTAACGGCGAAATCGGAAACTCTAGGCTGGGAGCAGGAAAAAAAAAAAGACAAGCTTTGATTCACAGGGAGGAGGATCAGTGGGGAAAACTCATCCTGCAGTAATCAGAGGAAATGCCTGAATGGCACGTCCTTCGAGCAGAGTCCCTCTCAGAGAGCAGAAGTTCACACTAGTGGAGACCTCGGCCAGGCCAGCCCGTTAGCATCCGCAGCCAGACAGGGGAGGTGAGGGAGGGCTCCTGGGCTTGGGGCAGACAGATCTGAGGTCAAACCCCTGTCATGCTGTTGGAGCAATCCCACTGACACGCACGTGTGAAGTGGGGGTATTTGTTATCATGGGGCTCCCCCGAGCAGCAGGGTGTCTAAACAGCTGGTAGGAGCCAGGCACAAAATAGGCGCTTGCAAAATAAAAACTTTTGGAAGCTTCTTTTATTAGGGCCAAGTGGAGAGAATTTCCTGTCTCTTTAGAAGACAGGAGTAAAATCTTTCAGTGATCTCCATTGGTCTTGAATGAATGAGTCCAATTTCTATAGTATCGGATCAGATTACTGGTTGCAGGTAAGAAGCTGGAGTTCTGAAATTGTTTCTAAAGGTAGTAACTCACACGTCTGTGGGTTACCACGTACAGGGGGCTCTCCCGCACAGCGTCTCTCATCTGCTTTTCATACAGACTAACTGAGCTGAGTATTATGATCACAGCAAGTAAGATTTCTGGGATCAGAAAGGGGGAGTGATTTGTCCCAGGTCACACAGCTAGTAAATGCAGAACTGGGTCTTCAATCTGTATCTGTTGCCTCCAAATTCCCAGCTCCTTCTTACGCTCTGCTTGATTTGGGAGGAAATGGAAAGGCCTGGGGATAGGAGAGAAATGAGATTATACTGTAAGAAGGGGAACATTACTGGATCTTGGTTATAGAAGTTTCTTTAGACCATTCAGACTGGTGAACTTCTCTGCAAACATACTTTGTGATATGAAATCAACTAGGCTGCAGTAAGACTGCCTCCAATTTACCAGTTTTTTGGTTTACACATCAGTTTCCCAACTTAATGGAAGCTTCCTCTGTGTCCTGGAAGGATGGCAAAGAAGCTTCCCAGCCTGAAACAGGGTGATAATAGTAATTAATAAAGCCAGTTTGTGAGAGAAACCTCAGCCTGCCAGGTCAACAGAAAAGGTTGTGTATTATTTTTTCTAATAACTACTCCCGCTCTGCTCTGTCAAGCTTTGTCGTTCTTGCTGGTTTCCTTCAGGACACCTCAGGCTGCTTCCATAACTTTGCAATCACTTTCAGTTATTAGAAAGAATAATTTCATTTTGGTTATTAAGGCTCCTGTTCACTTTAAACTGTCAATCCCAAATGGAACTTGGGAGCTCCCCACCACCAGGGGTTCCGTGTGTGTGGGCATCCTCTGGAGTTGGGTCCAGGGGAAGGTTACCTCGTCATGTTGTTGCACCTGGTGAGTGGGCTGTGCCCGCCTGGGTGGCTCAGACCTGTTGCTTCCTCTGCAGACAGCCCTGTGTCAGGGATGGTGAGTTTGCTACACTGCCCCCCATCATTGTATTGCTTGTATTTCTGTCCAATACACAGTAGCTGTCAGCTCCCTCTGTGAGGCTGGTACCCAAGGTCAGAATCTCTAGGGAGGAGGTATTGGTCAGAGGTAGCTCAGAGCTCAGACTTTCCTTCCTCTTCTTGGTTCTCATGGGCAAGTGGGGGTCCATCTCAAAGCTCTGACTCCCAGGCACCTGGTCTTGGAGGTGGGCTAGCCTGTGGACTTAAGTCCTTGCCACCTACTTTGATGTCCATTCGAGCCACTGCATACCCATGAGTCTTTGCCATACCAAGCAGTGGGCACCCTCCTCTCCACCCCACCATCTCCTCCGTCCCTTTCTCTGTGTCCCCAGGGATTGTCAAACTTGGAAGCATGGGATGCCTTGCAGGTTCAATGGCTAAGAACCGTCAGAGAAGGAGACTCGCTTACCTAGGGAGGAGGGCAGTGGAGGTGGTTTCAGACGCTCTGGTCTCATAGAAAGGCACCTGTGCATGCGCTCTGCACTCCTTCCCCAGGCAGCTCTCTTACTGGTAAATCCTGCCCGACCAGGTTGGTCTCTCCTGCCCCTGGGGCTGTGGGAAGTCTGAGGACTCCAGGAATCAGACCTTCTTTGACATGGCCCTGGACAATTTAGTCCCTCTGTTCTCCACCATGAACATTTAGAATCCAAAACAGGGAGGGTGGGTGAGGGGGCAGGGGGAGCCACAGATTCATGGCATCCTGTTATACTGAGCACTCAGTCTGCTCCAGGTACTGTCAGGTTCTTGATGAACATTATCTGTTGACGCTTCTCACGTCCCTCACAGTGAGTTTATTATCCCCATTTTACAGATGAGGAGACCATGGCTTAGATGTAAAGTAGCTTGCCTGAACTGGCAGTGGCAGAAGGTAGCAGAAGCAAGATTTGAATCCAGGTCGGCCTGTCTTCAAAGCCCAGAAGTGGTAGGCGTTAGTTATTTGGGGCCACCCAGAATCAACTCCTCATCCTCTGGTACCAGCACCCTGATTTCTTTTGGGGCAATGATCTCTTCCCCTTTGGACACAGTCTTGGGGGTACCGAAATTCAGGTACTCTTTGCTCTCCCTTAGACACATGACTCCAACTCGTCTCTATAAGACCCTCTGTCCGGACCTTGCATGAAGAACAAAGAGATACAGTGACAAGCATCTCCCCCTCCCCCAAATAAAAAGCAAGAGACCAGCCCTAAGGAAGAGTTGGCGCCTGTTCACTCCAGCACTGCTCTGATGGGCTGATGAGGAGCTCAGGCTTCCTGGATGCTGGAACTGTTGCATTTCTTGCCCTTTCTGGACCCTAGTTCTCCAGCTCACCTGACACTTCAGTGAAGTAGCCAACATCCTTCCACGAAATCCATTCCCCACTTTATTAGCTCCAGTCAGCCACAGTTGGTTTCCATTGTCTGCAATCAAATAATCCTGCCTGGTACCCTAAGTGTGGTGTTGGGGGGTCCTGCCCTTTGCCTGATGGGATCCTTCTGTTCTCCGTGACTCAATGAGTTCTGACTTATAAAGCGCTCAGGACAGGGCCCAGTGCAGGCTGGCACCCAGGGAGTGACCATGGCTGTTAGCATTACTGTTCTCCTCTTGGGCGCTGGTTCAGGTCGGATCCAGGCAGGGTGTGTGGCCACGCCTGGTCCTGAGGCCTCGGGGCTGTGGGTGAGCCTCCCTCAGCCTGAGCTGACAAGTCTTGGTTCAGTGCCTACCAGGCAGATGCTCGAGTCACATCAGATGGCCGCTCACCACAACTGCACTAATTGACCATGTTACGGCGTGGCAGCAGGCTCGGGAGGCTGGCAGGTGGGCGTGATGGTGGGAAGCTGGCCCTGCTGCTATGTTCCAGGGGCCTCAAGCTGGGGACTTGCCGTCTTGTTCCCCACTTCTACAGGGTCTCTCTGATAGGCAGGTGGGATCTCAGCTGGGAAGGGCCAGACTCACCATGCTCCTCGTCACCGTCATCCTCAGCCTTGCTATTAAGAGTGACAATCATTATTGTTCTGAGCACCTACCATGTGCCAGGTCTTTTAGGAGAAGGACAATTCTAATCATAAAAGCAGCAGCAACCTACATTATCATGGTTACTTTTCCCAGAGCTCCTATGAGGAAGCATATGCCCATACTGCAGATAAATAAGTTGAGGCTGAAGGATGGCATTGGGGAGACATGGAAGGGGTCGCTTCTTCAGCAGTGACTGTGCCTGGCTTCTTCTGAGTTTCTTCAAGGCAAACACAGAAGTATTTGATTCTTCCAGAGACAGCAGTTTGATCACCACGTGAAATACACACACTACTCCTATTAATATGGGTTTTTTTTTTAACATTTTTTATTGATTTATAATCATTTTACAATGTTGTGTCAAATTCCACTGTAAAGCACAATTTTTCCAGTTACTATTAATATGGTTTTATTTCTCTCTTTGTGAAAATCATCCTGGCTCTGCGATACTAACAGGGACTTCATCTCCTCCCTGAGCCACATCTGGATCCTTTGGGGACAAACAGTATTTTCTTCCTTCCTTCCTTCCTTCCTTCCTTCCTTCCTTCCTTCCTTCCTTTCTTCCTTCCCCTCTCTCTCTCTCTTTCTTTCTTTCTTTCTTTCCTTCCTTCCTTCCTTTCCTTCCTTCTCTTTCTTTCTTTCTTTCTTTCTTTCTTTCTTTCTTTCTTTCTTTCTTTCTTTCTTTCTTTCTTTCTTTCTTCTTTCTTCCTTTCTTTCTTCCTTCCTTCCTTCCTTCCTTCCTTCCTTCTTTCCTTCCTTCCTTCTTTTTCTTTTCTTTCTTTCTCTCTTTCTCTCTCTTTCTTTCTTTCAGTCTAGTCAGCCTACAATGCTGCATCAATTTCTGGTGTACAACACAATGTCCCAGTCATACATATACATACATATGTTCCTTTTCATATTCTTTTTCATTATAGGTTACTACAAGACATGAACATAGTTCCCTGTGCTAAACAGTAGAAATTTGTTGTTTATCTCTTTTATATACAGTAGTTAGTATCTGCAAATTTCAAACTCTCAGTTTATCCCTTCCCACCCCTTTTCCCCTCTGGTAACCATAAGGGGACAAACAGCATTATCCTCACCAATGACCTCTATCCATCAATGATACGACCTCCAGCTAGAGACCTCTCCTGCACTCTTACCTCCCACAGGCGCTTCATCTACACTGGGCTATCTGGGAGACCTGGAACTCCATGCATCCTAACCCCAGGTCTCCTCCATCCCCGACCCTGCCTCTCCTGCAGCTCCCTCCACCTTGATTCCCAGTGTCTCCAGCCTTCTTGTGTTCCACCCATCAGCCCTGGAGTCATCACTGGCTCCTCTCTCTCTTACACCCCACATCGAATCCATTAGGAAATCCTATATTCACAATCAATCACTTCTCTCTGCTTTCACCCTGGTTGAACCACCCTCCTCTCCTGCTTGGATTATCCCATTAGCTTCCTAATTGATCTCTCCGTTTCTGTCCTGGCTCTGCCTCCATCCGTTCCCGACACAGTAGCTGGAATGATCCTTTGAAGACATAAATCAGACCATGTCCCCCCTCTGCCTGAGCCTGGATGATGTCTCCCCATTTCACTCTGGATAAAATCAAAGGTTTGTAGAGGTCTCCAGGATCACTAACCTGGCCTCATACCTCCCAGCTCCTCCCCGCCCACTCTGCTCAGCCATGCGGGTCGCTTTGCTGTCCTCTTGCCTTAAGGCCTTTGCACTGGCTGCTTTTTCTGTCCCAAATATGTGCAGCTCACCCCTCACCTCTTCTGCATCTTTGCTTGACAGGCCCCTTCCTCCCTGACTACATGGACTGCATTACTGACACCCCAAACTCCCAGTCCCCCTCACTCTGTCCTACGTCTTCTTGGTTTCATAGCAAACATCACCTTCTGACATCTTATACAGTTTACTTAAGAAGAATTAGGATTACCATTTATTGTCTGACTCCTGATGCCAGCCTGTCGACTCCGCAGGGGCGAAGCTCTCTGCCTGTTTTGCCCACCTGCAAGCTTCTGGAACATGGCCTGGCATAGAGTGGACACTCTATGAATGAATCTCTATAGTTTCCCTCTGATTCCCTCAACTTTCTCCCTGAAACTGGGGACAGGGGAGCATCCATTCATGCCCCTGAGCAAGGTATTGTTAAAATCTCCAGGAAATGGTGATCCTGCAAGAAGGGTTGGCCCTTTCCCCACTTCCAGGCTCATCTCATCTACTCTAGTTCTCACTTTTAGGCTCCTCCAATGTCAAAGCCCCTGTAAGCTCCTGCTCCGTCATACCTCAGGGCCTTTGCACATGCAGTGCCTCTTTCTGCATGATGCACTCCTGATTAGGTGTTGCCTCTTCCTCAGGTCTTCTATTATCCTCCACCTTCCTAAGTTCTGAGAGAATGATTTCTGTACCTCAAGTGCATTTCTCTGTGTGGGTTGTGTGTCCCGTTGGGGTCCACGTCCATTGCACCATCAGACTGTGTGCTCCTGGAGGGTGGAGGCTGGGCTCTGGCCTTGTTTCCCGAGCTGGCCCAGGGCCTGGCACGTGGCAGTTGCCCACCCAGTCAGTGTTTGATTGTTGTTGACAGTGGAGCAAGCCAGGAGAGGACGGAGGTGGTTCTGAAGACCCTTTCAAGGTCACCAGCTGGTAGGGGAATGAACAGTGTCTTCTTATTGGATCATTCATTTATACTCTACTTTCAAACAGGATTTGGGGCAGCCTGAGAAGAAAGGCGCAGATATAAAACAAAACAAAGCCTGCATCTTGAATGATGCCTTTCTTTCCTACAACTGGCTCTTCCTCACTGGTGTGTGACATGCCCCACTCTGAAGGAGGACGCCTCCAAGTCCGCTCAGCCCCCCACCCCTCTGCAGCTAGCGCTTTCAAGCCAGGCTTTCAGCAATTGTTTCCGTTGAGACCCGCTTCCTCATCCCTCCACTAACCTGCTGTTGGCACGCTTAGGACAGCAGCTACCTCTACGTTACTAACTCCAGGGGATGCTTTCAGACCTCAGTCCCTGGCGCTCTGGGTAGCACTGGACCTACTGATGCCTCTTCCCTCCCAGAACCCCTTGCTTCCCTCAGCTTATCTGCTACCGCACCCTCGAGGTTTCCTTCTACCTCTGGTTTCTCCAGCCCAGCCTCCCTGGGAGATAGCTCTTCCTCTGTGCATCCCATAAGCATCCATGTTCCCCTGGACTCCCACTCTTACCTCTCTCTGCTTACCTACCTGAGCAGCTTTCCCTGAGCAGCTCTTTATTCCTTGGACTGCAGTTATCGTTAGGATTAAATGGGGGTAATTCTAGAAGCAGATAAACCCCCAAACCCCAGTGCCTTAGCACAGAGAAAGTTATTTATTTGCCTAAAGTCCATTCAGCAGCAAGGGGAGTGGGGGCTCTGCTCCCTCTGGTCATCCAGGGACATAGGCTCCTTTCACGTGGCTGTCACTGACCCTGGCTTGGTGTTTAGGAGGGATGTGCTCTGGACAAGGGTGGGGTGAGGAGAGGAGGAGGGTGTCATGGACAAGGAACACAGGGCGAGTCAGGTGGCTGCGAGTCCCTGACCCAGCCTGCCCCTGGGACTCGGTTGTAAGGCTCCGTGGGAGCACAGACTCAACGTGTGCTGATGATGAAGTCCCCTGTGGGAAGGACAAGCTCCCTGCTCTCAGGTTCTTGCATTTCCTGGGCCCAGGAAAGACCTGTCCTTTGGTTGAACCCAGGAGATGGGCATGTGGTTGGAAGGAGATGGAATCAGGAACCAGCCTTGCTCCTGGGGGCGATGCAGGGACATCCTGACCAGAGGGCAGCTCTGTGACTGGTGCCTCCTCTATACATTCATGGCCAGAGCACGGGGATGCACCTGGAGGACTGACTCAGCCTTCCTGCCATTGGTCGGAGCCTGGGCTGGGCACGTAGCATGGCTGATTGTCAAATCCGTCACCCATGGTCCATGGCCTGATAGTGGGCATATATCACTGGCTCTTGAAGGCAGGCAGGCTGGACCCTCCATCCTCTTCAAAGGAAAGGAGAGCTGACATTGATTGAGCACCTACTGTGTGCCAGACATCCCAAGGGCTTCACTTTCATCATCATTTAATTCTTACAATAGCCCTGGAAGAAAGGATAGGTCATTATCTCCATCTCACAGATGAAGAAACCAAGATTTAGGAAGAGTTAGAAAGGCTAACATAAGAAAATAACAAGACGGAGGCACAAAGCTTGCACATTTCAAAGGCCCAACAGCTTGTTTTTGAGCACTCCCCTGGCTCCCATGTCTTTAATTTTTCTAGGACCACATGACAGAAAGGAAAGATGTGTGGACTGGGCATAGGAGTACCTGGACCTACAATCCAGAGTCCAGCACTTCCTAGATGAGTCATGTTGTCCAAACCAATTTAACCTCCTGAAGACTCAGTTTTCTCATCTGTCAAATGGGCACAATCACACTGATCTCCGAGGGGCAGGTGAAAGAGATTTACAAACTGCAAAGGTCTGAGTATTTTCTTTATTTAAACTGCTGTCATCTGCTCAGATATCTTCTCCTGTTTGCTCTTGCTCCTTCCTTTGCAGCATCTTCTCTGCGCAGCAGCCAGAGGGATTGTTTTTGAAACAGACATCAGTTCATGTCAAGTCCTTACTTAAAACCTTTAACTGGGTTCACATGCATCCTCAGTCCCCTGTGTGACCTAGTTTTGCCTGTCCCCTCAAGGTCTGCCTCTTGCCATTGCCCCTGCCTTTAGCTCTTTCTCTGTGGCCCCCTGGCTACCTTCCAGTTCCTTCACCACACTGTACTCTTTCCTGCCCCTGGGCCTTTGCACATGTTCACCCTTCAACGTGGAGCATACTTTTCTCATGCTTTTTGCCTGAACAACACCAGCTCCTCCTTCAGACTGCAACAGAAACTTTCTAAAGGATGTTCCCTTCTGCCTCCTCTCTAAATGAGGTTCCCTGGTTTTTCTTTTTTGCAGTACTCTGTGTTTCCTCCACCCTGCATAATCTGTCATTTGAGTTTTTACTTGTGCGTATGGTTTGGTTTTGTCTTGAAGTCTGTCTCCTTCTTAGAATGTGAGCTCTGTGAGGACAGGATCCTTGTCTACTCTGCCCACCCTCATGTCCCTGTCCCCTGCATGGTTCCTGGGCACAAAGCAGTTTCAGTTGAACAAATGAGGATGTTTCTGCTGTTTCCCCAGGATGCCTGAAACTGCCCATTCCAGTCCCGTGCTAGAAAGGGCCACGGAGAAAGAATCTGCCCCAGATGCGGTTGTCAACCAGCAGTAGTTCTAGAGCTCTTTCAGATCTCTAATCTCATTTAGCTCTCGGAACAGTTAAACCTCGATTTCATCATCTATAAAATGAGACTAACTTGGGCTGCCTCATATGCTGGAAGGATAGATGTGATAAGATATGGAAGTGCCTGGCACGGTGACGATATAAAGAAAATGCTATTTCTTCCCCACTTTATAAATGTCCTTGCTCCCATTTTGCAGACAAGGATGCTGAGGACCAAAGTTAAGCAGTTCGCTCAAGAACACAGCGGCAGAGCTGGGTAGAAGATGGGCTCTCTGCATTTCGGGTGAGATCAGGCTGCCTCCTGCGTCTGCCAGCCAATGGGGAGTGGTCCTCCTGTCTGAAGGAGCAGTGCCTGCCTTAGAGAAGGCCCTCCTGCACTCCCAGGTCCCCAGGAGAAGCAGGAGGAGCTCTTCTGCTTCCAGAAGAGCAGCCCGCCCATCTCCGTCTCCCACCAGGTCCCCTCCAAGCAGCGTTCCCGAGACAGCACCGCAGTCACCTCTGCAGAGCTGGCCCCAGATGACAAGGTTCTCCCGTCCCCGGGACCACTGGGACACTGCTCAGCAACTGACCTACATTAATCGCAAGTGCTATTCGCCGTCTTGGTCCCCTCCCACGCAGCACGCGACCCCATCCTGCACAAACACCTCGATCCATCCAAGGACGTTGTAAAAATAAAATGATCACAACCTGGCCCTCGGGGAACCTCAGCTTTACAGCGTGTTCTGCTCCGAGGCGGACGGCATTCACAACCCAGTTTGAGAAAGAGAAGAAAAAGGAGAAAATGCAGAGAGGAGTAGGGAGCAGGAAAGAGTGAGGCAGATGCTCAGGAATTTGAAAGAGTGAGGGTGGATGATATGAGAAAGATGGGGGAGAAATGGGTAAGGAAGAGGAGAGATGCCAAAACAAGGGAGAGAAGGGAAATTAGCAAAAGAGATTCAGGGGAGATAATGGGGTTAGAGGAACTAAAATACTGAAAAGAACAAATGAAAGCCTTAGAAAGAACAGTAAGTGGATGGAACAGAGAAGAAGACAGACCTAGAAGAAAGTTGGTGAAAGAGGCAGAACTGGGATGAAGGGGACAAAAGAAATGAAACAATGGATGAAATAGACCACCTGGAAAATCAGGTTGGGCCGTTTGTTGGAAATAGAAACAGAGAATGTGAGATAAAACAAGACCTCAAGGCGGGAGTGTTGGGGAGAAAAGGTTGGTTGACAAGATGGAAAGCAAGTTTGGGCAGGTCTGGGGAAGCTGGGGGCCTTGGACAGTGGGTGGACCAGCCTCTGAGAGCTGGGTGATGCTGTAGCCCATCCTGGGCATGTCCAGCCCACAGAGCCTGGCTCCTCTGCAGGACCTTTCCCAGACCTGGCACCTGCCCCATCCTGCCCCGAGGTCATCAGTCTAGGGAGCCCTGCTGCTGTTTGCTCAAGAGCCAACTGCCCTCCAAGCCCCAGGTCATGCACCTGGACTCGATTTCTTTCTTCTTCAACTGTCACACAGAGGACCTTGTGCAGCCAAGGGCTCTGTCTGGGAATTTGTCTCTCCTGGGTCCATCCTGGGGTTTGTCTCCAAATGTGCATCCAGAAACTCAGTTCACTCTGAGCTACAGTACTTCCTTCTCCCCCTTCCTTTGTTTATTTACTAGTTGACGAGTATTAACTGAGCGCCTAGTGTGTGCCAGGCCTTTTCAGAAAATAAGACGCACAAAATCCCTGCCCTGGGGCTCTTCTCTTTCCTTCTTTCTTCCTCTTCCTTCCTCCCATTGATGCCTCCTCCCTTCTCATTGCCCTCATTCCCATAATCACCCCCAGGTGCATCAGTCAGTTTTGCTGCATTGTAAATCGTTCTGAATTCAATGGTGGGGAGCAGTGTCAGGCAATAGCAGTCATATATTATTCTTATTATTGCTCATGGCTCATGGTTCTGGGGGTGACTGGGCTCTGCTTTGTAGTTCCTACCCTGGGTCTCAGTGGGTCACAGTCAGATAGTGGCTGAGGTTGAGGCCAGAGTCTTTCTGAAGGCCTCTCTTCTGTGTCTGGTGGCTGGACCCCATCTGGCAGTTTGGCCACTCTTTGCCTCTCCAGCTGTCTTGAGCTTCCTTGCAGCATGGTGACTGGGTTCTAAGCAGCTGTTTTGTCTTTAATGATCTATCTTCAGAAGTCATATATTGTCGCTCATGTCAGACTCTCTTGGCAATAGTTTATAGCCTAAGACTTTCACAAAACTCCATCTGGGTTTAAGGGGAGAAGACATAGACCCCACCTCTTGGTAGGGGAGTCAAAAGGTCACTTGTAAGAAGATTATGTGGGAACATCCTTGGAAAAGACTTCTTCCATAGTGTGCCCTCTGGCCAGAATAATTCACAACAGCTCATATCCCCTTGTTATGTTGAGTTGTGTCTCCCCACCTGACAAATTCATATGTTGAAGTCCTAACACCAGTACATCAGAACATGATTGTATTTGGAGATGGGGATCTATAAAGAGAAGATTATGTTAAAATGAGGTCTTCAGGGTGGGCCCTAATCCAAAATGACTTGACTGGTGTCCTTATAAGAGCAGGAAATTTGGACACAGATCCACACAGAAAGAAGACATACATCTACAAGCCCAGGAGAGAGGCCAGGAACAGCATGGCCCTCAGAAGGTCTTGATCTTGGACTTCAAGCCTCCAGAACTGTCAGGATGTAACTTTGTGCTGTTTAAGCCCTTCAGTCAGTGATTTTGTTATAGCAGCCCTAGTAAACTAATACACACCTCCACATGCAAAAGATAGTCATTCCTTTCTCCCAAGACCTTGTCATCTAAGCCAGGTGCAGGCAGAAACATGTCTCCTTAGGCAGAGATCCTTGGGTGAAGCTCCTTGAACACCACTCCTCTCAATAGGAAGATCTGTGAGCTAAAGAAACAAGTTCTCTGCCTTCTCCATATCCAGCAAACAGTGGTGGCACAGGCATATGACAACCCCACTAAAAGGGGGGATGCAGGAAGCACACAGCAGTCACTGGTCCATAGCAATTCTGAAATCCATCTGGGCACATGTTGCCAATTTCTTGACTAGTACTCGTCCTCCTACCTGAGAATGATTCTTGTGGCTCTTGACTCTGCCCTCTAGCGTCTTGGTTCTTTTCTCTGAGTCATCCTTGTATTTCCATAAGAAATGATCCATGTCTACAGCTGAGTAATTTTCTTAGCCTGCCTTCTGCCCATAGAGACTTGTGGGTCCAAAGGGCTCTCTTTTCATTTGGTGCTCTCTCTGTCCTATTCATTCATAGCCCAAACAATTCTTTTAAAAACTTTTTGGGTTTCTCATGAATCAGTTTGTAATTCATTCCATTTAACAAAAGGCACACCCACGAATCTCTTTTTTACTTTGGGCTCCTGGCAAGGGCAACCCTTAAGATTCTTTAAAGCTCAAATATTTAAAAAAAATGTTCTACAGGATATGCTGCCAAGATCCTCAGAAGGCCTTTGTCTGTTTGAGAGGGACTATGAGGCACTTGAATTCTTTCTGAGGTCTTAACAAAAGCCTTTATAGTCACACCTTGGATTCATTTTTACACCATTTTCTTGATGGTGTCCCTGGCTTTGACCTTTGCCTGGAAGTCATTTCTCCTTTTGGGAACTGTTTGTCATGTGGGTGGACTGGGAATGAGAAAAGTTTGCAAACCCAGCAAGTCCTGGCTCCTTCATACTGACTAGTCTGTTCTTTGGCTTCTCTTATTGACAGAGGTAGGATTTGCATCCAGTACTCTCTGTTCTAGAAGTCTGCGCCCTTGCTGAGAAACCCTATTGCTTCTCTGCCCGCTGGGGCACGCAGGGACTTCATTAAGTCCTGAAGGAAGGCTGGGGTCAAAGCAGGTGGGAGAAGGGAGGGCACGTGAGGCAGGGGTACCACATGGATGAAATGGGGAGAAACACACAGTGCGGTAGGGAACAGCAAGTCTCCAAGGTCATGGTTCCTCTCTATCCCTTGGCCTTACCTCCAAACGTCCAGTTCCTCCTTCCCAGTACCTTGGGACCACTTTTTATGTCCCTTTGGCAGCACAAGATCCACTATATCCTCCACACTCCACCCCACTCTTCAATGGGTTGGCTCACAGGGGTCCCATCTTCCCTAAGAATGCCCTTCCTCACCTCACCCTCCTTGACAGTGCCTTACTCATCTGTAAAGGCCAGGAATGCCATCTCTTCTGTGAGGGTTTTTTATTCGTTAGCATTTGCTAACTGCTATAAAAACACCCCAACACCACAGTGGTTAACACATAAGAGTATTTTTCATTCAGAGCACAGTTGAGTCAAAGTTGGCTGGGGTGAGGTAGGTGACCTCTGCTCTATACAGTCATATGGGAGCTTGAGATCCTCTGTCCAGTGGCTCTACCATCCTCTAGGACTTGTTTTTGTAAACAAAGTTTTATTGAGACACAACCAAGTCCATTAGTTCCACATCTTCTAAGCTGCTTTGGCACCTGAACATCAGCATTGAGTAGCTGACTGCCACAGAGACCTGATGTCCCACAAAACTTAAAATGTTTGCCCTTTGGCCTTCACAGAAAACATTTGCTAACCCTTGCTCTTGGGCTCTGTAGGCCTATGAAGAGAGTGTGGAAGATCTGGGGGTAGGTTTCTACCAGCCAGGCCTCTAAATGCTGCACCTCACTTCCTCCCACATTCCACTAGTGAGAGCTTGTCACATGATCCTACCAAGCTGCAAGGATGCTGGGAATTGTAGTTCTGTCTCAGACGGCAGTGAAGCAGGGTCTCCTTGGCAC
Organism: Camelus ferus; assembly: GCF_009834535.1. Lineage (NCBI taxonomy): Eukaryota > Metazoa > Chordata > Mammalia > Artiodactyla > Camelidae > Camelus > Camelus ferus. Next base: position 2,775,124 of record NC_045707.1, read on the forward strand.
ACAGCCTTGTCTCTCCATACCTTTTCTCCATGGCTTTGCTCCCTGCATGAATACCTCCCATGGCATGGGAAGCACCCTGAGGGCCAGGACAACGCCTGTCTTATATAACACTGCCTGCCCCACGCTCAGCACAGAATAGGTATTCTAGAGACAGCTACTGAAGAAAAGAGTGAATCTGTCTTTTGTGCACATTCCTGGAACACTTTGTAATTACCTCTGTTCTGGCACTGACATCCCTGTGTTTCTTCATTCTGTGCCTGTTTCTCCACTCATAGTCAAATTCCTCTTTCTACTCCACCAACTTCTTTTCTGGCATCTCCTGTGCAGGAACACCATGCTGGGCCCTGGGCATGTCTTGGTGAACAAAACAGACCCATCCTGTGTCCTCAGGGAGCTTGCAGTCCAGCGGGAGAGACCAGTGATGAGCAGAGAATCACAATCTTGCAACTAAATTTAAAATAACAAGTGATTAAGTGCCCTGAAAGGAAGGGGCAGAGTAGATGCTCTGAGCACATTTAAGGGAGAGACCTGACAGATCATCCAGTGATCAGGGAGGGCTTCCCTGAGGAGGTGGCATTTGGGATGTGGCCTGAGCAAGGCAGATGTTAACCAGGTAGAGGGAGGGTGAGCAGAGAAGAGTGTGCTAGGCAGAGAGAACAGCCTGGGTAAATGCCCTGAGGTCAGAGAGAGCTTTATAGCAGTCATGACAACAACGATAATGACATTATTATTATTATTATAGCTCAGACTGGGTACTTACCATGTGCCAGACACCGTACTAAGCAGTTTACATGTATTACATCAGTTAATTCTCTATGAGAATGATATTCACAATTGCAGAAGCCATTAGTGCCCTGCCCATATTGCTTCTCCCAATCCCATTTGCCTTGAGGACAGTTCTCATACTTGCCGGCAGCTTCTGTTGGCTGGAAATGCTGGGGAGTCCACACTTCCCAGGACTGGGCTCCCCAGTGACTGATGGGAATTGGAGGATAAATATCCCAGCTTCCTCTCCCTTAGTGGGCAATTCCAGGCAGCCAGACACTGCCTCTCAGAGGCTGCCAGGCAATATGGAGGCCCCGTGCTGCAGGGAAAACCCCATCAATGACCACCTCCTTGGCTTTGCCCTCCCTCTGTCCGTCCCACACTATGCTTCTGGGGTCACCTCCAAAATAACCACTTGCTCCTGAACCCTAGTCTCCGGGCCTATTTTGGGGAGTAACTAAAACTAAGACAGTATTAAACATCCCATTTAATAGATGAGGAAACTGAGACACGGAAGAGTTAAGTAAACACAGAATCAAAAGATGCTCTTTGAAACCAAAACACCAACTGTGTGTGTGTGTGTGTGTCTGTGTGTGTGTGTCTGAGATGGGACAAGATGGGACAAGGTGAGATGGATGTGCAGGCCAGGACAAGGGTTTGGGTCATTAACTTAGGGACAAGCCTTAGAAGGGCTTTATGCAGATGGGGTGACATGTTCAGATTGATATTGGGACAGCGTCACCGTGGTGACTGAGGCAAACCAGGATTACAGGGCTGCAAGGGGACGGGTGGGGGCTTTGGCAGTCAGCCGGGGGGCACTGAGTTCACTCAATGGTCTCTGGAGCCCTGGGGGACACCAAGAAGGCCAGGGAGTATCCGGGCATCACAGGGGCTCTGTTCCCTGCACCCAGCCTGCAGTGTTCATCCCTCAAGAGGAAACACACACTGGATACCGCAGCTCCTCCCTTCCGCACACCCCTTTTCCCTCCTCTGAGGTCACACAGTCCTTCCTTGCCCCCCACCCCCGGGACCTCTGTCAGGGAGGGTCTGTGCCTGGAGCCTGGCACTCCCTACAGCCCAGCCAGGGCTGGCAGCTGCAGTGGGAAGGCCAGCCGGCCCTCCTGACCGGGGCAGGCCCCAGAGGCCAGCACGTGGCCAGCCTGGTGCCAGCTGCTTCTGCCCCAGTGCCCGGTGTGGCCCGCGCCTGCCTGAGCAGATGGTCTCGAGAGCGAGCACGATCTGAATGGGGTCAGGAGGGTCTGCCGGTCCCATATTCTCCTTCTCTGCCTCCTCTGGGCTCTGTTGCCCTTGCTGCTGTCCTGGAGAAGCTGACAAGCTTGGCTGGCTGGGGGCACTGAGCAGCATGGCGAGGTGTGATGTGATATGACCCAGACGTCCAGCAGCACTGGCTGTGCAGGACATGGATCCCGGGGGCTCTGGTGCAGTGGATGCAAGACTGGAGGGTGGGAGGGAGGCGGGAGAGTGCGGTGAGGGGGTGCGGGCCACCCTACAGATGCCTCGGGGAGTACCTGACCGCACAGTGAGGCCCTCACTAGGTGGCTTGTGGTAGCAGTAGGACCTCCCTTGGGAGGAGGTCCAGGGAACTCACCTTTCCTGAGGCCCTACTGGGAGCTGGGTCCTTAGTAAATGTAACCTTGGGCTCCTACCTGCCCTTCTCCATCACTTCATAACACCGACCTCCACCCTTCTCGGGAGGGCCTTTCTCCAACTCCCCAAGTTCATGGTGTTTATTATGTGGGTTTTCCTTGCTTGTCCTCCAGGACAGTGCTTTCCTGGAAGGCCTGTCCTTGAGCATTCTTAGCCACGGTGTCCTTGCTGGGTACCTGCTTGCCCACCAGGGCTCCTTAGTGGCCAAAAGAGCATGGGCTCTACGTGGGTTCTGTTTTCCGACCGAACTCGAGCCATTGGCTTTACCTCTCTGACCCTCAGTTTCCTCATCTGTAGAGCGAGCAAAACCACGCCCACCTGGAAGAGCAGTTGTGAGGATGAAGGGATGAAGGATATGAGATGCCAGGCACAGAGGAGGCACCAGCTAGGGGCTCGTTTGCCTTCCCTCCTTGCTGTCTGCATGGCTAGGACAAGTCATTTCACCTCCCTGGGCCTTGATTTCCTCGGCCCTCAAATGAGCATGCCCTGCCGTGTCACAGGGGGTGGAGGGAGGGAAGGGAAGGCAGCACTGTGTGTGAGCAGCAATGTGCCCTGGGACATCTCATGCCTGTATCTTTCCAACTACGTGATGGGAGCTTTGGGCAGATGAAGGCGCCTCCCTACCCCGCCCAGCTACAGTCCCGGGGTCTCGGAGCCTCCACCGCCCCACGTGGCTCTCGCTCTCTTTGTCTCTCGCCTCCAAGGGCCCAGGGAGGCTGCCCTCAGGCCTTTACTCTGATTTTGCAGCCCGTGGATGGGTCTGGCGCTGGGTAAGTCCTGTGTGAAGTCCCAGGACTGCTCATGCCACACCGCGAGAGAGCGGCCACCCCACCTTAGCTCAAGGCCCACATCTGGGCATCTGTTCTTCCATATCTGGCGCCAGCTATTCTCTTGGGGTGGGAGTCCCATCACATGGAAACTCTGGGAGAGTGAGGGCAGAGAACGAGGCTCTGCTGAGATCTGCCAAGGGAGTGGGGCTGCTGCTCCTCTCTGCCTCAGGACCTTTGAACATGCTGCTCCCTCTGGCCGATATACAATTTCCCTGTTTTACACACAACTCCCACCCCCTCATATCCATCCCTTCATATTTCAACAGAGAGGTTTTGCTGGACAACCTTCTCCCCAATCTAAAGTAGGCCTCTTTTGTAGCCTTGTTCAGAGGGAGGGGGGTCTTCCATCTCCTGTTCAGCTATGAAGACCCTGCGCCTACCACAAGGCCTGGTTTGTGGCTGGTGCTCAGAAGGCCAAGGCTGACTGAGGTGCCTCAGCTCTGTGCCCAGAATGGTTGGTTAAACCCTTCTCGCCTGCCTGCTTGCATGGAGAGCCAAAGAAGTCAGAACCACGGGGACTCGGGATTTTCAGTTCAATCTTGTCATTACAGAGGCCCTGGAGGCAAAGGCCCTCCCAGTGAGGGGAAGAAGTGGATTTGAACCCAGGTTTCCTGGTCCCCCATCCAGTCTTTCTCCAGTCTTTTCTGAGCCATGGCAGGCCACATGCCAGGGGTTACTCACAGGGGACGCAGGCCTCCCAGCCCCAGAACTCCTCTGGATGAAGGGTGGGAAGCAGCAGACTCCACTTGCTGGGATCACGCAGGATGGGGGCAACACAACAATGATCATAAAGCCTGAACAGTGACCATTCCAGCACCGGCTGAGTGTTCTCTAAGTACCGCCATAGAGTGAGTCCTCAGCAACCGTCCAAGGGAGGTGATGTTACCGCGCCCGTGGCGATGAGATGACTTGCCCAAGGTGACTCTAAGAGGGAGTGGCTGAGTGGAGCCCTGATCTGAACCCGGAACTGTTTGACTCCAGAAGCTAGAACGCCATGCGCTGGTGCACGGCTCCACGCTCTGCTTCTCGGAGTTACCACCTTCTGCTTGTTAGAACAGGAAAGTGTGGAAGGAAGGCTGTTCGGAAGGACCCAAGCTTCCTCAAGATGTGTCCTGAGACTCACAGATCCCCGAAAGTAGCTGTGGGTGTTCCTGGAAAGCTGTGTTCAGATCCAAGGTCACAGGCCCCGTTGTGTCCTCAGCCGTGAAATTGGAACGTTGCCTGGGCCTCCTGGGTTGTTGTGTGAAGGTTGAGTGAGACGAAACAGGCTGGAAGGGGCCCTGGGGGATCCTAGTATGAAGAGGGGCTGTCTCCCTGCCACGCCCTGAGCCCCAGCAACCCTAGGAAAGGGAGCTGCTGTTGGAATCTGCAGTGAGGCACTTGGTGGGGGATAAAAGACTCCTAGATGCCAAGAAGGCAGCCCAAGGTCATGGAAAGAGGCCTGAGTCGGAGGGAACACAGGTTCAAGTCCTGACTCCTGCCAGCCAGGTGAGTCATGTCACGTTCCGGGGTTCTTCTGCAAAGTTGGGTGCAAAACATCCGCTTCGAAGAGTAGGCACACAAAATAAAACTGAGATACATGTGAATTGCCAGTATAGTGTTCACAAAGCTGTTTTTTTTTTAATTGAAGTATAGTTGATTTATAATGTTGTTAGTTTCTGGTGTACAGCATAGTGATTCAGTTAAATATATACATACATTCCTTTCCATGGTCTTTATATTATAGGTTATTACAAGTTATTGAATATAGTTCCCTGTGCTGTATAGTAGGACCTTGTTGTTTACCTATTTTATAGATAGTAGCTTGTATCTGCTAATCCCAAACTCCCAATTTATCCCTCCCCACTCCCTTTCCCCTTTGGTAACTGTAAGTTTGTTTTCTATGTCTGTGAGTCTCTTTCCATATGATCCAGCCATCCCATTCCTGGGCACTTATCTAGAGAAAACTCCCATTTGAAAAGATACATACACCCTAATGTTCATAGCAGCACTATTTACAATGGCCAAGACACGGAAGCAACCTAGATGTCCAATAACAGATGACTGGATAAAGAAGTTGTGGTATATACAATGGAATACTACTCAACATAAAAAAGAATGAAATAATGTCATTTGCAGAACATGGGTGGACCTAGAGATTATCATATTAAGTGAAGTAAGTCAGACAAGGGAAAGACAAATGTCATATGGAATCTTAAAACTTACATGTGGAATCTTAAAACAATGACACAAATGAAGTCATTTCTTGATCATTGCTTGAAAATATCCTTTTATACCAGCAAGAATCCACCATGACCTGGATCTTGTGTGCTCTTAATTTAAATACCATCTTACAAATGATACAGCGCCCAGGGGAGTACTGGACCCCCAACTCAATGCAGTCCTTCTGTTAGGATGCTCAGTGCTTACACTGAAATGGCTTCGTCAGTTGAAGCTTGGCTAACTCGGACCCTTGCAGGAGTCCTTCCTTGAGTGCTTGTACTCAATGTGTGAAGAGTGTGGTGCAAACAGGAGGGGGAGAGTTGAAGGCAAGCAAAGCATCGTGACCTCCACCTACAGGGCGAACCTCCGATGTCACCCAGGCTGCGAGGGCCAGAGCCAGCCCAGTCTCCATACTCGTGTGTGGAGCCAGGTCTCAAATGTTTCTTAATTTTAGTTCTTCTCAACCTTGAAATAAACTAGGTTTCAAGCTACAGCAAAAAAGAAGAAAAAGAAGCAAGGTGGGCGCCTACCACGTGCCACACAGGGGCCTCTTCCTTGCCCTCCTCCCCATGTCCTTAGCAAGGGTGAGAACAGAAAGTCCTCTGACTTTTGGAGGTGGAGATCCTCAGCCCAAGTCGAATTCTATAACCTTCAGAACAGGGTCCCTGGACCATGAGCATAGTGGATGGAGAAGCTCTTTCTTGGGATTTTAAGAAAATAGACAAGCTTCAAGCACAGCTGGGCTGCAATTTTTCTTTTTTCTTTTTCTTTTTTTTCCCTTTTTTTTGCTTTCAGCCGCAGCAGCCTGCTCCTGGTTTCTCTGGAAAGGCAGCTCCTATTAGAATGGATCGAAGAGTCTTTGCTCCAGCTTTGTTCTCCGCCTCGATTGAATCATTGCTTTAGGACTTAATCTGGCGTAGTCACTGGTGGGCTGGGACCCTCTGCTCTCTGAGCGGCCCTCAGGCTCGGGCGGGCTGCTTCCCGGGGGCCACCAAGAGCTCCTCAGAGCCCTCTGCATCCTTTCACTCCAGGCCTCTCTTCCTGTCCCCCTCTTTTCTCCCCACCTGCTTTTTCTCCCTTTAATTTCCTTTCATTAACAACCCAAGGCCGTTCAGGGTGCCAGCCCCTGCTGGTGGGAGTGTAAATTGGTACAATTTCTCTGGAGGGCAATTTGTCAAATGCTATTAAAAGCCTTAAAAAAAAAAAAAGTGCACAGGCTTTGACCTGGAAAGTCCCCTTCTAGGAATTTGTCCTGTAGAAATAATTGGACAGGGGTCCACTAATATGTGCAAAAAGATGTTGTCCCCAGTGCTTTGCATGAGTGACAACTTGGAAACCTGGTGTCCCTCCACAGGGGGTCGTTAAAAATGATCATGTGAGAAACCAAGTGGAAAGCACCTTTTGGGCGTAATTGGAGAAATTTGAATCCTGACTGGGCATTCGGTGCTCGGGAGGAATTCCTGTTAATTTTGTCAGGTGTGATAGTGACCTTCAGATTGGTTTAGAGACACATGGCAGGAGGGTTGGCATTTGTTTTCAACTGTCATAACAATAATAATAACAGAAGGCGGGTAAGGATGAAGGGAAGCAAAATCTTACAAATTCTGAATCTGGCTGATGAGTAAATGAGGGTCCGTGATGCTGTTCCCTTTATTTTGGGGATATGTTTAAATTTTTCATGATTTAAAAAGAAATAAAATGATCATGTGACATTGTATTTTTTGACCTGAAATGTCCACAGTTGTGAAATGAAAAGAGAAACATTTCAAAGAACGTATATGACATTATTACACTTTTGGTTTAAAAATACATATGTATTTTCATAGGCAGAGAAGAAAGGCTGGAAGTACACACACCAGAAAGTTAAATGGTGGCTATTTCTGGATGGTAGGAGTTGAATAATTTCCATTTTCTTCTTTATATGTTTTAGTAGTTTCTGACATTTTTGGGGGGAGCAATAACCATACATTACTTTTATGCCCATAAAAAAGCCAGCAAAGAAAAATCTGAAATCACCTACTACGCATTGAGGACTTTTATATACCATGCCTTGTAAAAGGAGGTTTTACATACCTTCATCGACACACAATAAAAGGTCAAGTTGAGGTGGTTATTCCCATTGGATAACAGGAAAGCTGGTCATTAGAGAGGGTGAGTGCTTGCTTACAGACCCACAGCTGCAATTTTAATTCCTTTCCTCTGACGGAAAGCCGGTGCTCTTCCAACTAAACCCCAGCTGTTTCTAGAGGGCCTAGAAGGAATACCCGAGGGCGTGGTGGTTCCTGCCCGCTAGGAACCAACACTGTCTTTGGTCTCCCAGTCTCTTGCCCCCAAGCCCCATTTCAGACTTATCTCCTTTGCCCATAGAACCAGTTACATAATGGCTTTGGCAAAAATGCACTTTCCCCTCTTCCATCACAGGTGAAACTCAAACATTGCCCGTTCAATACTTTCTCCTAACGAGACTTCCCAACCGTCTTGCCTTTTTGTCATGGAAACAAGCTCTCCACTACTGTCGTCTTTGCATTTCTCAGCTCTGTTTGCTGGCAGAGCAGAAGAGTGAATGGGCATCGTAGACATAAATATCATACAACACAGAGGGCTGGCAAGCCCGAGTTCTCCATCACTAACAATTTTCGACCCAAAGAAGTCACTCTCTTTGTGTTTTCTCTGTCTCTCAAGTAAATAAAGGATAATGCATTAAAAAAAAAATCAATTGGTGTTCTGAAAAAAAAGGAAGAGGAAAAGACAACTCTAAGTTGGGCTGAAAATACAATGTCTCCAAAGTTTTTGTTGATGCTGGAGATGGATCAAGCCTTGTCTCCATCTCTCCCCCATCAGCTCTTAGCCGGATACTGTGATGTCTCTTACCTGGTCTCCTCACCTCCAGGCACTTTCTCTCCTGCTCTCTCCTCCAGTTACCCCAGGCTGATCTTCCTAAAGCAGAATCCAGATGAGTCACCTCTGTTACAACCCTTGAAGGTTCCCACTTCTTTCTGGAAAAAGTCCATCTTCTCTGGCCTAAGTACAAAAAGCTCCACACTCTTGCTTTGTCCTTCTCTCCAGCCTGTCACCACCTGGGTACCCCTTACAACTCATCCCCTACTTTACGCAGTGTCCCAAGAGGGACCCTGCTTCATACCTCAGGGCCTTTGCATGTATGATTCCCTTTGTCTGGGATGCTATTCCCTGGCTAGCATCCAGTGTTTCCCTGCAAGTTCCCTGGGAACCCTTCCTGCCCACGAGACGAGCTCCTTGAGGGCACAGCCTCCGTCAGCCCTGATATGCAGCAGGGCCCCTGCACCAAGATGGACACAGGAATGGGGCACGCAGGTGCAAAACCAAAAGTTTCCCTCTGCATCTCCAGGATGGGCAAAACGCCTCCAAGAGATTTGGGTTAGCATGATTCTTATCCCATCCCGGGTACCACTGAATCTGTGCTGCCTACATCCCAGCTTGGGACAGGAAATTTTTAGTTTTCAATATTCCATTTAAAAACACACATTTTAATGCCAGAGCACATGTGTTTTATCTACCTGCTGAAGATAAAATACATGCCCCTTGAATCTCCTCACGGAAGACTGTCTAATGAAGGCAACTTTCCCAGCCATGGAAAACTACAGGGCTGGTGCTCATGGCAGAAAAGAACCACTGGGCCCAGGGACACCCCGCTTCCCGTGGCTGCCTCTCAAGCCGTCCAGATATGAACGGGGAATGCTTCCGTGGGGGGACCCCAACAAAGGACTCGCAGGGACACTGCCGAGTACCACGCAGGCATCGTGTGGGCACTGGGGAACTATGTGCTGGAACTGGGGTCTATGTTTCTAAGCAACCACCCCCAATCGTGATGGCGCGACGTGTTCCCACTCTTCCACTCGCCTGGGCTTCTCTGCCCGCTTGCTGGGTGAACCCAAGCCAGGCTGGCAGACAGTAAAAGATACCACAGAAGAGTCAGCTTCACAGAGCCAGCGAGTGAACAGAAAGAGGCCAGACTCCTGCCCCAGACCAGTCCTCGCAGAAGGAAGGAAACTGTGGAGGGCAGGGAACACAGCCTTCCTCCGTGAGCCCAAAGACAGTGAGAGAAGTGGCTTGGCTCCCGTGCCCATGGCACGTGGGGACCTGGCGCGGGAGCTTTTTGTGTTCCACTTGGATTTGGAAGTCAAGTGCTGGCTCATCTTTCTCTTCTATGGCTTGTAGGTGGTTCTAGGGCAGGACTCAGTCCCATCCAACTCCAGATACCCCAGGAGTTCCAGGACGGGTGCCAGGGGCAAGGAAGTGGAAGGGGGGCTCTCCACTTCTGAGGGGGCCGATGAACCAACCACGTCAAGAGGGTGCCAGGTGCTCTGCCCTCTCTCAGACCTAGCTTAAATGTCCCCTGCTCAGGGGGTCTTCTCTGACCACCCTATTTCATATGACCACCCCTCCCTGGCACCCACTCTGCGACCCCTGCTCTGTTACCATCTATCAGACTGCAGGACTTCCCTTTCTCACCTCACTAAAATGTAAGCTCCCTGAGGGAGGGGACCTTTGTTTTCCTAGAACAGGGACCGGCATGTAGTAGGTTTTCAGCCAAGGTTGCTGACTGAATAAATCTGCAGACACGGGCATGCATTTTGTAAGTGTTTGTTCATTGAGAATGCAGTCTTAAGGCAAGAGAAGTAATTAGTATCCACTTACTACGTTCCCCAAATAGTGAGGATGTATTAGGATATAAAAGCTATATTGTCTGCCTACTACTGGCTTCCTATTGCTTTTGTGATAAAATCCAAATTCCTTCCAGTATGGCACCTACCCACTTCACCTCCTTCTGCTTTCCCCAGCACACACCAGACAACATCCCCACTGGCCCCAAGTTCCTTGATGCTCCAAGCCCGTTCAAATCTCAGGGCCTTTGCACTTGCTCCCTGGTTGCCTGAATGGCTCCTCACCCAGGTGGTCACGTGGCTGGCTGTCAGACCTCAGCTCAAATGTCACTTTTCCTCAGAGTCCCTCCTGCCAACCCAATCCACAAATCACTAGCTCTCATAGCCCCATCCTTTGTGCACAGCACTCAGCACTGCCTGAAATTCCCTCATTTATTTACCTGTAGAACCAGTTTATTGGGGAATCTCCACTCAGTGGGCTCCAAACCTAACCCACCTTACTTTTTCTGCTTGCTTCCTCCGTCCGCTCTGCCCAGTCCCCATTCCCACTGGGTCTTCATGTCGGGCGGATCCCAGCACACTTCGGGCACGCTTAGTTATTAAAACTCAGACCAGGTCAGATCAAAACTCCAAGTCTTGGTTCAAAGCTCCTCTCCAGAAGTGGGCGAGGGGAGCAAGAGCATTCTCTCCCTCTTTCTCTGGGGCACTTTGAACAAAGTACCTTTTTGGGGTGGAGCCGCCTCCATGACTGGCATCTCCTCAGGAGGGGACAGGCATATCCCCCTTCAGCCCTGCCAGTGAACAGGTCCCTGACCTCTCCCGGCGGGGGGAGGCGCAGTGTGCCTTATCCTGCAGGGTCCCTTTGTCCAATGACTCCCCTCTATGCAGGTCCCTACATGAGCCCTCCGGGGGTCATGTACAGCTGCCTGTTCCCACTGCTGACGGTGCAGTCTTCTCCCTCCTCCCCAAACCCCCTAGAGGGGGCCGGGCACAACTCCTGGGGATGTATGCCAAGCTCCCCCAAGGACGCCCTCACCACCCTGTCCCTGCAGTTGGCACCAGGCTCCTACAGCTCAGCGAGCATGCAGCCAGGGAGCGAGGTGCCAGCCTCCTCTTCTTGGCAGCATCTCCTGTCTCATCTTAGGAGGATTCTCTAGGGGTCTCCTTTGCCCGGTTCTGGGGATGGGGCTGGAGAAGGAGTGGTACACATTCACCAACATTGTCCACCCTTACTCCCTCCTCTTGACCACTCAGTTTTCTTACATAAACGAGAAAGAGCAAGGAGCAGAGGGGCTGGGGGTGGCCCCTGGCAGCAGGGCCAATTCTGCCAACCCCAAAACATTCCAAAGGAGGTGTCTGGCCCCAGCCTTTTGTGATCTCTTTAGAAGGTAGGTTTCTTAGCATCTCTGACCACAGCTGTGGGTCCCAGTAACCAATTCTGGGGCAACTGGAAATGTCCCCTCCATGTCTCCTTGGTTGCTTATTGTAGATCTTCCCTTCTGGAACAGGGGACAAGAGACCAGCAGCTTGACATGACTAGTGCCTAGAAAAATGCCCAGCATATCATAGACCCTCTGTAACCATCTTCTCAAAGGGTGACGCAGTAAGAAGACCCTTGTGGCTACGGTAAGTTTGTGCTGAGAAGTTACAGGAGGGGTGTGGGAAGGGCCTGAGGTGGCTGGCACTGTGTCCGATGCCCTTCACTGGTATTTCACTTCTCACGATGACCTTGAGGGGCAGCCTAGACCTCACCTCCTCCTGCTCCCGGCCAAGCTCGGGAGGACGCAGAATTGGGCAACAGCTGTGGGCTGGGCTCTGGCATCCATGACTCTGACTCTGGTTCCTCATCTGTCAAAGTGAGACGATTAGACTCCACGTTGTAAGGGTTAAATTAGCTCATCTGTGTAATGTGCTTAGCGCATGTAGCGACATGGCAGGTCATAAACAAGAACCGGGGTCACTTCCATTCCATCACTATCACCAGACAAACCCAGGTCTGTCAGCCCCCAAAGCCGCGCTCCGCACAGTGTGGGTGGCGTGGGGACTGAAAGAGGGTGACGACCCCCTGAGGCCCTGGGGCTGAAAGAAGCCGAGACCCCCAGGTTAGGGTGACAGTCAGAGGCGGCCTTCGATGCCAGAGCGCGGCCCGCAGCCCTGATGTAAGAGGCAGTGAGGAACCTCTGTGGGTCTTTAATCAGGCGAGTGAAACGATAAAAGCGGTGTTTTAGGAAGATTAATCTGGCAGCAGAGACACGATGCAAAACAGTCAAGCTCAGTGCCAAGAATTATGGTTGCTGCCCGGCTCGCCGAGAGGCGGGTCATTAAAGGAAAGTGGCCTCATTCTTGGCTCCCTGGGTGCACAGGGTTCCCGGCAGCTGGGAGGGGCCGGGTCTTCAGCAAGAAGAGGCACCAAGGGCGGCCGGCAGAGGGCACTGTCTTGCCAGGGACAGTAGCCACTGCCAGGGAGCTCTGGCATCTGGGCCTTGGAACGGGCAGCAAAGCTGAGTCTGTTAGAACAAGAAGGGGGCCATCAGCTCCCCTGGCCACGCGGCAGGTTCCAAGCCGAGCGGCTCAACTGGCGCAAATTGTCGGCAGATCCCAATACCACTGTGGGATGTGCGCTCGGGGGAAGGCCCTTCAGGGTTAGGGTCAGGGATGCCCACCGTCATAAGCGCAGACTCCCAACACGGGAGGCTTTGGGGCTGCTCTGAAAGCTGGAGCCAAAGTGTAAAATGGCACAAGGGCTGCCCCGGCCAAGAACGGACTGAGAAGCTGCTTCTGCATTTTCTCCTGATTTTATTTAAAGCTGTCCCAATAGATTGGAAGTGCCCAGGCAACTCCATCTTCCAAGGAGACGGAGCCCATGCCGGGTTCCCAGCAGCACTGGGCAGTCTAGCCAGCCCCTCAGACCAGTGCGTGGAAAACCTCCAGCTTCTCCCGGTACAGGTGGTGGAACTGCTTGGCCAGGCAGTGGAAGGGCGCTTCGTAGTTTTCCATCTCCTTCTGGAGAGACAAGTTGAAGAAGTTGGTTGGTTGGTTTTAGGATCATCACAGAGAGCTGGCATTGCTCGCTCTTCCCTCCTGCCAGGGGCTCCGATCTTTGCCCCGCTTCTCCTTCACACCCCTCGGGGCAGCTGCCACCTTTATGCCTGTTTTACAAGAAGGAAATGAGCCGCGGAGACAGTAAGGTCACTTGCCCAAAGCCACACACTTGTCCATGGTGGAGCTGGGCCTGAACCTAGATCTGTTCCCACAGAGCCTGTCCTTTGAGCGACTCTCACTATATGTGTGACAGTTCGTTAAAACGAGACCCTTTCCCACTCAGTTTCAACTGAGGCCCCAAAGGTCAAAGCCAAACAGGAGACAGCAAGGACCTCCGTGCTCTGGAGGGAAGGCCAGGCAGGATGGACCCACCTCGCCTGTCGGGGGGCGCTGCTGCGGCCTTTCCTCCAGAGGAGGGGTGCTTCTCCTTCACCTGGAGCTCAGTGGGAGGGTCCCAAGAGAAGACTGCAGCCTGGGGATTTAGGCCAGTGCTGGACCGAGGAAGAATGGAGGTGAGATTGGGGCTGGCTCTTCAGATGGCCGAGCCAGGAGAGGGCAAACTGGAGACGGCCCACACTGCCTCCTCTGTCAAACTAGGGCTTCGATCTGGACCAACAGCGGGCCAAGTGGGAGCCCAGCCTGGAGGTGTCTTAAAGGGGCAGCCTCCGGGAGGGTGGTGGGTTCCCACAGGAATGGACGGCTGGGAACCAAGGCTGCAGGAAGGAGGAGGGGGTATCCCGGCCCAAGGAGGTGTCATCTGTGAGGTGGACACTGCAGGTGAGAGAGTGCCCATGGGGACAGGGAGGGCATCTCTGAAGTGCTCACGGAGCATCAGCCCGAGGCACCCGGCAAGTCCCGAGGGGCCACAGCAGGTCCCAACAATGTGAGCTGGGAGAAGCGCAGGCCCAGAAACACAGACGCAGCAGCCTGGCCCTGCTTCCCAGGGCAGGCTCAGCAGGCCGCGCTGACTGTAAATTAAGAATTTTGACAGTCGCTCAGGACTGGGCATTTCAATAACTGAAATAATGAATAATTTTGTGACTAAAGGTGCCCAAAGGATTTTTTATTATCTGAGAGAGATCAGAAAAGTTCTGGAACTTGCCCTAGATTTTCTCCACTGTAGGGTGAGAAGAACCAAGCCTACAGGGTGAGCATGACAATCTCACAGGAAAGAAAATGGTACCCTCTCAACCTAACAGCTGTCATTTCTCACTCTCCGGGTGCATGCCCTTGCATATTTAAAAATTATTTTTAAAGAAATAAGTTGGCAGAAGAAAAGTACCTACTACTTTCAAGACAGTAGCTCAAACTATGAACACACAGGAACCTGTCTTCAAACAGTTCTGGGCAGCTGGCAAAGTGCAGCCTTCATAAGAGACAGTGAAATATCCCCAACAAAATGGGACAATTTTCCAAACAAAGAATGGAACGAAGTCATCAAGCTCAGCGCCTTCGTTTTCCAGACAGTGGCAGGGCGGGGGTGGGGGGAGCAGGGGCCCAGCTGGTGTGCGCAGGGCCCAGTCTAGAACTCAGATCCCCCAGTTTGCGAAAAGCAGCCTTTCCATCCTGACAGCCCAGATGAGGGAAACACGCAAAGGAAACCAGTTCCTGCGGAGAAATTTACCTGGACTTTCCAGCCAGGGAAGTCCCAACGTGCACGGGACAAGTCGCCAAGAGCAGAACCAGAGGCGGCAGGGCTGAGAGAGTGCTGAGGGCTAAGAGGACCGTTTGTGGCCCCGCTGAGTGTCTGTACTAGGCTCATGACTGCCAAGGACAGGAAGACCGTCGCTCTCCAGTGGGACAAAAGAGCAATAATAACTCAGTTAGATGTGTAAGGCACCTTTGGTTGGGCAGAGCATTACGTCCTAGGCAACGCCAATGTCAAATAGTAAAACGTTGGATTGGTTGAAAGTATAGTTAACTATTGAATGGGAAGAGCACGACGTCCGCAAAGCACACACATGAGGATCTTGAGATGAATTTGAAAGCTCTTGAAAGCTTGGTCTTGGGAGAACGCAACATGAAAAGCAAGGAACTCAATGGAAGCAAGGCTCTTTATGCACAGGGAGTGCTCCTGAAATAGCAGATGTAAACGGAACTATTTTCCAAATGCATTAGGAGGGCTTGCCAATGACAGGATCCTTTTGTTAAGTGACGAAGCATAATCCCGCTGACATAGTCTGGACACCTGGAGAGTCGGTCTGCTTTGCGTGCAGAATTCTTGGAGCAGGCTCAGACCAGTGCTCAATCTGGCCCAGAATTCCACCCCTAAAACCCCCAAAGTAGGCTCTGTGGCAGCTCGAAGCCCCTTCTACAAGGTTACCAGACTGGACAGGCCTGTGTTCTAGTTCTGGTTCTCTGGCTCATTAGGTGGGCAACCAGGGAAAGCCACACAATCTTTCTGAGCCTGTTTGTCATCAGTAAGACAGGGATGGCGGCGGCTGACTCGTAGGTCTGTTAGAAGCCTAGATAGGTGATGTGTGCAAAACACCAGGCACACAGTGGGTGCTTCACAGACACCCGGTCCCTTCCCCTCACCCTCCTGCAAGGGGATCCAACCACTTGGATATTTCTTGAACTCGCTTTTATTTAATATTGTCCAATTTCTTACAGTAATAGACAACGCATTAAAAAAATTTTAACTTCTGTTTAAAGAAAGGCTTTTTAATTTTTTGATGTGAAAATGCCAAATATTGAGGAGCGTTAGAAAGTTATAGAGGAACCACGAAAGACCCCAAAGAGCCAAAGCAACCCTGAGAAAGGAGGACAAAGTTGGAGGCATCACATGTCTTGATTTCAAACCAAATTATAAAGAGATAGTAATCAAAAGAGTATGATCTTGGCATAAAAACAGACACAAAGACCAATGAAACAAAACTGAGAACCAAATAACCTCCACGTAGATATTCATCTACTATTTGACAGAGGAGCTAAGCATACTCATTGGGAAAAGATAGTTTCTTCAATAAATGGTGCCGGGAAAACTAGATACGCACGCGTGAAAGGATGAAACTGGACTCCTATTTTATACCACTGACAAAAAGTAACTCAAAATGGATGAAAGACTTGAACTTAAGACCCGAAACCATAAAATTCCTAGAAGAAAACATTGGAAAAAGACCCTTGACATTGGTTTTGGCAATGATTTTATGACTATGACACCAGATTTTATGACTATGACACTATAAGCGATGAAAGCACAAATCAGTTAAGTGGGACCACATCAAATTCAAAAGCTTCTGCACAGCAAAGGAAACCATCAACAGAATGAAAAGGCAACCCATGAAATGGGAGAAAATATTTGCAAACCACACATCTGATAAGGAGTTTACATGCAAACTACATAAGGAATACATACAACTCAACAGTAAAAACACAGATAATCTGAGTTTTTTAAATGAGCAAAGGATCAATAATAGACATTTTCCCAAAGAAGGTATTCAAATGGCCAACATGTACATGAAAAAAAAAAAAAGCCTGATCATTATTAACCAACAGGGAAATGCCAATCAAAACCACAGTGAGATATCACTTCCCACCTGTTAGCACGGCTATTATCCAAAAGATAAGTGATAATGGGAGTTGGAGAGGATGTGGAGAAAAAGCGAACCCTCATGCACCACTGGTGGGTATGGAAACTGGTGCAGCCACTATGGAAAATAGCATGGAGGTTGCTCAAAAATTAAAACTAGAACTACCGTATGACCCAACAATCTCACTTCTTAGTATAAAACCAGAGGAAATGAAGCCAGCACCTGGGAGAGACAGCTGCATCCCCATGTTCTCTGCCGAGACAACAGGTAAGACGTGAAAACAACCTAAGTTTACACTGATGAATGAGTGGATTAAAAAAATGTCGTGCACGCACACAGAGAAATACTATTCAGCCTAAATATTACAAAATACTGGAAAAGAAGGAAATCCTGTCATCCGTGACAACATGAATGAACCTTGAGGGCATTATGCTAAGTGAAATAAGCTAGATGAGAAAATACTGTATGTTCTCAGTTATGTGTGGAATCTAACAAAAAAAACAAACTCATAGAAACAGAGAGCAGACTGGTGGTTGCCCGGGCAGTGGTGGTGGGCGTGGGGGGTTCATGGGAGAAATGGGTAAAGGTGGTCAAAGGGTACAAACCTCCAGTTTTAAAGTGAGTATGTTCTGGGGATGGAATTATAAATTAAAAAGTCAAACGACCACGTAGGTTTCTCCTTTAGGTCTGCAGGACAACTGCTGCTGCATTTATTAAGAAGAGAGGAAGAGAAGGGCTTGGTGTCAAGACTTGGCTGTGTCTCAAATAGTATTTGGTTATATTTCCTTTTTAATTACAGCTTTCTTAACCGAGCTGCCAGTGGTGCTTCTGTTAGCATCAGCTCAGGGGGACTAGTTAACTTGCACAGTTAATACCAAGTGCTTAACTGCAGCCTCCTCAAACATAATTTATACCTGCTGGTTTCTAAACACCTGCTCGGACTTGAGACATGCAGATCAGTGGCCTTTGCTGATGGAAGTGTTGGGAGCGGGTGTTAATTTCTGAGTTCCGTCAAGTGGTCCAGGGAACTTGGGAAATTTGGGGCGGGGATGCAATTTCACGAGCACGAATGGAGGCAGGAACAGGGGAAATGAAGATATTGTTGGCTGCAGGCGGTACCACTGACTGCTTTGCCCAAAGGCGTGCTGTGTAAAAGACGGGAAGCCCTCTACACAGTAAAAGCTCACTAATTGGAACTTCATTAATTTAGCATTTGTGATCACTGGACCGGAGGTAAGACGGACATTTATCTTTGTACCATCTAGGAATACAAGGATTTAGTAATAAGAGTGTAAACAAGATTACTAGGGGGGGAATATTTGTACTTAAAAAAGCTAACATTTACTGAGTGTTTACTATGCCCCAGACTTTGTGCTAAATGTTTTTATATCCACCATCAGGCTTAATTCTCATATTTATTACTCAAAGAGGGATATATTTTGTTATCTCCATTTTATAGGTGAGGAGCTGAGGCACCAACAGGTTAACTAACGTGCCGAGGGGGCCACAGCTAGTTCTGCTTTTCACCATCAGAAATCAGAGCACCCGCCTTTCCTCGCTATAATTTCCTTAAGGAAGCTTTGGGGGGATTTAAGAAATTCACATCCATACAGCAACTGAACAGCAACATTTGTCAAGTTTCATAGACACAACAATAGTGCCTGTAGTGTAAGCAGAGTTTGAGTGGAAAATGACCTCCAGGCTATTTATTAACTAGCCCATGGACTGCCTGGGAGGGCCAGAGAATCAGGGCCAGAGACCGCAAGGCCAGGAGCGAGGTCCAAGTCACCACCAAGGGCCAGGCATGCCCCGGCGAGGGGGACAGCAGCCAGCCACCTTGGTCCCTACTGGCTCTGAAATGGATGTTTCTGGGTGGTTCCTGCAGGGAGGCCAGGACCTCAAAATTCCCCGCGTAGGAAGGGAGCTTCACCTGACATCGTGAACGAGACAAAATCATGATATCGTGGACTCACGGTGCCGGGAACCAGTCACTCTGACTGTCCCCCTTAACGAGGGCTCCTGCTGACTACACCAGAGGACACTTGTGGCCTGGGGTCACCCTGGGGCTGCAGCAAGGTGAGACAGGGAGCACTGAGGGGGACCAGACATCATGGATCCAGGTCCTGGCTCCACCCTTTATTAGCTGAGTGACCTTGGGCCGGTCACTTCACCTCAGCACGGAGTGGGAACCACGGGGCCAGCTCCTGGATCATGATTTTGAGGGTCTATGAAATAATGTTCCAACAATGCCAGAACCCATCAAGCCTCATGCAAACGCGAAGCATCACTGTAATTGAACACAATACCCTTGTATTTCTCACTAATTGAGATACAGCTTTTCCCAGGGCTGGCTGGCAGGCTGGTTGATCATGTAACACATGAGTGACTCCTACTATACTCAGGAAAGACCTTGGGCTAAGGATGCAAACATCAGTTCCAAATTAGACTCTGCATATGGCGGAATAACAACTCAACGCATGTGAGGTCACATGAAAAACCGCTTCCAGCAGAGGCCAGCTCCAGACTTCGCTAAGGCGCAGGCAGAGACACTTACCACGGACGTTTCAAAATATTCCAGGCCTTGGCCCAGTGCCCACGCCCGGGCCTGCGCTGACTCCACCACTCGCCTGCCGGCCAGGTCTGTCTTGTTCCCCACCAGCACACCTACTCAAAAGAGATAAGCAGAGCATCACATTGAACTGTGCCAGGCTGGGAGGACAGCTGGAGAGAGAAAAGAGCAAGCAGCCTGCCTCTGCAGGGTGTAAAACGTCCTCTGAGAGGGCTTGCCTGACCCAAGGTGACCGGAAACTCCGCCTTTGCCCCCGAGGGCCCCAGCAGAGCAGGTGGCCTGCGCTTTTCACACACAGCTTTTGCTCAGCCCCCTTTTCTAGACCTCACAGGTACCTGTCTGCTTTGTCTCCCTAAGGCTGCGAAGGCTGCAAAGGCGAGGACCAAACTGATGTGAGCCTTTGTGATAATTCCTAGTACATGGGGCAAACTTTAAAAATGGTCATTAATACTAATGTGAGGACTGGGCTCAGAGTCAGAGACTCAGAGGTAATTTCGTTCTGTTCCCAGCTGCAGCCGCTGTAGCTAATTTTCAAGCCTGTCTCTGGAGATCACTTTCCCTGCTCTGTAATGAGGAGAATTTGTTGATCTCACATAGGGATGACAAATAAACTGATTGAAAGCATTCAGAAGTGACAACGGGGCTTGCATGTTTACTGATGCTCCACATACAGGAGAAAATGAGGCAGGCTTCCCTGGGGTTGGCTTTCCGGAAATAACAACTCACATTCATATTGTAACACCTGACCCCTTATTATCTTGAGTCACCCCACAACCCTGCCAGGTGGGTGTCATCGGGCCCATTTTACAGACCCACACGGAGGTGTGGCAACTCATGGAGGTTTCCATGGTTGATAAGAGGCAGAATCAGTGTACAGTCCAGACCGTCACACTTTGAATCTGCCCAGGACACCCTTTTCTTGCACCCACGGCTATCTCTGCCATGACATTGCTGCTCTTGAACTTGAAGGACAGGGATGCTGCTGGAGACCCCGGGTGCCTGCAGCTCGTACCTGGAAGGACGGTGCCTGGGATCTGGGACCGAGCCTTCTCCAGCCATTTGCTGCAGTTGGTGAAGGACTGCTCACTGGTCACATCATAGACGAGACACAAGACGTTAGGACTTTCCCACTGTGGAAGAGGGACAGGATGCGCACACATCACTGACAGCGCAAGTAACTTCTAGGCTGGGAGGAAATGCGGCCTTCCAAGGGAAGGGGCCGTTGGGTGGAGGGAAATGAAAAATTCTAAAGGGGATGTGAGTCAGGAAACAGGGCCTCATCTACAGAAGAGGGCACCTGACCCACAGGAATGAATGGGAGGGCTAGGGGTGGCAGCGGTGGCAGGGAAGGCCCAGGGGAAGGTGATGACAATGGCGAAGGCGGGAGTTTGCATGGAGGCAGGCTCTCTGCTGGGCATTTTCTGTGCATCATTGGGAAACTCCCACCTTGGCAGGGCTGGTCAGAGGATCCCTACTGTGGAGCCCAGGAAACTGAGTTTGGAGAGGGAACTGACTGGCCCAGGTCAGACAGGATTGAAACATCAGGGTGGGGCTGAGGCTTTTCTCTACCCAGAAGTGCTTTGCCCTCCCGGGTTTCATTAACTCATTCTTACTGAGGGCCCACTATCATGCAAATCGATATGCTTTTCTGCTTTGCAGGCCTGAGAGGGCATCCTTTTTTCATTAGCGAGTCACTGGAAGCTGGTTTGCTTACATCTTCTTAATAAGGGCCTCCTATTCAAAATGCAAAGGGCACTTGCTGCTTCTGCTGCAGTGCATCAGCTCTAATTCAGACCAGACCAACCACTGGACAGCATTCACTGTCCCAATTAAGAGCCAGGGCTATGCTCTCAAGGGCTGTCACCTTCAGGGGCTGCTCAGAGTCCTGGGCCATCCTGCTGCCTGGCACAGGGTTGCAGAACAGCCCTGCTCAGGCTGCGATGCTCATCCTGGTCCATGTGACTCTCGGCCATGCCCTGGTTTCTGGGGGCCCCCATCCTGCAGAATTAGAGTCTGGTTTATTTCTGGGGTGTCATGACCTCCCAGGGTGTGAAGGAGAATTCTTTTCCCTCTGGTTGTCCTTGAAAGGTCAGCCCAGAATGGGCTCAGGAGGCCTCATCTTCCTGCTGCCAAGGCTATGCTGGCTCTCAGAGGTGTCCGGGATGAGAGAAGCTTATACTAAATTGCTAAGCCCCTCATATCTTCACTCCATAGACTAACTCAAGAACCCTAGCTAGAACCACACTGACCTCCTCTGCGCAGACGCAGGAGAGCCCTCCTTCCTCCAAGCCTCAGTGAGGGGACCCAGGACAGGCCTAGGATGGAGCCAGAGCCGGACTGGAAGAGCCCGGGGTCCGAGCTGGGGGGGAGAGTGTGAGTTGGTCAGGAGTGTGCGGCCCTGACTTGCCCAGACAGGGAGGCACCCAGGGCCAGGCCATGTGCACAGCAGGCATGTGGTAACATCAGAATTGCTGCGTGAGGCCAGCCCTGTGTGCAATGACCACCATTAGATCTATTTCTCTTAGACAGCAACAACAACAGAAAAAGGGGAACAGAAAACAGTTCCTATTAAAATGTAGCTGTTCTTGGAAAGGCAGGGGAGGGCCCTGGAGATCTCAAACCTTCTAATTAGCTCACTGGCCCAAATTAGCTGAACTGTTACTTCGGAAGGTACAGCAAGATGGATCCTGGGAGGATGGCTGGACTAGCCTAGGGGGGCAGCAGGGGCCTGTCCCAGAGCCCACCCTAGTGGGACCAGGGGCTAGGCAGGGAAGGTGAGCCTCACTATGGGACCTCTAGGGCACCCCCTAGAGGGGAAGAAAATCTTGGCTCCAGTCGGAGGAGGTGGAGGAGGAGGGCTGAAAGAAAACCAGCGAGGGGTGGGGGGTCCTCCAAAGAAGGGGCTCCCAGAGTAGGGGGCGGCTAGGATTGAGCCACACAGCTCTGGCACACTGGGAACCTGGTCAGTCCGTTGCCTGGCCGGGGGGTGGGGAGGGCAACCACAAATCACATGCATGAGCCGCTCCTACCCTCCAAGGGGCCAAAAGTCCCAAGGCTGGGAGGAATGCCCTTAGATTTGCCTCGGTAGCTTCTCCTGGTGGCCCTTGGTGCAGTGAAACTTTTGTGAGAGCATCACAGGGGGCAAACCTTTGGAGGGAGGTGGTGGTGGTAGTGGTTGGAAAGACCGAATGCTACTTGCCAATTTATCCAGCATTTCAGAAAACAGCTCCTTGCCGGCAGAGTCAAGAATAAAGAGTTCCTGGAATCAGAAAGGCAGGTACTGAGAAAGTCTACACGTGGGGAAACTGCTGGCAGTAAACCCCCAATATCCCTCCCAGCTCAGCTTCACGGTGATCTGCGCACACGCACACACCTTTCTCTTTCGCCCCAGGCGCGAGGAAGATGGCGGGAAAAGGAATGACCTCAAGTACAATGGTCTCCCCGACCAACTAGCTTTCTGGGCAGCGTCTCACCTCCCCTCCCCTAACCCCAGAGCAAAAATACCAGGAACAAGCTGACTTCCCACCTGGCAGAACAGAATGTGAAACAGGCTGACAAGTGCTCCGGTTTCCAAAAGGTCATCCTGCACTTTGTTAACCAAATTGATTTTCAAATCTTAAAACAATTCTTTTTAAAGGAGGTCACCGAGTAGGCCTGGGGAAGGCATTTAAAGTAGGACAGCCTGTCATCGGTCTGGATGGTGGAGGTGTGATTCTGAAAGAGGCACAGGATGACCCTTCCTGCCCATGTCCCCGCCTCCGCCGGCCTGGGTGAGAGCCCCTTCCCCGATGCTGCCATTCCAGGAAGTCTCCCCTAATTTCCCCCTTAAGCTCTCTCCAGGCATTGGCTCTCCCGCTGGGCTGGTGCTGATCCCGGGCATGCGCTGTCTGAACATTGGTACCATCATCTGCTTTGTGTATCAGATATCTGTTCATTCATCTAATTCCTTCTCACTGCATCTGGGGTACTTAACATTGTTTTTTGCTCATGGACCTCTTTAAGAACCTGGTGATTTTAAACCTTCTTTCTAGAAAAGCACATACAAACATAACATCTTGCAATTCAATTTCAAGAGTCGAGCCTTCCCATAGAGGGACTTGGGTTGAGAACCTTGATACTAAGTGAGTTCTGTGAGCGCGAGGTCCAGAGCCCAGGCTTCCTCACTTCCTCTTCCTCAGCCCTTCCCTGGAAGGCTTCCTGTGTTCCTTCACTCAGTTCCCAGATGCTCAGACAAGTCTAGGCGAAGTCCTTGCACTGCCTCTCTCCCAGGGAGGAAGACGGTGACCAATGAGCCCTCGGGCCAGCTGGAGCAGCACCGAGCTCCCTTTGGGGCAAGGGCACCACTCACCACGCTGTCCACAGTGTCAGGGACTGGCACCGTCTTCACCACCAAATCCACCCCGGTTGTCTGCAGAGATAAACGGAGACCACGCATGTCAGTGGGCCCGGGGGTGCTGGTACAGGACAGGACGAGCACCTGGCCCTGGGAGGCATATCCCCAGCTCGTGTCTGTGTTCTGGACTCACTTCTGGGGCAGAAATCAGAGAGGACCTAGTCTTGTAAGCTCCCGGCCACAAGCGAGCTGCACATGGTGACCAGCCCGCCACCAGCTCGTCTGCTTCACAGACAGCCCCACACCCTGTGGCTTGTGGTCATTCAGCAGCCCCTCGGCAGGCCCCTTAGGGCTTCCTAAGGCATTTTGGAAAGTCACCTCCCCAGGGTCATCTGATCACCGCTCCTAAAGCGATCTTTCCGCCAGGCCTGCAGCCCCCACCTCTCACCAGGGTGTAGTTCTTCTGGAAATGGGCTCCATCGCTGCGGAAAATCTGCGCCAGGGCGGTCTTGCCCACGGTTGGGTCTCCTGTGAGGTCAGAGTAGAAGAAAAACTCTGCTTTCATCCTAATCTGATTTGAGACTCTCAAACTCCAGAACACTAGTCTAGAAACCAAAATCTTCAATGAGTTTTCGGGGAAAATGTGCTTGATTCTCGTGGGAACTTGCTCTGAGGTTGCCGGCAGGGCAATGGATCCAGGAGACCGAGCCTCAGAACCCGTGAGGGCCGGTCTCGTTTCTTCCAGGCTCATCCTTTCATCCACAAAAACCGACCCAGAAGGTAACAGAGCTGAAGGAGGGCTTTGGAGCACTGGAAATAGAACTGACACTCTTCCAGTGAAACACCTCTATGGGGAAAACCCATCACTTTCAAACTTGAATTTACTTTGAAGTCTTGAAGGTGAGGAGGTGAGACCAAGCAGACTTACAAGTGCACCTGACTGAACCACTCTGAGTTTATAGCTTCCATCCTTAGAATCCTGCATACTTCTTGGTGGGAGGAGGGGAAGCACTGAGAGTTAGGTGGGTTTCTACATTTATGAAAAACAAAATTCAGGGGCTACCCTTGCCATCCTGAAACCCACTTCCAAGTGATACATTCCACCTCCACCTTATGGTGCCCATTTGTGACCAATGCGGACCCATCTTCCCAGAGGCCTCTCCCCAAAGTCTATCTGCAACAGCCACTGGTTCCTCCAAGTGCATCTTATACCTACCGAGTCTGTCTTCTCGGCTTTCCTTTGTTGGTAGATAGCCCCATAAATTGGTAACTCAAAACTAAAGGTTTATGTCCCGGTTTCAAGTCTGAGACCTTTCACAAGACTGTCAAGGGCAATTTATTCTGGTTTCTCCCGGGCCACCCAGGGCGCTGCAGGCTCACCGTGCCCGTCCTTAATTCCCCTGTGCCTTCCCCACGTCCCCAATGACGGCTCCGCCTGGCCTCCTTAGATGCCATGCTGTTTCATTGAGCAAATCTTTTCCACCTTGAGAGTCTCTCATTGACTCTCCCTCCATCCCCCAGTGCCCTGGCGGAACACCTGTCCTCTGCTTTCTCACCCCCGTGATCCTCAGCAACGTCACCACTGCACTCATGCCCTTCTGACTTGCATCCTTTGGTGCAGTTGCCTCACCTTTGCCCCCTATTTCACAAGTGGCTTTAAAGCGCCTCTTTACCTGACTTCTCGATTGCCTGTCGCTCTGTTCACTTTTCAGTTTTGACTTTTCTCACCTATCATTTTCTCCTGTGAGACAATTATTTGATTACTCGTGGCATTTCATCTCACGTTAACTCCTCGGGGTCTGAGTGAGCTAGTCAGGTCTTGCTTTTCTATTTGCCACCACCCCTTACAAGGGAACCAACATGGGTTGAGCCTCCATCATGGACTCATTCATACAATTTCATTCCTTCCCAGCTCCCAATCCCCCTCCCCACCCCCAATGGGGACTATCATTAATATCATTTGACAGATGAAGAAACTGAGGCTCAGAGAAGCTGGGTAACCCGCCTCAGATTGCAATATCACACTCTCCGCCAGAACCCACTCCTCTCCTAGAGCTTAGGGGCGCTTCTGACCCATAGCTAACACTGCCCTTATGGGACCTCATTCACCACAGCCTTCTGTGATGGGGGGGCAACCGCAGGCTGGACTGTCGTCGGTACCCATCCATCTCAGAGGAAACAGAGCACATCATTTTGCTTCTCGTGTGGTGACTGCATTCATCCATCTGACTTCAATTTTGCTTCTGAATCCAGTTGGAAATTGGCTCATCCCGCTTGTGAAATTCCCCACAGATTTGTTCTGGTTAATTTCATAAATCTTTCTTCCGACTGTCAGTCAGTCACCCACATTTATGGAAAACCTCCTGTGTCAGCTGAGGAGGGATCCAAGTGAGTGCAGGCAGGGGAGACACCTGATAAACACATTTGCAGAGCAACCCGATGACAAGTGCAAATTCAAATAGCACAAGCTCAGAACCAGAGCATCTGAGGGCATGTGGAGGAGAGAGGTGGACGAGGGGTTTCGTCAGCCTGGTGGACCTCCTGGGAGGAGGCTTAGCCCGGGGTGACGGCGGCAGGGAGGGGCACTGCTCTCGACAGAGAGGGTGCCGTCTTCAAAGGCACCATGCAAGGTCACCCGTGACCTCATCATCGCCAAGTCCAATGGTTTTTCCTCAGTTCTCCTGCTCCTTGATGGCTCTGAAGGATGAGTCAGGCTTGAATCAGCGCCCTCCCCCACAACCCTCTCCCTAGCCCTCTGGCCCCGTGGACCCGGTGACCCTGCACCTGCCTGGTTCTCCTGCTGCTCTGCCTACTCCTGCCTCCAAAATGTGGACACTCCTGTGGGTCTGTCTGTGGTCCTCTGCTCCCATGTACTCTGTCCCATTTACTCTCTTTACCTTTGTCAATTCTCGCGCCAGTATCCGTCTCCCAAGCTTTGTGTTTCCAACACCCTGTGGATGTTTCCACCAGAATGACAGGGTTCACATACTCTCAGTGTGGCTGGATCCTGAGCAGTCACGCCCGCCTGTCTCACTTGTTCTGTTTGTGATGTCCCCTTTCACTCTCTTCTGTCCTGACTTCACCCGCAGTCACCTCTGATGGCTCCCTCCCCTTCCCTCCACTTTCAGTTGGCCTCCTCCTCATTCCTCACATCATTCCTTGCTGTGTCTCTAGCCCACATTTCCTTTGTCGCCACAGCTGCCAACACTGCCCCAGTTACCTTGAACTTCAACCCAGGCTTCTGTCTTAGCCCCAAATCCACCAGTCCATGCTCTGCCTTGTGATGCCGGGGTGGGGACTCTGCACACACATTTCTCCTTTGACAGGGGCCTCCCAGGCTCTGCCCATGTGAGTTCTAGAGCAAGACCGGAAGGCTGGAGTGGGGGAAAGGACCTGCTCCTTCCCCTTTGCTTGCTATTCCTCTTAGCCTTATCCTAGTGATGGCCTTTACCCCAGCAGCAGATGTTATCTGCCGCCTCCAGCTGTGTTTTTGTTCCATGTCTTTGCACTCCGGGATCCGCCTTATTACCCCACCTCGGGGATACCAGCAGCAGTGGGCAGTGCCCTCTTCTCAGAGATCTGCAGCCCAGCTCCCAGGACCCTTCTGAACTTCCAGGTTCTGATAACCTGCCTTCTTCCCTCTGTTCCCCCCGCCCTGTGATGAGGCTCCTTCCTGCAGTTACTCTCCATGCTGCCCTTTGCCTTTCCAGTCCTTCAGAACCTGTTTAATGAGCATCCCACACTAAAATCTTCACTGTTGAGTTACCTCGTGTAGTTTCTGCTTTTGGCCGGGAATTTGCCCCATATAGCAAATTTGGTACCAGGAGTGCTCCCAAGACACAGACCCTCAGGATGGTCTGGAATTGGTTTGGTGGTGTCTTGCCCTAACACGGGGCTGAGCTCCTGGCCAGTGGGCAATGGGTCCATGGCATGCAGTGGCACCACCTGCTGGGTACCACCGCAGCCAGGGCAGTGCCATCCCCTCCCCCTCCCCCAGAGGTCTGGATCCCAGCTCGGGGTGGGGATGGGCTTCTTTTTCGAGCTTCTGACAAGCCTGACCTCTAGCTACCACTTCTGTGTCATCACAACATTGTCTTTGGGCTTTTCAAGTTCTCTGACACCTGCTAAACCAGTTCCATATATTAAAGTCTCTCTGTTGAAAAGCCTAATGTGTTTTCTGTTTTCTTGACTGGGTCTTGACTGAAAACACTTCCCAGCTGGCCCTCTCTCCTGTTCATTTTTCTCCCTGCTCTAACCCACCCTGAGCTCAGCATCCACAGACATTCACAACACAGTGCATTCCTCCTGCCACGCTCTCACACAGAGCCTGTCAAGGACACCTTCCACGGTACATCTCTCTCCACCTGCCAACTCTCTGACTAGCCTTACACAAAATCTGGGCTTTCCACTCCTATTCTCTTGATCCCTGAAAATTCCTCAAGGATAACCTCCTTCCAGGTCTCCTTAATCGAAATCCAAATCCTGCCCATTCTCTGCCAGGCAAAGCTCAAAGAAGGTCCTTCCTGCACAACCTCCGAAGGTCATCTCTCGATCCTCTGTCTCTACCTGTGTGACTCCTGTGGCTCCCCGCTGGCAGCCTAGGGCTTGATGTCAGGGCAGCCCTCCAGGGAGGCACGATTATTGTCCCCAAGTAGGTTGAGAGGCAGTACAGCATAGTCCTTAGGGCACAGACTCCAGCTCCATCACTTTCTAGCTGTGTGACCTTGGGTCTATAATCTCTCTGAGCCTCAGTGGCCACATTGACAAAAATGCAGATAATTAGCACCTATCTCATGGAATCATTATGAGGATTTAATGAGTTACTATGTACAATGCCTGCCAAATATTAAGTAATAGTTAAGTGATTTTGAGGCACATAAAATACAGAGAAATGTTAAGTGTCATTTTCTCTCTTCATCTGAACCAGAACAATCAGCAGTTGTGCCTTGAGGTATTTCTCTGGTCCCCGGCACACAAAAGGCATTTGATTCTTGGTTGCTATGTTATAAGTGGCTGTGCACAACTCAGTACTTCCTTGAGCGCAGAGGAGGCCTGGTTGGTCCTCATGCTCCCAGTGCCCCTTGAGTGGCGACTCACACATAGTAGGTGCTCAGTAAATATGCGGACTGAATAAGCACTGAATTGAGTATCAGATCCTTCAGTGACTAGCTATGCGAGAGAAAAAAGGCCGACTGGCTCCATGCAAACAGTAGACCTGTGAGGGGAAAGGAAAAGTAACACGGGGGGGGGGGGCGGGTGTAGAACGAGAATTTGTTGGGTGGTGGAGGTGGGGCTGTACACAGTGAATCCACTGTGCTGAGGTCTGCTGGTCCCTGGAAACTTCCAAGAGGAGACATCCTTGAGGCCTCGAGAGGAGGCTGCCAATGGAGGGCTGGGTTGGAGTTCAGGCGAGACTTCCCAGGCAGTGGATGAAATCAGATAAAACAAGTACCTGAGGGAGTGGGTACAGAGAAGGGCTAAGAGTCTAGAATCGAGACCTAAGGAGGATAGAGTTTGGGGCTAAGAACAAAGCTCTGGAAATCAGATCACCCGGGTCTATGTCCCAGCTCAGCTGCATCCAGCTGAGTGACCCAGGGCAGGCGTCCTAACCTCTCTGGGCCTCAGCTGCCCCATGTGGATGAAGACGACACTAATACTGACACCACAGGGTCATTGGGATGACCTGTAGTGAGAGTCTAGCACAGCGCTGGCACATATCGGGTGCTCAGCAAGTTAGCCTCGAGATGGAAGTTGAATTAAAAAAGAAATAAGAGAAAGAATAGTCAGAGACAGAATCCCATTTAAGGACCTACTGTATAGCACAGGGAACTATATTCAATTTTTTGTAACAAGATACAGTGGAAAAGAATCTGAAAATATATGTTTATATATATGTATGTATGTATATGTATAACTGAATTGCTTTGCTATACATCTGAAATTAACATTATAAATCAACTACATTTCAATAAAAAATAAAATTAAAAAAAATCTAACTTCAGAAAAAAACATTCCGACCTAATTCATGAGGAAACTGAGGCTCAGAGAAGTACTCTGTCCAAGAGGACACAGCCAATCAGAGGAACAGCAGAATTATTTTTGTTACACAATACTGCCTCCCCTGGCGCTCTGGAAACTAGAGACCTCTCTTGAGAACCATTCATTTCTTTTGCTTCAGTCTGATTTGAGTGACTATTGTCAGTCATCTTTCTGTGTGACCCTTTTATTTCCAAATTGAAAAAGTCATTAAACGTATCATCCATTTCAGTCTGGAAGAGAGGAATCCAAAAAAGGAATCTCTTTTTCCTCTATATAATTTCTTGCTGCTTCTTTTCAGAGCCAGTCAGAAAAACCCGGAAAGGTCACAGATTTCAACAGTATCACAAGTTAAGAATTTTGGATTTGGGCAGATCTGGGGTTGAAATCCTGCCTATGACCTTCCTTTGCTAGGGGGTGACCTTGAGAAAGAGATTTCACCCCAGTGCCTCAGTAAGGTCAGAACAATACAGCACTCACCCCTAGTGTGCCACGTACTATGCACATACACAGGATTAAATGACATAACGTGCCTGACATGCAGTGTGGATTCAGGAAAGTACATATGTGCTCTGTGGTCCCAGCTATCCATAATTCAGGGAAAAGTTTTTCTAAATGAGCAGACTGATACAAAGAGAACACCACAAATGTGCATGCCACGTGTTCATTTATTCTACAAATATTTATTGAGTACCTACTATGTTCCCGATATTGTTCAGGGTGCTTGGGATGTTATCAGTTAAAAAAGCCAAAGATTCCTGCTTCGGGGGATTCAACATTTATGTTCTCCTGAGTACAGGGCAGAACAGTACCTTTGAGTCTTAAAGACAACACACATGGCCTTTTGCAAACTCGGTCAACTGCACATTACTGTAGCCTCTCCCTGTTTTCAGAGGAATGGGGTCAGGAAAAAAAATCTCATAAGTAAACACCACCAAAGTCACTGATGCCTAACTCTGGGGTACAACAAATGGTTTAGTTGAAGCACTTATGGTATGCTTAGCTCGATTTTTAACGAGTCTGTCCTCCGAAGTGCAGCTCAAACTGGTGACGGTTGTCTCAGAGTACGACAGGGAGCGCGGGAAACCAGCTGGAGCTACAAATGTGCTCTGGAAGATAATTCTTCCATGCCTAATGTAATTTACTCACTCAGTAATTGCATTAACTCGTCTTTGGGAGACAGAAAGGGAAAGAGGGTAGGCAATTTACGTGAACAAAAGCTCTTGATAGCTTATGAAGTCTCTGGACTCCGGAGACTGTATTCATTCGCAAGTTTTCAGACTCACCTGCCAGGATGCATTTCGCTGCCAGCTTCACCATGGCAACCAACCACCTCCACGGACTAGATAGAAGAGCGGCAGCTGGAAGCGTTGGTGGCCCTGCCTGGGAAGGGAAGTGGGGAGGGCTGGCCCTTAAGGGGCCTGTGTCCGCGGTGGGGAAAGGGACAATGGGGCCTGGACCCGCCGGCAGTTGGCTGGAGGGATATTCGGCGCTAGGGTCGCGGAGGGACGCAGAGAGGCGCCAGATGGAGCCGCGCTCAAGGCCTCAGAAGGCAGTCTAGAAGGTGCCAGCGAGGCGACACGGCTCCCGTACCCCGCCCAGCACCTGGCAGTGAG
Organism: Camelus ferus; assembly: GCF_009834535.1. Taxonomy (NCBI): domain Eukaryota; kingdom Metazoa; phylum Chordata; class Mammalia; order Artiodactyla; family Camelidae; genus Camelus; species Camelus ferus. The sequence goes on from NC_045707.1 coordinate 2,806,361, forward strand.
GATCGGGAACAGTAACCCGGGAACCCTCCGGCTGCAAGCACCGCGACAGAGGTGCCTGCCCACAACCACGCCCGCCTGCTCCGCCTCCTCCTCTTCGCTGACCTTCGATTGGCTGTCGCCAAAAGCTCCCACCCCGGAGGCTCTCGGAGGCCAGTGGGAGGAGGGGGCGTGGCCAACAGCCCTTCCTCGCCAGACAATTCGTAGTGGTATCTGCTCTTCAAGCTAGTCCCGCTTGACTAATAGTTGCAGGAGCTGCCAATCGCCTCCACCTCCCGCGGGAAAGTTCAGGGAAAAGAAGCGCCAACGTCTGGTATGCAGAAGTGGTGATAGAAGAAGCCTTCTGATTGGCCAGAGGCTGGCTTAGACCATCTTCTGAAGGAATGGGGATTCGCCGTATCCTTCTGGAAGTGGGTTCGCCCACGAGTGGGAGGGTCGGGAGCGCGGGAGACTGGAGCGGCGCTTGCGCAGTAGACGAGGCTGCTGTTGCGGGAGCGGAGCTCCGAACCGGTTTGATATCGCGGAAGTTCTTGCGGTTCTCCCACTTTCCAGATTTCGGGGAGCGCTGCGTAAGGTCCATCAAGAAACCCAGTCCTTGGCCCGCATCTCGCAGGGAAATGATTTTTAAAGCCCAGGGTTGTTACTGCACTTTAAAATGTAAAATATGAAAGTTATGTCTGTGAACAAAGGGAGACAAGTGAGCTTTGATGTGGGGGAGCGGTTGGACTCAGGAATTTGAGGCTATACTTTCCTCTGGGTCCAGCCCCTCTTGTAAAATGGAGAACGTTATTACATCCCACACACTGAATGAAAGCGAGCATCCAGGACACTGCCTGTCCCACAGGGACGTCCCGTATCAGTTCCGGGGAGGCTCCTCTTGCTCTGCCGTCAGGAATCCCAGAATGAAATCACTGCCATCTTCCTGACCTGGGCACGTCGCCTCAGCCCTGAGCCTGTTTCCTCACCTTTAAAAATGCACTAGTGAAACCCACCTCAGGGGGTTGTCCTGAGGCTAAAAAAGAAAGTCTGTAAGTGCCTGGTACATAGTAGGTGCTCAACAGTGAGGAATGGATGAATGAGAAGAGATTTAGTCGGACAGATTTGGTTTATCACCACTATCATAGGTTTGCCAGATGCATGCACTCTTGTTCTCACTCCTGTGGCCCCCTTGGGATGGCTTCCTGCTGAAAAGGACTCTCAGCCAAGATGTTTGCCCCTGGGATTTGCCATCACATGCCTTTGAGTTACCTGGAACTTCTCTCAGCTGCTCGGTATCTTACTGCAGCTGCCAGGCTTGTGCAGAGCAATGAACATGCACACACCTCTATGAATTGCTATGAATGCTTCAGCCTTGAATCGGGAATGAAATGATGCAAGTTGTCTGGAATTTTCTTTCCTCGGCAATCAGTCCTAGTGTGATGGTTAAGACCTGTCTCCTGCATTTCCCTTACCTACTCTTGCTCTCTGGAGGCATCATGCAAGTCTGCCTCAGACACCCCAGGCCTCGGTGAGTCAGAAAGCCTCTGCCTGGTCTTCCTGCCTTCCCCTCCAGACTATCCTGTTCACTGTGACCCCATTAGTCCCTTAAAGGACTTCTTGAGTGAGTCACCCTCCTGAGGCAGCTCCACGGAGCTGAGACACTAGGATACCTCTGGAGGTAGCTGCTGGGGCCTCAGTTTCCTCATCTGCCGGGGAATAATTGAGGGGTTGGGGGGAGGTTAATAATAGTGCCTACCTCTGTACCACGCCTGCTGTCTCCCTTTCCTTGCTGTTACTGTGTGTGATTTTGGGTAGCACCATTGTAAGAGCATTTTGGATCTTCCCAGAGAGGTGGTAAACACCATACAGTGAAATCTACCTGCCTCACTGCATCCCCAGGGCCTTCCACACAGTCTTGATGATGAAACGACAGCTGCGTGACTGAGAGTCGCTGGGTTTTAGGTGATCAGAGAGTTTGGGAGCCATGAGGGCCCTTGACAAACTCTAATTTAACTCCTCCCTGAGCAGCTGTTAACAGAGCTGCCATTTGCTCAGCACGTACTGAAGGCTGGCCTCATTCGAAGTGCTTTAGAGATTAATTAATTTCATATTCATGTTCATGTTTGATATTCACAATAATCCCTGTGAGGCTTGTCTCATCCTTGTTTGATGAACAGGGAAGCGGAGGCCCAAATGAGGTGAATCCAAATGCCCAAGGTTACAAAGGCTAGTGAATGACAGAGCTGGGAATTGAACACAGGCAGACTATCAACCCCCTGGCCCCTACAGGGACCTCTCCTGCCTCTGACTCCTCTCACACTTCCTCCCAGCTTAGAGGGTAAATATTTATTGAGTTCCTTGCAGTAATAGCTCTCGCTGATTGAGCATTATATATGCCAGGCATATGCTAAACACGTCCTCTTTCTTGTTGGAGGCAACGACTCTGGGAAGGGGAAACTATCCTTACTTCAGTGTCACAGGTGAGGAAACTGAGGCCCACGGGGTGACCGAGCTCATGCCACAAGCCAGCTAGAATCAGAACCAACCTCAGGTCTCCTGCTCTTGGGACTGGCGTTTTTTTCCATTGCTTGATGCAGTCTTTCCAGTTTCATTAATAAGCTTTTCTCGAGTGCCTACCCTAGGCCAGGCAGTGTGCTGGTTGCTGGGGCCATGAAGGGATAGAGACCCCGGCAGCCCTGGCCTATCATGGCCTTATGGGAATACTGGCCCAGTGCTGCAGGACCCTGCGTTTTGTAGAGGAGCTAGGAATCTGGATTTTTTTTTTCCTGTGAATTCCCCTGACTCTCAAATGTTGGCAATGAACTTAAATTTAAAACACTGCAGTTTGCAGTTGAAAACCTCTGTTGACCCTGGAGCTTGGTTCACCCTGGGGCTTGCCTGCTTGTGACATTTAGTCAAGAAAGAGACAAATGTGTGCACAAATCCTATGACATGAGTGGATACAGGACCCCGAGGAGCACCCCTAACCCTGGAGAGGTGGAGGGGAGTTAGGAAGGATATTCTGGAAAGAGAGCCTGGAAGAATGGGTAGGAATTGATGAGGTGGACACAGGGGAAAGGAATTCCTGAGCAGATGGAACATCACGTACGCAGGCATGGAGCTGAGCATTTGGAGAATGGCAGGTGACACTCTACTTAGGTGTGAATGGAAGATGCTAAGAGATAGGTCTGACCCAGGCATTTGCTTGAAGCCAAACATACAGCAGAATGGCAAAAGAAAGTGAGGTAAGGCCCAGCATAGAACCTTCTTTGAGGAATTTATTCAGCAAATATTTTATGAGCACTGCTTCCTAAGCACCAGGCACAGAGCCATCCTGGTGGCTGTTCTCAGGGTGCATCTGGCCCAGTGGGGAGGCAGATAATCAAGCAGTGATTACCTGTGACTGCTCGTGGTACTTGTCAAATAGGAAAGGACTAGTTGCATTAAGAAAAAATATTCTACACTGTGGTCCCTGCATCAGCAGGATCAGCATCACACAGTGACTTGTTAGAAATGCACACTCCCAGGCCCTGCCCCCAGACCATCTGGACCCCGGGGGTGGGACCCAGGCTCTGGGGTTTCATGAGCCTTTCTGGTGATATTTGATGCATGCTTGTGTTTGGGAACCACTACTCTTAGGTTACCCCAGGACCCACTGTTACCCACTTTCTCTGGTTGCTTTACTGTTTCTCAAACTCCCCAAGACCCTTCCTGCCCCAGGGCCTTTGCACTGACTCTTCTCACCTTGGCTGCATGACTCTCTCTCTTTCACGACCTTCAACTCTTTGTTCAAATGTCATCTTCTTGGAGAGGCCCTCCCAAGCACCCAGTTGAAGGAATCGCCCCCAATCTGTCAGACTCAATCTCCTTGTCTTACCTTACTTTTTTCAGAGCACTTACCACTACCTGATATTATTTTTCCATTTTTACTTGTTTGTTTGTATAGTATCTGCTCCCTCCACTAGAAAGTAAGCTTCATGAGAACAGGGACTTGGTCTCTTTTGTCCTCCTAGCATCTGGGACAGTGCCCAGCGTGGTTAGATACTCAGGAAATATTTTTGAATGAACTGATGAATCTCATAGATGGTTTACCCTTCTGGTCATTCATTCATTCATTCAATAAGCATGGATTCCGGAGCACCAATTCCTGTGCAGGTAATGGGCTTATTGTTGGAAGGGATACTATGGCCATTTGGACAGGGGCAGCCTGATGCCTGGGTCCCCCCAACCCCACCTCCACCTGCCCCGCATCACACGGCCAGATCCAGACCTGTGGACCCTCCAGAACCTCCAGACCTGTGGGCTCCATGGAGAAGGAGGGGTTAACAGTGCTGCTTCTCAAAGCCACGTTCTGGGCTGTTTGGGCTGATTTGGAAGCGAGGGCTTTGGGTGAGAAGGAGGCGGAGAGGCAGCTACTGACAAGTTGTTCCCAGGGAATGTTCAATCATCCTGGGGTTGAATGCTTCCCGACAGCCCTGACAAGCTGCGTGTGTCTGAGCCACGGCTCAGTACCAGGAACAGCTGCTATATTCCACGCACGGTGCCTGGGCCGATCAATCGTGCCCGCTGCAGGGTGCGAGTCCCTCCGCCGTGGTTCCAGGGGGTTCTGCTCCGCCTGGGCTGCTCCTCAGAGCCCCACACTTGTAGAGTGTATTAGCAGGATTGTTGGATGCAAAACAATCCCTTTGGGTACATAAGAGGCTTTAGGAGAAATTAGTGGGGAAAGGCCTCTGGAGAGTTATCTGGCATGAATCCTCATGAATACCTTTCATACGTTAAAGCAGATTTGCTGTAATGCCCTCATATCAGAGGGCAATGCAAAAGAGGGCTGATAGATTTGTAGGAATTTCATGTATTTAGATCGGGGTTTCTCCACCTTGGCACTATTGACGTTTTGGATTGGCTGATTTTCTGTTGTAGGGGGCTGTCCTGTGCATTATAGGATGTTTGGCAGCATCTCTGACCTCTGCCCAGTAGAGGCCAGAATCATCTCCCTCTTTGTGACAACCCAGAATGCCTCCAGATATTGCCAAGTGTCCCCAGGGGGCAAAATTATCCTTGAATGAGGACCACTGATGTATGAACTCAACGTGTAGGGAATATTGATTTTAAAATTGAAATCTGCAAGGACCAGAACTCAGACCATCTAGGGGTGAATCCTGCTTTGCCTCTTAAGTTGTGTTTCCTCACTCCTGTACCTGTGGGTGCCACGAGGATCAGTGGAGTCAACACACCACGAGGAAGGAGTCTAGACCTGTGCCTGACAGGCTGTCAGACTCAGGAAACAACTCCTATTAACAGCCATTGGGATGCTGATAAATCCCCCTAGGGTGATCTATAATGCAGTGGTGGTGGCTGTTTTACAGTTTCCTATAATGCACTCTGTCTCATCTGCCTTCTGGTACACTGCCTTCTCATGGTAATGACCTTTGCTGTTCAGCTTTCCACTGTTCACGTGGGCCTGGTTGTTTACGCCTCTGCTGATGAGTGTTTGGCGGTGGCCATCTCGATAAAGGGCAGAGGAAATGTGACTGACTCACCTTCTGTGCGCCCGGAATGCAAAGTGGAACCCTGAGCAGTGGCCTGGGAATTGCACAGGGGCTGCGATATCCTGATTCTGTCAGCAGGGGGCAGCAGCAGCTGGGAAAATGCCTGCTGCGGCAGGAGGGAGCCAAGGGCTGCCTTCGCTGTTTTGATTTACTTCGCTGCTGTGTATGTTTAAAGCTGAGCAAATCATCCCCGTAGAACCACCGAGGTTTCCTTTAGCAGCCCATGGTAGCTCATCTGCGGGAGCCCGGAGTTGCTTTTCTAGAACATTCTACGTTTAGTTTGTCTGTCCATTTCCGGATAGCTCAGTCTGAACCTAGGCCAAGTTGTGCTAGTGGCACTGTTAAATTGGTTCTTGTTGCTCTAAGTGTCTTTCCCCTTTTGCTCACCACCCCCCATCCTGCCCCTTATCCGAGTAACACAATGCCCTTCTCAGCACCCCAAGCAACTGCACCCTATGCTCAGGCCCCATCTTACCTCATTCCCCTCCCCTCCTCAGAGAAACTCAGCAGTCCAGTGTCTCATTCTCACACAATTTCGCTGAATCAACTCTTGACCCGCTCCACTGCATTTTCCACCCGGCAGCCAAGGTCATCTTTAAAATGTTAAATTTTGAATAGACAGTCTCTTTCTAAGTTTAAAATGTAAAAGACAGAAAAGAGTACACAGAAAACATTTCCTCCCGCCCTTGACCACAGGTCTGCAGTCCTCATCCCCATGGGCTACCATTCTTTTTTTTTTTTTTTTGAAGTATAGTTGATTTACAGTGTTGTGTTTGTTTCTGGTGTACAGCATAGTGATTCAGTTATATATATATATATTCTTTTCCATTATAGGTTATTACAAGCTATTGAATATAGTTTCCTGTGCTGTACAGTAGGACCTTTTTGTTTATCTAGTTTATTTATAGTAGTTTGTATCTGCTAATCCCAAACTCCCAATTTATCCCTTCCCCGCCTTTCCCCTTTGGTAACCATAAGTTTGTTTTCTATGTCTGTGAGTCTCTTTCTGTTTTGCAAATAAGTTAAATAGTGTCATTTTTTAGATTCCACATATAGGTGATCATATGATATTTGTCTTTCTCTATCTGACTGACTTCATTTAGTATGATCATCTCTAGGTCCATCCATGTTGCTGCAAATGGCATTATTTCATTCTTTTTTATGGCTGAGTAGTATTCCGTTGTGTATATGCCACATCTTCTTTATCCAGTCATCTGTCGATGGATGTTTAGGTTGTTTCCATGTCTTGGCTTTTGTAAATAGTGTTGCTATGAACAGTGGGGTGCATGTATCTTTTCGAATTAGAGTTTTCTTTGGATATATGCCCAAGAGTGGGATTGCTGGATCACAGGAGTTTTTTAAGGAATCTCCATACTGTTCGGGAGCTACCATTCTTAACAGTTCCTCGTATACACTTTCAGAGGTATTTTATATGCAATGCAGCAAATACGCATGAACACTTTCTTACCCTTTCTCCCCCCCTTTCCCCCACAAATAGAAGCTGTAACACACACTCTTCTGCACTTCTCTTTCTTCCGTCTAACAATATACTTTGGAGAGATTCCATGTCAGTTCCCACAGTGCCCCTTGTTCTCTCTCTCTCTCTCTTTTTTTTAACGGCTGTGTCCTCTTCAGTTGCAGAGAGTGGTCTTCTAAATCTTGTCATATTACCACTGTAACCTCCTCAAAGTCTTCCAACTGCCCTGGGAGATCAAGTCTGCTTGCCCCAAAGAGCTGTCAAGCCTGGTGAGCAGGTCACTGCCTGTCTCCAGTTTCATCTCACTTTCTGTGCCCTGGGCAGCCTGGCTTTCTCCATCCTCAAACTTGACCTGCTTCTCCTGCCCCAGGGCCTTTGCCCCTGCTGCCCCCTCCTAATCTTGTTTACTCCTAAGTGCTTTTCTCAGCTCAAACATCACTTGCTCTGAGTGCCCTGTACATTCCATAATAGCAGTGACCGTCAGTCACTGTAGCACAATGATTAAGTCCTAGGCTCTAAGGCCACACTCCTGTGGTTCAGATCCCCAGCTCAGCCACTCTGTAGCTGGGTGTCCTTGGGCAGTTGTCACACCTGTCTGCCAAGTGGAATGGGAACAATAGATCCTTTGTCCTGGGCTTCTGTGGTGAGGATTCAACGACTGGATGAACAGGCACAGAGCTTGGCCTGCATGACCATGGGGATTGGGGCACATCTCTTTCACCAGCTTCGTGCAAACCCCGAGGACAGGGGCTGTATCCTTTTTTAGCAGGCGTCAGAACCCAATGCCTGGTGTAGAGTAGGAATTTTAGAAATATGGGTCAAAGACACTAGGCATATTTACACATTATTAGGAATCTCTGGAGGAGTCATTGTCTTAACCTACTCATTTTTAAACCGTGGCTCTTGTGATGCTGGTTAATAATAACGGTCAACAGTAGCTGACTCTGGTGTCAGGCTCATCCTTAGATTATTTCCTCTCATCCTCACAACAATCTTGACAGGTAGGTAGCATCGTTCTCCCTATTTTCCAGGTGAGGAAACTGAGGCACAGAGAGGTTAAGCAACTTGCTAGAGGTGACACATGAGCAGAGATAGGAGTCAAACCCAGGAAGCCTTCTAGGAAATAATAAATGTTTGAAAAACATTGTCTTAACTCAGAGACGGTTGTCTCTGTGTCTGAGAGTGGGCTGTGCACAGGAGCACCTTTTCATCCATCTCTGCCTGTTTCAATTCTAGGCAGGTTTTGAGACTCGTCTCTGATACCCCCTCCTTCCTCCAACCCAGCAGCCCATGTCCTGTCTACTTCTGGACCCTTGGCAAGGAGAGGTGGCCAGTCTCTCCGCCTGGGTTCGGTCCCCCTGCTGTCCCCTCCGGGCCCTGCCCCAGTAGTTATTCCCTGGGCCTTCCATTTCCTCCGCCCTCTTGCCCCCACCCACTACACTGCCCAAATTGTTCTCAGTGCTGAGTTGGCAGGGCCGGCCCCTCCTCTCTCCTGGCCCTCTCTCTGTCGTGCTCAGTGACGCCCCTTCTCCTGGTTCTCCATCTGCCCCCCCGACCATCTTTCTCCAGTGCATTGGAGATGCTCCCTGCAGCGAAGTAACGACCCTCAGGGCTGTCGGCCTGCCCTCCAGGCACTCCACGCTGAGTGCACTCAGGCTTCCGCTTAACTTCCTCCACAGGCCACTTGACAAGGCTGGATCTGAAATAATCCAATTCCTTGCCCCTTCACTCTCGACATCACCTGTTGCCTCAGACATGCTTTGCAAACTGTAAAGTGCTGGACAAAGTTAAGGGCTGTCACTCTTAACTGTGATTGGCTCCCTTCTTAGGTCGGTTCCCAGCCTCCTGCTCCAAGTATTCTTGAGGCATGTCGTCAGCACCCGAACATGGCATCTGTGTGTTGGCATCTGGCAGCCTTCAAACAGGCTGGGAATACCCAACAGCCGTTCAGAACGCAGAGTCGAGGGCCCTTTTCCAGATGGAACCACGGAGATGAGCACAGGCTGGCGAGCGTGTTGCCTCCAGGCCCACCCGCCAAGCTGGTTGCTGTAAACAGGTGGGAACGCCTGGAGACGCAGGCATGTCTCGCTTCAGAAAAGGGAGATGGTGGGACCCAAGCCACCCTCTGGACTTATCACAATGTGGCAGGGCTATGTGCCCGATGGTGCCAGAGGCCCAGAGAGATGGACTTTTAAGTCACCAGATCTGGGTTCTGAGTCTGACTCTCAACAAAACGATGGCTCTGGTCCACCCTCTCAGTGAGACGACCCTCAGTTTCCCCACAGAGAGTTCTAACATCTTGCTTGTTGGGGAACATCTTAAAGATCTCATGAGGAAAAAGCGAAACAGTTTTGGGATGTGTGCGGTGAAGACTAGATACCAAGTCATGTGACGTCATCCCTCAAAGGGCTGGCACATCACCACTGTCATAGCTCTATCCTGTTCTCTCAAAGTTTAACAGCTGGCACGTCCATTTTCCAGAGGTGGAAACAGAGGCTCAGTCAGATGATTTGAAAGATGCTCCCGACACCGCATGGCTAGTGAGAAGGGAGAGTGGAATTAGAATTCATAACTGCTCTCTCCAAATCCAGCTCCACTGCTTACTCGCTGGGGGAACTTGGGAGGCCTCATGAGCTCGGATAAGCCTCTGTGTCATCATCCGTAGAATGGGACCAAGGACCTACCTCAGAGAGCTGTGAGGATTAAACAGGATAATGCATGTAAAACACTTGATGTAGCCAGAGTAAACACCCAGCAAATACTGGCGGTTATCACCACTCTAGGACATGCTGTGACTAATGAATCAATGAATGAGTGAATGAATGACTTAAATATACTTCTGCCATCTGCTGGGGCATAGAAAGCTTTCCTTGTAAGAAACCCAAGAAATGAAAGCAATTTCCTTTAAATGGAAATAAACACCGTAGATTGAAGCAGTTTATGGTGGCAGAAGAATTGGCCCTCACTTCCTCTGTGTCATTCACATTCTCAAAGGATCTCTCCCAAAGCAGAGAAAGGGCCGGCCCCCGAGTGCAGACCATCTGCGACCATCTCCCTGGCAATGCTGACAAGGTGGCATTTTGTGATGAGGATGCAAGAAATCTTCCAATAACTGACCCTCGGCTCCAGCAAAAAGCTTTGAATTTTGCAAAACTGCTGGGGCGTAGCAATTTCTCATCTGGCGCTGGCTCACCCGGCAAGTTTCCCAGCCATCCCAGACTGGTCTCTGAAGCACTCAGCCGAACTGATTGCCCTCTGCTCATTTCTTGAGAGTTAACAGATGTGAGCATTGGAGGAGAGGGTGACAAGTGGCCTGGGACCTGGAGGAGCTGGAGTAGTAGAGGAGGGGGCCGGCTTCTGGCTGGAGCACATCCAAGTCTGCACCACGGGCCCCGCAGTCAATATACAAAACATTACGATGTTCAAGGGCCACCACCGTCAGAGGGATTTCCACTCTGCTGCTTCCCTGCTGCATCCTGCTCTCAGCTGCAGACACCTAGCTACTTTTTCATTTGTGTCCCTAAGTATGTGATGCACATCAGTGCTGATGTGGGCAGAGGAGGGTAGTAAGTCCAAGCTTGGGCTCTGGGGTCAGATAAACCAGAGATCAGCCCAACTCCAACAATGTCTTGTTTTGCGGTTCGCCCGGTAGCAGACCGTGACCAAGGACTTGAGCACAATGTTTTCCTGTGAGCTGATTCCTGGAGGTACCACTCAGAGGGGTGGGGGGAATATGAGAGGGAGGGGAGAGGAACCCGGAGGGCACCCCACTAAGCTAACTGCCACTGTGGGCAGCTCAGCCCCTCTGGGAACTCCAGGAGACTGCGTGGAGCCTGGCTGGAGTCACTCCAGCTCAGCTAAGGAAGCTGGCGAGTTCCTACCCGACCCACCATCCGGCACCGGTCAAGGGCTGCGCAGCTGTCACCCTCGGCACATCCGCCCTGCCCTGTGCGGGGGCTGGTGTCCACAGCCGGGAACAAAAACCTGGGACAGCGCGTCTTGGGTCTTCAGGGTGAGGGCTGGGGGCACCGCTGTAACTGTGTGACCACGCCCCCCACGGTCATTTACCCCATCTCTGCCTCAGTCTCCTGATCTGTTAAAAAGGGATAATACTGACCACCCGGGCTTGGCGCCAGCCTTCGGGGCAGGAGGTGCAACCCATGCAGCAGGGCGAGTGCTCAGCAGAGTTGCCACCATTACTATAGTTTGTCCCCCGTGTTTCTGGAAGGCTCTTCTCCTTTTTCTTAACCAAAGAACTCCTATCTGTCCTTCGAATGCCCAGCTTAGATGTCACATCTTCTACGACACCTACTTTTCTATACCTGTTAGTGTCCCAGGGCTGCCATAACAAACGACCACAAACTCGGCAACTTCAAATGACAGGAATTTATTCTCTCACAGTCCCGGAGGCCAGCAGCCTGACGTCAAGGTGTGAGCAGGGCTGTGACCCCTCCAAAGGCTCTGGGGAGAATCCTTCCTTCCTTTTTCAGCTTCTGGTGGATGCTGGCATCCTTGGCTGCATGCCTGCCTCTGCTGCCTTCATCTACACGTGAGCCTCTTCCCTGTGTATCCTCTCCTTGCCTGTCTCTTATAATGACACCTGTCATTGGGTTTAGAGCCCACACTAATCCAAGAAGATCTCATCTCGAGATCCTTAACTTAATGACATCTGCAAAGACCTTTAATCCAAATAAGGTCACATTCAGAGGTTGCAAGTGGACATTCAACCCACTATGCTACATTTTGTCAATTTTCTTTAATTATGGTTGCATTGGTTCGAATTACATCTGTAGCATGTACTCACCACAGCAACTTAACCAAATAGGGGTTTATTTTCCTCCGGTCATGAATACTCTCAAGGCTGGCAGCTTCCAGGCTGGTACGATGGCTTCAAGGAGCCAGCAGGGACAAGACTCCTAGCTTTCTGATGGTACCGTCTCCAGCTGGGTCTTGAATCCTCATGGTTCTAAGAAGGCAGCTCCATCCTTGGACCCAAGGCTGCAAGACAGGGTGAAGGAGGAATGCAAAGGCCAAAAGATTAAGGGCATCTGCTTCTCCAGAAGCTTCCCTGTAAGCCCCACCCAGGGGTGTGTGTTCACATCTCCTAGACCAAGACTGTGTCCCCGGATCAGCTGAGTACCTTTCTCAGGGTACATTGCTGTCCTGCACCAGCCATGGGATTGTGACAGAAAGAAAGAGGTGAGAATTAGTGATATGTAGGCAATTAGAATGAGTAGGCAAATTATAATACATAATATAATTTTTATACATTATGTATAAATAGAATGTCACCTGTAAAGAATTGAAATTCACATCACAGCTCTTCCCCCGTGTTGTTATGTAGAGTATCCACAACGTCTAGTTTGAAGGACACACCAGAGTGTATTTGTGGATGACCCATAACTTTTCTCAACCTCGTCCCTCCTGGTGTGGCAGCAGCCCCCTTTCTGGACACCAGGGCCTGGCCCCGAGGGAGAGGGGGGCCAGGATGCGGGCATTCAGGTGAGCCCAGCGGAGCGGCGCCAGGCGTAGCAGGAGCAGCAGCTGGCGGCGGTGCTGTTAGTAGGAGTCAGCGGTGGGGCCAGGAGGTGGTGAGCGCAGCAAAGGGACAATGGAAACCCGCAGGAGGGGCAGTAAATGAACCTGGTGACATCAGCACGTCAGAGCCTTCCTGAGGTGGCATTCTGAACACTGAGTCTGGTCGGGAGTGAGACTATAAAAAGAACAACCTGGAAACTTCTCTGTCTCTCTAGGATGTGGCACCCTCTTTGGATCCGTCCATGTGACATCTGTGCTCAAGAAGTATCTGGTGGATGATTGATTCGGTAGGGTAGCAAGCAGCCAGCAGGCAGTTAAGCAGATTTTTAATGGCCTGTAAGTAGGCTCAGATCACAGCATCTCAGAGTTAGAAGGAACACACTGTCTAGGGAAGCTTCCTGCTGATGCATGAGTTCTTTCAGCAAGTTCCCTCGTCTCCACTTGCATGTGTCTCATGACAGGATGCTCACTGCCTCACAGGACAGCCTGCCTTACTGCCTAGCAGCTTAAAGTGTAGACAGGGCTTCCTGAGGTGCAGTCAAGAGCTGTTGCCTTGGAAATCCCCCCAGCTGGTCCTGATTTGGTGCCTGCAGAGTCACACAAAATAAGCCCGATTCTTTTCCAGGCTACAGCCCCTGCCTTTAATTATGGAAAGGCTTAACATCCTCCATATGTTGATGCTTTGCTTTCTTTTTCATTTATGAATGTTTTTCCTTGTTTTATGTTTATTTCCTCCACAAAGATGTATAAAGCACCTCCTTTGTGCCAGGGATTCTGTGAGGTTCTGGGGTCACAAGGGTGAATGAGAGAACCATGATTCCAGTTCTTAGGAAACGGAAAAACCAAATGGGTCAGATAGGTTATGATGATGATGGTGATGATGACGATGATGATTTTGGTGAAATCCACATGGCATGCGATGATACATAGTGCATTCACAGTCTTGTGCAGTCACCACCTCTCTCTAGTTTCAGAACTTTTTCATCACCCCGAAAGAACACCCCATACCCATTAAGTGATTAATCCCCATTTCCCTTTTCCATCCATCTCCTGGCAACCTCAAATCTGCTTTCTATCTCCATGGATTTCCCTATTCTGGTTCTTTCATATAAAAGGACATTTTGTGTCTGGATTCTTTCACTTAGTATAATGTTTTCAAGGTTCATCCAAGTTGTAGCATGTGTCTGTACTCTATTCTTTTTTATGGCTGAATAGTATTCCACCATATGGATATACACACTTTGATTATCTGTTCATCCAGTGATGGACATTTGGGTTGTTTTCACCTTTTGACTATTGAAGAATGCTGTTATAAACATTTATTTACAAGTTTCTGTGTGGACCCGTTGTCAATTCTCTTGGATATGTATCTAAGCTGGATTTCAGGAGCACGTAGAAATTCTATATTTAAGTTTTTGAAGACCTACCAAACTGTTTTCCACAGTGACTGCACCATTTTATGCTCTCAGCAGCAAGCCATGATGGTACCAATTTCTCCACATCCCTCCAAATAATTCTTATCTTCATTTTTAAAAATTACAGCCATCCTAGTGCATGTGAAGTGGGATCTCACTGTGGTTTTGGTTTTCTTCTCTAACGACCACTGATGTGGAACACCTTTTCCTGTACTTGTTGGCCATTTGTATCTATTATCTGGAGAGAAGTCTGTTCAAGTCATTTGCCTATTTTTAAATTGGTTCGTGTGATGCTTGATTTTATGTGTCATCTCAACTGGGCCATAGGATGCCCAGATGTTTGGTCAAACATTATTCTGGATGTGCCTTTGAGGGCATTTTCGGATGAGCATGACATTTAAATTGGTTGACTGAGTAAAGCAGATTGTCTTCCCTAATGTGGGTGGGCCACATCCAATCAGTTGAAGGCCTGGATAGAACAAACAGGCTGGCCTTCTCATGCAAGAGAATTCTTCAGCCTGACTGCCTTTGAACTGGAACACTGGCTTTTTTCTTGCCTTCAGATTGACTGGAACTACACCATTGGGTCTTTTGGGTCTCCAGCTTGTCTATTAACCCTGCAGATCTTGGAACTTATTAGCCTGCATAATTGCATGACCCAATTTTTTCTAGTAAGTTATATATATAAATTATATTTTATATAATATGGAGATATATGCATATATAGAGAGGTATCTCCAGTTGATTCTGTTTCTCTGGACTACATCAGGTTGTTTGTGTTTTTTTGTTGTTGAGTTGTAAGACTTCTTTATATATTCATGACACGAAACCCTCACCAGATATAGGAGTTGCAAATATCTCCTTCCCGTCAGGAAGATGGATTATGAAATGGATTAGGTGTGGATGGAAGCACAAAGCTGGAGTCCCTCTGAATGGAAATTCCATGAGCACAGGCCTCATCTGGTTTATTTATTGTAGGATCCCCCTCCTCCCCACTGTGCCTGCACATAGTAGATGCTCAGTAAAGGGTGAAAATGAGTGAAAATAAGTGAAAATGAGCAAGTAAACTTAAGCGTTCAGGAGGAGCAGAGAAGGCTTTCCAGAGGCAGCCTCATGTGGCTGAGGATTGAAGCTTTCATAGGACTTAGCCAGGCAGGGAAGAAACAGTGGTCCAGGCTGAAGGCGTGGCCTGTGGGAAGGCCCAGAGGAGAGAAAGGACTTGGCAATTTCGAGGAATGGAGCATCCTGTCTAGCTGGAGCACAGAATGTGGGGATAACTGCAGGGTTGGAAGATTGAGTTGCGGCGGGTGGGGATAGAAGAGTGCTGGCAAGGCAGTGAGAGAGAATGGTGAGGTTGGAAGGGGTCAGACACAAAGGGCTTTGTAGGCTGTTAAGGAGTTTGAGGACCTCTGAGAAAGAGAGAGGAAGCTCAAAGCAGTGAAGTGTTAATGAATGGCTGGAAGCCATAGGAAGTCATCTCCTGCAGAAGATGCAGGGGAAGCAGGAGGAGAACATGGGCTCTGGCTCTGGATCCCGGCTCCTCGTGGTTTGAATCTTGGTTCTGTCCCCCATCAGGTGAAGACTAGGGTCAAGCAAATGGGGCTTGACATCTCAGCCAAGATACTTACCCTCCATTTCCTCATCTACAAAATAGGGATAATGAGGATACCCTGGTTTGAGTGCCACCACGCATAGGGCAGCCTGCCCTTGGCCCTTGGGAGCCTCAAATCTGATCCCCATCAAGCCCCAGATGCAGACAGACCCTCTACCCCTTCCCTGAGAAGGTGCAGGAAAAGTGGAAACAGGTAATTCAGCTGAGGGCCCATTGGGATGCGGTTTGGGGTCCAGGATGGCCGCTCAGGCCCTTCTCTGGCTGGACCGATGGAGGAAGAGGCAAGGTAGGCAGAGAGTATCCCACTCCGAACCGCCGCCCACAAACGGCCTCCTGATTCCTATATAAGGCTGAATGTCAGATTCACCCAGTTCGAATCTTCCCCGGCTAATGTCCCTGCAGGGGCCCTGGGGGCATTTTTACTGTGAGAGGCTGAGCCAGAAGGAGACTGAATGCTCTGGGAAGAATTCTCGAAATTACTATGATGACTCAGGGGAATGCTTCTAAAGTGCTTGGCTGTGTCGGGCACAGTAATCATTCAAAAAATTATTTGTTGAGTAGATGAATAAATGTTTTCAACATCCATTTTTCTATCTTCATTTTTATTAGCTGTGGTTTGGGCAAATTACGTAACCTCTCTGAACCTCAGTGTTTTTCACTTGTTGTCTTCTTTGGAGGGTCATGGTCTGGATTAAGAGGTGGTGTACACAAAGCATCTGGCACAAAGTCAGTGCTAGAAGGAGGAGGAGGTAGATGTGGACGGCGGCTCTTTCCAGCCCCAGAGCTGGAGCCTGGCACAGTCATTCTCCAAGCCCGTGGCTGAAAGAGGAGTGACTTTCCCCATCCATCCTTCCCACCTCTGGTCCTTCCTCACTGCCTCCCACCCCCACCTGCATCCTTTCCCTGTTCTTGGACATTCAATCCATCATTCAGCTCTCTGTCCACATGCAGGCTGCTTCTGCTCTTATCAAAAAGCATTCAGGAATCAATTCTCTGGCTCCTCCTTGCAGCCACACACTTTCTCCTTACCTGCTCCCAGCCTCTCCCAGACAGAAGGGAGACAGCGATAATGAGTGAGGCTCCCCTGAGCATATCAATGAAGAAAAGGAGTCATGGTCAGCTGATGAGCAAAGTGAGAAGGGTGCGCAGAGGGTGGTGATGAGCTGCTGGGGGCTGGATAATGTTTTCTGTGTGACTGGCTCTGCCTGTGTCCACAGATGGACACCATCCAGAATCAGGGTGCCCCCATCCTTGGGGTCACAGGGACTGGTTCAGGGAGGGATGTAGGCCCAGGAGGGGGCTACCAGGGTGGGGTTCTGGCCCCATCACTTACTAGCACTGTGATATTGGGTAAATATATCACTTCTCTGTGCCTCAGTTTCCTCATCTATACAATGGAGAGAGTAACAGTCCCCACTTCACAGGGTTGTTGTACAGATGCAATCACGTAAAAGGGTGCAGCACAGAGAAAGTGCTCAGTAAACATTAGCTTGTGGTATTAATGGAACTAAATCTGGGGCCGTGGAGTGACTGTGAAAGAGAAGCTTTTTTTAAAAAAAAAAAACTGAAGGAAGGAATCTTGCCATCAGAGGGGAGAAACTGCCTGGTAATGAATTCAGCACAAAGGAAAGGAGTGCCCAGAGATGGGGAAAAAAGGACTTGGTCCTGATGAAATCACTGGAGTTCCTTGATCTAGCTATTCCTGAAGGTCTACCCCTGGACTATTCAGAAACATAACTAAGTCTGTTTTTTCTTCCTGTTTGGCTTGAGTTACTTTGAGTTGGGTTTCTATCATGGGTAACAAAAATAGTCTTGATGAGTATCCATCTGTCCATCCATCCAGTCAACCAGCCAGCCAAAGTCCTAGCTGTGTGGGCTTAGATACGTCACTTTCCTCTCCAAGACTTAGTTTCTGCATCTGTAAAGTGGGAATTTCATCACCTACCTTTTGGGTGATTTCAAAGATTAAAGGGCAATCCAAGTAGGGTACCATGCTTAGTACCAAAGGCAGAGGAGGGGCTCAGTAAATTTCCCTTCCATCCCGTCTTTTCTAACTGTCTGAATCCTGCCCCACCCCTGAGCAGGTGTGCCTGGAAAGCCAGGGTGGGCGCCACACCCCAGCAGGCCTGGGTCTCTCAAACAACAGAATCTGATGGGTACAGCCTTTATTGTTTCTCCATCATTTTCCAGAAGAATGGTGTCATTCGAGGGCCACAAGGGATGGGGGGGAGTAAAAAATAACATAAACAAACTGAACAGAAAGGCAGGTGGGCAGCAAGAGGGGCTGAGATCGGGTGTTCGGGGCAGAGGTGGGAGACCTGGGACAGTCAGAGCCTCTTAGCTTTCAGCCACCAGAGTAGAGAATTCTGCAAAAGAAAATGGCAGAGGTGAGTCAGAGGTGGACCCTGCAGAAGGAACTGGCTAGAACCTGTTTTCTCTCAGTTCTCGAATCTGCTACAGGAAGAGCTGGAGTGATGGAGCGAGTGGGTGTGGGACGAATGAATAAATGAATGAATGAATCAATCAATCAAGTACGATGGGAAATGATGAACCTACCGTGCCTTTTGCTTTACAGTGTATGTCACCCACAGATTGTTAGTAATAATAACTATAATAATAAGAGCAATGGTAGTTTTCTGATTGTTTATCACTTGCCAGTTGCTATTCTAAGCAGTTTATATACAATATCTTGTTTGACTCTGACAGCAATCCTCTGATGTGCATTTTTCATTATTCCCATTCTACAGATGAGGAAACTGAGGCTCAGAGTCCAGCAATGTCTACAAGGTCACACAGCTAGTAAGAAGCAGAGCCAGAGTTCAGACCCAGGTGTGTCTGATTTGGGACCCTGAGCCCTTTCTTAGCCACTTGTCTTAGCCTATGAGGCTCATGAGCAGGATCTAAGAAGACACAGAGTCCCAGGCCCCTGCCCTGGAATTTCTGATTTTTCTAAATCTGGGTCTAGGATAAGGGATGAGTTATCTTATTTGGTAAAAGTTGTTTCTGGTGAGCAGCCAGCTTCAAGAACCACTGTGGGCTCCTCCCCTGGGGAACCAAGCCAGACCCTGGAGGAGACCTGAGCATGTGACCTCTGCACGCAGCTCAGCATGGTGAGTGCACCCAGGGCTCAGAATGAGCTGGGTTCTGTCTCACACAGCTCCTCATTTCATCCTCACAAAACACCCAGGCAACTGGGAGTTATTATCCCCATTTTAAAGAGAGGAAAACTGAGGCCCAGAGGGAAGAAGTGACTTTGCAGAGCCTCTAGATTGTAAGTGGCTGAGGATTCAAGCTCTGGGGTGCAGGCCCCTCCACGTCAGTCTGTGTGAGTCCACAGTGGGCCCCTCCCTCCCCAGAACTGTCCATCTGCCCTTCTTCACCTTAATGTTACTGAATGCTGCCAGACCAGTGTTGACACCAGAGGGTGAGCAAATGTCCTTCTATTGAATCCAACTTGAACAAAGGGATGGTCCCAACCAGGCGAAGGGAGACACAGGGGAGTAGGTGGTCCCTGCCCCACAGGAGCTTCTGGTCAAGTCAAGGAAGAAGGCAGTATCTGGCAAGAAGTGCTCTGTACTTCTGGCCTCTTCTCTGAATCTCAATCATGCTGGGGGCCTTCACACCTCAGGACCTTTGCACCTGCTGTTCTCTCTGCCTGATATCCTCTCCAGGCTGCCTCACAGCTAGCTGCTTGTTCGCCTGGCCTCAGCTCAACTGTCCCCCTTCAAGGGGTCTTCTCTGACTGCCCTGGCCAAAGCAGTGCCCCACCCCTGCTGCGATCCTCTTTGTTGTCACCATTTTTTGTTATATTCACATCACTCACCACGCTTGAAATACCTCTGAGTATATTCTTGCATATTCACTGGCTGTCTGCCTCCTCCACTGGAGCATAAGGCCACAGCCCCCACTCTCCTGGTTCCCTCCAGCCCACCTCCTGTTTCCGCAGCTGCCACCGAGGGGGACGCAGGTGTTTGTGGAAAGGCAAGAGGGGCCCAGAGACTTTGCGTTCACAGGGAGAAGTGGTGCCTTCTATTTAAGGCATCAACAAAACCTTCAGAGGAAAGGTGGCTTCTGATACAGGCCTGTAAGAAGTTGCAGGATTCCCATAGGAAAAAGGCAGACGGAGAGGTCAAGGCTCAGAGGGCAGGAAACACTGGGGCGTTTTTGGGAAAGACCCAGTAGCCATGCTGGGCTGGCATCTTGTGTGAAAAGACTAGCTCAGCTGAAGAAGCCTGGGCCCCCACATCTGGCTCCTCCACTTATGGGCTGTGTGACTTCAGACACGGCGCCTAACCTCTCTGAGCCTCATTGTCATCATCTGTAAAATGAAGGAAAGTCAGTTTAGCTCCTTGAATAGGAGACAGTCAGCAGAGGTGCTATTACCCTCAGCCCCTGCCGGGAGCTCCTCTGCCCCCGTCTTTCATGTCGTCTTTAAAGTGGGGTCCTCGTGTGCTGGTCAGAGGCAGGGGACTGCTTGGCAGCCAGGTCTTCCGAGATCTTTATTTGGAATATTTATTTTATGAGAGTCTCCTCCATTGTTTTTCTCTCCAGGAGATGAGAGAGGACGGATGGAGTTTGTCACCATCTCCAATATGTGTCTGAGATGTCATATCCCCTCAGCCTGCCAGACATTGTGGGGCCTCAGGTAAGAAGGCATCGCCTCTGGATGCAGTGTCGTGATGTGGGGACAGCACAGGTGGGGATCCAGAGCTGGGGTTCCAGGCCTAGCCCTGTGCCATTTGCTGGGAAATACACCCCTCTGGACATCAGTTCCCTCATCTGCCCGTGGGGTGACAGGAGGGGCCGGTAACAATTCCTAGTGAAAGGTATACAAAAAAATGGATGTGAAGTGGCTTCAGAAAGGCCACAAGAGGTATCTGGGGGTCCCTTGAGGTACGTCCCGCCCTCCACGGACTTGGTATGAAGCACATAGTGTAAAAACCTAGTGTAATTTCTTCATCACACATAGTTATGTTGAATGTTAGTATTAGGGGATGTTGGGTGAGGGTATATGGAACTCTCTGTACTATTGTTAGAGGCCTTATCTAAAGCTAAAATTATTTAAAAATAAAAAGTGAAAAAACAAAACATGCTATCATCATGGAAATGACCTGCCATGACCCCCGCCGGGTGGACGGACATGTACCTGGGCTCCCCACCTTTCTGGGAAGTGGATACCACCCACTCCTGTCCCCAGGTTGTCCCTGAGGATAGGAAAGGCAGGTGACCTGGACATAGGGGCCTGGGTATTGACTCAGGGTGGGAGAGAGGGACGGTCCTCCTGCTGGTCCTGAAAACTCCCAGAATCACGGCTTGAGCGATAACAGTCGGGGCAGGGCTGGAACCAAACACCAGACTCTAAAAATCCCTCCCATGGGCCAGGTTTTCTCAGCCACGAGCTCCTCTGATCCTACACTTACTAAGGCAGGTGCTTATTTGAGATGTCTTACATCATTAGTACTTTGATTAATATTGTCCATTTTTATGGAATTCAAAAACTCTTATTTACCAAATACCTACCTGGGAAGCATTTGCATTTATCAGCTCATTAAGGTCTCATGGCCCCTCCACAGGAGAGACGCGTTTGTCTGCATTTTACAGATGGGGAAACTGAGGCCCAAGAGTTAAGTTGCTTGACTAAGATCACAGGGTAGACGTGATTCCAACTTCCTGCTTTACCCTGGAAGTTTCTGACCTCCTTTGACCTAGGTCTCAAGTGACACATGAGCCAGCTCAAACACCGCCACCCACATGACCGTCATATTAGCCGTTTTTTATTTACTTCATGGCACTTAGCACTCTCGGAAATGATCTTATTTCTGCACTTACTGATTCTTGTCAGTCTCCCCGTAAATTCCAGAAGGGCAGGGAGCATCATCTTTTGTATTCACCACTCTCCTAGAGACAGAGCAGACCTGGTACCCGGCAGGTGCTTGTAAACAAATGCCAGATGGGTGGGCGGATGGACGGATGAGTGGATGGGATGGCTCATGAGTCCTCCTCACGGTTCAGCGAGTACCAACTTACTGCATGCAATTCTCACAACAGCCCCTGGAGGTGAGTTGGATGATTCCCATTCTACAGATGGGGAAGTGGAAGCCTGGCGAGGTCAAGTGTCAGGGTCAGGCAGAAAAGAAGGGGCAGGGGCAGGGTCTCAGGAACACCCGCTCTGTGGAGGTGGCGAGACCATTCCCAACAGGGTTATCATCACAGATTGGGGGGAAGCATGAACCCTCTCCAGCTTCAACCCGCTGTTTGATCTGGCAAACTGGCCAGAGCCAGCATAGCCTGTTTTGGGGCATGGAGTTGCTCTGTCCTGGGATGAAGGAGACGTGAGTCCATCCATCAACACCAGCTGATGGAGTGACTATCAGCTGTGACTGGAGGAGAAGTTGGCCCTTACCGTTTCCTGACCTCTACACCTACCCCTCAACCCTCACCCTCAAAATTATGGGTTCTTGGCTGCTCATCAGCAAAGACCCCATTCATCACCTTCACACTGGATGGCATTTGGGGCAGTCAGCATGACGGAGACCAAGGGACACCAATCAAGGGACTCTCTCGCGGTGAAAGTCCAGCATTTTGGAGCCTGACCATGGGAGATATTTTGAACTGGTGGGGTTTTCAAAAGCCTCTAAAAACAGACCCCTGGGTCCACCCTGAAGCAGCCAGAGTGTCACAATGGACACATGCCCTGGCTTTTTGCAGAGATCACAGGAGTCTAATTTTGTCCTCTCAGAACCTGGAGCATAGTACTTTGTAGATCACTTCCTGGCTGGGTGGCCTTAGGTTACTGCATTGTCTCTCTGAGCCTCAATTTTCTCACGGGTAAAGTGGGTATGGTAATGTCTACTTGCACCAACCGCTATTGAGAAAACCAGATGAGAAAATACAGAAAGATGCCTGGCACATTGTAGGTGGCTGATAAATGTTAGTTTCACCCCACTTGGATTCCCTCAGCACAGCTAGCACAGGTTGGAGCTTTAAAATAACCACAGCAATAACCACGAACATCCTGAAACTAAGACAGGAAGATGTAAACAGAAAGAGGACATGGGAAGCCCAAAGAGGAACTAGCTGACCTGGTGCAAGTTTCTGACACTGTCTATCCCATCTGACTTGGAGTCCCGCCTCCAGCACAGCCATCAACGGACACTAAGTCTCTGCCCCTCAGTTTCCGCATCTGTAAAATGGGGACACTGAGAGAACTCCTCATAGGGCCATGGAGGGGACTACGTGAGCTACAGCGGTGCCTGGCACACAGAGGGAGCGCAATTAAATCATATCTATTTTTGAGATGCCAGTGTTCCTTGGGAGAGGGATCCAGAGATGCAGAGCCCTTTCTCCTATAGGAGTGCGAGTACAGCCCTACCTTTGCCGACAAAGCCTCACCTGAGGCCCCTGGGGACAGCTTGCTGGTGTCTTCATCATCCAATCAGGAAGAGACTAGAGATGGAGGTGGGGGTGGGGCAGGCAGCAGGCGAAGGGTCAGAGGATGGGAGGGCTCAGGTTTTTCCTTTCCCTTAAGAAACTGAAATTAGCCTAATTAGGTCTGTCCCAGTCCCCAGTGCTGTGGGGATGGGACAAAATTAGAAGCTATTGACAGGTGAGAGCAGTACTCCCTGATAGCCCGAGGTGAAACTGAGATGAACTTTGAGTCAGCGCCTGGAAGGCTCTCCCTCCTCCGCTCTGTCGTGATGACCAGGAGGAAGGCACCAGCCTCCCGGTTTATCACCTCACCTCTAAATAGCTCCAGGGCTGAGTTTCTTATAAATTGGTATTGCAAGCAAGGATCACTTTCCCACCCCAGAGAATCAGGAGGCAGGGTCATTCGGGGTCAAGACAGACAGCCACAAGGAGCCGGTAAACAGTCCTGGGGATGCACCCTGTCAGGCGATGCCCTGCGAGCCATCCTGTTTCATCCTCACCAGCTCTCTTATCTCCATTTTATTTACAAGGAAACTGAGGCTGAGAGTCATTCAGCCAGGAAGATTCACCTCTAGCCAGGATATGTCTTTTTCTCTGAGGTTGGAGTTGAACGGCCCTGGGTTCTGACTCAAGCTGTAACCCCCAGAGGTAGAGGAGGGGTAAATGGAGAGGGAACATCTTCTTTCTGCCCTCACTGCTGCTCCTTTTTGCAGGAGGGCAGTTATATAAGGGGTGGTGCTTGCCTTCCCTTGGCTAAATCTTATCTAGTGCAGCATAAGGTCGGAGTTACGGAGAGTCCACAGGGGAAAAAAGCGAGCATCTTGCTAAGCACAGAAACCATTTATAACTCGTGTCCCAGCTCAGCCTGGTGGAGAGAGTAGTGGAATCTGGAAACCTGGGTTCTACTCGGCCAAGGTTTTGCTGTGTGACTTTGGCAGGTCTAACCCCAACCCCAACCCTCTTTCGATTGCCTCCAGACTAAGATTTAACGGATCATTTTGCAGCCCTCTGTATAAAATACGTCTTGAGATGGATGCTTATGAAAGAAACCCCCAGCTCCAAGAAGCCTGTGCTTTCTGATCCAACTCGTGTTTTTCATCTCTTCTTCCAATCTCAAGCTCAGATTCAAAGCTGATTCTTTCTGAAGGTCGCAAGCTTGCAATTTCCCTTGAGCCTCAGTTTCCACATCTCCCAGTGGGGATCAGACTCTGTCCCCCAGATCGTATTGAGCCGGGATGAGGATGCAATAAAACAGGACAAAACACTGCGCACCTTGGGCCTCTGCCATCGGAGCTGCGGGCTGGCCCTGATGTGCTTGGAAATCAAACCCCATATGGGCTGGAGGGCTGAAACTACAGGGAGGCGGGTTAGACTCCCCTTTTATCCTTCTCACCTTCCTCCCCTCTTAGACTCAATTCCACTTCCTCTGAGGACAGATATTGCACTACTTCCAAAGGGTTTTGAGGTAGCTTACCAGAGAAAGCAGACACCGAAAAAGAGAGGAAAGGAACCATTTCTCGGACACCCACTTAATTCTTGCAACAACCTTTTAAAGCGGTTATTTTTACCCCTGCTTGGGGATGAGGAAATGGATGCCCAGCGAGAGGAGAAGGCTTGGCCATTCACACTGCTGGTAGCACACGCTCTGCAGGTTGTACCTTCTACCTGACTTTAGGAGTTTCAGCCCAAGGGCTTGCTCCCTCCCTGCTGCCTTCTATGTTTAATAGGCTAATTAAGGATAAAAGAGAACAGATTTTGCCAGAAGGAAGCAGAAAAGGCAAATACCTTCAGGCACGTGCCATCAACTGCAAGGGGCAGGCAATTATCATGACTGAATTTTTCAGCAACGGAAGCAAAAGCCAAGCATGAGCTCTTGAGTTGGAACAGGCTTGAAGCATAGGAAACTGGATCTGCCACTGGGATCAGGTTTCAGGGAAACTGTAACTAGGATTGCATGCGTGCGCATGTGTATATGGGGCGTGCAGCTCTCGTCTACAGCCTGGCAGGGAAAAGAGAGGTATTTGGAGGTGGACTGTCGAGGTTTGAAGCAAGGCCCCAGTGCTGAATAGCTGTGAGACCCTGAGCAAGTCATCCCACTGCCCTGGGCCTCAGTTTCCTTGTCTGTGCAGTGAAGGTGTATCTTGTGATGCTGTTGTGAGGACTCAAGGAAGTGCCACATGGATGGTACCCCCTGTTCCCATCGCCATGCACGGTCCACGTGGGCAGGTATTAGGTGCGGAGAACCCGGGCTGGAGACACATCAGGGTGGCAAACGGTCCTACCTAGACCTCCGAGCCTCAGTTGTGGCTCTGCTACTGAGTGACTCTGGGCATGTTACTTAACCACTCAGTTTCCTCATCTGTAAACGGGAAGAGTGATGGGACCTCCTTTCTAGGATGAATGTAGGGCAGTGGTTCTCAAAGTGTGGTCCCTGGACCATCAGCTCCACATGGGAACTTAGTAGAAATGCAAACGCTTGGGCCCCACCTAGACCTAAGGAATCAGAAACTCTTGGGATGGGGCCTGAGCATCTGTGTTGTGAAAAGCCCCCTGTGATTCTGATGCCGGGTCCTGTCTGAGACCCACCTTGGGGACAGACAAGTATTTGAGAAGGAACCTGCCACTCACTAGTCTTGCCTGTTACTTGTGCCTGGGTTTTGCCACTGCGGCTGGGTTTGGGGGCACCTTCCGCCTCTGTCCATCTTCTTTCTCCTTGTCTGCCTCTACCTCCCCCTACCCCCCTTTACCAGCTCTGCACCAGTCTTTCAAGGGTGTCCTTTGAGAATTAATTGACCATGTCTATAAGAGTCTTTGAGCTTCCTGGAGGTAGTTGCCCAGAGACAGGTAAGCAAAGGGTTATTATTAGAACTTTGTCTTTCTACCCACTCCCTTCAATCTGTGATCCTAAAGGACCTGGTAAATATCACTCACCTTCAGAAGGGCAAACAGCTAGAGATGGAGGCAGTACCCCTGGTTCTAGAATCCCTCCCAGTGCCTGCTACAGGCAAGCCCCCACCCAGCTCAAAGAGGTCTCCATCCTTTGCCTATGGATCTCTGCCTATACACCACACTTCCTCATCACTGCATCCCCAGAGCTGGACACATATTCATTCAGTCGTTCCGCAAACTTTTTTTGCCCCTCTACTATGTGCCAGGACCTGTTCTGGGTGCTGGAGTCAGAACTGAACAAAACAAAGTTCCTGCTTTTGTGGAGCTGACATCCACCCCAGTGGGAGAGAGAGAAGCAAGCAGTAAGTCACTAAATAAAATTATCTATGATGGATACTCACTAGACTTTGAATGAATGGATGAATGAATGAATGAAGCAGGCAGCACAGGGCATGTGCATTGGATCCAGACAGACCTGAACCCAGATCTTGACCTTGTCTTTCCCTAGGGATGGGAGTTTAGGCAAACCCTTGGCCTCTCGGAGCCTCAGTGTCCTCCATCTATAAAATGCGGATAGTAATACAGCCTCAAAGATAGTGACATGCTCAGCACAGCGCCTGGCGCACGGTGAGGGCTCCATGAAGTCAGATGTCATTGCCATCATTACTCCAAGTCACACAGCTGAGCCTAAGTGCCAGCCTGGTCCTCCGTCTAGAGGTGTATGCACTAGGGCACCTGGGGAGTCCCGGAGCTGGAAGGGACCCCAGTGACTGGCCAGTGATCTGAGCCCTGATTTTAAAGAGCTGGTGCCTGAAGGTCAGAGGGCTTCTCTGACTTGCCCCAGATCCCACCCGGAGCTGAAGGCATCCTCCAGCCAGTGGGCAGGGCTCAGACCCTTTGGACTTCAGAGCGAGCAGGCAGCAAAGCAGAGTGCCTAAGATAGAAAATTCTGGGCCCTCAAAGGGCTCTCCCCCCATCTCACTGCCTATCGGGCACCATCACACCCATCTTTCTTGTCCTCCTTTAAAAAAAAGTACTGTGTTTGAGGGTGGAAGTGGGTAGGGGGGCATCTGCATCTTCCCACCTCAAAAGCGCGAGCTTGTGGGCAGTCTGTTCTCACTGCCCGCTCCATCTCTGGCCCCCACTCGTCCGTGCTGCCCTGACTCCCGGACCTTCACCAGGTCGGCCTGAGCCTGGCTACGCTGGCAGACAGACCTGGCTTTGAACTCCGTGTCACCTTGGGCACTGGAGCCACTCTTTCTGCATCTGGACCTATGTCCTCTGTCATCCCGAGGTAAAGTGAGGTGATGTTTGAGCAGAGTCCAGCGTTGGGCCGGGCACACGTTACTCACCCTGATGATCATTCTCTCTCCCCTCCCACCCTCAGCAAACCAGTATTCTTGCCCCTTTCCCAGCCTCAGTGCCTTTGCTGATTGATACCAAGGCCTTGCCTGGACCTCCCTCCACTTGCCCTCCTGGCCTGCAGCAGCACTGCCCACGGTCCCCAGATCCCCGTAAGTGCCTGCTGTCTCCGTCTCCGCAGAGCTCGCCTGCACCTCCCGGCCTCTGCCTGGTACTGCCATGTGTCTGTGTGTGTATCATAGAGCTAGAGGCATCATGCAGATAGAATAGAAATTCTATCTGCAGCCCCTCTTTACTGAGCACTTACGGTGTGCGGGGCAATGCACTCAACCCTACTGTACATTGTGTCTTGGAATCCTCACAAAACGCCAGTGTTGCCATGCCCAGTTTATAGATGAGGAAACTGGGGCTCCGAGGCACCCAGCCAGGAAGTGGCGCCTCCGGGAACTGGGCCTGATACCTCTTTGCCTCCCCCACTGCTATTCGGCAAGTGTCTGTTGGGTCTGTTGGAAGAGTCGAGTTAGCTCTTTAAGATCTGAGTTGGGCAGGGAGGGAGGGAGGCAGGGAAGCAGGCCAGGATCTGGCCTGGTTTTTCTTCATCATGAAGGTTCCTTGCAGGCAGCCAGCCATGAAGACCCTGCCTAGGGCTTCTGAGCTGCAGCATATTGAAAATAAAAATGGGAGGGAGGGCCAAAGGCCTGGATTGGGGTCACGGCAGGAACTGGGCCCAGGGGAGGAACTGTCTGATAAGTGACCCAGTGAAGGTGGGGAGGGGAGGTAGGGGTACCACTCACTGGAATCACCTAGACCGGCCACCCATTTCTCTCCAGCACCCTCTGCTCTGGCTCCTTTAAAACCACCTCCCTCCTTCCCAGCCACAAGACGGGCAGCAGGCATCAGGAGGCCAGGCGACTCATTGCACCTGACCTTGCTAGACTGTCTCCATCCTCGTTTCTGGCATAAAACTTTAATAGCCTGTGCCCACATTCAGAATCCTTGTACCTTTCCCAAGGCAATTTTCTGTCTATAGTCACTTAATTTTCACAACGAGCCCAAGCAGGTCTTAGGAGAAAACTGTGCACCCCATGTGTCAGACACAGGAACGTAGGTGTGGAGAGGTGATGGGGTGAAGGTCACAGCCGGTGAAGGGCAGACAGCCAGCAGAGCACCAGGGCCTACACTTTACAACCAGGCAACAGATGTTTATTCCATGCCTGCTTTGGGTCATGTATGGGCTACATACTGGGGATAAAAGGATGAATACAACCTTGTCCTTGTTTTAAAAAATTAGTTAACAGACTTGTAGATAGCACTTCCTCTGTGCCAGACACTTCTAAACACATCATATACGAATGCATCTAATCCTCTGACAATCCTAGGAGATAAAAACTATTATCCTCAGTTCAGAGATGACAAAACTAAGGCCCAGAGTAGTTACTTGAATTGCCCCAAATCACACAGCTAGAAAGAAGCTGGGTTGGGATTTGAACCCAGACAACATGAGCCCAGAGGCCAAGCACTTACGCACAGTTTCCTCTGAAACTGGCAGGAAGGACTATCACAAGGGCACAGATGTTGGAATAATGGAAAGTTGGAAAGAGATATTCAGACCTGTTTCTACATCCCTGCTCCCCCACTTATGTCCTAGCTCTCTGAACAGGCCAAGCACCTTCAACCTCAGTTTGCCCATCTGCAAAATGGAGATAATCCCCGAGGATGTTGTGATGCTAAGAAAGATAATGATGCTGGGGTGTGTTCCTTGAACGCTGGTTAAATCTGAAGGGAAAAGGATGTGGGATGGTGGACCACTAGCCCCTCACCTTTCCTAAAAGCAAAGCTTGAAAAGCAAGATCAGGTCAGATGTTCCTTTTTGTAATTCCCAGCTGATCCCTGCCTGGCTGTTTCTCCCGGCTCTCCTACAGTGCTGGAATGGTATATATTTGGGTGAAACCAAAACAGGTTTTGAGACTTGAAGTTACAAGACACCAGGACAAGATGCGGAGGAGGACAGGAGATAAGGAATTTCCATCCCTGGAATCTGAGAACATGAGAGCCAGTAGGGTCCCTGAGGGGATCAGTTTGCCTCATCTCCTCGGGTTGCAGATGGGAGACTGAGGCCCCACACAGAAGATAGGCTGCCCAAGGTCACACAGCTGGTTTAGGCAGAGCAGGGGCCAGAACACAGGCAAAGTTCAGGGAAAATCCAAATTCTCCTGGATCCCTTACACAGCAGGAGAAAGAAAATAAAGAAAAGAATCGATTCCTTTTGAGTTGTTCAAATCCAGAAAAACTGGAGCGGTGCCAAGATAGCAGAATACGGGGACACATAGCTCACCCCCTCCCACAAATCTAGAAAAAATATATCAGTTTTTCTTTGCCTGGCTTATATGATAGAGCTCTCAGACCTAATGGATTGCCTTTTTTCCTTCTAATCTTGGGGAGTGTGGGACTCCCCCTCTCCCCTTCACGTGATGGGCATAGCTATAAGCTTTAAGCATCCAAAGATCCTGAGATCCACAATGTGCCCAGGTCACAGCTACTCACCATCGGCCCCAATCTTGCCGTCCCCATCCTTGTCTCCAGCGGCCAGCAGCGTCTTGGTTTCTTTAACAGACAGGTCTCTGGCATCTGGGGAGAAGCCTTTCAGAATGAATCTGGAGGAGAAAAGGGAGAAAGCCGGGGAGGGAGTCAGGTCAAGGTCACCTTGCAGGAACACCGGGTGGATGGTGGGCTGCAGTCTGCACAGGGGAAGCAGGCAGCTGGGACAGGCAGCGAGCAGGGAGCATGCATGCAGTTGTGCTTGGCCAGGCAGCCAGGACATGGCTGTGCTTCGTGGGTGGGTGTGCAGGGAAGGACAGGCTGTCCTCAGTGAAGGGTTGCCTTCACATCAGTTAGGGCACCTGCATTTGTTTATTTATTCAGCCAACACAACAAACACAAAAGTGTCTTCTCTGTGCCAGGGCCATGCTGAAAACCAGGGGTACAGAGATGATCTTAGGAAGCTACAAGAAAACACAGGGAAGGCGTCAAGTTCTGCTGGAGAGAACACACAGTGTGATGGATGCAATGATGCGGAAGTAGAGAGTGGTGCTCAAGGATGTATCCATCCCACTGAGGGGAGGGGAACAGTCAGGGGAGGCTTCCTAGAGAAGGTGATACCTGGAGGATAGGTAGAAGTCAGCCTCTGCATGTGTGTGTGCGCACATGCACACAAGTGCGCGTGCACATTGGGTTCCAGGTGGGTAGAAGGAGAAAGTTCTAGACAAAGGGTACCCTCGTGGGATGGTTTTTGGGCAGAGACAGGTGGATGGAGAAGTCCATACTTGAAAGGCTCCTCTCCCCACCCTACCCCTTCTCTTTATGACAAAATTCAAAGCAGTCTTGGCCCGAGAGTGACACAGCTGGGTCGGCAGACATGGGCCAGGTGGCCGAGAGGGTTCTGGCGGGAGGTTCTTCGCTGATGTAATTTTGCATTTTCCTGGCCATAACCTTCTCCACTTTACTCCAGGACTCCTGAACCCCTAAAGCTGGCTCTGCCTCCCTGGCTTGCACAGAGCCTGCTAGAGCCGCCCTGGTACAGAAGGGCGTGGGTCTGCTGGATGGCGGAAAGCGCACTTTAGACAAATGAAAATCAGTGAAATTCTCCAGGGAGCGCTCTCTGTCTCGCCTGTGGTGTCAGGCAATGAGAAAAACTGCCTCTTGGTTTGTATTAAATTATTAAGTAGCATCATTCCATTAGCAATATTAAGTGGCTATAATTTAACCTAGTTAGTTGCACTTTGCGCTGAGAATTTTATTCTTCCGGAAGCAACGGTGGGCAGGCAGGGTTATTTTCTGTGATGGGTGCAGAGAGAAGGGCAGATTGATGGGAACTGGGAAGCCAGAGTCCCAACACCACTCCCTCTCCCAGAGCCGCAGGCTGGGCAGCCCCCCAGCTCTCAGTTTACCCCAGCTCCTCCTCCTCGATGAAGCCACTCTTGTCTTTATCCAGGATGTGGAACACCTTTCTCACATCATCTGGGCTCTTTTTCTTCAGGCCGACCATTTGGAAGAACTTTTTGTGGTCGAAGGAGTCGACAGCTATCAGGGGTGGAGAGGAACGGGTTAAAATGAGGACAGAGAAAGGCCCTAGGGAAGGGTGGGAGGTGGGAGAATGGGGGAGGCGGAGAGGTGGCACAGCATTTTGATCGACTCCCCTGGGCCTGGGGGTGGAGAGGCATATCTCCATGGGAGAGCTGAGGGATCCCAGGCCAGGAGAGGGGGCTCAGCCCCAGGTCACACAGCCAGAGGTGGCAGAGGCCACCCAGATCTCCCTGGCTCTCAAGTCAGCCCAACCCTCCACTGTACCCTTCACTAATGGTGGGGGTAGACTTTGAAGGCAAAAGGGCTTCCTGTTTCCATGAAGCCTTTTGGTGGGTGGCTCAGTGCAGGTGGGCAGGGGAATCTGAGGTGGTGTGAACATGGTGCGTGAATGTTGAGGGGAGAGGGAGGGTCGACCTTTCTCTTGGCCGTAGATTGTGTTGCCAGAAAGTCAACACAGAGAGGACAAGTTTCTCTCAAGGTCACACAGTGGGAGGAGGAGGGGGAGGCCCCAGAAGTCCTGGCTTTGCTGCAGAAATCCATTCCGGTGGAAATGGGGGCGGGTGTTGAAAGGCTCCCCAAGAATTCCCAGTTAGGTTTCTTCTCAGAGGAAGCAAGTTGGGTCAAGGAGAAGTGGATGGGTTATCACAGTGCCCTGGGAGGTGGCTTCCCAAAGCTTCTTCATGCCCATTGGAGGGGGCTCCAAGCAGAAAGGAAATGGGAACCCCCCTCCAGTTTTCTATGTCTTAAGTGCCTTTTTAAGAACACCTGGGAAAGGAAATGTTAGACCGAGTAACTTATGTGTGTGTGTATGGGGAGGGGGGGAACCCCTGTTGAGAGTCACTGTTCCCCTCCCCTCAGCCTGGGCTGGAGTGGGGGAAAGTTGCTCTTGTCCACCTTGGACACTAGGTTAGGGGAACAAAACTGGGCTGACCCCAGTGCTAATCCCCCTTCTGCCCTGCGAGATGACCTTGGGTAAGTTTCTGGCCCTTTTCCTGCCTCAGTTTCCCCATATGGGTAATGAGAAGGAGGAGGAAGGTAGGCAGCTAAGGGCTCAAGTCCAGGGCAGCTCAGAGAGGTGAGACTGCTGGCTCCCCTCCCTCTGGAAGTTGCAAGCGCTTCCCTGAGGATGCTCCACGCAGAACAGAGCTCCAGCTGCGGGAAGGTCACCTCGCTCGCTTGCAAGTCCATTGCTGGGGTGGGCTCTGAGCTCCAGAAAGGGGGCTTGGACTTAAGGGGAGCCAGCAACGAGCAGCTGGGCGAGAAGAGTCCCGCGCAGAACGGGATCTCGGAGAGGGGTCGCTTGGAGAGAAGCGTGCGCACCCACGGTCCCCTCCAAGTACCTTAAAAAGGAAGTTCCGAGCGCCCACAAGGACCCAGAAGTCCCGCCTTCGACCTGGGTCTTCGCCCTTGGTCCGGGACCTGAGTCCACGCAGCGCGGCCACCCTGCCTTTGGCGCCCGCAAGTTTCGGTTGTCCAGCAGGGCGCCCGGCCTCCCCGCCCGCTCCCTGCGCCAAGTCTCGCGCCGGCAGAGTTTGGAAATGCGGTGGACCACCCCCCCGCCACGCTCCGCCAGCGCCCCGCGGGATGCGTGGGCAGAGGAGCGCTAGGGAAGACTTGCCCGCCGTGGGACCCGTGGGATGCAGGGGCCAGGGTGGTGGATGAGGGGAGAGGGATGCGGAGGGGAGCGCGCTGCTCACCGGTAAAGGCCCCCACTGCCTTCTTGATGTCCTCAGCGGTGAGCAATTCTGTCATCGACATCCTGCAACTGTTTGAGCGGGCAGAGCAAGTGCGAAAAGATTAAAAAGT
Source organism: Camelus ferus (assembly GCF_009834535.1). NCBI lineage: Eukaryota > Metazoa > Chordata > Mammalia > Artiodactyla > Camelidae > Camelus > Camelus ferus. Next base: position 2,839,496 of record NC_045707.1, read on the forward strand.
GCTTTTCTCATCATTTCTGCTCATATGACCAGCGCTGCAGTGCTGCGCGCCGGGCGCACGCCAGCCGGCCTGGCGCGGAGCCAGGGGGCGCGGGGCTCGGCGCGCAGCCAGAGCCGCTCAGTCCAGCCGCGCCGCCGAGCCGCGCGGGCAGGGCCGAGCAGGCGGATAGGCGCGCAGTCCCGCTGCAGCTCCCGCCCCCCACCCCGCCTCGCCCTGCCGGGGGTCCCTGGGATTGCGGTCCGGGCCCCGGGGGGAGGGGCGGCCTCTGGAATTTACGGGGCGCCCGCGCCACCAGCCAGGTCTGGAGGGTTCTCCTGCCGTCAAGGGCACACAGGAGGCGCCAGCCTGGTGCAGCCAGCGCAGGGCCTCGCATCCGCGCACCTCCGAGAATGTCCTGCCGCTTTGGGGAGGATACTGGACTGGCAGGGACCAGGGCTACACCCTCGTGGGCCTCTTGGCCCACCTCCCATTCTCTCTCCACTCCTACCTCAGCCTCCGCTCTGTCTGTCGTGCATGCAAATTTATGCTGAAAATCCGAGCGCTGAGGTCTGGAAACCTGACCCATGGGACACTGGGAGGGGTAACACTGATAAGCTGGCGTTGCCACGGCCCTCTGCGGGTGCCCCATTCTACATCCGTCCAGGGACGCACACACTGAAACTGAATTTTTTTCTTAGTCTGACTTTTCTAAGAACCCTCTGGGATCCCCATTTACTGCTTGCTTTCCTGGGCTCCTGAGCCAAGGAGTACAGTGCAGTCCAGACTCCCCACCCCTATATAAACCATTTTGGGGAGGGGAGGGTGGGAGAGGCTACTCGGAATCTCTATGCCCCCTCTGCCAACTTGAAGACCAGAAGGCCCATGTTGGGGCAGAGGGTGCCATCTTCAGCCCACACTGTCAAGACAACGGAAGCAAGTTTTATGACCTGGACATCATCTGTGGGAAATGTGACACTTCCTAATCTTTATGCAGGCGGAGACCAGGTGCATTCTTTCCCACCGTGTCCTAAGGATTCAGGCTACACCCGGCTGCCTCCAGAGTGTGCACAGCCCTAGACAGGGAATCAGGAGGCCTGGGTTCTAGATCTGGGGCTATAGTAAGTCTCTCAGTGACCTTGGGTTGTGACCTTCCCCGTCTCTGGGCTTCAGTCTCCCTCCACTGTGTTGATGGTATGGATGGATGGTCCCTGGGGGAGGATCTTGAGACTCCAACTTAAGGTGTGGGCAGGTGGGCAGGGGCTGAGATAGTGGCCCTTGATGGGAGTGCTGGGAAGAGCTGCCCAGCTGCCCATTAGCTCAAGTTCCCTCGCACTCACTGTCAACACTGTCTCCCTCAACTCAGTCCTGGACGGCTGCCCTTCCTGGAAACCTTAGGATGATGCTGGCTTTGGCTGGCCCCTTCCCTGTGAGTCAGCTCCTTCAGGTGACAACCTGCCAGCTGGCTTCCAAGGCGCAGAGGCTGCGGCTCCCAACCTGATCTCTCTCGCTTGGGACCCCTCAGCTGCCCCTGCCGCCCCTGCCTCCTGCTGGGCTGTAAACTTGGAGATGCTGGGTTTCTAAGCTATCATTTCAACGCAGGAGCTCAGGGCACTCCAGGGGCCTAGGAAGAGAGTCTGCCTCCTCCCCAGCTGAAGGACCCTTGTGCTATCCTGGTAGGGAAACTGAGGCCGGAGGGAGTCAGTGAATGGTCTAAAAACACACAGCGAGGCAGTGGCCGAGAGGGGCCTACTCCCAGGTCTGCTAATTTCAAGTTCAGCGACCCGCTTTGTGGAGCTCCTCCAGTTCTCAGGACACAGCCCTATCAAGTCCCTATCTGAGCCACCAGCTGGCTCCTGGAGAGTCCCCAAACACTGACCCCTGTGGCAGAGGCTGGAATCTCAACAGAGACCCATCCTTCTCCCTTCTTCCTCCATCCCTCCCTGCTGCAGAAGCCTCCCATCAACTTGACACCCTCTCTGGGCTGAAGTCCACCCAGCCAGAACACCCGATGATGTCATCAGATCAGCCCATCAGCCCTCAACCCCTTCCTCCTGCCTCCTCTGCCCAGGCGTGGGCTTCCTCACCTGAGTCCACAGATGCCTGGCTCTACCCTTGTCGTTCTACAGGTGGTATTAGCCTCAGGACCTCCTAATCGGGAATTAAGATGGAGACCCCCGGAATCTTACTCTTAGCCCTGGACTCCATCGCTGTCTACCTCTCAGCATCCACCACCCCAACATGTGTCACTGAGGGGAGGGGACACGTTGTTGTCCCTTCCAGCTGGCCTCCTTCCCCTCTGTGGGCTGCCATCCTCCTCCAACCTCGGTAGCTGCCACTCACCTTAGGTGGGGGTGGAGGGCTGGAACCTGCACTATAGGCTGGGCGGGTGGGAGGTCCTGTCAGGAAATGAGCCTGGTGGTGGGATGGCCACCTATATAGGCTTCTGCTCTGGCTATTTTGGGAGGTGGCGCTTCCCCCTGCCCCCGGCCCCCTCCTCTTCCGGTGTCAGGTCCTCCCCACCCCTGGTGCTGAGTGTCTGTATCACATTCACCCTCCCTGGGCCCATTGAGCCAGGCCTATTAATAACCCTTGGCCCCTACCTCCCTTCAGCACCCAAAAATTGAGGCTCAGGCAGGGCTCGCCTCTTCCATGAAGCCTTCTGTGACCACTTTAGATGGCAGTAACATTTCCATCCTCCAAAATCCTACAAGGAAAGGAAGAGGAAAATGAGCAGAGGAGTGGATCAGGAATTGCCTTCCATGCACCTGGCTGGGCTAGGTCCCTCCTATCCATCCACCATCTTCTCACTACAACCTTGCAGTGCAGACCTGGTCCCTCTTGCATGGGTGAGGAAACAGCACAGGGATGGTAGGGTTCCCCCATTTACTACTTAAAGCTATGGACCTGGAGCCGGGAGAGGACTAGCACTCTCATAAGATGATCGAGTGCCTGCCAGAAAGATGTGCTCTCTGTGTTCTCTGACAAATTCCTTCTTCTCTTTGCATCTCAGTCTTCCCATCAGTGAAATGAGCTCACTCTGGGGCAAACTTGGCTCTATAGATGGGATGGGGTTCTGTGAACCCTCTGAAATTATATGCAAAAAGATGCAAAGGCCCGCAGCTTTCAGGAGATTTGTAAAGGAATCTCTGGTGTGGTCTGTCTTGGGCTGGAGATGACCACCCAAGGGGTGTGTTTTGAAAAACATGAGTGGATGCAGGAATTTAACACATATTTACTGAGTATCTAGTATGAACACCATGAAAGGTTCCTCTTCTCGTCCCCAACCTTAAAAAGAATCTCCGGGGCGCTGACACAGTCAACAGTGCATTTCAGTTCTTGATGGTGATGTTAGGAGGCTCAGCCTCCATGCAGAGGCTGATGGAGAGGGAAGCTGCACTGGTCCATTGACCATCGGCTCCGCAGATGGGAAGAGCAGAGGGTGGACTGGAAGGGGAAGCTGGTGCTGGAGCCCGATGTGGAGTGCCAGGGGTCTGGACTAGGATGATGGTAGCGGCATCAGGGAGGAGAATATGGATAGGGTAGCATCTCTGAGGAGACTCTCCCAGGCTTGGGGACTGTGATGGGCTAGCTGGACAAAGCCAGGTTGACTCTAAGGTTTCAAGCTGGGGTTCACTGGAGAATGGCGGTAGTGCTTCTGAAGGTGGCGACTGTGGGGAGAAAGTGGTGCCAAGCTGGAGACATGATACACTGCAGTTGAGAGTCCTAGGATGCTAGGGCTGGGAGAACCTCCATAGTGATTTACCACAACCTGCTCACGCTATAGATGAGGAAACCAAGGCCAAGGTGACAGACCCAGATGACATCAAGAGTAGTGGATGAGCCAGGACCTTGCACTGGGGTTTGGGATGCCTGGAGGATGTTCTGGTGGAGATGCCCAGGAGCTCTGAGCTCTGGAGAGATGTTGGGCTGGGCACAGAGTTTTGGTGGTCATCAGGGAGGTCAAGGAGTTGAAGTCACAGGCATGGCTGAGCTCAGAGGGGTGGGAATGCGGCAGTCTTGAGAACCAGCCCTTGAGGAGGATCCCTGGCTAGGGTCTGGGAAAATAATCGCACATGTTTGTTGAGTACTGTGCCGGGTACCGTGTACACTGCATCATGCTTTCATCTTCGTATCCCCCTTACAAGGTAGGAATTGCCTTCAGGATTTCACTAATGAGGGAACAAGGCTCAGAGAGGTTAGGTAACTTGCCTAAGGTCACTGAGCAGAGGTAGGACTTAAACCCAGGTCTCTCTGACCCCAAAGCCTTTGCTCTTTTCTATCTACTATTTGCTTTTGGATAAGATGAGCAGAAGATACATGTTGGGGTGGTATCCACCATGAGTGAATTCTTCCTCTCTGTTCGCATGTCTTCTTCAGGTACCTGTAATTAAGCAAATCTAGATAGGCTGCACCGTGTTGTAAGGGTGCATTAATTGAAGACCTACTGTGTACTTTATGCTTTATACTTCATTTTGCTCTCATTGTAACCATCAGAGATTTGAAGAAATAGAAGCTCAGAGAGGCTTAGTGACTAGCCCAAGGTCACATGGCTAGTAAGTGAGATGGCTAGGATTTAAACTCAAGTCTTTCCAATCCTGAAGCATTCCCCCCCCCACAACACTTGACGTAGGGTAGGGATGTCCTAAAGCCTGAATAGAATATCTTGAAACATCCAGGGGTTTTTTTGGTTTTGTTTGTTTGTTTGTTTTGAGTTTTTGCTCAGAATTTGTGCTAATTCAAACAGTCATCACTTCATTAATTTGATTTTACAAGGGCCTTGATGCCAGAGAATGGGTTTATCAGGCAGGCCTTTTTTGACTGTAAGTTACAGAAAGCCAGGCTGGATTTATTCTGTAACTGTGCATGGTGATCGATGTGAAATAGATTTATTGTGGTGACCATTTCACAGTATGTACAAATATTGAATCACCCTATGTTGTACACCTGAAACTAATATAATGTATAGCAAGTATACTGCAGTTTAAGAAAGAAACATTCCATGCCAAAAAAAAAAAAAAAAAAAGGAAAAAGAGTGATTTATTGACTCATGTTACTGGTAAGTCCAGGAAGTTTCAGGTACGGCTTGATCCAGAACTCAACAACTGTCATGGGAATGCTGTTTCTTTCTATTTCTTATGCTACATTGGCCACCTTCTCACACTGGCTGTCCCCTGAGGTTACAAGATGGCCCTCCCCTGCAGTGCTGTAAACTTTCAAGTCCAACTCCTATGGGGGCAAAGGAAGTTCCCTGCCCTAAGATCAAAATTCCCAGAATTGGCTATGATTAGCCTAGTTTGGCCGCACACAATCCCTGAACCGGTCACCATCAATTGCAAGGGTTGCCCAGGCCTGGGCTGCAAGGCACCTTCAAGTCTACACCATTGCAACTGCAGGGAGAGGAGGTAGGGAATTCTGGGTGGTCAAAGCCATGAGCTATTCATTGAGTCTGTGGGGGGCGCCCAAGGATGCCAGGCGCTAGGGAGGTTTGCACCCCAAGTCCTTGGTGAGTTTGATGACAGTATACATCAAACTTCTAGAGAATGATTCTCTCTGGGGCCCCAAGTGGCCTTTCTTAGCTTGAGATCTCCCATCCCATCCTGTCCCTGGTGAGGCCTAACTGGCAGCTACTCCCACCCTCTTGGGCCCCTGCTTAAAGGCAGCAGCAGCGCCCAGGGGAATTTGCCCCGACCTTCAGGGTTTCTCACTCCAAGTGGTGATGAGGCAGCTGGGTAGACAGATAGATGTTACATCCCCACATTGCCCCCTCCTCTTCCATCCCCTGGGTCCCCAAACTGTCTCTGGCTTTCAGCTGAGCATTTCTAAGTGTATGTTATTGAAGTAGATCCCACTGTCCTCTTTTTACAGAGGGAAACATGGAAGTTCAGAGAAGTCAAGTCACTTGCCCAAGGGCACACAGCACGCAGAGACCAGAGCCTGGTCTGTCTGCCTCCATCCCTGTCCAGTGCTCTCCGCAAAGCCCGCTCTGGCCTCCCAGCTGGTGGAGGGAAGGAGGCCAGTGTGTGTGGGTCAGCAGTCTCCTAGCTGCCGTTTGCCAGGAGACAGGCATTCAGCTGTTAGCTTCGCTGGTGATATTTCATTAGTTCACGCTATTTCCACCTGCTGTGGCCGGGAACAGGATACAGAGTTCCTCACGTCCAGAGCCCGAGCGGGCTGGGTGGAGGCTGCAGAGCCTAATGATATTTATGAGGTCAGCCCTGTGAGAGGAGGTGAATTAACTCGAAGGAATCTTGGCCCCATTCCTGAGAGCCAGCTCTTGAGCCTGTGGCCTTGTTTCCCCTCCTGCCCCTCACCTGCATTTAAGCAAAGTTTCACCATCAAGAGAGAGGCCAAGGGGTAGAGAGTCCTAAGGGTGCAAAGGGCATTCAGATGGACAGCCCTGGGTCCCTGCCCTGGCTCTGCCACTTAACCACTGTGTGACCTTGAGCTGGTTGCTTCACCTCTCTGGACCTCAGTTTCTTCCTCTGTGAAATGGAGCTGAAGAGGGAGCTGTGGTGAATGAGTGCACGTCTGGGTAAGGGGTCTGGAGATACCAAATCCTACACAAATGATAACCAGGGCAGTTATTTACCCTGAATCCCATCCTGCTGTTGAGAGGACCCCGGAGTTGCATTGTGGATATAAAAGTGCAGAATGAGGGAATGCCGGCCCCTGACCACACATGGCTTTCCCAGAAGGGTCTTCGAGACCAGGATGTGGGGTCTTTGCTGGGGAAGCCAGGAGCTCCCGATAAGGGAGAAAGCAGAACTGGAGGATGTGAAAGGTGGAAGGGGCTGAGAGCGGGGCTCAGAACCAGCGTGGTCCTGGGTGGGGCTGGGATTCTGGAAAGTGAGCCAGTGATTCTGGCTCTTGGCCACCTGAGTTTGGGTCCTGTCCTTGAAAACCCCATCCCATCTCACTGGTGTTCAGAGGAAACCAGGGAATAATTTCATCCTTATGAGACTGGAATTATAAAGGAGAGCAGGGCTCCCCCAAGGTCATGGCTGTGGAAATTGGAAGACCCAGCAGAAACCTGTTAACAGGCAGTATCCGTTGTGCTGGGTGATGGGCTCGGAGAAGCAGAGGGAGGTTGGTCTGCAGAGTGCTAAGAGCTCTCTTTTTCCCAGAAGCCTGCTGACATCAGGGGAGCAGACCACATCCCGTCTTAAGCCCAGCTCAGATCGATAAAGCCATCCTAGGTTCTAAAGGCAACAGCCTTTCTCACCTTATCTTCTCTTCCTCAGTCATCTTCTACCTCCATCCCTCCCTATTCCCATCACCATAACAGAGTTAGAATAATCATTGAAAGAGGTGTGTGTATTTGTGTGTGTATATGATGTGTGTGGTATATATCTGTGGTGTGTGTGTTCGTGCCCTCGCACTCACAAGGGATAGGTGATAAATTTCTGTGTTTTTTCCAAGACTCCCATCCAGTGTACTCTTAACTGGCTCTTGGGAGGGCTGGGCCTGGCATATCCCCGCCAGGTGGGCCCACGGGCTCTAACAATTCACATGCATCCTCCCCAGCATCTGGCGTTGTGCATCAGAATCAAGTAAACACTAATGTTCTGAATTCTCCCACAGCAATGGGGGAAAACAAAGGACTCATCTAGAATCATTTTTATGTACCCCAGTGTTATGGACAGAATTGTGTCCCCTGAAAATTCATCTGTTGAAGTCCTAACCCCTCGGACCTCAGACTGTGACTGTATTTGGAGGCACATCTTTATAGAAGTAACTAACATAAAGTCACTAGGGTGGGTCCTGGTCCAATGTGACTGGTGTCCTTATTATAAGAAGAGGAAATTGGGACACAGAAGCAGAGGGGGGAGACCATGTGAAGACACAAGGAGAAGATGGCCACCTGCAAGCCAAGGAGCAAAGCCTCAGGAGAAACCAACCCTGCTGGCACCTTGATCATGGACTTCTCATCTCCAGGACTGTGAGGACATAAATGTCTGTTGTCTAAACCCCCCAGCCTGGGGTCCTTTGTTGTGGCAGCCCCAGCAAACTGTTAGGCCAGCAACAGAGAGAGGCTGTTGGAGGGAGTACGAGAGAGAAAGTGTCTCCATTTCCACCATCAAGACATGGACCACATCTCATGAAAACCCTCCAAGTCTTTTGAAATGGTTACCTTTCCTTTCTTAAAAACAATTTATTGTAAAAATGACATTTACATCTTAAAGAAATAACGGAAAATAGAGAAGCTAAGGGGGAGGGGGCTTGCCAATAATCCATTGCTACCCGATTACAACCACGGTTATCATTTCTGGAAGCTTTTGGCCCTTCCACTTCTGCCAGGCCATTCACCTGCCCATCACCCTTGGTGATGCAAGTTGGGTGCCGCCACTTACTGGAAGCCCTCCTTGGTTTCTCCGCGCCGACCACACTCCCCCTCCTAGCACCTGCACTGACCTCCATCAATTCCTCAGTAATGGCCCCATTATTCCACCTGTTCTCTCTGTTTTTCCAGCTGCCTTTTCAGCTGGGAGTTTGAGGCACCAACAGCAGCGTCCAGCTTCTCTCCAGGAGGGCCTCCAAGGAGAATAAATCAAATTGCTGTTTTTATTTTTGGCCGTGTGTGGACAGTGGTTGTTCTCTAAAACATTTTTGGATCGCTCCTTCTAATGCTATCTAGATACATTTATTCACCTGTGCTTCAGGGGCGGCTGCTGGTGTGTAATTAGTCTTTCAGGAACTGTAACCTTCCCTTGGGGTTCAAGCCTCAAATTCACGGGGCTGTCACTTCTAGACCAAAAATTGCAGTTCATACTCTGATAAGAGAAGGTACTTTGGGGAACGGGGAATTGGACCTTTGAAACCATGCTAAGCAAATCTGGAATGTTTAGTACCTATACATCTTGGTGTCCCTTCCGCCAATGGGAGGGGACTTGACATTGGCCTCTAGTGGGAAAGCCCTCCGTGACATGACCAATGTGTGTGTGTGTCTGTGTGTTTAGTATGTAATACATATATTAACAGAGAATTAAATTAGAAAAATACTACCTTGTACTACTTATTTTCTTGGAGTTCTGCAAAGAAAATGAGATTTTTTTTCTCCTTATTAGTATGTTCCAAATTTTCTGCCATGTATATGTAACAAAACATTAAAAAATCGCAAATACGTTTTAAAGTGAATTTTTATTCAACTACATTAAAATTCACGTTGGAAAATGGTTCTTAAATTCCTATTAGTTGTTTTGGGCTCCACACATTTATGCCAGAAATAATCTAATTGGTTGTATGTTAAAATTAAAAGTAAAATAGGAAGCTTTAGAAACCATGTAAGTGACAATATTCTGCACTTTAAAAAAGTGTAGGGCTTCTTGTTTAGCTTAATCATAGCCTATGAGGCTAAGGGGGAGGATCTCTTGTTTATTTAAAATTTGCAAAACACAAGCTGTGTTAGAGACCTGACGTCTTCACTCCTTTCCTTAAGAACATACTGCTTAACAACATTTCATCTCTTTAGAATTATCCTGGCAAGCCATCATGAGATGCTTCCTTGTTTTTGTTTTTTAAAAGGTATTTTGTTTTTTGTATTAGACCTGCAACAGATAGACATACCTGTTTTTATTTTTATAATAAAATATCTTTAAAATATAGATATGATGTTTTATACAACTAACAATGATGAATTGAGTATAATCTCGCTATTAAGATATAGGGAAGAGAGTGTGTATAAAGTAATGTACTTCCAGTAATAAATAATTAAAATAATATACATTATTGAAATAGTTATTTCTAGATATTTAAGCCATCATTATAGAACAATTAGGTTTTTTTTTCAGGTTATAGAGGAAACCAGTTGCGGTCATACTTGCATAAAAGCACCAATTATATTTTATTTGAAGTGTTATTTTTCATTGTAATGCATATGAAATAACTTGACAACCAATGTGTTGTAAGGGCATGGTTGAACCATTGTCTTTTCTTATCAACTATATATTCCTTTCATTCTGATTCTGGGTCAAATTCTATTGAAAAAATATAGGAAATCACAGAAGCTGGATCTATTTGAAAACCCAGCAGTTCCCATCTTGCTCCAGTGCTGTAGACTAAGCCACAGATTGTGCTGGAGATTGGGACTAAGGTTTGGAGAATGACAGTGACTCAGAATCGGGAAATAAACACGTGGGCAAAGCAAGGCAGAGAAGGACGGGCCGGGACTGCAGGACAGCCCTCTCTGTCCCCTCCTCTCCCACTATCTGCCCCCATCTCTCTCCCCGCCCCCCATCTCCATCTCCCCACCTCCTTCCCACCCCTACTTCTCTTTCTTGACTGCACTGTTCCTTTCCTTTCTTGTCTCCTCGGCCAGCCTTTCTGTTCCCCGAGTCTCAGTCGTGAGCCCTTGATCTCATACGTCTATAGGAATGGGAGGCCTTTTGTGATCAGCTGATCAGCTCAACCACCTCATTTTTAAAGGTTTTTCTTTGTATTGCTTTTTTAAAAATTGTGATAAAAATACATACCAAAATCTACCAACTTAACTATTTTAAAGTGCATAGGTCAGTAGTGTTAAGTATATTACATTGTTGTGCCAAACGTCTCATTTAACAGATGGGAAGCCTGAGGCTTAGAGGGGATAGAACACGTTGAGGGACATGGCAGAGCGAGAACTCATCCAGGACTCTAGATCACCTTCTGGATCCTGAAGGAGGGTAGGAGCTGCCTAAGGGAAGGGGCAGAGCAGGTGTGGAGGGAGAGAGCCCAGGCGTGGGCTGGAGAGGCTGGATCGTATTTAGACCATGGTCCGAGCTCTGCGCTCTCTTCCTTAACTGGGAATGGTATAAATTATCAAGGGAAACCTTGAAAACATGCTCAGTGAAAGAAGCCAGGCACAAAAGGTCACATATTATATGATTCCATGTATGTGAAATGTCCAGGACAGGTAAATCCATGGGGACAGAAAGTGGGTTGGTGGTGGCCAGGGGCTGGGGAGATGCTAGAATAGGCAATAACTGCTTAACGGGTGCAGGATTTTATTATGGGGTGATGAAGAGGTTTGCAGCTAGATAGAGGTGGGGGTTCACAACACAGTGAACACATTAAATGCCACTGAATTGTTCACTTTAATTTGGGTGACTTCTTGTTATGTGAATATGATCTCAATTAAAAAAATGTTCCCAAAGATTCTCAGAGAATCTTGCAGGTGACAAAGTATCAAACGACAGTTGTTTTCACTGGCGTAGTCGCAGTGGGTCACACTCAAGGGAGACACCACCTTCCATTTGCCTGGAAGGATTTCCTAGTCAGCAGTAACCACGGATGACTAGGAAACCACCATGCTGTCACAGCATGCTCCCTCTTAGGATATTTCCTTGCCTTCTCCCTCCTGCAGGCCCGGACATCTGTGCTATTCCCTCATGACTTAATTGAGGCATCACCTCTTTCAGGAAGCCCTCCTTGATTTCTCCTCCCACCCCTCGATTACACACCATGCTCAGGCTCCCTGCATCTACCAGGGCTGTTACTGTGGAGCAACTATCCACTGACTTGTCTGCTCCCACCCTGTCTATAAGCCTGTTGATATCAGGGACCTTTTAGAGGCAGAGTGGAAAGGAAACTACGTTGATCTTTGTGCCGAATCGACCTGATTTCAAAGCCTGGTTGGGCCAACTTACTAGCTATGTGACTTCGGGGCAAATCACTCAAACTTTAGGGACATCAGTTTCATATCTGGAGAATGAAGATCTTATTTTCCTTATAGGGCTGTGCCCAGGCATCTTGGTTATATAATCTCATTCCCTGAGACACTTTTTCCTTCTTTTCCTTCTTCACCATTATTATATTGCTTTTGATTTTCCCTTACTTACAACCTTTTCTATTTTCCCTTAGTGATCTCCCTGACCATATGGACAGTCTGGTGTTCACAAGGGAGGGCTGTGGTGGCGCAGGAGGGGCGAGCTGGGGAAGCTGAGGCAGCTAGGAGGCGAGTCCTGGGGGTGAGTGTCTGGGGACAGCCATCACCCATGGGCAGGAAAGGATGGTATTCGCTTAAGCTGCTAGCTCTGATGTGTGATGCGGCCAGAGACTTGCCCCCTCTGAGTCTCCACTTCTGGTTGTGTGCATGGGGACTCGTGAGAGGACTCGCCTGGAGTGTTGTGAGGGTGAAATTCACACACCAATGGGAAGACCGAATGCAGAGAGTGGTCATAGGAATAGATCGTGCTCTCAGTGGCTGCAAATGTGCAGACGTACCACCACAAGCCTTGCTTGTGTAATGTCCGTGCTAGATTGGAGATTAATGTCATGCAGCAGAAATAGAAATATACCCAACTCTTTGCTGGATTCTAGACAGATCCTTCAGTCAGTGAGCTTTTAGGAACTCCAAATTCCTACCCGCATTCTTAAAATGATTTGCAGACAAGCAAGAAAGGAGAGTTCCGTCCTTGTTGGCATGGCTGGTGCCTGGTTCAACAGGTAAGGGGCCAGAGACAGGAAGTGACGCCCCCAGACCACAAGCTCCTCCACTTTTGTGGGGGTGAGATGGAGTGGTGAGGAGTATGACCAGGACTATTCTCCAGGGCAAGTGAGCCCAGTTCCATAGTTGAGTGACCTTGGAGCAAGGGGGGAGGCGATGCCCCACTCTCTGGGCTGAGGAGGCTAGAGCAAGCAGCTCCCTGAAGACTCCAAATTCCAGGGCGAGAATGCAGTGAACGTATTAGATCCCCAAGTGATTAGAAACATCAGTAGGATGAAAAAACGTGGGCTGGTATCTGAATTCCCTTTTCTCACTACCCTCCCTGCTCATTATCACGGAAGGAAATGGCAAATTCTAGGCTACCTGGGAACTCAAGGAAACACCCTAGCCACCTGAGCTCAGTTTCTCCATCTGTCAAATGGGCATAATCCACCTGCTTCAGCAGATTCCTGTCTGAGATGCTACGTGAAGGCTCTAACACAGCGCCTGGTTCACATGGGCTCAGCAGGGCTGTTCCTCTCATTTCTGTCTCACACTGTGTGGAACTGCTTACCTGGCAGACCTCCCTTTCCTTCTCTGGAAGTGGAGGAGGCGTGCTGCCCCCCTTCCCATGGAGGGAAGCCTGTGAGCTGTAAAGGCAGTGGTGGGACTCCCCAGTCTTCTGTGAGCCCTGGAAGTGCTGAGTGGGGGAGAGTGGGCAGTGGAGGGGCTGAGATGTCCCAGAAGCTGACCCTGCCCCGGAGCGTGGTCACTCCTCCCACAGACGCCCTCCTGGTTGCTCCCTTTTCTCCTTGACTCTTGAGCTCTGAGGAAACAAGAGATCCCAGCCTGGCCCCATCATCATCTGCCTCCTGTGAGGCTCCCTCAGAGGTCCTCAGACTGCCTGCCCATCCTGGGCTGAAGAAAGGGGCCTTCTAGGTCCTTCTCCAGCTCTATATTCTCTGCATTAGACAAGATAGACCCCGGAACTTTTCTCCCTATGATGGGAAGTCAGTCAGTCGGTCCCTAGCAGGTATTCACTGAGCAAGACACCTAGAAAAATATTTCAGCCCTCAAGTAGTATACAGACTAGTTACAACACAGATAGCATATATGGTATCTGAAGTAGGTGTAGATACAGGTAACTTTGTAGCTACACGGAAATATGCATATGCCTCCCAGCCTTTCTTCACCAGGTCTCTATGTCCTACATTTCAGGACACTGAAAAGATTTTCTTGGACCATAACAGTAAATATCCATCTAGATATATACACACATAAGAGGTGATGGTATTCCTACATGGTGTCCACCCTGGACATAATTCCAGTCACTTTGCATTTTTCAGTTCAATTCGTCTATCCTCTAAAGCCATCATCATTCCCACTTTACAGATGGGAAAACTAAGGCATCAGAGAAGCTAAATATCTTGTCCAAAGTCACACAGCAGGTAATAGCAGAGCTGGGATTTGAACCCTCCAGAGCCTGTGCTCCCTTCATCCTGTGCTCTCCTGACACTCACCAGCAGCAGCCTCTGACGTGCATCTCTGTCTGCAGAATCAGCTCATCCAACCTCCTCCACACACATGGAATCAGCCATTCCTTTGCTTAAAACCCTCCAGCGCAACCCCCACCCCTTGCCATTGGAATCGCAGTGAAACCCCTTGGACAGGTTCTGCTGCCCTTCTCTGCCTCATTTTTAGAAATGGCCCCTTTATGACATGCATTTGAAAATCAATGTCTCTGTCTTTTTAGTATAAAGCCTCTTTTATAATATCAAAATAATTCCTGAACCAAGAGTGGTAATAATTCTACTTTTAGTATCTATTGATTGAGAAAACATCTACCAACAATAAGCTACCACGAGCTCAGCAACACTTTAAAATGTAATGGGTGAACTGTGGTATGTGATGTCTTATTTTTTCAGCTTATAAACCAGGTTGGATTCAGAGATAAATTTTCAGGCTTATCCTAAATCCTTGGACCCAGAGATCCTTATCCTTCAGCTTGGAAACTGCTTTTTTCTCCACTCTTCCAAAATCTAGCAGGTTCCCAAGGCACATTTGAGCATGCTGATCCCTTGTCCTGGACTGACCCTCCCTAAGGACCCAGCTTAAGCATCACCTCCTCTGGGGAGTCCTCCCTGACTCATCACCCCACCAATGCCCAGCAAATAGCTCTGCTCCATTATCTCTGCACCATGGCTGGTTCTCTGTCATTGTTCACGTCACACTGTCTGGTCATTGTTTGTTTGCAAACACTACTGTATAATTTGGCCATTGAGTTCCGGAGCTTTGGCATCTGTGAGACCCAGTTTCCTGTCTTGGCTGTAGCATCTTCTGGCTTTGTGAACTTGGGCAGACTTGAACAAATCCCTTCAGTATTTTTGAGCATCAGATTCTTCACCTGTAAAATGAATAGGATAGTTAATACATTTACATGCTTCAAAAGTCAGAAGGTACCAAAAGTTAAACAGTACAAAGTCTCCCTTCTCTCCTGCCCCAGGCACCCAGTTCCCTCCCCAAAGGCAACCATTGTTATCAGCTTATTATATTTCCTTCTGTGTCTGTGCAACCACAATTCCAGACAGATGCTGGCTTCTCCCTTTTTTATTATTAGGAGGTAGCCCCCTGCACATACAGGTCTGCATCAAGAATTTCCTCTGCATCAGCTGAATCCTTTGCATCCATTATCTCTTTAATACTCATGGCAACCTTTGGAGGAAGGCATAATAATATCCCCATTTCATGGATGAGAAAACTGAGGTACAGAGAAATTAAGTGAATAATTCTAGATCCCAGGACTAATAAGTGGCAGCATTTGAATCTAGGGTTTCTGACTCCAAATCCCATGCTATGAGCCACCACATTACAGCACAGGCATGGACGGTCAATGAGATGTTCTGGTGTCTCGTCCTCAGGGATGGCGTGGGATAGAGTCTTCTAAATGAAGCCAGAAACCAGAACAGGTACATCACCGTGGGAACCAGGCCCCATTGATGTTAATGAGGCTCCAGTACATCCTGCTAATTTTCACTAAGAGTCTTATCCAAGCAGTGCCTCCTGGGATGGAAATAGATTTAAAGCGATCACAGTAACTGCGCACGTATAACCAGAAAGCAGTTTGCTCTCTCCTGCCCCACTCCAGTGTTGTGGGGCTTGCTCCTGCCCTGCTCCTGGAGGAAACTATCTCACTCTTAGGTAATTAAAAAGTCTCTCATCCTGGTAGCCACCCCAAATATGTCAGTTTAGTAACTAGCATGTCCAGTTTTACTTAATGATCAAAAATCCAAACTTTCTTCAGAGATAAAGCTTCATGCTTCCTCTAGTTGCCAAAGGGGGAGCCTGCAGTGGGAAAAGAGGATGGGGCCCATTTATTGGGTTTCCAGCTTTTCACTTTTATTATTGACCTCCCAGCTTGCTTAGAAATGCTGGTGAGGGGACAGGGACATTCGTACCTCTCTGGCACTTTGGGAAGTGGTGTAGGCGCTTTCTGGGTTGGGTAGATGTCTCAAGTTGAGTCCTTCAGGAGGCCACTTATGTGGGTTTTTTAGAGACCCTCACTGCTAGGGACTTCTCCCCCACATGTGGGTGACGCTTCTCAGAAAGGACACTGAAGACTCCTCTCCTGATCCCTGGGTATCCATCTCTACCCTCCTCCCCAGCAGCCCTCTGCTGAGGTCTCTCCACCCCTCCAGGCAGTGGTCAAGGACAGGATCAAAGACCATCTTAGGCTGGCTTGCCCTCCTGTGTGGCTGTGTGTCCACAAAATAAGCTATTAGACTTTCTGTAGCTGGGAGTACTGTCCCTTGTCAATCAGAGTTCTGTCCTCTGCTGCCCCTGGCCACTTCATCAGACAATCCATGGGCCCATAAGTTTCCAGAATACTTGGGTCCAACTTTCCCATTGGTCTGCTTGGAGCTTCTCAAGCACTCCTTGGTGGATTAGCTTGCAAAGATGGCCATGAACAATTCCCCTCATCTGTATGTGCATGCCATCGATGTCAGCAACAGGTGGGGTCTATTCCTCCTCTCCTTTGATGGGTGTAGATGACCTTGTGACTTACTTTGACCAACCGAAAAGATACAAGTGATTTGTGCACATTCTGGAGCCTGAACCTCAAGATATTGTATAGCTGCCACCTTTGCTCTTTCGGGATCCAGTCACCTGAGCTTCTGCTCAGATTAGACTATTGAGTGATGAGAAGCCACATGAAAAGAGAGAGGCCCAGCCAGCCTCCCACCATTCCAACCACTCCAGCTTTCAGCCGAATGCAGCCATATGAATGTCCCCAGCTGTCCCCACGTGCAGCAGAAGAACTATCCAGCAAAGCCGAAGTAGACCCACAGAATCCTGAGGCATAACACATTGTTGCTTTAAACTGCTCATCACAACAGTAGAAAACTAAGATAGAAATTGGCACCTAGAAGCCGGTGCTGCTGGAACAAAGCCTAAAAGTCATGGAATTGGCTTCAGGACTTGGCAGCAGGTGGAGCTAGAAAGGTGGAAAGGAGACTGTTAGTGGAGGCTGCAGGAGCAGTGAGAAAGCTGCCCCTAGAGGCTGTAGAGAGGTGGACCCCTTCACATAATAGCAGAACTTTTAACAACACTGTTACCTCCAATAATGCAGATGATAGAAAAGGTACTTCATGAATTTGTGGATCTTCTGAGGGGATTTTCAGGCAGAATGTTGAGATGACAATTAGCTTCTTTCCTGATATATAGTAGGTATTTCAAAAGAAAATTAGTTAAAGAAGGAACTCACAGATATAGAGGACAAACTGGTGGGTTTCCAGTGGGGAGAGGAAAGGGGGTGGGGCAATATAGGGGGAGGGGATTAAGAAGTACAAACTATTATGTGTGAAACAAGCTACAAAGATATATTGTACAACACAGGGAAGATAGCCAATATTTTATAACATTTAAAAATTGTGAATCACTATATTTTACACCTGTAAATTATATAATATTATGCATCAATTATATTTCAATTTAAAAACTTTTTTTAAGGTTTAAAAAAAAGAAGGAACTGCTCAATTTTCAGTAGAATTTTGAGGAAACAGAGGACCCAGGAGAGTCTCTCAGTCAGCAAAAAAATTCTCAAAATAAGAAATAGTCTCAGGGCAAAGATAAAACACAGGGGATGCTTCCAGTAAAGTATGGCCCCAAGATAAAGATTATATCAAGGCTGTCAGACCTCTTTTGGGACTTTGGAAACATTTAAAGTTTTTCTTTATAGACTCTTTCAGAAAGACCAAAGGATTTCAAAAATTTTAAGGGAGTTTTCCCACACAGCCGGCCATGTCAAAGTAGAATGAAATCTGTCTTGGAAAGAATTATGGTGGGTCTTTTGGGACACAGAGTAAATCCCAATAAGATTCATAGGAAACCTATAAAGATTTTAAAGAAAGTGATTGGTGAAAGGATCATCAGCTGGGGCTCAGAGAAAGAGAGACAGTTCAAATTGAAAAAAAAGGTCTTTGGGATCTCAGCTTTCTATAGTTAGGAAGCAAGTTGAGAAAGCTACTCTGCTGCAGATGATGGACCATTTTTTTATGGAAAAGGAAGGATGACTCAGGGGTTGGAGCCAAGAGCTCAGAGAGTAGACCAACAGCCAAGAGCAGTGGCTTAGGGAATTACTCCTTAGTGAAGTAGCTTTTCTTACTCGAGAGTAGGGGGAAATGGTAACTTGTGCTCAGCTGAATTTCCAGATTTTCTATGGACCAGTAGCTTCTATGTGCTTACCTTTCCTCCTCTTTTTGAATGGGAGCATCTATTATGGTGATCTTGTCCCTGTCTCATCATTGTATGCTGGGTGTGTGGAGGGGCAGAAAACTTGTGTTTTGGTTCATGCATCTCTGAATCAAGAGGAAACTGAACTTGATGAGCTGCATTTGTGGAGCCTCATCTGTACCAGGACCTGATGGAGATGATGAGATCCTGGACTAAACCTAATGTCAAAATGAGATGAGACTTTGGGGACCTTGGAAGAAAAGAAGTGTACCCTACATATGGGATATCTGTGGCCAAAGGATAGACTACGGTGGATTAAGGACAGTCATGAATTCTTTGTATCTTCTTTCATCAAGAAGCGGCATCTGTATCCCCCTCTTTGAATCTGGGCTGCTCTGTGACTTGCTTTGACCAACACAACACAGCAATGCCAACCACCACGTAAAGACATCTGATCACCCTGCTGGAAAGAGAAGCCCTGGAGGACAACGAAGAGGGAGAGAGAAGCCCAGCCAACCCCCTGCCATTCCACTCTCTCTCAGTGGTGCCAGAGGGTGTTAGAAAAAGCATCTTGGATCCTCTAGCTTTAGCTGAAGCAACCTTGCCAACACCCCATGGAGCAGAGATGAGCCATTCCCACCAAAAGCTTTGCCTAGTTGCAGAATCATGACCAAACAAACAGTTGTTATTTTGAGATACTAAATGTTGGGCTTAACATTTACTCAGCAATAGAAAGCTGATACAGGAGTTGTTACCAGAAGTGGGATTTGAACCCACACAAATACTGAATTCACTGGCGCCATGTGCCTCATTAGATTTCACATCGCTATGGCCCATTGACAGCTATGCACCTTCAGTTCTCTCTCTCCTTGTTTTTTAATGAGTGTCTATTGCAATTATCTTTTCCCCATCTCACCCTGTGTGCGCATGTCCCTCCTCCCGTCAAAATGCAGAATCTAGTTCTCCAACCTCTTGACTTTGGAATGTCCTTGTGACTTGCTTTAACCAACAGCATAGGTAGAAGGTGCATCGTGTGAGTTTCAGAGCTAGGCTTTAAGATGCCTTGTAGTTTCCACCTTTGCTTTCTTAGGATCCAGCCACCCTGTAACAGAGCTTGAGCTAAACCACTGAATGATGAGAGCTCAGAAAGAGAGAGAGAGAGACAGTCCCAGCCAGCCTCCAGTCCCTCCAGCCCACCCCAGCTGAAGTGCCAGACTTGGGGGTGAAGCCATCTTGGTGCCCTAGTTGCATCTAAATCCCAACTGAGTGTAGCCATGTGATTAACCTTCAAGTGATACTACATGGAGCAAAAGAATTACCCAACCACCCAATCCAAAGAATCATTAGAAATAGTATATTGTTGAAGATTAAGTTTTGAGATGGTTTTTCCCACAGTAATAGGTAGTTGAAACATACCCCAACAATTTCCCTTTGGGGAAGGGGCACATGGCCCTCCAACAAATCCCTCTAAAGAAAAATCTTCATCCTTCAACTTCTCTGCCTCTCCAACTTTAACCTTCTTATAGCTTCCAGTAGATTGGAAGCCAAGGGTCACAAAACTGGTTTTTGGCCCTTTCGTTTCTGCAAGTCCGGCATGAGGGATCTAGGTCAGAGGTTGGCAAATTATAGCTCAAATTCCGTCAACTACCTTCCCCCCATCAGTTGTACTGAGCTGTAATTTGTTTAATGGCTCATGAACTGTGACCTACAAAGCCTAAAGTATTTAATATCTGGCCCTTTAAGAAAAAAATTTCTAATCTAGAATCTCGCTTTGGTATGTGGGAACAGCTGGCAGCTCGTCTTGGACCCTCAGCTATAAATTAGATGGAAATACTTCCATGTTAACATACTGTTACAGGTACTTGACAAATAGATTGTCAGATGGCCAAATAAACTCGAGAAATGCACAGTGGAAAAAAACAAAAGGTAAATAAGATTCTTTAATTGCAGCCTTCTCTCCAAGGGGGCAAAAAGAGGCTGATAATATGCTGCTTTCCTAAGTATTCTGGAACCTTTTCCACTGGAGGATCTTCTGTGATTTGTGTTCCGTAGGACACACTTTGGGACCTCCTGTTTCCCGATGCAAAAGATGGTGGACATTCAGAAAAGTGCCCAGGAACCAGGCTGAATGACTGATCCTGTTTCTTCATCTTGACCCTCTTACCCTCCTTCTTTCCTGGGGTTATCTACCTGTCTGCCCATCTGCTCAGAGACCATCTAATTCATACTAGGCTGTGAGAGACTTAATGTTCTCTAGTGGAGGTGAGGGCAGGGTTGGGGATTTAGCTTTTGAAGGATGACAGGGAAGGGCAAAGTTGAATCCAGAGATGCTCACTTGCTCTCTTTTTTGTTGCCATCAAAGTTGTGATTTGTCACCCAGCACCTCTCCTACAACAGTTCTGGAGTGAGCAGATTTCTTTATGATCAGAAGGAATATTTTATGCCAGGAGGAAATTAATCTGCTCAGACTTGCTGCATATTCCCCTGACATGACAGGCTCCTCCATCAAGGGGTGTTTTAACTTCCAGCTTCTTCCTTTGATTACATTCAAAAGGTCCCAACAATGCTGAGCCATCATTTCTGCTCCTAAGAGCTTTTCTTTCGTTTGCCACCATCCCAGGGACTAAAAAAGAATTAACTGGCGGTGGAAACGCTAGAGGAGTGCTTTCTTCTCTTCGCAAAGCTAATTTTGGTCTGGAGGAAGATATATGCAGGAAGATTAGAGAATACATTAAAAAAGAAGTCTTGGTTGTGTTTATTTTCAGCTACTTTTGCCCATATGACATTTGCAGCTGCTCCAGCATAGGACCTAGACACATAAAACTTTGATGATTTAGCCCAATCTTTTCTTGGACCGGCATAACATTTCTACCTCCAATTTACTGGAATGCTGAATGACCAAGAGGCATTCTGAGTGACATATACTGCCCTGTATGTTCAATGAAAGTCAAATTAAATGAGGCTTCGTCACGGTTACATGTATGCAGAGTTCGGTGTCCAGGTGGAATTTAAGAATAGAATTTGGGGCTTAACGATGGAATCTGGGGGTGATTCTTAGGCCTGGAAGCCCTCTCTCTACAGAAATGGGTGAAGGGACCCATTCATATGGAACTGATTCCGTGCACACGCGCGTGTGTGTGTGTGTGTGTGAATGGTGGATATCGAGTCAGCAGACTATGATTGGGCCCTTCCTGGTTCTGACACTGTCTCGGCTGCCCCCAGGATGTCCACATGTCTCACCTGCCATGATAGGAGAGGGAGCCCAAAGGGAGCCAGTTACCTAGGCCTGGCTGTCTACCAGGTGTGCTCTGGTGCTTTATAATTGCTCCTCCTGTGAGCCTAATAAGCTGGCACCAGGCTGCACATCTGACTCAGCTCTGGGTGTGCCAGCCAATTCAACTCTGAGGGCCAGACCCAGCCTGTGGTGTCCGCACAGGACGGCTGCCCCCTGCCACTTCCACTCCATCCTCAGAGGCCAGGCTGAGCAGCTAGTGCCTAGCACCGGGAAGCAGGGTCACATCCATGCTTGCTGGGCCTGAGTCTCCAGTGATGGAGGGGCTTCCTCCCTCCAGGTGAGAAGGATGCTGGTTTGCGCCAGGTCGACCTCTCTGCCAGTGACTCTGCCCAGAGCTGGAAGGGCCTCAGGCACATCCCCAGAATGGAACAGGAGTGGTTGCGGGAGGGGAGGGCCTGAAACACGGCTGTCAGAGCTCACCTGGAGCTGCCAGGCAGGCCTCCCTTAGTGGGAACCCACGGCAGACCTTTCCATCAGTCAGGCTGCTACAGAGGGAAATGTAAACCAAACCCAGGAAAGATGAAAAGGAGATCCCTTTACTCCCAATTCTCAACCCTCCCTCAACTCCCCATCACGTGTGGAAGGAACCCCCAGCTCCTTCTCAGAACCTATGACCCACAAGCTCTGGGTGTCCCAGCCACCCTCCCTCTGACCTCACCTCCCATCTCAGCCCGTCCTCCGTCCTCCGTCACTGTGTACTCCAGGGGCCCTGGCGGCCCTGCTGGCCCCAGGACATGATGCCACGCGTGTTCTCACTTCCGGGCCTTTACCCTAGCTCCTCCCTCCACCCCGAACCTTCTACTCCCATACATCCTATCCTCATGTCTCTCTCCCGCTTCATCAGGGTCTCTGCGCAAATGTTGCCTCCTGGGAGAGGCCATCCCTGGCCACCGTGTCTACAGTGGCATCCAGCCCTCCCTCTGTTTCTCTTTCTCTTCTTACTTGCTTTTGTTTCTTTAAGGCTCTTCCGCTGCTTGACTGGGGATTGCATGTTCATTTCTCCATCCTCTGTCTCCCCAACTAGGAAGAAGACCTCAGAGGTTTCCCCACCCCCTAGAACGGTGTCTGGCAAAATGAAGCACTCAGTCAATATTTATTGAATGAATGGATGGATCCCTGGGAGGGTGGAGGTAACTCAGTATAAATGGTGTCCTAGGGCGGGACAATGGCGTTTCTGAGTGAAGGGAGATGCCTGGAGGGAAAGGCGGCGTTTGACCCCCAGCCCTCAGGACAGACGGGGCGTGGCTACTCCCACCACTCCTCACCCGGGTGCATCTGATACACTGTGTTCACGACTCCAAAGTTTAATTTAGCCGATGTCTTGGCTGCAAGCAAGAGCTGGTAAATTTAGTTGGAGGATTAAGGAACGTATAAGATGCATAGTTCCTTAAAAGGAGCTGGATGTCAGGGGAGAAGGAAAGCGGAGGCATCCCGAAGTTGGCCGTGAAAGGAGAGGCATGGGCCCTCCCGGAGTAGAGCCGGCCAAGGGACCCCGTTTGCTGAATCTTCTGAGCGCGCAGCATCTTCCTCCTCGTGGGGGTGGCGGAGGGCGAGAACAGGGACGCAGTACGTCCCCGAGTCGCCAAGCAACCCAGAGCTACCTGGTGACCTGGGGAGCGGCAGCTCTAGAGCCACCATGCAGCCCAGAAACCATAAATAAACGGGTTGACAAATTTGACTGCAGAAAACGCAAAACTTCTGCGAGACAAAAAAAAAAAAAAAAAAGCCATTAGCAAAGTCAAAAGCAAACAACAAAATGGACAGAAGAATATTTGCAACACACACAATAGAAAAGGGGCCGGTTGGTGCTGATTTACAGAGCGCTCATAATGAATGAGAAAATGATGAACAATCCAATAGGGAAAAAAAAAGAGTCCTGGGACATTAAAAGGGAGGGTAGAAGGAAAAGAAATACAGATGGCTAATAAATGTATAAAAATCTGCTCAGCCTCATCTACCATCAGGGAAACAAAAATAGAAATGAAATACTCTTTTTACTTGTCAATGGGCAAGAATGTTAAAGTATGTTCATATCCAGCGATGGCAATGAAGAGAGGAAATGTAAATTTCCCTTTTAGGAGGGAAATTTGGCAATTTCTTTCCAATTTAAAAAATGCACAAGCCCTTTGACCCAGAAATTCCACCCTTAGACCATTACCCTATGGTTACTTAGACAATTCCCTTACGGGAATGTTTATTCCAGAAGGTTTGGTAACAGCAAAAATAAACTATCAACAATTTAAATTTCCATCAGTGGGAGACACTTACGGATTAGCCATACAGTGAAATATACCATGGAGGTTTGTTTTGGTTTTTGGTTGTTTTTTTTTAACATGCACATCATTTGCTTTTATTTTAAAAATGTTTATGGGTATAATCTGGGTTACAGGGCGATTAACCTGTTTTTATTTTTGACTTTAAAAAACCCCTATCACATGTAATATAAGACGAAATAGAAAAGCCTGCACCTGGTTTTCAGCAAGCGGAGTACCAGACACGAAGTCTGAGGACTGCACCTGAATGACTGCCATTTGTTAGGCCGTGGGATGACTCTGGGTGAGTCATTTCATTTCCTTGGACCTCACTGGTTTCCTTTGTAAAAGGGGAGGAATAATTCCTATTTTGTACTGTGACTTTGGGCAAGTGATTTTATTTCTCAGAGACTCGGGCTTTTTGTCCATAAAATATAGATAATAATATTACTCACTTTATGGGGTGGTTGTGAAGAGTAAATAAAATAACATGTGTAAAGCATTTAACACAGCATCTAAGTGAGAGGTGCCTAGTTATGGGTGATGATGATGATGATGGAAGACGAGGAGTCAAAAAAGAAGACCAGGAGCAGAGGAGAGACCACGATGAGGTGAATAAAAAGGAGGGGGAAAAGGAGACCAGTTGGAGGCTCCTGAGTGCGGGCACTTTGATTCATTAGCTCATGCAGTTCTACTAATTATGCCACACATAAGGTGACCACTTCATCTGCATTTGATGATCGAGGAAACAGAGGTCACTGTTGTGACTTGTCCGAGGTCACCAGCAGCTAATAGTAAAGCCAGCATTTGCTTTGTAATTTTTCTTGATAAAGAGCCAGCATTTGAATATTCAACCCTGAAGACCTTTTTGGTTCTAAGCCTCCCTATAGTGCCCAGCACCATGCTTGGCACGTAGTTGGTGATCAATAAATCAGAATTTGTCTTTGAGTTTTTATCCCTCTAAATTATGCTGCGGGAGTTGCTCCAAGGCCTGTGGCCCATTTCTTTGTGAGCCCCCAATAAGGAAGGTAGTCTTCCTTCCAGAGCATGCTGGTTATTAAGCTATCATCTCAGCCCCAAACCCACCCTTTCCTGTGTTCCACTCTGTGGTGCTGGGGCTGGGACTGCAAATCCCTTCCTTTGCAGCCAGCTGCCTCCTGTTGGGCCCTGCCACTAGTGGGCGCTGGAGGGAGACTGCGAAGCTGGAAGGAGAAGGGCCTTGGGTTCTCCCGGTTGCTGTTCTGAGAATCACCCAGCCTCACTTCTGCACCCTAGCAATGGCCTTTCATCTCCACGGCAACATTTGTTACCCTCTTCAGCTTTTTCCAGCACCCCCAAACCAGCCCCACTGCATTCCCTTCAGATCCCAGAGCCAGCTGGGTAGTATCCCTTCCCCAGCTGCGTGGATCTCAGCTCTCTGGAGTCCCTTCTCTGAACCTCTGGGTCCTAAGACCTGTCTGAACAATTCCCTCAAGTAAATTCTCTGTGAAAAGAACTGGTGTGCTTTCTTCTTTGGGGGCCCTGTGTGATGGACAAGGTAAATTTGATTTGGGGCAGTAACCATTCTTTAGACCCCACTCTTGGGGAAGAAGGAGGAGGAGGAGGAGAGGGAAGGGAAGGGGAGGGGGAGGGGCCATCTTAATACCATTTTGTGTCAGAAATGACTCCTGACCTTGAAGAAATGAGATAGGTTTTCTCATATGACTTACCGATCTGTCTCCCTCCTCCTGGTTTTGGTTTCTACCTTTACAACCTGACAGGAAGGGTGTGAGCAGAAGATGAAGGTGGAGCACAGAAAGTCCAATTTCCTCGCGGGTAATGGACAGGGCCTTCCCTGGAGCCTGGATCTGTCAACACCTTCACTCTGGCCTCAAGGTCTGGGAAGGGGATGTTGCGATCCCTTTACTCTTCTGACCCAGCCAGGGCCACAGCCGTTCTACATTTATCCTCAGAATGCAGGCAGAATCAGCCTGAAACTGTCAAAAGACTTCACTAAACCCTAAGGGAGGGCGGCTGAGAAGTAAACACAGAGAGGGCATGCATTTAGGCACGTCTTGCTCAGATCTTGCTCAGTGTTCGGAACCTGCTTGTGGTCTGTCAGTCAAGAGAATCCAGAGAAATATTGCTTTGATCATGTGCCCGTGATGCACAAAGCCAAACTCTGACAGCAGGTGTTTGCAGCAAAGTAAGAGTTTATTGCAGGGCGCCAAGCGAGGGAGTGGGAGACAAGCCCCAGATCCACTCCAGCATAATCTTTGATTTGGGGGTGTTTTTAAAGGGGAAGAACAAAGAAGCTGGGATTAATCGTCATCTCGGGACATTTCTTAATCATGGTTTTGGGGATGGGGGTGACTCTGGTTTATTAATCTCTGGCCAGGTGGTCCATGGCTTGGGGACCTGTGAGCTCATCTTGCCCCGGACAAACAACCTGAGTTTGTCCGTTAATGATGATATTGACAACAGCAATTTAGTCATCTGACTTTGGTTGATTAGTGTTCAGTTAGCACAGGATTAAGGTGGGAGGGGACAAGAAAGGGTTTGGATAGAGAGAGAAATCATAAACTCGGTAGGGGAACTCTATTTTGGGGGAGGCTTGGTTTCAGGTGATGAGGATAACAGTGAGTTAATTTACATATTAACCCACTTAACCACCTTCTGTGACAGACTTTATTCTTAGCTCCATTTTACAGATGAGAAAACTGAGCCACAATGAGATTAAGTACTTTTCTGAAGTCACTCAGGTGGTAGGTAGCATGCTGGGATTTGAACCCGATTTGTCTGGGTCCAGAGCCCCTTCTGAGGATGCCCGTCTTCTCCAGGTGGCCCACCCTGCAGGGCCCCGACCTGACTAGCAACTGCCACTGACCAAAAGCTTACTTCTTCCCAAGGCAGCCTGGCCCGTTAGAAACTTTTTATAAGGAGCTGGCATTTCCTTCTACCCCTATTTCTGGAATTTCCTTTTAAAGACACAGAGAATGAATCTTTGGTTCTTCAAAGCCAGCATGAGTCTCTTGAGTTTTCTCCTCTTCTCACATTGCTGAGGCTCATGCTGCCTCCTAGCGGTATGACCTTGAACTGGTTACCCACTGTGTGCCTCAGTTTCCTCATCTGTAGAATGGGAACCATAGGAATCTGTACCTCACTGGGTACTTTACATGTAAAGCCCCTGGAGCAGTGCTGAATGCCCTAAAGGTGGGCTACTTTTATTGTTCTGCAGCCTTCACATCCCCAGCCTTTCAAATGGGGATGATATTCAATCTTCCTCAGTACACAGTGGCTGCAGGGAATCAGCCAGGGATTTTGTGATCCTGCTTTCTCCCTGTCCCTCTCCTGAGACCCTCCCCTGGAGATACCTTCAGCCCACTACCTGATCTTCCAGCTTCTGGTTTTGCCCTGCTCCCCACCCTCCACTCCCCCATCTTCCCCTTGGCTTCCTTGGTGTTCTAGGTGAAACATAAATCCTATCCAGTCCCTCCTCTGCTCAGATCCCTCCCCAGCCTCCTTCGTTTGACTTTAAAGGGCCCCCTTGGTCTGTCCTCTGCTGACATCTCTGCTTCTCCTCTCCTCTCTCTCCCTTCCTGCTCCATTTTCAGCCAATTAACCAACTCCTAGGTCTCTAAGCTTCACCTGACTTTGAGCTTCACCTGCTTCCTGCCAAATTCCCCAGGGCCCAGCACAGGGCCTGGCACACAGCAGAGGCTCCTTAAAGCTTGGTCCATGGATGTGCCCGTGGGATAACGCAGAGTGAATGCTCTAAGCCAGCGTGGCATCCATGTCCGTTAATGTCATTATTTTTTCAGGGGTCATATTCAAAATCTGTTACCACACTTGTCTGGTCCACAGCAGTGTCCTGGAGGCTGCCTGATGTACCAGGCATTAACCCTTTAGTTGCCGGATTCTGAGAATGCTCTGGAGGTCCAGGGGGGAGAATCAGGAGGGGCAGGTCCACAGGCACGAAGGGGCAATGCTTTTTAGCTGAGTGATGTAGAAGTATATCAGTGTTGTGACAATGGCATAGCTGTGCCTACTTCTCTGGAAATCTCCTTCCCCATCTCTGGCCCCTGCTCCCTCCCGTCTCCCCAGCATCCTCAGGTCTTGCCCTATTGCTCCGTGGCCACCTCCCACCCATCACTATTTGGAGACTTTTATTTTGAAGACTGTACAGCGTTAGGGTGACCCATTTTTTTCTTACAGAGTTTGTCCACAGGGCTTGGAAATCCTCCCTCCCCACATGACACTGTGGACACCCATCTGGCCTGGTTTTTTAGCCTAAAATCCCCTCAGCCCTGGGACCACACATGCAGGCTGGGGGGCAGGGAGCTCGCAGCCCGCAGCCTGTTCCCCACCTCTCCCCAGCTCACACTAAACAAACAGCAGGATGGCAGGCAAAATAATGAGTTGCCACCTGAGTCCTCCATACAAATAGGTCTGCAAATTGGATTAGCCTTTGAGACACAGTTTAGTAACCACATTTTAAAAAAGGAAGGGTGAATGTGAAAACAAATATGTGTATATTTATGTATGACTGGGACATTATGCTGTATACTGGAAATTGACACATTGTAACTGACTATACTTCAATTTAAAAAAAAGGAGAAAAAAAAAAAAAAAGGAAGAGGGTTGCCCCTCTGGAGGTGAGAATTGAGAGCTTTTGGGCTGATGGGAGCCAGTGACCTTATACCAGGTACTCAGCCTCTCCAGGCCTCTGGTCCCCTCGGGCCAGGGGAGATGGCAATCTCCAAAGGTAAACCCTCTCCTATGTGTCTGTTGCTTTATGGTCTCCGTGGCGCTCAATGGGTTAGCTTGTTGGACGCCCGTGGGTACATCGGGAAACCATCTTTGAATGTGTGACAAAGTTAGAAACGTCTGCAAGAGAAGCATCAGGAAATTGTTGAGGTCAGCCTTACGTGGAAGGGAATTGCCCTTTGAGGATGTGGAGTGTATCACTCTGGCTGTTCCGAGTTTCAGTTTCCTTGTGAATAAAACAGGGGCTGTTGCATGCAGCTGGCAGTGCTGAATGAGCCAGGTAAAGCACCTGGCCAGCACGTGGCCCCTGCACCTCCGTTCTCCATCAGATGGCGCTCTGGGCCCCCGGCAGCATGGTGTAGGGGAAGCAGCAGGCACTTTGAAATGAGAAGGATAGAACTCAAGTCCCAGCTCTGCTCTGTGACCTGGGGCAGTTCATTTTCCTCTCCAAGCTGCAGTTTCCTCATCTCTGAAATGAGAGGAATGATGCAGAGGAAAGAAAAAAAAATGCATTGCCAAATAAAAAAAAAAAATTCAATAAAATGCCTGTTATGCTTTATTCCTGGAGGAGTTGGTAAAAGATAACTTCTTAAATACTTTGATTAATTTTTGTGATGTTGTTAGAAAGGAGAGGCCTCCCGGGCACAGCCTGGATGAAAGACGTTTATACACACAGAAAGCAATAAACCACTTTGTAGAAAAAGCTAGCAGCATTGGATTCTTCTCCCTCCTGAGCACAAGCTGACATTATGGAGAAAAATATATATAAACAGTATAATCTGACAAGGACAAAGAGAATAGAAAGAGGGCATCAAGAGATGAGAGATTGCAGCACTTTTAGAAGAGGAATTTGTTTGGGATGATGGTAACATATTTAGAAAGGCAACAGAAACTAGGGCACACAGAAGGGGACTCCAGAGTAAAGAAAACGAGTGAGCCTCCAGAACCCCAGCAAGGTCCAGGACTGAAGGGGCACCGTTGGAGAGGACAACTGGGTGAGTTGAGAGCCAGCAGTCGAGTGCTAACCCTTAAGCCTCCTGTAGGAGGTTCATTCTCTGGAGACCATGGAGGGGAGACTCTCAGGACACCAAGTCTACCAGCATGACAGAGGACAGGGGCAACACCCTAGGCTGTATATGGTATTAATTAGAAATCTGCATCCCAGATTGTCAGAACATCCTCCCGATTCTCCCACCCCCAATCCACTCTTGCCCACTCCTATATCCCAAGCATAAAGTCCGCTGCAAGACAAGTTACTGGAAAATTTGCTAGAGAGAAAGACTTACGCATGCTATCTTTGTGAGGGTTCCCAACAACATAGCTGCCTCCCTGTCTCAACACCCAAATGGACACCTGTCAATCCACAAGCCCTCATCCACACTTGCAGAGCTTCTGATCAGCCCTATTAGTGCATTTGTCTTAAATGCTAATGACCAAAGAGCATTAGACACATGAGGAAAGCCATTATTGGGAAACAGAGACATCAAACTGAAATATATATAAAAGAAAAAGAAACTGGAAGAAACACAGAACCACTAGCTTGGACTCAAGAATAAGTCATTTGTACCAAAATGACTCCAGTCAAGCCACAGATGCATGGCAAATATAAACTGTTTATTGTTGTGTGCCACTGAGATTTTGTGTGTGTTTGTTTGTTACACAGCAAAATCTGATTAATACAAACCATAAAACAAGAAGGAAGCTATGACAACTGAGCAGAGGACAAGAGAGAGATCTTGAAATTTAACATAAGGTAATCAAAATAAGAATTTCAGTAGCAGCTTTGGAAAATAAGTCACAGAAATGCTTTTGGGGGTATGATAGGAACAAATGGAGACAGAAAATAGGAGAGAGAAAAAGAGACAGAAAAAAAAAATTCAGGCAATCTAACATTTGACTTAGAAGAGTTAAAGAAAAAGAGAACAGAGAAAATTATCAAAGAGTAATTAAAGTTCCACAAAATGAAGACCATGAGACTCCAGATTGAGTAGGTTTACCAGATACTAATAAAATGAATGAGAAATGATCCACACCACAAATATCACCATGTAACCCCAGAAGACCAGAGAAAAAGAGAAGTCCCAAAAGCTTCCAAGGTGAAAAAATAGATTTAATACATTGAAACAAAAATAAGAATAAAGCTGATATTTCTGTTTCCCCCAAGATCTATACAGGATGCTAAAAAGCAGTGGGAAATTGCTTTTGATATTCTGTTGAAAATTATTTTCAACAAATAAATCTATACCCTGCTAAGCCCAATCAAGTGTGAGGATGGAGTAAAGACCTTTCCAGGCATACAAGGACTCAAAACATTAACCTCCAATGCATTCATTCTTAGGGAGATATCATGATGGAGAAAAGCCTCAGGAAGGAATGGGGAGGCTGAGAGAACAGCCAGTTAGGATATGGGTCGGCAGTCAGAGAACTTTGAGAAAAAAGTGGATTTGGTAGAGTAGATAATATATTAGGTAACATGATGGAGATCCTGGAAAGAATTAACAGTATATATTAGGAACATTCTGGCAAGTAAAAGTCAAAGCAATTATTAACTCCTGGAAAAACAAAAGTTGCCTACAAGAAAAATTAATCATAATACATATGATGAATCCTAAATAAGTAAAATATATAGTCATGGACTTGTACACAAGGATTATTATTTTAACTAAAAGTAGTTTTATAAATATTTTGGGATGGTGGGGAGAGAGAGGAGTATTGCAATGTATGTGTGTGGGTGCGTGCACCCATGCAAGAAAGATGAATTCTCATTTACCATAAGAGGGAACCAATATGGATTATTTTAAAATCAAGCAAGCAAGCAAGTAAGCAAAAGTAGCAATATAAGCTTTCAATTTAGAAATATAGAGGAATTTAGAGGAAATAATGGAAAAGGTTTAAGTAGTTCCTTTGGGGATGGGAAAGGGAGGGCAGAGGCTCTTCAAAATCTTCTTTGTGCTTGCATCTTTTGTTCATTTACATATCAGTGAAAAGAAGTAACATGTGCAGAGTCCCTGGGTAGGGAAGAGAATTGGAAGGGAAGGATCATATATAAGAGAAGATTGGTGCAATGGGCCATGCATCCAGCCAAGACAAGGAGTAGGCAAGGACCCCCTTGTCCCTCTGATCATGCCCACACCTTCCACCCTTCCATATAAATCTGTAAATATGGTTTGGGAGAAATGAGGGGCGGAACCATGCCCCTCATGGGACATTGCAGGGCCCAAGGGGCCTGGGGTACAGGTGGAAGGGTGTGGCTGCAGAAGAATAGAGAGATAAGATCTCTCTTCCTCCTCTTACTAGAGGAAGGGGGCTTTTGGAAAGAATCAGAGTTGGGAGCTGGAGAAAGTCTAGATCCTGCTGTTAAGTAAAATGAGGAAAAGATGACCTCTGCTCTCACCACTACACTACACAGGCTGCCAGCGGTCAGAGCATCAGTTGTCATCATGAGGATAAAGCCCACTCTGGGATCTGCATGAAAGCAGTAACAATGCCCATTGTCACACACCCAGGGCCCTAGGGCCCCCACCATACATAACAGTCCTAACTTCCTCGAGCACCTACTCTGTGTCTCGCGTATAACACATTTCTGATCCTTGTGGCGCCTTTCCTACAGAAGACACTAGAGTCTTCCAGGAGAAATAGCCGGTCAAGCTGCGAAGCTGTGGTCATGACTGGGGAGCAGCCTACATCGCGGGCTTTCATCGGGAGAGGAGACGCATGAGGCCAGTGCTGGGCTGGAGCCTGGCTTGAATGAGAGCAATCTGGGCTTCGTCTCCAGAGAGCTGGAAGGATTGGAAGCCTGAGAGTTAGATGTATTTAGGGAAGTGCTCCCTGGAGCCAGTGTGGATGATAAACTACGGGGCTGAGATGGTAGGACGACCAGTTAGGTAGCTGTTGAAATAGCTCAGGCAAAAGAGGCAGAAAGTGTGAATTGAGACTAGGCTGTAGGGATGGAAAGAGGGGGCCGCTGGAGGGACCCTGGGCAGTAAATTACATTCCTGACTGATAGGATGTAGCAGCTAAAGGAGGATGAGACAGCCACATGACTCCCACGTTCCTGGCTTCAGTGAATTCGGGGACAGAATGCCCGAGGAAGATCTGCTCTACAGAGAGAAGGAGGCTGGCTTCGAGGTGCTGGGGAGCATCTGGGTGGGGTGTCCAGGAGGCAGTTGGGACACAGGGACCTGGCGCTCCGGGGAGGGACTGGGGAACCATCATGGGAGTGGATGAAACCTGCATCCAGAGAGAGCGTGGAGGGTGAGAAGGAGGCTGAGGAAGCAGATGGAAGGGAGCCTGGGACGGAGCCCCCAGACTCCAGGTGGAGATGGTGGAGTAGGTGGAGCCGAGGAACCGAGGCAGCACCTTGGGCACCAGCAGAGGCCAGAGCTGGAGAAGGGGCCCTGCGGAGGCCTGGGGTGGGTGCACTGAGGGCAGCACCGGCATCCCTGGTGGGAGGTCGCGGGATTTCGGGGGTGGGAGCAGATTGCCAAAGGGTGAGAGGATGGAGGGGCAGTTACAGGGCTTCCAGGATCTCATGTTGCAAAGCCGTTCGTTTCCCAGCATGCATTTCCAGTGCGATGGGGCACTCTGGGACGTTCTTGCACATTGTGGGCTGGAAGAGAGGAAGCACTTCCCTTAACACAGAAGGCAGAGCCATGAAGGGAGGAGACACACCTCAGCCACCAGGGTCCTAGCCTGGCCCAGGGGGAGGGGAGCTCCCTGACCCGGAAGCCCAGTCCCAGGTGTCTGCAAGCCACTGACCTGCTGTGCCCCCTTCTTCATTCTTCCCCTCCCTCCCTGCTTCCCTCCCTCCCACAAACACTTGTTGTTCCTGTATTGGACACTGGAGATTCATAGATGAATATGACACAGCCCTTGACCTACATGTGCTCGTGGTACATAATCCTCAGCAGGAAGAGGTGGAAAGTCTAGATGAGGCTCTGATAGGGGACCCCCCACCGCCCCCAGGGCTAGAGAGAGAGGCCGTCCCAGCCTTCAGGGAAAATCTATGACAGCTTAGGGTAATGGAGAATTAAAAGGATGAGGAAAAGCCATTGAATCATGGAGGTGGGAGGAAGGTGGGGAGAAGGCATCACCAAGAGAGACCAAGTTGATCTGCAGGTTGAGGAACAGGCAGGAAACAGAAAGAAAACATGCCCTTGGGGCTGGATGGGTGGAGCCTGGACAAGGGAGGGGCTTCAGCGCAGCCCCAAAGTGTGAAGGAGGGAGGCGAGGAAGAGGAGCTCCTGAGAGGGGAAGCAGCCCTGGTTTCTGAACAGAGTGCCATGCGGACCCTGGACAGCCCAGAGCCATAGCTTTTCTGTTGGTTATATTTTCCCCCTTTTGGTGCCTTCAAGAAAGTTATTTAGAGGGAAGGGCAGAGGGGCAAGATAAGGGTAGGGTATTAAGGGGCACAAACTACTATGTATAAAATAAATAAGTGACAAGGTTATATTGTACATCATGGGGAATTTAGCCAATATTTTATAATAACCAATGGAAGGTAACCTTTCATATATAATATTGTAAATCAACTATACCTCAATTTTCAAAAAGTGGCAAAAAATGGAATCTGAAAAAAAAAAAAAAAAAAAAAAAGAAAGTCAAGTTCCAGCATGGCCAGGCTGCACAAAAGCAGTCAGAGGAGAGCTCCTTTCCTGGGGCGGAGTTTTAGCTGAAGGTAGTGGCATCATGGCGACACCAAGGAGCAGAAGTGGACCCTCAGGGAGGAGGTGACCTTGGCTCTGGGCAGGGCCACGCCCTTGGGTTGCCTCATCCCTGTTGCCAGGGAGACTCTTGGCTCTGAACCCTGGGGGAGGGATCTGCAAACTACGGGCCGAGGGCCACGTCTGTGGCCTATTTTTGTAAATAAAATTGTACTGGAAGACAGCCACACCCATTCAATTATTTATTGTTTATGGCTGCTTTTGCGCTGTGACAGCAGAATCCGGTGGTTGTGACCAAGAGCGGCACCCTGCAAAGCTTAAAATATTTACTATCTGGCCCTTCACACAATACGTTTGCCAACCCTGCTTTAGCCTGCGAAGTGGGACACAGGCTCAGCTGCTGAAACGAAGGTCAAAATATCAGTGGCTTGAACACAATAGAGATTTCCTCCTTTCTCATGAACAGTCTGCAAGGCAGCTGTCTGGGGCTGGTCAGAGACCCAAGCTCCCTCTCCTCTGTTGCTCAACCGTCTTCTGGCCTCAGCCTCTCCAGCCAGCAGGAAGGGGAGGAGAACACAGCCAGGAAGTTGTACCCACAGCTTCCCCTCCCATCCCACTGGTCAGCGCTTGGTCACGTGGTCACATGGAGCCGCAAGGTAGATTGGGAAATGTCACTTTTAGCTGGGTGGCCATGGGTTCAGACCAACTTCCTTTGGACTTCATTACCAAAGGAAGAAGGAGGGTGTGGGTTCTAGGGGATTTTAGCAGCCTCTGGTCAAGAAGCACAAAAGCAGGGTGGGGAGGGGGAGGAATTTGCGTTCCCTGTAGGGCACTGGAATAAAATTTGTAACACGCCCAAACTGAGCAGGTATCAGTAACTAATACAAAATGCCTCCTTCCCCCACTTCCTTCCTCAAATATTAATTGAGCCCTCACTTATATCAGGCTCTAGCTGGATGTCTTTCACAGAGAAAGAAACTGATGGTCAGAGTGGTCAGCTGAGTTATCCAGGGGCCTATTCTTCTGCTCCTGGCGTGAGGCTCCTCCTGTCTGACTGTCCGGCTTCCCTCGGGACATCCTAGCTGGGAGCTAGACTTGTGGCCTGCTAGGCTGGTTGGGTGTTGGGTAAACATCACACAAATTATTTTAGCAGTGAGAATTTAATATAGGGGATTGATTGATCATATCTTGGAGAACGGAAAAGGCAAAGAGGGACATTGAAGTAACCAGAGATAACTGAGGAAGGTAACTTCTTCCTACAGCTGGGGGAGCAGAAGGAAGAAAGTGGGATTTTCACAACCTAAAAGCTTGGAGGAGGAAGCTGGCATAGGAGATGTCACCCTGCTGATGCTGGTGCCTTAGGAGCTTGGAGAAGGGCCCTCAGGGAGCTGGGACTTAGAACTTCAGATCTCTGAGGAGGGGGTGGGCTGATCCTGGGAACATGGAAAAAAAAAAACTAGAAACAAGAACTGATTGTTACTGAAACAGCTATGGCTTCCAAGGTAGCACTGCTGGGTACAGCGAGCAAATATGTAGGAATAAATGCCTTCCTTCTCTCCATCCTTCCATCTCCCTCTAGCGCCCCCTACTGGCAGAGACAAATGGGAATCAGTTGGCAAAGCAGAAACGTGGTTTGGAGACCTAACCCCAGCTCCAGAGAGCTGCGCGTAGCAGGGTAGGTCTGGAGCTGAGGAGAGATAAAAACTAGCCCAGGGGCCAGGGCTACATTTAGACCCCTGGTGTTTATAGACCTGGAGCCCCTGTCTCTGAGCCAGCAAGGACCATCTTCCTCCTGATGTGCTGGCTGGTGGGAAAGCCAAATTGTGCAACCACTTTAGAAAACGGCTTTCTCATGAAGTTAGATATGCAAGGACCACAAGACCCAGCATCCCACTCTTAGATATCTACGCAAGAGAATTGAACACGCATATCCACACAAGCCTTTACACTTGAATGTTAGGAGCTGCTTCGTTTTAATAACCCCAAACTGGAAACAGCCCTCACGTCCATCAACGTGTGAATGGACAACAAGTCGCGGTGTAGTCACACAGTAGACTGCTACTTGGTGATAAAAGGAATAAATGATTGATGCACACATCAACACTGATGAGTTATACCATGTGGAAAAAAAAAAAAAACCAGACGCAAAAGATCACATACTCTACAATTCCCTTCATATGAAATTTCAGAAGTGGCAAAATAGAATGACAGAAAGCAGCCCAGTGGTTGTCAGGGCCTGGGGTGAGGAAGGGAGGAGATTGATCGCAAAGGGGCACGATCTTTTAGGGGACCTTTTGGGGATGATGGAAATATCCTACATTGTGATGTGGTGGTTATGTAATTGTCAAAAACTGTTAAATTATACACTTTAAGTTGGTGAGTTTTATTCTATGTAAATTATGCCCCGAAAAAGCTGATTCTTAAAAACTGAGTTGGAATGCTGTCAGAAGGGGGCACGTAGTCTCCTAACTTCCATTGCCACCTCCTGTGAGCCACCCTCCAAGCAGCAAACAAAGGGATCTTTTAAAAACGTTAATCAGATTACATCACTCTTTATTTAAACACTCTGGTGGATTCTCTTTCCTCTTTGAATGAAACCCAGAGGATTACCGTGGCCTACAAGCACCTCTGCCCTGCTTGCTGACCCCCACACTAGGGGACCTGGAGTGACAGGACAAATGAAAGCCCGTGTACCGTGTGTCTTAATATATGAAGCTGCAGATCGGGCCGACAGACGGCTGATAAAACAATCCTGTCCTTCTATCTTGACAAGCAGACCTTCATGATGAACTGGAAGGTCAGGTTCAAATCTGAAATTGGAGTCCTCGGAGCTCTGTGCCACAAGGTGATTGCGTGGAAGACAGATCCTAAGCCTCAGCCTGCACCCCGCTGCCTTGCCTTTCCATCCTGTCTCCATATGAAACTGTGAGGATACCTGCCAGGCCCCTGAAGCCTTTTGTTTGCAATCCCTGGGGGCTGAAGACAGCACTGGGCATGCAATCTGGGAAACTGGATTCTTAACATGTATTTCCTGATTTTTCCCCAAATTGGACTTTGTTTTGTAGGCACGTGCTTACACGTGCATGGGTGTATGCGTTTGTGTGTATGTGTATGCATGTCTCCATGCGTGTCTGTGTATGTGCACGTGTGTGTAGGTATGCGTGTGCATGTGTGTGTGCATGTTTGCATGTGTGCTTCAGCAGGAGTGTGAGCTCCTTGAAGGCAGCCACTGTGCCAGATTCGTCTGTATCCTTTCTCCCTGTGCAGATGGAGTGCTAAATGAGTTCTTGTGGAATGAATAAATGAATGAATGGGCCAGTAGAGCACAATGAGTAACAGTGTGGGTTTGGAGTCAGCCAGATTGGAGGTCAAAATCTTACTTTGCCACTCACCCACTAAGTCACTTTGCTCTCAGTCTCCTAATCCCGGAGAGCCTCGGTTTCCGCATCTCCAGACCAGGGATAAAAATATGACCTATTTTATGGGTGTTGGTGTGAGGATTAAGTAGCAATAATCAGAGCCACCATGTACTGAGCTGGATTTTGAGCCAGGCACTGTTCTAAGGGCTTTGCAAGTGCTAACTCATATACTCCCTCAATTTTATAGTAGAGGGGTGGTTAAACAGTAAACTCAGAGCATCTTGGCCATAATCATATGTATGATCAGTGGAGAAGAGATTCAGGATCCTTAAGCCTGATGGGGCATCTTCTCACGAGTCCTGCTCGGACTGTGACTGATGATGTGGTCTGGAGAGAACTGTGAGTTCCCGCAGACAGCGCTTTGCCAGGCCTGCTCACAATTTGACCCTCTGGTTGGACAAGTCCTTCTCTTGCTGTTTATAGCATTCGTCCTCTAGGTGGCGCTGCAGAGTAGGAACTGGACGACTGAGTCGCAGCGCTCCCTGGTGGTCAATTTCCGTCAATATTTTGATTATGTTCCGTGCCATTTCCACAAGTCAGTGCAGTGACAGTGGATGACAAATATGAAGAAAAAATAGAAGTTGGTGTGATAAATTTTAAGACAGAGAGGAGAAAAGTGTGCAGGGAGAGAAAGACCAGGAAGGGACCAAGGCATATTAGGGCAATTATCATCAATGATAACATTAACACCAATGATTTACTGCCCACGTTCCATGTGCCAGGTATGGTACTAAGCACTTGGCATTCACCGTCTTATTTAACATACCTCCAGAAAATATGTGTCATGAGAACAATGACTTCCATCGGGAGCTGGGCACACAGTAGGTGTCTGGAACACGGTAGGTGCTCAAACATTTTGAACACATGAATAAGGAAGTAGTCCCATGAAGCAAGTATTATCATCTCCATCTAGAAAAATGAACAAGGAAACTGATGGTCAGAGAGGTTACACAGCTAGTGCGTGCCTGAATCAGGGCACCTGAGTTCCAGACCCAGGTCTGCTGCGTGCTGGAAGGTCATGGAGGAGGGTAGGTCCCTCTGCCTTCAGGGAGATTGCTGTCTGATTGGCCTCACCCACACCCTCCCTGTCTTCAAATACTGCTCCTGGGGGCCTGCCAGGTTGGCTATTTATGGCTCAGGGAGGAGGTCCAGTGAAGCTCCCCTCATAAATTATAAAGAGAGACACATGTGGGTCAGGATTGGGGAATTCAGTGCACGAGGGATCCCCAGGAATCTTGCTCAGTCTAATCTGGGATTTTCCTTCTCTTCCCTAGCAGAGTCACAGACTCAGGCAGGGGGCATTTACTGTGTTTGCATAAGGAGCTCCTGGGGCATCTCCCGGTCCTGCAGGAGATGCTCGCCTCCTCCCCAGCCCCTGACCATCACCACGCTCCCTTTCCTACAGCTAGAGTTCCTAGCCCTGACTAACGGCTACTTGGAGGCAACTTTCCTTGCCTTATCATGCATACCTGCGGCATCTGAGTGAACAAGCTTTGGAAAACACTGTGCATTTTGTGCCTTTTAGATCCAGTCCTCATTCAGGCGCTGGCAATCCCTCAATATGTTCTAAGCATATTGACCCTTTCCTTGGAGACGTGGCTCTGAATGGTCGTTAGTAAACTATCATAATGCAGCGATGCCCCATCTCTGAACAACCCCTGGCATTTGTTTTTGAGTCCTTGAGCCTATTTATTTTTCAGCATTCCATCCTCTTTGTCATTGCCAGAATGTCACTTAATTGTCATTTGCTTCCAATGGCCCCTAGCAGTTTTCTCCCTCCTAATTCAGTGCTTCGAATCTCTGAGCTGGTGAGTTTGAGCGTCCTCTCTAAGTAACCTGGTGGGAAGGGAGGGCCAGCCTGCTTACTTCTGTAAATAAACTATATGAGTTTTACTGCAAGGACGGGGAGCCACCAATTTAGACTGTTTGATGGCTTGTGTGTGGGTTTATTCACAGACCGTGGAGAGAGCTGGGTATCACACGTCAGCTCTCCATATGCAAGAGGTCACTTCAGGCATCTTTTGGTACCTGCCCAGAAAGGCTCCGTACACACTTGCTTCCTGGTGTGTGTGAAGGGTTTGGCTCCTCTTCCGGTGATTCCTCTGCCTGACCTCCTCCCCACCCCACAAACAGCAGCAGCAGGAGACCGCTGGTGGGGGTGGGGGGTGGGGGAGAAGACATGGGAACCCAGCAGCCGCAGGATGGGAGCCCACAGCTGACAGGGTGTCTGGCCTCAAATTACACCGTATCAGAGCTCGGGCACAAAATTAGCAGCAGTGTTCGGTGTACGAGGAGCCAGACAAAATAGCCATATTCAGCAGAACCACGGGCAGGGCCAGAAGAAAGGGAGAGGAGTTGGGGAGGGGAGAGCTGCCCCATCGCAGGCCCTGGGCCCTTCCCTGGACAACCTCGTCCTCCAGGCCCTTCCCTGGACAACCTTGTCCCCCGCTGCAGAGGCGGCTGCCCGGTGGCGAGTCAGGGTCACAGGAGGGTTTTTGGGGATGGAGGGAGTGAGGGATGGGAAGGCAAGACCTTGAGAAACCCGGGAAGATGGACTTGAGGACTTGTCCTACCCAACACACACACACACACACACACACACAAACGGAAAATTTTGAACAAGATTTTAAAAGTCCCATGTCTAGACACTTTTCATTCATTTTTGTCATTAATTCTTACAAGAACCCCATTCAGTAAATCTATTTTACAGGTGAATAAAGAAAGGATCAAAAAAGACACATGAGCTCGTCCAAGTTCAGGTGCTGTAAGTGCGTTCACGTCTATGCTCCTTACGCGCCCACTTAGATTCCAGCATTTAAATACATTCTCTCAAACTCACGATGTCACGACTGTACAATCCCACGCTCTTGGACAGACCCAGCATAAACACGCTCACACTTGCCCAGCACGTTTATATGCAATACGTGTTTTCAGCTCTACCCATGTGTTGATACACACCATCACACGCAGGTGCTGGATCCCACTTTCTTCTAAAATTGTTGTCACCTCTTGTCATTCCCGACCAGCTCTAGGCCAGCGTCCTCCTCGGCCCAAGCCCCGGCTAGGTGCTTGCACCTCTTAGAACTCACAGGCACCTGCCACACCTGCCAGTTGTCACCCTGTCCCGTTACTGCTCGTTTGTTTCATCCTCCAGACGACGGGCCGGAGTCATCATTTGTATGTTTCTCGTTCCTTGGGTGTGAATTCTTCCGTGTGCTGGGTCCATAAGCTGTCTTTCATAGTGGAGGGGATTCTTTTCACGATTTGTCGTTTGGGTCTGTGAGCCCACAGGGCAGTTTTGTTACTGCCCTGCAGGCTCATGGGCTCCAAACTATTTTGATGTAATGCTTCAGCCTGGGGTCTCTAGGGGTATATTCTGTGGGTGGCTTAGATCCTGGCATGACACCAGTGCATGTTTGAGGCTTGAGGCTCTGATCTGTACATACCTCTTGTTCTACCCATGGCCTGGGAACGAATCTCAATTCCTGCAGTGACCTTAGCCTGATAGCTGAGGCATTCTGTTCCTCTAATCGGTTCTGATACCCTGCTTCAGTCTAGGAGCTCAGATTTGAGCTTCCTGCCAACAGCAGGACCTAAAGCCTGGACCTAGTGCCAGATTAGGCATTAAAATCCCAGCCCTACAAACCCATATCCACCTTTGGCCTTCCCACTGGGTGTGGGGCGCCTCTCACTGGTATAGGTTCCCCCTCTCTTAGAATCTGAAAATCACACTTTCTTGCCTTTGAGATGGGCTCTATATGTTTAAGATACTTAAAAATACATTACATGGTGTTTTTCATGTGCCTTGAGTAGGATGGGAAATTTCAGCTTGTGTTCACCCTGTTAATTTATGTCTGTATTCCAAATGCCTCGCTCGATAAATAGCTGTTGATTGGACATCTCTCTCCATTTCTCTCCTTTCTTGTCCTCTCCTCCATCCTTCTCCAGCACTGTCCCTACCTCACAGGGAGTCTGTAAATGATCTTGGTTTCAGTAGAAGCCTTGGCCCTGGGCTGGCTGGCTGGCTGGAGAGGGCGATCCTCACTGGGTCAGGGCCGTAGTGCTGGGCTCAGAGCATAGACCCCCCTGGGGACTCTGGCTCGTTTCTGAACTCTATTTGGGGCAGGGGATCCCTTGGGGTGGCTGAGGGATGAGGTTCAGAGGAAGGGTTTGAGGCTGGAGCCAGACAGCCCTGGGGATCCTGAGAGTGGCTCCTGTCCCCAGTCCCTTCGTCTGGGAAATGACAATGAGAAGTCCTCGTTTCACGCTCCACCCGGCTGGCTCTGTCCCTGCAGACTCCTGTCCCTGTCCTGGGGGTTCCTAATTCAGCATGGGTTTGGGGAAGAGAGAGTCAGAAGGGCCCGGAAGTCTCAGTGGCTCCCTCATCTATATAGTC
Organism: Camelus ferus; assembly: GCF_009834535.1. Classification (NCBI taxonomy): domain Eukaryota; kingdom Metazoa; phylum Chordata; class Mammalia; order Artiodactyla; family Camelidae; genus Camelus; species Camelus ferus. The sequence continues at coordinate 2,881,376 of NC_045707.1, forward strand.
TCCCAGCTGCCCTTCTGCTTCACATCGGTGATGCATGAGTGAGTGTGAATGTGAATACGAGTGTGTGTGGGTGTGTGCGTGTGTGTGTGTGACTGGTTGGGGTTACTGCGTGTGGCTGTGAACTTCTTCTTTAGAGAGCTCCCTTCAAAATGCAATAGCCATACCTGTTGGAGGAACCACAGAATCACCAGCTGGAAGCATTGTCTTCATTCGCTGAGCGCTCGCAATGTGCTAGGCGCTGTGACAGCTGGGAACATATAAATACACAGATATGAAATCACAATAGTTCCAAATGCTCTGAAGTAAAAGTACAGGACAGGGATCTGGCCAAGAATAGCATAGGGAGGGTGAGATATTTGGGGTGAGGGTTTAGGAAAGGCCTCCCTAAAGGGATGACTTCCAAGTTGAGCCTTAAAGATGGCAAGGAACAGCATTCCACCAGGGGAACAGCATGCACAAAGGCCCAGATGGGAAGACATCTTGGAACTTTCTAGAAATGTGGGAAGGAAATGGCCCAGGAAAGGGACTGGGAAAGCCAGCAGGGTGCCAGAGCTTCAGAGGCAGGCAGGGCTAGAAGTCTAGACTTTCTCCTAAGTGCACAGTGAAGCAGTTAAAGAGTTTAAGTAGGGAAGGGTGTGATCAGGTTTGCAATGTGAAGCTCACTCTGGTCGGCAGCTGGGTAGGGAGCATTGGCTGTGCCAGGCCCCGGCAGGCCCGGGAACCTAGGGATGAGAAAAGCACAGCCCGGAGCTCCAGGAGAAGGAGATGACAAAAGCATAAACCACCCTTCACAGCCTAATATGGCACAGGTGCCCAGGAGCACCACCCAAATTTGGAGAACCAGGGAGGCTTCCTGGAGGAGGTGGCATTTGAGCTGGGCTTGAGGGATGGCAGGCAAGGTGGAGGCCAACACTCCAGGCCTGGGAAATGGCTTTGGCAAAGTCTCGGCAGTGAGGGCGTGGGGGTTGAGTTTGATGAGCCGGTGCATGTGAAATGACTTCTCAAGGTTGTAAGTCCCCCTGGTGGCTGAGCCAGCACTGGGACCCCATCTCTGATGGGAGTGGGGCTCTGTGATGCCCAGCCGAGGCCTGGCACCAAGAACTAACACTGAGGAAGTCCCTGAAGCCCCCAGATCATTGGACTCCTGCACACCCAGCGTCAGAGGGTGGGCACTTCCCCAATTGTGGTGCAGCTGGGTCGGGGAAGAGGAAGTGCGGGCCACAGGCCAGACCCTGAGAGCCGGGAGGAGGAGCCTCTTCTAGAATCAAGAGGAGCCAGGGTGGGGCCTCCCCAAAGGCAGCTCCTGGAGGCTCCTGGGACCACAGCTGAGACACAGGGGGGCTGGAGGGAAGTGAGAGGAGAACTCAGCCTGGGTCCAGCTGAGCGAGACCCTCTGCCACCCACTCCCCTGGACCACTGGCAGCCATGGCTGTGGCTCAGCAGCTGCGGGCTGAGAGGTGAGTGTGGGGGCGCTTCCCTCCCAGGGCCTCCTCACTGCTCCCGACAGGCCTCGGGGGATGGAGGCCGGCCCTCCCTCAACACTTATCGATGTCAAAAGTTGAGGGGCTGGAGATGAGTCAGAACCCAAATACTCAGAAATGAAGATTCTTAAAACTGTTTTGAGGAAACTCCGAATAGCGCACAGACCAAGAGGCTCAGAGAGGGGGAGTGACTTTCCCAGGGTCACGCACAAGTGGATGGCGGAGTCTGGATGGGGAACTCAGGTGTCCTGGGGCCCAAGCTGGGCCTCGCTGCACCGCATTGCTCAGTAATGGCTTTTCATCTTCTGTTCAGAGTCACAGAATCTGGCTCGTTCTCCCTTTTTATCCAGGGCTTCGCTCAAATGTCACCTCCTCCAAGCAGCCTTCCCTGACAGCTCCCTCTGAACCCTCGCCATGTTTCCTTTTCCTGTCGAGTCCTTACACTATGGCATAATATTTTATACACACTTGTTTGTTTTCTTTATCACTAGCTCCTCCCTTAGAAGCAAGTTCCACACAGTTTGTCTCTTTTGATCTCTGTTGTACCCTCCGGGGATTTGAGCAATGCCAGCCTAGACTAAGTGCTCAGTAAATGCTGCTGAATGAATGAATGAATGAATGGATGGATCTTTGAGCTGGAAAATGTCCTTAGATCCTTCTAGTCCAATCCTGTCATCATATGGATGAGGACACTGAGCCCCAGGAAGAATAAAATATTTACTCGGGTTCACATGGAGTGAGAGGCAAGGCTGGGGCTTGGAGCAAGCCTCGCCAGGGCCTAGTGTGGTTTCTCAGGTCTTTTCTGAGTATGTCCTCTGTTGCCTGGCCTGTACTCTGAGCTTTGGGGGAACCCAAGGACACAGGGCTTGGCTCCTTCCCTCCTGGAGTGGAACAGCAGGTGACATCAGGGAAGGAGAGTGCTAACAGTGTGGAGGTTACCCGGAGGGTCACCGGAGATAGGTCAGGCTGGCCTGGGCCAAAGTGAACAGCAGGGGCCCATGGTGGAGTCTGGCGCCAGGAGTGGAGCCTGGGGTGGAATTCCCAAGGGTCAAATGGCAGAAGGAAGGCTTGTCAGTATGCACAGAGGCAGGGGCAGCAGAAATCACTATTCGGAGGGTGAATCAAGAATGGCTTCGAGAGCCACGGAGGACGGTGCTGGGGGCCGGGGCGAGGTCGACCCACCAGATCCCAGCCCCACTGGTCCACAGGTTCTCATCAGACGCTGTTCCGGCACACGAGCCCGAGCCTCCGGGAGACAGCTGCTGTTTGAGGCTGGTGGCACTTCCTGTTTTCAGGGCACATGGGCCACACAGGGGATTCCCAGAGCTGGCCACCTGGACAGTGGGTTCCCTCCCTCCCACTCCCCATCCCTCTTCAGCCACCCTTGCTCCTTCACAGAAGAAAGGCACCCTGTTCCCCTCCTTCACGGGGGCAGAGAGCCAGGCCCTGAGGTCCCTTGGCCTCCCTGCGCCTCGGATGTCTATTTGAAGGTGGTCCCTCGATGCTTGAGGCAGAAGTGGAGGATCCGATGGAGGTTGGTGGATTTCGGCAGCAGGACTTTCTAAGACCTGAGACGTCTAAGATGGCAATGACTGCCACGAGGATAGTGACTTTGCTTCCAACAAACATGTTTTGAGCACCTACTGTATGCAGGAGGCACAAAACCTGAATGGGCTGTCGCCCCGTGGTCTTTCTGCCCCTCGTTCAGCATCTCTTATCCAGGCTCCAAAATGGACTTCTCATGAACAACATAAGCCTTTGGGCCCTGAGTTGACTTCAGCTTGGAGGGGTCCTGGCTCAGGTCTCTAGGGGAGCGGCTGGTCGATTCCAGCTGGGTTTGCTGCACCCCTGTCCTCGCCCTGCCCCAGTGCAGCAGCTTCCTGGCTCCAGGGACCCCTCCCTTCCTCCAGGCAGCCAGGTCATTCCCACAAAGCCTACCAGCGGACTTGCTGAAACGCAGATGCAGGGAGTGCCACTGGGTGGAGCGCCTACCAGTGCTGTTCTGGGCGCTGGGGATGCAGCAGTGAGCAGCACCCCTGTTCTCATGGGAATTCTCCAGCTGTGCTTTTACAGATGTGACCTCCGAACCTTCCGAGGATGTAACTACTTCTACAGTCCCCATTTTGGAGTGGGGAAGGGGCTGGAGCACAGAGAGGACTCTTCCCAAGTCTGCTGACCTTGGCAATGGCAGAGCGGGGACTTGGGTCTTCATCTTTCACCTGTGCCTTCCTGCTCTGTGACACACAGGCCCGCTGATGCCCTCCCAACATAACCCCTTCACCCCACCACCCCAGGGCGAGGCACAAGGGCCCTCTGTGAGCAGACCCTGTCTGTCTCGCTGGCTTCATCCCTCATAACGTGCCCCCTCTTGCACGACTGGGGCCTTTGCCCTCACTCTTTCCTTTGCTGTCATCCTGGGACCAAATCCTCTTTGTTTCTTCCATTGATCTGGTGCCACTTCTTCTGGGAAGCCCTCCCTGACCACCTTCGGTCTGAGAGAGCCTTGCCCTCCTACATGCACAGCATCTTGCTTCTCTCTTTGACAAATGTCACCCCCATCTTAGAAGTGTCTGCTTGCCGTGCTCTCTTGCCCACAGCCTCACTGATCCTTTGAGCGAATATAATGGCCAGGCTTCTGTTGTAGCTACAAACATCATGTGCTTTTCCTTCACGGCTTCTGTGACCACTGAAATTACATAATTATTTGTTTAGTGTCCAACTCCTGCGCTCAGCCATGAGACCCAGGAAGGCAGAGGCCATGTCCCAATGTTCTTAGAACAGTGTCTGAGCTACAATCGGGGCTAACAAGGGTGTGTGATTTTATTATTTCTTCGGATGGAGAAACTGAGAGGGGCTGGGATTTTTTTAATTGATTTTTTTTTAATTCTTATTTTTTAGTTGAAGTGTAGTTGATTTAAAATGTTAGTTTCAGGTCCACAGCAATGTGATTCAGGTATACATATATATATATATATTTATATATATTTTTTCAGATTTTTTTTCCATTACAGCTCATTACAAGAAACTGACTATAGTTCCCTGTGCTATACAGTAGGTCCTTGTTGTTTATCTGTTTTATATGTAGCCACGTGTATCTGTTAATTGAGAGGCTGGGAATTTATCTGTGTTCACACAGCAAGCTGCCAGAAGCTTCCAACCAGGGCCAGTGCAGCAGAGTTTGGGAACAAAATTCTGGAGCCATATTCTAGCTTCTTGACTTCTTCGGGCAAATTCGTTAGCCCCTCTGTGCCTCAGTTTCCCTGCCTGTAAAAAGGTGACATTGTCTTAGAAGAGCACCTGGTGCTTGATGTACACCCAGGAAATAGTTAACTGCAGTTATTATGACCCAACCTGCCTGATTCCCTGTGAAGGGCCATTTCTACCTCTCTGGTTCCTTCCTGCCCCACTCGCATCCGATTGCAGATGAAATACTCATGAAATGCACCGTCTCAGGGGAGAAAGTGGAGGAGGAAGCTTCTCCCAAGGGGGTTACCGCAAGGCCGTGTGTGGAAAGTGAGTGGGGAGGTTACCAGCGGCCAGCACGTTGCCCTGGGAGTGCTGGGGATTTCCTCTGCCCGCTTCTGCCACCCTGAATCACCTCCTGCAGCAGCCTGGCGAGTTCTGAGGCAGCCCACGCTCCCGAGCAGCCCTGGTCACATAGGGACCAGCAGGGGCTGGGACTGGGTGTGGAGACTTCAAACCCGATGTCTCCCGAGGGCCCCGCCAGCTCTGAGGCCTGGGTGTGGCAGCCCCTGCCCCCAGCTTCCACCCTGTTTCCCAACTGCTGCAACAGTGCAGTCACCATTGCTTCTTATTTCCTCTGTTCACAAGCAGCTGCACTCCTCGCTGCTCCTTCTCCATCTCCTTGGCTGTTTTCTCTCCCACCATCTGTCCCTCTCAGTTTCCCTCTCTGCTCACTGATTGCTCTTCTCTGGGGGTCTTACCCACCAGTCACTGGGCACATGGTTCTTATCTCTCCTGCTCCAGCCAAGACCCCCTCCTCCCAACCCCACCACTGCAGAACTCCAGAGCCACACACCAGCTTTTGCTGGATCTATAACTGGGTGCCCAAGAGACCTCTCAAATTAGCATGCCCCAAACTGAGTCCATCAACCCAGCTCCCCTCCCACCCATCCTGATTAGAATATGAGTATCACTCTTGACACTGCCCTTTCTTTCACCTCTGCATCCAAACAGTCCCCAAACCCTGCCGGTCACAACTCAAGAATAACTCATAAATTAGTAGTGTGTCTGTCGGAAATGCATAAGGCTGCAGGGAACAGAGGAACTGACAGTGACTGAAACAAACAAGGGCTTATGCTTTCATATAACAAGAAGTCTAGCAGTTGGCCTCATCTGGTTCTGCAGCTCAGTGACTTCAAGACCAGCATCCCAGAGACTCCTGTGATCATGCTCATGTTTTTGCCTCATGGATGCAATATGGCTGCTGCAGGTCCAGATGTCACACCTGCTTTCCAGGCAGACAGAATGGGGAAGGGGAGGACACCATGCTAGCCTTTTCCATCCTTCTGGATCAAGAAAGCAAACGCTCTCCCAGCGGCCCCTGCAGCAGATTTGCTCTTAGGTCTCATTTGCCAAAACTGGTCATATGGTTCTCCTAGCTACAAGGGAGGCTGGGAAACAAGAATGGGATTATTATGTTTGACTCAGACCCATCCTGATCTATCAACTTGGGGCTAGGCATTGAATAGAAATGAGCTTGATTAGCAGGAGGAAGCAAGGGACACAAAAATGGAACAGTGTCTGCCAAGGGTGGTGTCCCTCATGTTTGTCCTCTCCTCCTGTCCCCACTGTCAGGCGCAGGCTCACATCCTCTCTCAGCTGGACCACTTCAGGGCCTCCCAGTGGTGCTCTGTCCCTTTAGTCTCTGTCCTCATTTCCTCTCCACCGGCTGCCTGAGTTGACCTCCTAAAGCCAGGATCCTATTGTGTTTCCACTCTCTTCTGAAGTCTTATGTGGCTCCCAGTTGCCTATAAAAATCCTTAGCTCAGTGCTGGAAACCCTCTTCAGCCTGGCCTCATCCTCCTGTTCAGTCTCTGATCACATGAGACTGCAGCCACCCTAGACCTGGGCCCACTGCTCGGACCTCGTAACCTCAGGACATGCTGTTCCCTCTGCCCAGAAGGCCCTCTCCCCAGAAGGTCTTCCCCCTTCTCCCGTCTGACCTGGTAGACTCCTATTCAGCCTTCTAGACCAGACCTGGATCAATGTCACCTCCTCTGTGAGGATTTCCCCAATCTGGACATAATGAGCCATTCTCTCTGCAAGACGTGTGTCAACAACTTTGTTTATCCCTGTGACCCAGGGCCTGGAACAGGGTCTGATATGGAGGGGGGGATGCTTGACACACTGTTCCCGGATGAATAACCCAGTCGCAAAGTGATTTGCTAGACTCTAACGTGGCGGTTGACTTATGGACCCGACTCCAAGTGCCTTCACTGTCTAGGTCGTCCGGTCTGTGTCATGGTGCAAGAGGGGTGTCTGATGGGGGGTCCCGGATATACCTTGGTTCCCTTTGCACACGGCCTCACCCCCAGGGGACACCGAACCCAGCAGGGTGATAACCAGGATTTCTTCTGCCTCCCTCAGCGACTTTGACCAGCTTCCCGACGACATTGCCATCTCAGCCAACATCGCCGACATCGAGGAGAAGAGAGGCTTCACCAGCTACTTCGTAAGAGAGCCACCTGACCTTTACCCTCTGGCCTCTGAACCTTGACCCTCTGACCTCTGAACCCCCAACTCTCTCATTGCTTCACTTCTATCCCAGTGGTTCTCAACAGGGCGATTCTGCCTGCCAGGGGATGCTCAGCAGTAAATATCCTGAGACAGTTTTGTTTATTACAACTTGGGGTGGGGCGTCTAGAGTGTAGAGTCCAGGGATGGGGCTTCCCGCCCTGCGGTGCACAGGACAGACCCCACAACAAAGAATTGCCCGGCCCCACATGTAATCCCAAGGTCGGGAAGCCCTGCTCTGACCCTAGACCTCTGGACCACCTTTCTGGGCCCCTGGCCTGCAAGGCCCCACCCACATCCTCTGTCCTTAGGTTTTTGTCATCGAGGTGAAGACGAAAGGGGGAGCCAAGTACCTCATCTACCGCCGCTACCGCCAGTTCTATGCCTTGCAGAGCAAGCTGGAGGAGCGCTTCGGGCCGGAGAACAAGACCAGCCCCTTCACCTGCATCTTGCCCACGCTCCCAGGTAGGCCAGCCGGCCGGCTGCCCCAGGACAGAGCTGCATCCACCTGCCTCTCCTCCCAGCTCTGCTGATGCCCTTCGTGCTTCTATTTTAGTGCATGTGAAAACTGTTCATTTAGTCCATGGCTCCCCTCCTGCCTGTTAGCGCTGCCACCTCTAGCTCTCTGGCCTCAGAGTCCTTGACCCCCTGTGCTCCGATGACCTTTACGGCTGCCCTGCTTCAGCCGTCCACCACTGAGGCCAGGTTTGGAGTGCATCGGCCCCCACCAATTCCCATGTCTCCCTTATTAAACACACAGACTCATCTTCCAGCCTCCCTCCGGCCCCTCCGTGAGCACTGCCTTCTGACTCACCAGCTCCCCGGGGCTCCCCCTCCTTCCTGCTCTGCTGGGATGCTGTGGGCGACACACTCTGCTTTTGGACAGTCCCCCCTCACCCTCTGCCTCCTGGCCTTCCTTCCCAGCTAACACGCACCTTGGCCAGGCCCAAATCCCTGGCTTCTCAAGGCCAGCTCTCATGAGCTCAGCAGAAGGAAGTCCCCCTGGAGTGGGGTGTAGGGTGGTCTGGCTGTGCTCGCCACACTCCGCAGGCTGCACACAAAGGGCAGACACTTCCTTTTTTCCAGGCTCTAAACCCCGCCTCCAGCTTGCTCTCTGCCTTAGCAAATGCCTGAGGTTCCCCACATACAGCCCCGGGGAGGAAGCTGTCTCCCAGGGCCTCACTGGTCCCCTCACTCCACAACCCCCCTCGTCCCTGGGTGCCAGGGAGGAGGGTCTCTCCTGCCCTTAGATGAGCCTCTCCTCCAGGCTCCACACTTTCCCCTGGCATCTTGTTCCGCGTTTTCCCTGTAGACTCACCTTCTCCTTTGTCTATTGACTCTGCCAAGCTTCTACAGGAGCAGCCTAGGTTCTCTTCCATTTTTAAACAAACACATGCCGGAAGTGAGCATTCCGGCCACAAGCTTCCTTGAGCCCCGAGGGCCCTCAAAGATCTCTCCTTCTTTGATGATAAATCTTTACTTGCTGTCTAACCAAAGCATCTCCCAGCCTCTGTTCAACCCACCAGCTTGGTTTTAGCTCTTTTTCCTCCGTTGAAGTTCCCTCTGGATGGTGACCTGTTCACTGATCCATGGCCACATCCCAGCCCTCATCTTCGAAGTCTTCCTTCTCCCTCCGGGAAGCTCTCTCCAAACTTCTATGGCACCAGTGTCTCCCAATTCCCTTCCAACCTCACCGCTGCTCCTTCAGCTTCTTACAGAATCTGTCTCCTCTGCTGCTCCTTGGAAATTGGGCGTCCTCTGCACCATCGTCTTCCATCTGTCTTCTCACTCCCCCTCTCCCAGACAGTCTGACCTGTGCCAGTGACTCTAACTGCCCCTTTCTTGCCACTAACCCCTCAATGTCTAACCCAGATCTCTGATGCCACTCCCCTGCCACCGCCAGACACCAGCCCAGTGTGTCTCATGGGCACTGGGCAGCGAGAGCCAGACCCATTTCACCTTGGCCCTCCTGGGGGCTCTCTGGGGTGGTTCCCCCAGGGCCTGTGCCTGAGGGTCCTGGAGAGGACATCTGTCTTTGATCAGCTGCCGTCTGTCTTCCTTTCCTCACAAACACTCTACCTTGTCTACGTTGCTTTATTTATTTTTAATAGTAGTGTATATCTGTTAATCCCAAACTCCTAATTCATCCCTCCGCACCACTTTCCCGTTTGTGCCTTGCTTTTGAGGAATGATCCAACCATCCACTCCACAAATATTTATTGATTTGGGCATTATCCTACGCCGTGCTTCTTAACCTTGGCAGCATATTGAAAGTATCCTGAGACTTAAAGAATCCTGATGCCCGAGTCCCACCCCTAGAGATTCTGACTGAATTGTTCTGGGATGAGTCCTGCATAGTGAGATTTTAAACGCTCCTCAGGTGACACCAACGTGCAGCCAAGGGTGAGGACCAGTGTCCTAGGTGATGCGGATACAGCTGTGAGCCACGCTGTTCTCTTGGAGCGAAGAATTGTGTGTGTGTGTATGTGTGTGTGTAGGAACAGGTGGTAAATAAACAATTAAAACAGGACAAATACCAGCTGGCGATAGTACCACTCAGAGAATGCAGGTTGGATGGTGGCCACTTCAGTGCTGTGGAAAGATGTGGGGGGAAAGCGCTGAGCCAGTGGGGAGGGTTCCTGGCCTGGGTGGGCAGCTCTGAGCCCAGAGACCTCACTCTTGGGCCAGATTCTCAGGACAGCTCTTTGCATCTCCTCAGCCAAAGTCTACATGGGTGTGAAACAGGAGATCGCTGAGACGCGGATACCTGCCCTCAACGCCTACATGAAGGTAACAGTGGTGCCAGACCACGTGGCAATGAGGAGGGCATGGGGTGCTACAGACACGGAGGGCCCAGGTACCATCCCTGGGCCTTGGATGGATGCCCTTGTTTATTCCCCAACCTGTAAACTGTTGGCATCCTTAGGAGACAGGAGCACAAAGGAAGGAGCATCATAAGGGCAGAAACCAGGCTGGTCAGGAAAGGCCTTTCACCAATTAGAGCTGTGCAAAAAAGGGATAATGTGCCTCACGAGGTAGTGAGCACCCCGTCACTAGAGGCATACAAGCCGTGATTGATGGCAACTTCAGGAAACTGGGGAGGGAAGCTTTCTTCATAGCCCAGAGTCATCCTCGCAGACTCCTCTCCCTCCTCTTCTACTCTTACGGAAAAAGAGCACCGCGCTAGGAGTCTCTTTAGTCTTTGCTCTGACATTGACTGGGTGACTTAGGGCTAATTGCTTATTCTGTCTAGGCTTTGGTTTTCTCCCCTGTGAAACAGGGCAGTGCTCCCAGCTCTCTGGTCTCACAGGAGGGGAGTGATGTTGGGATTTATTGAGAAAAGGACAGGAAAGTGCTTTGTAAACTGTGAACCTGCTTTCAGAATGTGAGAGATTATGACTCCGAGTGGAGTGAGGGAGCAGGAGGAGAGCAGAAGAGGTGGGCGGAGGGAGGAGGTGGCTGCAGGAATCCTGGGCTCTGGGCTGAGAAGAGGTAGGATGGGAAGGCTTGTGGGCTCCAGCATTGGCGGCATCTCCCCTCCAGGGGGCGCTGTGACAGTGGCTCCTGCAGGGTGGCTGGAGGCTCCACTCTCCTCCAGCCGGTCTGGAGAGGGAAGTGGGTGCTGGTGGGAGGGAGGAGGGGCTGTGGAGCTGGAGCTTTTTATTCCACACCTGGTCTTAGCAACCAGCAACCTGGTGGATCCCGAATCTGCCTGTCTGTGTATGGGTGGGTTTCTCGAAGCCCAGAGGTCAATCAGTGCAGGAATCTGCTATGGTAACCCAACCCTGGGCTTGAAACATTCAGAGACGGGGAGCTCACCCCTGACCCAGGCCACTTGTCCATTGTTCGACAGCTATTAGGAAAGCCTGACTCCCTGTAATTTCTACCCACTGGTCTCACCTCTGTCCTCACGAAGAATATGGCTGCTGTGGTAATGACAATTGCTGGAACTATGGGGAGTGCTCTGACAAGCAACCAGGAGGTTCTTGATACGCATTTGTTGGATAAATGGATAGGCTTACTTAATTCCCTCAGTAGCTTGTGAGTTCAATACTCTGATCCCTATTTTAAAATGAGCGAATGGAGGCACCGAGAGGGAGAGTCACTCACTCAGTGTCACAGAGCAGTTAGGATGGGATTTGAACCCACATCTCTGGGACTCCAAGATTGTGCTCTTGGCCACTGTTCTGGGTTGCAATAAAAGTGACAGCAGCAATGATAATATCCAGCCTGGATGGGACCCTTGCTGGGTGCCAGACGCTGTGCTAAGTGCTGTGCACGTATTTAATTTAATCCTTACACAATCCCACGAAGGAGATACTATCATCCCCATTTTATTAACGAGCATACAGAAGCACATTTGCTCAGGGTCTCCCAGCAGGTGAGCGGCAGAGCTGGGATTCTATGCCGGGCACAGCCTGGCTCTGTCTGTGCCTTTAAATCCACCTTTGGGCTGCACCGCCCCTCCTCCTCTGCCCATAGGACAGACATGTTTCTTCCAGGCTCTGCATTTCCAGTTCCTCTGGGATGGAGTTCCCAGCCCCTCCCCATCCTGCTGTTCCTGTGGGATTCTCTGAGGGGATCTGAGTGCCTCTGGAGCTGTAGCCCCCAAAGCCAACCACGGGGCTCCTGGGGACCTGTGTAGTGGGCAGCCTGGGGGGACTGACCCTACCAGGTTCTGGGTATCTTTGTCCTCACAGCCTGAGGATTTTGCATCGTGGTAGGTATAACCAGCATCACACCAAGAGTCCTGACCCCACTGCCTCCTGGCTCTGCCAAGCAGCCCAGGCACCTTCTCACTCTGAGCCGCAGTTTCCCCAAGTGTGACATGAGATAAAGTATCAGGAAGTGGCTTTAGGCTGTAATACCACCAATTATTGTTAACTTGATTTATTTAGGGGAGCCCTCCTTCACTATTGTCTCCTTTTGACCTCAGGGATGGGCCTTGGTGGCAGATGGCTCAGGATGGCCAACTCTGTCACTTGCTAGGCTGTGTGGCCCTGGCAGGTCCCCTCACCTCTCTGGCCCTCACTCCTAGGTTATTGTCAGATGGAGCGAGGTCACACAGTGACGCTCAGTGCAGGGCGTAGACAGCCACCACCACATCACGTTACCCATCATCACCTTACTGTCATGTCTGGAGGCCTTTGCGTCTTTTTCTAAATGAACTGTTCTTAAGCAAGTTGGGTCCCTCCTGACCTTGAACCCAGGGGCAAGTCTTGTGAAATGTTACCATCATTTCATTGAGGGTTGAAAATATGTCTAGTTTCTGTGATCAGGCAGAGAAGCATTAGTAGAGAGGCGGCGACCAGTTTGGGGCAAGGGGATGGAGCAGCTGGACTGGGATGTCGGGACCTTTCTGCTGACCACCCCACATGCGCTGCCTCCTCCCCAAACGCAGCACCTCCTCAGCCTGCCCATCTGGGTGCTGATGGATGAGGATGTCCGGATCTTCTTCTACCAGTCACCGTACGACTCGGAGCAGGTGCCCCAGGCTCTCCGCCGGCTCCGCCCACGCACCCGGAAAGTGTAAGTGACCAGTCCCTGCGTTCCTGCCGGCCAGAGCCCTGGACCACTTGCCCCTAACCAGTGCTCTGTCCCAGAGGTCCTTGCTGCTAAGGCGCTTCTTTTCCCTGGAAGAAGAGAAGGAACAGAGACCAGGTCTATCCCTGAGCACTACAGGGTGGTTTGGCTTGTTAGGTGAGCTTGAACAAGCGTTGGTCCTACAGGGACAGACAGTGCGTGTGTTTTGATATGTGACAGTAAGAACGGGAGGACAGGCCTGGACCAATGATGGGGAGAGTTTGGTGCCACAGCAACCACTGGGGATGGCCTAAGGACTCAGTGCCTGGAGAGAGTAGGGAGTGGGGAAGAGGTTGGGAGCCACTTTGTCTGCAAACAGTCCTCCCAGCATCTCTGGGAATGCCTCATCCCTGGTGAGTTTTAGTTCCATGGGGCTGCTGTGGCTCCTAGTGTATCATGCTGACCCCTAGGGGATGCTGCTGCTCACTCCCTTATTCCAAAGAGCCCGCCACTCCCTCCAGCCCCCTCCTAAACAAGAAAAAAAATAATCGAAAATCCAAGCCACTGAAATAGAGCTGAGCTTCCAAATGTGAGGCTGCTCAGAATTCCAGGTACAGCGCTCCCGAGCCCCGCCCTCCAGCCAAGCCCCTCCCTCCTTCCTCCTGCCAGGGTCTCTGAGTGTCCTTGCCCTTGTGGTGCCTGGCTATTTCCCCTCTGCACCCAGGCAGGCGTGGCCTGAATTCCAGCCGTGCCTCACAGCAGGACTGGCTCCTGGAGCAGAGCAGGGCACTTCTTGAAGCCCATTTCCTCAGCTGAAAAATTAAGAGGTCTGATGTGGGGAGTAATAAGAAAGAGTCGGCAAGCTACAGAACTAAACAAGTGTGTCTCCCCATCCCCGCCTCCTTCCTGAGCCTCTGATTCGTGGTCCACAAAGCAGGGATACAATCCCTCGTCCAGGGCCGTGAGAACGAGGGGAAGTGTGCTGGCCAGAGAAGTAAGTGTAGCTGCATTTTTTCCTTTTTTTTTTTTTTGAGTATAGTTGATTTGCAGTATTGTGTTAGTTTCAAGTGTACAGTAAGGTGATTCAGTTATACATGTATATACTTTTTTTCCAGATTCTTTTCCGTTATAGGTTATTGCAAGATAGTGAATCAAGTTCCCTGTGCTGTACAGTAAACCCTTGCTTGTCTATTTTACACATAGCAGTGTGTATCTGTTAATCCCACATAGCTGCCTCTTTAATACCTTCTCCTTTCCTCACCTTTCCTGCTGCTGCTGAGGGCCTCCTCTGGGCACAAAAGCAGGGAGTGGACCCTGGGGGGCACCAGGAGGGATGACAAGCCTCTCTTCTCTCTCCACAGAAAGACTGAGTCCCCACAAGGTGCCGGCTTTGACCGCATGGCAGCTCCACGAGCGGAGGTACCCCCGCTGGGCCAGGCCCTCCCACAGCACCCCTGGGCTGCAGCCTGGCTCCACCTTTCAGCCACTGAACCCTTCCTGCTGGCGCCTGCCGTGTGCCTAGGATGGGGCTGGGTACCGGAGGGAGGAATGACCCACAGCTTCAGCCTTGGACACCTGAGGCCCCCAGCCACCTGAGCGGAGGGGATGTGACGGGCACAAGACTAGAGCAGAGGGGAATACATCCATCAGTTATTCATTCCATAAGTTCTGGGTTAGCCCCGCGTTGGGGACTGAAGCCTCAGAGGTGACTCAGACAAGGTCTTGTCCTCAAGGGGCTCAAAGCTCCCCAGGGATGCAGACTTAGAAATGGATTTTTAAAAGTAGTGTGATCAGTGCCCTGGGAGTTATGGGGGCACTGGAGTCCCCAGTGAGGCCTGGGGCCCAGGGAAGTTGCCTGATCCAGAGAGTTTAGACCCTTCTCTCTCATGCTCATCCCAACAGGAAGAAGCACCCATTCTAGAGTCAGGGAGAACTGGGTTCTACATGCAGCTCCTCCACTAACAAATAGAGTGGCCTCAGACAAGTCACTCATCCTCCCTGAGCCTCAGTTTCTTCACCTGTTAAATGAGACACTGAAGTATGTAAAAAACTTCTTTAGGAACTCAGTGAATGTTTCCTCCTTCTTTCCTTACTCTGCTTTTCTCCCCAGGCCCTGTTTGACTTTACCGGGAACAGCAAACTAGAGCTGAATTTCAAAGTTGGAGATGTGATCTTCCTTCGCAGTCGGATCAATAAAGACTGGCTGGAGGTAAGGCTGGAGGTGAGGAAGGAGATGAGGATGGAAATGAGGTTGAAGGTGGGGATGGAGGGTAAAGGGAGAATGGAGGCAAGGATGGAGGTGAGGTTGAAGGTAAAGATGAAGGTGAGGATGGAGGCAAGTTTGGAGCTGAGGATGGAATTGAGGCTGGAGGTAAGTTGGAAATGAGGTCGCTTTGAGTCTGGTGGGGAATCAGAGAATGAGGAGGGATCTGAGAAGGTCCCAGGGAAGAGATCTTATTCAAAGACAGCCCTGGAGATCTGGGCAGGTGGATGGGGGAAGCCTGAGAAAATACAGTTGTGTGTGGCTGGTGCAGAAGATTCTGGAGCCTTTGGTGCTGACCCCAACAAACGGTTGTTTTGGGCAAGCCAGTTATCCTTCCGAGTTTAATTTCTTGGTCTTAATCTCCTGTGACAGGGAATCTCAGCCTGTTCACTATTGGCATGTGGGGCCAGGCGGTTCTCTGCTGCAGGGCTGCCCTAAGCGTCCCAGGATGTTTAGCGGCATCCTTGGCCTCCATCCACTAGATGCCAGTAGCACCCCTCCAGCTGCACCAGTCAAACGTGTCCCCAGGCATTTGGCCCTGAGGGGCAAAATCACGCCCAGCTGGGAAACGCCATCTGCCGTCTGGGGTAATGTTCCTTGCCTTGCGGGCAGCGAGTGAAGAGAGTGAGGAAGAGCTTGCCTCTGGAGTCTGGCGTCACATCCTCGCTGTTTTTAGCTGGCTCTGCGACATTGGGTCCCTTGCTCAACCCCGTGGTTTCCTTTCCCGTAAATGGAGATTACACTGGCTGTTTCTTAATAGCTTTCCAGGAAGGGTTAAAGGAGGCGCAGCTATTCAGGGCTCAGCCCGCAGAGAGCTTGGATGTGAGGTGTCCGGCCGGTGCCGGGGCCCCTGGGGGAGTTTAATGAGGCTCTGAAGCCAGAACCTGTCTTGGTCATGCTTTGTCACTGCACATCCCTGCGCAGCCAGCGTGGCCCATACAAGGGCTCATGACTGGAGACGGGGGGAAGGGCACCGCGTGGGAAGCCCTGGCCTGGTGCCAGCCTTTTGGATTAAGTCCAGTTGTTATTAAAGATCTCCTTCTCTCAGGGTTCCTGAGCGGGTGTCTGAAGGAGGTTGTGGGTCAGGTCCTGAGGCAGGGCCAGCGCCCAGGGGTCCTGGGACCACTGAGGGGAGGGGAGGGTCCCTGGTGTCCAGGGGCTGGAGAGCAGCGAGGACCCAACGTGTGTCTCACCAACTTGGCAGTTTTGATTTTATCTTAGTCCTGGAGCTCCGTCTCAGGCACTCAACAGCCCTAAGAGCTTCCTGGGGGTATTGCTGGGGCATTCTCCAGAAACAGGAAACGTTTGTTGACTTGTTTTCTAGAAAGTTCTATGTATCAGTATGCTGGCCAACTCCTGGCCTCAGACTGAGGGGAGGGTTGGGGAGGAGCGAGGATATACTATTTCAGCCTCAGTATATCCATCTGTAAAAGGGGATGTAAACAATGTGTCTCTCCATAGGATCGAGATGATTAAGAGAATGTGGGACAGGACTTTAGAAGAGAGGCCTGGCTGGAGGGAGATTTCTGGCTTTTTGGTCTAGAGCAGGTGGTATCCATGGAATGAATGAATGAATGAATGGGCCCCACCCTTTCCCGCATTTTATTTTTCTCCTGAACACCTACCACACTCTGACTCACCACAAAGTTCACCCGTTTATCTCTGCACTGTCTGTCACCCTCCCGCATAGTGGAAGCTCCAGAAGGAAAGGCAGGGACTTTGATCTATTCTGAGTGCCCAGAGCCTGCCCCAGAGCTGGTGCTCAAGAATGAATGAATGACTGAGTGCGTGGTTAAATGAATGAGATAAAAGCAGCTTTCTGGATAAGTTCAGGTCTTGACCTGTTCTAAAATGGATAGCTCGGGATGAACAGCTTACTGACCTTGCCCACTTTTTCTCCTCCCTCTGCATAAGGGAACCCAGACCTCATCTGTCTTTCCCCATCATTATAAAGGGGCCAGGGTCCCGAGGCATGGCCCCGCTGCCTCTCCTGGCCCCGACAGGGTAATGCCTTCTTTCCCTCTCAGGGCACTGTCCGGGGAACTACAGGCATCTTCCCAGTGTCCTTCGTGAAAATCCTCAAGGACTTCCCAGAGGAGGAAGATCTCACCAACTGGCTGCGCTGCTACTACTATGAGGACACCATCAGCACCATCAAGTTCGTGGCCTGCTGGGAGGGAGGGACCTGTCCTCCCCGCCTGCCCATCCCCACTCTCACCTCTATATCACACTCCAGGTTCCAAGACCCAAACCAGATCGCATGCCCCCACCCCTACCAAACACACACACTTAAAAGCCTGCAGTGGTTCCCACCGCCCTCCAGACAAGCCATACCACTGTAAAGATGTCAAGGTTCCGTGTAGCATGGCCAGCCTCGTCCTGTGTCCCCCTTCTGGCCTGCTGCGTCCTCACCTGGGCCTGTTGTCCCCTTAGGGACATCGCGGTGGAGGAAGACCTCAGTAGCACCCCACTTTACAAGGATTTGCTGGAGCTCATGAGGTGAGGGGCTGGGGCGGGAGGAGGGCGGGAGGGCACCAGAAACCCCGGAGAAGAGAACAGAGGGAGGAACACAGCGCATTCAGGTGCTGGGTGCTTTACATCTATTTTGCCTTCTTGTTTTATCCACAGCCCAGCCCTGCAGGATGGGTATCTCCTCCTTGTATTAGATGAGTGGGGGGACCGCCGAGAGGTGAAGGGGCTTAGACGGGGTCACACAGTTTGTGAGCCTGAACTTGCAGCTAGAGCTAAAGTCTTTCTAGATCAAAACGTTGGACTTAGGCCCTCCACCACCAGGCAACTCCCACCTCCCAGGATTCAGTTTAGTTACGGGCAGTGATTTTACAGAATGGAAATAGCATTGTTACATTTCTGACAATGAAAAGAATACCTAGTCATTATAGTTTAAAAAGGAAGGGAGGGGTCTGAAATCACAGAAGGGTATAAAGAAGATAGAGAATTCTCCTCCTTTCGTTAGCTGATGTGCATGTAGATTTTTTCAATGCACACCCCACCCCTCCCCGACCCCACAGCCCCATAAATCTTACTTTCGTTGGGTTCACGACATCATTCTGTGGATGCTCCGTAACTAACGCAGCCAGCCTCTTCTGTTGGCCATCTAAGTCATCTTCCACTTTTTTACTGCTGTGAACAATGTCGTGATTCACGTATTTGCTGACTTCCCTGATTGCTTGTCTGGAAGTGAAATTTTGAGATCAAGCTGTTTGCAAGTCTGACAGGCTGCTGACCCATTTTGTCAAATTACCTAAGAAAAGGCCTGATGGCTTTTCACTGTCACCAGAATGCCCATCTACCTGCAGCCCACATCGGACAGTTCCAGTCCTTAAGGAGTTCTGCTCCAGAGCCACACTCGGGGCTCTCCCAGGGGCTTTATTCTGCTCTACTCTGCGCCCAGCAAATCCCGCTCCTCTTCCCCACAACAGTCCTTGAATCTTCATCACATTTAGACACAAGGCATTTCAGGCTGTGCCACTAATTTCTTGTGAAAGTCCTGTTCTCCCCTGCAGGTCTCAGTGTCCCCATCTGTACAATGGGAGGTTGGACCACTCAGATGATAGGGCCGGTGTCAAGCCCTGACCTCTTCCAGATTCTTGGATCCCGGCCCTAAAACCCTCTCCGCCCCCTCTCCCTTAGGTCACTCTTTGGCCTAAGGCTGAGGGGCCTTTCCTGAACCCTGATCTCTCCCACTCAGGCGGGAGTTCCAGAGAGAAGACATCGCCCTCAATTACCAGGATGCTGACGGGGATCTGGTTCGGCTGCTGTCAGACGAGGACGTGCAGCTCATGGTGAGGCAGGCCCAAAGTCTCCCCTCCCAGAAGCGCCTCTTCCCCTGGAAGCTGCACATCACCCAGAAGGACGACTACAAGGTCTACAACACGGTCCCCTGAGCTGACCGTGTTCCCCGGGCAGTGCGGGGGCAAAGAGCCCTTGGAGGGGATTCAGACCAGTAAAGACTGGGAACACGGACAGACTTCCTGGTTTGGACTCAGATGGACCTGCTGGCCTTGGCTTGTATTGTCTCCACATTTGGTCTCTTGATTAAATAAACCATTTTATGTCAAAGGGCCAGACGGGGGAAGATAGTATCCTTTGAGGGAAGAGAGGCGAGGAAGTAAAATACCCATTAATGAGCATCGATTAGGGGTTGTTTAGATACAGACGAGGGGCGGGGGTGGTGCTGGCTTTGGGCCTCTAATCCAGCCACCCCAGACCCTCGCCCGGTCCACATGTATGGAGAAACCCAGCGACTCTCTTTTGCAGCCTTTTCTGGCACTGGCTATTGGCCTCAAGGAAGTCATCCTCCCCCAGGTGCCCTCAGGGTCAGGCCAATGCCAGGCCCTCTGCGTGACCAGGGTCAGAGTCTTCCTCCGCCCTATTATATCTGCTGTTCTGCAGAGGGGGCAGAGACCTGGGTCCTGGTGACTGCGGTCTCCTCTGTAAGCAGGGGGTGAGGGAAGGGCGGATGCTGGCCCCACCCGGGAGGAAGAGGAGGCAGAATGATGGGTCTCCCTCTGTGAGCTGAAGCTGTTCTCTCCTAACCAGCCAAAATGTCAACAGGTGTCACCTCCAGAATGGTGACATAAGGAGCCTGGTGGACCCTCTCTCCAATGAAACACCATTTAACTGATGAAAAATGCTTAAAGCCAACCATTTAAAGTCTCTGGAAATTGTTCTGAGGGCATACAGCAAATGGAGAAGCGTTTATTCTACGAAATCTCCTAAATCCCAGTAAGAACAATGAGTCTGTGGCATTTGAGCCTCCATGTGCTCCCATCCCCTCCCCACCCCCGGCTCCACGTGATGGAAATGCTACTCGGGATGCGATACTCTAGGTGGACACAGCCAAGAAGATGGGGGCTCCCTCTCCCCTCAGCCCCCTGTCTTTTGCCATTTCACCCTAGAAAGGGCTGGCTGCCAGTGCCTCTCAACCCCTCGGCCCTGTGTTGTGGAAATGCCATTCCAGGCCATCACAGCTCCTGACATGGCGTGCCAGGGCCACCATGGCAAAGTACCACAGACCGGTGGCTCACACAACAGAAATTTATTGTCACACAGCTCTGGAGGCTGGAAGGCTGATATCAAGGTGTCAGGAGGGCCAGGCTTCCAGTGAAGCCTGTTGGGAAATCCTTCTCTGCCTCTTCCCAGCTGCCAGTAGTTTCTCAGCATTCTGTGGCTTTCCTTAGCTTGTGGTGCCTCGCTCCAATCCTCTGTCTTCATGTGATGTTCTCCCTGCCTGTGTCTCTTCACATTGTTTTCCCTCTGTGAGCGTCTCTGTGTCCAGCTGTTCCCTTTTTAGGAGGACACCAGTCATACTGGATTACGGCCACCCTAATCATTTCATTGTGACTTGATAGCCTCTACACAGACCCTATTTCCATGAAAGGTCACATTCTGAGTTACTGGGGGTTCAGACTCCAACATGTCTTTTGGGAAAGCACAGTTCAACATGTAAGAACCCACTAGAACATTTGTTTAAGAAACATTAAACAGAAATAGACCATCCTACTCCCCTCCCCCCTGCCAAAAAAAACCCCATGATCAGAGCTGGGACCAGAACCCACAGCCCTTGGGAGGTTGTTCTGCAACGCAGAGGCAGTGCTGCTGTTAGAATGCTGAGTCTCAGGGAGGCAAGATGGGGAGGCTGGACCAGGGGCTGTTGTGTTGGGTCAAGGCCTGAGGGTACAGGTTGAGGTAATCTTGAGAGAGTGGCATCCCTGCCTCCAAGCAGAAGCAGAAGAAAATCTCCTCTGGAGTAAAGTGTCCCCAGGTTAGGCTGACAGGAGTCTCTCAGATTAAGATGAGGCAAAAGCTCATAGTCAAAAATCACTGAATCTCTGAGTGAGAATAGGCAGTGACAATAAACGATAGCTTTAGCTCCCCCAGGGACTACAGATTATTGAACTGCATGGCTAAATGTATAAAGAAATAAAGGATAAAATCATACAAATGAACGAGCTAAAGAGAATGGCCAGGCAGATTGGCAAAAGAAAGATGGATTATATATTGAACTTGTACACGTACCTATATATAGGTGTATGTGTGTGTGTACATCTGTTGAAACAGAAAATTCAGTGGATGATTTAGATAGTATATTACATACAGGTGAAGAGAAAGCTAGTGAATTGAAAGATAAAACCAAAGAAATTACTCAGAATATAGCACAGAGAGACAAGTAGTTGGAGAGTATGAAAATGGAGTTAAGAGATATGAACAATAGAATGAAATTTCTTAAAAATCAGAATCTCAGAAAGAGAAAATATAAAGAATGGCGAAGAGGCAACATTTAAATAGATGGCAGATGCACTATTTCAAAACCAATGAAAAACTTAAATCTATGGAGATAAGAAGCATGTCTGATAAGCAGGATAAATAAGAAGTGGTCACAACTTGTTACAGTATTTCAAAACCACAGAACATGGAAGCCAAAGAGAAGATCTTAAAAGCAGTCAGAGAAATTGGAAATGACTGCAAAACAACAACAATTTGAATGAGAAGTGGACTTTTCAACAGCACCAATGGCAGCCAAAGCCAATATACTTATACCTTCAGATTTTTGAGGGAAAATAACTTTCAATCTAAAATTATATGCTCAGTGAAATATCTTTCAATAATGAAGGTGAAATGAGGTCAGGTACAGATGCAAAGTGAGAATTTGCCATCAAGATACATGAACTTTAAAGTCCATGCTCCAAGAGGCAGGGCAATTGCCCTCGAGGGATAGTCTGAGATGCAAGAACAAATGATGAACAAAAATGATGGTGAACATAATTTTTGTACTTGTGTTGACTTCGCTAAACTGGAATTATATTTCCAAGAATTTCCTTCGCTGCACGGATCTAGGTTAGCGTGGGCCAGAAGAGACATTTTGCAAGAGACATTTAGATAGCAGATGTGAAGCAGCGGCCAACCTCTTTTTAGCTCAGATAAGAAATGCTGTCCATTATTGTGCAAACAAGACTGCGTGGGTAACCAGAGAAATATTTTCTGACTGGTTAACAACCACCTGGTGCCAGTGGCTTACTCAGGGCAGGCATGCTCCAGAATGGAGAAAAACACTTGCGAGATGTCATCAGCATTCCTGGAAAACTGCTCTGCACACCCCCTCCCCCTTCCTTTGATTTCTCCCCAGTGGGACTTGTGTATTACAGTCTGTGTACAATTTCTGAGCAAAAATAGACACTTTTTTTCAGACTGTGTGCACTATAATCATGGAGTCTAAGCCTCCATCACTCTCAGAAGAGTTCAGTCTTAAGAACGTCATTTACACAATTGCCAACGTTTAGAACGATGCTGAAAAATCAACATTCACAGATGCTGATGTAGGCTCTGTCTGCAGTGATGTCAGTTCTCCCCACTGACCCACAGGTAGCCACGAGTTTAATTAGAAAATACACTTCAATAAGTTTTTTGCTTTTGTTGTTTTGTTTAGAGTTTCATAAACGTATTCTTAAATTTATATTTGAAGAGTAAACGACTTGGCATAGCCAATGTACTCCTGAAGAGAATAAAGTGATGAGACATGCCCTCCAGACAGTAAGACTTATTGTAAAGCAATGGAACTGAAAATGGTATGATATTTGCACTGGGACTGACAGTTTAGCAACGGAACAGAATAGAGAGCCCAGGAATACCATGCATATATGGCATATTTTATTCTTATTTTTAATTGAAGAGTAGTCGATTTATAATATTAGTTTCAAATATACAGCAAAGCCATTCATTATACATATTTATACATATATATTTTTTCAGTTTCTTTTCCATCACAGCTCATTACAAGAAGTTGAATGTAGTTGCCTGAGCTATACAGTAGATCCTTGTTCTTTAGCTACTTTATATATAATAATGTGTAACTGTTAACTCCAAACTCCCAATCTATCCCTTCCCCATCTATCCCCCAAGTAACCACAGTTTGTTTTGTACATGGTATTTTTTTAATTGAAGTACAGTCACTTACAATGTGTCAATTTCTGGTGTACAGCACAATGTCCCTGTCATGCATATATATACATATATTCATTTTCATTTTTTTCCATTAAAGGTTATTACAAGATATTGTTTCCTGTGTTACACAAAAGAAATTTTTAAAATCTATTTTTATACACAGTGGCTTACATTTTTAAATCTCAGACTCCCGAATTTATCCCTTCTCATCCCCTTTCCCTGGTAACCATAAGATTGTTTACTACGTCTGCGAGTCTGTTTCTGTTTTGTAGATGAGTTCATAGTGTCCTTTTTTTTTTTTTTTTTAGATTCCACATATGAATAATATCATATGGTATTTTTCTTTCTCTTTCTGGCTTACTTCACTTAGAATGAAGATATCTAGGTCCATCCATGTTGCTGCAAACAGCATTATTTTATTCTTTTTATGGCTGAGTAGTATTCCATTGTATAAATATACCATAACTTCTTTATCCAGTCATCTGTTGATGGACATTTATGTTGCTTCCATGTCTTGGCTATTGTATATAGTGCTGCTATGAACATTGGGTTGTATGTATCTTTTCACATTAGAGTTCCCTCCAGATATATACCCAGAAGTGGGATTGCTGGATCATATGTACATGGCATTTGTTATATGATAGAAATTGCTTTGCAGACCGGGCGGGGAGAGGAGGGAAAAAAAATCAAAGAATAGCACTTGGGCAAATTGCTCACCTATATGGAACCCCAAACAAAGGATATTGGACCCCTAATTCAAACAACTCCCAAAGGCAGTTTTAGATGCATTAAGTTGTGGGAGGGAAAATCAAAGCTTTGAGAAGATATATAGGATATTGTCTACATAATCTTGGAGTAGGGAAGGAATTCTTAAACAAAACAAAAATAAATATTAATAAATTCGATTACATTAAACTTAGGAAGTTCCGCTCATCAAAATATGGAAGGGAAAAGATAAGCCAAAAACCAGAAGATATTTGAAAAATATATAACTTACAAAAGATTAGCATCCAGAATATATATAGAATCCCCACCTATAAAAAAGAAAAATACAGACAATTATATTTAAAATGAGAAAAAAATATGAGTGAGTATTCCACCAGAAAGGAGAAAATAAATGACCAATAAATACATGAAAAGATGCTCAGTAGTAATAAGAGGAATGCAAATTAATTGTCTCTGTGGAAATCCGTTTGCCATTATTTTGTGAAGTCGAACATCCATGTATTTTATGACCCAGCAATGAACTCTTGCATGAGACCAGGAGACAGCAGTTCTCTTTGCAATAACCCCCCACAAATGTTATCAACCCAAACACCATCCAGAGAATAGTAGGTTCATTCACTGATTATAACACAAAGGTGAAACATACATGACGACATGAATGATTTTTAGAAACATAATTAAATGAAGAAATCAAGTCTTAGAAAATATGATTCTATTTTCATAAAATTCAAAAGCTATGGACAAAAAATAGCAAACACAAAATGCAGGACAGTGGTTACTTCCGGAAGAGAGGGAGGGAGGGAGGGAAGACAGGTAGATACAAATGATTGGTGATGGGTTCTAGTACTTGGGTGTGAGTGGTGGGTTCACACCTGTTTGTTATGCTTTATAGCTTACATACGTGTTACACATATTCTTTTCTGTGCATCACTAAGCTGTTAAAGATATACTAGAGATTAGAAGTTTAGAAGCCAGTTTCTGTGGGAGATTCATAGTCTCCAGTTTTTGGAATTTTGGCTTCATTTTATGTGAATTAACCACTTAATCTATTATTATGCTAAGAGAGCTTTGGCTCCCCTCCTTGGGTCACTTTGCACCTTTTTGGGCATTAAGTGACACTGATCAGTTCTTTCTCTCCTGCTCCAAAAAGGGGCAAGAGGGGTGACATTTCCCATCTCTGTAATAATTGGAGGATGCCTGTTTTCTGAGCAGAAATGACTTCTATTCTTTGTAGCACCCAAGGCTACAATAGGCAATCCATGAATGTGACCTTAATATGTTGTCTTGAACCTCCTGGCTGAGGACGTGTTAAAAGTGGGTTTTTTCTGAAAGATAGGGTGGGATGAGGTTGTGGATGGGTGAGCCTGGCCTTGGAGAGGAAAAGCCAGGGCAGGAATCCAAGTAAACACTGTCCTGGAACTCTCTTCCCAGGCTGTAAACTTTGGGACTTTCCACCTTTGAAGTTCTGGTTAATGTTCCATTTCCCCATCAGCCAGTGCCGTAAACTTTCACAATAGCCTCAACTTGGAGGTTTTTCTTTAGGGGCAAGGAAGAATGGACAAAAGGAAGGGGATGGGGCAGATGAGAAGGGCAGGAAGTAGGAGGGGGAAGGAGAGGGAAGCAGCTGCCCTCCTGGAGCAGGCTCCAAAGAGACTGAAAGCAGGGACAGCATCTGATCCCGTGGGTGAAAACATCGGTTCTGTCTCCATCACTTCCCAGCTGGGTCACTTGGGTAAGAGACTCAATTTCCTCCTGCATCAAATGGGCTCACAATAATAGCACCTTTCTTTGTCTTACTGTGAAAATAAGGAAATATATTTTGTACATTGTTGGACACATGCACCCACCCCAAAATGCAGCCTTAATAAAAAGAAAACCACTTAAAGAGAAGTCACTAAGTTTTAACAGAAACTCTCAGCGTTTGAGCGGGGAACCATGGTCTGGCGGGGAACTAGGGCGCAGCGGAGTCTGGCTGGGGTCTGGAAGGAACCACAGACACTTCGACTGTACTTTTCTACCCCAGCCAATCCGTTCTATGAACATTCCCTCAAGGAAGGAAACTGCTCCTGTAAACATGAAACCATCCAGGGACTGTGCCTGTGATGCAGCTATTACCGTTAAGTGAACTTTCACAAACGGTGTCCCTTTCCTGTCATGCCTGTCGAGAATTCATCGGGTTTCCTGTAAGGCTAGATTGACTTTTTCCCAACCATCTGACATTAAACAGTGTACACTTGGACCCAAACAACATCTGCTGGGATGTTTGGTGATTTTGGTCCATGGCTTGTGTCCTTCCTGTTTGGAAAGCGGGTTTTTGAGATGCAATATTAGCTCTTGTGGATGCTGAAATCTCATAACCTCAGAAACCTGGGTCATTAGAATCCTGGAATCCCCATGACTGAGTCACAGAACATCTGAAGATCAGTGTGGAGTGAAGGGACAGAGTCTTCTGAAACAACAAACCAACATGGGACAGATGAGCTCAAAGTCACCCAAAAGGGACGAAACGGTTCTGCAACCTGAAGTAGAAAGTCACCTGGTGACGGCCCATCAGTGGTGCTATCTGTCCCCTGTCCCAGGGAAGGTGGAGGCTGTCTGGTAGGAGCCATTGTTAAACAGCTTTTTGCCGCATTGAAGAAGGGTGGCCCGTGTATGAAGCCAGATAAAGCCAGGTGCCCCACCTGCTTTCCTCTGAACATCTCGTCAAGGCTGTTGGGACAACAATACATTGAGAACATCTTTTTATGGTTGAGAATGTACTGTAACTGATTTAACTGATACTATCATTTAGTATTAAGTGATTTCCTATGTGTGTGCGTGCGCACACACGCTACAAAAAGCACTTCGAAGAACTTCCCAGTATAGATCCATGATATCTACGTATCTCCTTCAAATAAATTCCAAGAAGTGGACTATCTGGGAAGGGCATAAGAGTAGTTTTATTTAAGGCTGCTGATACTTACAACAAGTAGCCCCATGGGAAATTTAAAATAATTTACACGCTCACCAATAGTGTGTGAGAACTTGAGTTCCTCTTCTTTCACTGACTTTTGCCAGCACCGCGTATTACTATTCTTTTCAATCTTCGTCATTCTTATTGAAAAAATGGTACGCAGTTGCATTTTCTCGGTTAAACATTTTTTCACATTTATTAGGCATTTGCATTTCTCCCTTTGTGAATTATTGTTAATTGGCATGTTCACATTTTTCTTAGGAATTTGTAATACCACTGTTTATATTGAGATCAACTCTGTATCTGGTATGTTTTGCAAACTTCCATCCTCAGCTTATCACTTTCTGGCTGTCTCAGAAGGGCCTGGGCACGTCTTAGCACTGTGCAATTGTACAGTTTGGCTGGGTGGGGTGGGGGGCGTACTCTGCTTTTTAAACTCTGGAAGGCTTTCACTCAGGAGCTCTCAGAGAGCCAAGGGATTTCCAGATCAACTTGGCCACAGAATTCAGTGGTTTTGGAGGGGGTGGGTAGGGAAAATTTCTTTAAATTGTATCTCCTTCAGATATACAATAAGCATATAAAATATACAGGACAAAAATTGTCATTTTAAGTGTATAGTTCATTGGCATTAATTCTGAAATTCATCTTTTATTGGCTAACCCAGCCCCTTCCCAACCTACTCTCACCCATTTCCTTATTTTCCTCCTGTATCAATAACCTGCCTGTGCTGATTATTAAGCTATGGTCTCTCAGCTCCAAACCCATTCTTCTGTGCTTTGCTTTGTTGCGATGTTGGGCCTGGGACTCCTTAACCACATTTCTGCTCTGTCTGCTGGCTCCCTGTTAGTGTCTGTTAACGGGGACCCGGGAGAGAAGCTGTGAGGCAGGAAGTGGGAGAAAGGAATTGCTCCTTCCTGCCTCCTTGCAGTTCCAGTGAGCCTCACTCCGGGAACTCTGCTTCACCCTGGCCGCAGCAATTCTTTCCTATTGCAGCAGTTGAGTCCATTTTGTGCTGTTTTTAGCACTGGCAGAACCAGCTTCATTGGGCAACTCTACCCCTCACTTTCCAAGACATCAGCACCAACTGAACAGTATCCCCTCCTCAGAGGTCTCAGCCTCACCTTAATGGGGTCCTTTCACTCCATGTCTAAGTTTTTACAGTTCCAAACTCTTCCCTTTGTTCCCCCAGCCCTCGGGCTGGTAGCTATTTCCAGCAGTTGCTACATCCATGGTACCTTAGAGTTCTCTCTCTCTCTCTCTTTTTAACCTTTTAGTTACTTACTTAACAACTTTATTCTTGACATTTATGTTAAATTCTCCCTGGTCAAATAATTAGTGTAATTTCTCTCTCTGGATTTGACCTTGACTTACTTAAAGAATCAAAATAAGTTATTTCTATTTATTGCATTGTCATTGTCTGGGACTTGGAAGGTCTGGATTCCAGACCTGATTCCACCACTAATATATAAAGTGATCAGTATATAAAGTATATACTACATAAAGTAATCAAGCAAACAATCCCTTGACTTGTCCTCTCATTCTGCTCTCATCCCCTTGGATTACAAATTCTGAATCTACTCAGCTCACCTCATTTGCCTTTCCACCAAAATCCAACCTCCCCCTGCCCCATCACCCAAGACTTTCTGATGTGAGACACCCTATGTGTCCAGTCATCTCCCCCTCTCCCATGCTGATCACCTCAAGACACATGCTTACCACTTCCTCTGTTGTACTCAAGAAACTACCAATTCAAAAGAATCAAATTATGCAACAGAGACAGCAATCTAGAGATAGGACTGAAACCACAGTCTAGAGAAAAGCAGAATCTCATGTAGGACCCCAGGGAAGATGTGTCTGAAACTAGGAACAGAGTCTGAGCACTCCGAGTCATGAACAGGCCCTTGCCAATGATGAGGTGGGATGGCAGTTCCCAAGATGGGAAAGGGGGCCATGAGGGCCTTGATCTCCCTCCCTTCACTCTGTCAGCTCCATCAGTCAGTGGCAGTGTCCCAGATTCCCCATGACTGTGCAGGGTCCCAGCCTAGGCTGCCCTCTCTGAGCCCAGTACACCATACTCACTGTGCTCGACTGCTCCATCAGACTTCTGCCTTCAGAATGCCCTTGGTCAGAGGCAGCTTCATGCCTTGAGTCACATTCACGGAACCTGTTTGTCCAGGCCTTGTTCCAAGATGTCTCCCAGAGGTCCTTGCATTCTCACCTGGAATATGGCTTTTAACCCTACAGGACAGTTTTCTCAATGATGGTCTCAGTTCCTCCTTTCCCATTCACAACAGGAGGAATGAATGGGGTCACAACTGTTCCCCAGTCCTCCTTGAGATTCTGTTCTCACTTCTGGGTCCACCCTTATTTCTGAGAACCAAGGCTCATTTATGTCTGACAGTTGAATTCATACCTTCCTCTTCATGACAGATTCTCTATCTTAAAAAGCTCAAGATGATCCTCAACTTGATAAAGAATATCTACAAAAAGCTTACCACTAACATCATACTAGTGGTGAGAAACTCGAAGCTTTCCCACTAAGAGCAGGTACAAAGCAAGGATATCTCCTCTCACCACTCCTTTCTAACATTGCACTGGATATTCTAGCTTATGCAATAAGACAAGAAAAGGAAATAAAAGCTATGCAGATTGGGTAGGAAGAAATAAAACTTTGTTCACAGGTGACATGATCATCAATGTAGAAAATCAAAAGAACTGATCAAAAAAAATCTCCTGAAAATAGTAAGCAATTACAGCAAAGGTGCAAGATACAAGGTTAATATACAAAAGTCAATCACTTTCCTGTATGTCAGCAATGAGCAAGTGAAATTTCAAATTTAAAAACAGTATCATTTACATTAGCACTCCCCAAAATTAAATACTTAGGCATAAATCTAACAAAATACGTACAAGGTATATATGAGGAAAACTCTGATGAACGAAATCAAAGAACTAAATAAATGAAATGATAGTCCATGTTCATGGATAGAAAGACTCAATATCATCAAGATGTCAGTTCTTCTCAAATTGATCTATAGAGTCAATGCAATCCCAATCAAAATCCCAGGAAGTTATTTTGTGGATATCAACAAACTGATTCTAAAGTCTAATATGGAGAAGCAAAAGACAGAGAATAGTCAGTACAATATTGAAGGAGAACAAATCAGAGAACTGACACTATCCAAATTTGACTTACTATAAAAACTAGAGTAAGGGGGAGGGTATGGTTCAAGTGGTAGAGCACGTGCTTAGCGTGCATGAGGTCCAGGGTTCAATTCCCAGTACATCTGTTAAAAATAAAAAATCATTTTTTTAAAAAAAGAATCTTTAAAGCTCAAGATGGAGTCCTGCCTGTCCTGCTCACCCTACCTGCCATGACCTCGCCCCAGCTGACTTCCTAACCTTGCACCTGGTACTCCTGGGCCCCAGGCCTTGGGCTCCCTGATGACAGCCTGCCCCTCAGAACAAATCAGCTTTCCCTGTCACTGTAATCAGCCGCGGTGAGGAAGCCCTGACCCTGGGCAACTGCTGCTTGCCACTAATTTACTCGAAGCCTCTTAGCTCTGAACTCCACTACCCAGAGATCTTGTGAAACACTCAGAAGGGAGTGTGGTTTCTCACGCAGGGATTTTCTTGTATCTCATCATGCAAGGGCAGTTGTTTTATCAGTCTCTGCACAGATGAAATGCTGACAGTCTCTTATCTTTCTCATGACTCCAAACCACACAGTTGAGTTCCTGGTATCCCCTTCACTGCCTTGGCCTACCCTCGAAAAATAGCAGGTGGTTTCATGCTTGGGGGTCGGGGCCTCTTCTGCAGTTCCCCATTTTAGACTCAGGTGCCCCTGCTGGTGAGGAGATGTGTGTTGGGTGCTTCTCTGGCCTTGGAAGAGCTAGTGATCCAGGGCAAAGCTGTTGAGATGGTCCAGGGAGGGCAGTGGGAGGAGGGAATGAAGTCACTGGAACTCAAAACACAAATTCTCAGACCCCACGTGGCCACCCAGCTCCCCCTGCCAGAGAAACCGAGTCCAACCACAAGCCCTGAAAGAATGATTTCTGTGTGCAAGCCTCAGCTCTGGCCGAGAGCAACTGCCCTCGGAGGTCTCATCTCCCCCGAGACGTGCTCCTGCTTCCCATCCACCCACCCAGATATACTGAGAAACGCCTGGTGCCACCCCTCTCAGCCCCGTAGTGTTACACGATGATGTCATCCCAGACCCTGTGATCCTATCCTTTAAATGTGTCTAGAATCCTCTCAACCTTCTCTCCCCAGTATCACCACGAGAGAGTCCCAATTGGCATCATCTTCTTCCCGACGAGTTCCTGCCCAGTGGTGCCCCGGTCTCCAGCTTTCTCAGCCTGGCTGCCTGAATCACCTGTTCCAAAAGCAAATCTGATCATATCCCTCCTCTGCTCGAAATTCCTAGAGCTTCTTAGTGTCTGGAGGATAAGTCCCAAATTCTTACTGTGGCCCAACAGCATCCTCAGAACCTGAACGGTCACTGTATCTCACTCTCCTCACATCCCCTACTCTCCCTGGCTCCCCAGATATCTCATACTCTCTTAGGGAGATTGTTGGATACTCTTCCCTCCCTAACCAACTCCTGCCCACCCTTCCGGTCTCCGCTTAAATGACACTTCCTCTGGGAGCGCATCCCCAAATCTCCAGGCTAGATCAGGCAGCCATGCAATTTGCCTGCTGTAGCAGTTAAACTCTTCCTTTTACAAAGCTTCAAAAGGTCCATTGTACTTTTCCTTGTTATCTCTGTCCTGCACAGAACTTTGAGCTTCACAGAGGCAGGACCATGGCTGTTTGGTTCACAGCTCTGTTCTCAAAGCCTGCACCACATCCCAAACACTGTAGGAGCTTAATCTATTGTTGAGTTAGGGTTGCATTCATCTGCAATGATTTAATTTCTTTCACAGAATAGATGTGGAAGTGAGGGGGATTCCAGCGTTGGTTCATTGCCTTGATAATGTCAGGTCCAGTGTATGGTTCGTTCTCTTGGCTTTTCCCTCTTTCCTGTTGGTCCATGGCTGGAAGATAGCTGTGCTCCAGGCTTCAAACCCATGTTCAAGGACAGAGGAGGGGGAAGAAGGGAGGGCAAAAAGCTGTCTCCTCACAAGCCTATGTCTTTTTATTTGTGAAAAAGAGCTCTCTCCAGCAGACTACCCTTGTTGTTCTGGTTAAAACAGGTCAGATGTTCATCCTTAGGCCAATCACTGCCCAAGCAGAAGAGGTTTCCAAAACTGCTTTATTCAGTCATGACTCTTTTTTTAAAAATTGTGATTCTTTTTGTGGCTTGCAATAAAGACCCATTTTCCCTGAGCCCAAGGGATCTCCCCAACACCTGAAAAACCATGGTTCTGTTAGAAAAGAAGGTGGGGGGTGAGGAGGAATACATAAACTATTGCTGTGTATTGAATTACCCCAAAACTGAATGATTTAAAACAATAAACATTGTCTCACATAGTTTTTGAGGGTCAAAAATATGGGAGCAGCTTAGCAAGGTGGTTCTGGCTCAGAATCTCTCATGAAGTTTTAGTCAAGCTATCAGTTGGGCTGTCGTCATCTGAAGGCTGGACTGGGGCTGGAGGATCCACTTTCAAGATCCCTCCATGTTTGTTGGCAAAAGACTTCAGTTCCTTGTTATGTGGGCTTCTCCATTGCATTGCTCATGCCATGGCAGTTGGCTTCTCCAGAGTGAGTGATCTGGGCAAGAGGGTTGGGAGGGAGGGAAGGAAGAAAGGAGGAAGAGAGAGAGAGAGACCAAGAGAGAGTGAGCCATGATGGAAGATGCAGTGTCTTTCATAAATGGTATACCAACTTTTGCTCTTTTGGTCACTCAGACCAAGCCCGGCTCTATTCTACTGGTCACTATATGAATATGAATCAGGAGATGGGAATCATTGGGGTGATCTTATAGGCAGCTAACGCAAACCTGTAGAGTAGACAGCAGACCCTGGCTGCCATAGTGCATATTTGTTTAGTTGAACTGAGTTGACATGAAGGAAATGAGTTGAAATTACAAGTTCCTGTTTACAAGTTGAAGAGGAGGAAGAGGGTAAGAAGGCTTACACTAGGGGAGGGTATAGCTCAGTGGTAGAGCGTGTGCTTAGCATGGATGAGGTCCTTGGGTTCAATCCTCATTACCTCCCCACTCCCTGGGGGGGAAAGGGGGGAAAAACAGAAAAGAAAAAAGAAAGAAAGCTTACACTAATTTCATGCCTACTATATGCTAGCCATGCTGCATAGGTAATTCCATTGACTTTGTCCCAGAGCGCTGTGACAGGTAGGTGGGGACATCTCCATCATATGGATAAAAACACTAGAAGGCCAAATGTCAACATGCCTTCCCTGCATCTGACCCCATCTAAAGCCATCCTAACCCACAGCTGGCTATCCTTCCATGATACTGGATTAGTTGAGTCTGTTTGATTCTCTTTTGTGAACTTGAATGAAGAAGACTTGGTGAGAGAGTGAGGATCTGGTAGTGAGAACAGAAGCTAAAAACCACATTGTGGTGGACACCGACATAACACTGAGAACCACCCCCAGCAAGGAGGACTTATTACCCCAGGGCCTGGGGTGCTGTTGGCTCAGCTGGAAGCCCCTTAAGGGATAGCTGTGGAGTTCCACCTTGCCCAAGGTCATGCCCTTTCCCAGGGGAGTGGAGTTGGGGGGACATACAGTGACTAATGGATGCAGCATGAAGGCTTGGCTATCTTAGCCAGACTCCAGACAACTATGAAGGAACATTCTAGCTCCTATGGGATCAGCCAGAGCATTTGTGGTCCTGAATCACAGTTCAACTACTCCGTCTACTTAGTCCTTCTCCCATCCCCTCCCTTCCACAGTCTTTGATTCCAAGGTCACTCTTGAGTAAACATCCTGCATGCTAAACTGTCTCAGAGCCTACTTCCTGGGAAACCTGACCCGTAACACTCAGTGGCAGGAATGGTTCAAGACAGCAGGCACGAAGGTGAGGTTTTGGATCTGCCCAGCTGGCAGGGAGACCCCATCACTGGTGACACACAACATAAATAACACCCAGTACAAAGTAGCAGTTCAATTGTTCACACTTTCACCAGTGGCAACTTGTGATTGCAGACATTAATCTCACTCTTAAAGATCTTAAAGGATGCAGAGGTGGTGATCTGCATCATGACCCCACTTAATTCATCAGTTAATGGTCGCTGAAAAAATCACACAAATGGCAGGGGTCTACTACAAATTCTGCCAAGTAGCGGCAGCTCCAGCTGCAGCTGACATGTCAGATGGGTGTCCTTGAAAAAGTGGATGAACACGGCTTTAAGTCCATGGTATGTAGCCATTGATTTGGTGAAAGTGTTATTTTTCCATCCAATCAGAAAAGAGGATCAGAAACAGCTCACACTGGCATCAGGTGGACATAGCATACATTTACAGATTTTCTGTAGAGCTATGTTAACTCTCCCACCCTAGGTCATAAGATAAAGGACTTCTGGACTATCTGGACAGCCTGCAGAACATCACATTGACTCACTGAGTCAATGACATCATACTCATCAAAACAGATGAGGAAGAAAAGGCGACAATGTTAGAAGCTTGGATGTATCACACATACCCCAGGGGACAGGAAATAAAACTTATGAAAATTCAGGGGTTTCCACTTCAGTAGAAATTTTAAGGGTTCAGTGGTCAAGGAAGCACCGGGACATTCCACTCAGAGTAAAGGACAAAGCATTGCATCTTGCACGTTCCACCACAAAGGAGAAAACCCACTGCTGGGTGGGCTTCTGCAGAGCTCATTCTCAACCTGGGAATACTTCTCTGACCCATGTACTGGGCCACGTTAAAGGCTGCCAGAGTTGAGAGGGAGCCAGGGGTGGGAAGGGCTCTGTGACAGGGCTGAGATACTGTGAAGCAGCCCTGCCCCTTGGGCCATGTTGCTCACCAGAATCTGTGATATGAGAACATCAGTGGTGGGAAAAGATGCCACACGGTGAGATCCAGTGAGGGGACCACAACGGAGACCCTTGGAGCCCTGAGGCAAGGCTATGCCTTCTGCAGTGGAGAATTGTACACCTTTTGGAAAATAATCCTTTGCATGCCACGG
The DNA here is from genome assembly GCF_009834535.1 of Camelus ferus. Taxonomy (NCBI): domain Eukaryota; kingdom Metazoa; phylum Chordata; class Mammalia; order Artiodactyla; family Camelidae; genus Camelus; species Camelus ferus. The sequence continues at coordinate 2,916,139 of NC_045707.1, forward strand.
GGTCCTAGTAGAGACACAATGCTTGATTATGAGACACCCTATGACCACATGAGCACAAGTGGCCATCATGAATTGGGTTCTGTCCAATGCACCAAGTCATAATGTCGGGCAGGCCCACAGTATTACATCATCAGATGGAAGTGGTCCACCAGGGATCAAGCATGAACAGGATGCCTGTCTGCACTGATGCCTCTCCCTTAGCTCATGCTTAGACCGCATGCTTAGAGCTCATGCTTAGATTGCATAGGGTGGGAGGGTTCCTTAGGATAAGCTGACAGGGAGAGAAAAGGCTAAGCTTGGTTCAAATGTGGGTCAGCTGGGTGTGTGGGTGCCAGCAGAAAGGGCATGACAGTCACACGGCTGTCCCAGGTAGGAGTGGTCTTGAAAGACAGTGGCATGAAAAATCTTCCCAATGAGCAGTATGGGGCAGAGCATTTGACCATCTACTTTGTACGGAAGGGAAACTGGATCGAGGTTAGCATATATATAGACTCATGTGCAGACTGTGGTTGGGTCTACATCACAGCCCAGCTGGTGCTGCTAGCCCTACTTCCTCTCCTTCCTTCTTCCAGGTTTTGATCCCAAGAACACATCTTAATAAACACCAACGACACACTAAACTCCATCTCAGAGTCTGCCTAACAGGGAGCCCAGCCTGTGACATAGAGAGAGAAAGCAGATGACAGGGACACTGCAATGGAAGTGGCTGACAAAGTAACCAGTCCCTACAGCTACGTCAAATTCTCAGCCACCTGCAAGTCCCCAGCTACTTTCCTAGTTCTGCAAAGTTTGGGTCTGTGGGTTCCCGGGGATGCCCATCATCCCGTGTGGGGCAGAGACTGCCCATTGTCCCCCAGTGTCTGTACTTTCCTTTTCCTAATAAAAGAATGTGTGCGGGATACATAGCATAGTGGGTTGAATGATGGCTCCCCCAAAAGATATGTCCACGTCCCAACCCCCAAAACCTATGATTGTGACCTTACTTGGAAAGAGCCTTTGTAAATGTAATTAAGTTAAGGATCTTGCTATGAGACCATCCTGGATTATCCAAGTGACCTCTAAACCCAATGACAAGTGTCTTCATAAGAAGAAGGCAGAAGGTAGACACAGAGAGAAGGAGGGAAGACCATATGAAGACAGAGGCAGAGATTAGAGTTTTACAGCCATGAGCCACAGAATGCTTGGAGCCACTAGGAGCTGGAAAAAACAAGGATGGATCCTCCTGAGACCCTCCAGAGGGAGCACAGCCCTAGGACATGACAATTTTGGACTTTGGCTCCTGAAACTGTCAGAGGAAAGAAAGATTTCTGTTGCCTTAAGCCACTAAGTTTGCGCTAATTTGTTACTGCAGCTCCAAGAACTGATATACACGGTTTTTGTGAATAAAGACTGAGTTTCCCAGTTTCCCTCGCAGCTGAGTGTGTCCATAGGGCAAAGCCCCATCCGTGGGAATAGGCGAGGTGATGTGTGCCTCTCCCAAGCTCTGCTTCTATTGGATGAGGCAACTTTGAGACTCTTAGAATCCAGGAAGAGGACAAAACACACCTGCAGAGGGATGCTCCCAGGAAGAGCAGTAAACCAGCTCTTCCCAAATTTGTGTCCAAGACCAAGCTCTCACCAGTCTGAAGTGTAATGAGGAAAATTCAAACAATTGTATTTAGTTTATAAGACTATTATTTATTCTGAGATTGTATCTTTTCCTTTAAAATATACCAACATTCTTTCTCTGGTGAAGTCAACAATGGTAGATGGTGTGGTGTCTGGTTTTGACATTTTTATCCCATAGTTTCTTTATTTACAGAACATTCTAGGAAGGGAACTAGAAGAAAGATTAGCATCCCCAATGGAAGAATTGGTAATTGGTGGCAAGTTACATGAGCAGTCTTGAAAAAAAAAGAACTGACTGACCTACAGTGGCTTTTCAAGATATCTTTACTCACTCAGCACCATCTCTCCACCCAAATGTTGGCAACACTACGGTGGTCACTATAATAATTTGGGGGAAACTGGGGTGGGAAATATTATCAATGTGTGACTTTGCAAAGTCTGAGACCTTTGAGGTGGAGCACAACGTAGGGCAGATGTCAAGGGCCCAACACCATCTTATTCAAAGAATTCATGGCTTATGTTTCTGTGAGGATTAAAGATGGAGCAAGATGTCTGGGTGTGGAATTCAGAAGGCTTCATGGAGAAATGAAATGAATTTGAAATGGGTTTTTAAGGAAGAATAGAATTTATATTTTTTGTAAATATTTTGAATAGGTAATACAATCAAAAATTAAAATGTATAAAACGATATTCAATGAAGGTTCTCACTTGATCCCATTACAGTCTCCCTCCCACCCAAGGTGATCCTTAAAAGTTGAGGTTTATGGTAATTTTTAAATTATAAAAGTAGTGCATCTCCACAGTAAAAATTTGGAAAAGTCCATCTAGTTAATATCTTTCTACCTCTCTTCCCCTCTACCCACCTCCCTACTCATTCCATTTTCCCTTGGAGGGGAGAGAGATTTTGTTTCATGTCTGTTTTGGAGATGTGGGAACCCTGGAGTATTATGCATGCCTCCACATGACACTACCGTGGCCACAAGGTCATGCTGGCTCCCAAGGTTCAGAAGGTGAATTTGCAACCCAGTGCTCTCTCCTTCCAGGGAGGAAAGCCTGGGAAAAGGGGGGCTATCTGGGATCATATCGAAGTGAATGGCAGGCTTATGATGCTGCCAACTTGCGAAGTCCTATCCAGGTTCTCAGCTGGACGTATTAAGTGATCAAGGAAAAGATGCCAAATTCCTTTCAGACCCACAGTTACTTCCTCGTAACTTCTTGGCTGCCAGTACAGAACTGAAAATTCCTGTTGTTTTTAGATTGCAAAAGGATGATAATCACAGATCACAACTACTATCTCATCACAGTGTTTATTACTGATCAGCTCAGACATTATGCAAAATAGCTGAGTGCATGAAAAACTTCAGATGCTAGAATCTCTTCAGGATTATAAAAGTAATAACACAGAATTTCAGGGAAATTTTTTCAAAACATTCAAGTTAAAAAATGGTGTCCCTTCAAATGAACTTATCTACAAAAGAGAAACAGACTCACAGACATAGAGAACAAACTTATGGTTACCAGGGGGTCAAGGGGGTGGGAAGGGATAAACTGGGAATTCGAAAATTCCACCTCTTGGGGAGTGATGGAAATGTTAGCTATCTTGATTGTGGTGGTGGTTTCATGGGTGTACACATCTATCAAAATTCATCAAATTGTACATCTGAAATATGCGTAGTTTACTGTATAGGAACCATGCCACAATAAAGGTATTCTTTTTAAAAAATGGTGTCCCTTAAGTGGATGCTGGCCAGCAGTAGTGCCCCACAGCACCCTTTGCACAAGGCTGTGTGGGAAGGCAGAGCTGCTGGAGGTCGGAGGCTCACAGAGGGGGTTGCATCTGAGCACTGAACACGAAATACCAAAATGTAGGGGGGAGGTATGCAGTATTGATCAAAGGCAGCAATCAATGATATAAAGCAAGAAAAAACATCAAGGAATTAAATAGGTAAATTCAGTGGTGTAGGCTAAACGGTTTAAGTTAAGGAGTTTAAGTCATTCCCTTGCTCTGCAGTCAGATCTTGGGGCAAACAAATGCGAAATGAGGCCAACAAACAAGCAGTCACTAAGGATGGGCTGATATTCTTCTGCCCTATAGAGTGAGAGACCCTGGAGCAGAGTTCCAGCCTGGCCAGATCGGGTCAGGAAACCCACTCAGGGCCTCCACAGCGGCTGCCCTGCCGGTGGTAATGGCATTACAAAGAGGAAAGTTAAACACATATGACAGAGACAGTAGTCAAGGGGAGGCACCATCTGGTCTAGGTCGTTACTCCTCAAGCTTTGATGAGCACAGACATCACCTGGAAATCTTGTTTAAAAATGTATTCTTGTTCACTGGGTCTGTAGTGAGGCCTCCCATCCTACTTTTCTGACAAAATGCCAAGAGATGCTGAGATACCACACTGTGAATTGCAAGAACCTGGTTGGCATCACCCTGTGGGAAGATCTGGGAGGGTTTGTAGAGCAAAGAAGGATGCCATGAAGGGGAAAGAATATATAGTATGTAAAATGGTGCAGTGGTGAGGGCTCGCTCAGCTGCAAGCAACTAAAAAACCACTGAAATTAACTGGGGTTTAAGACACAGTGCCTGGAGGTGGGACAGCACCATGTGAGTCAATGCAGGATCTCAACCTCATCATGAACCCATGTGCTTCCCCTCCTTCTGCTCCAACAGCTCTTTCTAATGATGGCTGGGGTGGCTTTAGATGTCACAGGCAGAGGACAATGTTCAGAGGTAGGAATGACATCTTTCCTTGCAAGGAAATGTTTCCCTTCGGGACTCGATGGTCAGATTGGGTGCAAATGCCTCTTCTTAAGCCAACCTCTGCCAAGAGGAGAATTTACCATGAGTAGCTCAGACTAGTCAAATTCTGCTGGACATAGGAATTTATCTTATATCCAAGATTTGATTATTCCAGTATCTTCGGTTCTTGGAGGTCAATATCTATTGTTTGTTGTTTCTGTTTACTCTCACCCATGGTGGCTAGTTTCCTTGTGAATATGGTTAATTATGGGCTTATGTGGCTGGATGGAGAGTCAACATGGTTTGGCCAAAAAATGGTGTCTTCTACCAACAGTCAACTAGAGCTTGGTACCTGAGATGCATTTGAGGGTCATCTGTCCCATTGTTCCTCCTGGTCAAGCTGGTGTTTGTAACAAGTCACATGGTTCCATGTCCACACTGTCACACCTGCTCCTTCTCTCAGCATGGCTGCCTGGGGGGAAGCCATGGAAAATATAAGCCCAGGAAAAGCAGAAAAGGATGTTCTTTCTTCTAATACCCTGTGTTGGGGTTCACGGTAATCTAGGCAACCTGCCTTTACCATGATTTCAGGGTTGGAAGAAAACAGACCATCACCATCAAAAATGGCCATTCACACCACAAGGAGGTCTCACTGGTGGTCCCTCTCCTTGGGCTTCACTTGTGACTATATTTCCAGGGTCTCTGCACCCCACAACAAGCCTTCTCCTATTTCTCCTCTTATCCTAGACCTTGAGCTCTAACCCAAGCCCTCCACTGCCTTCTTCCTGCTCTGCCAGGAGTCCACCAGATTCCTGAAAATTAGTGATGCTGATCAAGTTTCTGGCAGGAGGGCAGGGGCCTCACCTTCCCTAAACAACAAGGAGCCTGTAGATCTCTCCAGAGCTCAGGGCTGAAACATATTTGGGTTTCCCTGTGTGTATGTGGATGAAACTCTCTTGGGAAAGTGGCTTGAGATGAGCTGAGAGCATGGATGGGCCTTGGAAACACCATCACTTAAGGGTTGGCCAGAGAAAGAAGAGATGATAAAGGAGAAATAGAAGATAGAAAAGTGCAGTGTCCTCAGGCCATGACACAGACACGCGACAGGCACTGACTGTCCAGCAGCATCCTAGCTCTGTTTCTGCAGTGCATAAGGTGACCCTGGGCTCGGCAATGGGGAAATTGCCAGAAGCAGTGTTTATGGAGCAGATTTCCCTGGGTTGAGGAGTAGGGGTGAGGCGAGAAGTGATGGCAGTAATTATAGACAAGACTCTAGAAATGGCAAGAGTCCCCACTGCCCGCGGTGGTGGACCTGCCCATGCCGTTTAGTACTGCAACCTTCTCTCCCCTCGCCCACCCAACCCCTTTACCATGCGCTATTTGTCCCATAGCATTTATCCCCTTCCAAAATATTACCTGCCTCTGTACTTCACTAATCTATGATGCTCCTTACTGATTGTGTATCTCCCCTGCGAGACTGAAAGAGTCCCAGAGACAGAGGCCCTTGTCACTTTTGTTCGCTGATACGTCCCAAGCGCCTAGAACATAGGGTTGGCACCCAGGCGCTGTTAAAAAAAAAAAAAAAAAAAAGGTTGAATGAATGAATGAAGAGGGGAAGGACAGGTATTGAGAGCAATGCTGGGGCAAAGGGGGTTTTGTTTTTAAAGAGGCAGAAGCTTGATTATGTTTATGGCTTAGGGGACCTCTCAGTTTGAAAACAGAAGGGAGAAGTGGGAATTAATGACTCAACGTCTTAGAAATGATGAGTTTGAGAGAATACTTAGAGAAAGGGGTCTGGTTCAGGGAAGTTGTGAGTGGTGACATGTCAGGCTGCGAGGGTAGGTTCATGGAGTGTCTTAAATAACTCTGATGGGCTTGGAGTTAATGTCCTGGGTACTGGAAATCCCAGGGTCAGTGCTCTTTTTGAGCAAGTTGGTGACAGATCACTCTGGTGAACACTCGGGGTCACAGTGTTGCAGTGTCTCAGGAGACACCATTCACAATTCCATAGAGCACAATGGGAATGGTGCTTTCTGGAGTTGTGCAATATGGCAGCCCTGTGAGGAAGGGCTGGTGCTGAGAGGGGGTGCAAGCTAGGACTACTGGATAGGAAACTCTTGGGAGACATAAAAAGACTTGCTAGGGGATGGCAGAGGGACAAGTAGAAAGTCACAAAAGGCTGAGGTTTTGCCAGAACAGAATCAACACAAAGTCGGATCTACTAGCAGGTGGGAAGGTAAGAAGTTTCAGAAAATACTGAATATAAACTGTTTATGGAAAGACCTTCAGGACAGGGGCTGGCTGTGCTGAGGAGATAATGAACTGGGGTTTTGGTAGTTGCAGTTGCTCAAGAAAAAAGAAGGAAGTCACTTAGATATCATACAATGTTTTGTTAAAAGTATGATTGTAGATAAATCCCCAGACAAGACCCGTAAAGGGAATTTAGCACTTACCCAAAAAAGGATGATTCGAAGAGTCTGTGACCTTTGAGACTGATGCAGGGAGGCCGCCTGTGTCCCACTGAGATCATCTTCTGGTACATTTACCTTTCTTATTTGATTCAATCCCATCCTGTCCGCTCCATTCAGTTCAACTACATCCTAGTCCCTTCAGTAGACGTTAACTGTCTACAAGTCCTTGGCATCAGAGAGAAGAAAGAAATGGTATGGTCCCCTGCTCCTGACAAGCTGTCAGGCTAACACAGGACAGAGAAATGCAGGCAACTATAATAAATTGTGGACAGTGCTAAGATGAAGGTTCTGCAGGGGACTGGGGGAGGGCAGAGGCAGGAGAAGGTGGGAAAGTGAAGGCTCCTCCTCTCGCTCAGTTTCCTATGGATTTGGAGCAATGTTGAGCTCTGCTTGGTCACCTTTCTCCCCAAAGTCCCAGGAGCTGGAGTGTGCAGTGGGAGGAAAGGGTACAGAAAGCTCAGGATTTCACATTTGCTCCTGGGATCCCTTACTGTGCTCAGAGCCATCAGAGGTAGCATTGACCTCAACTCAGCCTCTAACCAGCTGTGACCTTGGGGTGCTGACTCTGAGCCTGGAAGTGGGGATGTGGACCCAGTCCTATGTGGAGGACCTCTTGACTGCTTGGTGCCCTCCTTAGCGAGCCAGGGACAATAAGTCCGAGAGCAAAAGCCCTCACCTCTAAGAAGCCTGCCCGGAGACCCTCTTCCTCTGCCTGGTAGAGCCTCCGTAAACTCCAAGATCTCTCGCTCTGTGGGCACTTCCTCTGGGGAGCATCCTCTGACCTCCCAGGAGATGCATCTCCGGCTTCCCGGTCCTTCCACCGTGAGTGGGAAGTCCTCACAGCGCTAGGAGGGAGAGGTTCGCACATCATCCTCCCTGGACTGTGAACTTCACGCAGCCAGGCTGCGGGTTCTACTCCTCTTCATTCCCTAGCACACAGCACGTGTTCAGTGCTGACTGAATGGATGAATACAAGAATGAACGTCAAAATCTCATATCCTCCTTCACTCCACAGAGCCACCGTCACTGGCCCTGAAAGGCTTCCCCGGCCTCCCTGGGCAGAAGTCATCTCTCTTTTCCGCATACTCTCATTGGATGCTCATGTATCCAGTCTTACATTTAGGTCTTTAATCCACTTTGAGTTTATTTTTGTATATGGTGTTACAGAATGTTCTAATTTCATTCTTTTGCATGTAGCTGTCCAGTTTTCCTAGATCCATTTATTGAAGAGACTGTCTTTTCTCCATTGCATATTCTTACCCACTTTGCTGTAGATTAATTCACCGTAAGTGGGTAAGTCATCGGATGCTCTTTGAATCTCTGCTGCGGAACAGGGGCGGGCAAAGGGTTTTTTTTTTTTTTTTTTTTTTTTTTTTTTTATATATAAAGGACCAGGTAGTAAATATGGCTTTTCAGGCCACACGGTCTCTGTTACAACTCGACTTTACCATGGTAGCGCAAAAAAGGTGGAATCATCAAGACACAGCCTCTGTTTCTTTAAATCATCTTTGTAAACTGACTATACTTCAATACACACACACACACACACACACACACACACACACACACATATATATATATACAGGAAAAGAAGGAACACAGACAACCTCTGGAGACAGGTGGACCTGTATTCAAATTCAAGTTCCAGACTCCCTCCCTCCTTCTCTTCCTTTCCTATCCTTCCTAAGGGCTGCCATCACCCCTAGGTACCAAAATTGGGTGGCTCAAAGTGACCGTCATTCACTGGCTCGCAGTTCTAGAGACTTCAAGTCCAGAAGCAACGTGTGAGCAGGACCAAGCTCCCTCTGTCGGCCCTAGGGGAGACTCCTGCCTCACCTTTTACACTTTCCAGGGTTTACTGACAATCCTTGGGGCCCCTTTGCACATAGGTCATCACGACAGATATATGGCTCTCTGCCCTCTGTGCGCGTGTCTCTGTGTCCACATTTCCCTTTTATAAGCACACCTATCATATTGGATGAGGACCCACCCCAATGACCCCATTTTCACTTGATTATTTGTGAAGACCCTACTTTCAAGCTCACTCCGTAGCCCTTATTAGTATGATGTTCTTGTCAACATTTGGCAGTATTCATAGAACCTGAGATGTCATTGATTGTAAGACACAGTATTATTCTATACGCCTCTGGGTAAATAAAAACATGCCCAGTGAAGCTGACAAAGCGATTCTCCTCACTTAGCATTTTTAATTCTTATTGAAAGAGCTCTTTTAGATTTATTTAAATGTAGACCTTTTTTTTTTAATTCTATGTCACTCTATGGATTGTATAAAAGGAAAATTACAGGCAAGATGAATTGGTTGAAGTGTGCTTGAGATTTCTTCATATTTGGAAACTGGTGCTCCTGGATCATTTAATTCAAACTCTCTGTGTCTTTGCTTTTCTCCCCAACAGCATCTTTTGTACAATCGAGGGCATGGGGGATGCAGCATCGCTTATGTGAGTGCTCCACTGTCATCTGCCTCCCACCACGCATCATTCTGTGTATATTCAGACTTGATAAATGAGGAAAACGAAGGAAGGAAGAAAAGAGAGATGGAGGGAGGTTAGGAGACAGTCTGTGACTACAAATTTTCTCCCTTTCTTACACATGTATTTTCTGTCTAATCTGATTATGCCAGTGTCTTTGTTTCTTGGGAGTCAGTATCTATTGTTTGTTGTTTCTGGTTACTTTCTCCAAGGTGGCTTCTTTCCTTGTGAGTTTGGTGATTGTTGATTGTGAGCTTATAGAAGGGAAACTGAGAGCACTTTCCTGCAGAGAGATTTTTTTGAATTAATTCTTTAAATTGAAGTACAGTCCCTTTGCAATGTTGTGTCAATTTCTGGTGTGTAGCATAATGTTTCAGTCATCCATATACATACATATATTCCTTTTCATGCTCTTTTTCATTATAGGTTCCTACAAGGTATTGAATATAGTTCCCTGTGCTCTACAGTAGGAACTTGTTGTTCATCTATTTTACATACAGTAGTTAGTATCTGCAGATCTCCAATTCCAAATTTATCCCTTCCCAACCCATTTCCCCACCCCCGGGTAACCATAAGTTTATTTTCTATGTCTGTGAGTCTATTTCTGTTTTGTAAATAAGTTCATTTGTGTCGTTTTTAGAAATTTGCATTTGTTTCCGACGGGAGGCAGGAGCAGTCCTACCCTAGAATCGGCTGCAGCCTCCTCCATGGCCCTCAGTCTAAGCTGAGAATCTTGAGTTCAGCTGTCCACGTTGTTGGGAGCCCAGGGCTTCCATTCCAGTTGGTCGGAACTGCTAATCAGCACTTGAGCTGACTGCAAACTCGACACGACATTTCCTGTTTGCTTAATATTCAGGTTTCAGCTCACTATTTTTGTTGATTTTATTCTTTGTTTTCGGTTTTTGTTTGAAAAAAGGGGGTGCCTTCGAGAATCCCTTCTTCCCTTGGGAATCCAGCAATGCATTTAAAGACCACGTTTATCCGCGATCTAGGGGGTTTGCGGTACACATCTAGTTCATCACACCGAGTGAAGTCATAGACCTTCTTCCGCCGTTGGGCACTTGACTCACTATGGGAAGTCACAGTGGAGCAGTGGAGACGGGCCTGACTTTTTTAAAATTTGATCTCCTGCAGGGGCTATGCAGGGGCCTCGAGGGCCTTTCCCCAGGTTTTTGCAGGACGTCTACTTTGACTTTTGACCAGCTCCTCTCCACGGTCAAGGGTACTTCTGTCCCTTGAATTCACTGACTCACCCTCTTTCTCAGTATTGCTTCTGGCTGAAGGGCAGCCTGCTGGCCTCTTCCACATGTTCCTGGCTTCTGCATCGTAAAATCGAGAGCAGGTCACTTCCATGTCCTCCACTGGTAGCTTTGGTTGCTACTGATATGTTTTTGTCCAATTTTCTTTTTTTTTTTTGATTAAAGGATAGTTGATTTACAATATTGTGTTAATTTCTGGTGGGCAGCATAGTGGTTCATTTATACATATACATGTGTATTCTTCTTCACGATAGGTTGTTACAAGTTGTTGAATGTAGCTCCCTGTGCCATCCAGTAGGACCTTGTTGTTTATCTATTCTGTATCTAGTAGTTTGTATCTGCTAATCCCAAACTCCTAATTTATCCCTCCCCCTGCCCCTTTCCCTTTGGCAGCCATATGTTTGTTTTCAACGTCTCGTCCGATTATCTTAATGAATTTTGTGTTCGTTTTGATTAGTATCTGGAAGACAGAGTCTACACTTCTGCTTCACTCTCTCACTTAATCTAGAAATCTAAAATCTGCATTCTAAACAGCACCTCAGAAGTTGTAGGTGGTCTTTAGACTAGAATTTGAAAGTCAGATATGGGGTTACCCATGGCGTGAGCGAGTTCAAATAAATAAGCAGAATGAAGCAGGCTGTGGACAACACTGAGGTCAGAAAGCCTTTGCCTATCACTTTAATTGAAGCCTTTAAGATGCAATTAAGTATCAAGAGATTCCTTAACAAGTGAAGTTCAAAAACAGAGGCAATGCAGAATGACAGTTCCTCAGTCACTTAAACAGGAGGACTGTATGGCCATCAATTCCACTTCTGGGAATAGTCTCAAAGGAAGTGAAAACAAGGACTTGAATAGATATGTCTACTTCAATGTCCATAGCAACATCGTTCACCAGAGCTGCCATGGACCCTGGTGTCCATTGATATCCATACAACGGAATATTACTGAGCCTTAAAAAGAAGGAATTCTGACCCATGCTACAATGTGGATGAACCATGAAGACATTATGGTAAATGAAATAACCCAGTCATAAGTCGATAAATACTGTATGGTTCCACTTCAATGAGATACCTAGAATGATCAAATTCACAGAGACAGAAAGCAGAATGATAGTGTCAGGAACTAGGGGGTGGTGGGAATGGGGAGTTCTTGGTTAATGTGTACAGACTCTCAGCTTGGGCTGATGAAAAATGTCTAGAGATGGATGGTGGTGATGGTTGCCCAACAATGTGAAGGTACTTAATGCCACTGAACTGTACAAAGTGGTAAAAATGGCAAATTTTATGTTACATATATTTTACTACAATTAAGCAAAAACAGCTAATTTACAGGGAGAGAAATCAGAGCAGTGGTTATCTTTGAGAGACCGTGACAGGGTGGAGGCTCAAAGGAGCCTTCTGGCATCTGGGAACGTTCTATATTTGATTTAGTGGGGGTTATGTGAGTGTATAAATTTATTAATACTCCCTACACTGTCCATGTAGGATTTGGGCACTACAGAGTATGAAATTTTAAACTATTTTAAATGCAGATATAGTAGAGAGCTCTTGACTCACTGTGGGAATTTTAAAAAATTATACGAGCAAAATTTCTTAGGTTCCAGGCAGAAAGGAGCTGGGCTCCACGACATTCATTCATGACAGTTGTCCAAGAATCACGGAACCGAGAAAAGCAAGCCTGTGAACTGGTGGGGTCCGTGCATCCCCCACCCTCTCATCAGAACGGAGTTGAGTAACCGCGCGCCTCATCCCGCCTCCTGGGAGCGCACAGCCACGTCACAGGGACTCAAGAACGTAATTAAGCTTCTCTTGCTTTATTTTTGCTTGACTTTTTGTTGCTTGTTTGCCTGTTTTTATATCATTGGCAACTTAATTTTCAGAGGCTGACCACTGTTAACCTCGGATGTTCCATTTTCAGGCCACCTCGCTGCTGAGTTTGGGTCCGACGTCCCCATCAGTCAGTGCATCACACAGGGAGCCGGGAGGCTGAGGGGAGGAAAGGGTATGACCCTTGTCCGGAGCTCAGCTGAGCGGGGAGAGAGAGCTGAGTGCCCAGATGTGGGAGACCCGATTATTATAGCAACAAGCTGACAACGGAATCACTTCCTGTGATGGTAGATGATATAAGACCCTATAAGCAAGACTGCAAAGCCCAAGAAAGCACCGACTCCCTGCCACCCTTTCCCTCTTAGGGTCCTCTCACTGTTGAAGCCAGAACACAAGGTTTCTGCCTTTTTATGGACCTTGGGGTTGGGGGAGGGCTCGGAGGGGAAGAGCACAGGGTTCTGAGTCGGACTGGAGAAGGGTCCTCCGGGTGTCCCCCCTTTCCCCCATAAGGAGGTCTCTGCCCAAGGCCTCAGCTAAGAGGCCTAGGAATGCAAATATGCAAAAGAGCACGATGTGGCCGGCCAGGCGCCTGAGTCTTTGACCTTAGCCGCTTCCTCAGAGCTGCCTTGCATTGTGTGCGCCCCATTGGGGGGTGGGGGGAGGGCAGCCATGGAAAGTTTGTGACTGCCTGTGGTTAGGGCTGAAAAGCACACAGAGGTTTTTAACCAGGAGCCAGGCTCCTAAGCGGTGTGGGTCTCTTGCACTCTCTAGGTGGGAAGTGGGGGGTTCGCCCTTCCCTGAAGTGACAGGATGGAGCTCCCCATGCTCCCGGAGACCAGGAGAGCCCAGTGCTATGTTGGGCTTCTCAGGTCCCTGAGCTCAGTCCAGTGATGAGCAGAAGGCAGAAGAACGCTGCCCCATCTTGACCTCTGGAAGGGCCTCTCTCCTCCCTCTAGTGACCAAGCCTGGGGGTGGCCCCTTCCGGGTGGGGTCCCCAGACCCCAGCCCACAACCAAAGAGCACAGCGAGGACGGGGTGGGTGGGAGCCCCTGGGAGAGAAGAAAGACCTAGGACTTTACCAAGATCCTCCTCTCCAGCCCAGGACAGAGGCCCCCACAGACCTCTCCCCACCAGGCAGGGACTTCACAGGGGCAGGAGCGCCACAGAGAAGTCTGGTCCTGCGGCCACCTCCCTGCCCTTCAGCCTGAGCTGTCCCCGCCCTGTGGGGCATTCCAGGCACTTCCCAGCCAGGCCCTTCCTGGCAGGAAGAAAGCAAAGAACAATCAGATCAGGATTCCAGTGGCCAGAAATCCAGCAGTTACAGGTTCTCCCAGGGGCCCCTGCCCTGTCTTCACTCAGGAGAAATTGTACTGCCTGTTCCTTCTGCCAGACTCCAGTCCGGCTCGGCGTGGCATGTCACCAAGCTTGTCTTTATCTAAAATTTCATATTTTGTTCATCTTGGATTTTTTTTTACAATATTGCATTAAAATATTATCTTGATTACTGAATATTTGGGTGCCTCCTTAAATTTTGTGCCCAAAGGGGATGCTGTACTCATTTGGTCTTAACCTCAGCCCTGCTGTGTTCAGGGAGTCATTCATTCACTCATTCATGCATTCATTTATTCCACAGAGTCACTAAGGGTCCCGTCTGTGCCAGGGCACGCGCTGGGTACTAGGGAGAGAAGGGGAGCCCCACACAAGACAGTGATGGAGAGAGACAGCCCGCAGCCCCAGGACTGTGGGACAGTGGGGCCAGGAAAAGGACAAAGCGGTACCAGGGGAATCAAAATCGTTCCAGCTAACCCTTGGGGTTATCGCGCACCAGGCTCTGAGCCGCTGTCTTGCAGTGTGATGTTTCAATGGCTCTTCGATGTTTATAGATGCTTGTAAGTAGCAGATGGGGCTATTGAGCCTTGGTGAAGTTATATGCGTGGAATTTGCACAAGGTTACACTCTGAGCAGCAGTGGAGGTGGGAGCCCAGCCAGGTCCGTGTGGCTCTGGGTTCTCACCTGCTCTGGGGTTGCAGCCTCCTCCCCCTACTTCCCCCCGGGGGGTCAGGGACGGCTGCGTAGGGGGTACTTTGCATTGCCCTGACAGAGGATGCATGATTTCCAGGGAGACAAAGTGTAGAAGGGAGGCGTACTTCTGGCAGAAGGAATAACATTCGCAAAGTCACATCTCAGGAGAAAAAAATGATATCTCGGCGTCCACAGTTCTAAGAAGCTGGGCAATCTCGTGAAGAGTCGCTTGTGCAGAAACAGGCCAGGGCCGGCATCGCTTCCTCTTTCTGCTTTTCTGTTTCCTAACGACGTCAGCATAAATAGGAAGCCGGAGAGACTCCGGGCTGCCTGGAGACTCCAGCAGGAGGTTGGTCTGTCCTGGCACAAAGAGGTATGGCTGGTTTCAGGGGCAGGCTGAAGGGTGGGGTGGGGAGCAGGGCAGGGTGGGAGTCTGGGATGGAGAGGACAGGGAGAGCTGGGGGGTGTGGAGTGGGCAGGTGTGTTCTGGGGACTTGGGCGGTTAGGGCTTGGCCTCTTGGGAAGAGGCGAACCCAGACTCCTCGGGCAGCCCGTGGGCGAGGAGACAGCGGGTGCCGGCTGGCCTGGTGTTGTGTGAAGAGCTCTTGGGGGGCTGGGCCTCACAGGCAGATCTGCCTGTCCTGGCAGAGGGGTGGGGGTTGCCTGGGGTGGTGGAGTGCTCAGGCCTGGGAGTCAGTCACCTGTGTACTGTCCTCTTTGCTTTGTCACTAAAGTGTCACTAAGGTGTTGGTGGCAGTGAGAATATCCTGTCCAGGGCTTCTGTCTCATCTTTGGAACGGGGAGGGAGCGCCAATATTCTCTGACATCCTGGTTTAGAAAGTGTGTATGTGTGTGGTGTGTGTATGGTGTGTGTTTGTGTGTGTGTGTACATACGTGGGTGTCCATGGGGATGCAGAGAAACTAGGAGGCTGAGGATGAAGCGAGAACCTTGCTGCGCTGGAGCCCAGAGCTTGGTGCTCCTTGAGAAGCTCACTTTGGAAGATAAGAAGGGGCCCAGTCCCTTCCACAGAGACATATTGTCCCCTCTCAAAGAATGGTTTCTTTACTGTCGTGCTCCACTCTGAGCCGCAGTTGCCTCGTTGGGTTTGGGCCCAGGTGCGTAGTCCTGTACTGATGTGTGTTGGCTGCTGGTGGGCATCTGGGGGTGTCTGCATCAGGATGTGTGCACTTGCCCTGTGGATGGGTGGGCAGGTGTTTCTGTGGGTCCCCTCTGGGGTATGAACCCATGGGGACTCGCCAGACAGGCTCCAGCGACAAGTTGCAAATATGCGATGTTTAAGTTTTCAAAGGCTCTGCTGTTATATTTTTGCATAACTAGATTCTAATTTTCTCTACTTATCATCTTCCCTGCTTTCTGATAGTTTTATAACGAGTAAAACCTTTCCTATTAATTTTTGGTCACTCCTTTTCCATCCATCCATTTTCCTTATGTTGTGCTGTATCTACCAACACTATGGGATAACTAATGAGTTCTTCAATCAACGCATTTAATATTAAACAAGTAAGGGTGGAGGGGATGTCTCAAGTAGTAGAGCGCATGCTTAGCATGCATGAGGTCCTGGGTTCAATCCCCAGTACCTCCTCTAAAAATAAATAAACTGCCCTCTCATCTGCCAAAATAAGATAATTAAATAATAGAATAATAAATACTAAACAAGTAAATACATGGATATATGCTTTGTTAAAAATTAAAATGATGCAGAATTATGTAGTTTAAAAGACAAAATCCCAATCATTTCAAACCCCTAGTTGTCTCATATCCATTCTTTTACAACATGTATTCTTTCAAAACATTTTCTAAGCATGCTGCAACTATGTAGGTTTTGTGTGAGTGTGGTTCATAAATGAGATTATCACATACATATTATTCTGTGACTTGATTTTCCACTTAATATTACATTTTGGACAACTCCCCAGAATAATACATATAGACTTAACCCATTAATTCGCCCCAAGAAACACGTGGCATTTATTAGTATAGGCATGCCACAATTTACCCAGTCCCATGTTGCTAGACACTTAGGTTGTTTTCAATTTTTCCACCATTGAGAGTATTTCTCCAGCTCAGATTCCTAGAAGCAGAATTGCTGGGCAAGAGATTTTACCTTTAAAATAGTAATAGATATTGTCAAATCATCCTCAAAATAGCTGAATTAACATAACCTCCACCGCTGTATGTAAAAAGGCTGATTTCTCTTTAGGGAAGCGATTCATCTTTTAATTGTTTCATCCAGTGCAATGGATGAAAATTATCTGGTTCTGGCTTGGATTTTTCCCTTCCCTGATTATAGGTGAAACTATGCATCTTCCATACGTTTATTGGCCATGTGAATTCCTTTTATGATGTGCATGGAAATGTCCTGTGTCCATTTCTTGATGGGTTCTTTGTCTTTTATGTATTATTTTTGGAGTGATTCATCTATTATTTGTATTAACCATTTATTTGCATATGTTGAAAATCGACTCTTCCAGATTACCACTTGTTTTTATTTTTTATTTTTTTTGACATGTTTAAGTTATCTTGCATCACATGAAGATGTGTTAGTTGCATTTAAGTCAAATCTGTCAATTTTTACTTCATGCTTTCTGGATCTGGTGTCTTGTTCAACCCCTAAGATTAAAGAAATAATCTTAATGCTTTTATCATTTTAGTTTTGACTTTTAGATCTTTAATCCATCTAGAATTTGGAGGTGTGGATAATAGGTAAAGTAATAATCTAACTTAAAAAAATGATTAACTAATTGTCTGAATATCATTAATTGTGAGGATACAGCCCATGCTTTCCTCAGTGACTTGAAATGCCATGATTTCTTCCTAAATTCCTACTTGGTTATTTTCCTTACTGTTTCCTGTTCCATCTGTCTACTCTTATATTCCTTATTATTTTTCTAGCTAACAGAGCAAGTCTCTCATGTTTGATTTTTTATAATCTAGACTCTGATGTTGCCACAGGTTTCCAGTAGACCCAGAAATGCCAGCCTTCCCCTCACTTCCTCATTTACTAAGGTTCATTCTTCTATTTGATCAGGAATGGCTTTTGTATCATCAAATATTTAGGAGCATCTGTCGAGATAAACTTATTCTTCTTTTCCTTTTAATCAGTTGATTTTTTTTTTTTTTTGGTGTGTGTGTGAAGGTAATTAAGTTTGTTTATTTGGTTATTTAAATTTTTAAATGGAGGTACTGGGGGTTGAACCCAGGACCTCGTGCATGCTAAGCATGTGCTCTACCACTGAGCAATGATCTACTTCTTTTTATCATGAATAGATTTGATGCATTCTTCTTTTAAAAGTCCTTGTCAGATTGTCCTAGGAAATTGTTTTTGTCCAGAGTGAATGTGCTTTGATTTATTTTTTTCCTTTTCCAGTTTTTATTTTTAGCATTAAATTGCTTGATGAATTGGGGGTTATTTTGAGTGAAAAGGTGTTTGGCTCTTCCCTTCTCTAGCTCCCTCTTTCTTTTGCCTTTCCCCCACTCTGTCATCCTCTTGCTTCCATGCTTACCCCTCACTCTTAGTGATTTTTACTCCTTACATTTTAAACACACATATTTAACTTATATTTTCCATCAGCATTTGGGCTTAATGAGTGTATGTACACTCCTCTAAAATGAGACAAGATCTTTAAACAAGCTTTCAGTTCTCCTCCGCTTTCCCCCTCTCACCTCACAGCCAACTTCCACGTTACAATTATGAGTTTTACTTCAATATTGTTATCATGTATTTATTTTCACTTTATATGGTAACGATTCTCTACTTAGCTATAAGCCCTGTTGGTTTTCTTCTCTCAACACTGATTCCGGTATCACAGGCTGTCTCACCTTCTTGGACTTTTTTTTTTCTTTCTGGAAAAGCACCTTAATTCTTTTTTTTTTTTTTTTCATAAATGATCTGAAAAGCTTTCTCTGTTTATGCATTTCCAAAATGTTGTGGTTTTCTGCCCTTGGCTTTTGGTAATTTGAGTTTCCAGCATATTTTCCTCTCAGTCTTTTCAAGACATTGCTATCTATTTAGAGTTCAGGGTCACTTATGTGAAAATCTTGCCAACCTGATCTTTGTTTCACTGAAAATAACCTGTTTGTTTCCTTCTGGAAGCTTCTAGGCTTACCCTTTTATTCTTGAAAGACAAAGTTCATTAGCATGTGACTGAGCATGGCACTATTAAAAATGAATCTTGCTTTTCACTTAGTGGACTATCGTCTCCTTTAAAGCCCTGTGAAGCTTTCTTCTATTTCCAATTGTATCTCTTTGGTTATATAAGGAAAATCCCCAAATAACAGTGGCTTAACAACAAAGAAGTTTATTTTTCCCTCGCATAAAAGATGTCCAGAGGTAGACAGTCTTGGGCTAGTGTGATTGCTCCATAGTGAAAAGAGGGATCCAGGTTCCTCTTTTTCTGTTGCATATGAGTTCCATTCTCAAGGTAACCTTATAATTCAAAATGGCTGCTGGAGCTCCAGCCATCACTTCCAAGTTGCAGGCTGGAAGAAGAATGAAAAGCAGGGAGGCAAAAATGGACTCCTCCTGCCTTAGCCAACTACCTTTCAGTAGCCTTTTTTGGAAGGCACACCCAATGACTCCACTCACATCTTCAGGGATAACGTTGAGTTACATGATCATAACTAGCAATAGGAAAATGTAGGAAATACACTATTCTATCATATACTCTTCTGTCTATACAGCAATAAGCCCAGCCAAAACCTGAGCTTCTGTTATCAAGGAGGAAAGGAACTGCTAAGTAGCTGACACTGCTATTCCTGAACTCAGTTCTGTCTGTCCTCTGCTTCTAGATGTTGGAATTCCTGGATTTCTTTCCCAGGTCTCAGCTTTTCTCTAAAACTTTCCATTTCCTTGCCTATTTGCTCTGTCTTCAATACCTACCTTTGTGACATGATTATTTTATATGGTTAATTCTATGATTTAGCCTTATTGAGTTTTGGGGGTTTTGTTCGTTTGTTTTTTATGGATTTCATACCTCCAAATTCCAAGAACTCTGTTTATTTGCTCTTTGCATAGCAGTTTGTTCTTAAATGGCTATGATTTCTCAAATCTCCCTGAGGTCGCTAATTAAAAATTTTTTAAAAATCTTTATACAATATTTAGGGGTTACTTCCCATTTACAGTTATTACAAAATCATTGGCTATATTCCTTGTGTTGTACAAGACATCCTTGAGCCTATGTTGCACCCAATAGTTTGTACCTCCCAGCCCCCACCCCTGTACAGGCCCTCGTCCCTCCCACCTCATCCATTGGTAATCATTACTTTGCTCTCTGTAGCTGAGTCTGCTTCTTTTTTGTTATATTCACTAGTTTGTTGTATTTTTAAGGTTCCACACATAAATGATATCATACAATTGTCTTTCTCTGTCTGATTATTTCACTTAGCATAATGCCCTCCAGGTCCATCCATGTTGCTGCAAACGGCAAAATTTCATTCTTTTTTATGGTTAAGTAGTATTCCATTGTGTGTATTACATCTTCTTGATCCATTCACCTGTTGATGGACATTTAGGTTGTTTCCATGCCTTGGCGATTGTAAAAAATGCTGCTGTGAACACTGGGGTGCATGTATCTTTTCAAATTAGTGCTTTTGTTTGTTTGTTTTTGGATATATACCCAGGAATGGAATTGCTGGGCCATATGGTGGTTCTAATTTTAGTTTTTTGAGAAACCTCAATCCTGTTTCCCACAGTGGTTGCACCAATTTAATCAAGACGTTTTAAAGTTTTGTTTTGTTTTTGCTGTATCTGTGCAAGTCTGTGGAAGTGTCTGTTGGATCAGCAGATGTCAGAAAAGACACGTATGATGCCAGAAATTGGGAAATAGAACCACCATTGGCATAATGGTTAAGGGTACAAACTCTAAAGCCAGTCTGCTGTGGGCTTCAGTCCCAGCCTCTTCCTAACTAGCTGCGTGATCATGGACCTTATATCTTTATCCTCATCTACAAACCAGGGATTTTAACCCACACACTGAGGTATCAATATCTGGATAGCCCTTTGAACAATGCCTGGCTCATGGTAAACATTTCAATATTGTTAGCCACTAATAGGAATTCCCTACATGTATGTGACTTTTATGCTCATATCCTTTGATGACATTAGCTTGTTTGAACTATGTACAATGTAAAGATAATCACCTGTCCTCCTTGCTTCTGGAACAAACTTTTTTTTTTGTACTTTGTCCTTTGCTTTCTGGTTCTGTCATTTTTATAAAATACAGAAGATTTCACTTTTGTGCACTTCTATGTCAGCCTTTGTCCTGATTTCTTCTGGTGCTTTGATGCTTAAGGAGTTCAAAGATATTCACTTCTATGGTTTGCAAGTTTAATATGATTTCCTGCCTACATCTAAATTTTTAATTGACCTTGTATTTGGGGAATGGTGGGAGATAGGGATGTAGGCTGACATGTTTTATGTTGTTATTCAATTATCTCAGCACTTTTTATCATTCCATCACTTCACAGTGATATGTGGTTCGTCCTTCATAACATAGTACATTCTCCAGTGAAACAGAGTTTGTGTGGTCAGTATGTCCATTAATCTATTGTGTGTGTGTGTGTGTGTGTGTGAGCAACCCATTGCTTTCCTTATCAGATCTTTGTATCAATTTTGCTATTGGATAGAGACTCCTTATTTTTAAAAACCTCATTAACTGTCCTCACATATATATTTTTCTTCTAAGTTCTTGCAAAAAGCATCATGTTAATTGTTGATTAGAACTGTGTTAAACCTGTAACTTATTTTGGGATGAATTGCCCCCTTAAGGTAAGACCCAAAGAGGAGCCCTGAGGTTTTAGGCTCATCCCAGGTATGCAGAGGAAGCTGCATCAGCTCTCCAGACTCTCCCACGCCTGCCCCACGGCATTGCCCCCACCTGTGGGAACTAACAAGGACCAATACTCTCCCCTAGCCCCAGACACACCTGCTCTTTTCTCCTGAGCTTTCCTGAGCTAGTTACCCTGTTACATCATCGTGTGTGGTTCTCCTCACCACCGCCATGTGAGATTCACCAGGTTGTGCCCATTTTACAGATACAGAGAGCAAGGTTCAGGGAGCATTGGTGAGTTAGCCCAGGCCATCACCATGGGAGGGGCAGAGCCTGTGCTGAAAGTCCGTTTGGCTGAGCTCAGAGCCACGCTTTTCCCAGCAAGACAGCTGCTGGTGTGCATGCATGTATTTGTGTGTGTGTGTGTGTGTGTGTGTGTGTGCGTGCGCATGTGCAGTTTGAACGAAGTCTTGGACAATCTTACGGGCAGTAAAGGAACCACGGTCTCTGTTCTGCTCTCCTGGGTACTTCCCGGAGCTGGATGAAATGAAAAAAGGAAATCCCCAGGCTTCTGCGGAGAAAAGGGAACTGGCCTGTCACAGAGTGGTGTGGGAGGAGTGAGGTAAATGGAGGAGGGCGGGGAGAGCATGAGGCTCCTGTGAATGTGAGTGTGTGCATGAGTCTGCGTGTGCTCATGCGCATGGAAGGATCACACCCCCCATAGTCAGTGACCCTCCACCAAGAATCCGCAGGGAGCTGGAGACTAACCCAATACCAAGCCTCCCTCTCAGGGGCAGTGCACAGGGGTACCTGATGCGCGACCCCATGGGAACCACCATCTTCAGAGGCTGTTAAGTGTATCCCCCTCAGCCTCATCCCAGGCACTGAGGCTAAGAAGCAGGGACTGCCCCGGGTGCTGGGCTGAGGCAGCGCTGAGGGCTGGAGTCCATATACCAGGGCCTCTCCTGTGTTCATCTCACCATGTGGGCCAAGTCCCATGGGCTGATGCCTCCTTCAGCAGGCCTAGAGGAGGCAGGGTCCTGGAGAGAGGATTCACGAAAGCCAACGACATGGGTCTGCCCTGGCCTCCAGCCAAGGAGGAACGCAAGATTCCAGGACACTGAGGAGCCCAGACCCCACCTAGACCTGGACCCACTGGAGCACCCTGCTTATCAGAGCTGACCCCGGAGATGGCACAGACCCTCCAGCTGCTCCCCATCGCCCTGCTGGCGCTCTGCTGGGGGCCCAGCATGGCAGGGGCCCAAGGTGAGCCGATGGCTTCCCCCCTCCCCATCCCCCTCCTCACTGCTGGACCCCAGCCCCTAGGACGCTCCCAGACCCCAGGGCTCCAGTATGCCCTCCCCCCTCCCCCCCCTCCCCTCCTCATTTCTTCTCTCTCCTGATCTTCCCTTGGTCTTCCCTCTTCCCTCCTCCCTCACTCCCGCTCATTCTTCTCTGGCTTCCTGTAAACTCCATCCCCAGCTGTGTGGCTTCTCTGCCCACACTTCTCAGTGAGGCATTCAAGGCCTCTAACCTCCAGGCAGCCAGTCCAGTCTTTTCTCTGCCCCTCCTTCCCTGCAAAACGTTCTGCTCCCCTGAAGGTCTTGACCTGTTTCCACCCCTGTGCCTTTGCTTCTGGGGACCCTCAGCCTGGGGGGGTCTCTCCTCCTGCCTGGAGGCTCCTTGGGCTCCTCAGGCCAGTGAACCCCCCTCCCCAGGGGCTCCCAGAGAACTTGGCTCCTCTGATGACTGGGGGAACCACACTCCCTTTCCCAGCGCTGACCAAGAGAGCAGGCACCGAGGTCCCAGAGGAGGCCCTGCCCCTGGGTGCGGGGTCTGAGGGGTGGGTCTGTGCCTCCGCTCCCAGGCTGCACCGAGGGGTCCCGGGGCAGGGCCTGTGCCTGAGGCCCGTCTCCATCCCGGGGTGGGGGGACCCTGTTCCAGGGGCAGGGCAAGGCAGGGGCTCAGAAATGTGCTGTGAATCAACTAGAATATTGTGTTTCTGTCCAGCCAGGAGGGTCCACAACTGGCACCCTCCCACCTGCAGGGCCCCAGGGACCTCTGTCTGGAAGTCAGGAGCCTCCACGGGACTCTGGGAGACCCCGTGGGAGGCACCCAGGAGGTGCTGGGAGGGGCGGTGACAAGGGGCATCTGGAGGGGGTGTGACCGCCTTCCTGCCTCTCCCCCGTCAGGGACGGTCCCACTGCAGACCCTGCGCTGCCATAACGACTACACCAGCCGCATCATCTGCAGGTGGGCAGACACCCAGGATGCCCAGCGGCTCGTCAACGTGACCCTCTACCGCAGGCTGGACGAGTGGGTGATGTGGGGCCCCGGGCGCAGGGCGGGCGGGGCGCTGCTGCGGGGGGGCTGTGCCTGGGCCGGGGCTGGACGGAGGGCACTGTGGGGAGGCCCCTGGAGGCCGCCCTGGGGAAGGAGCCGCTCTCACCTCACAGCATCATCATGGTTCTGCTCTCTGTCCTGCTCTCGTGGGAGCCTCCATCTTCCTTGTCCACTGTCCTCAGCCCCCACCCCTACCTCCCCCCTCCAGCTGTTACCACTCCTTCCTGCACTGGGACAACAGACACCCCCAGAAGAGAAGGTCCCCACCCCACCCCCACTGTCCCCACCCATAGTCTGCCACCTCCCTGAATCCGTCCAGCAGTGACGACCTGTCCCAGGCCTGTCTGAGTCCACCACGGGGTCCCACCTGGTCTTGCTGACCAAGGACATCCCTGCCACCACAGTCCCCAATCTTCTTGCCATTGACGGGCCCTCTTCTGGGATCCAGTTACAGATGCCAACCACCTGCAGTCCTGGGGCCTCCTGAACCCCGTCTCCTCAAGCCAGCCCTTCCCCTTCTTCCCTCTGAGGCGACCCCCTCTGAAGTGTTGTCTAGACCCCTGTATCCAATGCCTTTCCAGTTACCTTCTCCTGTACCCACTCCCCCAGGACTCTGCTGCCCCCACCAGGTCACCCGAACTCTTCTGGCCAAAGAACTCAGCAATGCCCTTTGGTGCTAAGTCAGTGATCAGTCCTGGCCTTCTCCCAGGGAAACCATGGACAGCACCTGACTCGGACTGACCAGTCCTGAGCCTGGCATCCTGCTGCGGCACCCCTGACCCTGACCCTGGCCAGTACACCTGGCTTTCCCTTGTGTCTCCCCGGCTTGCCCTTTCCTGTCTCCTTGTCTGCTCTCTTCTTGTGTCTCCTAGTCAGAAGGGTAAGATGCCCCAGGGCTCTTAGACTTCCTCTCCTTTGTATCTGGACCCAATGGCAGAGATGCAGCCTCAGGCTTAGTTGATGACGCCCACATGCTCTTTCCAGCCCAGACCATCCCCCAAGTTCCAGACCAACATATGCACTTGCCTCTCCACATCTTCCCTTAGATAATGGGTATCTTCAACCCCAAACATCCTAAACCAAATTCCTGCTCTGTCCCCCAAAGACGCCTCCTGTTCCAAGTCTCCATCTAAATGGGAGCTCCAAGTGGCTCAAGCCAAACAAGTGGGAGGGGTTTTTCTTTAATTTCTGGTTTTTGTTTTTCACTCTCCTTTCCTTCCTTTTCGTCCCCACTGCAAAATCCAATCCATCAGCAAATGCCGTCAACTTTATCTTCAAATAGAATGTGAACCTGGCTAACACTAACACCGCCACCCTGATTCAAACACCTCCAAGCACTGAGATATTCTAGAAGCCCCAACCCAATCTAGCCACAGCCCAGCAGCCAGAGGAGTCCTTTCAAAGCACGTGTCAGACTATGTCACTCCTTTGCTCAAAATTCTAAATTTCCCCCACTTACAGTAAAATCAAAATTCCTTAAATTCCTTTTAAGTGCTGGTCTCCTGTCACCTCACTCAATGAGGCTCCTAGACTTCCCACCCTTCACATTTCTACTCTTTGCACACTGGTTAACTACCTAGTCATACAACACTACAATCCTGTGCCTACCCCAGGACCTTTGCACTTGCTGCTCCCTTTACTCGAAATCCTCTTTCTCCAGAATTTGTATACTCCCTGCCTCACTTCCTTCAAGTTTCTGCTCAAATGTCACCTATTCCATGAAGCCTTTCCTGCCTCTCTTATTTCAAGTCGTATCCCCAACCCAGCCTTTCTGGTCTCCTCATACCTCATTTCTGCTTGATTTATCTATGTAAATCTTTCTCCGCTTGACATGTGACATAGTTTATTCAGTTGCTTTGTGTGTCTCTCTATATTAGGATGTTGATTCTGTGGACAGGATCTGAGTGTTTCATTCCCTGCCAGGCCCCTAGTCCTGGACAAAGCCTTACACATAGAAACTACTCAATAATTTTGGTGAATAAGTGATTCTTCTTCACTCTGAGCTAACCTGTGTCCTCTCCTGGCAGGGACCTTCCACAGCCAGTGTCCTGCGATCTTAGTGAAGACATGCCCTCATTAGACGGCCCTTGTCCTGGCTGTGTGCCCAGAAGATGCGTCATTCCCCATCAGGTTTTTGTCATTGCCAACTCTGACTACTTCTCATTCCGACCAGACCGGCCTCTGGGCACCCATCTTACTGTCACTCTGACCCAGCACGGTAAGGCTTGGGGCCCCTGGCCAAGGGTGGTACCCTGTGTGGAAAGTGGGCCCCAGGGTTGTCCAGGCTACAAGAGGTGGGCCAGGGAGTGAGCACTTTCAAGGGGTGGAGACAACGGCTTGAGTTGGGTTTGGTTCTTGGGAGTAGAGGATATGGTCTCTTTGGTCTCCGTGGAGGCTTGGGGGCGGGTACAACTGGAGGCAGTCAGGCCAATGCCTAATGCTCCACCCCCTCCCCTGATGCTCCACCCTCTGCCAAGCCGTGGCTTCCCAGCACTGAAAGAAGAACCGTCCTTCCTATTCAGATACAAACTTTGTAGCTTGAAGATTCTTTCATCAATACGGTCTCATGCAATGTCTGTGACAATCCATTTTATGGATGAGGCACTCGAGACCCAGCGCAGTTACGTAACTTTTCCAAAGTGCCGCCATGAGCATTCCTGATAGTGATGGGCCGGACTTGCCGAGTGTTTCCTGCACGTTGGAGCCGGAGGTCATCCCCGAACTGCCCCCGCTGCGTGTTACTTAATCATTACAATAATGTGTGGCGTCCTGTACTACTTTTGACCCCATTTTACTGATGATGAAACAGGCTGAGAGGGCAGGAGCTTTCCCAAGGCCAGTTACTCAGACGCTGGTGTCTTTAACATCCGGGATCCCAAACACGGAGCCACCTGCTGCTCCTTGCAGATGTGAGATGGGGAGGGGGCTCCGGCCTGAGAGGGTGGATTAGGCCGTGGTGAATTCACTCCAAACAATGTCTCAGCACATGCGTTTGATGGATAAGAAGGAGTCCCGTCCTGCACGAAGCTCAGAGCTTACAGAGCAGGAAACATCAGATGTTGTGTGGTGTGATCACTTACTGAAGGCGGGTGTGTGCCACGTGCCACGGGGTAGTGGACAAGGAGCCCCCGGGAGGTCAGGGCAGGCTTCCCCGAAGAGAGAGCTCTGCAGGGAGATCCGAAGAGAGAGTGGGAGGAGAGAGCAGAAAGAGCATCCCTGGCAGAGGAAACAGTGCGTGCAAAGGCTGGGAGACTCGGGAGCGTGAGGCAAGATCAGGAAAAACGCTAGTAACTGTGTCCCAGGAGCATCAACATCAAGAAGGCTGGACAGCAGGAGGAACGAGAGGGGCAGGGAAGCCAGGGGCTTGACCTGGAGGGGCTTCTGTGTCCTGCAACAGAGTTTAGGGGTCAACATCTAGGCAATGGAGTGGAGAGCCACTGAAAGGGCATGTCATGATCAGATGTGGGTTTGAGGATGCTGGCGGTAGGTGATGTATGAGGTAGATAGGGGACAGGAAGTAGTGGGAGGATGAAGCCCAGACTGTGACCTAAGACATTGTCCCACAGACATGATGGGGATTCAACTGGAGTGTGGCGAAGGGATGGGAAACTGGAGGGATACAAATCAAAGTTGGGGTATGCATGCAATTCATTCATTAATCTGTTCTTCAGTTGAACACCTGCACATACCAGGAAAACAGTAAACAAGCCATCAGTATCCCTGGTCCTTTGAAACTTACCCGGCGACGACAGAACTTGTTATTATGAAGATGGAGCCCACTAAGAAATGGGGAGGGGAGTGTGGTATTTGCTTGCTGGAGCGTATGTTAAGTGGGAAGTTCGGTTCTAGCCCAAACCATTTTGGCAACGAATCAGGGAGGCTCTGAGGTACTGGGAAGGGACAGATGTGCATCTGATCTGCTCTGAAGCTCCCACGTGTGGTGATCTGGATGTCACTTCCTCTGTCAGGGTCTCTATCTGTGACATGAACTGGTAGGCTAAATCTCTCTGGTTGAATGAATAGGTCTTCCAATGGGTTCCCATTCTGTTCAGTTGGTAGCAGCTTCCTAGAGCTCCATGTTGAGAAGGACCCCCACTCCATGTCCGGCTCAAGGGCTAGGAGTGCAACAATGGATTAGTAATGCCTGCTGTGGCTGTGGGTGGGGCAGGGGTGCCCTGGATCTGCCATTCAGGACTTAAGATTTTCTGAAGGCTCCAGCCCTGACATGCTCTACCATGCCCTGTTCTGAGTCCAGCAAAGAACATTTACAACTCTTTTGGGCTCTTACCAAATTTTTGTGTTGGGAAGTCACCTCAGTATTCAGACACAGACGCTTCGGGAAGCCAGGAGTCATGCTATTCATGGATGAATCCGCTCAACTGACCCTGTAGGTCCCGGCAGGTGTCTGCTTGCTGTTGGTCATGGGTGTTTCCATAAAAAGCCTCTGAAGGTGGCCCACATGTGTTCATTCATTGATTCCTTCACTTTGTCCCCCACAGTCACAGAACCACTGATCTCAGGACCCAACCCCTGCAACCCACAAGCTTGTGAACTCCATGGGGAGGCAGACCTGGAAATACCTAAATCCTCCAGGGTCATAAGGACCGTTCACAGGGCTGTAGTGGGACAGGAAAAGGAGCAAGGGGCTCTGCCTAGGGGAGGGAGATCCAAGAAGGTCCTAGAGGAGGAGCACGTGTGCTGGGCACTGAGAGGTGCAGGAGGACACTGGGCGGTGCAAACAAGGAAGGGGCTGGACAGCAGAGGAAGCAACATGAGTCACAGCACCCTCTTTTGGGAAGGAGGCCACACAGCCTCCACATGGTCACTGGGGACAGAGGGAAGTTCCCTTGGGATTTAATCACTAGCATCTTTTATGGGGCTTCTGTTCTCTGTGAACAACAACCTGCAGAACCTTCATTCCCATTGACTCCCCACGATTTAGCAGATGAAGGTCTGAGGTCCACAGAGGAGAGGGGTCTTGTTCAAGGTGCTGGGCCTGGAACCCAGGTCTGTCCACACACGAGCCACGCAGGCCCTTAACCTCCCGCATGGTCGTCCAGCCCCTTACGGACCCTTGACTTCCTCTCCTTCCAGTGCAGCCCCCCGCACCCAAGGACCTCCGCGTCAGCCCTGACGGGGACCGTTTCCTGCTGTCCTGGAATGTGACCCATGAGGGTTCTGAGAGCCACTGGCTGTCCAGCCTGGAGTTTGAGGTGGTCTACAGGCGGCTTCAGGACTCCTGGGAGGTAGGGACCCCCACCAGCTCTGCCCTGAGCCCACAGGGACCCGGCCCAGCCGGCCCTTCTCCAGCAGCCCCTGTCTCCCACAGGACGCCCCCACCATCTACTCCAACTCCTCCCGGGCCATCCTGAGGCCGGAGCACCTCACCCCCAGCAGCACCTACGTGGCCCGAGTGCGCACCAGGCTGGCCCCAGGCTCGGGGCTCTCAGGACGGCCCAGCCAGTGGAGCCCGGAGGTTCGCTGGGCCTCCCAGCCAGGTAACAGAGTCGGACTCGGGGGCAGTGCCGCCCCGTGGGGAGGGCGGCTCATTGCAGCTCCCGGCCAGAAGGAGGCCACTGTCACACCACGGGCGGGATTCACGGTGGCCCTGCGCCATGTGTTTAGAGAGGCTCCCCTGGGCCCACCCCGTCCCTGCTGTGACTCTGCAGAGGCAGCGGCTGCATCTTACTCACTTCTGAGCCCCAGTTGGCTGCCCACTTTCTGGGGAGGAGCAACTGCAATTAAATCACAGTGGCGCATGAGCAGCTGCGCTTTGGGGAGAGCGGCGCCACGTGCGTGCGGACAGACAAGCGTGATCGTGTTTCCTCCCCGAACGCCGGGGCTGAGATGCCCTCCCCGTCTTGCACAGGGGGCGCAAAGTCTCACAGAAGTCCCTCCCTGACTGCGGCCGCACAGCGGGCGGGTCAGGCTGAGTCAGCCCCTGGGTTTTGGCCCCGACGCCCGCGGTCCCTCTGTGATGAGACTCACGGTGGGCCCACTGAGAGGGACGGAATGAATGAGCGAGGACTGAATGAGGGGCTATCTCCTCCCTCCCAGGGGACGAGGCCCAGCCCCAGAACCTCCAGTGCTTTTTCGACGGGGCTGCCCTGCTCAGCTGCTCCTGGGAAGTGAGGTCCGAGGTGACCAGCTCGCTCTCCTTCACCCTCTTCTACAAGCCCGGGCCCCATGCAGGGTGAGTGTCCCCTGCCTCTGGCCCCTCCCCTCCTCTAGGCCTTGCCCTCTCCAAGCCTCCTCCTGCCCCTGGGGGCCCAGCCGAAGCCACAGATCATCCCGAGGCCTCATTCCCCGTGTGGCCCTGCCTCCCGATGCACTCACCTCTGCCGTGCTCCCCAGGGAGGAGGAATGCGCCCCGGTGCTGAGGGAGGCAACCAGTAGCCCCTACGTCCGGCACCGGTGCCGGATTCCCGTGCCCGACCCCAGGAGCCACAGCCAGTACGTCGTCTCTGTTCGACCCAAGGAGGAAGAGAAACTCATCAAGAGCTCCGATAACAGTGAGTCTGTGCCCAGCCTTCTGTGTAGAGTGTCTTGTGTCAGCACAGTTTTGTTTGTACCCCGTGTAAACTCAGGGTTCCTCATGGCCCAGTCTTCATATTTGTCACTTTCAACGAAAGGCAGTCGAGGGAGCAAATTGAACAAAAATAATTCCAATCTTTTTCCAGTCAAAGTGCTCAAGCAGCAATAATACAACAATGACAATGGCAAATAACGTGAAGGAAGATGCAATCGATATTCTTTAAGAACATGCCTTTGAAATCTTTTTACCTCATTATTTTAGCTCTAATTCCCCCTCCAATTCTGCCGCTGCTGTGAAACTCCACTGCCTACCATGGCCTCCTGGTCCTTCCATCAAACTTTCCCTTTCATCTCCTGTTTGGGTTTTTTCTCTCTCAGGTTTCCAAAGTCCTCCCCTGACTGATGTTTTCAGTCTTCAAAGTAATCGATCTATGATTTACTTCTTCAACTGGGGACGAGTGCATTTGCAAATAGACTAGTTTCTTGCAGGTTAAGATCCCTGATTCCTGTTATGCAGCAAGTACCTCATGCAAAGGAATCTCCTACATCGCTTCATGATGGCCAAGTTCTTCCCTCCGCTCTAGTGTGTGTCAGAGGCAGCAGCCAATCTGTCTTAATCGCCTGGGTTTGAATGCACTACTTACTATCTGGGATGGTCCAGATTGCAATCTTTGTCCCTGCCACTTGTTACTGACCTGTCCTTGTCAACCTATTTTCATTCCGGGGCTCAGTTCTTTGTCTGAAAAATTCATTAAGTGTACCTACTACATAGTGTTTTTGTTGAAATGGAGTGAAATTGCTCATGTAGATTTAGTATGTATAATAGTGCCTAGAACATTGTCAATACTCTAGAATGGAATAAATTAATAGTAGTTTTATTTCTACTTAAATACTAGGAGTAAATCGTGCTTTGGGTCACCTCACTACAAAACAAGTGTATCTCAGCATCTCCCGAGAGAAGGGGGTCTTGGGTCAAAATGGATGACATGATGAAGTGGGGGTGCAAATACCGTGAGATGAGTGGGACCTGGGGTCCTGTGTCAGTGGAGAGAGCGTCTGTCACCAGCATGGAACACAAGGAACGTTCCATGGGAGGAATATTAGGAGCGATGTTCCCTAAAAGTTCCCCTTCCTCCAGTCCAGATGGCTCCCCCGACCCTCAACGTGACCAAGGGCAGAGATGGCTACATTCTGCACTGGAAAGAAGAAGAAATGCACTATTCACACATAGGTTGCATCTTCCAGGTCCAGTACAAGAAAGATGAAGAGACATGGGAGGTGAGGGCCTGTGCCTGGGGAGGGACCGGGATGGGGGGAAGGGACATTGAGACAACACTGGGGACAGTGCCACCTGCTGGATGCCTGGCTCCCAGCAGGCGACCAGTCAGAGGGAACCACTGAGACTTGGTGGTCATGTCCCTGTGCGGTCAGCCAGTCAATGTCCCATCCCTTGGTGAAGGAGCTGAGACTCACAGAGCTGATGTGACTTGGCCAAGGTGAACATGTGACCCTGACTGCAAAGGGGACGTAGCTGTCAGGACGGGGAGGGCGGAAAGGCAGCTGGATGAAAGGATTTCAAAAGTCATCAAGGGGGCGTTTCTTCATAAGAATCTCATGGAGAATGCAAATGTGCAGCTGTTAAGGGGAGAGCTGCTCCTGGTAAGACAGGCAGGGCCCCAGGCCAGGGTTCAGCATCCGGCCCCCACCCCAGGCAGCCCTCAGGCCTGTATGTAGAACCTGGGGCTCGACAGAACTCAGATCAGAAACCTCAGAGCCAGCTTCAGACTTTCAGGCTGGAAATGGGGAAACTGAAGCCAGGAGTGGGTGGGTCAGTGGTGGAGCTGGGAGTGGTCCCCAAGCTCCTGAACATTTGTCTAAGGGTCCAGAGCCCAGTCATCCTGCACCACACTCCTGGGAAGGCCATAATTGGGGTCCAGGCTGCCCCAAGAGGAACTGGGAGATTGAG
Organism: Camelus ferus; assembly: GCF_009834535.1. Taxonomy (NCBI): domain Eukaryota; kingdom Metazoa; phylum Chordata; class Mammalia; order Artiodactyla; family Camelidae; genus Camelus; species Camelus ferus. Next base: position 2,948,186 of record NC_045707.1, read on the forward strand.
GGGATCCCAAAGTGGCAGGGGAGGGTGGCATGGTGACTCCTCAGAGTTTCTGCACCTCGGTGTTGTCATATGTCACAGAGATGCAGTGCAGGAGGGGCTGTCTCTGTGCCCATCCCGGTGCTGTCCCTCTTTGGCCCTGGAGTGCGGTCCTCCATGGTGGGAGTCATGTTGCCTCAGATTGGGGGACATGACTACAAGCTGGGGGACTGATGGGGAGCAGGAAAGCTGGGGCGATGAGGTGGGAGGGCTCTGTAGCTGTGCCCACGTGCGCCAGGCACGTTGCCTCAGCCTCAGCACACCTGCTCTCACACCTGCACCCACAGGAGACCAAGACGGAGCTCTTCCAGAATGCCCACAACATGCCCCTGCCACCTCTGGAGCCGTCCACCAGGTACCAGGCCAGAGTGAGAGTGAAACCCAACCCCAGCGGCTACAACGGGATCTGGAGCGAGTGGAGTGAGGAGCGCTCCTGGGACACTGAGTGGGGTACGTCTCCACAGCCCCCATCCGCCCCTCCTGGTACAGCCCCGCTGGGCAGAGGATGGAGGCGATATGGACACAGAGATGCGGCTTCACCCCACACCAGCATCCTTCCCTCCCAGATGTCATTAGCATTTAGAAGTGACACCTTGTATGCAACACAGACTGCAGGTGAGGTCTTGAGAGGGCAGAGGAAAGCATGTCACATCCACACTTCTCCCTCAGACTGGACCTTAGCCCTCTATTAATGTGACCCATGCTTTCATTAGCCTTTGTGGCAGCTACCACCCAGGGACCACTCAGCCTGAGTTTTTCTGTTGCCATGACAGCAAGCATGAGGAGCTACAGACTGGGGCTTGGGATTGGAAGGCTCTGTACTTGCTACTTTCATTTATCCTTCACCATCACCATAGTGACCACCAGGAGGCAGTACAAGACTAAGTCCGAGAGGTGGTTGCAGAGAGGGGGTGAAGCGTTGGCTGCAAGGTCCTCTGTCCCAGCCACCTTAACAGGGAAAGAGCCCCCAGGAAGAGGGCCACAATCAAATAGAAAGGAGGGCTGGACCACTGGACCTAAGGGAAAGAGACCAGGGGAGTCCAGGAGGGGCCTCCTTGTGAGGGGCTAGAAGCTGCCAAGCAGAAAGTTGTGGGGGCCCCTGATGGGCCTTTGCACCTTCAGGTTCCTCCACCATCACTGTTTCCCCATCTCTGGCTCTCCAGTCCTCCCTGTCCTTGATGACCACCTTGTATGCTACCTCCTTCAGGAAGTCCCCTGTGATTGCCACTGGTGGCAGTCGTTGACCTCATGCAGCAACTCCTGCTACTGAACAGGATCTAACCCTCTGTGTCCTGCCAGCAATTGAACTTTGTGGGTGGTTCAGACAAAGGCCCTCTTCTTCTTAGCATGTTTCTGGTCTCCTCTTCTCCTCTGCACCCCACGATGGTGATGTCACCCAAACTCCTGAGCCTCCAGCCCTTTCCCTCCCCAGATGCTAATGTGCCTTCTTCCTTCCTGTCTTCCCTAAAGTGCTGCCCACCTGGTTCCTGGCCCTCATCCTAGTGGTCATCACCCTCATCCTGCTCATGGCCCTGCGCTTCTGTGGCATCTACGGGTACAGGTAAGGGGACTCCTTCATGTGTAGGGGGAGGGACCACTCAGGACCCCAGGGGTCACCAGGGACCCCACAGCTGACTTACTCCAGTCTCTGCTCTGCAATCCACACCCTGTGGGGCCTTGGACAAATCCCGTCCTCTCACTGAGCTCAGTTTCACATCTGTACGTGAGCACGAGGCAGCTTCCTAAGGTCTAGGGCAGCTGTCACCTCCCTGCTGTCTTTCCAGGCTGAACCGGAAGTGGGAAGAGAACATCCCCAACCCCAGCAAGAGCCACCTGTTCCAGGTAGGAGCGGTTGTGAGGGCGGCAGAGGTGCTGGGGGCCAGTGCTCCTGTGACCATGTCCTCAGACAATGTTCTCCTCACCTGCCTTTGAAGAAACTGGACTCTGAGTGCTTTGAGGCAGGGGTGTAGGAGGCAGGGAAGTGCTGGGAACCGCTGAGGGTTGGGCCAGCCCCTGCAAGCCCAGCGCGGCAACGCCCCAGGTCCCACAGATGCACGAGGCGCCCTGCCCGGGGGACTCCCGTGGAGCAGGAGAGATGGCTGGTGTGGGGATGCCAGGACCCAGGGGGCCCAAGGAGGGGCTTAGTCCCACAAGGAGCAGATGCGGTGCTGGGAGGCAGAATGGCTTCCCGAGGGCAGGATAGTGGATCTGAGTTTTGAAGGATCCAGGGTGGTGGCAGGAGGGAGAGGTCGCTGCACGCAGAAGGGAAGCATGTGGAGGATGGAGACAAGACTCCCTCAGGAAGGGAACTGAGGGGGCTGGGCAGTGAGGCTGGGGGCGCATCTCAGGAGGCAGGAACGGGAGCAAAAGGGGAACCAGAGCCCTTGGGTCAGGCAGGCAGGGCGGGAACTGCCTTGGGAGCGTCTGGTGACCAGTGTGGAGAAGGTGAGGTTGCAGGCAGAGATATTCCAGACTAGCCTACTCATGGGAACAGGGTCCCTGTCCTTGGATACCCCATGACCCCAGGGGAGTCCCAGCCCCTCACTGGCCTCATCTTCCTGGTGTTACGAGGCTGTGGCCGGTCTTGCTCATGCTGAGATTCTGCTGTGTCTGGGGGCCCCATGAATTCCCGCGAACTTCATGGCCCTTCCCACACCTGCACCTTCTCCATCACCCCCAACACCACAGACACAAATGTCCTTTCTCTTGCCAGAACGGGACTGCAGGACTCCGGCTCCCAGACAGCATGTCCATCCTCACCAGCGGGAGCTGCCCACACAAGGGGCCGTGGAGCAGCAGCTACCCTGAGCTGGATGGGTGAGTGTGGGGCCTGGGATCCCTAGGAGGTGGGACGGTGGCCTCACCCTGCGCATCAGGGGCTCAGAGGAGGTGGCCTTGGACTGGGGCTCAGGATGAGGAGATCCATGGAGGCTGGTGGCTCAAAAGCAAGAGGTATCCCAGTTAGACATCGAGAAGAACTTCTTGATTCCCAAGTTAGCAAGGGCTTGACCTCACACTTGACCAGAGGCAGGAGACTGGACCAGATGACCTCCCCTCTTCCTGCTGCCCAGGCAGACCCCACCCTGCCTTGGCCCCATTGGTGGTGGAGGCTCTGGGAACCCCGTGGCCTCAGCACCTGAGCCATCAGCTCACCACTAACCTCAGGGGAGGGAGGTGAAGGACGTGGAAATGGCTGAGCCCAGGTTGGGCACTGACCGGGGCCCTGAAGCTGGGTGATGTCAAGGAGCAGAGGGTGAGCAGGGCCACACCTGGTGGAGGCCGGCTTTGAGCAAGAGCATGGGGGCTAGGGGGCGAGATCCTCGGGGGCTGCAGGAGCGCCTGGTTTCCTGCTCTGGGCCTGCTCCCCCCTTGCCCTGCCCTGTGTTTTCTGTGAGACCCCACTCCGGGCGGGGGCGGGGGCAGGGCATGAGCTGAGGCATCTGCCAGGGATGGTCCCAACATCTCTGCCCCTGTTCACCCCACAGGGTGTCCCCCGTGGACTACAGGCACAGTGAGGTGTCACCTCTCACCACAGAGGACCCTAAAGATGCTTGTGACTCATCATGTGAGCCTGCCATGACTCTGGCCACCTCGGATGTCCCCACGGAGCAGCCTCCCAGACCCCCACCAGGTCTGGCAGCCCCCTCAGGCCAGCCTGAGAGCCAGGTTTCCAGCTTTGACTTCAATGGTCCCTACCTGGGGCCGCCCCACAGCCGCTCCCTGCCTGACATCGTGGGCCAGCAGGTGCCCCCACAGACAGATGTGAGCAGGAGGCCACCGCCCCCAGGGTCCCTGGAGTACCTGTGTCTGCCCCCAGGGGGGCAGGTGCAGCTGGTCCCGCTGGCCCAGGTGATGGGGCAGGGCGAGGCCTGGGATGCAGAGAAGAGGTCCAGCCCCGGGGCCGAGGGGAGTCCCTCCCTCAAGTCAGGGGCAGGCCCCGCCCCTCCGGAGCCTGGGCGAATGGTGGGTGGTCAGGGCCCGGAGGACAGGGCCCCCGCAGTTCTGCGCACTGGCTCTCAGAGTCCTGAGGATGGTGTCGTGGCCTCTGGTTATGTCACCACTGCAGATCTGACATTCACCCGGCCCACAGGGACCCCATCTGCCTCCCATGCTCCCCCTCTGGGCCTCCCCTCAGACCAGAACCTCAACCTCTGTCCTGGACTGGCTGATGGGGCCCCTGCACCCACAGCCCTGCTGAAGCCAGAGTTTGAGGGCTATGTGGAGCTCCCTCCAAAGATGAGCCAGTTTCCCCAGCTCCCTGTGGCCAGTTCTGCCCCTCCTGTAGCCAGCAGCTCCTTCCTGAGCCCAGGGCAGCCCCGGGCAGATGTGTCCCCAGCCTCCCCAACCCCCGAGGGGCTCCTGGTCCTGCAGCAGGTGGGTGACTATTGCTTCCTCCCTGGCCCGGGATCTGGCCCTCTCTGCCCCCAGAGTAAGCCCACTTCCCCGGGACCCTGTCCTGAGATCAGAGACCACAACCAGGTGTTCCAGGCCAAGAAGCCGCCGTCTCAGGCCCCCCCGCAGGTGCCGGCCATTCAGCTCTTCAAAGCCCTGAAGCAGCAGGACTACCTGTCTCTGCCTCCCTGGGGTGTCAGCCGGCCCGGGGAGGTGTGCTGACGCCCTGCAGGCCCTGGGGGAGGGGAGTAAAAGGAGAAGGTCTGCCTTCCCTCCCGCCCTGCCTTTCTCTCCTGCCAGCCTCTGGTCCCTTCCACGGCCACTTCTGCAAAGCCAAGGAGAAGCTTCCATGTTGCACCACATGGAGACCAGAAAGACGAGTCAACCATCTACCTCCTCCCTTGACCTTCAGCACGGTCAAGCTTCTCTCCTCTCCCTCTCTGTCTCTCTATCTCACACACACACACGCACACACCTTTCTTTCAAGTTAACGTATTTTACGTTCTGAATTATTCAAGCTTTCCACACAGATCCATTTCATTTGCCTTCATTTGCCTTTCTACCTGGTTTCCTTGCTTTTACTCTTCTTTCTCTCTTCACCGATTTATTATTCGAGTGAGTCTGAGGTCTGAGCTAAGCCTATTCTGAGATGTCCTGTCTCCACCAGAGCCTATTCTGATGCTGAAGTGCCTGGCTGTGTGGAGGGCTTCTGTCTGTCCCCAGGAGGCAGGAATGCGCAGGACAGGTTCCAGCCCAAGGGCAGGAGGCAGGAGGTTCGGGGTGGGGGCCTTAGGGGTTTAAGGCTTGGAAGAGCAGCCCAGGGCCGGGCATCCTTATGTCAGGCACCGTAGCCCCAGACACGGTGACAAAGCACCAGTCTTGAGCATCACTCCAAGAACTGGGAGTGGCTTGGGAAGGACTGTTCAGAGCTCCCGGGAAGCCCTGCTGGTCTCACCGAGGTGACGGTATCCTCAGGGACTGCAGGTCCTGCATCATGTGGAGACCACTGACCTGAGCAGTGGGCAGCTCTGGTTCTTGGCTGAAGTGCTCTCCCTCCTACACCCTGGGGCCTGGGGAAATTCGGGAGAGAGAAGGGTCCAGAACCCACGTCTACAGTAGAAAAGCTGGAAAATGATCCAAGGGCAGGGACTCTTTAAAGCGTATAGTCTGAATCACCTGACTCCTTCCAGAAAGATCTGACGACTCCCGCCCCCACCAGCCACATACGAGGGGCTTCACTGGGGGTCGTGGTCTTTTCACAGCTTTGCTTTTCTGATATGCAAAAAAAAAAAAAGGCATTAGATTGTTCTAATTGGCATTATTTGATCACTCTCAAGTTTGCACATATTTTCGTATTTTTGGGGCGTTTGTATGTTTCTACTGGGCTAAGCCCGTGAAGGTCTTTGTCCTGTCAGATGTTCACCTTTTTCTGACTCAGTTTCAAAAACAATTTACCTGTCTATGGCTTTTCAGGTATGATGCAAATTTGTTTTCCTATTTTGTGGTTGGTCTGTGAATTTCGTCTGCAAAGCTTTGGGGTGTTCAGAGTATAGGTTTGTCCGTGTGGTCCAATAGCTCTACGGGTGAATGGCTTCACGGCTCCTCTTTTGATGTGAGATTCATAAGGGTCTCCGCCACTTCAAAATCACATTTGTCCTAAGTTATGTTTTTTGGGTTCGTTTTGCTTTCAAGATTTTGATGTAAAAATTGTGATGATTTGGGGAGGTACGCATGTGGGAAGGAGAGCTGGCTTGTCTGCTTCCCCAAAATCAGTAGCCCAGGTATTCTGGCATCATTGGTTGAATCACCCCTTCTTCGTCCATGTATCTGAAATGCCACTTGGCTTTACCATTTGTTTTAATAAGTGGCAGAGCAAAATGTTCTGGTTCCTTTTGTCCACAAATCCCTGTTCATTACAGCAATGTTGGTGGTGGGAGAAAATGATAAACAACTTAAATATTCACCAGTAATGAAATTAATCACATTTGAGACCCTAAGGTGGAATCCTGTGTTAAAAATGAATAAAGTGAACCCACATGCATTAGAAGGAAGTCCAAGATATTAATTGCCAATTGTTCAGACATTGTTAGCCGAAAAAAAAATTGCAATAAAATATTTTTTATTATAAAACAAAACCAAACCCTAAATGTGTGTATGTGTGTTGGGGTGGCTGGGGAGGGGTGCTGTTTGAAAGTACAGTTGCCTTAAGGAGGTTGAATCTGTTCAGCAGAAGGGCCTTTGGTCTTTGAGGTGCTACAGTGAGTTAGGGGCAATTTCAGTGAGAATAGAAATGCTGTGAGAGTGAGAAGCAGGTGGCACTCCCAGGACAAGCCAGGAGGGAGTGAGGGAAGGAGAAAGGGGTTGGGGGAGAGGAATATAAAGGATACACTCACTTAAAAAAAAAAAAAGTATTCTTTATTATCTGAAATTCAAATCTAACTGGACATCCTGTGTTTGGTCTCCAGTGAGAGTGGAGAAATAGAAAGAAAGAGACTGAATTCTCCGTAAAAATGGATGAGAATTATTAACAGCTTACTCTTGGCAGGTCCTGCTCAATTGATTTAAGGGATCACCACCCTCTGAGACAGATACTATATCTTTATCATACCCTTTTTGTAAGTGGGGAAACAAAAGCACAGAGAGGTTGTAGAACTTGCCCCAGGTCAACCAGCCGGTGGGGGACAGAGGTAGGCTTCGAACCCTGGTCCTGTGGTTTAGAGTCTGCCCTCGAAAGGGAGGTGTCTCACCGGAAGAGCCACACATAAATGTAAGGTGATCCATGTTGCTTGCAAGACAGAGAAATTTATAAACCGAGCTAGTATGGTGGCGGGAGGGAAGATTGAGCCAGAGGTGAGCGTAAAAAATGTTTTTATTTCTTTGAAGATAAGTAATGAGGGTGTGGGTTCTCACTCGCTGATGTCCTGAGAGACCTTGAGGGATCTGGTCTCCCTCACCTGTCTGCCCCTGAGGACCCAACCCACAGCCGTGCACATGGCAAGGGACAACTGAGGAATTGTCAGACCAACAGCATCAGTGTCACCTGGTAACTCCTGAGAAATACAACCTAGGGGGTGTCTCACCCCAAATCTACAGAATCAAAAGCTCTTTTGCTATAACCAGTTCTGCAGTTGACTCTGGTGCAGGATAAAGTTTGAGAACCACTGCTCTCTACCACAATGGTCTCTGGAACCACAGAAAGTTCTGGGGAAGAAGCCAGAGGACAGAACAAGGAAGGAGGCGGATGCAGAGCCCCAGCTGAGGCAGGGGAAGTGGCCACACCTCTCCAGGCCTGTTGTCACCCCTCAGTGGTGCTGGGTCCTGCAGTGGCTTCACACTTTGAAGACCCAAGCTTTACTTTGTCCATCACACTTGGACTGGCAAGAGCATCTTGGCCAGGGTCCCTTGGTCTGAGCCCCCAGTTCCAGGAGTGGAGGGTTGGGGAGGAGCCTAGGGAGCTCTAAAGCTGGAGGGGAGGCAATAGTTACCCACACTCTGTGGGAGGAAAGCTCTTTGTGGGGTGGAGAGGCTGGGGACACATCTGCCTGGGGGTACACATGGCTCAGTTGGGGCTCCTGGCTGCAAGATGAGTAAAACTGACCAGAGGGCACTGGGGAAACTGGCTCATCTTTGGAGGGAGCTCCACATAGCCCTCATACTCTGGCTTCAGCCAGGCGGAGGATACAGGGGGCCCATCAGCCAATCTAGCACAGAAGCTGGGGTTCTGGTCGGAGGGGAGGCCCAGAGGGGGAGCCTGGGAGGCAGACGGGGTCCCTGTGGGCCGGGTGAATGTCAGATCTGCAGTGGTGACAAAACTAGAAGCCACGACACCACCCCTAGGACCCCGAGAGCCAGTGGGCGAAACTGTGGGGGCCCTGTCCTCTGGGCCCTGACCGCCCACCTTTCGTCCAGGGTCGGCAGGGGCGGGGCCTGCCCCTGACTCGAGGGAGGGACTCCCCTCGGCCCCGGGGCTGGACCTCCTCTCCGCATCCCCAGCCTCGCCCTGCCCCGTCACCTGGGCCAGCGGGACCAGCTGCACCTGCCTCCCTGGGGGCAGACACAGGTACTCCAGGGACCCTGGGGGCGGTGGCCTCCTGCTCACATCTGTCTGTGGGGGCACCTGCTGGCCCACGATGTCAGGCAAGGAGCTGCTGTGTGGCAGCCCCAGGTAGGGACCATTGAAGTCAAAGCAGGAAACCTGGCTCTCAGGCTGGCCTGAGGAGGCTGCCAGACCTGATGGAGGGCTGGGAGGCTGCTCCGTGGGGACATCCAAGGTGGCCAGAGTCATGGCAGGCTCACATGATGAGTCACAAGCATCTTTAGGGTCCTCTGTGGTGAGAGGTGACACCTCACGGTGCCTGTAGTCCACGGGGGACACCCTGTGGGGTGAACAGGGGCAGAGATGTTGGGACCATCCCTGGCAGATGCCTCAGCTCATGCCCTGCCCCCGCCCCCGCCCGGAGTGGGGTCTCACAGAAAACACAGGGCAGGGCAAGGGGGGAGCAGGCCCAGAGCAGGAAACCAGGCGCTCCTGCAGCCCCCGAGGATCTCGCCCCCTAGCCCCCATGCTCTTGCTCAAAGCCGGCCTCCACCAGGTGTGGCCCTGCTCACCCTCTGCTCCTTGACATCACCCAGCTTCAGGGCCCCGGTCAGTGCCCAACCTGGGCTCAGCCATTTCCACGTCCTTCACCTCCCTCCCCTGAGGTTAGTGGTGAGCTGATGGCTCAGGTGCTGAGGCCACGGGGTTCCCAGAGCCTCCACCACCAATGGGGCCAAGGCAGGGTGGGGTCTGCCTGGGCAGCAGGAAGAGGGGAGGTCATCTGGTCCAGTCTCCTGCCTCTGGTCAAGTGTGAGGTCAAGCCCTTGCTAACTTGGGAATCAAGAAGTTCTTCTCGATGTCTAACTGGGATACCTCTTGCTTTTGAGCCACCAGCCTCCATGGATCTCCTCATCCTGAGCCCCAGTCCAAGGCCACCTCCTCTGAGCCCCTGATGCGCAGGGTGAGGCCACCGTCCCACCTCCTAGGGATCCCAGGCCCCACACTCACCCATCCAGCTCAGGGTAGCTGCTGCTCCACGGCCCCTTGTGTGGGCAGCTCCCGCTGGTGAGGATGGACATGCTGTCTGGGAGCCGGAGTCCTGCAGTCCCGTTCTGGCAAGAGAAAGGACATTTGTGTCTGTGGTGTTGGGGGTGATGGAGAAGGTGCAGGTGTGGGAAGGGCCATGAAGTTCGCGGGAATTCATGGGGCCCCCAGACACAGCAGAATCTCAGCATGAGCAAGACCGGCCACAGCCTCGTAACACCAGGAAGATGAGGCCAGTGAGGGGCTGGGACTCCCCTGGGGTCATGGGGTATCCAAGGACAGGGACCCTGTTCCCATGAGTAGGCTAGTCTGGAATATCTCTGCCTGCAACCTCACCTTCTCCACACTGGTCACCAGACGCTCCCAAGGCAGTTCCCGCCCTGCCTGCCTGACCCAAGGGCTCTGGTTCCCCTTTTGCTCCCGTTCCTGCCTCCTGAGATGCGCCCCCAGCCTCACTGCCCAGCCCCCTCAGTTCCCTTCCTGTGGGAGTCTTGTCTCCACCCTCCACATGCTTCCCTTCTGCGTGCAGCGACCTCTCCCTCCTGCCACCACCCTGGATCCTTCAAAACTCAGATCCACTATCCTGCCCTCGGGAAGCCATTCTGCCTCGCACCACCGCACCTGCCCCCTGGCAAGACTAAGCCCCTCCTTGGGCCCCCTGGGTCCTGGCATCCCCACACCAGCCATCTCTCCTGCTCCACGGGAGTCCCCCGGGTAGGACGCCTCGTGCATCCATGAGACCCACGGGATTGCAGCGCTGGGGCTGGGGCGCTGAAGAGCTTCCCAGCCCTGCCCTCAGCACCTGCTCCCCTGACTCAAAGCCCAGAGGATGGGGAGGAGAGCATACATGGGGGTGGGGATGTGGGCTCGGGGACACGAGTGCAGGAGCAGAGGCCCCCAGCACCTCTGCCGCCCTCACCACAGCTCCTACCTGGAACAGGTGGCTCTTGCTGGGGTTGGGGATGTTCTCTTCCCACTTCTGGTTCAGCCTGGAAAGACAGCAGGGAGGTGACAGCTGCCCTAGACCTTAGGAAGCTGCCTCGTGCTCATGAACAGAGGTGAAACAGAAGCCCAAGGAGAGGGCGGGATTTGTCCAAGGCCCCACAGAGTGTGTGTTGTAGAGCAGAGACCAGAGGAAATCTGCTGTAAGGTCCCTGGTGCCCCGTGGTGGTCCCTCCCCCTACGCATGAAGGAGTCCCCTTACCTGTACCGATAGATGCCACAGAAGCGCAGGGCCATGAGCAGGGTTAGGGTGATAAAGACCAGGATGAGTGCCAGGACCCACGTGGGCAGCTCTTCCAGGGAGCCAGGAGGAAAAAGGAGGTTAGATTCAGGGGAGGGTAAGGGCTGGAGGCTCAGGAGATCGGGGCAGGTGGGGCCAGGTCAGTGCTCTCCAGACCCTCTCTGTGCTTTAGAATTCATTTCCTTGAATGGGGCAGGACACAGAGGGTTAGATCCTGTTCAGTAGCAGGAGGTGCCTTGGTGGGGTAGGGGTGACAAGCACTGATTGCAGCCCACGGCAGTCATGGGAGACTTCTTGAAGGAGGCGCCATATAGACAGGTGTCTAGGTACAGGGAGAACTAGAGAGGCAGAGATGGGACAGGCCTGCTGGCAGAGGAACCAGCAGGTACAAAGCCCATCACGAGCTCCCACACTTCCTGCTTAGCCGCCTCAAGCCCCTCACAGGCTGAGGCCCCCAAGGACTCCCCTCTTCTCCCTTTCTTGGGCCTGGTGGTCCAGCCCTCCTTCTTGGTGGATCATAGCCCCCATTCTGGGGCTCCGCCTCTAGCAAGACTGGCTGTGGACTGGAGTCCTTGCTGCCAGCTCCTCCTCCATCCCCTCTGAAAACACCTCCTAGACCTGGTCATGTACTTGTCCCTTGGTGGTCACTCTGGTAAAAGGTGAAAGATAAATGAAAATAGCAGTGCAGGGAAACAGGGAGATTAAGAAATCAGACGAGAACCTTTGAAACCCAGACCCCGGCCTGTAGCTCTTTTGCTGCCATGGTAACAGGAAGCTCAGGCTGAGTGTCTCTGGGGAGTGGCTGCCACAAAGGCTAATGAAACTGTGGGTCACATCAGTAGAGGCCTTTGTTCCAACTTGAGAGAGGTGAGACAGAAGAACCTGCTCTGCTCTGCTCGTCTGAGAGGCCATGATGGGTCTGTGTTGCACATCAGGTGTGACTTCCCAAGGGTTGTCAATAAGTTAAGATGTATACAGACAAAAGCGGGTTCCCCACAGGTAGGTATGCAGGTTGTTCTCTGCACAGGGACACCATGTAAGTTCAAGTGGCAGGAATCCAACCTGAGGCTCATATGCTGTGGCCGTGGGTCTGTGGAAGATGCATTTTCTAATTCCCACTAGCTTTTAGTTAGCTAGAAGGAAGGGAGCGCAGAGGAGAATAGCACTTGGGCATGGGGTCTCAATGTCCAACACATCCCCATCCTCTGCCCAGCAGGGCTGTACCAGGAGGGGCGGATGGGGGCTGTGGAGACGTACCCCACTCAGTGTCCCAGGAGCGCTCCTCACTCCACTCGCTCCAGATCCCGTTGTAGCCGCTGGGGTTGGGTTTCACTCTCACTCTGGCCTGGTACCTGGTGGACGGCTCCAGAGGTGGCAGGGGCATGTTGTGGGCATTCTGGAAGAGCTCCGTCTTGGTCTCCTGTGGGTGCAGGTGTGGGAGCAGGTGTGCTGAGGCTGAGGCAACGTGCCTGGCGCACGTGGGCACAGCTACAGAGCCCTCCCACCTCATCGCCCCAGCTTTCCTGCTCCCCATCAGTCCCCCAGCTTGTAGTCATGTCCCCCAATCTGAGGCAACATGACTCCCACCATGGAGGACCGCACTCCAGGGCCAAAGAGGGACAGCACCGGGATGGGCACAGAGACAGCCCCTCCTGCACTGCATCTCTGTGACATATGACAACACCGAGGTGCAGAAACTCTGAGGAGTCACCATGCCACCCTCCCCTGCCACTTTGGGATCCCCTCAATCTCCCAGTTCTTCTTGGGGCAGCCTGGACCCCAATTATGGCCTTCCCAGGAGTGTGGTGCAGGATGACTGACCCTTAGATTTTCATGAGCCAGGGGACCACTCCCAGCTTCACCACTGACCCACCCTCTCCTGGCCTCAGTTTCCCCATTTCCAGCCTGAAAGTCTGGAGCTGGCTCTGAAGTTTCTGATCCGGGTTCTGTCGAGCCCCAGGTTCTGCATGCAGGCCCTGAGGGTGGGGGCCGGATGCTGAACCCCAGGCTGAGCCCTGCCTGCCTCACCAGGAGCCTCTCTCCCCTCAGCAGCTGCACATTTGCTTTCTGTGAAGAAATGTCCCCTTTATGACTTTTGAAAACCCTTCATACAGCTGCCTCTCAGCCCTCCCAGTCCTGACATCTACGTCCCCTTTGCAGTCAGGGTCACATGTTCACCTTGGCCAAGTCACATCAGCTCTGTGAGTCTCAGCTCCTTCACCAAGGGATGGGACATTGACTGGCTGACCGCACAGGGGCATGACCACCAAGTCTCAGTGGTTCCCTCTGACTGGTCGCCTGCTGGGAGCCAGGCATCCAGCAGGTGGCACTGTCCCCAGTGTTGTCTCAATGTCCCTTCCCCCCATCCCGGTCCCTCCCCAGGCACAGGCCCTCACCTCCCATGTCTCTTCATCTTTCTTGTACTGGACCTGGAAGATGTGACTTATGAGTCCACTGTGAATTTTTTCTTTTTTCAAGTGCAAGATGTAGCCATCTCTGCCCTTGGTCACGTTGAGGGTCGGGGGAGCCAACTGGACTGGAGGGAGAGAAATTTTAGGTAACAGCGCTCCTAACATTCCTCCCATGGAACGTTCCTAGTGTTGCATGCTGGTCACAGGTGTTCTCTCCACTGACCCAGGACCCCACATCCCACCATCACGGGTCACTGTGTGCCAACTTGGGGTAACAGCATCTACCACGGCCAGACCAGCTCCTCCCCGGGAGATGCAGGGATAAGCTGCTGTTCACTGATCAGTAATGAGGTGGCTGGGTTGCTGGTTACTCATGGTTGTGAAAGTAGCGATGTTGGGCAATTTGTGCCTTTTACTTGAAATTAACCTAGGCTGAGTCAAACTCGTCACTTTGATAGCACCTGTCCCAGGCACCTGCCTTGAGAAGGAGAGGTAGGCAGAGCTTCAGGCCCTGGAAAGGTGCCCTTCTCCACCCACGGCTCCAGCCTGTCTTCTCTTGGCTGCTGCTCATGTGGGTTTGCCAAGCATGGGACAGGCTCATGTCCACCAGAGACTGGACACAGGCGCAGACTGACCACCTTGAGGGAATTCAGAGGTGCTCGCTGGGGACACACCATCCGGGCTCTGAGAGGCCATGCCTTCATTAGCACTGGACACAGGCCGGGCTATTCCAATAGCTCTGTGCTCACCCCTCCCTGAGGCTGACCCTCGGGCAGGATTTGGAGCTGCCATGATGAAAAGACCAGAGAGAAGTTGTGGAAGGGTAAACAAAGGCCCCCGAAGGTACCCAGGTCCTGCCCCCGGAACTTGTTATTTTAAGTGGCAAAATGGACTCTCGCAGGTGTGACTGAGTTAAGGACCTTGTGATGGGGATGTTATATTTCATTATCCACTCCTTCCTTCTGCTCCGACCCTTCCCCACAGCATCCTCGGCCCCTCCCTTCCCCATCCCCACACAAGGAGGGTACATTGTGGTAGTGAGAGAGGGAGAAATTTGGGAGGAAGAGGAGGACGAAGGACAGAGAGCGGACAGGAGATGGGGAGAGGGCTGCTAATGTTGGGCAACGTCAGTACATTGATTCAACACATCTTGAGGGCCTACTGTGTGCCAGGTGCTGCTCTGGACACAGGAACAGAGAGGGGAACAAGGCAAGGTCCCTGCATTGACAAAGCTGACATGATAGATTAATACACGTCAGGTGGTGGTAAGTACCATGGGAAAGGAAAGTGGGGTAACTGGTAGACGTAGGATTTCAGCGTTGAGTGCTATTTTCAATAAGCTTTTCAGAGAAGATGTCACAGAGATTGTGACATTTGAGCAAAGGCCTGAAAGGGATGAGGGAAGGAGCCTTATAAACTTGAGAGGATCAAAGGAAGCAGGAGCAAAGGCCCTGAGGCAGGAGTGTGCCCAGGGAGTCCCCCAGTGTGGAGGAGGCCACGAGGCTGCAGTAGGGAAAGAGCGAGAAGCAGGCGAGAGAGGCCTGTGGGCTGTGGCAGGGCCGTTGGTAGCTCCTCTGTGCAGGCGGGAACTCGCAGAAGGTTTGGGGTGTTGGAGGGGCATAATTTGATTATGTGTTAACAAAATCACACAGGCTGCTGATGGGAAAAGACTTAAGGGACAGCAAGGATGAGAGAGGGAGACCTTACTGCACTTAGATGAGCAGTAGACACGTGGCCTAATTCTAGGTGTGTTAAAAAGATAACAGTGACAGAATTTGCTGGGGGACTGGATGTGGCATTTGAGAGAAAGCTAAGACAAGGATTTCTGGCTTAAGCAACTGAAAAAGACTTATCATTCAGGGAGATGGGGAAGAAATGGGAAAGCAGGTTAGGAGGGACAACAAACATTCACTTTGGAGCATGTTTAGGTGTGAAATGACATTGTTCATCCACTGTAGACGTTGAGAGGGCAAGTGATACCAAGTGGTTCAGATCAAAGTTCTCAAAACTCAGATTGAAAAAAGAACTCAGAGCAAAGAAGGGGGAAAGTATTTTCAGAACCGCAATGGTATGTTATCAACCTCATCATTTATATATATTTTTGAACACTTAAAATAAGTATTAGAATTACTCCTGTTCACATTGGGTTGCTGGATTGCACTTCATTGAAATGAGAAATATGAAGACTGGGCCATGAGGAACCCTGAGTTTATATGGGTTACAAACAAAACTGTGCTGACACAAGACACTCTACACAGAAGGCTGGGCACAGACTCACTGTTATCGGAGCTCTTGATGAGTTTCTCTTCCTCCTTGGGTCGAACAGAGACGACGTACTGGCTGTGGCTCCTGGGGTCGGGCACGGGAATCCGGCACCGGTGCTGGACGTAGGGGCTGCTGGTTGCCTCCCTCAGCACTGGGGCGCATTCCTCCTCCCTGGGGAGCACGGCAGAGGTGAGCGCATCGGGAGGCAGGGCTATGCGAGGAATGAGGCCTCGGGATGATCTGTGGCTTCGGCTGGGCCCCCAGGGGCAGGAGGAGGCTTGGAGAGGGCAAGGCCTAGAGGAGGGGAGGGGCCAGAGGCAGGGGACACTCACCCTGCATGGGGCCCGGGCTTGTAGAAGAGGGTGAAGGAGAGCGAGCTGGTCACCTCGGACCTCACTTCCCAGGAGCAGCTGAGCAGGGCAGCCCCGTCGAAAAAGCACTGGAGGTTCTGGGGCTGGGCCTCGTCCCCTGGGAGGGAGGAGACAGCCCCTCATTCAGTCCTCGCTCATTCATTCCGTCCCTCTCAGTGGGCCCACCGTGAGTCTCATCACAGAGGGACCGCGGGCGTCGGGGCCAAAACCCAGGGGCTGACTCAGCCTGACCCGCCCGCTGTGCGGCCGCAGTCAGGGAGGGACTTCTGTGAGACTTTGCGCCCCCTGTGCAAGACGGGGAGGGCATCTCAGCCCCGGCGTTCGGGGAGGAAACACGATCACGCTTGTCTGTCCGCACGTGGCGCCGCTCTCCCCAAAGCGCAGCTGCTCATGCGCCACTGTGATTTAATTGCAGTTGCTCCTCCCCAGAAAGTGGCAGCCAACTGGGGCTCAGAAGTGAGTAAGATGCAGCCGCTGCCTCTGCAGAGTCACAGCAGGGACGGGGTGGGCCCAGGGGAGCCTCTCTAAACACATGGCGCAGGGCCACCGTGAATCCCGTGGTGTGACCGTGGCCTCCTTCTGGCCGGGAGCTGCAATGAGCCGCCCTCCCCACGGGGCGGCACTGCCCCCGAGTCCGACTCTGTTACCTGGCTGGGAGGCCCAGCGAACCTCCGGGCTCCACTGGCTGGGCCGTCCTGAGAGCCCCGAGCCTGGGGCCAGCCTGGTGCGCACTCGGGCCACGTAGGTGCTGCTGGGGGTGAGGTGCTCCGGCCTCAGGATGGCCCGGGAGGAGTTGGAGTAGATGGTGGGGGCGTCCTGTGGGAGACAGGGGCTGCTGGAGAAGGGCCGGCTGGGCCGGGTCCCTGTGGGCTCAGGGCAGAGCTGGTGGGGGTCCCTACCTCCCAGGAGTCCTGAAGCCGCCTGTAGACCACCTCAAACTCCAGGCTGGACAGCCAGTGGCTCTCAGAACCCCCATGGGTCACATTCCAGGACAGCAGGAAACGGTCCCCGTCAGGGCTGACGCGGAGGTCCTTGGGCGCAGGGGGCTGCACTGGAAGGAGAGGAAGTCAAGGGTCCATAAGGGGCTGGATGACCGTGCGGGAGTTTAAGGGCCTACGTGGCTCGTGTGTGGACAGACCTGGGTTCCAGGCCCAGCACCTTGAACAAGACCCCTCTCCTCTGTGGACCTCAGACCTTCATCTGCTAAATCGTGGGGAGTCAATGGGAATGAAGGTTCTGCAGGTTGTTGTTCACAGAGAACAGAAGCCCCATAAAAGATGCTAGCGATTAAATCCCAAGGGAACTTCCCTCTGTCTCCAGTGACCATGTGGAGGCTGTGTGGCCTCTTTCCCAGCAGAGGGTGCTGTGACTCATGTTGCTTCCTCTGCTGTCCAGCCCCTTCCTTGTTTGCACCGCCCAGTGTCCTCCTGCACCTCTCAGTGCCCAGCACACGTGCTCCTCCTCTAGGACCTTCTTGGATCTCCCTCCCCTAGGCAGAGCCCCTTGCTCCTTTTCCTGTCCCACTACAGCCCTGTGAACGGTCCTTATGACCCTGGAGGATTTAGGTGTTTCCACGTCTGCCTCCCCTTGTAGTCCAGGAGCTTGTGGGTGGCAGGGGTTGGGTCCTGAGATCAGTGGTTCTGTGAGTGTGGGGGACAAAGTGTGAAGTGTGAAGGAATCAATGAAGGAATCAATGAATGAACACATGTGGGCCACCTTCAGAGGCTTTTTATGGAAACATCCATGACCAACAGCAAGCAGACACCTGCCGGGACCTACAGGGTCAGGTGAGCAGATTCATCCATGAAGAGCATGACTCCTGGCTTCCTGAAGCGTCTGTGTCTGAATACTGAGAGGTGACTTCCCAACACAAAAAAAATCAATAAGAGCCCAAACGAGATGTAAATGTTCTTTGCTGGACTCAGAACAGGGCATGGTAGAGCATGTCAGGGCTGGAGCCTTCAGAAAATCTTAAGCCCTGAATGGCAGATCCAGGGGACCCCTGCCCCACCCACAGCCACAGCAGGCATCACTAATCAGTCATTGCCCTCCTAGCCCCTGAGCCTGCTTTCATGGCCTAGAACTGACATCCTGACTTAGGGAATGCTCTAGGAGCCCAAGTGCCACGTTGCCCCATCCCTAAGTTGTCTGATCTCCACCATGAAGCCTTCCCTGGTTGCCAGATCGTAAGCTCAGTTGGGACGGGGATACTGACTGACCACTTCAGTGCCCTCCGGGCCTCTGTAGGTTCTCAGTGAAGGAGCAAATTAATGAATGAATCCCTGACTGTGATCTTCTTTTCATGGTCCATCTTCTATCCATGGGCTGCTCACTGCAGCTTTGCCCTCACCTCCCACCTTGAACCTCAGCCCCGTGGCCCACTGACCCTCACCTCTGCTGGCTGCCTCACCCCTCTGACATGTGATGTTCTCTCCCCACTGTTATCCAGAGCAGAGATTGATACAGGGAACAAATCTGGCCCACATCTTGTCATATGGCCCAGGAGTTGAAAATGGACTTCATGTTTTTTTAGTTTTTTTTTTAAATCAGAAAAATATTTGCCACAGATGAAAATTAAATCAAATTCCAGTTTGTGTCTATGAATAAAGTTCCATCAGAACACAGCCAACATGTTCATTTATGCGTTTTCATGTCACAATGGTGGAGTTGAGAATTTGCCCCCAAGGTGTTTGCCGACCTTGGATGGAGGATGACCCCTAAATTCCTTTGCAGGACACACAAGCTTCTTCCAGGTCAGCCCCCAGCCTTCCCTGCCCTTCTCCTTCCTACCGCTGTCTAGCCCCCTTGAAGTTAAAGTTCCCCGGACACAGTTATTAATGTTTTTCCTAACCTTGCCTCGCGCTCCCGAGTCTCCCAGCCTTTGCACGCACTGTTTCCTCTGCCAGGGATGCTCTTTCTGCTCTCTCCTCCCACTCTCTCTTCTGATCTCCCTGCAGAGCTCTCTCCTCGGGGAAGCCTGCCCTGACCTCCAGGGGGCTCCTTGTCCACTGCCCCGTGGCACGTGGCACACACCCACCTTCAGTAAGTGATCACACCACACAACATCTGGTGTTTCCTGCTCTGTAAGCTCTGAGCTTCGTGCAGGACGGGACTCCTTATCCATCAGGCACATGTGCTTAGACATTGTCTGCAGTGAATTCACCACAGCCTAATCCATCCTCTCCTCCAGGCAACTATTTTGTGCTGCTGGGATGAAAAGAGGCAGGAAACAAAGGCCAGAGCCCCCTCCCCATCTGACACGTGCAAGGAGCAGCAGGTGGCCCTGAGGTTGGGACCCAACACACTAAAGTCAGACCTCCCTGGACTTGAATTTCAGCTCTGCCACCAGCTGCTGCGAGGCTCTGAGCTTTCACTTCCCTCTGCCTGTTTCATCCCCAAATGGCAGTAACAATGGTATTTAAGTTCATGTCGTCGTCTTGAGAGTTAAATAAGATTCAGCAGTGTCTCCTGAAAGCTGGGACAGGCGTGGTTTTTGCCAGGTCAGTGTAAACTTTTATAATATGACTCCCCTCCTCTGTTTAGCATCATTGTAAGAAATAACTGCCTTGAACACACAAGTTTGAAGCATTGGTTATACTTCTTTCTAATATATAGTTAAATAAAAATCTGACTATAGAAAACAGTCATTCAAAACCACCCAAGACCACTGACTTTCTCAGACGCACGCGGCACACACGCTGGGGGCCACGCGGCGGGGGCAGTGAGGGGATGACCTCTGGCTCCAACGTGCAGGCAGCACTCGGCAAGTCCGGCCCATCGCTGTCATGACTGCTCATGGCAGCACTTTGGAAAAGTTACATAACCGCTCTGGGCCTCGAGTGCCTCATCTATAAAATGGGTTGTCGCAGACAGTGCATGAGACCGTATTGACGAAAGAACCTTCAAGCTATAAAGTTTGTATCTGGACAGGAAGGATGGTTCTTCCTTCAGTGCTGGGAGGCTATGGTTTGGCAGGGGGTGGAGCATCAGGGAAGGAGTTGCCTTTGGCCAGGGCACCTCCAGCTGTACCCAACCCAGCACCTCCATGGAGACCAAAGAAAGCATATCCTCTACCCCCAAGGACTAAATCCAACTCAAGCTATTGTCTCCACCCCTTGAAGGCTCTCCCTCCCTGGCCCACCTCTTGCAGCCTGGACACCCTTGGGGCCCACTGTCCACACAGGGGGCCACCTTTGCCCAGGGACCCCAGGCCTCACCGTGCTGCATCAGAGTAACGATGAGCTGGGTGCCCAGAGGCCAGTCTGGTTGGAATGAGAAGTAGTCAGAGTCGGCAAGGGCAAAACTCCAGTAGGGAATGATGCATCTTCTGGGCACACAGCTGGGACAAGGGCCGTCTAATGAGGGCATGTCATCACTGAGATCGCAGGACACTGGCTGTGGAAGGTCCCTGCGGGGGGGGGGGGGGTACAGATCAGCTCAGAGTGAAGGAGAATCACTCATTCATAAACACTGCTGAATGTCCCCCACGTGCCTGGTTTTGCCTGGGGCCAGGGTGGGGCTGGCAGCGAACAAAACACACAACTCCCTGCCTGCCCAGCTGACTTCCTGGTGGAGGGAGACACACAGGAAATAATGGAAAAAACTATGTCGTAGGTCAAATGGAGAAAGCTTTCTGTAGATAAGCCCAGCAGGGAAGGCGGAGACAGGGTGCAACTTGAAATGCACTGTCAGGGAAGGCGGCATCAGCCGGTGATGTGAGCACTGGAACATCCCACCGAGCTGAGTCAGGGGTATCAGGTGAGCAAGCAAAAGAGATCAATTCGGGGGCCAGAGTGGCACAAGGCACCCCTGGGAGCAACTGTCCCAAAGTCAACTGGCACAGGTGATGCAGATGGGTCAGGTAAAGGAGGCTGAGAAATGACCTTTACGCTCAGCAACGTGAGAACACAGGTAATCCTGACAAGGGAGGCTGACTGACGTGGTGGGAGTGAAATCCTTACTGGATGGGTTCTTGGAACCCCAAGGGAGAAGCCTTGATGTGAAGAGAAGCAGAGGACAAGGGTGGGGGGTGTGGCCAGGAGGACCCTGAGCTGCAGCCTGGTTGGCATCTGTAAGCAGATCCTGGGAGAGGGCCCGTCAATGGCAAGGAGACTGGGGACTGTGTTGGCTGCTATGTCCTTGGGCAGCAAAACCAGGTGGGACCCCGTGGTGGACTCAGACAGGCCTGGGACAGGTCGTCACTGCTGGACGGATTCAGGGAGGTGGCAGACTATGGGTGGGGGCAGTGGAGGTGGGGTGGGGACCTCTCTTCTGGGGGTGTCTGTTGTCCCAGTGCAGGAAGGAGTGGTAACAGCTGGAGCGGGGAGGTGGGTGTGGGGGCTGAGGACAGTGGACAAGGAAGATGGAGGCTCCCAGGAGAGCAGGACAGAGAGCAGAACCATGATGATGCTGTGAGGTGAGAGCGGCTCCTTCCCCAGGGCGGCCTCCAGGGGCCTCCCCACAGTGCCCTCCGTCCAGCCCCGGCCCAGGCACAGCCCCCCCGCAGCAGCGCCCCGCCCGCCCTGCGCCCGGGGCCCCACATCACCTACTCGTCCAGCCTGCGGTAGAGGGTCACGTTGACGAGCCGCTGGGCATCCTGGGTGTCCGCCCACCTGCAGATGATGCGGCTGGTGTAGTCGTTATGGCAGCGCAGGGTCTGCAGTGGGACCGTCCCTGACGGGGGAGAGGCAGGAAGGCGGTCACACCCCCTCCAGATGCCCCTTGTCACCGCCCCTCCCAGCACCTCCTGGGTGCCTCCCACGGGGTCTCCCAGAGTCCCGTGGAGGCTCCTGACTTCCAGACAGAGGTCCCTGGGGCCCTGCAGGTGGGAGGGTGCCAGTTGTGGGCCCTCCTGGCTGGACAGAAACACAATATTCTAGTTGATTCACAGCACGTTTCTGAGCCCCTGCCTTGCCCTGCCCCTGGAACAGGGTCCCCCCACCCCGGGATGGAGACGGGCCTCAGGCACAGGCTCTGCCCCGAGACCTCTCGGTGCAGCCTGGGAGCAGAGGCACAGACCCACCCCTCAGACCCCGCACCCAGGGGCAGGGCCTCCTCTGGGACCTCGGTGCCTGCTCTCTTGGTCAGCGCTGGGAAAGGGAGTGTGGTTCCCATAGTCACCAGAGGAGCCAAGCTCTCTGGGAGCCTCTGGGGAGGGGGGGTTCACTGGCCTGAGGAGCCCAAGGAGCCTCCAGGAAAGAGGAGAGACCCCCCCCAGGCTGAGGGTCCCCAGAAGCAAAGGCACAGGGGTGGAAACAGGTCAAGACCTTCAGGGGAGCAGAATGTTTTGCAGGGAAGGAGGGGCAGAGAAAAGACTGGACTGGCTGGCCTGAAGGGGCCTCGAATGCCTCACTGAGAAGTGTGGGCAGAGAAGCCACACAGCTGGGGATGGAGTTTACAGGAAGCCAGAGAAGAATGAGTGGGAGTGAGGGAGGAGGGAAGAGGGGAGACCAAGGGAAGATCAGGAGAGAGAAGAAATGAGGGAGGGGAGGGGCGGGGAGGGGGAGGACAGGATGGAGCCCTGGGGTCTGGGAGCTTCCTGGGGGCTGGGGCTCAGCAGTGAGGAGGGGTCCGGGAGGGGGTAGCGATCAGCTCACCTTGGGCCCCTGCCATGCTGGGCCCCCAGCAGAGCGCCAGCAGGGCGATGGGGAGCAGCTGGCGGGTCAGCGCCATCTCCGGGGCCAGCTCTGATGAGCAGGGGCTGGCCAGCACGAGTGGGTTCTTCTGTGGCGGAGTTGAGGGTCAGACACTCTGTCCGGCTTCCCTCCCACGGGAGCCTCCGCCCCACAGTGGGGATGCTGTCCTTCCCTTTCCAGCCAGGTCTGTGAGTGCTTCTAGTCCTCCGAAATTAGATTCATAGCATCTTGTTTAGCAATACATGGCCAAACTTTAAGGAAAAACCAGGAAAACATTAACATAGAGTTTCGTATGAAAGTTATCTTTCACTTTGGAAAAGGGTGAGAAGGAGGACCTGATTGAGATGGAGTTTGCAAGGAGGCAGTGATGTTTATAGGTACAGAAAATGACCGTGTTTTATACTCCATCAGAATCCATCTTCAGCTCTCCCTTGGCCTGTCTTTCTCTGCGTCTAGGCTAATCCACAATCTTGGCTAACTCTGACTCTTGACCCAGCTGCTCCTGCACAGCTAAACAAAACCACACCAGTTGGTCTTACTTTAAATTCTTGACTATGGTCCAGAAGGGCCATCCATCCCACACTCACCCAGTCCATTCTCTCTCCCAATCTAGGAGGTTATTTCACACCTTCTCCACTCCCCTTACACCTACAATTCCAGTGCACCCATTTCCACTCCCAGCCTCTGCCTGCTTTCTCCCTGGTTGGGAAAATTGATCAGAAAAGGTCTCCACCCCCTACAGATCGCCATCACTAGCATCTGCACTCACACACTCTGTGCCCTGGCCTATTGCCACCAATAGACTCTCCGTGCTCCCATCCGAAGCCAAGTCCTCACCTAGCGCACAGGACCCAGCCATGCCTGCCTACTCAAAGACATGACTCCAAAAGTTCTCCGTCCCTCTCTCTCTCCCACAGCATCAGTCTGGGTCTCACTACTGGCTCACTCCCGTCACCTTACAACATGCTGTAACTTCTCCCATCTTTAACAAAAAAAAACACACTCTTTCTTGGTCCCACTTTCCCCCATCATCTCACACCTTATTTCTCTTCTCTTCTTTTCAATAAAACTCCTTCAAAGTTGTTTGCGTTCAGCATCTTAACTCTTCTCCATCCATTCTGTCTTTGTGCCTGCTCTAATCAGGATTTTGCCCACTCCAGCTACCACTTCTTACCACCCCCACTGCTGACGTCTTCGGCCAAGTCTCCATCGTATCTCATCTAGAATTACAGGGAAGCCTCCCAGCAGTTTCCTGTTTCCATTCTCGACATCATCTATTCACAATACGGAAGCCATAAGCAGATGTCAATCTTCAGACAAAAACTAGCCAATGATTTCCCCACTACAGTTAAAGTAAAGGCAAAGTCTTTCCGATGCTTATAAAACCTGGCCCCCTATTGCCTCTTTGATCTTGTTTATTACTCCCTCCTAGATCACTGCCTCCTGGGGATTCCTCAAACACTCCAGGCCTGCTCTTCCCTCAGAGTCTTTGCACTGGCTGTTCCCTCTGATTGGAATGCTCTTCCCTTACAGATCCACACACCTAACTGCCTCATCTCTTTCAGGTCTCTGTTCAAGTAGCACCTTCTCAATGAGACCTTCCTTAACCCACTTCCCTCCTCCTCCACACTCCGGTGTCCCGTACCCTGTACAGTACATTTCATTTTCTAACACACTATACGGTATATGAATTTTTGTGTGTTTATTGTTTCTCCCTCCCTACTAGCTCCATTTCTTTCGATTGTCTTTCTCTCCCCACATGATCTGTAAGGATAAAAATTTTTGTCTTCTCTTTTCATTGATGTATCTTAAGTACCTAGAATAGTGCTCAATACATATCTGTGGGATAAATAAATTTTTAGTATGAGTGATGGGTAAACTGTACGTGTAAGTTTTTATACTCATCTGTATGCACAAAATAAGATATTCAAATTAAACACAAATAAGTAAAAGGAGGAATAATAGATTAAGAGTAGAAATCACTGAAATGAGATACAAAAATAATTAGAGAAAATTTAAATGCTGTTTTCTTTTCTCAATAATAAAATTTATATACCTCTAGCTAGGCTAATCAAGAAAAAAAAAGAGAGAGAGATGACACAAATTACTGAAGTCAGGAAATAAGTAGTTATCATTAAAGATTCTACAGACGTTAAAAAGATAATAAGAAAATGTCATGAGAAATTTCATGCTTGGGGGAGTGTATAGCTCAAGTGGTAGAGTGCATGCTTAGCATGTACGAGGTCCTGGATTCAATCCCCAGTATCTCCTCAAAAAATAAAGAAATAAACCTAATTACCTCTCCCACCAAAAAAAAAAAAAAAAAAAGAAGAAGAAGAAATTTTATGCTAATACTTTTGTGAACTTAGATAAAAATGGGAAAAAATTCTAAAAGACAAAAATGGCCAAAACTAAATCAAAAAGAATTGTAAAGTTTGGATAAGCCTATATTTGTTTAAAATGTTGAATTTATAGGGAAAAACTTTCTCACAAATAAAATACCAGGCCCAGATGGCTTCACTGATGAGTTTTAATGAATAAAATCAATTCTATACAAACTTGAAGGAGGGGATATTTCTCAACTTATTTTGTGAAGTCATCAATACACTTACAGCAAAATCAAAGATACCACAAGAATAGAAAATTACAGACCAATATTTCTCATGAACATAAATGCAAAAGTCCTTAACAAAATATTATCAAATTGGAAGCAACAATATATAAGGAAGATAACACACCATAATAACAGTGTAGGGTTTATGCCAGATATGCCAGATTGGCTTGACATTTGAAAATACATCAATATAATTTTACCACATTAACAGACTAAAGGAGAAAAGTCATATGATATCTCAAAGAGAAAAAGCATTTGACAAAATTCAACACCCATTTGTGATACAGTAAGAAAAACAAGAAGCCTGCCAGCAAAGTGGGAATACAAGAGAATTTCTTCAACCTGAAAAAGAGCACCTATGAAAAAGTTACAATCGCTTTCCCCCAAAGGTTAGTAACAAGGCAAGAATGTCCACGCTCATCATTGCTATTCAGCATTTCGCTGAAGGTCTTAGCCAATGTAGTAAGTCAAGAAAAAGAAGTAAAAAGCATACAGATTGGTAAGGAAGAAATGAAACTGTCTTTATTCATAGAGGACACTCATGTACCCAGATAATATTAAGAAAACTACCAAAAAAAAAAAAAGCTATTAGAACTGAGTGAATTTAACAAAGTTATGGGATGCAAGGTTAATGATACAACATTGGGGGAAATGAATGACTGATGCTCAAGAAGAGTCAATGCCCTTCTACAGCTCTGGAATAACCCTCTCAACTCCTAAATGGAGCTCACTAAGCCACAGTGAACGTTGAGCCTAAATAGGGCAGATCTCCAAGTTCCACCTTTTACATCCCTCTTCCTCTGTCCTCACAACCCCTCAACACACACACACACACACACACACACACACTTCTAAATGTTTGTGTCAGAGCTGGAAATGGTCTCAGAGGTTGTCAGCTACAATACCCTGATTATAAAGATGGGGAGACAGAAGCCCCAAGGTGGGGAGAGAATATTCTCACTGTCACCAAAGCCTTAGTGACAAAGCAAGGGACAGGAGACAGATACCTGATTTCAGAGCTCTCTCCTCCAACTCCTCATCCCAATGTCTGCCCAAGAGGTCAAGCCCTAACCGCCCAAGTCCCCAGAACACACCTGCCCACTCCACACCCCCCAGCTCTCCCTGTCCTCTCCATCCCAGACTCCCACCCTGCCCTACTCCCCACCCTACCCTACAGCCTGCCCCTGAAACCAGCCATACCTCTTTGTGCCAGGACAGACCAACCTCCTGCTGGAGTCTCCAGGCGGCCCGGAGTCTCTCCGGCTTCCTATTTATGCTGACGTCGTTAGGAAACAGAAAAGCAGAAAGAGGAAGCGATGCCGGCCCTGGCCTGTTTCTGCACAAGCGACTCTTCACGAGATTGCCCAGCTTCTTAGAACTGTGGACGCCGAGATATCATTTTTTTCTCCTGAGATGTGACTTTGCGAATGTTATTCCTTCTGCCAGAAGTACGCCTCCCTTCTACACTTTGTCTCCCTGGAAATCATGCATCCTCTGTCAGGGCAATGCAAAGTACCCCCTACGCAGCCGTCCCTGACCCCCCGGGGGGAAGTAGGGGGAGGCGGCTGCAACCCCAGAGCAGGAGAAAGCCCAGAGCCACACGGACCTGGCTGGACTCCCACCTCCACTGCTGCTCCGAGTGCAAGGACTATGGCCTGCACTGTGTCTCCCCTCCCCATTTATATGCAACTGCATTGGAGATGGGGCCTTATGGAGGTAATTAAGATTAAATGAGGTCATAAAGATGGGATTCTGATCTGATAGGATCATTGTCCTTGTAAGAAGCAGCACCAGAGCACCCTTAATCTCTCTCAATCTCTCTCTCTCTTTCTTTCCACCATGTGAGGACACAGAAAGAAAGCAGCCATCTCCAAACCAAGAAGAGAGTTCTCACCAGGAGGAACCTTGGCCAGCACCTTGATCTGGGACTTCTAGGCTCCAGGAAGATGAAAAAATTAACCTCCACGGTGTGATCCTCCTAGCCTACGGTATTTTGTTATGGCAGTCCGAGCAGATTGAGACAGGGACCTTATGCAAATACCTCCATGTCTCAAGATCCCCAGCTGTTACTTGGAAGTGATCATCTACAAACCTCAAAGGAGCTTTAAATGAATCACGTAAGGTGACACCTGGCACCTGATAACCCTCACTCCGTGGTGGCTGAAAGTACTTTCCCGCCCCTGAGTTCCTCCTCTTCCCTGCACCCTCCCACACTGTCCTATGGACCTCAGGTTTCATGTCCACCCCTCAGCCTGGTTAGTATCACTTTCCTGGGTTGTCTGCACATGGCCCGGCCTGGAGATGGCGCTCAGGACTCTGTGTGTGGAATGAATGAATGGACGAACAAATGAATGAATGACTCCCTGAGGACAGAGACTCCAGAGCCCACACGTCTCCCTTCTCTCTGGTTCTGTCCAACCAGGTCTGGGGGGGGCACATGAATTGGGAGCCTCATTTGGAGATAGAATGAGCTGGGTGTGGTGTATAGACCACAGGGATGGGCACGCTGAGTCCTGATGTTCAGAATTCAGACACTGGTATCCTGTTTTTTTTCCTAGGATGGGGAAAAGGGCAAGGAGGAGGAGAGGGAAAGAGTGGGCAACCACTGGCATTGTCTCCTTATGGTTCTTTGATTACTTTCCTCCAGGAAGGGCACATCTGGCCAGGAAGAATGTAGAGTACCCTTCCTGGTGGGGAAGTCCTGGCCCCAGGACAGCAGCTGGGGGTCAGCCGGGCACTCGGGGCACATCGAGGCCCCTCTTGGATCCAGCACGCTCTCTGGCACTCCTGCATGTATGTGATCACCATCCTGGCATGGAGAGAGCGTTCAGGGGTTCAGTGCAGGGCACAATGTGTCTGAGCTGGAATCCTGCCCCTAGCCTTCTTTTTCCACTGAGCTTCCTGGAACCCCTAGGCTGTGCTGGCCGTAGGGGAGCTCAGTCTGGAGGTGTGTAGAGCAGAGGGAGGGAGATGCTCCTCAGAGGATCACAGTTCCTCCCTGTTCTCCACCTACAGCTATACCGGAAACATCAAGGCTTGGGGACACCAACACGGGTGCAGGGGCTGCCAGGGATTTCTGCTGCCTGGGAGCTTAGGAAGCTGCACTGCTAACCCCATAACTCACCAAGAGAGTGCTGAGAGATTCACATGGCTGGTGCCTTCCCTGGTGGGCAAAGGTGCCCCTTAGCTGTCTGGCACCCTGTGTGCCAGGAGCTGAGTCCCCTGGCCAGGCTGCAATGAGATGGGAACTGGGTAATGGAGCACAGGAAGTTATGGAAGCAGAAGCTTCCTAAGACAAACAACTACAAATTTTAAAACAACAAGTTTATACTTTGCAGCACAGGCAACTATATTCAATAGCTTGTAGTAACCTATGGTGAAAAATAATATGAAAACAAATATATGTATGTTCCTATATGACTGAAGTATTGTGCTGTCACCAGAAATTGACACATTATAAACTGACTGTACTTCAATAAAAATATATTTTTAAAAATAATGACAGATTTAAAAATATTACCACTTATGGATATACTAAAATATTAAACAACAAAACATCTAAAAATTAAATGATGAAAAGGGAGCTTTGAGGGATGTCCTGGGTCTAGTTATGAGAATCAACCATAAGGGTAAATTTGGGGCAATCATTTTCCACCACATAGTTCCGGGAGATGGTTCCGAGAGAAGCAATGTCCTTTCTTATATACAAAATAGATAAATAACAAGGACCTACTGTATAGCACAGGGAACTATGTTTAAAATCTTGTAATAACATATAAAGGAAAAGAATCTGAAAAGAAAAAAATATATATATATGTATGTATATGCATAACTGAATCACTTTGCTGTACACCTGAAACCAACACTGTAAATCAATTACACTTCAATAAAAAAGTAAGAATCAAAACAAAACAAAAAACCAACAACAACAACACCACCAAAAAAAAAAAGAGAGAGAAGTGATGTCTTGTAATGAATAGTTAACTGCACAGTTGGAACTGACCTATCTGAGTTCAAATCTCAGCTCTACCACTTGCTGGCTGTGTGACCTTGGGCAAGTTACTTAGCCTCTCTGTGCTGTTTTCTGATGTGTAGAATGAGGATGATAATAGCTCCTCACTCACAAGGTTATTATAAGGATTGATCAGTAGGTGTGTATAAAGCACTTAGACACATAGTTGCTCACGCCATATGACAGTTGTTATCAGTGAAGGCACAGGTGGGCGTCCCGGCCAGTATCCGGAAGGCCTCATTTCTCAATCTCTGGACAACAGTCTCTTCAGCCTGGGCCCCAGTCATGCTTCTTCTTTCCATCCCCCTGTTATGGTTAAATAAAGTCTCTAAGCCAAGGCCTCCTGGCTCCAGAATTTTTCCAAGCCTGCCCTGAGGGGAGAGATTTCCTGGCTATTCACCCTGATAAACACCATGAGGTGCACTTGGGATAGACCCCATTCCCCATGTGCAGTGGCTGAAGCTCTAACCCACCCTCATTCTCAAACCATTGGTCTTGGTGACTTTCCAAGTTCCTCCCACT
The DNA here is from genome assembly GCF_009834535.1 of Camelus ferus. Taxonomy (NCBI): domain Eukaryota; kingdom Metazoa; phylum Chordata; class Mammalia; order Artiodactyla; family Camelidae; genus Camelus; species Camelus ferus. The sequence goes on from NC_045707.1 coordinate 2,977,767, forward strand.
CTCTTTCTGATGGCGAGTCCTGGGTCTCAGTCAGACAGAGGTGGGAAGAGGAGCTGCCCAGAGGCTGAGGGCGACAGAATACCTTGGTGGAACGTGGAACTTCAGGAAAGGGAACTGATTGTAAAGGGGGAAGAGGCTTGTGTGTTGGAACATTTAGACTCAAGATAGAGCTGTAGCAATTTTTCTACGTAAGAAGGTCAAACTGAGGTCTCCTTACACGGGGGCCATTGTGTGGAGGTGAATTCAGGTAAAAGTAAAATGGTGAGATTTATGTGGATTCACAACAGAAATGCTGAGCCCACAGAAAGATGGTTGGAAAGTCAAGATCTGAGAAGTTGCATGTAGGAGTGTGTTCTCTTTCCTGGGTCCCAGGGCTGGAGCATGAGCCTGGGCCCGGGACTGGCTACCGCCTCCGCACCGGGAAGCCCTCCTGGGATTGCAGCCAAAATCAGAGCCCCAGCCTGGACTTAGCATCTACCTGGCCATGTGACCTTGCACATGCCCCTCATTGTTTCTGAGCCTCACTTTGAGGTCTCTTCATCTGTAAAATGTGGGTATCAGATGGCATTCACCAGTCTGTGCCCTGAGCCCAGCCCCTGCTGCCCTGGGGACCCTCCAGCCTTCTCTGTTCTGCTGATAGCCCCACAAGCAGAGCCCAGGGCCCCGAGGAGACCCAAATCAATCATCACCATCCGAAAACACACTTCTAGGATCCAAGAACAAATCTGAAACGTTACCTGCCAGAAATGAAACATGTCTACAATTTTATTATTACAAATGTGAGTCTCCAAACTTTAAACGCTGACATTTTTCCGGGTAATAATAACAATTTTTCAGCACTGTCAGCACCAGATCCCTTCTGGATTTCCTCTCCTACACTCCTGCAATGTTTAATAAACACTCCTTTGGATAGTATCCAACCACTGGAAAATATCCCTAATTATCTGGTGCAACATCGTTCAGGTAAAAGTTTCAGGCAATATGTTTCTTGAAGGAGCTCTGTACCCAAGATGGATGGCTCAGACAGATCCCAAAGCCTTCCTCTTTAACTGCTGAAAATAGTTGGCCGTCTAGAGCAGTCATTTCTATGAGCATTTTTGTTTACATTTTAGCCGCCAAAGACTCAAAACTATGAGGAATGGCCTTCCTCAGGCATTTCTGTGAAGTCTGTAGTTTTGAGGTTTGAATAATGGGAATAAAACGTGCTTGGGTGCCTCGCTTCTCTGGTTTCTCTTCTTCATCGTCTTTAGCACGTCTGCTTCAAAGATGATTTATCGTGGATGTTGAGCTCAGTTTTGAACTTTTGTGAAATTCAGACACGGCAAAGATGACATTTTGCTTTTAATTTATTCACACAAGATGTCAACAATGCTCAAACCCGACCTTTTCTTAAAGGATCTATGGCCTATGTGGAACTAAATCACTAAAAAAATGAAACTGAAATTTTAAAGGGATTTTGTTCCATGTAAGGAACACTACCGATCTAAAATTTCTACAGCAACGAGAATTATCATTAAATTTTATTTTCTGCCTTTTATTGTTGTTTAAATTTTATAAGCTCAAACCATCTATCATAGTCTTCCTGAAATTATCAAGCAAATACACACTCTCTTGATACTTATATTAACCATCAATCTAGTTCCCTATTTGAATTTGATTTAAAGCCTTAATTATTGGCTTTCTTCATAAAATTAACAGTTTTCACCATCATTAATTAGCGCAGCATTTTACTCTTGAAATAATAAATATGTGTTTATACTTCAACTGACTGATTCAATTTCAGCTTAAAAAGTGCTTGTGTAAGCAAGCAAATTGTAAGGAGAAAAAAGAAGTAGATGGGGTACCAGCAGATTTAAAAAGGCAAAACTATGGTATAGTGTTCAAAGATGCACCTGGGGTGATAAAACAATAAAGTCAGGAAGCGATGGATGTTGCCATGGAAATGAGAAGTCAGGAAGTGATGGATGTTGCCATGGAAATCAGGATGCTGGTTTTGGGGGTGCTGAGAGGTTTCTTTGGGGGCAGCATGTGGAGGGCTCTGGGTGGCTAGCAATTGCTACCTCCTGACCTGCAGTAGGGGGGCGATTACAGGGACGCTGAACTTCTAACCATCCATTAAGCTACCCATGCTGCATGTGGTTTGGGGTGCTGTGTTGTATTTGATGATAAAGTGGATTTTCAAAGAGGATTAAATTCCAACCTGGAAATAAGGAAAACAAAAACCTGGGGCATAATATGTGACATCAAAGGCCTTCTTTTACAAATTACTTTTCCTACCTGCCTAAATTTATTCCTGTTTTTCCCTATTCCTTCTGGCCCTGGCATACCCCTGTTTATCTTTCAACCCCCACTCAGGGATCATGGTGAGAAACTAGTCCTATCTCTCCTCCTGTCTCCCCCTTCCCCCCTTCCCACCCAGCGGCTCGAGGCCTTCCCTGCACCCCTCTGCTGTAGCTCTCACCGCGATGAAGAAAAATTCTCTTTTCATTCATCTGTCTTTCCCATTCCACGGTGAGCAGCTTGAGAGCAGGAGCCTCGCCAACCCCCAGACATCCAATAAATCAGGTCTCAACCTAACACGCTTCTCTGTTCCACTAACTTTTCAGGCTCCACTTCATAATTTTTCATAATGATTAAAAGAGGGCAATACATCTTCTAAGAAGTTTAATCGTCAGAAGAAGGGTTTCCGGCTGAAGGTCTTACAGGTTGAACGTCAGTCCAAACTCGGCAGGATTATACACCTACTCTTCATTTTCTTTAAAGAATGGGGGCTTCCCTTTTTGTGAAACTATGTTGTCATTTTCCCATAATGAGTGCACATTTGTGCAATAGAACAATAAATATAATTAAGGTTCCTTTAAGATGATTTTTTTCATTTAATTTGCATTCACTGAGCCATTTTAAAAACACACACACGAGATACTTTCACTGCAGATTAAAACTCAAATGCTTGCCTGTGTGTGAAAATGAATGCTCAGGTAAAGCACTGAGTCCTGAGATGGGTGGTGGTCAGCTGTTTCCAAAGATGGCAGCAACAGCCCCCGCCCCCCCCCCCCAGCCCATCTAGGCTGTGACTTTGCAGCTCTTTTGTTAACAGGAGGATGCTATTTCTCCTCCCTTTGGATCTGAGCTGCCTCACACCAGCCAGTAGAAAGGAGTGGGACTGAAGCTGTGCGGCCTCCAGGACGAGGCCTTTCCAAGTCTTGCTAATTCTTTTGCTCTGTCAGAAATCAGCCGCCGGGCAAAGCAGCCCGGGCTCTCCTGCTGTAGAGGCCTCGGGGGACAGAGAAGGCCTGGAGGATGAGAGGCCACGTGGAGGGGAGGGAGACTCCCACTAACAGCCAGCGAGGCCATCCGCCACTTCCAGCCCCAGCCCAGCTCCCAGCGAGATGCTGCCATGCGAATGCGCCCAGCCTACCAACAGGATGGTGACACCCACCAAGTGCTTGCTGTTTTCAGCTGCCGCGTTTGGGAGTGGTCAGTTACACAGCAGTGGTGTTGGTTCTCAAGGCAGAGCAGTCTTGCTGGTCAGGTTCAGTGTAACTTCTGGGGTCCTGGGGTCACATGGTTGGTCCCACAGAAGCAATGCCAGAAGCATCTCCAAGGCAGGTGCTTAGTCATTTGGCCCTTCTGTGCCCAACTTCAGAGCATCCCTGTTTCCCAGTTCTCGTCTCCCTCTTCCCTGTGCTGTGTCAAGTGTGAGCTGGAGTCCTTCCCTCCGTCTCCCCCATCCCACCAGTCGATTCTCTCTTTGTCTTGTATTTCATAAATTTCTGGTGTGTTCCTCAGATCTGAAAACATAATCCACTCTTCTATCTTCAAAAAACCCTCCCTGCCTCTCCGCCCTACACCAGGCATCTGTGTAAGGCTTCCACACCATCTCTTTCCTCCCTTTCCAGCCAAGCTTTTCCAGAAAGCTGTGTTCATTTTCCTGCTTCATATTTACTATGATCTCACTCCCACCTCCACGCACCCCAGGGCTGTCTGTCATTGCTGTCATCCAGGAGCTTCATTCCCCTCATCCCGGGGGCTTGCTGCCACCCTGTCCTCTGAGACGCAGCATCCAACACCAACAGCTCCTAGTGCCACCCATATCTCTCCCACCTCCCTCTCTGAGGCCTCCCCCATGTCCCTAGGGGCCTAAGGCTCCATTTCTCACCGCACTGCCCATGAACCATCCTCCTGTTTTGTGCCCTGCCTTCACGGTCTTGGCTTTCTCAAGTTTTTCCCCGGATGTTTCTCTAAGTCAGTTCTCTCCTCCCAACTTAAGAGCCACAAATCCACCTACGTGTAGGGCACCTCGTCTTAGAAGTTCCAGAGTCGCCTCAAATTCAACATCCTAACCATGACCCCAAGTCCCCCCCAGCCACCTAACCTTTTATAAGTGACTTAGCCTTGGGCCACTGGCTCTGCTGAGGTCACATAAGTGCCGGACATATGACTACTCATGGGCCAAGGTGGCCTGAGCCAAAAATGGGGAACCAGAGAGGAGGCCCGAAAACCCTTCCCCAAGTCACATGCTTTTTATCAAGGGCGGATCAAAGAAGCAAAGGAGATACCAAGAACTACACTGTGGTCACAAGGAAGATAAACCTCTCAGCGCTCATTCCATCCAAAGACAGATAAGAAGCTTCTCCTATATGAGCACAGAGGGAAGAGTTCAGGGCTGAGAAACACGGCAGCCTTCCCTCTCCAGTGATGGAACAACATTTATGAAAATCCTTCACATGGGAGCTCCTGGCCAAGAAACACATGACAGGGTTCCAACCCAGACTGGTGGGAGGAGTGGCTTTGCAGTCACACCAGGGGTTGAATCCTGCTCTGCCACTAAGCTGTGTGACCTTGAACAAGTTACTTCATCTTTCTGAGTCTCAGTTTCCTCAACTGTAAAATGGGAACAATCATAGTTGTTCCTCTACTTCATAAAGTTCTTGTGGGAATTAGTGAGATTAGGATAATCATTCTTCCACGAGGCCTTGAACGGCTTCCTGGAGTCGAGGAGCCTCTTGAGAATAAGAAGAAGCTGAGGGAAAAAGTGGCTTTTGTGTCTGCAGACAGACCACAGAGGGTGCAGTGGGAGCCTGGGGGAAGAGGCCCTGTGTTGGGGTCTACATGCCTGGGCCTGTCCTTTGTCAATGAAAAATTAAACGTTGATCTGAGAAAGAAATAGACATTTTCATTCCAGCCAAGTTTGAGGATTTGCATCCTCAGAGAGCATCTCAGCCCTGAGAACGCTTCTGCCCATTAGAAGTCAAGGCACAGCTGTATAAGTGTTTTGAGACCGAGGGCTGCACATTAACTGACATATTACTGACAGTTTACACAGTCCAGATCTAAGCATTATACGTGATCAAGAAGGGATGTTGTCTTTTAAGGAGCTGTCTTGTTGGTGCTAGAATGTTGCTCCTTATGGCTGAGCAGGTACTCATGCCTATGCGGGAATTTTGGTCGATGCATAAGGCAGATACACAATGCACAGTATGGGGGAGAGAGGGCCAAAGGGCAGCGAAAAGGGCACCCTCTGAAACCGGAGCAGGTCCTTGCCAGTGGTGACTGGGGGTTGGGGGGATTCCCAGGACGGGGATGAGCCAGCATTCGCCTCGAGCTTCCTCCCAGCTCTCTGCCAGCTCCCCTAACCAGGGCTACTAGTTTCCTATGGTTGTGCAGGTCCCCAACCTCAGCCCGGCCTCTCTAAACCCAGCTCTGCACACCCATTTTTCTCTTGCCTTCTGCCTCCTTCATTGTCATGTCAGCCCACTGGCCCTGCGTCAGAGGCAACTCCATGCCTTGAGCTACATTCACAGGATTTGTCCATCCAGGTCTCTCTGTGCTCTCTTGGGTCCTCTTCTCCCATTGACTGAGCCACCTGTGCCCTGCCCTCTCACCCCCCCCCCTCCTTACTGCCAGGCTGGAGGAAGAGGCCCATCCTCAGTCCTAGGACCAGCCCTGGCCCTAGGCAGCAAGCATGCTGAGAGTCAGAGCAGTTTCTGACCCCTGTGCACCTCTGTTCGCATCCTTGGGTCCAATCTTACTCCTGAGAGCCACGGCAGCCCTGTGCCAGCCTTTGACGGCTGACTCCCTGCCTCCCCAGCTCCCAGATGCACTTGGGGCCCCACCCCCTGGGTCCTGCAGGTAAGACCCCCTTCCTACTGGAGGTTTCCTCTTGCCCCACCCTCCCCCGCCCCCAGCGATTAACAAATGAGGACATCCCCACCCCCACTCCCACCCCCACCCAATTACTGCTCACTTTGTCTCTTCTCTGCTTCCCTACCTCTGTCTACATACATGGTTTCCAGGCTTTGAGTTTTCATTGATATTCGTGAGTAAAAAAAGAACAGGAGAAGCAGTACCAACTTTTTATTTGTAAATCAGACCAATTAAAAAGAAACTGTCATTTACTAAACCTTAGAGTGGCTTCTCAACCTGAAACTCTAACTTCCCTTTTCTTAAAGCATTTTCTTTAGAAAACTTGTCAACTCTTTCTCTGCCCCTTTGAGAGACACGGAAGTCATGTCTCTTCCCAGTGTTTCAACCCAGAACCTTCTCTGGGGGCTGGGTGCCACCCCTTAGAAGTGTAACCATCAAAGAAGATGGGTCTCTCTCTCTCTCCCAGCGCCTGTGGGGAGGTAGGTGCCTGGCTGCGCTGAACACCTTGCTCCGAGTTGTAAAACCCTCTCCTGTCTTAAGATAGAAGAAACTTTACTTCTTCTTTGGGTGAAGCCTATTAGTAAGCACATATGGCCCATGATTTCCCTCTCATGTGAGCACTTAAAAACCCTCCTGCTTTCAGGGGAAGCTATAGCTCAGTGGTAGGCTGCATGCTTAGCATGTACAAGGTCATGGGTTCAATCCTCAGTACCTCCAGTTTAATAAAACAATAATAATAAACTTAACTGCCTCCCCCCAAAAAAACAAACACACAAAAAAACCCTCCTACGCTTTTTGTTTTGGGCAAGTTAAATTCAGATGTGGATCTAGTCTTTCTCTCCCTTCAATATTCTTAAATAAAGTCTTCCTTATCGGTTTAATTTTGCTGGATACAATTTTGCTTTGGCAATTCCTAGCTTGGTGACATGGAAGCAACAGTGATGGGACAGTCCCTATGAACCCCAAACCCACCAGGGAGACAACTGCCCTGGGTTATGGAGAGGTTCCTAATGTCATGGGACTTACATGTAGGGTCTCCCCTTTAATTTATGGTGCTGATTGATTTCCTAAATTGGCGCTGTCCTTGCATTGTTGGAATGAATTCTACTCCGTCAGATATTCCTTTAAAACCCTGCTGGATTTGACTGGCTAATATTTTACTGACGATTTTGCATCTGCATTTGTAAGTCAGGTTATTCTATAAATCTCTTTTTATGCCAGCTTTCTCAAATTTGGGAAACATGGAAGAAAAAGCTAAAAAGGGTAATAAGTGAAAAAGTATTGCTTTCACATTTGGATTTCAGGCTAAAAAAGCTGTCAAATATCATATATTTCAAAATTCTATTACAGGAGAAAGAGAACCGAGGGCTGTCTCTCTCAATGCTGCAATCATCCCATTGAGACCTCATGTTCTCTGAATATCACGCTTATTTAAGAAATTTGCTAAGCTCGCTGTTGAATCATTCATGTCTACTGACATAATTTTTGAACCATCATCAATTTTCATGAATTATATAATTTAGCCTGAGCAATGTTTCACAAGCATTTGAAACAACTAAATTATTCAAAGAGTCTTAATATGAGCAATAAAAAGTAAATGAACATATGTATTAGCATCAGAGGAATTCATTTTTTCCTCCCTAGGAGGCAAGTTTGAGTTCAGGTGAAGCAGGTAAAGCAGAAATGCGTTGGTTTTAAGGCTTTTTCTGTAATTTTAAACTCTAGCCGGCAAGCCCGTTTCTGATTAGCAGCTGGCCGACCTCCATTCTAAAAACGACCTTCGTCTTCCCGATCTTCTGTTTTCTAAATTTATAAAGAGAGGCTTGAGTGCATTCTCCCCACAGTTTAAGGATGTGGCAGTTGCACTGAACTAACTGGGAAGATTTCCTTCCATCTGTCACTTAAAAGTAACTTGTCTTTCACAAGCTCCCCAATGTTCATAGCAGCACTATTTACAATAGCCAAGACAAGGAAGCAACCTAAATGTCCATCAGTGGATGACTAGATAAAGAAGATGTGGTGTATATATATACAATGGAATATTACTCAACCATAAAAAAGAATGAAATAATGCCATTTGCAGCAACATGGGTGGATCTAGAGATTATCCTTTAAGCGGAGTAAGTCAGACAACGACAAATATCATATGATATCACTTAATGTGGAATCTTTTAAAAAATGTTACAAATTCTGTTTACAAACCCAAAACAGACTCACTGACATAGATAACATTCTATGGTTACCAAAGGGGAAAAGGCAGGGAAGGATAAATTAGGGTTTGGGGATTAACAGACACACATTACTATATATAAAATAGATGAACAACAAGGACCTACTGTATAGTACAGGGAACTATATTCAATTTCTTGTAATAACACATATGGGAAAGAATTTGAAAAGAAAATAGATACATGTATGTATATGTATAACTGAGTCATTTGCTGTACACCTGAAACTAACATCGTAAATCAACTACACTTCAATAAAAAATTTAAAAATTAAAATTAAAAAAAAAAGGAACTTGTCTTAAAAGAACTTAAAAACTTAAATGAACTTAAAATTTTGAAAGAACTTGTTTGTTAAACTGTCTGGACCCGATACATTTATAAGTGGTTAATTATTCAAAATGCTTTCCACTTGTGTCTATGATTATTCTGTTTTTCAGTATTTCACAACTTAAAAGGAAACCTGTTGTTGGTGTCTGTAAACTACTCTTTCTACATGACAGCAAACATTCACCTCTCAAGGATCTGTGTCCGAGCAAAAGCGCCCCCTGAGAACTGTATCTTTGATTTCTGTGGCATAGTATTAATTTAATATGCTTCTTTAATAATATTATTAAATTGAGAATCAGACTAAAACCAACATCAGAAAGACTCTCATCTTTTTTCTCTTTCGTTAGCATCTCTACTTCTCTTTGAATTGGTTTTTGGTGCATTAATATTTCACAGGATAATTGGACATTTCATCTCAACTTTCCAAATCATTGGCACAAAGTTGCACATAACATTTTCTTAGACTTTTATTAATTTTCTCTATCTCTATGACAGTATCTACTCTTCTTATTTGTACATGACATGCTTTTATTTTCTCTTTTAAAAGTTAGATGTAGACCAGGGCAGCATTAAGTCTTCTAAAACACTCAAAATAAAACTATTGGTAAAATCTACATGCCATGAATAAGCTCACTGATGCCCTTAGTGCAAAATGTTTTCTAACCTGGAAGCAGAAAAGGTCCTGGTTATGACTTTATCAGTATTAACATTCCACCTTTGGTGTGTCATTGTCAGGTTCTTTCTGGAAAATTCTCTACAAGAAACCTAAGACCTCGTGGTATCAAAGTATCAGGACTTCTTTCTTCTGGTGGAAAGAGGGGAATTATTCCTTCTTCTTCCTCCCTCTCTGCCTCCCTCTCTTATTTACTTCCTTCCTTCCTTCCATCCATCCTTCCTTCCTTCCATCCTTCCTTCCTTCCATCCTTCCTTCCTCCCTCCCTTCCCTCCTGTTAGCTGTTGCCTACTTCCCTTCAGCAGGCTATGTCAAGGGCTTCATGTCCTTCCAAGTAAAGCTTGCTTATCTCTAAAATGAAGGAATTACACCATGCCTGCAATTTCTTCATTTGCCTTCTCAAAATTATGTTTAAAAATAATTCAGAGCTGTGGTTGGAATTCTACTTGCTTGCTGTCTATATATGTATATGCTTTTCTTAAAAATTAGAGAAAAGTGAGTGATTGCATCATTATCCCAAGTGAGATAAAAGGAACTTGTAATTGGACATCACATGGGTCCTGGTAACTTCTCCATCTGGCCACTGCAGGAGGTCTCTTGGGCCAAGAGCAAACCCCCCTGGTGTTACCACCATCGGAAAGAGAACTGGTATAAAGCCAGACTCTAAGACTGCCCTGAAGGCTGCAGAAACCCACCTTCGAGCAGAGGACTGGGAAGAGTGTCAGGGTGCCCAGCTTAAAACAGCATGATTTATTATCTCACAGTCTCTGCGTCAGACCAGATGTGGCTCAGCTGGATCCTCCAGCTCAGGGTCTCTGGCGAGGATACAGTCAAGGTGTCAGCCTGGGCCACAGTCATCCCAAGGTTCAGCTGAGCCAGGATTCGCTGCCAGGGTAGCTCAGTGATTGTTGGGGGTCTCAGTGCCTCATGTACCGTGGGAATAAGAGACTCGGTTCATTTCTGACTATTGGCCGGAGCCTGACATGCTCAGTTTCTTAACAGATGAGCCCTTCCATCAGACAGTTCACAGCATGGCAGCTAGTTTTACCAAAGTTAACAAAAGAGAGACCAAGAGAGGGCCAATAGGAGGAAGTCACGGTCCTTTATAACCTACCCTCGGAAGTGATGTCACAGTGCTTGTGTGGTATTCTGTTGATTAGAAGCAATGACTAGGTCCAGCCCATACACAGGGGGAGGAGACACAAGGGCATGACTACCAGGAGGCAGAGATCATTGGGAACCATTTTTGAAGGCTGCCTACCACAAGAGTCTGAAATAAAACCAGGTACATGTGGAATTTACTAAGACAAGGGGTCATTTCAAATCATGGTGAAAGTGTGGATGACATACCCCGAAAGTTTTGAGATAATTAGCTCTCATTTGGAAATTATGTTCCCTAACTCACGCTATTGGCAAAAATAATTTCCAAATTGGCTAAAAATCTAAAAATAAAACAATACAATACCATAAAAGTACTAGAAGAAAAGATAGGCAACTGCTTTTATGATCTTCAGATGGGACTGTCCTTCTAAATGTGACTAGTGCGAACGGTTCAAGAGGGAAGGAAGCCCTCGGGCATTGTTATAATTGTTACATTCCCAGGACTAGACACTGTATCTGGCATGTTATAAATGCTTAAATAATATTTGGTGAGTGACGGCAGAAGGAATGAAACCCAAAAGCTCTAGCAGAAAATATTGACAGATTTGACTATATACAACTTTTAAATGTGTAGGTGGTGGTGGACACTCAAAATAAAGTTAAAAACAAAACCACCAAGCAATCACCTAGGAGGGGACATTTGTGCAAGACATTTGGAACTTCAGTCACACTCCTTGCTCCTACCCACCCTTCCAGATCCTTCTCACTAGCAAATGTAAAGAACTGAGGCAAGTGGAGAAAAAAATGTTAGCTTTATTAGTCGCTGAAAACTATTCAACACCCCCAATTTCCAAAACTTCTGGTAAAACATGTTAGGCTCTGTGACCTATGAATAAACCCATGGGAATGTGGTGGGCTTGTCCCAAGAAGAGAGGAAGGAGAGGAAGGGTCTGCTGTAACTGATTTTAGGTGAGTTAAGAGAACTTGAGGTAGACATGGACGTGTCTGAGCAGCGTCTTCCCCAGGGTGGGGGAAGGAAAAAATGGAGGAAGAGGGTGAGAGAGGGGTCAGAATTCCTCTCCTCTACGGAGATCATTGAGTGAGTGTGTGCACCTGTGTGTGTGTGTGTGTGTGTGTGTGTGTGTGTGTGTGTGTTTTGGGGGAGGAGAGATATTCCCTCTTCTCAACACTTCATGACAGATGCAGCCACAGAGGGTCACTACATACAAAGGGTTCCCTCAAGAAAATGAAGGAGCAATATAAAATTGAAGGAGAAAGATGGGTGAGGAATTTACAGAAGAAATACAAATGGCCGATGAAGATGTAGCAGAATGAGAATATTTTCCCCTCACCTTTCCTGGACCATCTCACTCCTCGTGGGGAGAAGGCTTCTGGCCATTCAAAGATTATTTGTAGCATAAAAGCACATCAAAGCTAATCTACAATAGGTGTTCATTATGAGCAAGTTTATCAAGATTCAGTCAGAAAACCAGAACTCATTCTATGCATTCCATGTGTGAAGGACTAAATACAAGAACTGAGGGCTTACACCGTTTACGGAAGCACAGAGAAAGCCAAGATCAGAGAAGCTAAGAACAGAAGATCCCAGCCTCAAGCAAGCAGTTGGTTCTTGGAAGTTCTCCAGGAAGCTGTGCCTCACATACACTCCCAGGACTGGCTGCACCTGCTTCCAGTGAATAATGCCTTGTCATCTCTTAAGCTTCCCACTTCTCACAGAGGGTCTCTCACAAACAAGCTTTAATCGTGGACCACAGGGGAAAGGGATTCTGGGAACTCTAGTTTCCGCTTCTCCTTTGTAATGTACAAGAGACCTCAGGTGGCAATGGTGGTTATGCCAAGGTGATTCAAAGAGTTCAGCCCCTTCCACTGGGATCCACACACACTCCTACACTCACATTTGATTGCCAAATACAGGCAGTGAGAGCATCATTCTTCTGCATAACATGATCCAACTCTCTCAGTCAAGTGAAGAGACTTACATCTCTCTCCAAAGTCCTATTTATCTTTTATCCTTTCCTGTCTCAGTCACAACTCCCCTTTAATATTTTATAATGTAAGTGTTGAATCAAACATACCTTGTACTAGATAGAAATGGAAAGGGAGAAAGTTTAAAAAAAGGAAAAATGTCAAAGAAGAGGTAGGCAAAATTTTGGGAGACTTTTTATGAGCCATTTAATGATGTATTTCAAACCGGAATTTGTATTTCAAACTTCGGGGAATTCCTTAAAAGAAATTTACATCAATCATGTATCAGAGCCTATAACACCGACTTAACTTTGTGGATGCCGATGCATCAGGATACTCTTAGTAATTCAATAAATAATAAAATGGAGCATGGGTTTCTTCTTTTTTCAAAAACAAAGGAGAAAAAACTGAATAGTCCCTACACAGTCCTCATTTTTGCAACTGGCAGCATGGACACAGCTAGTATTAATCACTTTTCCTTCTGCCTCCATTCTGTTTTCCTTGCCCTCAACCAGCACTTCCACACTCCTGGTTCTTTACCTGGCAGGGCAACCCCCACCATCCTTGAAGGTGGTACTGCCTCTGGTGGGTCTCTGTAGTTTTGAACTAGCTTTTACCACTGAACGTGTAATATTAAGAGGCACTGCAAACAGGGTCCTGGGTTCCAGAGGTGCTCTTCCTTCTGCATTATGAAATAACAATCTCCTTCCTGCTTGAGAGTCACAACCCATCACCCCAACAGGACAGTGACTCCTTTCTTACCTGTTGATTCAGCCATATGAGAAACCCCAAATGGCCAGGTGACAGCCACTTTAAGGGGCTCTGGGTCTGTGAGCTGGCCTGGTTCTAGGACCTGGACGAGGTTGGAAAAGCTCCCTCGCGTGGTGATTCAAATCACATCTCTGTCCGCTAAGAGTTTTTTCACACGCACAGATTAAAACTTTCATAGGCTGCCCAACTGTGTCTGTCCCACGTACACTATGATGGCTTAACTTCTGTTAAGCTCTCTCAGGACGTGCTGCACTGTAACTACTTCAGCCCTGCTTCCCATGATGCTAACCACATCCACCTTCCAATTGCTTTCTCTTAGCCTCCACCGCAGATGGTTCCCATCCTGCCCCACTGAATTCAGGGCATCTATCTCCAAAGTGGCATCTCCCACTATCATCCTGGTCTGCAAAGAAAAACCACTGCAGAGCCTTTCAGGGAGAGCTGGTGTCCCTCTCACCACTGAAACAGGGATTATCACATTTGCAAAAGTCTCTAGGAGCACGTGGTGTGTTTGATAGAAAATGACGCAAATAGACTTAAGAGAAGAAGGAGATACAGTGATGCTAACGGTCTCTCAGGTAAGCATTTGGTTTTCCAACCTTCTAACAGGAAATTACACCTTCCTTCAGTGTCTCTACAGAGGTTGCAGGGGGCGCGGAGGTCACACCTGAAAGACCCAGCTAGTTTAATCGGTTACCAAGTGTTTGTGCAACATCACAAATTATGTCCTGCTATGAACTTGTCCTGAGAATGATTCATTCTGGGCAGGCGCTCTGCGTGCTCATTAGATATTTTTGTCTCGTACAGCTGCACATCTGCACTGCGGTGCAGCTCCGTGTCCCTGGATGACTGACGGCAACGAGGCTTCCCCATCTTCACCACACTCATCACCCCACTGAGGTACGACTGACAAATAAAAATTTACATATTCAGGGGGAGGGTATAGCTCAGTGGTAGAGCACATGCTTAGTTAGCATGCACGGGGTCCTGGGTTCAATCCCCAGTACTTCCATTAAAAAATAAATAAATAAAAGAGATGTCTATTTGTAAAAAAAATGTATATATTTAAGTTGTACAGTGTGATGTTTCTCATCCAACGTGATGATTTAATAGACATATACATGGTGAAATGATCACCACAATCAAGTTAACACATCGTCAGCTCACATAGTTCCCTTTTTTTTTTTTTTTGTGGGGAGAAAACTTGAGATCTAAACTCTTGGCAAATTTCAAGCATACAATAAAGTATTCATAACTACAGTCACCACGCTGTACATTATATCCCCAGAACTCATTCAGCTTATAACTGAAAGTTTGTACCTTTGCCCAGCATCTCCCTGCTTCCCCCACCCCCAGCTCCTGGCAATCACTATTCTAACTTTCTGTTTCTATGAGTCCCACTTTTCAGATTCCACATGTAAGTGAGATCATACAATATTTGTCTTTCTGGGTCTGGCTTATTTCACTGACAATGATGTCCTCCAGGTTCATCCATGTCATCACAAATGGTAGGGTTTCTTTCCTTTTTCGTGGCTGAAAATATTCCACCATGTCTATATACTGTATTTTCCTTATCCATTCATCTATTGATGGATACTTAGGTTGTTTCCATGTCTTGGCTATTGTAAATAATGCTACAATGAACACGGGAGGGCAGTTATCTCTTTGAGATACTGATTCCTTTCCTTTGGATAAATACCCTAAACTGGGATTGCTGAATCATATGGTAATTCTACTTTTAATTTTTTAAGGAACCTCCATACTGTTTTCCATAGTGGCTGCCCACCCCCAGTTTACAACTCCACCAACAGTGCACAAGGATTCCCTTTGCTCCATACCCTCTACCAACACTTGTTAGCACTTGTCTTTTTTTAGAACAGCTATTCTAACACGTGTAAGGTGATAGATAGCTCATGGTGGGTTTGGTTTGTATTTCTCTGATGATTTGTGATGTTGAGCACCTTTTCAGGTACTTTTTGGCCATTTGTATATCTTCTTTGGACAAAATAATCTATTCAGCTCTTTTGCTCACTTTTAAATCAGGCTACTTGTCTTTTTGCTATTGAGTTGGAAGAGTTCCTTATATAGTTCAGATATTAACCCTTAATCAGATATATAGTTTGCAAATATTTTCTCCCGTTCATAGGTTGCCTTTTCATTTTGTTGATTGCTTCCTCCACTGTATGGAAGGTTTATAGTCTGATGTAGCCCTGCTTGTTTATTTTTGCTTTTGTTTCCCATGCTTTTGGTGTCATATCCAAGAAATCATTGCCAAGACCAACATCAAGGAGCTTTTTCCCTATGTTTTCTCCTAGGAGTTTTACAATTTTCAGACTTTAATCCATTTTAAGTTAACTTTGGTACATGGCATAAGATGAAGATGTAATTTCTTTTTTTTTCCAAATTTAGACAAAGAGACATCAAAGGATCCCATAAATAATGAAGGTCAGATGCTCTCTCTGTGTTCTGTAACCCCAAATCATCTACAACACCCCTGACTCTCCCCCTCCCTCCATCCCAGAAGCCGGGTGGAGAGGAGGGAAGATTGGCAGAGAGGTGAGTGGCCACGTGGAAAAACTGTGTCTCTTCTTCTTCCTCATGGGAAGGGTGGGTGCTCCCTAGCACCCTAAGCCAGGAGAAGATGTCTCCAGGAGTCCCTCTAGTGGATACTGGGAGTACCTGCAGGAAAGAGAGACTGACATCTTATCCCATTAGATGACTTGGGCTTGCTGCTCTGCCTTCTGAACCTCTGATCAGGGAGGAAGGAGAGGTGGAGACAGATGATGGGTGAAGAGGTGGGGCAAAGGATGCCTATCCCCCCCACCCCCACATCTGATGGCACAAGCATGAGGGAGCTTCTCAAAGTTCAAGTGGACTCTGAGGAAGGTACAGCCTCTCAATCTGCTTCCAATTCTGTAGATACAGAGAGGTGATGAGAGCATGTGATGGCTTTGTCTGAGAGCTGTTTCTGGGTATTTAATAAGAATCCTTTCCCAAGGAATGAACTGCCACCTGTTTACTGCCTCCATCAGAGAAGAACTCCTCTGGAAACCAGTTCGTCGCATTTGATCGTCTTCTGTTGTCATCTGTCTTAGGGCACCTACTGCAGGTAGCTTATTTATGGTCAACTTCGGAAAAGTTAAGGCAGGAGCCAGATGCTTTTCATGTGATCTTTTTCAAGCTTCAACTTAACTTCATTTTTCTGTATGATGTTATCTCTTATAGAAGAGATAACATCATACAGAAAAATGAAGTTAAGATAGGCTCCAAGAGCACCAAAGATGATTCATAAATCCGTACACGTGAGAACTGTTAATTAAAGTATCTGAGCAGATAAGCTTCTTAAGATTATGCTTTTCCAAGAATGTTGTCATTGCTAAAATGAATGCTATTAAAAAGTGGCCATGCAGAGGGGCCAAGTAGCGCCTACCCAAGAGGGCGGACCATCGGGTGAGGACACATAGGAGGCAGAGGCTGTGGGGTTCTCCATGGAGGAGGGCAGGACTGAAGGCAGAAATGGAAACTGGCTGAGCCCCTTGCACTGCCCTCATTAGGACACTGCAGTGGAGATGTCCTCAGGGGCATGCACCCCTTTTCCAACAGAGAACCCCAACATCTGGTCAGAGTTAGCTGACCAGAGAAACAGCAACAAGTAACAGAGCCCATCACAGAAGCACCAGAAAAGAGATACACCCTCTCCTCCAGCCTTCCCACCCTAAGACATCAGAGAAGCTGGAATCAAGAGAAAGGGTGAGAGGGACCAAGTACCAAGGACCCCCCCTTCTGGTTCTCTCAGCCAGGGGTCGTCTTCGCAGAAGAAGAGTGAGACTGAATAGAGATGGACTTTTTAAATGATTGGCAGCGGTCAGAAAGCTGGAGAACTTGCCCAAGATGTCATTAACGGATGTGAAAGGGAGAGTCCACAGAGCCGGGTGGGGACACCACACTGGGAGAAAACAAAACAGCCTCATGTTTGCACTCACTGAGTGCCGACTATTCAATGAACCGACTGCCTAAGTTACACGAAATCGAGACACAGGAATATTAGATTCCGAATGTTTAAAAGCTGAGGCATATCTATCTATACACGATGACTTGAAAACATGACGAAGCCATATCAAGTGAAAAAGTAAGCTGAAGAACGTGTATAGAACATGAGTCTATTTAGGAGGGAAATAGAACACTTACATGTATGTTTGTGACAAAAGAAACTGCGTGGAAGTAGAGTATGCCATTAGGGGAGGGGAGATACTGCCACTTGCTTTCATAACCTTAAAAAAATGCCAAGTGATGGATGATTTCCACTCTCTTGCATGTACTATCTTCTATCATACAATGTGTTGCACTTGTAATCAGAAAATTTTAAGAAACAAAAGAAGAAAAATATTGAAAGGGGCAAAAATGAATCGGTTGAAATTATAGGCACAGAACAATGGAACGAGTAATCCCTTGGAGGATCTGTGGCTTTGGGAAATCTCCGGGCTTTCTGGGAAAGGATAGATTCCGGGAGCAGCTCAGTGACACCCATTTCCTCCGCCCGCCCCGCCCCTCTTCTTTCCTTCCCGCCAGAGCTGAGGCTTGGCTCGGCTTGGTGCTGCCACCTAGAGGTCAGAGTCTGACAATACTCCAATCTTTCCACCAGCCGCTGGGGAAGAGCAAGGGGGATAGATAAGTTTTGCAACAAAGACCAGGCAATCGGGACATTAAAAGACTACTGTTAATTAAAGAAAGCCAGATATCTCAAGGAATTGAGCGCTTTTCTATGTATGGGGAGATGCAAGGGTCTGGGATCACTGACACTGTTCCTTTGCTGTGCACCTGGCTGTCTAGGGCCAGTACCCTGTTCTTCCCCATCCTGAGTTCCCTCAGGGGGCACCACAGGGGGCGGCTGCAGAGGCCGAGCTGCCTGCTGGTCTCCATCCTGAGTTCCCTCCGCTCACTGTCGCGGTGGCGGTAGAGGCAGGATGACTTGATGGCTGCAGCGTCCTTTGTTTACTGGTGTGGCAGGCAATATTTTTCATTCACACTCTGAGTGGAAAGGGTTTCTTCCTTTTTCTCCATTCTTTGCTTCCCTGTTTTGTTCATGATTTCTGGGGAGCAAGAGCACGGGGAAAATAGGAAGACTGCGCAGCATTTAGGAAGCACTTACCCTGTGCCAGGCACTGCCGCACTGCTTTTAGGGAGCCTGTTGATGCCATGGCCGCCCTATGTGGTGGGTCCTCTGACTTTCCTGCTACAGATGAGGACCCCGAGGCTCAGAGCAGCCTTAAGTAACCTGCCCGGGGGCTTACAGCTGTTTGGCACTGAATCTTGCATCCGGAGGGAGATTCCTGAGACCCAAGCCCCAGCTCTGCCCACCACCATGAGCTGAGTTAGCAAAGGTAAGGAGGTCACTGAGTGAGAGGTCGCCACGTCACTCAATGTCGTATGCCAAAGCTTCCCCATTTGTTAATTAAGGGGGGCTGGGGGTTCTCTAAAGTCCTTCCAGCCTTTGCCTTCATGCTCCTTTTTAGGGACGGAGCACGTGATCTGATGACCTCAGGCCACAGTCCAAGATGCCCTGTACACCTGGTCACCTGTATACGTTACTGGGTTAACTTTTCTTGTGGATGTTTCTTACTCAGATCAAATGCTCTGCAGCTTCCCTCCTCCTTCATCCAGCTTTGCAAGATCACTGGTATTTCATTATCAGGAAGAATTTAGACTAGCAGCCAACAGGAAAATCCCTGTGTGAACTTCCTCCTCTGGACTCTGATACAAATACTCTAGAAGTCTTGCCCCTGCCGGCACGAATTCCTGAGAAAATCATTGTTGACATTTCCTCAGAGCAATGTAAACCTAGCTGTTAAGGGTGTAGACTTCAGACCCTTGAAATTCCAGTCCCTTCTCTACACTCACTGGGGCCACACAACAAGGTCATGGGCAGGAAGAGAGAAACAGCACAGGAGGGCCTGGGGTTCTGCTTTTATTGGGTGTGGGGGGGTCTAGATTTCAAGGGGCTCACTCTTTATTGGTGAATTTAAAACATAAGAGGGGGAATTTAAAGCTTGGAAACAAGTGACACAAATGGTCAGTCAGAAATTGAAATCAACCAAAATCTCTAAATCAAAGAAGCCTCAGTGCGGGGGGTAGGGGTGGGTGTCACCATGAAATTCACCCCCTGGTCCTGAGGACAGGCTCACACCTTCTCTTATGACTTATCTGCTCCCCAGTGGGGATGCCTGCAGGCCTGGCCAGAGGGAGGGGGCTTTGACTTTGATAATGAGCATCTTGGTTTACACTGCCCCCAAAAAACAGAGCTACACTCCCCTGGATGACTTCTGAACTTGCTATTTTAATCAAATCATTTTTATTGTCACAGCTATTGGTGGCTTGCTCTGTCTGAGCAAGGTACAGTGGGGGCCAGTGAATACTGTGCAATAATTTGTAGTCACACAATGAATCTTAGCTTACTTCAGGTCCTAGTGTGAAGGAAAAGCTGGGCTGGTCTAACAAGATAACTCACAGGTCTAGGAATGTGAAGGAGAGGCTGGGCTGGGCTAACAAGTCTAAGTATTGGAATACTGATCTGAGTTCTGCTGGACTAACTTGTAAATCTAAGCTAATTAGTGTTGGTTTGCTGTTCATGTTTTTTGCCAGCCAGCTGGATTTTCAAAGATACATATCTGGCTTTGGAATGTTGGTTTGCTGCCTCCCCGCCTCCACTTTTGTGATGATAATGATGCTAAAGCTGTTCCATGCCTATTGGCCAAATACCCCAAGCTTGTACTTTACCCTATAAAACCTCATGCGCACATCTTGAAGGTGCTCAGAGCTTCGGAGCAGAAGCCCCTCTGAGCCCGCCGGCGTAATACATCTGAGTACTCCAACCCTCCGAGTGGTGCTTGTTTCTTGGCTGGCCTGTCATTTCCGTAACACTAGGAGGTCTTGCACAAAAGAAAACTGCTTCATGTTATTTAAATCAGCATACCCTGAATTCCTTTGACAATAGAGCAATTTCTTTTTTTTTTTCTTCTCCTAATACCTATTACCAAGTCCTAGAGTTCCCTGAAACATAGTTGGGAAACTTAGGACTGAAAGAAAAAAAGAAGCATTGATTACATCCCTGTAAGAGGGCTTCGCACTGTGCCTGGTCCTGGATGTGCATTTTTCTCGGGCAGTCTGTACAACAACCCTGAGAGAGATGTCATTACCCCTGCTGTGAGGGAGAACGAGGCTCTGACAAGGGAGGGGGTCTTCCCAGGGACTGAAACAGCAGGACCACGTGGGATCCTCCCTGTGCATTCTTTCCTTAGAATAACTTCTCCTTTTACCCCAGAGGTCTTGAAAGAAGGTCATGGTCTGATGACCTCAAGAAAATGGGCAGATCCTCCTAGATTCCCCCATAACAACAGCGAGTTGTTATCAAGATGAAAGGAATGTAGCCCCTGCTCACACCCTGATTGTTATCACCCTCCTGTTGCTATTTAAGATCCCAGGACCCTTATAGAAAGGGGGTCTTGGCCTGCAATTTAGAGACACTGACACCAGGGGGCGAGCTGGACTAAGATAACAGCCAAGTGGAGCTGGTCATCTGGGTGTTTAGGTTAGAGCATCCCAAATTGCATTTATAGATTCCTCCCTCAGGTGGTACTTGGATAGCACAGAAAATATGAAGATGGTTCTGAATCACTATGAGTCCATGAGCCCCTGCATGAATTGAAGGGTGAATAGCTGTTCCACTACATGCATTAATGCTACTTAAACCTGATCCCTGTACCTCCTTGAAACTTAAGAATTGCCAAGAATTCTACCATCTAAGTCCCTCAGAAGCAGGAAATACAAGGAATGCTGTTGGAAACAGCACCAGTGAAATAAAGGGCTTATTTAAGTTTTTTAAATCTGTACATGTTTTATCTATTTTGCCAAGATGACACCTTCTCCCTTTCCAAAATAGTCAATGTTTAATTTAAAAGAGCTTCCCTTAACGGCCAGAGATGTAATCTTTAACTGAGGCAAAGTCATAAAACGTATCAGATTTGTTCACTTATGTCAAAATTGAAACTGCTCGTTTAACTTTAAATCGGGTCCCTGCATTCCGTTACTTGGCCACTCTTTCTAGCATCCCAATTCTCTCGGAGGGCATGTTGCCAGCTCTCCCGGCCATTATAGGAAGCAAAGCAGCATCTGAAAAGGACTAAACTAAATACAATGTAAAGCTGAATTCCTGCAGTATCCTTCTAATCCACATTCCATACTCTCATGAGCAATGGAGTGATTGGGTATAAGCTTTTTGAAGGTTACATAAATGGCACATTTCATACCACAGGGTTCATTCTGCAGACTGTCATTTTCAGCTACTCTGATGTATTGTGAGATCTTCGAACGTTGGCGTAAGTAGACACGGTTCAGCCCTTTCTACGGTCATAGATTACCCACATTGTGAGTTCTTCTCCTAACAGAAAAGTACTTTGTTTTGCTGTTACAAAGACCGCAGCAATGAGTATCTTTGTGCAGAGTCCCATGTGTGTGTGTTTAAGAGTTTCTCTAGGCTACATAGAAATGGAAGCCCTAGGTTGTGGAGCTGAATTTCAACGCTGTGAAATTCTTCCTTACTGTTCTGTGCTCATAATTCATCGAGTGTATGAGAGTTCTCATTTCTCTCATCACCTATACTTGCATTTTAATGTTTGCTAACCCAGTGAATTTATGGTTTTAATTTGCATAATAATCTCTCTGATTATTGGGGATATTGAGTATCTGTTCAACTCAGCAGTCATTATTAACCCTTTATGCTCCAGCCAGGCTGTCAGCTCCTGGAGGGAGTGCTGCGTCTCACATCTAAAACCCTCACAAGGCACAGTCACATCCAGGCATAATTCTCTTTCTGCTTACCTTTCCCACCTGTACCTCCATGCCCAGCAGTGGAGCCCCACCCTCCAAGCTTAGCAAGCCACTCCCACCTCTCCAAATGCTCGGCCTGTGCTCCCATAGTGCCTTTGATCTGGAGTGCTGTGCCTCTTCCAGGCCACTTGAATGTTCCTGCTCATGCCCCAAGATTCATCTCAAGAGCTTCCTCCTCTATGAGGTCTTCTATGACCACCAGCCCTCAGCCCATCCCAGTTTCACCTTGGTGCTTCCATTGGCCCCGTATGAACTTCTCACTGCCTGTGTAAACCTTCTGAGCCTCTATTTATAGATCTGTCCCCCCAGCACACTCCAGTCTCCTGGAGGACAGGACCCACGTCTTATTCCTCTCTGAACTCCTGGTTCATCAGTCAGGACTGAACAGAGGGTGGATGTGCAGTACAATCTCATCAGATGGGTGGATGAACCTCAAAGCCAGCTCCTTCCACATCAGTCCTTTACAGACTATCCCCTTGAGGACAAGGACTGTACAGAGTTCATACCACTGATCCCCCATGGTGTCTAACAGGGCCGAGTGTTTGTGGCGTTCACTACCTATCTGTTCACATGACAGTATGATTGTCTGGTAGAGCAGATAATGGCTTTGATCAGAAATTCCTGGGTTTTCAATCCCAGCTTCCTATGGGAATAATCTGGGCAATTTACTTGACCTCTCCAAGCCTCAGTTTCCTCATCTTCATAAAGAGGATGATAATAGCTTTGAGGACTGGGGTAAGGATGAAATAAGGTTGTGCACATAAAGCACATGGCATATACTTACATGAATCTGACTAATTACAATTTCCACATCAGGACAGGGAGGGGTCTGTTTTCGCTGCAATACTCTGCGTGGCTCATTTTTTCAATTGCTACATGTGATGAGCAGATGGGAGTTCCTCAATAAGATGAAGTTTGGTTTCTCCAGCACAAGAACAGTTTCTTGCGGAAATCAGAACGTGAGCTGAACTCAGCGCCTTACACATAGTTAGGTACTCAATGATTATTAAATCAAGCCAAAGTCACCACCCTGTACTGCGTTCTGCTCCAATCCTAACTTAAAGAAGCCATTGCCTTCTGTGGGAGAAGGGGAAGTCTCTTTCCTTTTGATTTTTCCAGAGCGTGATGCTCACATGGTAGACTGTTACTGTGGTGAGTCCCCAGTGACCTACGCCTGCGCATAAGAACACTCTTGTGCAGCCTCTTCCATTATAACCCTGGCTTGACCCTATGTCTTTTTACTACAAGGAAATTAACAAGCCAGTGCAAGGCGTGATAAGGTCCTACACACTGAATCTTGTCTCCTTGAGAGGCTCCTTCTTGGAACCCAGTCACCATGGCAGAAAGAAGTCCACGAGGAGAGGACTCACAAGACAGAGTGGTGCCCAACCAGCCCCTAGCTCGGGCATTGGGCACGAGAGAAGCAGTCATTGTCACAGCTACATGGAGCAGAAATGATCCACACCCACTGAGCCCTACTCAAACTGCACAATCATAAGCAAATAAATGATTATGGTCATTTTAAGTTACTAGATTTTTTGGTTGGTTTGGAACACAGCAAATAATAAATAACCCACGAGCAGTGCATGCTCTGAGAGTGCAAGTCAGTGATCTGGGGTGGAGTGTTCTGTGACTTGGAGACCCTGCAGGCAATAAACTTCAGGATCAGATGGTAAGTATGGCTGTCTAACCTGGACCCCTTTCTCTGGGGGATTCTTCTCTGGAGCCCCAATTCCTAGGTCTCTCTCCTGTTGTTACCAGGGTCCCTTATCAGTTAAAGATAAGTTTGGCTTAAAGAATGAGAAGATGCCCAGATGCACATTATAAAAAGTTGAGGTTGGGGGTAGGGGAAACAGAGTCTGGCCAGGTATGCGGAGCAGCTCAGTGAGGCCATGGAGGACCCAGATTGCGCTGACGTGTCTGCATCCTCCGTTCACAGGGTGTCTGCCAGTAGTCGTCTGCAGGGCATGGCTCCTCAATCAGTAAAACAGGAGTGAGGAGCACTCCCAAGCTTTCCCAGTAGAGAAAAGAATTTCCCAGAAGGCTCCACACACCTGCACCTTCCCTTACATCTCATTGGCCCAAATCGAGTCACATGCCCTTTTCTGAACCAATCACTTTGTGTGTAGGGGGAGGAGTTAGGATTACTTGCTCCCAATCAAAACTATCCCTGGATTGGAGGGTGAGGGGGCGTGGCCAGTTCTTCCGAAGTCCCTGGGTTCTTGGGGAAGGAATCGATGTCTGGAAATAATTGGGCTTCTGCCTGGGAGGTCATGCAGGGTAAGACCCAGCGGTGTCTGCTATAGGACCCTCCACACAGGGCAAGACATCTTGGACTTGAGCGCAGTTCCACTCAGCTCTCATGTCCCTTCCGGGATTGTGAGGGGAAGGTACGGGGTGTGTGTGTGTGTGTGTTTGTGTGTGTGCGTGTGTGTGTCCAGGGGGAAGGGCTAGGGTGGGGGCAGTTTTCAGGGCTTCCATTCTGGCAGTTGGTCTCTCCAGCACTGCACACCCCCCACCCCGCCCCCAACCTGAAGAGCGGCACCAAGCAGAGATGGTTCACATGTGTGCCTTCCTTTATTGGTAGCACTTTCTCTGGGCGGAGGGCACCTCTTCTGGGTTGTATCTAGTACTTCGAGCTCTTGTTTTTGCTCTTTTCTTTTTCATCCAGTGCTTTCTGCAAGTTCATGTTCATCGCATTTTTCTGGTGCCACCGTCCTGCGGAGAGCAGGGAAGGAGCCAGTGCAGATCACCCAGTGGATCTCTGAAGTGTCCAGGCCCCAGTAGTAACCCATATGTCTTCCAGGCCCACCCCACGGCTATTATCTACTGCTCTGGTTTCCCTCGGGACCGTGGGGCCAGCACACCCTGCCTAGGGAGTGCCCACTTCCCATACCCCAAGCTGTCCACCTACCCAGATCATCCGTCTTCCTGCCATGCCAGTGCTCTATGTCCCTCACTGATTTCTCAATCACCTCGGGGGTGTAGGAGGCCTTCATGAGGCTCTTCGTCTCCTGTGGGGCTCCTGTGAAACCCCAAGAAGAAATTCCCAGAAACCCTAAGTCAACAGAAGTCAGGTACTCCAGGGTTCATGTCTGGGTGTCAGTTTCCCCTATGGATGGTGGATTGTGGGAAGGCAGGGGACTGGGGAGGGCAAGGTAGAGGGAGGCTGGCCTGGGCTCAAACCCAAGCTCCATCATTTATGAACAGTATGACCTCAGGTAAGTTTTTAACCTCTCAGAACTTTGATCTCTTCATCTATTCAAAGGAATAAAATGTTCTTGCAAGGCTGGGAAGATTACATTCATTGGAACATCTGGCATGTGGCAAAAGATCCCTGTATTTTCAGAAGATGTTCATGTCCGTGTGTAAAGTTAAAACACACACACAAGGAAATAAGTTAACATGATCAAGAGTCCATAGAATCACACAGAGGACCAAATTCCAAAAGATAGTGAAGACATGAATGATCAGTTGCAGAATATAAAATAAGTATAATGTGTTGGGGACAGTATAGTTCAGTGGTAGAGTGTATGCTTAGCATGCACAAGGTCCTGGGTTCAATCCCCAGTACCTCCATTAAAAAAAATAAAACCTAATTACCTCCTCCCTTCACCAAAAACAAACAAACAATAAGTATAATGTGTGAAGTCAGGAAAAAGATAACTAAAACTATAAGCAAAGAATAAAATAGTACCTAGAAAGAACAAACAGATTAGTGAAAGAAGCAAATGGAATTTTGGAAATTAAACATATAATAGTTGAAAGATAAGTTCAGTGAATGATCAGAGAGGCCTGGGATTTGCTTCAAAATAATCTGGGGTCAGGGTGGATAGATGGGTGGGAGAAAAGATAAACCAAGATTAGTCATATATTAATAATTGTTGAAGCTGGATGATAAACCACCTATTTATTAAACTAGTCTCTCTAAGTTTAAAAGTTGCCATCATAACATTTAAAAACAAATTCAATGGACAGGTAAACTCTCTAATTAGATACAGCTCAGAAAATATGGTAAACTAGAGACATATCTAAAGAAATTAAAGTACAGCACAGAGAGGGGAAATAAATATGTGGAAAATATGAAAAAGGCCTTTTGTTGTAAGTATGCTTTAAATAATATATATTGACTTACTCCATTTATATTTATTCTAATTGCTGCTATATTTGGATTTATTTCTATGACCTTACAATAAAAGGACACAGCGAGAGGCTAAACATGGAAATATAGAAAAAGATATACCATGAAAAAGCAAACCTGATCACACTTTTTTAATAGTGGACAAAATAGACTGTAAGGCAGAAGCACTATGAGACAAAAAAACAATTGCATTTCATTCAGGTGATGTAATAATTCTAAACTAGCCACATTGGAATAATCTCGAAATAGGTAAAGCCAATTTGACAGAGCAGCAGTGAGAAATTAACAAATCTGCTATCACAGGGAAAAAACTTACACGCATATCTTTTAGTAAGTAATAAATCAAGCAAAGAATTTTAACACGGAGTTAGAAGATTTGTATAGAAATAATCAGTGAGCCTGCTCCATTAGACAAATACAGAATTACAACACTTAACTGCATAAGGTTCTTGTGAAAATTAAAATGTATATAAAGTGTTTAGAGCAGTGCCTGGCACATTTTACATGCTAGGCATAAATCTAGCCATTATTATTATTATTAAAAAGAAGCCCCAAAGAATTACAAATTATTGGAATTAATAGGTGAGCTGAGTAAGGCTTTTGGATATAAAATTAATGTGCAACAATTAAAATGCCTCTATGTATACAGACAGCAAAGTTAGAAAATGTGATTTTTAGAAAGATACCATTAGCAATAAGCAGCAATAAATAAATATTCTTCTAAATAAGCCTAACAAAATACTGCATCATCTTTATAGGAAAAAACTACAAAATGTCATTGACAGATATTAAAAGAAGATTTAAATTAATGGAGATGTAGACCATATTCATGGATTGGAAAATTCACTATTGTAAAGCTGACAACCATCCCTAAATTGAGCTGTGGATTCAATGTACTTCCAGTCAAAATGCCAACAGAGTTTGTCATGGAAATTACAAGCTGATTCTAGAATTTATATGGAAAAGCAAAGATCCTATAACAGTTAAGACATTAGCTGCTGGTGGTGGTGGTAGTGGTGGAGGCAGGGTGGGAGTGGGGACTGCCAAACCAGGTGTCAGATTACTTATATACCCTGATAATTAAAAGTGTAATATTAGCCCCATGGGCAGAATAGAGAGCCTGGAAACTGATCTATGCACATAGGGAAATTTGAAGGATACTCCCACTGTAGGTCAAGGAGGGGAGAAGAGATTATTCAACAAAAAGTACTGAGACAATTGGTAATCCACACAAAGGAGGAATTTAAAATGAATCCCTGCTTCACACTAAAAACAGAAATCAGCTCCAGGTGGATTAAAGACTTCAATGTGATAAGCAAAAGTAAATATTTTAGAAGACTATATAAAAGATTATCTTTATGACTCAGTAGATAAAAGATTATGACTTTAATTTTCAGGTTATTTTAAGTAGTCTGATATCTGGTTGGCATAGGATTTCTTCATTCCTCCTAGAACCTTCTCTATTGCAGTAAATAGCAATTCCATCCTTTCAGCTGTTCAGGTCAAAATCCTCAACACCAACCTTAATTCCTCTCACTCACACCCCAGATTCATTCATCACCATACTCCATTTGCTCCGTCTTACACAAATACCCAGGCCACCTTCACCATTACCTCCCTGGGCTGCCATATTGCACAATGGTGCCCACCTGAGTCCTGCAGTTCACCAGCCCTGCTCCCGAGACCAAGCCCCCTTCATTTACCCCACCTGGATTTTTGCATTCACTTCCTCACTGGTCTCCTTATTTCTGCCCCAGTTCCCCTACATCTATTCTCAACACAGCAGATGGAGTGATTCTTTAACCTAAGTCAAACAATGTCATTCTCTGCTTGAGACCCTTCCTTGGCTTCCCATCCCACTAAGAGAAAAGACCTTCCAATGGCCTTCCCCATCTAGCCCGTTTCCTCCCTGATTTCCTCCCCCTCACATCTATCCAGCTATAAGCACCTCCCTAGCATGGGACAGCAAGTGCAAAGACCAACCTGGGCAGATGGGAAACGGTGGGCAGGGTAGAGAGGGGACACTGACGGCCAGGCGGTGAAGGCAACGCCCTCGTTTGTAGCACTTGCCAATTTCTGGAGAGTAAATACAGTTGACCCTTGACCTGCACCGGCCCACCTATACACATATTTTTTGTTCAATCAATATAGTACCTGTATTTTCCTTTGGTGGATCTTTAAAAATTAACTAGGTTTGGGGGAAAGTTTGTGTTTGATTAGAGATCACAGTCTGTGGAATCAAAAGAACTAGGGTTTGAGTCCTGATTCCATCCAGCCTGTCTCAGCTTCCTGCTCTTGGGTGAATCATTTATCAGTTCCTTTGTTTTTGAGGCAGTAGTCATATTTTTGACTGACTGTGGGGGGACAGTGCCCCTGACTCTCCCATTGTTCAAGGGTCAACTGTACTACCGTGGCCAATTTTAAGATAGCATTGTGATGCCAACCAGTTCAGTAAAATGGAACAGTTAACTCTTAGAACCTGGTGCAAGTTGGTACACACCAGCTCCAGCATCCCCTTGGCACAGCTGTGCTGCTCAGGATGACGGGTACACACATGCTTTTTATATCATTCTTTTATATTTACAGAGACAGCACCATATAAAGACGTATGTAAGAACTATTGGGTGATGACT
The DNA here is from genome assembly GCF_009834535.1 of Camelus ferus. NCBI lineage: Eukaryota > Metazoa > Chordata > Mammalia > Artiodactyla > Camelidae > Camelus > Camelus ferus. The sequence goes on from NC_045707.1 coordinate 3,006,657, forward strand.
GTTAAAGCCACAAGTGGAAGATCGGTTCCCAAGGCCCAGAACAGGACAATCTGAACTGTATTCTCTCTTCCCTTCTCCAGCACCACCCTCTTCTCCAGCTCAAAGGAAAACCCAGAAAGGCTTCCAGTGGCTGCCTGGTTCCTTGGATGATGGAGATCTGAGCCAGGTAGGAGGGCTGCCAGGCCCTGGGGGCACTAGAGAAGGCAAGGAGTAAGGAGGGAGGAAAGAAGACGACAAGAGACATGACCTTTTGTAATGAGGTCGAACTAGAATGTGGGACCAGAGGGAAGCAGCTGCCAGTTGACCGGGGACACCCACCCCAGCAATCGTTTAAACCCTTGGGAACAGGGTCATAGACTGACAGGTGACCTGGTGCCAGGAAGACTCTGGGGCTTTGGCAGCAGAAGAAAAACCTGGATTTGAGTTTCAGATCTACCACCTACTACTGCAGAGGTTCTGGGCCAACTGTTTCTCATCTGCTTTTAAATTGGAGCGAAAAGCACTCCCCTGACAAACAGGACGCGGGGGACCCACAGGACACACTGCAGATGTCCGGACCTCCAACCCACGCTTTGATCCAGAAGTGCCACCACTTGGCTCTGGGAAAAAGAAATGCTAGCCCATCACCTACTATGGACCCCACTATGTGCTGCAGGCATAGGGGCTCCATGCAACTCTTCACAGAATCCTGCCGGGTTACTAGCCCCATTGTGCCAAGAAGACAGGCTGAGGCTCAGAGAGGTTAAGGATCCTGCCTGAGGCCACACCCATCAGCTGAGCCGAGCTTTGAACCCAGGAAGCCTGATGTTGTCACTGTGACCAAAAGTAGCCAGGCCAGGGGTGCCCAGGCCTCCTCCTGGCAGATTAGGACACCAAGGTACAGGGGGTGAGGGGCTGACTGCCCGCAGGGATGGAGTGTCTGCAGTGAGGACAGACTTGCCAGGGGACTGGACAGTCCCAGCACTCAGCACAGGCCCGGCATGGTGGAGGCCCCTGGTAGCTGTGAAACGAGTGTCCCTGGGGATGTATTCTGGGGTCTTAAGATTTCCTTTGGGGCCTAGGAAGGGATCGACATCCCAAAGGCCTTGGGGGCCGTGGGTGTTCGCGGGCACCCCCAGCACCGTGCTCTTCCGCCTGACCTTGAAACAAGTTTGACCGCATGTTGAAGCCCAGATTGTAGTAGTCTGAAAAGATGGAGGTGATTTGCGTGGGACTCTGGATCCTGCTGGCCCAGGAATTTGTCCTCTTTTGGCCCTCGAAGGCTTCACCAATGGCCCTTCGAGCCTGAGTAGGGAGGGAGGGAGGAGACACAAAGGCTAGAGAAGCAGGGTCAAATCCCAAGTTTCCCCTCTAATTCTGCCTTCCTCTGACCTGGCCCTCCCCACCCCCATCCCACCCTCAGCCTGCAGCCGTCACCCAGCTCCCAGGCCTGGGAGCTGGCACGGCTGAAAGCAGTCCACCCTCCCACACCATCCCACCTCCCACACAGGCCTCGGGGATCAAGGACCATAGCGATCAGGAAATCTCCTCCCTGCCTTGGGCACTTACTTTGGAACATCATCACATGCCTTTCTCAGGGGGTATTCTTGCATTTTCTAAGTAAGGAACCTGGGCCTCAGGCCAGGGACTCTCACAGCCCTGGCTTGCCCGGCCCGCCACGGAGGCATCACACAGGTCAGCTCTAGGTGGCTCCTAAGATCTCACCGGGGCCAACTGCTTCCTCATACCAATGGGGAAACTGAGGCCCAGAGTGGTTGAGCCCAGGCCTAGGAGCCATGAAACCTAAGTAGGAGTCCCAACTCTAACATATACCAGCTGCTGATTTGAGCAAGTCTCTGCTGCCCTCTAGGCCTCAGTTTTCCTACTTGTAAAATGGGGGTGGGGAAGAATTGGATGTCTTTTTTTTTTTTTTCAAACCTACTTCTAGCTTCACTTTTGATTCTTTTTGGGTGGGGGAGGGTTGGGTTTATTTATTTATTTTTTGATGGAAGTATTGGGGTTTGGATCCAAGGCCTTACGCACGTTAAGCACGCGCTCTACCACTGAGCTATACGCCCCCACCCCCAGTGATGGCCTTTGAAGTAGCTTCCAGTGCTGAAATTTGCTGGATTGATGACACTTGTGATCTGGACCACAGCGACAGAAAAATCAGATCTCTTGGTTCAAGCCCAGGATTATGATGGCCAAAGAGAGAAATGACACCTTCCCAAAGACAAGAGGGGCAGAGAGAGTGACCACACAGCCAACCTCAGACTGGGACAAGATCCTCCAAGTGGGGCAGGGCATTTAGGGTTGTGACCTCCCAGACTAGCAGGTGGGGGTGGGGGATACCACCTTAGGAAGACAAAGTGGAAAGGGACCACGCCCACAGCCTTTGTGATCCTGGCTCTTCTACTTTCTCAGTGTGACCCCAGGCAAATCATATCACCTCTGTGAGCCTCAGATTTACCATCTGTTAAAAAGGAAGCAGTGACTTCTGCTTGGCCTGCAGCACAATGTAGTCACTGTAAGGGCTGAGAGGGTGGCTTTGAAAATATATCCCAAAATGCCAGAGCAGGTGATCACTTGACTAGAAATGACAGATGAGTTTTAGTTCAACTTTCTGTTGATCAGCAGTAAGTTCCTAGAATGATGTATCAAGTGCGGAAAAGTGCCAGCATTGATTAGTGATGTCTGCCACAAGCGCAGGCTAGGAGAGTTATGGAAGGTACGCCATGTATTTGCCAGCCAGACCTAGTCTAACTGCCTCACTTTACAGATGTATAGAGACTAGAGCCCAGAGGAGGGAAGTGACTTATGCAAAGTCACCCAGTATTCAGGGGCAGAGTTGGGATTCGAACCCAAGTCTTCTGATTCCCAGTCAATGCTGTCCCCCTTAGGAGACTTAAGTTAAAAGCATCTTAGTCAAGCACCAGAGTTATAACTGCAAGGTCACTAAGGACCAGGGCTCCGGAATCTGCTAGACAGTTCGGAGCCTCATCGCACACAGCTCGTTAAGTTTGGTTACCTTACCTAAGCCCGCTAAGCCTTGAGCTGCTAATCCACGCTGGGGGTTATTTATAGTACTTCCTCCACTGGGAAGACGGAGTGCCTAGATGTGACGATTTTAAATAGAGCACAGTGCCTGGCATATAGCAAGTGCTCAGTAAACAGGGCTTTCTGATGATACTATTACAGGGACTCTAAACTCAAGAGCAGCTTCCTTAGGGATCCTCATTCTAAGTCCCCACATGTAACCTTCTTACCACCCTTAACCTCCATGCTCCCTTCTGACACCTGCTCCTCGGAGACCAGCTGGTTCACCACGTTGCTCCTGAACTTGTGACGAATGTTGTTAGGGATGCTGCTGCTCCTCTGGCCCTGGGACCCCGTGCTGGAGCCTTCTTCCAGCCCCTGGCATGGCTGCACCCCTTCCCGGAAGGTCGCCCTGCTCTCCCTCGAGGAGGGTCTGTAGCTCCCCTTCTTCGGGGACCCAGGCTGTGAGTCCCTCCTGGGGGCGCCCTGGCTGACGGCCGTAGGGGGTGGAGGCGGGATCTCCTCCATGGAGGCCTGTCCGAGGGGGCTGCCTCGAGGGCTGTCTCCCTGGTACAGGGATGGCTGCGGGGAGACTGGGACTTGGTACTTGAACTTGGAGGTATGCAGGGGGCGACGGGCAGTTCTCCAGGGGTCCATGTCCTGCTGGCCTTCCTTGTTGTTGTTCAGCTGGGCCCTGGTCAAAGTGGTCGTACCTACACAGGGAAGAGAGAGAGGGAAAGAGGGCAGACAGACAAATGCAGAGAGGGAGGGCAGGAAGCAAGGCAGCGATGGGGACAGGGAAGGGGAACAGAGAGGCAGAGAGCCCCAGAGATCCAGAGCAAAAAGAAAGATGGGGACAGAAAGAAGTCAGAGGAACCAGAAACATGGATGAGAAATCAGGAGGAGCCACAAAGGGAGAAGGTAGTTCAGCCTGCCAAGCCTCTGACTGCACAGGTCAGCCCTCATTGTTTTTGACAACAGGGGCTGCAGCCCCAGCCTGTCTAACCTTGAGGCTAGCTGTGCAACCTTCAGCAAGGAATGTGACGTCTCTGTGCTCTAGTGAACCGGGCTCCATTTTTTTAGTCCCCTTCTCCACCTTGAACCCCCCAGCAGTCCAGTGAAGAGAGCCAGCAGCTACGGAAGCTGGCAGAGGGCATTCCTCGGCTTGGCTGAGTTGCATGGCTGGAAAGTACCCAAGCTGGATTGGGCTGGCCTTCGCTTCCCATTCAGAGCCTCTCCCCAACCCCACTCCCCTCCTCTATTCTCCAGCTAATGGAGCAGTGTCATCCCAGCTCTCACACCCCCACCTCTCCCCTCCCCTCCTCCTACCCATAGTCCAGCCCCTGATTCCCAGTTCCGGGGAATGGGGCGGGGAGGGGTAGTCTCCTGCTCCCAGCCTGAAGTTCTCCTCCTGATTCTCATCACCCATCCCTGTCTCTAGCCAAACAGACTGCTGCTTCTCCCCTGCCATATCCTGCAATGTCCCACCTCCCAGCATTTCCCCGGGCTGGTTCTGCTACCTAGAAGGCCAGCCCCTCCTTTTCCCTAAGTCAAAAATCCTACTGGCTCCTTCCAGTGAAGCCCCACCAGGACGTTCTCCCTGATACCCACTCCAAGCTGGCTGAGCCAACGCCTCCTCTCAACTCCACAACTTGGTCCCCACCACACTCCATGCATCTCTCTGTTTTCCCTTTCTCCATCGTTGTGAGTGCAAACCATCTCATTTCCTCTCCTTGATGTGTGTGTATATGGGAGGGGTCATTGAGGCGGGGTCCACAGGTGAGTCAGTCCTGGGCCTCCCTCAGCACCCACTGGAGAGCCCTGTGCATTGGAGATGATGGTGGTGTCCAACAGTGAGGGAGTGAATGAGTAAGTGACTACAGGGGTGTCAGACCCAGGGTCACCCTGCATCTCATCAATTCTAAGATGTCTTTTCTTCTCATGTTAGCATCTTGGGCATCAGGCTGCATCTGACTATCAGTGGGCCCTGGTCTAACCAGCAGTGTTTTCTTTCTCAGTGATAGGTGAGTAACGTAGTTACAGTGCATCTTTCAACGCACTGGATGGCAACTTAAAATACACATGTATATAACATTTTACACAGTCCTGGAGTAGCATATAAATTCCTTCTTACTGTGCAAAATAAAGCCCAGTCTATCCCTGCCTCCCCCTCACGCACAGCCATCCCCTCAGTCCTCCATCCCAGGTTATAGCTGTGAATTTGTTTGGTGAGCTTCCCTCCAAAAGCGCTTTAGATGCATCCTCCAGCGCTCTTGAAAGATACAGTTTGGCTCCACCAGTGTTTATAAATGAGATCAGATTCCATGTATTGCTTTGTAACTTGCTGTTTAAAAATCGAACGCTATGCCTTAGGGATCTACTTAGCAACAGACATAGACCTAACTTTCCATTCAAACTGCGTGGGCTTTAGCCGCTGCCCCACGGGTGGACGTTCAGATGGTTCCAGGTTTCTGTTTCAGAGAAGGCTGCTGGCCCTGGCAGGCTTTGCTGGCCATTTGGGCTTTTATTGCACTTTCACCGGATCCTACTCTGCTCCCACCAAGCAGTGATGCTCTGGAAAAACTCCTTTGCCCATGCGTCGGGGGCTGCAGACCCTTCCCCAGGGCAGTGGAGAAGGCTGAGGTCCAGTCCTGCCTGCTTCCTCCTCGCCTTTCTTCCTCCCACCATCACCACCCCATCGAGCTAAAGTCAAAGTATTCTGTTCTTTGCCCCTTTGTTGTCCACACAAAGGGCAGAGGAAAAACCTGTTCCTCAGAGACCAGACTGCCTTCCCTCCCTCCTGTCCTGGGTTCTGCCCCAGCGAGCAGGTAACTAAACAATAGGGCACCTCCTCCAAGGACAACTAAGGCTTCCAGGATGGGGACGGTGACTTTCTCAAAAGAACGGAGGCAGAGAGCTTTAAGAACAGTCAGCACCCACCTGATCAACCACAACCCCTCCTTGTGCTCATGGGGAGACAGAAGCCCTGTGCTGGGTTCCTCCTGAGCCCACAGGACTCAGGACTCCAGGATCCGTGCTCACGTTTCCCCCAGGCTGTGCTCCTGCCTGCCTTCTCTAAGAGCGGTATATTCTGATTGTCTGCCTACCCTCTACCTGCCCTTTGGGGGAGCTGTAATGGCCAGGACCATGTCTTGTGTCCTCTGGTTCAGAGAGCCAATATGTTCACCAGTTCACCCCTTGTGCAAGCACCTACTGTGTGTCAGCATTGTGCCAGGCGCTGGGGACACAGCAGTGAGCTAAGTGGACCAACCATGGTCCTCTTGGGCTGTATGTGGAATGAATGAATGAATGAATGTCTGCATCTGGCATCCTAACAATCTCACTGCAATGCCCCCCTTCCTCCACTCCCTTCCTTCAGCTATAAAATGGGCAGAGTGTCTCCTACATCACTTGCTAGTGTGAGGACGTACATTCAGCCTGTCCCTGCTCAGTGTGTCCCTGGTCGGCCTGTCCTACCTGCTTGGTGGCCCAGCTCCATCGGCTCTTGCTCTGGGACAGGCAATTCTGAGCTTAGTCCTGTAGACAAAGAAACACATATGGTCATTTCAAATGACACAGAGTCTCTGTAAACAAGGATGAACTGAAGGCTGAACAGGGAGGCCTGTGGCCATCTGCCCAGCCACTGACCAGAGGTCACCCCATGCTGCTTCCAGGGCTTTCTAGCACCAAAGCGCCCCTGCCCCATCCAGCCACCACCCCAGCCCTGGGCCTGCCTCCTGGACCCCTGCAGGCTGTGCCCTCTCTGGAAAGCCCTCGTCACCCCCACCGCCAGTGCCTCAAAGGCCCTCCCAAACAGCCTAGGACCCAGGGCTCCTCTTCCTCCTTGGCAATCTTTTTCTTCCATCTTCTCCCCCCTCTGCACCACCCAACACCCTCCTAGAAGCCCCCAGCAGACCCCCAGCTAGGGCAGCGTGACCCCAAGCCCCCCATCCTGGTGACTATCTGCCTCCCTGCAAATAGGATTTTGCCCATCTTACCAGCTGGTCCTTCAAAGGAAGGAACCAGCTTGGCCAGCGTGGAGGAGAGCCCAGTACAGGAACTGACTCTGAGGAAATCTCCGTCTTCCCTCTAAAGGACAAGCTTTTGGGTTAAATCTGAGAGCCAACTCTGGCATCTTCATAAGCCTCTGCAGCTTTTGGGTTTGTGTTCCTTTTTCCTAGGTGATCTTTTTCTTATTCACAGCCTCTTATTTTATCCCATGGTTTTTAAAGGCTTTTATGAATTTTGTAATATGAATAAAATAATTTATTGTATAATGGATGTTTGACACCCAGACCTAAGTGATAAATATCTTCGTCATAAAGAAAGCACAGAAGTAGCAAGGCAGAACTGGAAGGGGTCTTTGAGGTTAGCTCATCCAATCTCTTTATTTTACAGATAAAGAAACTGAGAACCAGAGAGAGGGAGTGACTTGTCTGAGGTCACTCAGCAGGTTGGTCAGCTAGTAAACTCAGAGCAGGCTAAGAGCTAGATCAATTTTATTCTCTTGAAAAATTGCCAGCAAAACACCCTATTAATTCTGACACCTAGTGGTTTGGTGATTACGCAGCATCCGATAGGACTCTTAATGACCCTTATCCTCTTGGTATTCATACACTGTGTTGCCCCACAACCCATGAATGTGGGATCGACCTAGTGACTTGCTTCTGATCAAAAGAAGATGACAAAAGCGAGAGTGTCACATCCAAGGTTAGGTTAATGACTTCTGTCTTGCTCTCTGGCTCTCCTTGGCTTGCTCGTTCTGATGGAAGCAGCCACCATGTTTAGAGTGGCCCTAGCGAGAGGCTCACGTGGCAGGAACTGAGGGTGGCCTTTGGCCAAAGCCCATAAGGACCAGAGAGCTTGTTCCAATGGTCCTCAAAGAATTGAATGAATCCTGCCACCTGAATGGTTCTTCCCCAGTTGAGCTTTGATATGAGCACAGCCCAGCCAACACATTAATTATAGCCTGTGGGAGACCCTGAGCCAAGCCACACCCAGCATCCTGACCCATAGAAACTGTGAGATAATAAATGTGTACTTTTTTTTTTTTTAGCATATGATTTGCAGTCACTAAGCTTTATGAGATTTTTTTATGCAGCAGTAGATAATGTATATTTTGGTACCAGGAGTTGGGGTGCTGCTGTAACAAATACCTAAGAGTGTGGGAGTGGCTTTGGAACCAAGCAGTAGGTGGAGCCTGGAAGGATTTTGAGGACCATGATGGAAAAAGATCAAACTGGGTGATCTAGTGAAGGAGATTTGCAAGCAAAATATTTAAGGTGCCTCCCAGTTTCTTCTTCCTGTTTGTAGTGAAACATGAGAGGAGAGAGAGAAATTGAAGGAAAGATTATTAAAAGAAAAGGAGACAGAATTGAATAGTTTTGGAAATTCTTATCCTCTCCAGATGTCAAAAGATGCCAAAATTAAGAAATAGCTTCAGAGGACTGTTGGGAAAATGCAGCCAAGGGTGTGACTGCTAAACCCTTAGAAAGAGGAAAGCTTGGAGTATTATTCAGTCACACAAAGGGCCCTTTAAAGAGATAAAGACATGACTCACGGATCCTCGTGGTGGAACAACAGGGCCCCTTGGAAGCTTAATGTGACTTTTGTCTAGTGGAGTGAACTTCTAAGTTTCACAGCTTTCGAGAAAACTAAATTGGCAAAAATACTGCCAGCTTGGACTGAAAGAGACAGAGACAGTACAACATGAAAAGAGACCAGTGGACTCCCAAATTCTACCGGCAGAAAGCAGTCTGAGAAAAGCACTCAGCTGCAAACACATGCTTCTTTAAAAAACAAAAAAACAAAAAATAAACAAACAAAAAGATACCATAGTAAGTGAAAGTGACAGTCCGTATGGCAGAGCAGAGAGCCATGGAGAATTATCTCCAGGACTTGAGACCAATTAAGGATAGTCCAGCATTCGCCTGGCTGGATTTCGGAATTGCTATGGACCAATGACTCCTTCATGGCTCCATTTTCCTCATTTTTGAGCAGGAATGTCTATAGCTCTTATCCCATTTCTGCCACCCCGTTGTATGTTGGGTGTGTTCAGGGCAGATGGCTTAGTTTCACAGATCTATTGATGGGGAAGAGTGACATCCAAGGAGGCTCATCCACACCTGGACCCAATTTATAGGATGAGATTGTAGATTGTAAGCTGATGCTGTAACAAGATGAGACTTCTGGAGGTCTTGGGAGGGGAAAAATGTATTTTGTATGTGGAATGGATGTTTATCATTGGAGGCTACAGGGTGGACCCAGTGGGCAGTAGGCGTGGCTCCCAATGACCCCTATTCCTTGGTATTGGCACCCTTGTATAATTCCAACACTTTGAGGATGGGCTGGATCTACTGACTTGCTTCTAACCAATAGAATATGGTGAAAATGATGGATGCCACTTCTAAGATGATGTTAGAAAAGACCGTGACTTCGATCTTGTTCACACTCTCTCTGGCTCTTCTTGCATTGATGAAAGCAGCTTCCATGTTGTGAGCTGCCGTCTGGAGAGGCCTACATGACAAGGAGCTGAGGGCCTCTGGCCACCAACTCATGAGGAACTGAGGCCCTCAGTTTAATAATCTGTGAGTACAGGGAACTATATTCAATATCTTGTAATAAACTTTAATGAAAAAGAATATGAAAATGAATGTAAGTGTGTATATGCATGTCTGGGACATTGTGCTGTACACCCAAAACTGACACATTTTAACTGACTGTATCATCATCATCATCATCATCATCATCATCATCATCATCATCATCATCATCATCATCATCATCATCATCATCATCATCTGTGAGTAACCAAATCCTACCATGTGAGTAGCCATGGAAAGGGGTCCTTCTTTAGTTGAGCTGTGAGATGAGACTGAAGCCCCAGGTGATACCTTGATCACAGTCTATGAGAGACTCTGAGATAGATGACCTGTTGAAGCTACATCGATTTTCCTGGCCCGCAAAAACTATGAGACCATAAATGTTGCTGTATTAAGCCTCTGAGTTTGGGGTGATTTGTTACACAGCCGGAGATAACGAATACAGCTCATATGTTAAGCATTCTCACATCTAGCTGATTAGTCTTTTTCACAAGAACTCAGTGAGGTGTTCAAAGAAAGTATTAGCTCACCCTCTTTCACAGGTGGGGAAACTGAGGCTCAGAAGAGAAACAGGACCTCACCCAGGTGCTGAAACCAAGCCCTACTTCTTCTGTCTCTTTCAAGTTCACTTTCTGCTCCTGTCGCTGTGCTCCAACCCCAGCCACCCACCTGATGTGCCCACAGCACTTCCGCCTCCCCAGTGGCACCCTCAGCCCAGAGCAGCCTGGACTGCCTTGAAAAGAACTGTGGACTCACTGCCAGTTTCTGACCTGGAGAGGAAGGTCCCAAGAGATGTCAGTCAAGGAGGGAGAGAAAGTAGGTCCTGTTAGGTCTGGCACTCCACTCACGAGCAACTCTGCATGGAAAGAAGGAAGATGAAGTCCTGTGTCCTGGCAGATCCCTGGTCCACCTCCAGGTCCCTGCCTCACCTCTCCACTCTCTCTCATCACTTCAGAAAACACGTGACCCACCCTGGTGTGCGCTGAAGCCCAGGAGTGCAGATCTGCGCTGCACCACTGCTGCTGGAGACCAATGGATGGTTGCTGAGGAGTGGCCCTCCCCCTTTATTGGAGTTGCCATGGTGATCGCTGTCCTCAGGGCTCTGTTACCTCAGAGGGCTGATAAGCCCACCCTGGGGGACAGAGGCCAGGAAGAGTCAGTACTGAGGGTGCAGCAAGGGCCTTCAGGTGTTGTTCACTCTCATCCACTCAAAATGTCCCCTGAGCACCCACCACGTGCCAGGTTGTGTGCCAGGCACAGATGGCTCAGATGCTGTCAAGTGTGAAGGGTGTTCTTAGGATTACAAAGGATTAAGAAGAGAGGGTGATTAGTTTTGTCTAGGGAAGAGGAGGTGGAGCTCACAGAAGGGCCATTTGAGCTGGATCTTGAAGGATGTATAGGAGTTTAACAGTTTAAAAGGAACTGGTATATTAAAGGCACAGGTGTGCTTATGAGCATAAATTAGGTCAAGAGGAGTCGGGAGGGGACAGAAAGATGCACCTGGAGCTGCCTGAACAGGGCATGAAGGGATCAGGGGTAAAATTAGAGCAGGGCTGGGACAGCATGAGTCTACCCTCCTCCCCTTAAACCACAAGGGCTACAGAAGATTAACAAAGTTGAATGACTTCTGCAGTTTGTTCTCAACAAGCTTGGTCCTGCCTGGCTGTTGCTCAGCTGAGGGCAGGGAAGGAGAGAGGGACTGGGGAGTTAAGAAATGCCTCTTGCATGCCCAGCCTTTCAGGGTCTCCCAAGGAGGCACAGAGCATAGTTAAACTTGGGGTCCCCAGAGTCTGGGCCTGCCACTTACTAGAAGAGCAACTTTGGCCACGTTCTTTAGCTGAACTTTCCTTGTATGTGAAACAGCTAGGGTTAAGAGAGTTCTCACCAGGAACCAAATTTGTTGGCACCTTGATCTTGGACTTCTAGCCTCCAGGACTGTGAAAAATAAATGCCTGTGGTTTAAGCCACCCAGTCCTGTTATATCAGCTCAAGACATCATCCCACGCCTTTGCCACATTTTGTTGGTTAAAAGCAAGTCACAGCTTCCACTAACTCTCAAGGGCAGGGATCACACAGGGAGTGGACATCAGGAGGCATAGATGATGGGGACCGCTCCAGGGTCTGGCCACCAAGTCCCCTTACAGTCTCACCTTAGCAGCCAAGTGGTGTTGTTAGAACCTATGTGGAATCACATCGCCACTCTAATCAAAACCTTCCAGTAGCTTCCCATCTCAAGCAGAGTAAAAAGTATATTCCTTCCATTGATTTGCATAGACCTACCCAAGATGCCCCCTTCACTTTTCTGACCTCAGCTCTTCCTGCTCTACTGATCACTCCTTTGGCCCCAGCCACACACCGGCTTCCTCTGTTTCTTGAACACACCAAACACAGTCCTGCCTCAGGGCCTTTGCACTGGCTGCTCCCTCTGCTGCAACTTTCCTTCCTCAGATATCTACATGACTTGCTTTTTACCTCCTCAGGGGCTCGGCTTGCCTACCCAGACTACTTTTAAACAAAAAACAAAACGAACCCTAACCCATCCCACACTCCTCATTCCCCTTACCCTATCTTTTCTCCCACAGCACTTGTCACCATCTGACACACTGTATATATATTCATTTGTTCTTTCCCCTGGGTAGGATATGAACCACATGTGAGGAAGGAGGTGGACTGTTGTGTTCACTGCCATGTCCTAGCACCTGGGCCAGTGCCCAACTCTCAGTGGATGTGTCAAGAGAATGAGCTCTGGGATTGGAGAAGGAGGGGAGAGAGTCTTTATCTCCTGAAACTGGCTCTTCAGCCCTTCAAGGCTCTAATAAGGGACTTAAAGCTGGAGTGAGAAGGACAACATGGAGGCAAGAGGGGTCAGCCGTCCAAACTGCCCGACCGTCTCCCACCGCACAACCCACAGGCGTCCAGCCCCCACCTCTCACCCAGCCTCCTCAGTATTAACTGAGCGCGTTAATGCCCCCACTCCAGGCTAGGGGCTGGTCCATCACTGACAACCTTGTCCCTGGCTCTCCTCCTCCTGTCCAGTCTTAACCTAAGAAGTCTGTACAGCGGGGACCTGAGAGTCCCCAGTAGGTGGGGCTTGGAATCATCTTCCAGCCCCAGAAGAGGGTTTAGAGAGCCTGTTTCTAGAAAACTCGAAATCCAGCCACATCAGTCCCAGTCTGCCAGGTTACTTTCTTCTCCCCTAACTTCCTGATTGACGCTGCCAAAGCTCTTAGACCTCCCAGGGGCCGAAGCTGCTTCTCCAGCCCCTCCTCACATCGCTCCCCAAAGGGTCTAATTCTCAGCCAGGAAGGACACCCCAGGTGGAGGCCACACTCTTTTGGCCTTCTTCTGAGCATCTCCTCTTCTGAAAGGCCCTGGGGCCTGTGGGACACCTCTGTGAACACTCATTTCAAGTGGAAGACCAGCAGTCTCCTCTCCCACCCCCTCCTCCCAGAGGCCGGGCCTACAGCAGGAAGGGGTGGTACCCGGCTAGTTTGAATTTCATCTCTTTCTGGCTCCCTGGTACCCCTTCCAGGTGAGGTCCCAGCGTGCTCCTCCCGTGCGGCACAGCAGGCGGCTTCCGTTGCCAAAACTAAATAATTAAGCGGAGTCCCCAGCATGGCTTCTCCAGCTGCAGGTTGCTCTGGAATTCCTTTCCTTGGTGGGTTCTAAGGAATCTGAAGGAGATGAGGCAAGGATGGAACCAGGGAGAAACAGGCATGCACAGCTACTCAGAAAAGGCCAAGTTTATTCCAGTGTCACTGGGGAGAGGAGGGCTCTACACAGCAATGCTAAAAACTTGTCGATTTCCTTTGCCGATGAGGCGCGGTCCCAGCTGCAGGCCAGGCCGGGATCACTACATGGGCAAGAGTTGTGGGCGAGCGGAGGAGAGGCCCACCGCTCAGGCCTTCCCTCCCTTCCCCTGGGACACACGGGTCTCCGGGGGGGCCCGGTGGAACCACTCAAACCAGGAGCCGTCGTAGACGGCCACGTCGGGCTTGCCACAGAGGTAGGCGGCCAGGGCGATGTGGCAGGCGGTGACACCCTTCCGGCATGTGGCGATGAGGGGCTGTGCGAGGTCCACCTTCTTGGCCTGGAACATGGCGCAGAGCTCCTCTGGGCTCTTCTCGAAGCCATCCTCCGTCAGGAAGTTGATGAATGGCATGTTAATCGAGCCTCGGATGTGGCCCGAGTCCAGTCCTGGGCAGGGGCAGAGGACACGGGGAAGAACTGGGTTAGGAGCGGCATAGGGGGTGGGGGGCGAACGGGGTCTGGAGGCTGCAATCAACCGTGGCTATAAAAATAGGGAACTTTGCAAAATAACGTCTTTGCCTTTGGAGCTCAATTTATTCCATCCCTACCTACCTCCGATGCTCATGACTCCTCCCCTCCTCCTAATCTGCCTTGAAATAGGACTGTCGGAACTCCTACCTGCTTGAGAGGACAGGGAGGAGTTTCGGCTCTACCATATACTAACCTTTACCTTGGGCAAATTGCTTCACTTTTCTGAACCTCAGTTTTCTCATCTGTAAAATGGACTCAGTGGTACATACCTATCTTGTAGATTGTAGAGAAGAGCAAATGGGACAATTAATGTAAATGCCATGTGTTGTGCCGATTGCTGAGAACACAGCGGTAAAGGGGAGAGACCGAGCCCAGGCACACAGCGTGGAAAGAGCCTGTGACCAGCTATTAGATATAAGTACAAATCCCAGCTCTGCCACTTCCTGGCCGGGTGACCTTAAGCAAGTCATGTCACCTCTCTGAGCCTCTGTCCCCATGGGTAAAATGGGAATGAATGCTCACGTGTGCAAAGGCTGCTGTCAGGAGTAAAGCACATACGACTGAGGCTGCCCACCACCCTCGGTACTGTTGTTTCTCCACCACCTCTCCACTTAACCCTTGGGGGCTGGTGAGAAGGGGCACAGTGTGGTCCTGCCAGGCCCTTCCTCGCCGCCGTGAGAGGCTTGGATGGAAGCAGAATGGGGGTCTAGGCTAGCTCCAGGATCCATTCCAGAAACTTCTATGCACGCAGTAAGGTCCCTCTGCCAAATGTGACTTCAGAATAGCCAGCATGTGGGGCAAACGAGACTGGGCCCTGCTGCCACCCCCAGGGCCAAGGTCTTGGTCCAGCCCCCAGCATGCCCCAGGTCACTCCTCTTCCTGAAGCACCCCACACCCTGGCAGACTGGGCACTGGGACTGGGGCCCAGAGGAATGTTGGAGTGTCTCTCTGGGCCCCCCTTCCTCCAAAATTCCCCATCACTCCATTCCACCCAGACTGTGGGGCAGGGCAGGACCAGGGTGTGCAGCAGTGGGAGGGGGAGGACCTGACTGGAGTGATCAGGGCACATACTGGGGCAGCGTTCAGCCAGGCAGGCCCTGTAACTTTGAGCCTCAGTACCTGGCCTGTGAAATGGGGAGATAGCCCCACCAACACACAGGCTTGTGGGGAAGTCATCTACCGCAGATAAAAGCCCCTAATGACCCTGGGCACACAGTAGGTGCGCAATCAGGCCAGTGATGTCCCATTCCCCTCACCCCGAGATCAAAGACGATTCGAAACTCGCTGGCATCATTTAAGAGTTCCTGTGATTGAATAGCTGTCCCGACTTATAAAATTATAGTGATTTCTGCCTGCTGTGATTACATCTTTTTGTCTGGAAACTTTAATCTGAGATCAGATGTGTGCTGACCCTACCAATGAAGAACAATTGATCAGTTGGCTTCAAGGGTGTTCTTTTTCAAGAAATCCAACTTTAAAATGTTTCAGCATCCAGGCAGTGGGCTGGATTTAAGTGCGTTTAAAAGCACAAGCGTTTGTTGAGTCCTGAAAGCTGTTTTGTTTCTTTCCTCCCCCAATCCCTGATGAAACAGCCTCATTGTTTTCTTTCCTAATTACATAAAAGGCACCTCTTCTTCGTAAAGAAATCGAGGGACAGGAGAGGGGTTGTTCCGTGAATCCTGCCCCCAACGCTGGGCCAGCCTGGGAGCTGGGGGCCCTCCCTTTCATCAGCCAGCGAGAGCTCAGGGCTTGTCTAAGGAATTTAAATAAGAGGCACCGCCTGCGTGGGGGGAGGGCCGGGATAAACTTGGCCAGAGAACCTTGGGGAACAGCCAACTGAGGGAAAAGGCATTCCTGCTGCTCCTCCAAGTCCAGCCTCAGCTGCGGGCTCCTGGCTTCCCCTGCCTTGGGCAGACAAGCTACCACGCTCAGAACCTCTGGCACAAGACAATGGGGTATCTCAAGCACTTCATCTTCTGCAGTCCTCACAAAGCAGAGATTAGCCTCCTGGCACTAATTGGGGGGGGGGGGGTACAGGCTCAGAGAGGTGTGGTCACTTGCCCCATGACACACAGCACAGATGTGACATGGAAGTCAGGTGTGTCTGTCCCCAAAGCTTGTGTTCTCTGAGCACCCTGGGTCTCCCTGGAAAGAGCAGCCGAGGCAGGGGAATGGTTGGGATGACCTCTCATGTTCCTCAGCTGCTCAGAGGTCTGGGACTTTGTGTTCCAGCTTTGGCCAAAAAGATGCTAGTCCATTTGGTGAGTTAACATCCCTCAGGTCACTGATAGGTGTGGGTTTTCAAGGCTAGGAAAACCTGTTTGGCTCTTTTTTGCTTTCATCAAAAAGACACTAAGACACCCAGTGTAGGCAGTCCCAGAGGCTGGGAGGCAGCTCAGCTCTCCTCCGCCCGCTCCAACCCCAGCACCCAGCACCCAGCGCTGGGAGGAGACGCAGGTGGAGGGGCCAGGCCATCCCATGTAGCAATATGAAGCAACACCTCAGAGTTGCGACCTTTCCCCAGTCCCTGTGTTTGCTGACACAGCGGTGGCCTTGGGAAACAACCCCAGTTTATTACCTGCCGACTGGGGCCAAGCGTTTGCCACTGTCTCTGGCTAGAGAAATCTGTCCCCTTCCCCATCTGCAGAGTGGGAGCACTTCGCACCCCGCACCTGCCTCCCCTGCAGGGCTGCTGCAGGGGTTGAGGAGAGAATGTGTGTAAAAGGTCCTGTGAATAAAATATGTGTTAGGGAGTCCGTTCCACCCTCTCCACCCTCACTGGACCCGGGGGAGAATAAGGTTTATAAAGACTCTGAGCTGTATCAACTCTCAGCTCTGCTCTCTCCCCTCCCCCAAGGCTCCTGCAAGGTAAGAGGTGCTCCTTTCACTAGGAGGGTTCAGAGGTGAAGGGACCTGCCCGAGGCCACACATAAGTGCATGGTGTAAACTCAGGTCTGTCTGACTCTCATCTTGCGCCCCTTACAAATGGGACTGAAGGCACTGGATACACAAAACTGAGGCAAGTTGCTTGCCTGAAGTGGGCAGGAAGTGACCGGCAGGTTTCTAAGTTCCTGCCTCCAGCTCCTCCTGGGGTTTCTCCTTTCAGGGACACCCAGGGCCTGCTGTCCACCTTCCCTTGGGTGTTACAGCTGAGCCCCTAGTGTTCCTCCCTGATCCCACCACAAACCGGGGACCGTGAGCTCAGGAGAGCCTCATGTGCCCTAACGTCCCCAAAATGTCTTGCATGAGAAGCCAGCGAAGCCTCTTAGAGAACGAGGGAGGGAAATGCCGGGTCCCCCATCAGGGGAGGACCCTTCTCAAAATACCTTTGTGACCACTGCTGCATTTAATAAATCCACAGCCAGGTGGGTAAGGCTGGCGTTACTCTTTTCTTGTCATAATCAGGGAGCCCAGAGGGGCCGAGCAATTACCTTATTGAAGTCCCAGCACAAAGAAGGAGCTGGGCTCAAATTGGGATCCATGCTCCCAGGTCTCCAGGAGGGAACTGTTGGAGGAGAGTGCCAGCCACGGAGACGGGGAGGGGCTTTAGAATTTGGGGCTTCCAGGAGGCTTACCTACAGCAGCAGGCTTTTTCCTTCTCTGTGCCTCAGTTTCCCTGTCTCTAAAATGGATCTGGCATCTGTAAACCCTCCCTTCACTTATTCTGTTTGCTTCAGGCCAAGCTGGGAAGCAGCCAGAGAAGTAACTCCACCTCTCCTCCCTACCGATGGCAGCTTAAGACCCAAGGAGAGAAGGCGCCTAGAGCCAAGGCCAGGAGGGGGCTGCAGGAGTTCCGTGCCAGGCGTCTCTGGAAGGTGCCAGAGAAACTTGAATCTTCAACTCCAGACCTTCGGAGAGAAAGCCAGGCAGGAAAAACAGGGGCCCAGAGAAAGCCATGATGGGGAGGGCAGAGCCCTGCGCTTTCCTGATTCTGCCACTAACTGGCCAAGTGGACTTAAGCGACCCATCCTTCCTCTGTGCCCGAGTCTCCCCTGTGTATGATGAGATGACCTTTCAGGCCCTCCAGCTCTTAGAGTGTTGGAAACAGCTTTCACAGGGTTCTCCTCTCAGAGGCCCAGAAAGGAAGAGTGTTTTCAACAAGTTAGTCAAAATGTTGTACAGGAGTTGGATTCCACAGGGGCGCCTGACTGAGGACGGTGCTGCAGCCCCCTCCCGCCATCCTGAGGGCTCTGCCAGCCTGAGCCACGAGAGTCCATGAGAGCAGGGAGGTCCCAGCCACCTGAGGTGTCCAGGCAGGGGCTGGAGGGCACCCAGAAGAAGTGATGGCAAGACCTCTGCAGTCCTCTGTTAGTAGGTTCTAGAACTCAGCATTTCTTCTCCTGAAGACTCCCTCCACCTCCAGCAGTGTAGAACCCTCCTACCCACAGCCCCTTTGTCTCGGGGGACTCATGAGCCATCTCCCCGCAGCTGCCTAGCGGAGGGGGCCCCTTGCTGGCCCGAGGAGGTGGGGGTGGGGCAGAACGGTGGCGCATCCTGGTTTCGAGCACTGGTTTCAAACTAGGCAGCATTGGGTTCAAATCCCAACTCTGTCACTTAACTGAGCGAGAAACTTAAGGAAGGTCAGGGGTGCGGGAGAGCTGGAGGGAGGGAAAGTGTGCTGGGGACAAGCATCCATCGTTTACACCTGTAAGAAGAACTAGAAGGGTCCTGGGAAGCTCGGTGTCCATGGGAAGTTTCTGTACAGCGATGCATGTGTGGCTCACGGACACAGTTTTGGGCACATGGGGGAGCTGGTGCCAGGGCATGAATGTGGGTGGATCTGTCAAAAGTCACCTGTGTTGATGCCACTCCATACCTTTGCTAGGTCACTCCTTAGCATGTGGCTATGGGAACACATGTGTATGTCTTCATGCATCAGAGCTGGAAAAGCCTTTAGGTTTGGCTCTACCCTTTCATTTTACAGATGGAAAGGCTGAGTCTCATGGGGGTGGGGGTACTGAGGGCAAAACCTGGAGAGGGTCCCAGGCATCCTTCTCCCCATCCCTTCATTAGGCATTGCTCCCCAGGGACCATCCACCCACCGGGACACCTACCTACTGCATCTGGCTCCGGCTCCGTGCCCAGGTACCGCCCTTGGGCCCGTGAATCCACCAGCTGGAACCTCTTTGATTCGAGGTTCTCCAGCACCTGCTCGTAGGTCTTGAACAGGGAACGGTCCAGTGTGGCTTTGAAGATGGCTGGCTCTGGGCATGAGGGCTCAGATGTCACCGGGTGGCCCTCCTTCAGCCAGTTCCGGAAGCCACCATTGAGCACTGACACGGTGCGGTGGCCAAACACACGGAACATCCACCAGACCCGCGGCGCATAGAAGCTGCCCAGGTGGTCACCATCATACACCACCACATGCGTGTCGTTGCTGATGCCCAGGCGGCCCACGTAGTCAGCGAAGCCCGCCTCGCTGGGCAACATCATCTCATAGGGCGACGCAGTATCCCGGCACTCCTCTATGTCAAAGAAGGAGGCGCCGGGGACATGGCGCTCTAGGTATTCCTTGCGGGCCTGGCGGGTGCCCGGCGAGTACCAGGACGCGTCCAGCACTCGAAGGCCAGGGCCCAGCTTGCCAGACCGGACGGACTCCGCCAGCCACTTGGTGGAGACCAGCGCCCGGTAGAGCATCTGCTGAACCATGGTTTCAGCTCTGCGTGTTACCTGGCGCGGTGGGAACCAGGAAAAAGACCAGCATGAGGACTGTGGATGCGGGGGCGGGGCCTGGGAGGAGGAGTTTTTTTCCCCACTCCACTCCCCTAGGGATGTTGTGTTTACAGCAACTTGGCAGGATTGGGGGTTCAGCGGGGTTAGGATCTTTCCTAAGGAAAGCCTGCCTCCGCCTCTCCCTGCGCCCCCCGCCCGCACAGAAGGGGGTGGGGCAAGAGCTTCTGGGCTCCAGCTGGGGTAGCTGGCAGGAAAGGTGTCTGGCCCTGTAAGCTACCATACTCGCCCTCACGATCCTGCCAGAAAGAGCAGCGAAGGGATGTCCCGGATGAGGGTAGGAGGCATCTTGGGCTTAGAGTCCCCCTTCCTGGGAGGGCAGGGGAGTGAGCGCATGGGGAAAGGTTTGCTGGAGCCCCGCACACACCCTCGCCGGAGCCTCTGGTCTCGCAAACCTTCCTTGCCCTCAGCAACCTGGGCTCTCCCGCCACCTGATTGCCCAAGTCCAGCCCTGCCCGGCGCCCTCTGCCCCAGTTGGGTCCAGGGTTCCCGGGGCACCCCGCCCCGCTCTCGCCACCGGAACCCTCCCTGGGTCTCAGGTGGTCCGGTCGGCGGCCCAGTCCCGAACGGCCCGAGCGCCTGCCAACGCCCCACCACGCGCACTCACTCGCCCTCGCCGCCGCCCTGGCGCTCGCCCCTGCCCGCTGGAGAAGTTGGCAGGTTCAAACCCAGAGCCCGCAACTCCCCTGCCGGCCCACACCATCGGGCCTCCGCCCGGGGGGGTGGATCCCGCGCCGCCCGTCCCAACCCGCGTCCCCGCTGCCGCGCCGCGCCCGCCCCTGGCCGCCCGCCGAGCTTGCAGCGCCTCTCAGACCCCCGGGGGCCCGCCCGGGGCGCCGGGAGATGCGGGCGCGGCGCGGGGCAGGGCTCGGCGGCATGGGCGTCTCCCCCCAGGCTCGGCCAGTGGAAGACGCCGGCAGCCGCGGCTCGGAGTGGTCGGGGCCGTGGGCTGTGCCGGAGTCTCCTCCCTTTGGCCGGCCGCAGGTTGGTGGCGGGAGGAGGGGACAGCTGCGGGCGAGGGGAGGGGGCGCGCTGCGCCGGGGCCTTGGCTGAACCCGAGGCTGGGTTACTGCTGCGTCGGAGTGGCTCTCGCCTTTCTTTAGGGGGAGGCGATCATCGGGGTGCGCCGCGCTGGGCTCCCGCGGCGGGGGCCTGAGCCGAGGAGGGGAGGAGGGGGCTGCAGTCTAGGAGGGAAGGTGCGCCCCAGGCTTCGCCCTAAGGATGGCGGTCCGCAGCAGCTGGGGGCGGCCCGCAGGGTGGGGTCGGAGCGAGTGGCAGCGGGGAGGAGGCGCGGCGGAGTGAGGAGGGGGTCTGTCAGCTGGTGCCACCAGCGGGGGTAGGAGGGAGGGAGGAGGACTAATAAAGCCTGTCGGAGAGGCCAGGGAGAGGAGGCCAACTGACCTAGAGGCTCTGGGAGGACAAACTGGCAAAGCACCTGCTGGAGTGAAACGAAACTAGCATTTGTCAAGGCCTGCTTGGTGAGGCACTTGACTGGGTACTCCTACAGTGTCACTTACTTCCCACAACAACCCCGCGGAGTAGGCCAGAAACTTTAATTTAAAGACCAAAGAGAGAGGCCCAGCGAGTTGCCCAGGCCCAGCGAGTTGCCCAGGGGCGCGGTGGCGTTGAGGCCAGACTCTTGTTAATCTCTGATCTGAAGCCCACATGGCAGGAGCTGCTTTTGTTTCACTTGTTCATCCTTGAAGCCTCATACTTAAAAAAAAAAAAAAAAAAAAAAAAAACCGCCTTTGTTCATAACTTACTCTAAGTTTATATAATTTAATTTTTAACAATGGCTGTGTTTGACAACCCATTGGCCTAAGTCCTGAAAATCTAACAACTGGTTCTTGCAAGCCGATGGGACCCCACTGCCCCTACTCAGCTTTTGCATAAGCTGTTACATATACCTGGAAGGCTCTTGTCTTTTTAAAAATTTTTTATTCTTATATTCTTATATTAAGAATTACATTTTATTATAATATAATATAACTCTTATATTCTTACCGAAAGATGCAAAAATTCGTACTTTGATCAGCGTTTACCCAGCGAATCCTCTGAACGTTACGCTTTGCAGTCAGGAGAGAGAGAGAGAGCCAGGAAGGACGAGGCTGGGGCAGGCCCTTGCAGAATGCCCAGTCTATCTGGAGCCCTGCTATTCCAGGGCCCACCCCAGATGGTGTTCCAGGGCTCACACTTCCCCTAGTGGAGTTGTATACGCTACGGAGATGGCCCTGGGGCTGTCCTATCTGTCTTGGAGCCCTTGACTCACAGAGCAGCCCCACCTTCAGCCATCCAGGCCTGCCGAGTGCCCAGGGACCTGGTCCCTGCCCTTCAGTGACACACACAGCCTGCTCTACCAGACCCTCCTTTACCTCCCACAGTCCTTTGTGAGAGAACTGCCAGCTCAACAGGTAAGGCAGGATGACCTCAGACCTCCGAAGTCCCACTTAGCCCTGAAATTCTAAGATTCAAGACTTGCCGTTGATGGTTCAAAGGCCTCCTATGAGAGTAACTCTGAAGAAATAATGAAATTTTTGTGAAGCCATTTTTTTGGTTTTTGTTTTCGTTTCTATTAAAGTGTAGTTGATTTACAAGGTTGTGTTAGGAGGAAAAAAAAACAAGGTTGTGTTAGTTTCTGGAGTACAGCATAGTGACTCAGTTGTACACATAATGTATTCTTTTTCATATTTTTTCACTATAGGTTATTACAAGATATTGAATAGAGTTCCCTGTGCTGTACAGTAGGACCTTGTTGTTTATCTGTTTTATATATAGTAGTTTGTATCTGCTGATTCCAAATTCCTAATTTATCCGTCCCCCTCCCTTTCCCCTTCGGTAACCATAAGTTTGTTTTCTATGTTTGTGAGTGTTTCTGTTTTACAAATAAGTTCATTTGTATTATTTTTTTAAGATTCCACATATAAGTGATATCATATTGTCTTTCTCTGTCTGACTTACTTTACTTAGTACCTCTAACCCCATCCATGTTGCTACAAATTGCATTATTCCATTTTTTATGGCTGAGTAGTATTCCATTGTGTATAAATATCACGTCTTTTTTATCCAGTCATTTCTCAGTGGACATTTAGGTTGCTTCCATGTCTTGGCTATTGTAAATAGTGATGCTGTGAACACTGGGGTGCATGTGTCTTTTCGAATTAGAGTTCTCTCTGGATATATGCCCAAGAGTGGGATTGCTGGATCATATGGTAACTCTAATTTTAGTTGTTTAAGGAATCATCCTTAAAATGTTTTCCATAGTGGCTGCACCAAATTACATTCCCACCAGCAGTGTAGGAGGGTTCCTTTTTCTCCACATCTTCTCCAGCATTTATTGTTTGGGGGCTTTTCAATGATGGCCATTCTGACTGGTGCAAGGTGATATCTCATTGTAGTTTTGACTTGCATTTCTCTGATAATTTGTGATACTGAGCCGATTTCATGTGCCTATTGGCCAGCTGTATGTCCTCTTTGGAGAAATGTCTATTTAGGTCTTCTGCCCATTTTTGGATTGGGTTGTTTGTTCTTTCGTTATTGAGTTGTATGAACTGTTTGTATATTCGGGGAATTAAGCCTTGGTCAGTTGCATCGTCATTGCAAATATTTTCTCCCAGTCCATAGGTTGTCTTTTCATTTTGTTGATGGTTTCCTTTGCTGTGCAAAAGCTCGTAAATTTGATTATGTCCCGTTTAATTTTTGCTTTTATTTCTATTGCTTTGGGAGACTGACCTAGGAAAACATTGCTAGAATGTTTTGCCTATGTTCTCTTCTAGGAGATTTATGGTGTCCTGTGTTATGTTTAAATCTTTAAGCCACTTTGAGTTTATTTTTGTAGGTGGTGTGGGGAGTGTTCTAACTTATGAAGCCGTTTTTAATGATTATTAAAGCCAGCCACAGGCAGGGCATTATGGTGGTGCCTCGGCATTCATTATTTAATCTTCACCCTAAGAGGTGAGGGTTGGAAGCTCTACTCTAAGAAATGGAAACAGCACGGGGACCCTGACATGCCTGCCCTCATGTAACTCATTCAGCAAGGGAGTGGGATTTGCACTGACTTTGGAGGGGCTCTTACTCCCAAATCAGGGTTCAAAATGGACCCTTGGGATAAAAAAACCAAGAAGCCCCCAGAATGGGGGGCGGGCAGGGACTGCTGTGGTTCACAATGGGTTCTTCAAGAAGGGAACCACAGTGTCCTCCAACATTGTCTAGCTCTGGCATAACCCACAGACACTGGGGTTGCCCCTTAGCCAAGGCCTCTTTGGCAGTCTCACCCCGAAGGTCAGACTGGGGTTTCCTGAGCCTCTGATCGGTTTGGACTTCCTCCTCCTCCAGGAAGCCTTCCCACCCCAGACTTAGCTAGTGGCCCCTTTGTACTCCCACTGAACTCCAGACTTTCTGCGATTCCATTGTCTCTTGAGCAGGCCTGTGGCCTGCCTTAACTCCCAGAGCCTTGCAGAGTCAAGAATTTCTCAGTGTCCAGCATAAGGCCAAGCAGGGTGGGCAACATGGTTCGAAAAGCCAGCCTGCAATGAGACCGTGGGAGGGGGCTGTCACACTACTGAGTCATTAGGCCTTGGTCATCCTTGACCTGGGGCTGGGGCAGAAGTCCAGCCTCAGAAGTTGCAACCTGGCTTCAAATCCTGAGGCTGGCCCTAACCAGCTTGGTGACTGAGGGCAAGGCACTTACATCTCTAAGGCCGGTTGCCTCATTCAGAAAACAGGCATGTGTGGGGAGGGTATAGCCCAGTGGTAGAGTGCAGTGTTTAGCGTGCCCGAGGTCCCCCAGGCACCTCCATTATAAACAATAATAAATAAATAAACCTAATTACAACCCCCCTCCCCCCAAAAGAAAAGAAACAGGCATCCCCACATACTCACTACTGAAGGCTGTGTTGCTTTGCACCCCACTCACCCAGCCAGGTGCCCTGGGAGGGGCTCTGCCTCTGCCTGGCGGAAGGGGTGCCTTCCTCTAACCTGCGCCAATGGACAGGGTGGGGGTGGGGTGGGGGGCTGCTTGCCCAGGGGCTCTGTGAGTTTGGAGCATCTTGGTCCTGGAAGGCTGTGGGCTGACTTATCAGGATGGGCTGGTGAACCCTCTGAGCTGAGGCTACCCATTTAGCAAATAAGTGTGTCCTGTGTCCTGCAATGTCCTAAAGTATTGTGAGGAGTAAACAGCACAGGGAGGACTCAGTAAATTTCAGCAACTATTCCTCTGAGGCTGCTTATATAAATATTTGGTGAATGAGTGAATGAATTCCACCAGGGGCCTTGGCTGATTGCAAGCGAAGCTGAGCTGCACCTTAGGGAGGGGCTGAGGCTTTGCCCCTAATTACCTTGAAGTGCCAGCGGGCCTTCCTCTGCTGGGGCCCTCTCCCTTTCTGCTCCACAGCAAGCACCGGTGAGGGTCCCCACCTGGTCCTCTCCAAGGTCATGGTCATTTGGTCACTCTGCTCTGTGTATATACCCAAGGCCTGGCAGGGGAGGAGAGAGGAGGTCCGGGTGACCAAAGTCTGCATCTGGGTTCACCACCGCTGGTTTTCCGCGTTCCATGAACTCTGCTCTCCCTGGGCTCCACCGCCCCCTCCGGCCCGGGCCCAGCCCCAGCCCTTAGCGGCACGGAAGTTTCCCGCCCCGTGCCTGCCTCTTCCTCGATTCCCTCCTGACATCCTTCCTTGTCGCCCAGGCTTGCAGCCCCAGTGTCACCGCCGTCGCCATGGCCTCGCAGCAGCTCTTCCGTGCGCTCGTGTCGGCGCAGTGGGTGGCCGAGGCCCTGCGCGCCCCGCGCGCCGGGGCGCCCCTGCAGCTGCTGGATGCGTCCTGGTACCTGCCCAAGCTGGGCCGCGATGCGCGCCGCGAGTTCGAGGAGCGCCACATCCCGGGCGCCGCCTTCTTTGACATCGACCAGTGCAGTGACCCCACGTCGCCCTACGACCACATGCTGCCCAGCGCGGAGCACTTCGCCGAGTACGCGGGCCGCCTGGGCGTGGGCGCCGCCACCCACGTCGTGATCTACGACGGCAGTGACCAGGGCCTGTACGCGGCACCGCGCGTCTGGTGGATGTTTCGCGCCTTTGGCCACCGCACCGTGTCGCTGCTCGACGGCGGCCTCCGCAACTGGCTGCGCCAGGGCCTCCCGCTGAGCTCGGGCAAGAGCCGCCCGACGCCCGCGGAGTTCAGTGCCACGCTGGACCCTGCGTATGTCAAGACGTACGAGGACATCA
Organism: Camelus ferus; assembly: GCF_009834535.1. Taxonomy (NCBI): domain Eukaryota; kingdom Metazoa; phylum Chordata; class Mammalia; order Artiodactyla; family Camelidae; genus Camelus; species Camelus ferus. Next base: position 3,032,506 of record NC_045707.1, read on the forward strand.
AGGAGAACCTCGAATCCAGGCGCTTCCAGGTGGTGGACGCCCGCGCCGCCGGCCGCTTCCGGGGCACAGAGCCCGAGCCCCGAGATGGTAACAGTGATGCCCGGAGGGCCGGGGAGGGCCCTGGGGGCGCGGGATCAGGCCCTTGCCTCACCCTTGCCTTTAAAGGACACCGGGTGGAGTGGGCGCCCCGATTTGGTTTCTACTCGCCTCACTAAGTTTTGCTGGCTTTATTCTAAAGTGGGGGCAATAATACTTGCCCTACCTCCACTGCGCTTGGGGCAGTGACCGCCCCAAACTCTTTGGGAATCCAGGGTGTCCAGTATAAGTGCCCATCCAAAGGGATGGGGCCTGATCGGGTCTGTTACAGTCTCTGAGGATGATGGAGCCGAGGAGGAGGAGGAGTCTGAGGTGGAGAGTGAGAGGAAAGTCACTTAGAGGGGCCAAGGATTGCAGAAGGCATAATTGAGTCTAAGAAGAGAGAGAGAGGTTGCTGCCCTGGGTTGGAGCAGAAACTGAACAAGAGGGTGGTTGCTGGCTTGGGCTGAGGCAGGGCCTTCTGCCTAGGGGCTGGATTTCTCAGGCAAGGAACCTGTGGGAAGGCCCAGTATGAGGTTAGCGAGGAGTCCCCACAAAGCAGGCGGGTCAGGAGCCACTTTGGTGTGTAGGCTTTTTAATGATCCCTCCAGCTGGGTGCTGTCATTGGACAGAGGAGGAAATGGAGCCTTAGAGTGGCTCTTTTGCCCCAGGTCTCAGTAAGCAGCCCAGGCAGGCATTAAACTCGTCCCTTGAACTACAGTGAACAGCCAGTAACCCTCCAGCCATTTCTCTCGTGCTTGCTTCCAGGAGGGTGCAAGGAACTTGCCACTTCCTCTGAGAAGCACTCCCTGAATCGCATCCCCTATGCCCCCGACTTGGGGTTGGAGCTTCTGTTCTGTGTTTCTAGAGCAGCTTGGATTCACCCTGTCCTCTCACTGTTTGGGGTGACCCATGCTCCCAGTGCATCCTGTAGACTAACCCAGTAGCTGGATGGAGCCGATGCCCCAGAGAGGTTTGGTGAGTTCAGAAGGTCCCTACCACATGGAAGGGACCATGAGAAATGTTGGCATTGGGTCACACTGCAGGAAATTGCTGCTATCCAACCATTTTTGCACCTACATTTGTGGCAGCTTAATATGGTTCAGCCCAATGGGGATGCCACCTTGAGCCTGTGGGATCCTTCAGCTCAGCAGCCCCGGGTAAGGGTAGGGGTGGGGAGTGGTAGAGCAACATAGAGTGGCGAGCCAGAGCCAGACCTAGGTTCAGAGCGCTGCCCTAGGTTGTGCTGGCTGTGTGACACCTGGTAGGTCACCTAATCTCTGAACCACAGCTTCTGCACTTGTAAAGTCAGGGCAGGATACAGAGCTTAAAGGATGTAGTGAGGGTCAAATGAGAGCAAGTATGTCAACCACTCAGCCCTGTGTTTGCCCATACAGGATGCACTCAAGAAATGGGAAGTGATACAGTTAACATGTGCTTCCCTGGCTATGGCTCTTTACAAATGTGCTTAATGCTTCCCTCCATCAGGCTTGCTCATCTGTAAAATGGGAGAGAGCGATAAACACCTAACAGGCCTGTTGTCGAGGTGAACAAGCAGATATGTGTAAAGGCTCCATCTAAAGTGATGGAGAATATCACTGTCCCCTTCAGTCCCGTCCACAGCCTGAAATCTGGCCAATGGCACCTCTCATTTGCCATGTCGTTCCGGCCGGGAGGGGAAGCATGCTTTGCTCGGTGAGGTTCAAGGTGTGGGGACAGCCCTGCTCTGACAGTGGCCAGCGTGGGCTGAGAGCTTGCCCATCTTCCTTGCTCTGGCCGGTCTCTATGTAGTATCTCTGGCTGAGCCCAGTTTCTGCATCTGTTAAGTTGGGATGCAGGACGCATTCCAACCTCACCGTGGACCCGGAGGAGTGCTGTCTATACACAAAGTCCTGAGAGTAGATACCGACATGGGTCAGCAGCTCCCCGAGAGTGCGAAGCTGCGAGTGGGGGATGATCCTCTCTTAATGAAGGACCCTCTGGCCTTGTCCACATCCTCTTCTTCAAGCTACAGTCAAAACAATCTTTTGAAAATGAAAGTCTGATTTCCCCTAGGGTTATGTCAAAGCCCTAAGTCTTAATCCAGGCTCACTAAGGTGTCCCCACCCACTTTGGTGTCCCCTTGATCCTCAGCCTTCTCACTGTCTGGGCTTTTTGCCACAATGACTGTTAACCCCTCTAAGCTCCAAGCAACTCCCTGCCACCCTGATGCCCTCTGCCTGGGGTGCTCTCAGCCCCCACCCCCCAGAACCCTCAACCTGGTGGAATCTTCAGAGCTACTCCCAGAAGCTTCCCTGACCCTCCCCCTCCCAGGCAGTGTGTCCTGCAGGCCCCTCTGCCCCTACTATCTTGGGTAAGTTAGTCTCTGTGCCTCAGTCTCCTCATCTGTACAAAAGGGAGAATATTAATTTCTTTTGTTTTTTTAATTGAAGTACAGTCAGCTACAATGTGTCAATTTCTGGTGTATAGCGCAATGTCTCGGTCACGCATATACATACACACAGAGAATAGTAATTTCTTTCCCATAGAGTTTTAGGGAGGCTTAAAGGGGAAAATACAGCTGAGGGGCTCAGAACAGTGCCCAGCACAGATTAACGCCTCAATAATGTCAGCCGTGATTACTCCTATTACTGTGTATTGCTGTTATGTATGCTATGCCCCGCTACCACCTAGGACGGCCTTTTAGTAACAGCCATCACGCTTGTAATTATTCAGTTATTGCCTGACTGCCCTGCCAGATCAAAGACTGTTGACAGCAGATGCTCCAAGTCCTAGCCAGGCAGAGGTCTTGTTTATCTTTGTTGCCCCGGGGCTTATAGTCATCAGGAAACCTGGGGCAGAGGGTGTCTCTGGTGGGGTCTGAGCCCTGGGTTCACATTCCAGGCAGCAGTTTGCTAGGTGCGTGGCGTTGGGCAATAGTGACCCTCAGCATCTCTACCTGTAAAATGAGATTCTTGTAAATAGTGCCTGGGCTTCCTGGTTGTGAGGACTGCTACACGCATGAGAGGTGATGCTCTTAGAAGGTTACCCTGTGGCTGCATCTCATTCATTCCAACCTTGTATTCGTTCCCCTCTTCCTGCTCTCCTGCTGCAGGCATTGAGCCCGGCCACATCCCTGGCACAATCAACATCCCCTTCACGGACTTCCTGACTGAGGAGGGCCTGGAGAAGAGCCCCGAGGAGATCCGCCACCTGTTCCAGGACAAGAAGGTGGACCTGTCCCAGCCCCTGGTGGCCACGTGTGGCTCTGGCGTCACAGCCTGCCACGTGGCACTGGGGGCCTACCTCTGCGGCAAGCCTGATGTACCCATCTACGACGGCTCCTGGGTGGAGTGGTACATGCGTGCCCAGCCGGAGGACATCATCTCCGAGGGCCGGGGGAAGACCCACTGAGGCTTGGCCAGACGCAGGAAGCTTGGGTGACACGCAGCCTCTAGCTGTGCCCAGCCTGGTGGTTCTGACTCTGCTTCGACCAGGATAGTGTTTCTTCCTCCAACTTAGGTGGTGCGTGGGGTGACATCCCAGAGGCCAGGATTCCGTGACACAGGCTCCCAGCAGAGGCAGGAGAGAAGGTGGTGATGGGCACAGGGGGAGGGGAGCTGCCCACATGGTGCCGTGCTGGAGCCCCACCTCCCTTCCGTTTTACCACTGGGGAAATAAAACAGCCACGTGCTCAATTCTGCCAACTGTGGGGCTGCCTCGGCTTTCCTTGGCCCTTTGGCCTGTGGTTCCAAGATGCCCAGCTACGCTCCATGGAGCCAGAGGGTCTTGAGGAGCCTGTCCCTGCCCTCTGAGCAGTGCTGGAGGCCAAGAGCCCTTCCATTCCTGTGGCCAGAATGTCTCCCAGCAAACCATCTTCTGCTCCATAATTCTGGGGTCTCCCTTCTGGCTTCTGGGCTCTTGAGGGTGAATCTTTGCTGTGCTCTGCCTGGAGTCTCCCCCAAAGCCCCCCCGACAGGTAAGCAGTACATCTCATTTCAAGACAGAGGGGTCTAGAACTTAATAGGAGGCTGTCCCACCCCAGCTGGGACCTCCTGGAGGAGAGCAGGGTTTAGCCTAATTGGAGAAGAATCTAGCTCTAGACCCTGAGAGCCACACTTGCAGGCTAGCCTCTGGCGCTACCAGGGGGTGGGCGATCCAGGGGCTTTGATCCTTTCTGCTCAAGGAGAGCCTCTCTCCCTGGCTTTGCAACACTTAAGGACTCTTTTCTCTTCCCTCTGTATTTGTCGTTTGTGCAGAGGTGGACATGGGGGTCTGAGAAGGCCCCAGATGCCCCCTGTCAGAACTGGGGCCATCCCTCCCCACCTTCAAGCCCCCGAGGTACCTCTTGGTAGTGAAGGGCCAGGGTCAGCCAGCACTGGGAGGAACCCTAGAAGGGAAAAACCAGAGTGGGCAGTGACTTACCTGAGACCTCATGACGGGTTCACGACAGAGCTGGAACCAGACCCAGATCTCCAGGCTCTGAATTTACTCTTTTTCTCGCCTACAGTCCCCACCCCGCTTCCTGTGATGCTGTGTCTCTCCCAAGTCCACAGGGATGGCAGGGGACTAGGGGCAGAATCCTGGTTTTCTGAATAAGAGATGTAAAAATCCCACCTCTCCGAACCTCAGCTTCCTCATTTATAAAATGGGAATAATACAAACTTCAGACGAAAGGATTTCAGACGAGGATCTGGCCAAGAACCCAATGCGGAGTCCCATCTTTCTAGCTCAACCTCAGCATAACTGACGTTTGGGCTGGATGATTCTTTGTTGTAGGGGCCGTCCTGGGCACCAGAGGAAGTTTAGCAACATTTCTGGCCTCCATCCGGAAGCCAGCAACACTAACCAGTTTTGAGAACCAAAAGTGTCTCCAGACATGACCAAATATCTCCTGAGAGGCAAAAGTCACCCACAGTTGAGCACCGCTGCTGTAGGAGCGGTGGCCACAGTTGACCACAGCAGTCAGGACCAGTGTAGACAGGGATCCCCTCCATGTGGGGATCCCTGTCACCCCACCATAAGCCCCTTCCCCTGGGGGCTGAATACAGCAGTTTAGAAACCTTCCTTTTGTGCTGGTTTCAGACAAACCACGTTTTCTCTCCCAGAAGCACCCCTGCCTCTTCAAGGAGCCAGCTTTGTTTGCAAACACGAGAGGTTCTGATCAGCTGCCCCTTGCAAGGCTGCCTGACCTTGGATGCACTGCTGAGCCTCTTTGAGTCTCATTTTTTCATTTTTAAGATGAGAGTAATTGTACCTTCTTTGAACAATAGGGGGACTGAATAAGTGAATCCATAGAAACTGTTGACTGCACAGAATCAACATCTAGTGTTACAGTTATTTTTTAAAGTATATTTATTCAGCATGTTGAGTGCCCTCTGTACTTCCTGCACTGGGAGAGAGGGAACATGCATTTGAGAATTGTGTTCCTGCCCTGAGAAAGCCTCCCAGCCAGGAAGGAGAAACAGGCCCATAGTATATCTTTTAGAAAGAAATGGTGAAATGATCTATTTTACAACAGACTTATGTTACAAGTGAGAAAACAAGTTCAGAGAGGTTGAGTAATTTACCTAAGGACGCACAGCTATTTTGGGAGAGGAGCCAAATTGGAGTTAGAATTCTCAAGGTTGGAGCCTCTCCAATGGGTCAGGGAAATCTGGGCTGTTTTTCCCAAATTCAGGATCCAAGAGAGAAGGGAGTGTAATTCAGGGTTTGGAAACACACGTGACAAGCTCATGGGAGATGGCCAAGTGTCTCTCCAGCTCCACAAGAAGACACCTTGAGCTGAGCCGTGGAATTTAAGCAGGGGGGTGGGGGGGAGTTTAGGCTCCTTTCCCCCACCCCAGATGCACCATCCTTACCTATCCAGTAAGGAACCCTGGCTGATCTGAGCTGGGGCTTTTTCCTCCTGGGAAGGTTCTCGATGGGTCTGGGCAGGTTCAGAGAGGACTTGCCCAGAGGCGGGAGAAGGGAGATGGAGACATGCCTTTCTTTGATCCTCAGAGCTGTGGTTGGTTTAACTTTGCAGGAGCTGGTTAGGAAAGACACAGGGTCACTCTGAGCCCTGCCTTGTCTCCTGCAAGTCTGAACTCCCAGAGTAATCAACCGCTCACTGCAGGGTCCCATCCTATCCCACCCTGTGTGTTCCAAGCAGGAACTTTGAACACAGAACAATGAGGATGATGAAATTTTTGTCTATTTGGCAAATATTTGCTGAGCACACTCTCTGTGTCAGGGAGAGCTGAAAGTTTGCCAGGCTTGCCTAACCAGCTGCACTGGGTTGAGTTCACTCCCTGGCCCAGTGCCTCAAGGGGCCTTGAGGGGTCATGGCCCAAAGAAGCCCCGACCCCACACAGTGGGCTGAATAATGAATTGACGTACTGATTTGGTCCTGGCGCCACATGAGACCCCAGAAGGTCTGCTTTCCAGACCCTTCCAGTTTGGGTTTCAGTCATCTCATCTGAAAAATGGGAGCAAACTGCCCTGCCACACACAGGGTGGGTGTGATGTCAGGTAAGATAAAGTGCAAAGCAATATAAGGTGTTTCATATTGTAGGTCATTCCTACCGGAAATCACACCCCAGGTGTATAAGCAGAATGGAGTGCTGTTATTCTTAATGTATGGAGAATGAGTCATTGGGGAGGAGATGAAATTTGCAGGTGAACTGAAGCTTTATAATTTTAAGCACCCAAAATGTTAACACATTAACCTGTTAGGGGGTGGGACACCGTGTACTGGGGGTACCTGAACTCTGTGGCTTTATCACTTTATTGCCGGGGCTGTTTGCCCCTTTACTAGATGGCCACCATTGCTGTGACTTTCCAGTCCTCAAGTCCCTGCAATGCCAGATCCTCCTCACCAGCTGTCCTTCCTGGCAACTCTCTGTGTTCTTCAGAGTCTCCCCCTGCTTCTTGGGGGAGCCTACTCCCTCTGGACGATGCCACCAATTCCAGGGCTTAAAGCACTATGTTGAGCTGGGGACAAGGAACACCGACAGAGGAACAGGGTGAGGGGCAGTGGACACTGGGATCTGAGTCCATCAGTCAGATACCTCTCTTGAGGTCCCAGGAAAGGTAAGGCTGGGACTGGAATCCTGGATGGAATGACTCCTTGGCATTCATCATTGTGAGAGAATTGGGGAGGGGTCAGAGAAGAGGGAGTGGGGCATTTTTCTGGGTGGGGGTGTTTCATAAACCCCCTACAAATGGACTCACACGTGCACACATGATTACACCTTTGTTCACAGGTGAGGAATAAGGGAACCAGAAGCTCGGTGGCTTGTGGGGCTAGGTGTGCACTCTGATCTATTTCTCCAGGACTCTGCTGTAAAAGACGTACTCCCTCTCCTTAAAGAACATAGTAGCAATCAGCAGGGGAAAACCCATGAAGGAGGCAATCACTGGGTGCTGAAAACCAGGCACAATCCTTAGGTGGAAGCAAGTGATAACCTGCAGAACCGTGTGGCCCAGAATGAGATGGGAGGGGCCTCCAGAAGGTCCCAAGTGAGCTGGGGCCCCGGAAGGCTTCTGGGAGCCGGTGCAGTGGGGAGGGTTATTCCCCAGTGGAGGCTGGTTTGCGTCCACTCTTCTCATCTTCTTCCCCTGCCAGCCTCCGCTCCCTCTCGCTCCTGCTTCTTGCAGCCTTTCCCCATCTCTGAACCGTGAAAGTCTTGACAAATCACACAGACATTGAATGAAGATGATATGCGCTTACCCTGTGACTCAGCAAATCCCACTTCTAGGACTTTTCCCTGAAGACACACCTCCAACAGCATGAAAACCTTTATGCGTGATTGGGTTACTTATTTGTAACGTTACTTACTACTTATTTGTAGCATTATTTGTAATCATAAAGTATTGGAAACAACCTAAATGTACATAAGGAGGACGGCTGAATAAACTCCGGTCCATTCACACCATGGAGAGCTGTGCAGATGTGAGAAAAATGAGGAAGATCTCTGCAAAATGATGTGGCCTGATTTCTAGGCTATATTGTTAAGTCCAAAAGCAAAGTGGAAAAGAGTCTCTATAGTAGGCTGCCTTTTGTGTAAGAAAGAAGGGGAAATAAGAAAATACACATGTATCTGTTAATTCCTGCTTAAAAAACAGAAAAACCCACAGGAAGAACAAACCAGAAACTTTATTTAATGAGACTGGCTACCTCTGGGAATGGGTGGCAATAGGGTGAACAGATGAGGGTGAGACTTTTCTACTTTTCTGTGTATGACTTCTTGCGTTGTTTTGACTTTTAGAACTGTGTTATGTTTTGCACACTCAAAAATCAATGAACAAGAATGAGGGGAAACACAAGAATGTAGTCAGTAATGATACTGATTAATTCAAAGGGCTAAAGAGTAACTGTGCAGATCAGCAAGCTGGCTGACACCATCATAACAAAAGGATCAGCGTTAACCTTCAGTGATGGGATAAAGTGACACGTGTACCTCCTGGGATGATGCACTGAGAACACGGAAAACACAGCATCACTTCTGGGTTCCTGCCAAGGATGCATACAATGAATCTAATCATAAGGACACATCAGACAAACTCAAACTGAGGGCCATTCTACAAATTAAGCAGCCTGTACTCTTCAAAAAAGGGAGACAAAGACAGACTGAGGCGGGGGGAGGGGGGCTGTTTCCTATCAGAGGAGACTAAAGAGACATAACAACTAAATGCAGTGCATCCTGGATTGAATCCTAAACTACTTTTTTTTTCTTCTGCTATAAAGGATAGTAGTGGGACAAATGGAAATCTGAAGAAATCTGTAAATAAGTTAATGGTATTGTATCAAAATTAATTTCCTGACTTTGAAAATTGTACTGTGGTTGTGTAAAAGAATGTCCTTATTTTTAGATTCCACTGAAGAGTCTGAGTGAAAGGCCATGAACTCTGATTACTCAAGGTCTCAAAGGTCATGACTCAAACAGTTCAGAAAAACAAGAAGGAAGGGAGAGAGAATGAAAATGCAAATATGGTAAAATGTTAACATTTGGCTCTACCAGAATTCTTTGTATTATTCTTGCAACTTTTCTCTGAAATTACTTCGAAATAAATGTTATTTCTTTTTGTAAAACTTTAATTTGTATACAAATTTTAAAGGTTACTTTCCATTTACAGTTATTACAAAATATTGGCTCTGTTCCCTGTGTTGTATGTGACATCCCTGAGCCAATTTTACACCCAGTAGTTTGTACCTCCCACTCCCCCCGACCCCTATATGCACCCCTCACCGGGTAACAAGTTTGTTCCCTGTGTGTTCTGTTTTTCAGCACGTGTCTCCTGATCAGTTTCACAGAGCTGCTAACTGCACCCACATTCTAAACAAAGAACTAGACCATCTAAAGCAGTTCTTTCAACCAAGGTGGTTAAGAACTAGTTTTAGAAACCTTAGGAGTCCCCACCTCCTGCTACAGCAAAGAGAGATGCCAGCAAGAGGCAGAGGGAGGCTTTCTCTAGAGGCAGTTGTTGGGATCCGTGACCCTCCTCATGGGTAGAGGTGCGTGGGGCGCCCCACTTATCCGCCGACTGAGTCGGGGTCGGGGAGCTTCACGGAGGCCATTTGCAGAACTTGAGCTGTGAGTCCTGGATTCTGGGGGCGCAGAGGCTGGGCGGGACCCATGGCCTGGCAAAGCCTCAGGCGAGATGCTGGCCTGGCTGGCTGCTGGGTGGTCGTATCAGGAGATGCAGCTGTGCAGGGTGAACCTTGTCAGCACTGAGCAAGCCACAGATTCCCGGGGACCCGCTGAGGACCTGGATGAAGAAGATAGCTAGGAGCTGTCCAGAAGGGACTTTATGCGTGAGGGCTGTGGGGTGGGGCGGGGCGGGAGGGAGTGGGACCCAATGACGTGGTCCTCAGGTGGGGTGTCCCAGGCAGACAACTGGAGAAAGCCCTGCCTGGGTAGGAAACCGCAGCGTGAGCCACTCCTAGCAATGCGGGCTCCAAAGAACCCTCAAAACAATCCTCCACAGGAGCCAGAGGGACGTTTGCAGGGAAGAGTGGGGTCACTGGGGGGAGGCTGGTAAGTTAGCCGACTGTCATGACCTCAGTCCTCCGGAGCTGATCTTCTGAAAATAGGAACCAACAGGAGCGGATGGACCGCGTGGACCGGGTGGGCCTGGCCAGGCTGGTGCGCCCCCTGCTGGTGAAGCCAAACCGCCGGCCACACTCCCGCCAAGGCAGGAACGGCTGGGATTCCGCTGAGCACCGGCCCACTGGTTGAAGAGAGCAGCGCCCGTGCTGAGGGCATCCTGCTGGGACCCGGGATGGGAAAGCGTCACGGTCAACCCCAACTGCAATTTCGTGCAAATTAGAGAAGGCATTCCTTCCTCCAGACCCTCGCGATGCGAATGGCGCCCCCTGGAGTCTGCAGACATTACGGGGCCCTCTCGGTGACCTCTTTAAGGGAGGAGGGTCCGAGTCTCCTTCATTTCTGCAACTCTAAAATCCAGTACTTGGGTCAGGCTTGATGAATGTTGACAGTTAGAGGAAGTTCGAGGTAAATGAGTTGTGGCATACTGTTATCTTATAGATAATCAAGTGTGTAGGACTCGGAGCCCCATCTGTAAAATGGGTATAATACCTACATGGGCTAGAAAATGTGTGGCACATAACAGTCATAATAGCTAACATTTACTGTATGTAATCACACTAAAAAATGCGAATAACATTATGATGTAAATGTTGCAAATGGTATAAGGACTTGAAGGATTTTTATACCTAATTAGTGAGGTCTCAGCCAGGGAACCTTGGAGCAGAGATGTCAACTCTGGACCACAAGCCTCTAAAAGCTTGTCTGAATATTTCTGGCTGGTCAGGACACACTCTCTTTCACTGGTTATGCTTGTTCTTTTCCTCAGGTGACCCCAAAAAGGTGCTGACTCAGAACCAGCCACCCCGCTCTCCAAGGTAAGAGGCAGAACTGTCAGCCAAGGCAGTGATAGGATTGGATTTGATGTAAAAAACAACCACGCACACACAAAAAAGAGTCAAGACTAATCAGAATGTTCTGACATTCTGAACGTGGGGAAGAGGGGGACTGAATCCAAAAAACCCAGCAGGGGTGAATGACATCTGAGTCATGGAACTGACAGCGGATGTGAACAAGCCACTCAGTTGTGGGGGATGCTGCTAAGAAGTTCAAAATAGGATGCGGAGATGTGCTCGGCTGAGAACTTCAGGGATATATTTTATTTCCCTCAGCTCTGTCTGGCAGCGGAGTGACTTCTGGGTCCCTTTAGTTCTTGGGGGTTTAGTATGAGGGAATTTGCAGCCACTGTGCTCTGGAAGCTGGATCATTTGGGGTGGATGTTCTCTCTGCTTCTCTGACTTCAGCAGGGAAGTGTTGGTTGGGTTGGTTCATTCGTGGCCAATAGGAAATGGATCTGAAAGGGGCAGCCTTTGGCTCAGGCTCTGATCTTGGGTCCAAACAACAACAGACAGAGTGGCAGGATCGATTTCACAAAAGCCAGTATTCACTGAGACTTTAGCCGGGCTGTGTCCTGAGGGCTCTTCACGTGGCTTCATGTGTTTGCTTATTGAATCCTCACAACTGTATGAGCTACGTACTGTTATTAGTATTCCCAATTTAGATATGGGAAAGCTGAGGTTCAGAGAGGTTAAGTAACTTTCCCAAGGTCACCCAGCTAGCAAGCCGCAAAGCCTGGGCTGGCATCCTTAGCTGGGAGCTTGTGCCCCTTAGCCAACTCTCTGTCCTGTTTCACTTTCAAGCCCTATTCAGAGCCATGTTAAAAAGCACCTGGAGAGGGGAGGGTATACCTCAGTGGTAGACTGTGTACTTAACATACACAAGGTCCTGGGTTCATTCCCTAGTACCTCCATCAAAATAAATCAATAAAACCTACTTACCTACCCCTCAACAGAAAAATATTGGAAAGAAAAAAAAAAAAAAAAAAGCACCTGAGAACTGCTCTTCCCAAAAGGGGACAGCAGGGGGCAGTGTAACCAGCAGCCATTTGAAGTCTGGCTCTCCTCCAGGGTAACTAGCACCCCGAGAAAGTGTCTAAGGGATGTTTGGTTTTATCCTTTAAATGTGGAAGACATGTGTAAAACTGTGAAGAGCACCAGTCTATGATTACAAGCAGGACAGTCTAGGATTCCATGTTTTGTTAAAGCCTCTCAGACCCGTCTCCCCCAGACCGAAGCCCCCTTTAGGGCAGGGTCCACCCCACCTTCATCTCCGTGTTTCAATGTTTGGCACGTCGATGGTGCTCAACAGACAGCGATGGCACTGAATGGCGGTTGGTGGGGGATGTGTTGCTTTGGGTGGGAAGATTTTAAGTGCTGACTGAGGGGATGCTGTGTCTAGGGTTAGGTGGGGGCTTCTGAGGAAGGAAGGGGGTGAGACTGGCTCATCCAAAGCCACCCTCTCCACTTTGGGACCAAAGGTGCTGGCCTAGCTTCTCCAACACCTCTAAGATCCCAGCAACCTCTAAGATCCCAAGTGAGGATGGCAACGAGCCCTGGCACTGAGCTAAGCGGGTCTTCGCTGGACCACCGAGATGAGCGCAGTTTCCTCATCTGTACCTTGGGGATAAAAATGCCTGCAGAGGGGTGCATCGGGGCTCCATGTTGGCTTGAGCTTCGGAGTCAGTGGGACAGACCTGCAGGCCGGCTCTGCCCTTTGTAGCCACTTTGAGCACCGCCTATGGAGGCCCGTGGTCCTGGAGCCTCAGTCCCATCTTCCAAGGTGGGAACAGGCTCCACCGCGTGGGGCTGCGGTGGGAATAAAATGAGATGATGCATGGGCTGGCCTGGTCCAGAATAATCCCTCCATGAGTGACAGCTGCTGCTGCTGTGACCAAATGCCTGGAGCACATCAGATGAGTAAATGGTAGCCTCTGCTTGAGCATACCTGTTACACGGGGTGATGCGCTGAGGACAGCGTCTGGCACGTAGGAAGCACTAAAGCAGTGAAACAAAATACCACAGAAGCCAGTGTCCTAAAGACACGCTCAGTGTCAGGGGTTTCTGTTCCATTCGCCCCCCACCCCAAGCCAGGCCCAGTGTGACACGCCTGCGATACGGCTGCCCAGGGACGGGGTCTGTCCCCAAGCTCACTGTGCAGTGGGGGGAAACACAAGAAAATGGGGCTATGGGAAGGAGGGAGAGGGGCCCTGGGCAGGTCACCCCCATTTCTCCCTCCTGGCCCCCTGGCTCTCGCCCCATCCCGATTGTGCACCAATAACGCCAGATGAAACTTCCCAAAGTGACAACGTTCTTCCTTGGTTGAAAAATTTGATGCTGTTTAAGTGCTGCGCCGTCCAGGCTCCTCACCGGGGAGAGGCACCCCAGGTGGGGGAGGGCTGGCCCAAGAAATGTGAGATCTGCCCCATATCTGCTGAATGATCCTGTGCAAGTTACTCCATGCCTCCAACCCTCGTCACATCTGCAGGCTGGGTCAGGCAAGCCCTGAGTTCCCGCAGCTCCAGGACGCTGAACTTCCGCCTTCTCAGCTTTCACTGCTTACGTGAACTTGCTCAATACAGCTGGCCCACGCTTGGTCTCTGGAGTAGGGCTCTTGTTCCTTGCCCTCCAGACTTTGCCCGGTCCTCTCCATTGCCTGGAGCCACCTCCCAGGAAAGCCTTCCCAGGCCCCCAGGTCCAGGACTCTCATGTCCTCTTTGGGAGGGTCTCCTTCCTGCTCTAGGCTTGAGACAGCTCCACCTTTCCTCTCTAGCCCAAGCTGCTCTCCCAAGTATCACACCCACAGGGACAATTGTCACTTGCCCCACAGGCACTGCAAATGAGGCTTCAAACTGATCTCCTCACCCCTGCTCACTCCCCAGATCCACCTCTCCTGCTTCGGGGAAACACTATTAGTTCAAGCCAGAAGCCAGGGCTGTCAGCATGGCCCCACCTTCCTCCTCCACCTCCCTCTTTCCCACAGTCCCTGCAACCTCAACTTCCGCCTCCCAGGTATCCACCGAATCCGCCCACTCCTGTCTTTGCCCATTGATGCTGCCTTGGTTGGGGCTTCCCGGCTCCTCACGCACCCCTCACTCCTTATCCTGTCTTGAACTATCCCCCCTGCAGCACCAGAGTGATCCAAGTTACAAATCTGGCCATGTCATTCCCTGCCTACAACCCTGAAGTGAGAAAAGAAATATTCCCTGCTCTGGCTTTGTTTTAACTGACAATGGTTGAGGACTCAGCAAGGGCCAGGAGTGCTGCTGATCTTCCAAGGCCAGTTCATATCCCATATCCCGTTTTATTCACTCATCCATTTATTCAATATATTAAAATCTCAAAGACTATGCTGGCTATTTTACAGACATCATATAATTTAATCTTCACCACAATTCCCACTTTGCACAAGAGAAAGGTTCAGAGAAGAAGTTGCTCGAGATCACACGTGAACTTGGGTTTAAGAGAGCACAGGTTCCCAGGAGCAGGATTCCAGCAGCTATGACCTGACCCATTCCCTGCCAAGGGGAAAGGTTTATGGAGAAGGCAGAGCTGGAGGGGTAACAGGACCTTCCTTGGGCACAAGGCCAGTCTGCCAGTGTGTGTGACACTGGCATCATTGAGGGGACCCTCAGGTCCCTCCTCCTTAATCCAGGACCAGGACTGAAACAGTGAGAAGGAAAGGAAGTTAAAGAAGACTGCTTCCCTTCAGTCCTTGTCCCTCCCTGGTCCCAAATCACATGAGGATCTTCCCCCTTCCCACATCCTGCAGGACCCATGACAGCAGTCCCACCTCCGAATTATCTGGTTCAGGAGAGCACCCTCAGAACCAATCCCCCCCTCCCCCTGTCCTGAATTACAGATGAGAAAACTGAGGCCTGCAAGAGCCAGGATCTCCTGACTTTCATTCCGTGCCATCTCCACTCTTCCTCCCTAGAAATCTTCCCCAAGGAGCTCTGACAACCCCTGGCAGGGATCAGGAAAGGGTCTCGGTGGTAGAAATGCACTTGGAACCCACCTGGTTAGTGCCAACCTGCCACTCACCAGCTGTGTGAGTCTAGCAGAGCACTTCACCTCTGTGTTCTCATCTGTAAAATGGGTGCAAATAACACCAACCTCACTGACTCATTGATGCTCTCACGGCTGCTGAGAGCATCAGTGAATAATATATATGCATAAAGCGTCTGGGCTATAGAAGGTGCTGAGCCAACTTTAAGCCCAGCTGTGTTGTCCTCAAAGAATTTATGTGGGGAAAGAACCCAGCTCTACCCCTGCTTCCCGAAAGGGCAGAATGAAAGAATATTAGAAAACAGATACAGGCAAATGCTATGAAAATTTGGGGAGGCAGAAGTTTCCTCTCATGTCAGCTGCTTGATAACCCAGACTGGACAAAGGGAAAACAATAATGTGGAGACCAAATGGGATGATTGCTGATTTGGGGTATCACTCACTATTTTCCCAGTGACCTCGAACTTGACCTTCCCTAAAGACAGTCATTTGGCCAAAGGGCTTCTTCAAGAGACCCCCGTTTGTGGGCTTCCCAGGAAGGGCAAAGCAGGGCGGGGCTGGGGAAGGCAGGATGGCGGGCGTCCGCGGACCCTCACCCGCCGGCGCACCCGCCCGGGGCGGTGCGGACTACAGCTCCCGGCATGCCCGGCGCGCGGCACCTGCCCGCCTCCAGCCTCCTTGCCTGGAGGATGCAGACGCCAGGGAGAGCGATGAGGATGGAGGCTGGCGAAGCAGCGCCGCCGGCGGGGGCGGGCGGCTGGGGCAAGTGGGTGCGGCTCAACGTGGGGGGCACGGTGTTCCTGACCACCCGGCAGACGCTGTGCCGCGAGCAGAAGTCCTTCCTCAGCCGCCTGTGCCAGGGGGAAGAGCTGCAGTCCGACCGGGTGAGGCCCGCGGGGTGGGCGGTCGTCGGGCTAGGGAGCCTTCCCTCGCCTGAATCCGGGCTGTTTGGCCTGGCCCGCCCGCCGGGCTGGAAAGCCGGCTGGGTTTATTTCCCAAGAGCTGGAGGCGGGAAGAACTGGCCAGAGGAGGGGAGAAGGAAGTGGATCCGAGAGTGAGGGATGTGCCCATTGCCGTGGCAACAGGACAACGCCAGGCTGCGGCCATTTGCAGCTTCTGAGTGCTACCCTGGGCTTCCAACCCAGGAAGCTGATGGATGGGGACGCTCCCTGTCCTTTGGGGCTGTGGAGAGGGATGGACACTTAAGGCCTTCTCTCCTGCCCAAACTGGACTCCCACACCACAGAAGGAGTTACTGAGGCTGCTCCTCCCTGCCCTTTGGGGTGTGGGTGGCCCAGGGGTGCCGAGAGCAGGGTGGAGAAATCCTGGAGTAGCTTCTGAGCTGGGCTTCATTAGGGAGGAGCTCTGGCCTGGGGCACCATTTCTGGGTTCCCGTCTCAGCTCTGCTGCAAACTGTCTGCATGACCTTGGGTCAGACCCTTCGCTGCTCTAGGCCCAGCCCCTGTCTGTAACCCCAGGGGGCTGGTCTGGCAATGACCTCTAAGGCCCCCTCTCTCCCGTTTCCTGACCTTCTGATGCTGTGACCTTGGATGAGTTCCCTCACCTGGTGATGTCTGAGTTTTCTCTCTGTAGAGTTGTACTGATGCCCTCTCTGCCTCCTTGCAGGCTGAGGGTATCCAGTGAAATAGCAGCTCCTTTGGAAACTTGTAAACATCCCCAGAAGAACTGGAGATCTGGTGGAGACAGTACAGGACTGGATTCAGGGAACAAACTCTAAGAGGGGCAATCCCTGAGCGCTACTCTGAGTCGGTGCTACTCAGACCTCACTGGATGCTCACAATGCCCTCTAGTTATGGGGCAGAGGAAGTGAGGCTCAGAGAGGCCAAGTCACTGGCCCATGGTCACACAGTCAGGAAAAAGCAGACGCTGGATTTGAACCTAGGTGTATCTGACCTCAAAGCCTTTTTATTCCATCCTGCTGCTCTGTTCTGGGGAAGAGCAGTCTCCACACCCCCTCCCTCCCTCTGATCCTTTACTGGGATTGAACTGAGGCGGTATGTGCAGGGTTGGGCAGGGGAGGGAGCTCGCTCTTCTCTCACTGCCTGTATCCTTCATCCCCATAGGATGAGACCGGGGCCTACCTCATTGACCGCGACCCCACCTACTTTGGGCCCATCCTGAACTTCCTCCGGCATGGCAAACTGGTGCTGGACAAGGACATGGCTGAGGAAGGTAAGTTGGTCCAGGAGGCTGGCAGGGGCCCACTTCCTAGCCCTGTGCTCAGCAGCCTGCCAGGGCCTTCCGTGGAGGTCCAAAGCCATTTCTCCCATCTGGAGGGAACATCTGCTTTCTTCCATGTTTCCTGCCTCTTCTCATCCCCGGCAGGAGTGAATCCCAAAGCCTCTGGCCAGGCTGAACCTGGAGGCTCTGTCAAGGTGACTGACTGGCCCATGCTTCCACTGGGTGTTGTTGAAGGGAGTGACAGAAACATGGAGACAGAGGACAGAGGGAGCCAGCGAGGCCGGCAGCCTCTGCTGTGGGCAGGGATGCCCTTTCTCTGGGTCTCCTGGGAAGCCAGTTGTGAACAGGGTGGAGATGAGTGTGGGAAGAGATGCAGTTCTCTTTCTCTGGGTGATCCGGCATCTCAGAAGCCTGGTGAGGGCTGACAGTCAGCAGGTGGGTGGAGCGGGTGCCTCTTCCCAAATCTGGCAGCCTTGGTAGCACAGTGCTGGTGGTGCTGGTTGTGGGCAGAGCAGGGGAGGAGGGAAGCCTGCTCCCCAGTGCGGCTGTGGTCCCTCCCAGGCCTGGGTAGCTGAGGCCCTGTAGATGCTCACTTCTGGGCCCAACAGACGTGGGGAAGCCATGCCTGGGAGAATGGCTTCTTGGCAGAGCCGCAGGAACAGGGACTACAGTTGGTGCCAAGTGCATTCTTCTTAGGGTACAAGGTGTGCCTCTGGGTCAGGTGACGCAGCCAGGCCAGCTTGGACATGTCACTTCTCCTTTCTGAGTCTCTACTTGTGTGTATGAAGGGGTGGGCGGCGATGTACATTGCAGAGAACAAGTTCTGAGACGGTAGGTATGAGTCCCGGGGCTTGTACCCTGTACATGTCCAGCACATCCCATCTCCTCAGTCGGGCCCACAGTCTTCCCTCCTTATCCCCATGGGACACAGTGATCTAGAGGCCATGTGGCTCCCCGGGGGGCCAGGTCTTCAAACTCAGAGCCCATCATCAGCTCTGCAGAGCCCCACAGCTTTCCTGGCAGCCCCTGGGGGAATGCAGATACCACAGGCGTGGCCTGGGCGCAACAGTAGGTCCCACGGGGAGGGAGGTAAATGCTCCAGCCGCATCACAGCCAACATCTGTTTACAGGTTCTGAGTTTGTCAAAGCCCTGGCACTCCCAGCACCTTCAGACAGGGCTCGGTCTCCCATCCAGGGTACCAGGGGAGTCTGGGAGGAGACTGACTAGTTGTGTGGCACCTAGAACATCACTTACCCGTCTGCACCCCCACGCCTGCATCTATAGAATGGGGTGACAGTAGCACCCACCTTGCTGAGCTGCTGTGAGGATAAAAAGAGCAAATACAAGTGTGTCACTTAGCCCAGTGGCACCGAGCACTCGTGATGCCGAGCTGGTTGTCTGTCATCTGAAGGGCTCCACGGGGGCACCCAGGCAGCAGCACTCACTGACATGGGCACCAGGGACAGCAGGGTAGATCAGCATGGGCCCTGTCCCCAGAGGCTAGTCATGGAAAGGACCAGAAGTGTCCCTTCCCTGCAGGAGCTTAGGGGAAGTCCAAAGGCTGAGGGCCGTGTGCTTCACTGGAGAGGTGACTCCCTCAGTGTCTAAGACCCTCAGTTCCCTTAACTGTATGAGGACAGTCATGCTTGCTTCTCCATGGCCCTGGGGCTTGTGATGAACACAGGAGGGGCTTTGCAAACTGTAAAGTGCGGTGGTCGGAGAGATGCAGGTGCACAAAGATCGTGCACTTAGTGGGCTCTGAAGTCAGAGGAACTTGGCTCTGAATCCCAGCTCTTGAGCCTTGCTCAGCTGCTGCTTTTCCTGGTCCTCAGTTTCCCTGTTTGTTCACTGGGGGTGATTAAAGTACCTACTTCTCGTTCTGAGAATTAACTACAATAAAGAACAGAACGTGCCTAACCCGGTGCCTGCCCTTAGCATGTGTTTCAGAGATGGGAGCATGTCCTTGGGGGCCAGTCAAGGCCCTTCTCAACCCAACAAGCCCGCTGCCTCTTGATAGCCCTAGAGCAGCCCCCAGATAGGGGACCAGCAGGCGTCCCTGGGTGACCATGCTCAGCATAGCAGGGATGTCACGCTGCTGAGTGGTGGCCTCTCGCCCCTGCCATGGAGAGTGTGGGACCCAAGGAAGGAAGTGTTCCCTCTTGCCTGATCCCTGAACTCAGAGATGCTCATGACCCTCTTGTGACTGGAGCCGGGGGTGGGTTTGGAGGTGGAGGGGACTAGGTGAGAATGGGGCATGGGGGCAGTGGGGGTGACCAGGGGCTGCTCTGTCTGTGCCAGGGGTCCTGGAGGAAGCGGAGTTCTACAACATCGGCCCGCTGATCCGCATCATCAAAGACCGGATGGAGGAGAAGGATTATACCGTCACACAGGTCGGGGAGCAGCGGGGCAGTGGGGCAGCTTCTGTGGCCAGAGCAGGGGGCAGTGGGGGAGAGGGAGCAGAGCCAAAGAGGGAGGCAGGAGGAAGACTTGGGGAGGCCAAGCTCTCCTGTAAGGGGATGGGTGGTTGTCCCCAGACTGCCCAGCAACGCCCCAGACTGGGAGATGGACACTGGGTCCTGTCCCTGCCTTGGTTCTGTTTGCTGTGTGACCTTGGTCCATTCATGCCCCTCTCTGGACCTTGATTTCCTCTTGTGAAATATAGAGGTGCTGAGAACTGTCCACCCTTCCCTTCCTCACAGGCAAAACGGGGTCAGTGTGGAGGTACAGGGGGCCTTGTGGGGGGCAATGCAGGATTGGTACTTTTTGTGGAATCAGGTGGTCCCCTGGAAGGTACAGCGCACGCTGCTGGAGCTGGCATTTCTGAGCTTAGACCCTGGACCTAAGTGGCCAGTCTGCAGGAGGAGCTGGAAAGATTCTCTGCCCACCGTGGGGAAGCCATGGTGGGTGGGAAATGGGTAGTGAGGTACCATCTTCCAGCCCCAGGAGATTGAAAGGGGGTGCTCCATTTCTTCTGGAAGGGCTGCCTCAATTAGTGACCCAGAATGTCCCCCACTCCCCTCCTCTTTCCCTTTTGTATCACCTGTATTCCAGTCCTGGCTCTGCTACTCTTTAGCTGGGTGACTTTGGGCAAGTAACTGACCCTCTCTGAGCTTCCATGAAAATCCCATAATCTCTAGGGTTTGGGAAGGATTAAGTGAGATCATGCATGTCGAGTACCTGGCACATAGTAGGTACTCAGGACATGGCTCCTGTCTTCCCACTCTGTCCCCTCCCCGCCTCGCTTCCTTCTCGCCTTCTTAGGGGTAGATGGTGGGGGGAGGGCAGATGCTCTTCCCCATCCCGAGCCGCCTGGCCCTCCCACAGGTGCCCTCCACATCACCTCTCTGCCTGCAGGTCCCGCCCAAGCACGTGTACCGCGTGCTGCAGTGCCAGGAGGAGGAGCTCACGCAGATGGTCTCCACCATGTCCGATGGATGGCGCTTCGAGCAGGTGGGCTGGGTGCTCAGGGGCCACAACTAGGAACTCCCAGCCTCCGGGCAAAGCAAGCCCCTCCCTTCCCTCAGCCCCAGCTTGGGTTCCTTACTGCAGCCCCCTTTTGGGACGGGGGGCACCAATTCTTGAGTCTAACTAAACAAGATGAAGAAAGGCCACAGTTGGCAGCAGACTGACCAAGAGGGAGAAAGGATGGAAGGCCCACTGGCCACAGGGCAGCTCCAGGGAATCCTCTTTAGTGAGAGTCCTCCCAGCGACCAGGAAGTGGTCTAGACTGCAGTATGTAAATCTCTGGCCCCCCCAGGGACAGCTCTGGTTCAAGGAGACAAGATGTACATAGGCAAGCGGAAGCCCCTGTGGGTCCACACTTCTTGTATTAACTCCCCAGATATAGCTTCCGGGTCCTCGCAAGGGACACGCCCAGTTCCAAGCTTTGCCACATTCAGGGAAGCCCAGAGCAGAGGCCCCCCGGGAGGTACTTACGGTGACCCATACTCCCTCCCAGTCTCCATGCACTTTCCCAATCAGGAGAGATTTTTAGCCATAAACGGTGCTGCCCTAGTAATGCACACCTCTCTCAGGCCTCCAGAGGAACAGTTAACCCAAGGTCAGATTTGCCCTTAGTGAAGGAGAAGGACTGGGCTAACCTGCTATCCACACGAGCCCCCTTGCACCTGGAGGCTGAAGAAGGGAGAACCCCAGGCTCTGCAGGATGGCCGGACAGTCTAGAGGAACAAACCCAGTGCATTCACTGGATTCATATCTAGGCCTCACCACTGATACGCTGTGTGACCTCAAGCAAGTCACATCTCTCTGGGCCTCACTTCTGTAATCTGTGATGTGGGCCAGTAGTGCCTCCTTTGCAGGGATGTTGTGTAGATTAGAAAGACTGAGGAGGAGGGTATAGGTCAGTGGTAGAGTGCCTGCTTAGCATGCATGAGGTCCTGGGTTCAATCCTCTATTAAGAAATAAATAAGTGAGTAAACCTAATTACCTCCACTGCCTCCTCCCCTCTCCCTGAAAAAGAAAGACTGTTGATAAAGTCCCTGGCCCAGGGTAGGCCTCTCGACATTGGAGCCAGCTAGCATCCTGTGAATTATCAGAAGCATTTAAGTCTGTAAGACCCGAAAGAGGACTCGGGGTCCCGGATTCAAATCCTGTTCTGCTCTTCCTGGCTGTGGGACTTCTGGCAGGCCACCACCTCTCCAAAGCCTCATCTGCCAAAGGGGCTGATTTTTCTCTCTGCCTGCAGAGTGAGGGCTCCTGGGGCTGAATGAGACCTGTCGTGTGCAGGGCCTTTATCAGCCAGAAGGGCCCCTGCAGGTGTGGTTATTCTAGGGACCCCAGAACAAAGATGGGGTCACTCTTGAGAGCCTATGGGAGTCTTGGGCAATTGCATGTGCTCTCAGAGGCTGAGCACGTGGGTCGGGGCCACCGGCCTACGGAACGGGCGGCCTGTTCCACCTCTGCTTCCCCAAGTGAACAGCATATTCTATGGGGCTCCACCGGGTCGTGCCGACTCCACCCTGCAACCTGGTTCTGGGGCTGTTTCAGCCACATCTGGGACAGAGACGGACAACCTGCCCGTTACAGGCCTCTGCCTACTTTCAGAAGGCGGCCTGCTAGACCTGGGACCAGGCTGGGCAGGGGAGCAGCAGCAGTGATAAAAGCCTTCCTCGAAGGACCAGGCCCAGCCGAGCCAGGTGGGTAGGCTGGCCCTGCGAACAGACCGAAGGGCATAGGTGGCAGCAGGAGGGGAGGACTGACTTTCAACTAGAGCTGTCCTCTGGAAACCCAGGGATGGGCCTGAACGGAACAGCAAGACTGGGACACAGCTGGTATCTTGACAGGTGCCCACGTCCACACTCCCCGACTCCCCAACCCGACCTATCATTTTCTTTCCACGCTCCGCCCCTCCAGCTGGTGAACATCGGCTCCTCCTACAACTACGGCAGCGAGGACCAGGCGGAGTTCCTGTGCGTGGTGTCCAAGGAGCTCTACAGCTCCCCGCACGGGCCGAGCTCCGAGTCCAGCCGCAAGACCAAGGTGAGCCCCCCGAAGTCAACCTCCCCTCCTTCCCCCCTCCCCTCGCTGCCCTCCCCCTAGCCAGCCCTGCTGCTTCTTTCTTCCTCCTGCTGTACACGCATAACCCCCTGGCCACGGCCCATGCCATCCATCCCATGCCACCCGTGGTCTGCTCATGCCAGTTACCCAGGCCCAGGCTAAGGGGGGCAGTGAGATGGGATGATCCTCAGGGCCCAGCGAGAGTGGACTTAGATGCCACTTGAATGATGGTCACATGGTGGCCACGGGGTAGTGTGTCACAAGGGGGAGTGCACTGAACTAGGCATGGTGACCTTGGACAAGTCCTGTCCCCTCTCGGCACCTTGTGTTCTTGGAGAAGTTAGGGGGGTGGATCACGTGCTTGCGAGGGTGCCATCAAGCTTGGAACTTCTGGGATCTCAATGGCCAGTTTATTTCCCTGGGGCCCGGGCTGGGGTGGGGCAGCCAAATCTGTCAACCCTGCCCCTCCCCCAGGCTCCCTCCTCGGGCTCCACAGCAGAGGGGTCAGGAGCCCTTGGGGGGGTCCAGCCCTGTGTTTCCGCCCTGGCCTGTGAGGCCACATCAGTTGGTGGCGGGGAGGGGGCTGAGCGGAGGTCCTGCCACCCTGGACCCAGAGCTGGTCAGAAGCCTCGGGGGCCTTCAGTAAGACCAGCGGGGCAGGCAGCAAGCCAGGCTGGGAAGGAGGGAGACTGTTCCTTCTAGGAGCCTGTCCCTGTGTGGTGGAGACTTAACGAACTCTGTCTTCCCGTCTGTCTGTCTGCCTCCCTGTGCTGTGACTTCCCCCGCCCACTCCACCCCCATCAGGGCCAGTGGCTGGTGTGGTCTTTCAAGGGTGCGCATGAGCCCGCTGCTCCTGCCTCTCTGGGCCAAAGCCTCGGGACCTGGGCTGCCAGAGCCTCTTGCTGGCATCTCAGATCTGGGTGCTGTCTGCCCTGGGCTTGCCCTGGTCTCATTTCTCCTCCGGGTCAGTCCGCCTAAAATGAGGCCTTCTCAGGTGCCCCTCAAGGATACCCCAGCCACACACCCACCCCTTTTCTCCTCCACCCCCTCACCCAGCCTTGCTCTCCATCACAGCAGCTGATCCCCCAGCATCCTCAGCAGGACCCCACCCTCCGCTGGTTCCCACCCCACCCCCAGACTCTTCCCAGGCTTCCCAGGGGACTGACCAACCAGACGAGATGCCCCAGCTTCTTTGGCTGAGTGATCCCCTCCCCTGGAGGTCCCCCTTCATCTTGCCCACCTGCTCTCCCTGAGATGGGGGCCTGTGGGGACCGTCGCCAGCAAGCCCTGGCCCCCTCGTTAGTTCTGCACTCTTTCTTCCCTGGGTCCGCCGGCTGGTCCACAGAGCACGGAGGAGCAGCTGGAGGAGGAGCAGCAGCAGGAGGAGGAGGTGGAGGTGGAGGTGGCACAGGTGCAGGTGGAGGCAGATACACAGGAGAAAGGTGCAGCCAACCCCCAAGGAGAATGATTGCTAACAAAAGCCGGAGCCTCCCACCCACTCCCTGCTGGAGCCAGCTGCAGAACCTGGGGGGCCCGGGGATGGCCGGGGGGTGGGCCCACCAGGGTTAGCTCAGCCGCGTGCCTGGCGCCTCACCTGCATAACCATCCCTTCTCTCACTTTCTCTTTGCAGCCCAGTCATCTCAGGATCCCGCTAACCTTTTCTCCCTCCCACCACCGCCTCCTCCTCCTCCTCCGCTTCCCGCTGGAGGTCCTGCCTCATCTTCATCCACCTCTTCTTCCTCCTGGATCTCATCTACACCCTGCCTCTTCCCTCTCTGCCCCTGTCCGGGTTTTCTCTCTGCCTGCTCACGCCTCCATCCCGGGGCCACCTTGGTCCCAGCCTCCTGCGCCCTCCACCCAGGCGCCACGGCCCTGCATCCCAGAGCATCCTGCCTGCCGCATCCTGCATCCTTTCTGGTACCTCCTGCCTCCCGGCCAGGGGAGGAAGGGCACAGCTGCACCTCCTCTGTGCCCACTGACCCTGCTGGGCACGTCTGAGGCTGGGCCGCCCTGCTCCAGCACCTCACCTCCTCGCCTCCTCCTCACATTTCCTCCTTGCAGGTTCCCGTCTGCACCCCCTCAGACCTGAGGCTGTGCTTGCAGTAAGGGCTTCTCCTTGGCCCCTCGCCCACCCCCAGAGATGCCATTCCTGGTTTGTAGCTTGGTGGAGCTGGAGGGAGGAGCGAAAGCCAGGAGGGTGCTCACCTCTCCTTCCCTGGACTTGAGCTGAACTTCTGGCTGACTTTCTCCCCTCACCAAAGTTTCTCAGCCTCTCTTGGCCTTGAGTGTGAGGCACTGAGACAAGACGAAGGGGCAGGAATTCTTTCCCACCTGCCCATCAGCACCAGAGCCAGGCTGGGAAGGAGGGAAGGGAGACGGAAGCCAGGTGCCCTGGACTCATCCTGCATGTCCAAGAGCTCCTGCGTCACAGCCTCATGGCACTGGGTTCCCTGTTTCTGCAAGGGTGGGAAGGACAGGCCACACTTGGATTCCCCGGGTTTACGAGGAGTCAGCTAGAGCTGGCTAAGGATTGAGGTGTGGCAGAAAAAACCCTGGCCAGGTGCCCACTCAATCTTACCTACCTGCTGTGTGACCTTGGGCAAGTCACTGTCCCTCTCTGGGCCACAGTTGCCTCTGAAATGAGGACAAATAGCTGCTCTCTGGGACCTTTTGCCTGAGACAGTGGTGACCAGCCTCTCTTGGCCTTGACCCCCGGCCGGAGTCCTGGCAGAATCTGGCCTCCTAGTTGGCCACCACTGGACCTGAGATGGGGCTTGGGGCTCCTGGACGGGTGAGCTGGGTTCCCTTCCCGCTCCCCCTCCTCCTCAGCTCTGAATCCACTTTTTCTGGGCCTTAGCCCCCCTCCTTCCTCCCAGAAAGGACCTTGTGACTCACCGACCTCTTTCTCTCTCCCTCTCTCCCCCACCCCTGCCCTCCCTCCATTTCAATCTCCTCTCTGCCCTTCTCCTGGCCCTGCATTACCCCCTCCTCACTGGTCCCCCCATCCCCCTCCCGGTGTTCTGACCACTCCCCACCCCATCCCCCTGCCCCCTCTTATTTTCTAGCTGTTACAAGCCAGAGGCACCCGGATGTGAGGCCCCAGATCACCTCCAGGGACTTGGGGTTCCGATCTGAAATCCTTTATTTTTGTACCACGGGGTGGGCCCCCGGCTCGAGGCGGAGGAAGAGTTCTCCCCCTTGTCGCCTCTGTCTACACCTGTGGGGCTGTGATTTACCCCTGCCCCTGGGGGCCAGGTGGAGGCCCTCTGGGAACTCTCAAGGCCTGAGGTGGGCCCTTGGGCCCCTGGGCAGAGCCACCTGCCTGTGGCCAAAGCGTGGCGCTGTCCAGCTGTGTCTCCCGGGCCCCCACGTCCCCTCCCCTGGGTCCCCCAGCTGCATGGCAGATACGCTCCCTCCCAGCCCAGTCACGTCACCTCCTTGAGCCTTAGTCTGCCTGTCGGATGGGTTCACTTCCTGCCCTACCTACCTCACAGGGTTGTTGTGAGGTTACAAAGAGGAGCAAAGTCCCGGAAAACCCTCAGGGAGTGTATAAAGCGCGGACGGGGCGGCCCTCCCTTTACCCTTCCCTCGGAAGTGGGGGACCTGTCTAGCCCTGGATGGAGATTCAGGGTTTGGTGGGAGATGGAGGGTGTGGGGGTCGGCCCTGTGGGAAGCAGGGGATGTGTGACTTGGCCTTCACCTTGGCTGCTCCCACCCCCACGCTCTCCCCGTCTATAGAGGGCCCTGGCCCAGAGGGAGGCAGGCCATGGCTTAGAGGGGCAGTGCGGCCACTCAGGAACTGGTGACAAGGGGAAGGGGGACACTCCTCCCTCTGCCCAGGGAAGAGTCTGGGGTGGCAGGGGCTGAGTGAGGAGCCCCCTCCTGCATTTCTGGTCTCCCGGGCTGGGTACTTGCTTCTCAGCTGTGTCCGACCCCACCGTGGAATAAAACCTAAAGAAACAGCCAGGCTAGCTGCCTCCCTCTCTTTCTCTGGGCCACGTTTGGGGACAAGAGCTAAACTCAAGGTGAGATAGACAGCCCAAAGGTAGTGGGGCTTTTTCCTAAAGCTCAGGGACCCTGCCCTGTTGTCATACCCTCTCCTGGGTATGTTGGGAGGGGCGTTGTGGCTGGATCCTACATCCAGTGGCCAAACACCGAGGGGACCGACTCTGCCTTACTGGGTGAACTTTGGAAGGTACCAGCCCCCTGGAGTCACACAGGTCTCTTCCGGCCTCCAGGCAGCCCTAGACCGGTCGGGGTGCTAAGGGCATAGGGAATTTGGGCTTCCGGGAATCAGGATGCAGGTCCTCCCAAGCCTGGCTCCCTGCCTCCCACTTCCCAGCCTCACCTCACCGTTCAGATGGCCCTCTGTATCCTGGCTTCACCCTGCCACCTTGCTCCATCCTAACCCCCCAGGATGACCACTCTGCTTTTTGCTGTGACACCTCTTGGTCACCGCCACCCTCAGCCCCAAGTCCTAGGGAATACAAGCCCCACGCCACCCCCAGCCAGTTCCTTCACCTCCTCGGTCCTGCTGAGTGTCTGCCTTGCTCCCCTGCCCCCAGCAACTTAGCACTGCTGGGGTACCTCTCTGCAGAGCATGGTCCCCTAGGCAGAGGCCCTCCCCTAACCCCTCAGCAGTCTGGGGGGGTCTCACCACTCTTCCCCTTGGGCCACTCGGCGCTCTGAAGTTGACCTCACTTTTTGTGTCCAGCTTTGCTTGCAAGAGAGTCACCAGGAGGCTTGTTAAAAGAATAGGTTATGCCATCCTCGCTAATTTTGACTAATTAAGATCCGAGTAAGGCTGTGACTTTGCATTTTAGCAAAGCACCTTCCAGCTGTGTTCTGCTCCCCCTCTAAGATCCCTCAAAGGCCCCCCAGGGTGGAGTCCTGCCCCCACCCTAGAGGTCCCCATCCACAGCGTCCTGCTCCATCTGCTCCAGCTCCACAGGCGGGACCCAGCAGGGGAAGGGCTCTCCACATGTGGACCTGGTAGCCGCTGCCTGTCTTTGAAAACCCTCTTGAGACTAGGTCCCCTCCAAGGCTCTCCGCTTCCTTCTCCTCCCAGCTAGGCTGGGAGAAAGACTTGTTCACAGTTGACTCTCCCTCACCTCCGCCAGGACCCAGCCCAGCGGCCCTCCCTGACCGCGCCCACTCAGACCACACCCTTGGCTGCCACCAAGATTCCACCCCTGTCAGGTCTCCTCCAGCCTCTGGCCACACCCCTCAGCCTACTCTGGGCCCCACATCTGCAGTGTCTCTGTCTCCCCCACCTCCTCTGTCTTCCCTGGACCACCTTCCGTGGATGGTGGCTCTAAAGTCCCTCCAGACCTCTCTCTCAAGCTCCATCTGCCTCCAACTCATCTCCCTCCCAGAGGCACCCCAAGTTCATGACACCTTCCTAGAGCCCTTCCCCAGCCCACCCCAGGTGACCAGGCTCAAGCAATGAGTCCTCTACCAGCCCAGCTGGGAGTGGTCCTGGGTGAGTCCTCCCTCACCTCACCCCATCCACTGAGGCACCTGGAGGACAGTGAAGGTCCTTCAACCCTATGTCCATCTCCATTGCCCAGCTCGGTCCAGGCCCCATCTTCTCCTTGGGGTTCTGCAGTGGCCTCCTCACCAGCCTCTCTGCCTCTGGCCTCCTCCACACTGGCGCCTGTGGTGATTCTAAACTGTGAATCTATGCCCGTGTCACTTCCCTGCCCTAGAGCCTTCCTTGGCTCCCCAGACCGCCCAGTCCTTGGCTCACCTCCAAGCTCTTTGTCGTCTAATCTGTGTGCTGCTCCCTGACCATGAATTCCTTTTCATTACCCCCTCCCAACCTCTGTTCTAACTAAAAACAACGTACTGTTCCCCAATAGGCCATTGACTCTGGGGACTCTCTACCTTTGCACATGCTGTTCCCCTGCCTGGAATGCTCTTCCCCACGTTGGCCACCTTTGAACCCCAACTCAAGTCTCACCTCCTCCAGGCAGCCTTCCCTGACTTCCCAAGTTACAGGCTACCCTCCAAAACCCTTCATACTGGATCGTCACCCCCACCCATCCTGAGATCAGGAGCCAAGTTCCGTGCAGCTCTGTGACCCCAGCGCAGTACTTGGCACGTGGTAGGAGCCTGTGAGATGCTTGCTAAATAAATGACTCAAAGAATGCAGAGGGAGTGCCGTGCAGGAGGGAAAGTGGTAGACTGGGAAATGGGAGATACGGCTTCCACTCCAGGCTCCACTCCTGCCCCCTGGTGCAATCATGAGGATGTCTCTGCCCCTTAGTTTCCTTCCAAGGTTCCAGAAGGAGCCCATCACTTGTCCCAGCCCTCACTCTGCTGAGGGTCACCAAACTGTTGCCCCCCACCAGGGTTGCTCCTGGGACCTCAGCAGCTGCTCTGGAGGCCAGCCCTGTCCCCACTGGCCCCACCTTGGCCAACAGGCTGAGCAGACAGCAGGGTCTGTTCAGTCAGATCAGCGCCTGCAGCCGCATTCAATCCCCGGAGCATGACCTCGGATCAGACGGCTTTATTCCAAGGGCAGCTGAGCTCACCTCCAGGTGAGGGTGGGCAGTGAAAGCCAGGGTGGTGGGGGCAGGTAGGGGTAGAAGGACCCTGGAACCAGGGCTCCCCACCCTTTGGCTTGCAGTGGCCACTGGCCCACTTGTCTGTCTCCAGGGCTCTGAGGGCCCTTCCTGCGGAGGCACCTTCCACCCCAACCCCTCAAGTTAGGCCGAGGGCTCCACAGGCTGGAATCTGCTGAAGTGGATGCTGTCAAAGCAGCCTCTGTGCTGGGGCAGGGGCAGGGGGCTCAGACACTCCTACTGGGACCTGGAAGCCATGTATCATGCTGAACTCTTCCCCCCAGATCAGCAGTGGAGGAAGGGGAAGGAGAAGAGAGAATCAGGAGGGGGCAGGCTGGATGGGAGTCCCCCAGCCTGGCCTGCTGACCATCCCAGGCCCTCGGTGGATGGCTGGACCACCAGCTAATGGCCTTCCTCCCTCCTTGTGCCCTCCCTGCGGCAGATGTCAGGGAGCAGGTGGGGGGATAGGGAAGATGCCACTTTCGGTCCCCTCAGGGCCCTGCTATCCACAGAATACTTTTTCCCCCATCTGGCGGGTGCCCTGGGCTCTCTGAGTCCAAGAGGTGGGCCACTGCTCTGCAGGGCGGGCAGCTCCTCAGGTCAGCACCTGCTGGATCCAGCCAATCACTCCCGTGATGCGGGTATAGACACCAAAGTAGTTGGGCCGGCCACAGCCCAGACCCCAGCTGACCAGCCCTGCCAGGAACCAGCGGCCACTGGGCTCCTTGCACACCAGTGGGCCACCTGAGTCGCCCTGTAAAGGAGGGGAGAGACGGGGCCAAGTCAGGGTAAAGCACCCCCTTCCAGGCAAGGGTCCCGACTGCCAGGGATGTTCTGAGGGAGAGCAAGGATGTTACATCCACTTTGAAAGCCTCTGATAAAAGGAGGGAGCCCAAACCAGCTCAGCCTGGCCTCCAGCAGGGCCTGGCTGTTGTGGAAGCGAGGCTGTGTGTCCCCCACACCCAGATCTGCCTCCCTTCTGTGGGCTCCTTCTAGCCCTCTGCTGGGCCACTTAGGCAAAGTGCCTTGTGGTGGACAAGGAGCAGGGCTGGGTTTGGGCCTCAGGCCTGCCCACCTCAGGTCTCTTCTGCTCTGGGACCTGCAACCTGGAGCAAGGCTCTCCACCTCCCAAGCCTCAGTTTCCCCGACCATCAAGTGGGGACAGCCAACCCCACCTTGCCCGGAGGCTTCAGCAGCCTGTGTGAGCGGAGGGCCAGGTCCTGGGTGATGAGAGCAGCGCCCTCTCCCCCGTCTTGCCCACCCACCGCGGGAGTCACCTGGCAGGCATCCTTCTTGCCCCTGCGGTAGCCGGCACACAGCATGCGGGGGGTCACCTGGTAGCGGTAGGCCTCGCTGCACAGGTCCTGCGGGATCAGCTGCACGTCCACTTTCTGGAGACCGTTGCTGGTAGGGCCTGCCCGGGAGGATGGAGGGCAGAGGTGAGAAGATCTGAGGTGCCCCTGGGGCCCCCCATTCTTCCTTTCACGATTCCTCTTGCATCTCAGGAGCCCCCTTCATCGCTCCTGCTCCGCCCACCCTCCCAGCTCCACCCTCTGCCTCACCATCACTTGTTCCGGCTCCTTCTCTGAATGGCTGGTGGGGACAGAGCCCCCACCCAGAACCTATCTGGACTAGAATCCTCCTCCTGCTTCCCCTCCCCTCCTTCCTCCCAATTGAGGCCACTTGGCCACCTCCCCTCTGCCATGTGACAGCCCTGGGGGTTTTTCCAGAACACACATCTCACCCCTCCACTCTCTCCCTAAAACTCGTCAGCATCTCCCCACTGTCCAGCCCAGCGCTTCTCCATGAGGGCTGCGTGTTAGAACCCCCAGAGGGTGTCAATATAAACCGTGCCTAGTCCCACCCAGAATGGAGATCTGGTCTGTTCAGCTGGGGTGGGGCCCAGACAGCAGTGTTTTTTCTCGAAGCCCTGAGGCTTCATGCAGATCAGGAGAAGAACTCCCAACCCAAGGTCCTTATGGCGGCCCCCGCTGATCCTCGCCCTGATCAACCTGTTTCCTGGCTCCCTTCTGGTGCTGGGTGTTCTCAGGGATCCCTGAGTTGCCACCTGTGCTCTTACTGGAAACACCTTTCCCCTTTGCTGAGACACCGCTGACCCATCCTCCAAGCCTCAGCTCAACTGCCCCTCCTCTGGGCTAACACTGCCCCCTCTACCTCCCCATCCACATCAGCTCTTAGCACTGACTGTCTCCTCAAGAGTGTTCCCTGTTCATCTTTAAATCCCCTTTGTCCAGCTTGATGCCTGGCACATAGCAGGTGCCCTTAAAAGTGTCACTGAATGAATGAATGAATGTCCTTGCTTTACCACTGTTTTCCACCATCCTCTTGGACAAGTCACTTTTCACCTGAGCTTCAGTTTCTCCATCTTTAAATTATCCCTCAATCCTGCCTGCCTCCAGATTGTAAATTGTGGTTCACATTTTTAAAGCCACCACCACAAAGGGTGCAAGGCGTGGCTGGAGTTATGTACAGAACTGAGAGGTGGTCTCTGGGGACGGCCAGCTCTGGTCAGTTTAGGAGGGATGGGGAGAAACTCATGTTTCTGAGAGGCAGTAGCAGGAACAACAAGGGCTCAAAGTGTCACACTGTCCTGGGTTCTAGTCTCTGCTCCAGCCCTCTCTAGCTGTGTGACTCTGAGCCACTGCTAAATGTCTCTGAGCCTCCATTTCCCCATCCTTAAAACGGGGCCTGTAATAGCCAATAACTAGGGTTATTGAATGGATTAAATGAAACCATGCTCCCCTAAAATCTAACCTCGATATGGAAAGTACTAATAATTAAGAGCCTCCCCCCAACACAGACACATACCCCTCCACCCACTGTTTGAGGAGCAGAAGGTTGGAGCTTGCCTGTGGGCCGTGGGGACCCTGGCCTATCCGTTCACTCCACACATCTCCCCCAAGGTAGCCTTCCATGACCTTGGTTCTCCTTCAATGCCCTTCTGGAAGGAAGGGGAGAGCCAGGAGGGCAGGGGCCCACGACCATAGTAAAAGGTTGTTTTCTTCTGTGAAATCCAGCCCAATTTCATCCCAGGACTAGAGGGCATTGGGGTGGAGCCCGGAGGCCCCTTGCCCACTCCCCTCCAAGTTCAGAAGGTGGGTGTGGCGGCCCACCCTGTCTCCCCTGCCCGCGGTCCGGCTCACCGCCCTCTCGCAGGGCGCCCCAGCCCGTTATCCAGCAGTGCAGGCCCGGCTCGAAGAAGTGGGAGCGCGCAGGCAGGCAGACGGGGCGCACGGCGGCCGAGCGCACCACGGGGTGGTCGAGCTGCAGCAGGGCCACGTCGTAGTCGTGGCTGTCCTCCTCATGGTACGGGTGCAGGAGCAGGCGGCTCACCTTGAAGGACACCTCGCCCGGCCAGCGCGAGGTCTGCCACACCTTGCCCAGGAACACCGTCCACAGCGCCGGGGAGGCCATGCTGGGGGCGGGGAGGGTGAGAGCACTCAGCGGCCGCCTCTCCCATCCCATCCCGGATCCTTAGGGTGGCCAGCTTCCCCACCTGGGACACTGCCTTCCACACCCATCCCTGCCCTGCTCTAGGCCGGGCAGCTGGTGGTACCATGTTCAGTGTTGGCTGTGGAGCCCCCTCTCCTGCCTGGCTTCCAGCCCCAGCTCCATCCCACCCTAGGTGCAACTCTCGAGGTCTCACTCACTTCATCTGTGAAATGGGAATAGCAGCATCTACTCATATGTTCCTGGGGGAATTTTTTTTTTATTTGGTTTTTTTTTTTTTTTTTTTGGTGGTAATGGGGTAATTGTCTATTTATTATTAAGGTTGTTTTTTTTTTTTTAATGGAGGTACTGAGTATTGAACACAGGACCTCATGCATGCTAAGCACATACTCTACCACTGCACTCTACCCTCCCTCCTGTCCCTGCGGGAATTTGATAAGACTGTGTATGTAAAAAAAATTAGCACAGCGCAGGACACCGACAAATCTTTTTCTCCTTTTTTCTCTCTATAAAGATACTCTACATAAAGTATACTTTATAGAGGGGGCCACTGTGAACCCCCTGAGACTTGTTAATCCTCAGGAGGAGGGGGTGGGAGTTGAGTGTGGGTGAATCGGCAGAGACCGGGCTGTGCAGACCCCTGGAAGCCAGGTCAGCATCAGGTCTCTCTTTACCTTGTGGGCACTGGGGAGCCAGGGATGGCGTGAAAGAAACCAGGTAGTCAGACTGCACCCAGAAGGAACACCTGGGTAGCCGGGCAGAGGATGCAAATGTGAGCTGGGCTCTGCACGGGCAGGGTGACCCTGGGGTGATGGTGGCAGTGTGGAGAGGAGATTTGTCCGGAGCACTGAGAGGACTTGCTGCCTGGCTCTGAGTGTGAGAGGTGGAAGAGGAGGTGCCCTGGTGGCTCCAGGTCTTTGGTTAGGGCTGTGTAGACCCAGGTCAGACGGGGAGATGTAGGGAGAGTCCAGGGCTGGCTGTGCTGGGGGTGGGGGCTGGGGCCCAGGACATCAGGCTAGAGGTGGATGGACAGCACTGTCAGCCCACCACGCAGATGGGGAAGATGTCTGTGGGGTGGGGTGGATGCCCCTTCCTGTGGGCTTCTCTGGTCCCCCTCACTCCAGGTCACAGGCAGGCCCTGGAGGAGAAGGTCATGGACGATGACCAGATGGAGCATTTCTGTTCTCTGCTGTACCCCAGTGTCTAGCACAGCCCCTGGCACATAGTGTTGGCACAATAAATCTTGCTAAATGAATGAATCACTGACTCAACTGAAAGCAAGATATCAGAAGCAGAGCACAGAGAGGTTGAACAAACTTTTCAGGGGCACAGAGTATGTTTGTGGTGGAGCCAGGACAGAATTCAAGTGTCAGAACAGCCAGTCTGAGGGGCTTCCCACCGCCCATCTCAGACACACTGTACCCACCTGCCGCGGCCTTCCCTAGCCCATCTCTGGTGGTCTCTGTCCCCGTGCCGTCCCCCTCACCTGTCCTCCTGGAAGCAGTGGGCAGCTGTGATCACCCAGCGGTCGGCGATGAGGGCCCCCCCACAGATGTGTCGGCCCCGAACCTGGAGGCTGGCCTGCCACGGCCACTCACCCTCCGAGGACACGGCCCCGCCCACGATGCGGCCGGAGGGGCCCTGGAGGCCACAGTCTGGGGGTAGCGGGGGCAGGGATGGACAGATGGGGAGGGGCAGGAAGGAACCAGGAAAAAAAAGACACAGAGAGACAGAAGGAGGAAGCATGGAGGAAGAGCAGAGGAAAGACATGGTTGGAGAAAGGGAAAGAGAATGGAGTGAGGAAGGGAGAGAGGTGGGCAGGACCCAGATGAGGGGGCAGAGGGTGCGGAAAGAGACAGATGGACGAACAGTGAGCTCTCCCTCCACTCCCCAGTGTGGGCACCTCCCTCCCTCCCTCCCATGATCGAGGGTCCCGCGGGGGGAGGGCTCTCCTGCCCACCCCACCCCACCCTGTTGGAGCGGAGCCCCCAGGGCCACGGGCGGGCGGGCTCACCGCAGTGCTGCTCGTCGGAGCCGTCCCTGCAGTCCGGGTGCCCATCGCACTGCGGGTTGGGCTTCTTCACGCAGCTGCGGTCCTCACACTGAAAAGTGAAGGTCCCGCAAGGCACCCCTGGGGTAGAGGGGGCGGGGGCAGGGCGCAGAGTGGGTCCCTGACCCCAGTCATGCCCCCCCACCCCCAGGTGTGGTACCCAGAGGCAGAACTGTGCCCCTAATTTCAGACGAGGCTCCCAGGAGCAAGGCTATGCCTCGCCCATCAGACTAAGGCTCCCCACTTACCTGGCAGTCTTCCAGGCCCTGGCCCCACCCAGCCACCACCCCGCTGCTCCTCAGTGTCTTCTCTGTGAAGAACTTTCTGCTCCACCGCCCGGCCTTCTCCTGGTCTCCTTTCCTTCTGCCTATTTAAATTTTACCTCTCTTTAAGGCCCAGTTCCAGGCCTGCCTCCTCTAGCAAGCTCTCCCTGCCTGGTCTCCTTGTTGCCCTCCAGTCTTCCTATGCTCTGGCTCAAAGCCAGAGAGTCAACCATCAGGTCTCTGTACTAGTAAATGATCCCCAGAGGGCAGGGACCGCATCTGTAGTGTCTTTTATTCCCATTTCCTCACTCTGCCTTGCCTATCACTGGGTAGTCTGCAAGTGAAGTTTGGTTGGTTGGATGGATGGATGGATGGATGGATGGATGGATGGATGGATAGATGGATAAAACAATGGAGACACAGACAGGAGACTGGGCAGACCAACAAATGGGTAGCTTGATGATCTGGTAGGAAGACTGAGAAGCAGCTAGAAGAATGGATAAATGAATGGATGTAAGGACAAATGGACAAACAGGTAGTTAGAAAGATCATTGGATGGATGCAAGGTTGGAGAATGGAACAATGGACATACAGACAGGTAGTTGGGTAAACCAATAAATGATTAGATGGACAATAGGGAGATAGGTGGTTGGACAGACCAATGGATGAATGGG
This sequence comes from Camelus ferus, assembly GCF_009834535.1. Taxonomy (NCBI): domain Eukaryota; kingdom Metazoa; phylum Chordata; class Mammalia; order Artiodactyla; family Camelidae; genus Camelus; species Camelus ferus. Next base: position 3,068,239 of record NC_045707.1, read on the forward strand.
TGAGTGGATGGATGAATCAATGGACAAAGTGGTCAGAGGGACCAGAAGATGAATGAATGGATGGATGGATGGACGGACATAAAGGCGTACTTATAGACAGGTCAGTAAGTATTCGGACAAGAGAGCAGAAACCTTTGGGGAAGGAGCATGCAGAGGGCTGGGCTGTCTGGCTGAGCCCATTCTTTGGTTTCCCTCTAGATACCTGGTCATACCCCGCCTTACCTTCCTGGCACTGCTCTTCATCACTCCCATTGAGACAGTCAGGCTGCCGGTCACAGACCCTGGACAGTGAGATGCACGTGCTGTCCTCTTGGCACTGGAATGTGGCTCTGCAAACTGTGTGAGGACACAGAGAGGGGGCAGGTGGGAGGAAGCCAGAGGAACCAGCTGGGACTTTGCGTGTAGACCGTGTATTGCATTGCCCATCACGACCACGAGTCTCTTTCCCAGGTACTTTACATCTGAGTTTCACAGCAACCCTGTGAGATATGCCATTCCATCGGTGGAAACAGAAATGAAGTGACTTGTCCAAGGCTACCTGGCTGAACCAGAATTTGAAGCCAGATGTTCTGGTTCCAAATATGAGGCACCTTCCCCATCATGAAGGCAGGATCATCCCAGAGGCAGGCATATCTGCCTTTCCTCCTGCTTTTCTCCTCACATAGTTAAAGCTTTGATGGGATGGGGGTGGTCTGGGGAGATCAGACCAGAACAGGCTGCCCTGATGGTGACTCTGGGGACCAGAAGCCAGGGTTCAGGGGAAGAGGTATTATTCTGAGGGAGTCCTGGCTTGGGCACCATCAGGACCCTGAGTCCCTTCTGCCAGGGCTGGGCAGTGGTGAGAACAACCCCAGTAAGATTTGGCAGCTCCAGTTGGAACCCGTGCAGTGGCAGGGTGAGGACCCCACTCAAGGCAGGGAGATAAAGGATGCTCTCCGTGGCCACCCCGGGTCTACCCATCCCTGCTTAACAGCCTGGCCCTCCTCTCCCTCATCTGCTCTATTCCTTCTAGGATGGCTGGCCGGACAGAAGGCTGAGGGTGATGGCCTGGTGGGGAGAAGCCCTGAGCTGGGAGTCAGGACACCTGGACAGTAGCTTGTCCCTGCTACTGCCCCTGGGGGTGGCCCTGGAGAGGCCACCTTCCGACTCTGTGCTTCCATCCTGCCCTCTCAACACAGCAAGAGAGCCTTCCTGGATGCTGCTAACAGGAGCTGCATGTGGTGGGGAGGGGGTGGTCTCGGCTTAAAAGGGTGGGCTCAGCCCAGCACAGAGGTGAGGAGAGAGGAGGGCTGGGGTGGGCGGGCTGCTCACCACAGTTTCTCTCATCCAGGCCGTTGGGGCAGTCTTTGACCCCATCGCAGGCAGGCACGCAGAGTCCATTCACAGAGCAGAGGAACTCTCCCGGGCAGGCTGGACGGGAAGGGCGCCATTAGGACACGTGTCACCATGAAGACACGTGCAGACACACCACACCTGTGTGCTTACGTGTGTACCCACATATACACGCGCCTGTGTACACGGTCCACGTGACACACATGTCCAGGCACCGCACAAAGCACACACATGGGTATGTATGAGTGTGTATACCTTGTGAGCCCGTGACTGCCTTGCACACGTGGTCACAACCAAGCTGCACACATTTGTGCATATGTTCATGCCTACACACTTGTACACACACACACACACACGCACACACACTCCTCTCATCTGGCCTCTTGGTGCTTTCAGGGATGGTGAAAGGCTGCAGGGGCTTCGGGGGTGCCCGCCCCACCCCTCGGCCTGCCCACACTCACGATCCGACTGGTTGTACAAGCTGTAGTGCACCTGCACGCCGGGCCCGGTGAGGGAGATCTGGGAGGTGAAGTTGATGGTGATGCCGGCGGTGGCCACCACAGGGATCCTCTCGGCATAGGGCTGCAGGGTGCGCAGGCCACACAGCCTGGTGGGGGCCAGAGACAGACTCAGGGCCGCACGAGCTGGTCCAAGGGAAGGGACAGCCTGGGTCCCCGGGTACAGAGACGGCAAGGACAGGGCAGCCAGAGAGGAAGGGGAGCAGCATCCTGACCTCCACCCCCACCTCTTCCGTCCTGACTTCCCCCTTGGGTGACTGCTCACCCCCACAGTCATCTAGAAAGCAGCCTGGCTGTGTCACTCCTGCTCAAAAGCCTTCAATGGCTCCCCACTGCCTGCAGGATAAAATTTAACGTCAGGATTCTAGTCCCAGTCACCTAGGAGCTGTGAGATTCTAACAAGTCAGAGTTCTTCTCTGAGCCTCACTTTCCTCCCTTATAAAATAAGGGAAATTATCATCTCTGTTGGCCTGACATCTGACAAAAGGCTTCAACGTGACAGTAGAGGCAAAAGCCCTTGGTTGGTCTACTCTCCACAGACAGGAGGGGACAGTCCCCTGTGCTGTGTGTGGGGTGACAAGGTGGCCTCGCTCTCCATCCAGGCCTGTCCCTCCCACTGAGAAGCCTCCACAGCCCTGTGACTCTCCGGGCATGAGGGAGGCACCAGTCTTGCTCCCAGGACCAACAGTGCAGTGCAGCATCTTCTCAGTGCGTGGCCACACTCGGGTGGGACCACCCCCAACTCACATCACACCACTCACACACATCACACCACTCACACACATCCCTGCTGGACCCCCACTGATGATGCCCTTGTTCCCACAGAGCAGGTGGGAGACCTCCGCAGACAAGCGGAACCCCCCCACCACCACCAGAGAGCGGGTAGGAATCCTCCCTTCTCCAGGGTGGGGGGCATAGGGGGTTTATCCCCTACGGTATCTGGTCACACCTCGCCTCACAGAGCAACTGGGCGTGCTTTCAGGAGCAGGCACAGCCACGCCTCCAGAGCTGTGGGACCCTCCCGAGAGAGCAGCCTAGGGTCCCTGCCATCCCATGCAGGACACCCTCACAGAACAGATGGGTGGGCCCCGCAGCTCAAAGAAATGCCCCCCATAGAGAAGGCAGTATCCTCACAGAGCAAACGGAAATGATTTTAGAGACGAGGGAAACACACCCAGAACATGGGCAGAAAGATCTACATGAAGAGATGAAGATGCCCTCTGCAGAGACGGTAGGAGGAAGTCAAGAGAGCAGGTGGGAATGCCCCAAAGCATGATGGGAACATCCCACAGCAGCCCACAGAGCAGGTCCCCTAATTCTCAGGGGTCAGAGGCTTCCTCAGAACATCTAGAACATGGCAAGTATTTAACAGTTCAATTAATCAATTAGTGAGTCAATCAACAAACAACTGTGATAGAGCTTTGAGGTTGTTTTAACATCCCATGGTGTGGGGCTGGGGAGGGGCACAGGTGGACCTTCTCGTCTGGCCCCTCCCTCGTCACCAGCATCACAAGGCCTCACTGCACAGGGACTCACAGCAACTCCACCCTGTGAGGAGGAGCTGTTCTGGAACTTTCCAAATGAGGCTCAGAGCTGGGCCAGAATCCAGCCTCCTCAGGACCCAGGAGGCCCCACCCGGCCTGCCTGGTGGGAGACAGGCACCCTAACCCTCAATGCCGCATGAGCACCAGAGGCTGAGCCCTCACGCCCCCCGCGGCCCGCCTCAGATCTGGCCTAAGTTACAGCCTCCCATGCTGCCTGGCCCCAGTGACCACATTCTCACCCCTGTGCTAATAAACATTTCTCAAAGTGTGGTCCTGGAACCCCTGGGGGTCCAAAGGAAAAATAACTCTTACACTAATTCTCAGGTATCATTTGCCCTTTTTACTCCCCTTTTCCCACAAGGATAGAGTGGAATTTTCCATAGACTACGTGATGTGTGATATTATCGTATCACATCTGCATTACGCACCAAATGCAGAAGCAGGAATGGGAATTCAGTCGTGGTCTAGTTATTCAATTATTAAAGAAAGCAGCAAAAATGTAAAATAATTATTTTTTTTCCTTCCCGAATGCTTTTAGTTTGGGGAAATACAATTAATTTTTTAAATATATGTCCTTTATATTAAAATGTAATAGGTTTCTTGTTATTTTAAATGAACTGATAAATATTTTTAAATGTCCTCAGTTTTAATTTCTAATACTGTAAATACAGATTATAAATATGGTTCTTATACTAGGTATAAACCTCTTTGGGGTGTTCAATACTTTTAAAGAGTGTACAGGGGTTCTGAGATGGAAAATTTTGAGAACCACTGCTCTGCACCTAGACTCAGTGCAGGGGAACCAGAGGGATGGGGTACCACCAGGGGGTGCCCCTGAGCAAACCTTGGCTCTTTTCCTTTTAAAACTAAGGAACACGGGGGTGGGGGGGGGTTGCTGTTTGTTTTTAAAGTATATAAACAAATTTATCATGGATGATTATCCCCAGAGAATTGCCTGGGGGTGTGGACAGGGGACCTAGGGCAGGGGGAAATGAGGAGTCGGGAGCATCACTGAACTAACTGAAGCTTCAGGGGCCTGGGACGCTGTCCCTGCACAGTCACGAGGAGACTGCGGAGAGACAGGGAAGGAACCAGAGCTGGGTTGGAGGGGACGGGAACGTATATATTTGTAAGAATTTGAGGGCTGCATGGTCATCACCACCTTGACTAGATCTCTAAGTCCTGCCGACAGGACATTTTTCTACTGGCGTCCAAGAGAAAATTCTATAATAAGCCTGTGGCTCAGCCTGGTGCTCAAGAACCTGCCCAACCTGGGCAGCATTTAATTCTCACCCTGGTGACCTGGGGCAAAGGCAGGGGTGGCAGAATTCCTGCGGCAAAGCTCTTTCTTAACAGTGGCCATCACATCAGAGGCTGTAATCTGGCAACACAGGCCGAGTCACTCAACCTAAAGATGGTCTATCTGTTTAGTCTATGCAGTGTTAAAAGCTTTTTTCCAAATGTAGTTGCCAGCTAATTTCACATAATAATCTAGATTCTTGCTTCTGAAAAATGAGCCCCAGAAACACTGGCTGGAATTAATCAGAGGCCACCTGAATCAGGCAGGGCACATATGGCCCAGCTAACCAGGTCCCTCCCTGCCTCCCTGCCTCCCTCCCTCTCCCCCATGCAGCCGGCCTCGTGGAGCTACGCACAGCCTGGAACCTTTGCAGCTCTTGGTTTCTGGTTCCTGTTGCAGAGCCTTCTGGGAGAGGGTATGCATCCCTCTGGCTCTCTAATTCCTCCCCCTCCATCAAATGCTGCCCCTTCCCCTGCAAACCTTCTCCAAGGAGCACCAGAATTCTGAATGAAGATTGTGGACCCCACTTTTCATCTAAGCTATGAAGTGCTGGGACCTGCCTTGCTCTTTCATGTCTCTGTATTGGGGCAATTTTCCTTCTTGCTTCACTCAGACAATAGATAAGCAGTGACCTGGTCAACTTTTTGCATATCAGCAACTCTATACAGGGAGGAGGATGGTGGCTGGATGGGTGGATGAATAGAAGGAAGGAAGGGTGAGTTGGTGGATGGATTGATGGATGGATAGAAGGGTGGATGAGTGGTTTGGTGGATGAATTGATGGATGGATGGTTGATGGATGGGTGGAAGGAAGGAAGGAAGAGTGGGTTGGTGGATGGATGGATGGATGGATGGATGGGTGGAAGGGTGGGTTGGTGAACGGATTGATGGATGGATGGATGGATGGATTGGTGGGTGGATGGATGGATGGATGGATGGACACACACGTAAATTCCCTTCCCTAAGGATAAGCTAAATGGGAAAGAGGGTCAGAGAAGCCAAGCACTAACAAAGGGAGGACCGCAGTGTCTGACTTGGTAGCCAGAGCGCTGGTCCTGAAGCTGCAGAGCTGAGGCTGAGGCTGGACTTTGCCACATGAACAGCTATGTGACCCTGGGCATCTGGCTCAACCTCAGCAAGCTTCCATTTTCATTCTGGAGGATGGGGTGATAGCTCCCTTGTAGGATGCTTTAAGGCAGATGTGAGAAATGAGTTCTTTGAAAACCAGCTGCTGGCGTTGTCAGGCTGTGAGCTCATCAAAGGCAGCAGCTGGAGCTCTTCCTTCTCCATCGCCAGCACCTGGCAGTGCCCGGGGAGCCTCTGTAGCCGCCCAAGGGCTTAGGGGAGAAGAAGGGCCACCCCACAGCCAGGCCACGCCTGAGGGGTTCCAGCAGGCCTAAGGAGCCAGTGGCTCTGCCTGTCCCCACGAGAAGTGGAAATGGTTGGGCAGATCACAAGAAAAGTAACATCACAGGGGAGGAAGCTGGCAAGAGGCAGTTTCCCGGAAAGGGGGAAGCCTATGCCGCGCTGACGCCCAGCCAGAGCGGGTTCTGCGAAACCAAGCAGCTGGTGGCCAGATCTCACGAGGTCAGGTCCCTCCCCCACCTCCAGGCCACTCAAAGGGCATGAGGCCTGGGCCAGGGAGAAACTTGGGTAGAAAACAGGGAAGCTGGGGGGGAAGCAGAAGCGCTCAGAGGAATAAGGTGATGTGCCCAAGGATGCCCCGTCAAAGGAGGGAGCCCCAGCCAGCCTCTCTTCATCACTGCGCGGGCACCTGCGGGGTGAGACACCCTCTCCCCCAGCCCACCCTCTCTTGCTCCTTATCAATGACCATTCTGGGCCCAAGGACTGTGCCTCCCCCTCCCTGCAAACCCTATGCCTGGAAATCTACACCTTTCCCCGGACCTCTCATGTCTTTGCCACCCACACAAGCAGATTTTCCAACAGATGCTCATTCAAAGAATTTCCCAGCAACTACATAGGATGATCATTATCAAAAAAAGATCATAACTAGAGGAAACGGCTTGTCCGGTGCTTACGGTCTGGAGGTACACCTCTGCCTTCCCTTCCACAGTCAGACACGGACAGGAGCCTGGGGGCAGGGGGACATGAGTCTCCACCTGGGGACCCCAGACCCTTAACAAAGGTCTGAGAAGACTGATATGGGACTTCCCAGGTTGCTCTCAGAACTGGTGAGAGCCACGGAAGCTGTCAGTCCGCTCAGCAGGATGCCAGTGGGTTGGCTGGGATGCCTTGGCCAAGAGAGAGAACAGCTGACACGGCTGCTCAGAGGCTCCGGGGGAAGAATCCGCATGAGTGTGAGCACTTACGTGAGCACACAAACGTGCACGGACGCGCGCACACAGGCCCGCGCACCCCAACACACGCTCTGGATCAGACTGCCTTACTCAGCTCTGGCTTCTCTAGTTTCGAGCTGGGTGACTTTGTACAGATGCCTTAGCCTCTCTGTGCTTCAGTCCCTCATCGGTACATGAGGGCAGTACGGGGCCTGCTTCCTCGCCAGGTCGCTGAGGATGAAAAAACGGCACCTTAAGCCCCTGAGCTCCGTGCCTGCCTCGTGCAGTGTCCAGAGCCTGTTACGAATTGATGGTTGGTGCCCCGTGCAGCTGCGTTCTCCCCACCTGCAAGAGCCAGCGTCCTCCATCCGTGATCCCTTTTACTCTTCCCTGGGTGGGGGTCTGCTTCATGCCCACTTTTCAGATGAGTTACCTGAGGCTGAGAGGGGACAGTCCTTGCCCAGAAGGAAGGAGAGGAGCCAGGATTTGAACCCTGCTGTGTCTGGCTTTGAAGCTCTTTCCACCTCACCAGCCCATTTTGAAATGACGTTTCATCAAGAACTAATAAAGACAACTTACTGGAGGGGAGGGTGTAGCTCAGATTCGGCTCTGGGGTTGAGACAGTGGCAGGAAAATATGTTATCTTCATTCAGAGACTTGTGAATCATGGGCCACTCTAGGGTCACTCTGTGGGCTCCTGACACTGAGGGGCGAGCCCAGCCATCCTCAGGTGGGGCAGGCGCAGGGTCAGGGGGCCTGAGGGAGCTCCATGAAGGATCAAGGCAGCCATGCCCAGAAATGCCACCCACGTGCTGGGACCCGTGACAAGTTGCCTTCTGCTCTCCAACCTGCATGGGGCCAGAGTCACACCTCCTGATGTCACCCCCTAAACAGCACAGTCCTGAACTCACACCATCGGCATTTCTTCTTCTTCCTCTTAATCTCGGTCCCTGATAAATTGCAAAACCCCTGGAAAGGAGGGTGCCGAGTCAATGAGAGTCGTCAATCCCTGTCACCTTTTGTCTGGCTGATGCTTTTCAATAGGCTCACCCGATAAACAAAGCACCAGCATTGGTGAACACAGACACCAGCCCCAGAATCCAAGAATTCCAGGGTCCTAGGAACTCCCAACTTTAGTGTATTGGAATCTTGGAGACTCAAAATCTGTGAAACCAAGAAATCAAGAACCTTGTATATTAGAATCCCAGCCTCTGTTAGGCCCCCTAGGACTCCAGGGTTGGAAGGGAGACCAAAGGCCCAACCTGCTATTCGATGTGGAATCTTCTCTTCAACATCCTTGGACCCCAGGGGAGGGGACTTCTCCACTCTGCAAGATTACGTCCAGTTCCTGCCTCCCTCCCCAAGCCTCTGCCTCTCGCAACAATGGAGCCATGGGAAGGGGATATGCTGCCCAAGCGTGCCTCCCTCCCCTCTCCTGCGCCCCACCCCACCCAACTTAGCACCTGTCCCTGAACCATCCTCTCTCCCTCTATGAGATGCTCTGACACAGCATTTAGACACGGAGCCCCTCCCATTGTAAATATCCGCCCCCCCTTGAATGCCCTAGGTCTCTCCCTCTCTCCCCAGACCAGGGAAAGTGCGTCTGCACTGTATCCGTTCCCCACCTCCCTGCCCACCCTACTCCTTTGGCACTGTCAGGACCACCAGAGGTGCCCAGCTTGCCAGCCCCACTGGGCATTTCCCAGTCCTCATCCTACTCATCAAACTGTAGGCAGGCTGACCTGAGGATGGCTCCTCGGGTGACCTGGCCTTGCTGTGTCCTGCCCACCTCCCCAAGGGACTCAATTCTTCCTCAGAAACTTTGTCACCAGAGGGGCCAGGGGAAGGACAGAAAGCAGTGAGGGCACTCCTCAGGGAATGTGGATGATACAGGGTGGCCCAGGGAAGTGGTCAGTTTAGCAAAAGTGGCATTGACCTTGTCTGTGCAGCTTTCTGGCAGGGGAGCCACTTGACTTTGGCCAACAGCAGGGAGTGGGATAAGGGAAGAGGGGCCTCCAAGTGCACTTGGATGGGTTTAGGGAAAGGCGCTGTGGCACCGCTGAGACCTGTGGTTCTGCATCCTCTCATTTAAGGATTCAAGGTGCCAGACAGTGGGGTGACAGCATCCAAGGAGATGAAACCATTTCACTCTAAGATCAACATCCAAGGTGGCTGATGACAAATGTGTGTCTGAGGCTTTTGGGTGGCAGGAGGGGGAGACTGGGGCCCGGGTTGGGGGCTGGGACGGGGACGGGGTCAAGGGTGAGGCAGCAGAACTGAGCAGCCCCACCAGCGCTCTCTTCCTGTGCTGCTCCTCTGAGGACCCAGACTTGGGCTCCCAAGTAAGGCCACCAGTGGGGGAAGGAAGGGAGCCCCAGGGGGTGGGTACCTCCGGTTCTGGATGGTCCACTGGCCCTGGGTGCACGGAATGTCATACTTCTGCCTCCGCAGTGCATAGGCATCAAACCAGAGGGCCAAGCCATAGTCCAGGGAGGGCACCTGGGACAGAGGAGCTGGTCACCAGGTGGCCTGCGGGCTGTGGCTGGGCTGGTGGCCCCATCTCCCAGGACAACAAAAGGAGCAGGAGGCCTGCCAACACAGTTCCAGCTAGGGCCAAGGTTTGTTAGTCACTCAACAAACAGGCATCGCCATGGCCAGTGAAGCCATCCTCCCTCCAAAGGGATTGGCACCCAGGGCTCAATGCTGAAGCCTAAAGACGCTTCAGCAGAGACAGAACAGTGCTCCCCTCCCAGCCAGAGTCCCCGGAGTTCTCTAGGGTGCTCTGGGCAGAGGGTAGCTGCACTCACCGTGAGGTGCCAGGAGCAGTGGGTGCTGGGTGAGTAGTAGCTGGGGAAGTATGGTGTGCTGAGGACGCCCTGCGGCTCCAGCCGGCCCTCCAGGGTCAGGTTCACCTCACAGGCTGGGTCCAGACAAAAGAAGTTACACGAGGTCCCCCAGCCCTGCTCCCTTACACCTCTGCAGGTAAGGGGGCAGCTCAAACCCCACCACCCCTACTGCCACTAAACAGTAGAGCCTAATGGTTGCATGTGAATGTGTGACCTTGGGCCTCAGTTTCCTCATCTGTGAAATGGGAACAATAACAGTACATACGCCATAGGACAGTTGAGCAGATTAAACAGATGTGGCATGTAGTAAGCACTCAATAAATGTTCGCTACTGACATCAGCTGTGCAGCATGTGACCATTTACTGAATGTGTTCACTGCTGTGCCAGCCTCACAGTTACAGGTGCTGGGAGGGAGAGTCGTTCCCCTTTCCAAAGATGAGGCTCAGAGAAGAGGAGCGACTTGGCTGATGTCACACAGGGAGAGGGTGAGGGATGGGGAGCAGATGTGTCCCCAGCTGCCCCTCCCCTTTCCGTGGAGCCAGGGTCCTTAGAGGACCCCATTCCACTCTCCCTAGAGCTGTGTCAGAGACACCCATGAGAGCGGGCCAGCTCTGGCACCTCCTCAGTGCCAGGGGTCCCCGAGGGCAGCCAGCACCCCAGCAGGGTCACCTGTCAGCCCAACGGGGTGGACACCAAGAGAGGGAGGGGACAGTGGGTGGGAAGAGGCAGAGCGATGGCAGAGGCAGGGGGAGGCAGCAGCTTGTGCGAGGGGCTCCCTTCCACTGAGCCCAGGAAACTGCAAGTTTGGCTTGGCCTGCCCAATGGTGGCTGATCTAGGCCCAAGGACAGCCAGCAGGAGTGAAGGGGGGGGGCGTGCTCTTCCTGAGAAAGGGAGAGGGGGAGGGGGAGCAGGAAGAGAGCGGGGAGGGGGAGCAGGAAGAGAGCGGGGAGGGCTCAGAGGGGCAGCCGGGGGAGCCTTTCCTATGAAACGCTGTGAATCTCCCTCCCTACACCATCTCCAGGGACAACTTTGGTGTGAGAGGGTTGTCTGTGGGACCCCATCCTCCAGGCTCAGCCAGAGTGGGTGCAGAGGGAAGAGGGGCAGGGGAGGGGGCCAGGACATTGGAAGCAGAGCCAGGATAGGGAGAGAATGAGAGAGGGAGGGAGGATAGACAATAAACTCAGGGAAGAGGGCGGGAGAGAATGAGGGAGAGATGAAGGGCAGAAGGGAATAAGTTAGGGGAAATGAAGTGAGACCAGAGGGAGAGAGGGGGCCAGGGACATGGGGGGCTGGAGGGCAGAAGCACTTCCAGAACCTTCCCTCCCCCATCCCATCCCAACCAGAGCAAAGAAGGTAAAAGTAAGGCCGAAGTGCCCCCTGCTTCTGCCACTGTGCCCCTCCCCTCCCCTAGGGACCCCTGCCCCCTCACCCTGGAAGGCCACAGGCTGCACGGAGAGCACGAAGGGGTCATAGTAGCTGTACAGACCCTTCTTCCAGACCACCGCCATGACAGCGCCCGACGCCAGGACCTCCACCACGGGCTCCTGGCGACTGCAGCCGTAGACCCTGGTGGAACAGAGAAAGGTGGTGGGGGACAGGATCTGAGAAGGGCATCCAGGAGGGCAGCGGGCTCCTGGGAGGAGCAGAGTAGGAGGGACTGGGAGCATGTACATCCAGGTCTTCGACCAGCCTGCTGTGTGTCCTCAGGCATATTTCTGACCTCTCTGGTCCAGGATACTGACTGGAGGTCCTGTAAGGGTTAGGACAGCTCCTCAGGGGAGAGAGGTCAGGAGATTGCCCAGACTTCCAGGCTGACTCCAGTCCCACAACACCTGTCTACCCACCTCAGAATCCCCATGACCCCTGAGTGCCCAGCCTGTGCCCCGCAGGGAGACCACACTGGCACTTGTTGGGGCCATGCCCTCTAGCTGGCCACACCTGACTGCTGGCCTTGTTCTGGGCTGGAACAGAGATGAGACAGGTGTGCGTGCTGGTGACTCCTTGGGCACCCTAGAATTCTATCCAGAGCTTGGCATGTGGGAGGCGAAGAAGAAATAATGGTGTCTTAGAATTCCAGACTCTTAGCGATCTGGAATGTCAGCCCTGAAAAGGCTCTTCCAAGATTGTCAAGGTCAACTGCTTGGTTTCCACGTGGGGAAACTGAGGCTCATGAATGTGCTGGGTCCACAGCAGAGACAGACCTGCGCTGGGCACTTCCTGTGACAGCGCCTGGGGGCACCTCCCCCACCCCCTGTATTAGGGCCTCTCCCTGGTCTGCCCATCTCAGTGGGGTGCTCCTGGCTTCCCCCTCACCCTTTGCCAACCTCTGCCAAACTTCCACTTGTCTCCAATAGAATTCTCTGGAGTCCTTGCTTAATCTGTAAACCAAGTCCCAGGAAGATAACGACCCTGCCTTTCCCGAGAGGGTTTCACCAACATCTAGCGGTGAGGTACTGCCTGCGTGCTGTGTGCCGGCCCCGGCCCCGGACTTGACGGGTGGAAGCGGGCAGTGATGGGGGTACTGCGGGTCCCAAGGCAAGTGTGAGGGATCCAAGCACAGCCTCAAAAATGCCCGCCACCCACAGCAGCCCCAGTAGCCCTGCAGCTGGTGAGGGAGTCGAGGGAGCAGTCCCAGGACTTTCCCCAGGAGGAAGTAGGGTCCTGGGAATGGGCCTTCCCCTGGCCTCCGCCCGCCCAGGCACTGGTCCCCACTTCCTCGTCCTCAGGCCTTAACCACCCCCCCGCTTGTTTTCACTGTCAGTGGCCCCCACCCTCCTGCACTGTCTTCTCTGCCTCCTCTGATCCTCTCCTCCAGGAGGTGCAAGGTAAGGTATCAGGGTTGAGAGGGCCCTGAGGTTGCCTTTAATGGTCGCTTTTAATGTTGGGGATTCTTTTTTAAATAACTTAGCAGCTGAGACTTTGTTGTTACTAAAATGATGTGAATGTGAAAGTTGGTCAAGGCCTCATCAACTCCCCCCACAACACCGCCTCCTCTGTCTTCCCATCACCACTGAAGTCCCCCTTCACGGTCTGGGGCGGGGGGCCAAGCTTGTTTGACTCATCATTTTACACCTTCTCTGAGGGTCCAAGACAGAGTGAATGCCCTGGAGTAGGGACAGAGCTGACAGGGGTGCTCGGAGAAGACTCAGCCAAAGCCCTTAAGCATCCCCCACTCTCATCAGGCCTGGAAATCAGGTGATGTCTGGCTTCTCTGCGCTTCCCAGAGCCCTCCAGGAACCCAGCCCACACACACCCCAGATTGAGGTCACCACGTGGCAGGGCGAGGTAGGGGTGCGGATGAGTGTACAGTCTCAGGGCCCAGAGAGTTGGAGAGGCCCTAGGGGAGGGGCCCAGGGAGGACTCTGGCCCAGCTCACTCTCCAGGACTGCCCTTGAGCTGAACATGCCGGTCCCATCCCAACCCTGCAGGGAAGCTGGGCTGGCCCAAGCAAGACAGAAGTCAGAAGACCCTGTGCCCAAGGGTCTCCCTCATGCCTACAGAGCCTGGGAGGCCCACACCCCTTCCCCACCCTGTGGGGAGGTGAGGTGATCAGGCTCCTAGAGGCCAAGGCCATTTCCAGCCCCTTTATGGTCTCCGCACCACACGCCACCTGCCCACCTTAGGCATTCCACATCGTATACTAAAACCCTACTCCTCTGCTCAAGAACTTTCAGCTCTTCTTCACTTACCTAGTATCAAAGTTCAGATTGCTCTTGGCATTCAATGCCCTTTGTGACTCAGCCCCAACTAGACTCTATATATTGATAGTAATAATGGATAGCAGTTACTGGATGTTTAATGGACACATGTAATGTATAGTAATAATGGACAACATTATTACGCTGTGAGAATCTTGGCCACAGAGAGTCTAATTGAAACCTTCACAATAACCCTGCAAGGTTGATATGGCTGTGAGCCCATTTTACAGGTGAGGGAACTGAGGCTCAGAGAGGCAAAGTAACTTGCCTTTCAGGGCACACAGCTAGGAAGCAGCAGAGCAGGGCTGGAAGTCTGGGGCCGCCAGGCTTTGAAGCATTCTAACAAGATCATGTCACCTCCCAGAGCTGACCTTAGGGGTCATCTAGTACAATGGTTTTGTTACAGATGGGGAAACTGAGGCTGGGTGAGGAGAAGGAGACTTGCCCCCAGTACACAGCCATTTCCAGGCTCCTCTCCCTAGCTCCCTCTGGGCTAGACTCACTGTCTCCCAGATACAAATACCCAGGGCCCAGGGTCACGTAACCCCTTCCTTGTCTCAGAACACTGTCTCAGAAAATCCCTACTTTCCAACCTTCCCCCCTCCACCTTCCCAGGAACTCACGAGGTGATGAGCCTCCGCTCCAGGGGCCCGGCCACGTCATACATGGCCAGGCGGTCCCGGCAGTCAGCCAGCGTCCACTCGAGCCGGAGTTTGAGCATGAGATCCTTGGGGCCCTGCAGGTGCCAGAGGCAGCTGGAGGCCAGGTGATCGGGCCCCTTCAGCCTGAGGACCTGGCCCTGGCCCACGTAGCTGTAGCGGTAGCAGCCTGGAGGTGAGAGAGGGACAGGCCCCCTGCCCCCTGTTAGCTGGGAGGAGAGCCCCGGGGGGGTGCCAGCCCCATCAGCTCCTTGCCTGGGCAGGGGTCAGGAGGGGAGAGCAGTTGGACAGAGATCAGCTCAGATGCGATATGTCCTGTCTTTCTGTTTCCCTACTGCTTCCATCTCTGGGCTCCTCATCCAAACATTCGTTCATGGCTTCATTCATTCACCCTTTTAGCACTCACTGAGCTCTCCATCCTTGCCAGGTGAGTGCCAGAGAAAGGTCCAGTCACTGTCCGGGAGCTATAAGAATAGCAGGGACAGATACAAACACCACCGGGGACAAATAGCTCGGAAGTGAGGGCTCCCAGGGAAGTCCTGGGGTGGGGGAGGTCACAGTGTGAGCAAAGGGCTGCAGGCCAGGGGACTTAGAGGCAGGTGGGCGGGGTCCAGATCGTGCCCAAGAGAGAAGCCTTTTCTTCCTGCAGCCATGGGAGCCGTGGAAGGTTAGGCAGGGCTGGGACACGGTAGGGTTGAACCATAGGCTCCTCTAGCTGCTGGGAGCAGCAAAGCAACTCTGCGGAGGCCGAGAGACCAGAGGGGCAGCCGAGCAGTAAGGGAAGCAGGCTGAGAGTTTCGTTTCAGGTGGAGAGAAGACAGTGTGTTCCAGTGGGGCTGAGAGGCAGCCCAGGGAGAGGAAATGAGCTCGAGCTAGTGGTGATCAAACAACGAGAATAAACAGATTGCACTTAGCAAAGCATCTCAATACGTGCCAGGAGCTGAGCTAAGTACTGTGCACACACCATCTCATTTAATAGCTCCATGAAACCCACTCTATTATTGTCCCATTTTACAGACCTGGATCAGACAGACTAGATTCATCTAATCTCCACCTAAATCTTTCTCAGGCCTTGGTTTTCTCCTCTGTCAAGTGGGGGTAATGACAATCCTTACAGGGTGGTTGCAAAGCTTAGGGATGGTGTAGCTTTGAGTGTCAGCATAGCGCCTTGCACACAGCAGGTGCTCAATACAGGTACTGACTGTTCTTTAGGTGGGTGTTGAGGGGGAGGGAAAAGGTGGAGCTGGGGAGAAAGTCCTAGGACTTGTCACTCTTCAGTTGGCCCTGCTTGAGGCTCAGACATAGCCAGTCCCGGGGCTGTCCTCACTTCACGCCTCCTTCGCCATCACTCCCATTCACCCCCACACCCCTGCTGTGCCTCCTCTCTTACGTCTAGTCCATGAGCTTTGTACGCAGCACTAGACCCTGCACATCATTGCCACCTGTGCCATCCATCCATTCCACATAGTTATTGGGCACACACTATGTGTTTGATTTAGGCACTGGGGACCGGCAGTGAACAGTCTCTTCCATGGACCGTAAGTATGTCATTTAAACCTCACCATAAGCCCGTGACGCAGGGAGGATAGGTGCTCTGCCAGGAAGCAGTAGGGATGTGGGAGTGAGCCCCGGATGTGGGAGGCTGCCTGGTGTGTGGGGAGTCCACACTCTGCGTTTCAGTTCTGGCGCCACCTCTCACCAGCTGTGTGACTCTGGGCCAGTAGATCAGCCACTCTGAGTTCTGTCCAATGGGCACATTACTAAGTCCTGTCCCACCTACTTCTCTACATGGTTCCAAGGACCAGGAAGGGACTGGAGGTGAATGAACAGGCTCTGCCCTGATGCTGCTACCTCTTGCTCAACTCCCCCCTCCTGACGCCTGGTCATCCTGACTCCAGGGGGAAGCTGACCTCCCCAGGGAGAGACCTCTGACGTCTGCAAAGGGAAGAGACAGGGCACTGGGGGAGAGGTGCCTGGCTGTTCCTAGGTGTTTGTGTTCTTTAAATCTTCCTCCAAGCTGATGCTTTGCTTTTGCCATTTTAATAATTACTTTTTTGGTGAGGCTGATTAAGTGGAAAGCTTTGTGCTGGTCTCTGCTGATAATGAGGAACACCTTTGGGAAGCCTGGGAGAAAGTAATGAAATTGCCTTGTTCTCCTCGCCTGGCCTTTGCTCTCTCCCTCTGCCCAGGGTGACCTTTAGCCTCCTGGACCTAACAGATTCCTACCTACCCACAGTCCTGAGTCTATCACCCCCTCCTCCATGAAGTCTTCCAGGACCCCCCAAGTCAGAAGCAACTCCCTTCCTTCCTCTAGAGCCATGTCCCTTCCTCTGCTTTGGACTGTAGCCCCCAGGGTCCATCTCTGTCCCCAAGGCAGAACAATTCCCTTTCCATACTGCCTCCGGGACCTCTATTCCAACACTGGCATTTGGTGTTGTGAGATTCTGTTTATGTGTCTGTCTCCCTCATGGGGCTTGGAGCTCCTCCGAGGGCAGGGGTGAGGACACGGTCAGCTGGTGTCTCCAGAGCAGGCATGGGGCCTGGCATGGATAAAGTGCTCAAAAAGCCTATTTAAAGGATGTGAATTGTCATCCTTGCCCCATTAGACTCTGTGCTCCTGGAGGGTGGGGCTCCGAATGTGCACTGAATTAAAGAAGGATAATTACAAAGCAACTGCCAGAAACCTGGGGACATACAGACACCAGCACAGGCAAGGCCCTTTCCAGACTAAGGATCAGGACAACATGTGTACCAATGCAGTGGAAGGTGACCGACTGGTAGAGAGATCAGTCAGTTCTTGTGCTTTTCCTTGGATACAGGGAGGGAACATCCTACAGGTTCCCTCATCAGTGAGTTAAATAAATCTTTGACATGTGCTCATATCTTCGTATGAGAATCATGATTTCAACTGTACTTTGGCCCCATTCAAGTAAGTAAGCATTTGACCAGCCACATGGGAGGAGAGGAAGGCCAGAGAAGGTATAACCAGGATTTCAACTCTGCCTCCCTCACGAGAAGGGGGCCTCAGCCCTGAGTAGAAACTCTAGGTAGGTCGTCTAGGAAGAATCTGAGAATTTAGGAGCTCATGCTCAGAGCCACAGGTACAGTAGCACAGGTGGTGCACTGCACAACTCCAGGACTCTCCAGTCACACAGACTACAATGTGGACAGCGCTCCCTGGTGTTGTGGGGCATGTGGCCCTGCTGGTGCTTTGCTTCCCAGGGCTTAGCATGGAAACTGTGGAACCTTTTGGAGAAAAAACAAGGTGACTTGAACAATAGGGCACTGGGATGGTGTAGGAGGAGAGGGCAGTTGAGCCTGGCTGAGGGAGGAAGGGAAGGAAAAGGTGGGGGGAGTGTCCTTGAAGGTGACAGAAATACCCTCAAAAGACAAAGTTTTACAGCCAAAGGGACTGATGCACTTCAAAGCAGCAAGATTATTTTCTACCATCAGTGGAAACTTCAGTAGATGGTGGGCAAACAGAATTCTATGATAGAAAAGTAGAGTTCAGCTAAATTTGATACCCACTCTTGCACCCTACCCGGGCAACACACTCACACTTCGGTACAAGACACACACATATGTTCACACGTGCACAACATCTCCTCCCCTCCCCCCACAGGCCCCTACGCCTTACTCAGGACCCATCACAGGGTCCACTGTGGAGGCCCCTGGGAAACCCCAGCCTGGTGCTCCCTGCAACCACCATAAAAACCCTGTGGACCCCTGACACTCAACCAAGCTAAGAAAAACACCAACTCAAAAGGAAAGTGGAGAGGAAAAACAAAAGTCGCGTACCCAGCGTGGAATTCAGTGCAACTATGTCTTTCACGCTGGCTTCTGTTAAAGGGAAACGAAACAAATAGAGATAAAATAAATAAGTAAATAAAATGAAATACAAAATGAAAATAGAAATAGAAGAGACCATCAGAGCCAGCCTGTCTGAGATTTACCCTAACTGCCCACCTTCCCCCAGGTGTCCCACCCCGACTCAGTCCCGGCTCCTGGCCACTCAGGGGCCCACCCCCCGAGGGCATCCCAGCCCCAGCAGTGGCAGCCTTCCCGGGCCTCACCAGACCGTCCCACACTCCCCCTCCCCAGTACTGACCCAGGATCACCAGGCCCTCTGGGTCCACCTCATACTCGGCCCTGTAGGGAGCGGGGGCTGAGCTGTTGGCCGTGGATAGCAGCTCCTCCACCAGCAGTGCCCGCACCACCTCAGGGCTCAGCATTGGCTGGCGGTGCTCGGGGATTTGGAGGATGAACCAGAAGAAGCAGGTGAGAGGTCCCTCCCTGAGGTGGGCAGAAGAGAAAGGGGCCGGGGAAGAAGCCTGAAGTTGGGGCCCCGCCCCACCCCCTGCACCTGTTGGGAGCTGGGGGAGGACACCAGCTGCAGCTCAGGCTTACCGAGCGCTTACTACCTCCCAGGTATCACTCTCCACCTGCTTGTGGAAGCCTCTGAACAACCTCTGAGGTGGGTGCTCTCAACAGCCCCATTTTACAGACGGGGAAACTGAGGCTGAAGAGGTTGTAGGCCACAGACAGTAAGTGGCAGAACCAGACATGAATGGGACAGCCACCCTCACCCCCAAGACCTCACATGTCAGGACTTGATAAAGGCACTGCGGCCATTGTCTAGCATAATCCCTACCACACCAAGGTGCCCATTCTACAGATGGGGAAACCAAGCTCGGTGAAGGGAGGTCACACGCAGGAAGACTCTCTGTGCCTCAATTTCCCCATTTTAAAAAATGAAGGCATTGTACCAGAAGCCTACAGCATCCCCTCCCATTCTCTGAGTCTAAGGTTCTAGCAGGAGCTGGTTGAGGTAGGGGAGCTGGGGCGACTCACCCAAAGGAGTAGACGGAGCTGGAGTTGTAGTAAGTACCCAGGCGGGTGCTGGCAATGAGCTCCTTGAGCTGAAAGGAGGGGAAACAATCAGAGCCCCGCTGGTGACCCCCTGCAGAAACCCTCTCCTGCCTTGGGGTGCCCTTTGCCCCTCCCAGCATCCCTGCTTGACAGAGGAGACCAGGAAGTAGAGAGGCTTGCCAGTGGTCACATGGTGGACAATGGCCTCTCCAGGAAACAAGACATTCCAGCTTTTTTCCCCTCCACCTACACCAGCTCTGACCTTGACTGGACCACCAATGGCCTCTCCCCTCATTGAAAGTCACTCCTTGACTCTGAGAAGCCCCAGTGGGCCCATCAGTTCCCTCCTTACCCACAGCCACCAGCCACGGGAGCTCAGCTGGTTGGCTTTTGCACATGCTCGGTGACAGTGCTGATGGCAGAGTGGAATGGCAGGACTGTAGGTTCTTAAAGCACTTTGACCGGCATCGAGACCATGTCCGTGCTCTCTCCTCTCTCATTTCAACCCCACCACAAATCTACAGACAGGCACTGTTGTTTTCACCCCACTTCTGGTCCCCCAGAAGCAAGTCCTGAGTCAAGGATGTGAGACAAGTGGTTTATTGGGAGGTGGCTCTGAGGAACACCCAGTGGGCAGTGGGGAAGAGAGACAGGCAGGGAGGCAGATGACACGGCTGTGAAGGTGCCAGGCAGAGCTGTGGGCGGCTGAGGCACAGTCTGTCAGGGAGCTCTGGGAGACAATGGGGCATCCTCAGACTGCCCCCACCAAGGGCCGAGGGAGCTGGGGTATTTATCCACCCACTCCATCTCTTATGCCTGAGAATAACTAACTCCTCAGCATTTCCAGCCTGCCCTGCTGAGCAGGGTGTGGTCCTGCAGCCTGAGGGTGGAAGGTGCTGGCAGCAGGAGGGCATCCCCAGTGCAGTTAGCCACTGCCCGGGAGGAGAGGGGGTGTGGGTGAGCCCTGGCAGCGTCCCTGCATTGCCCTTTCCGAAGGTTATGCTCCCACTAAGTGGTGCAATCAGGGTTTAGTTCAAGTGCATTTGACCCCAAGGTCCACTAACTTTCCCCCCCCTCCACCTCTCACCATTGTGGCTAGAACTGGGCTCTGCTCCCAGTGAGTGCTCTGGATGGATGAACGACTGACTTGACACAATCAGACGCCTCCCCTCTCCCTTCTTGTCCCCACAATCCTTCCTACCATCTTCTGAGCTTTGGCGGTTTCACTGCGGAAGGCACTGGACTCCCGGTGGGCAAGGTCCTGGGAGAAGTGGCGATTGAGCACGCGGAGGCTGCCTGAGTACACCTGGCTGACCGTCACCTCCGCCTTGTACCCTGTCCAGGAAGAAGCCAGCAAGGTTAACCAAGGGAGCAGATGGGAAAGGCTTCTGTGTCCCTCACATCTTCTCCTAGCTCCCTGAATCCTCAGCTCAGCCTCCAGCATCTTGGGCCTCCACGGCACCACCACCATCATCACCGTCATCTTTGTCATTGTCATTCATGGTTTATAGTAGTGACACCATGCCAAGGAGGAGAGAGGCCCACAGATGAACAGCATCCTAGAAGTTCCCAGTAAGAAACTGACATAATGATCAGTTTAGGACATGAAAGCCAAGAAACCCACCTGGGCCCAGGAGGTCAAGTTCCTGGTTTAGCACCTCTGTGTTGTCCACCAGGTTGTCCAGTTTGCACCTACTATGTGGGGTACACTAGTAAACCAAGAAAGACATGTCTTCCCACATGGAGCTGACAGTTGTGGGTAAGACAGAATCATGGACATGAACACGCGGGACTCATCTGCCATAAGTGTCTTGAAGCAGAAGCACAAGGTCCTGTTGAGGGGACCGACAAAGAAACCCAGCCTGGGCCAGGGTGACCCTCCATCTGAGATAGGAGGACTGGAGAATAAACTGGGAAGAGAGGAGACAGGGAAGTACCTTCAGAGCAGATGGAACAGCATGTGCAAAGGCCCTTACCCAGGGGGATCATATGAAGGACCAGGGTCAAAAGCCTGTTTGGCTGGAGCAATCAGATGGGGGGAGGGGCAACAAGAGGCTGTGACATCAGCAGGGCAGGATTCTGGTTTTTCCCTGATGAACAAGGGAAACCATGAAAGGTTTAAAAAATCAAGGGTGATGTCATCAGATTTCTGCTTTGTGAAGATCTATGAGCTGATTTGAAGAGATTAGATTCATAGCCCAGGGTTTCTATGCTTATTCAGTAGTTCATTCATTCAACAAATATTTATTGAGAACCTATGATGTGTAGGGACTGGCCTAGAACACTTGGGAATATACC
The DNA here is from genome assembly GCF_009834535.1 of Camelus ferus. Lineage (NCBI taxonomy): Eukaryota > Metazoa > Chordata > Mammalia > Artiodactyla > Camelidae > Camelus > Camelus ferus. The sequence goes on from NC_045707.1 coordinate 3,089,601, forward strand.
AGTGTAACAATGAATAAAATAATAAAGAAAAAACAAACTTATCCTCAGGAGCTTTTAGTCTAGCAAGAAAGACAATAAACAGACTTAATACATAACATGTTAGAGACATAAGTGCTGTGGAAATCAGGGGCCAGCATGGGCTACAACAGGTAGGTCAGGGAAGAAGCGATGCTGTCAGCCATGTGGATGTTAATCTATGGAAAGAGCCTTCCAGGCAGCAGGACCAGCAAGTGCAAAGGCCCTGAGGCAGGAGCTTGTCTGGTGTGTTTGAGGAACAGCAAAGAGTGAGCAAAGGGAGAGCAGGAGGAGATGTGATGGAAGGGAGGGAGGTCATGTAGGGCCTTGATGTTTACTCTGAGTGAGCTGGGAGCCATGGGAGAGTTTAAGCAGGGAAGTTAGATGACTTGACTCGCTTTGTAAAACAATCCGTCTGCCCTTGTGTTGAAACAGGCTCTGAGGAGTCAAGAGCAGAAGCAGGGAGCTCTATAGGCGGCTCCTGCAGCGGTCCCAGTGAGAGTGGTCCAGGTGAGAGGCGATGGAGCCCGGACCAGGCTGCGCAGTGGAGAGGGAGAGACATGATTAGGGTCAGAGTATATTTTAGTTAGAGATGACAGGGTTTGCTGGCTGGCAAATTAGGACTGGGGTGTCAAAGAAAGAGAGGAGGAAGGGGAGCAACGGGAAGGATGAAACGGCCACCGCTGGGGGTGTGGGGGTTGGGTGCAGGTTTGGAAGAAATGACGGAGAGTCACAGTTTAGAACGACTGGAGTCTGAGATGCCCTTAGACATCCTGGAGGAGGGGCAGGCCCGGCGATCCAGTGGAGCTCAAGGGAGAGGCCAGGCTGGAAACGCAAATCTGGGAATCATCGGTGTGTAAGGGAGGGGGCGGAGGCAAAGCTGGAGGAGAGCCTCTCCACCGGCGAAGGACACGGAGGAGAAGACAGCATGAGCTGAGGGAAAAGACAGTGTGGGCGCCCCAGAAGCCAAGTGAGGAAAGTGTTTCAAGGAGGATGGGGTGAGGCGCCTGGTCAAGTTTTGCTGATGGGTCAAATGCAATGAGGACTGGCCATTGGATTCGGCAGTGTGACAACTGGTGACCTTGACAAGTGGCTCCTGGAACTGTGAGGGGATGGGGGGCAGGGAGTCAGACCGGAAGGGGTACCAGAGAGACTGGAGAGGCAGAACTGGAGGCAGCAGCACTTTGAAACAGCAGGGGTTTGCTGCAAAGGGGAGCAGAGAAGGGCTGTGTGGTGGGGCACCAGAGGGATCTGGTGCGGGAGCAATGAGACGGCGCAGTACACTGACGGATGATGCCACAGGAGGAGAGAGGGGCCGCGGCTGCAGCTTGGCCACCGTGTGGGCAAAGAGGATCTGGGCCAGGAGGACGGCTGGCTTTAGACGGGGCAGGGCTGGTTCACCTGTGGGGACCAGCAGAGGGCAGAGCACGTGGGTGAGGCTGGGAGGACATCTGTGGGGCTTCTCTTCTGAGTCATTCCATTTTCTCATTGAAGAAGGAGGCAGAGTGGGTAGTGGGTATAGGAGGTCTGAGAAGAAAGCCTAAAACAGTGGCCCAGGAGAGCAGGACAGGGAAAGGACCAGGGAGCTACAGCTGGCAGCATTCAGGTCCCCACTCTAGGGATCTGAGTAGACCAGCCCAGAGCCCACCGGCCTCCGGAAGCCAGCCTCCACCCTCTCCTCTCCTGGGCTGCTTTCTGGGTCAGGCTATCACTTAACCAGCCATTCACCCCTCACTTCAGGCCTATTCCTGCTCCAGTGTAACAGGCCTCTTGTCCATCTCCCTTCCAGACCGGGCAGGGTGAATCTGTAATCCATCCCCTCACCCAGTGCCCGGTACCCAGAGCACAGCCTGGTCCAGGGTGGGAAGAATCGTTCAAACATCTCCTGAGGTGCCTCTTCTACCCTCATCCCTCTGGGGAAGGGGTCGGCTTCCCCCAGCTGAGGCTTTGGAGCACTCACCCCCTGGGTCCTCAGCCCTACAGAGCACACCCCCGCCAGGGGGCTGATTCACTCCTGGAGCATCAGGAGAAATTAGACTCTGGGAAGAAAGACAATTGGCAGACGGGTTCTTGGCCCTTCCTTCAGTCTGACGCTCTGTGGTTTCCCCTGAAGACCAATTATCCCACAGTTTAAGGAGGCCTCGGCAGCCCTGTGCTATTTGGGGCGCTGGCTTCCTGCCGGTGGTGAAATGCACATAGCTCCCACTCCTTGCCCTCGATGCTCAGTGCTCGGCTCTGAGCAGAATCACGATCCACCCTGCGTCACGGCAGGTGGGTCTGCATCAGACCCAGGCTTCCCACCTCTGGAGCTGCGCCTGCACTGCTCTCCCCAGTGGCTGCCCCAAAATGGGTCCCCATTCCTTTCAATGAACCTGAAATTCTACCAGGAGATTCTGTCAGTACGAGAATGATAGAACGTTTGCAGAGTGTTTAATGGGCAGTCTCTGATCACTGGGCAAGGTATGTTGTCCCTGCGAGGGTTCCACTGGGACCCCCTCAGCTTGCTCTGTCCTAGCAAGTACCAGGCTTTATAGTGAGTGGCAGAAAGCTGGCACATAGGAGATGCTTGGTACTGAATGAATGAATGAATGAGTGGAAGGATGAACAAATGGACCCAGAATATGGGCCAGTTGCTCCTGGGGCCCCAGGGGATGGACTGAGCTGCTCTGGACACCCCAGGCACTCCCATTTCACTCTGGGTTGAATTTCACGTGTGCCCGTGCTGGGTTATAAAGTTATCTCTGTGCGTGGACACCTCCTTGGATACCTGAGTCCTGTGCCATCCCCTCCACTTCATCTCCGCACATGGTGGGCCCTGGAGATCCAGAGGTGAGAGAGCTGTGGTCCCCACCCTAGAAGAGCTCCCAGGTTGGGCTCAAGTGTGCAGAAGCACTAACTGGTGCCAAGTATCACTAGCACCATTGGGCCTCCCCCTAGCTGAGCCAGGTGGCTCTGAGCCCCAGGGGCAACCCAGGAGGGCTGCGGGCAAGGGGAGGCAATGAACTGACTTCCTTTTGACAGTTCACAAGAACTGGGTGCTGGGCGAACACACTTTCCTCAGCTGTTGGGAACTGGAAGCACTTGACCTAAGCAAGGAATTTGCACTTGGCCTGAGCCCCAGGACCTAGAATGTAGGTGCAGCAGCGTTCCCCTCTCACAGGACAGCAAGGGAGACTCGGAGAGACGTGCTTGTCCGAGGTCACACAGTGAGTTTCTAGGCATTGCTGAGCCTGGAATCCTGGTCTGTCCTGCTGTGCCCCCTCAACCACCCCAAGTCCTCCCCAAGTGCCTCTCCCAAGGGCCCACGCAGTTACCTAGGAAATACCAGAGCAGGACGCCCACAGACGCCAGCATGACCAGGGCCAGCCACAGGGGAGCCAGGCGGAGGTAGTCACGGACTTTTCTCTTGGAGTCTTCAGGGGCCTTGAACATCCCCTCTGGCTCTGCCTCCTCGCCATCACCTCCATCGCCCTGCCCACCAGCTGCCTGGGGGGCCTCAGCCATGGGCATCCTGGCAAGGAAATAGACCAGTGTTGGAAACAGCCTGGCATTTGCAAGGGAGTTGTTACTGAATGCCAGCCTTGCACAGAAGCAAGACAGCACCTCTGCCTTTTGGAGGAGGAGGATAATGAAGCCAAGTGGTAGTGACTGAAAGCGGGCACTGAGCCAATACACAGAGGAGGAAAGTGCATCTCAAAGCAGCCAGCCCCAGACGGCCAGCAACAGAGCGGGACCTGGTCGGGCTCCGTGACCCCCACCTTTGCATCTGCAGTCAGAGGACGGATAAAGGTTTCATAGCCTGAAACCCACTCCCCAAAGGCTGCACCCACAGATGGAGCTGGGGTACATACATGGAGCACAAATTTCTGTAAAGCAGCTCCTTCTGCCCTCAGCTTTCTTTCCATTTGGGGGATGTTTTTCCATCCTCTTAGTTCTCAATAGCAGAGCTTCCCACAATATCGATGCAGTCAATTCACTTAGCCCTCCCCCAGAAGCCCTGAGCCAGCTCGGTGCTGAGCTAGGGACTGCCCTCCAAGGAGTGCCATCCCTCTGGTCTCCGCACTGCCCAAAAGGGGAAGAGGAAGGAGATAAAAACTAATATACATTTAGTGTTTGCCCAAGACACTTCGCAGATATCACCCCATTTAATCCTCTGGTCACCGTGGGATGTGGGGACTATTGTCCCCATGCGTTCTTCTTCCTCAGGCCCACTTTGTTTGGACATTTTCTGTGTATTATCTTGCTTAACCTCCAAACAGCTTTCGAGGTTCTACAGCCATTGGACAGATGAGGAAACTGAGATCCAGAATGTTATAGCAACAACTCAGTCCAGGGGTTTTCTAGCCTCATTTTCCCAATGTGATTTGAATATCTGGCATTGACAATCAGACCCATTTTGCAGATGAGAAAACTGAAGCCCAGGGAAGCTAAGCCCCTGGCCCAAGATCACACAGCAGGTGAGTGGGAGTTGAGCCCAGGTGTCCGACTCCCTCCCCTTTCTGCTACTCAGGGCTGCTTCCTGTAGATGAGCTGTTAATTAACAAATCCTAAAGAAATAGTCCTGAATGCCACCCCCATCAGAGCTCTGGGCCTGCAGCTCTGTCTTTACACCCTCAGGCAAACTTTTGAGTGCTGTTTGGCTTCTCAGGCAGGGTTTCCCACAGTACAGAGAAGGCCCTTCCCCTGCCTACCCATCGGCACAGCAAAGATTCCAGACCCTGGGAAGTTAGTCTTCCCTTGCCACATCCAAAAGGGCCACTGTGACTTTAAAATACATCCCCAGGTGTGTGTGTGTGGAGGGAGGAGATGGGAGTCCTTTGGATTGTATCTTGGGATTTCTGAAAGTGGGGCTCCTTTGTGATGCTCAGATAGTCCCAGTCAAGGGGCTCTGGCATCCAGGGATCTCCTGAGTGGCCCATGGAGACAAGGGAGGAGGGACTGCTGGTAATTCCCAGCTGGGACCAGGACTCCCCTCCACCCCAGCCAGAGGCCATCTGGATATGTGGGGCGGGCCTTGCTGGCTTTCATGAGGCCAGGGCCACAGGTGGTAAAGATGGGACAGCCCCGCCCACTGCCCTGAGTGTCCAGGGCATCCTTGCTGAAACTGGCTGTCCCCTGCAAGCTGAATGGGGTGCTTAGAGCCAGGAGAGCCCAGTGATGGGCCTGCTCCTGCCCTCTCTCAGCCTCAGGTCCACTCCCCCTGCCAGAGAGCCACACCCCTATTTTACTCTGATTCTAGATCACCAGGGAGCTACTGGGAACTCAGTGGGGCACAGAGGTGACAACACCTGACATTTATTTAAATTGTTTCCAGTGCTTTATACGTGCTGTCTCATGTAAGCCCTTCATGGACCCTGTCAGGGTAGGTTCTCTAATTAGCCCCATTTTACAGATAAGAAAGTTGAGGCACAGAGAGGTTGAGTAGCTTGGCCAAGGTCATGCAGTTGTTTAGCAGCAAAGACAAGCTGCAAACCCAAGTGGTTTGTCTCCAGAATAACACCCCGACCACTGTGCTCTACTGCCTCGCACATCATCAGGGTACGAAGGGAAACTGAGGCTCAGAGAAGGTCATAGGAGTATTAGAGGAGGCGCCAAGAAGAGCAGTCCGGGATAAGATGCTCAGTAGGCCTCCCTTTCCTCTCCCCACCCAGGCCTTCACTGCCTCCCTTATTAATGGATTTTGCCTCCCTCATTAATGTCCCTCACGTCCATCTGGGAGAACTTTGTGCATCAGGCAGGAACTTGTTTTCAGAAAACTCATGTATAAAACTCAAAATCAGACACAGCCCAAATGGTGGGGCAGTTCACCTGGGCTCCCAATCACCTGCCACCGGGACTCACGGGGCAGCCTCCTAACTCTCCTCCTGTCTCCCATTTCTTCCTCCAGCACGTCCTCCACGTTGTCATCAGGGAGCTCTCCCTGCCCACCTCCAACCTTTCACATGCTCCGAATCCTCTCAGGGCTCCCAGCTACCTCTAAACCCACTGCCGTGGCATCCAAGACCCTCCATGGCCAGGCTGCTGCCCTGGCCCCCGTAGCCCTAACTTCCATCATGCACATCACCCCACAAGCCCACAAGATGCACCTTTGTACAGCCACACCCTCTGCCTGGAGGTTGGTGGGGACCCTTACAGGCTGGCTCCAAGGCTACCTGCTCAGCAATGGGGCCCTGGATAGCAAGTCACCTCCTCCCCTAGGCAGCCCTTGGTCAGATCTACATGCCTGGCTTTTGGCTTCTGGCTTCGTTTCTTTCCCCCACGAGAAAAGTGACCTGTGTCTCATTCACCTCTGGATGCCCATAGAATCTAGCATACAGCCTGCCCACTGAATGAGGCAGAGAGAGAGAAAATGACTTACTCAAGGTCACTCAGCCAGGGGCAGGCAGAGCAGAAAGGGATAGAGCTGGGGTTCTGATCTTGGAGCCTCCAGCGAGGCCATTCTGGCCTAGAGTCAGTCCTGACTACAAGCTGCTTCAGCTGTGTCTCTGAGTGTGGGAGGGATGGGTGAAAGTCCCTTCTACATGCAAATACCCACATAAACTCACACAGAGATGTACACAGATGGGAACACACTGAGCTGCACACACACCTATCTGAGACACAGAAACTCAGATGCACACTCGTACTTTACAGACACTTGCGAACACACACACACAGCCAGCCGCGTTCGACCCTGAGCCTGTCCCTGTTTAGTACACTGGGGGGCTCTGGGCCTGTCTCCCACACCAGAAAGCCCAGGCCGGGTACCTGAATGTGGAGGGGGCAACTCGGCCAGACCTGCAGAATGAGAGTGGGGTGCCCAGCCTGACAAATCAGGCCTCTCCCTGCCCCGTCCCTCCCCCAGAGTCCACCAGCCCCAGCTGAACCCCGGGCCTCCCAGCACCCAGAACCTGCAGCCCCTCCACTGCCCTGTGCCTGTCCTTACACCTGGCCTCTGATCCCAGCTCTGGGGACCTCTCGCCTTCTGCTCACCTGGTCACTCTCTGGCCACCGAGGCCCAGCACTCCCCAGGCTCATGCCCCAGGGAGCCAGGCCCGGCTTTCGGAGTCGACACTGTCACCAGGTCATTCATAGTCCCCAATCCCCTGTCCTGGAGGTCCCCGCTTACCTTTGGGAGTGGCAGGTGGGTGCCGGGCCTGCACGCAGGCCTCAGAGCCTCTGTTTGTCCCGGCCAAGGTCTCTCCCCACCCCCACTCAGCCAGGTCGGGCTGGATCAATGGCCCACAGCCATGGCCAGGATGTCTGGCCCTTGTCCCCTGTGGCCTGTGGCCCCAGGCTCCATGGGCCTCCTGATGGTTTCAGGGCAGCTCTGTGCTTGAGCGCAGGTAAACAGGCCAGAGGCAGGAGCCAGGCAGTGCCTACCCCTCCCCGCCCCGTGGGCACCCTGGAGGCTGGAAGTCAGGTGCGGGAGATCTGAGCTCTCCCTGGAGGCCCGTTGCCTGGTGACATTCCTGCCTGGTTACAGCCCCTGGTCCCCTAGAGCATGAGGTGGGGGTGCCCGAGGATTGGGGGTTGTGCAGGGGCCCGGGTAGCGTGAGCAGGGTCTCACGTGGGCCTCCTTACCTAGACAGGAGAGGCCAGAGGAGCTAGTGGCCCAAGACAGAAAAGGAGGCTGGGCCCACGTGCTCTGGGGGCAGGAGGGGAGAAAGTGGAGTGGGGGTGGGGTTGAATGCTATTTTCTGCTTATCTGGAAACAAAATTTTTTTTTAACTTCTTTTACGGCTGCACATCTTTACCCTTCCTACCTTAAGCATTTTAGCCTCTTCTTTCTTTTTTATTTAAGTATAGTCAGTTTACAACATTGGGTCAATTTCCGGTGTACAATATAATGTTTCAGTCATACATACATACATACATACACATATATATATATACATTCCTTTTCATATTCTTTTTCATTATAGGTTACTACAAGATATTGAATATAGTTCCCTCTGCTATACAGAAGAAACTTGTTTTGAGGTGGGAAGCCCCATAAAAGACTGGCAGGACCCCAGGTAGGGCCACTGCTCTCCTCCCAGCACCATCCGGTTCCCTGGCCCAGAAGCTCTAACTTACTTTTTGCCTCTAAAGCGGTTAACTTACATCTAAAATTCTATTGATTCCCTGAGCTCACTTCTGATTGGTTATTTCCTTCACTCCTGATTGGTTATTACTCTCACTCCTGATTGGTTATTACTCTTACTTCTGATTGGTCCACTTCCCTAACTTCTGATTGGTTCATTTGTAGTACTTCATTTGCATGGAGCTCACTTCTGATTGGCCTATTTATACAAAGCTTGTTCCTGGTTGGTCAACTTCTGTTGTACTTTATTTGCATATGATTTTGCAAAGTGTAAAACTGGCAGCCTATAAAAGGCCTGTGTAAACCTACAGACGGAGTCCAGAGTTGGAAGTGTTAGTTTCTGTGGGCTTGTTAGTGTAATGAACCTCAGTTCTCCAAGTCTGTGAGTGCTGCATAGTGTCTTGCCCGGTTCTAGGTTGCTGTCACAAGTGAGTTGTAACACATTTTTCCGCAACAGTTTATCTATTTAATAGATAGTTGTTAGTTTTTGCAAATCTCAAAGTCCCAATTTATCCGTTTTTACCCACTTCCTCCTCTGGTAACCACAAGTTTGTTTTCTATGCCTATGAGTCTGTTTCTGTTTTGTAAATAAGTTCATTTGTTTTTTTGTTTGTTTGTTTTGTTTTTAAGATTCCGCATATAAGCGATCTCATGTATTTTTCTTTCTCTCTCTGGCTTACTTCACTTAGAAGGATGATCTCCAGGTCCATCAATGTTGCTGCAATAGCTGGAAATTATTTGAATTGCTACTTGATTCTAGAGAGCTGTGCTGTCCGTTTTGGAGGCCTCTGGACACATGGGCTCTTGAGTGCCTGGGATGTGGCCCATCTGAACTGTGATGTCACACATGGGTAAGATACACACCAGGTTTTGAAAACTGAGTGCATAGAATGTAAAATAGTTAAGAATTTTTTATGTTGAAGTGGTAACGTGTTGGCTATATTGGGTTAATAAAATGTATTATTAAAATTCATTTCACCTGCAGATTTTTTACACCTTTTAATGTGACTGCAAGAGTATTGGAATCATAAGTATGGTATTAAACAGAGCTGCAGCAAAGATGGTGGGTTGGACATGACCGTGCTCCAAAGCACGTGTTGTGAACCAGGGGTTTCTGGGTGTCTACAGTGACTGCCATCTCCAGACAGCGGAAGGGCTGGGCTCGGGCAGGGGGTGCACCTTGGGGCTGGTAGGGATTCTGGGTGGGGAACATCTTCCCTCACTTCTCCTATTCCTCCTATTCCTCAGTCCTGCCCAGAGCCTAACCTGGGACCTGGGACCTGGGACCAAGGACCCCAGCTTTGGCCCCCCTCTCCATCACCCCCAGCCCAAGGCAATTTTCCCTGCTCCCTCCAACTTTTCCCCTCTTCTCAGGCCCTGACCCCACCCCTCTGCAAACATTCCAAGGGAGAGATGCTTAGGATGGGAGCAGGGAGCATTTAGGGGCAGAGACACCCCTGGCCCTGCCTCTGCACCCCTCCAAAGCAGCCCAGGCCCCTGGACTAGGCAGGCTGGTTGCTGGACAGTCTTTGAAAAGCAGGTCTTACGCAATCACGTCCTCTGTACTTGTCTGCCGCCTGGCCATCGATTGGCCACAGCCTGTGGGGAGGGGCTGGCACCAGGGCAGGGGATGGGTGCAGGCAGCAAAAAGCTACCTGAGGCTTTTGAAACAGGCAAGAGTGCCAACTCTCTTAAGAGCTCAGAGAGCAGTGAGTGGGGCTTGCCCGCCACTGAGACAGACTTGGCCTGGATACCCTTGTACCTGAGACAGAAGGACACATTCACAAACAGGGGGGGGAGGTCCTCGCTGCTCCCTGGGAATCTGCATTTCATGCTAACGCTGGGTCCCCTTGGTCTCCAGGGACAGAGAAGCCACAGGGAGGCCTGGTCGGTGAGGCTCGGAGACCAGGGGGCAGAGCAGGTTGGACCCAGCAGGACAGGAGAGACTGGTTTCAGCATTGCCACCACACTCGGGTGACAAGGATCCAGCCAGGGGCTGGAGAACAGAGGACCTGGTCAGAATCCCAGTCCCTCCATCTGTTGTGACCTGGCGAGACACATCACCTCCCCACGCTGCCACCTTGTCACCTGTGGAACAGGGATGAGCAGGCCGGTTGTTGGAGGCAGAAAGAAGGAGCTGGATGTGAATTGCAGGTGCTGGGCCTGGTGTACGGGAGGCCCTTGAAAAATCTTAGTTGCCTTTCTTTTCATCTGAGGTTTGGGCGGAGTCAGGAGCACGACAGGCTGCCGTGTCCTCCCTCACACTGCACTGCAGTCCTGGGGTCCCGGCCGATGCTATGGGGAGCGCTCACTACCGCCTAGGCACTGCGCCCAGCACGTCCCAGGTTATTTAACTGACTTCTCACGACCACCCTTTTGTTGATGCCACTTTTGGCCCCAATTTGCAGAAACCGAGGCCTCGGTGAAATCTGAACCCACGACTCCCGGTTTATTAATTACACAGACATGTATTAAGTGCCTACAAAGGGCCAGGCTGTGTTGGGCACTAGGGACAGGGACGTGGAAGAGACATGCCTGACTCCTGCCCAGGAGAGCTGGATGTCACATTAAAGTCCTTGATTCGAAAAGAAAAGGGTTGGCCATTAGCATCCCACTTCATAAGACATTCTGCAAATGAGCTGACGCTCCGAGGAAGGAACCAAGGCGGGTGGCGAATCACACCCTGACTTCACCTTGGGTGTCTCCCAGAAGGATGGGGGCCACCTGCCCTCCTGGTGGCACAGAGAAGATGCTTGTAATATGTTGAATTGTGCTGCTCCCTCCAGTTTATATGTGGAACTCCTAACCCCCAGTACCTCCAGATGCAGCCTTATTTGTAAACAGGTTGCTGCAGATGTAATTAGTTACAATGAGGTCTTACTGGAGAAGTGGGGACCCCTACTCCAATATGACTGGTGTTCTTATAAAAAGGGGAAATTCGGAGACACACACACACAGGGAGAGCCCGGTGAGGATGAAGGCAGAGACTGGTGTGATTTTCCACTGGTCAAGGCAGACCAAAGCTTGCCAGTAAACCCCCAGGAAGGAGGGAAGAGACGTGGAGTGAGGTCTTCCTCACAGCCCCCAGAAAGAACCGACCCTCCCAATGCCCTGACCTTGGACATCTCTCCTCCAGAGGCATGAGCCGTTACATCGCCATTGTTTAAGCCGCTCAGTTTGGGACACTTTGCTATGCAGCCCCCGCAAACTAACACAAGGCGCTGGGCAGATGCCCGTGTGTGCTGCGTGAACGCAGCAGGGGCTCACAACTGGCTGCCAAAGAGGCTGAAGAGCCAAATGTCTGCATTTTTATTGTGGGGCCTTCAGGCAATGCGATGTCTTGAGCTCCGTCACGGTGGAGGAGGCTGGGGAAGACCACCCTGTCCCAGCTCAGGAAAGCCCTGCAGCGAGAACTCTGACAGCCTGGATGCCTCAGTTTCAGGTTGTCACTCCCTGCTCTCCCCACCCCTAGACTGTGGGCCCCGCCAGGACAAAGGGTTTGTCTGTCTTGTCTCCTGCTGGATCCCAGCTTAGAACAGTGCCTGGCTCACAGGACAACCAAAGATTTGTCAAGTGGACAACTAACAGTTACTGTCCATTCCATTGAAGATAACACAGTATTTTGAGCTCTGGGTCCCCAGTTGGGCCCTCCCCAGTGATGCCTCCAGTCCAGGCTCGGGAGAGGGAATATGTGTCTCCACTCAGCAGAAGAAGAGACCGAGGTTCTGAGTGGAGAAGTTGGCCTGCCCCAGGATGCACAGCCCATGCAGGTGGAACTGGTCTCTTTGATGGGAAGTGTATCCGTTTCCTAGGCTGCAGGTAACAAATTACCGTAAACTGGGTGTTTTAAAACAATAGGAATTTATTCTCTCACAGCTCTGGAGGGGAGGCCAGAATCAAATGTCAGTCCATTCTCTCTGTGAAGGCTCTAGAAAGAATCCTCCCTTGCCTCTTCCTAGCTTCTGGCTGTTGCCAGCGATCCTTGGCGTTTCTTGGCTTGGAGAAGCATCATTCTGACCTCTGACCCTATCATCATGTGGCCTCTTCCCTGTGTGTCTGTGTCTCTGGGAGCAAATCTCCTTCTTCTTATAATGACCCATCATCTTGGATTCAGGGCCCACTCTAATCCACTACGAAGTCACCTTTGCTGGCTTACATCTGCAAGGGCCACATGTCTAAATAAGGTCAAGTCCACAGGTTCCCGTGAACGTTGGTTCTGGGGACACTATTCAGTCCAGCACAGGGAGTGGTGTGCTATTCCAGCGGGATCAGGCCGGGAGGCAGTGGGAGAGCCCCCCTCGTAGTCAGCCTGTCCAGAGCTCAAGGAGGCCAGTGCAGGTGGAGCTGGGAGTCCAGTCCACCCTGCAGAAGGTTCTCGACTGGCTGAGCTCCTCTCTGAAACCCTCCGAGGAAGCGCAGGGCTCACAAGCCTGGGGCTGCAGTGAGAGGTGAGGCGTAAGCTCAGGGCACCCCCGCCAGCTGCTGTCTAGACAGTGTCTGGGAGGACGAAGCTCTTCTAGGCCCCACGGCGGTGTAGTCACTTTCTAGGACCGTCCTATGAAGATACCATCAACGGGGTGGCTTAAAACAACAGAAATTCATTCTCTCACAGTTCTGGAGGCTACAAGTTCAAGATCAGGTGCCAACAGGAGCGCGCTCTCTGAGAAGGCTCTAAGGGAGGATCCTTCCTCCTCATCCCAGCTCTGGCAGCTGCTGGCATCCTTGGCGTTCCTTGAGTGGTGGCAGCGGAATTTCAAGCTCTGCCTCCGTTGTCACGTGGCTTTCTGCTGTGTGTCTTTCTCCGTGACTCTCCTCCTCCTCCTCTTATAAGGACACCAGTCATATTGGATTAGGGCTGCCCTTGTGACCTCATCTTTACAGCTGCAAAAATCTGTATTTCCAAATAAGGTCACATCCAGAGGTATCGGAGTTAGGACCTCCACATACATTTTGGGGGACACTGTTCAGCCCATTACGGGCGGGGTGAGAGGGTGGGAGCTGGCTGGTAATTGACAATGCAGTGGACCACTGTTCCCAAGGTCTTTGTCACCCTGAGTCCTTGAGTCCCTTCCCAAGCCTGTTCTCTCTCTGCACCTGCGCTACTGCCCTCTTCGCTCTTGTCCCGCACAAACACAGGTGTCACCTGCTCCCTTCTCCCTCCTGCAGCCTCTGGAGATTCCAGGTGGCTGGCAGGAAAGGAAACTCCATGAGCTGCACGCATTTTTCCTGTTGGCCTTGACCAGGTCTTCAGAGGCTGCCCAGGCAGGTGTCCCAGAGACCACCTCTGTCCAATGCACGTGTGCCTACTGTAACTCCCTTGCTTGTTCTTTAAACAGATGTTAAGCACCTGCACGGTGCTGGCCTGTGCTCCCCCTGAGGCCATGAAACAAGCTCAATGTCTGCCCTTGAGGTTGAGGGATGCAGCGCAGTCCAAGGGAGACAGACAGTGGGACAGACAGCAGCCGCTCTGTCCTCACAGCAGCAGATGACAGAGGACAGACTTAGGGATGCTCCGGAGTGCTAGGAGGAAGGAGAATCAGTCAGGATGGGCTGCCATCTCTTCAAATGTGAGATCTCCCAGGAGTCACCACCTTGGTGGCCTGACTTCCCTCATCTGTAGAGGGATTTAAGGTCCCTACGGGCCTCTAGGACCCTTACAGAGGGTCACAGAGACTCTGTGACTTTACAATACTGCTAAACAGACACAAGACTTGCCTTGCCCCTGAATAAGAAAAATGGCCACTTTACTTCATTTTACAGGTTAAGAAAGTGGGGCTCATTTTCTCATGGTCACAACCAGGAAGTGCTGGGATTCAAACCCAGGACCCCCTGACTTCAGAGCCCCCTGACGTCACCCAGTGTATGTGTGTCCCTCCTTCCTCACTACCCCACCCCTCCTGGCCCCCTCACCCCTTGAGTTGCAGCCCTGGCCTCTGGCCTCTGTCAGTTGGGGGATTGTTCACAGGCCCCTGGCCCGCCTGGGCTGCTTTCCCAGCCAGGTGGTCAGGGGAGTGGCTTCTGATCATGTGTTTGGGGTTTGAGAGGCGCCGCTGGGGACACAGAATGGAAACTCTTCATGCGTCATTCAGCCTGCCTCCTGCCCTGTGGGGTCCCAGCAGGAGGGGCTCCGGGCAGGGGATAGGGGGTGGGGAGGGGACTAGCCAAGGTCAAATGGAAAGGCTGCGGCAGAGTTGGGCCTGGAACCCACGTCTCCTGGTTCCCAGTCCTGTGTTCTTCCTTGCCCTCTGTCCAGAAATCAGTGTTTAAAAAATAAAGTTACAGGGCAATATCATTACTGAACATGCAAGTCCTTAGGTAGAGTTAATAGAAATTTCCAAGGCACACAGAACTCCAGTTTCCAACATATGTGTACTATTTTTGCCTCAAAATATTGTTGCAGCCAGAGCTCCTCCCCTATAGGCAGTACAGTTTGAGGATCGGGCTCTTGCCCCTCTCTCCCCTCCTTTTTTATTTCCTACCTCCCCTCACTCATTCACAATCTACACATTTACTCCATGAAAATCCTGTGGCAGGTGCTGGGATGCAGTGATGGATGGGATGCCCAGGATCAGGGCCAGCAAAGGCTCATGGCGGGGCTCAGAGAACACAGGAGTGGGAGGAGGGAGCGCCCAGCCCAGCCGACGACAGGAAGAGGCGACCTTTGCAATAAATCCAATGGGATTATTGTCCTTCATTCCTCCTTATCTAAGCAGACACAGTTTTCTTGGCCTGCTTGCGTTCTAAACTTATTTAAAAAATTAGTTACCAATATTTCAAAATCTGGACTGTACACATAAAAAGCTGAATTTCCAGCTTCTCAAACATTTAGGAGATCTGGCCTGCCTCCCAGCATGGGCCCCATCAGTGGTGGCTGCCCTGAGCAATTTCAGATTGACACAGACCCCACCACTCCCAACTGTTTCCCACTGTATGGGTTAAAAAACACAGGTACTGAAGTCAGAAGCCTGGATTCAAGTCCTGACTCTGACCTTGAGTTACAAGATACTTGACCTTGTTGTGCCTCTGTTTCCTCATAGGGAAAATGAGACAATAATCATAAATGACGTTGAAATTGAAAGAGATAACTTCTGTGAGGAATTTAGAACAGTGCCTGTCCCTACTAAGTGCTCGCTACACGTTGCTGTCATCATTTTCAGCACTGTTGCCCCCTCTGCTCCTGCATCTGAGTTTGGGATCCTAGCAGTGAAAGTTTCGTCGTTAATTTTGTATTTGCATAAATCACAAGCAATGGACTCCACTTGCTGACATTCTCAGTTCCTGGCTAGTTGCTCTGACCACTGAAGCTGGTGCTGTCCTGCACCGATTTTTACAAGAGCCACTGGACCCTTGGCTGGGGACACCCACCCAAACACGGGTTGACCAACACCGAGCCCTGTCCCAAGCAATCTCAGCTCCCCGCTGTCCACATGTCCACCTTGAACAGTGCAGTGCACCCAGTAGAAGCTCAATAAATGTGTCAGAATGAATGAGGAATGGGTTGCCTGCTGCAGAGTGGGCTACCAACCATGGCCCATGTGGCTTGTCTAATCAGTAACTCCCTCAATTTAAAATTGAGATGGGGATCAGAGAGGAGAATTGCAGTGGCAAATCTTCTGGGTCATTTTACCAGAGTGAATGGGGACCCCCTCCCCATCCTTCCAGAGGCCATCAAACAGACTGGTTCAGCCAGAAAGGAGCTTCCAGGTAAGACAGATTCCCCTCACCAGCACCTTTCACTGCAATTTATAGATAAAGAGATTGAGCCTCAAAGGGGACAAGTGGCTCAGAACTGGGACAAGTGGGACAGACTGAGTGCCCTTGGCCCTGGATTAGGCTGGTGGCAGCTAGCATGACTGGATTTGAGAGGCAGGCAGAGGACCCGGTAACTTTCCTTCCTCCTTTGTCACACTGTCTGGAATCCCATCTTCAGAGATTCATCCCTTTGGGCTTTTGGATACCCATAGAGAGGGTCACACTTTAAACCATTATCCCCTGAGACCCTCCCAGGTGCTTGGGAGATGGACACTGAAGAGCAAATCGGAAAGGGCAAGGAGTGGGGAGGGGGCAGTAGAACCCCAGGCTGCTGTGGCATCCAGGTCAGCCCTGCCCCAAACAAGATCACCCACATCCAAGAGGCTGCCCAGCAAGCACCTGCCTCCACACCTGCGGCCCTTGGGTTTCCCCTGGTCACAGCCCTGTCCCTGTCTGTCCCATCTCCCCCGAGGCCAGCTCGTCTCTTCCAATGCACACTCACTTCTCTAATCCTCACAGCAGTCCTGGTACTTCCCCCTTTTACAGTTGAGAAAACTGAGGCACGGAGAAGTTTAGGTACTTGCCCAGTGGCACTGCTGATAGATGGCAGAACCAAGATTTAATCCAGGCCACCCATGTCTAGAGTTGGTGCTTTAATTACCGCACCAGCCTTACCCCAACGGGACCACAGGGACCTCGGGGCCAGCTTGATGGCATTTTGTCCACTACAGCATCCCCAGCACCCAGCACTGTGCCCTGCACATAGCAGGCCCTCAGTAAATGCATGTTGAATGAATCTCTCAGAACAATTCCTCCCTTTTGCAAGAGCCAACCTCAACCCACTGCAGTGGCCCCCCCTTATCTGTGGTTTCAGTTACTCGTGGTCAACCTCAGTCCCAAAATACTAGATGGAAAATTCCAGAAATAAACAATTACTGAGTTTCAAATTGTATATCATCCCACTCCACTCCGCTCCGCCCCACCCTGGCCATGAATCATTCCTCTGTCCGACATAGCCTGCTCGTTAGTCATCTAGTAACTCGGTTATCAGGTTGGACTGTCGTGGTGTCTCAGAGTTATGTTCAAGTCACCCTTATCTTACTTATTAATGACCCCAAAGCTCAAGAGTAGTGATGCTGACAATTTGGATAATCTCTTACTGTGCTTCATTTGTAAATTAAACTTTATTATAAGGACGTATGTGTTAGTAAAAGCATAGAAAACAGTACTATCCTGGGTTTCAGGCATCCAATGGGGGTCTGGAATGTGTCCCCCCCAAAATAAGGGTAGACTGCTGTGTGTATATCTAAAACTAGCTGAACACAGCTGAGCACCTCTTGCTAAAGCCCCTTACAACTTTCCACCTTCCCTCCCCAAGTTAGGAGACGCTTTCAGCCCTTCCCCAGGCTGGGCATTTCCAATAAAGGCTCTGATTGACTGTCCTCCACAGCAGGAGGGTGTGACTGTTGGTTGACTTGTCTGTGTCCTCCGTGGTCACTCCCTCCCCCACAGGGCTGGGGACTCTGCAGACCGGGCAGCGGCCAACCTCCTCTCTGTGGCCAGGGCTTGGCATGAGGCCGAGTGCACAGGAATGGAAGATGATGTGTCTCCCGCCAGCTCCTCCCTCCCCTCTGCATCCTGAGTTCCTGGAACTGTAGACTGGGTACCTTTTTCCCCCACATGCAACTCTCCCCCCACTCAGCACTTCCGGCCTTGCTTTCTCACAGCCCTGTCCGCCACCCTCCCTCCTGGGCGCTGCGATGGGACATCAAGTGTGTCATACCTGCGGTGGTGGAAAATGTCTCAGCCAGCCAAGGGGATGTCCCGGGGCTGTCACAGGCGCCAGGCCCAGGCCGCTGGTGCTGAGCTCAAGTTTAATCAACAACCCAACCCCCCTCCTCCCCTCCAATGATAGTGGCCATGAGACAGCAGGATGCAGGGGTGAAACCCAGGCTCCTAGACCTCCCCCGACCCAAACTTACTGTGTGGCCTGGGACAGGGCGCCATCCTCTCAGGCTGCCTGTCTTCATCTGTGATGCAGAGCCCAGAATCTTGGTCATTCCCGTCTTGCTGGGTCACTGAGAGCCTGTATGACGTCTTTGATACGCAAACACTTTAAATCAGTAAAGTGAGTGCTGAAGACTGCCTGGGTTCGAATCCTTGCTCCACTGTGTTCCAGCTGTGTGGCCTTGGGCAAGCCATTAACCCCGCGGAGCCTTGGTCTTCTCATCTGTAAAATGGGGTAAGAACAGTCCCTCCCTTGTGGCATTGCTGTAAGGATCAGGTGAGTTAATAACACCATGCTCTTGGAACAGAGCCTGATGGATGCTAAGTGCTCAATGCCCCCCTTGAAGAGACCCTGAAGGACCGAGAACATTCCACTGTGGCCCTCACAGGTCCTTGTCCCCACAGCTATCCCTCACCCACTACCTGGTGATAAAATCCAAATTGCCAAACAGTGGCTGCTAATCTGTTAGAACAGTTTCTTTCTCTCTTCCAAGAACCATCCCGGAACAGCTATTGCCAATACTACCTCCAATAAGAGGAACTCTGGCTGGGTCCCTCAACACGGCCCTGCACAACATTCTGCCTTCCTTCCCCTAGTTAGAAGGCACCTTCAGAGTCTTCTCGTGTCGTGTATTTCCAAATAAAGCTTTCTGCAAATGGGGCTCTGGCCGAGTTTCTTCCATAGCTGTTCTTAGCATCCTATAGCCCTAGAATCTTGCACAGGATCTGGCCCATAGCACGACAGATGATTCTAAAAGAGGGAGCTCAGGAAGGGGACCGTAGGAGGAAGTAATTGACCTTACTTGGGATGAATCAGAGGGCCTCCCAGAAGCAGGGATGCTTGAAGGTCTTGAGGGATGTGTAGGAGTCCGGGAGTGGATTGTTTGGGCGGCAGGACTGCTTCAGACCCAGGGACCATTGTGTGCCCAAGCAGATGAGTCAGTTGCGGTCCCTGCTTTCATCCCCACCCCTCAGCCCAGACTCTCACACTTGACATGAAGTATATGTAGTCCCAGCCACAAGCCACATTCCATATGACACCTGAAACCACAGACTACCAGGGCTGGGAGAGCACTTTGAAATCCAATCTGACTACCCCACTCACAGATGGGGTGACTGAGGAATGAGCACCGACGGGACCTGCCTGAGGTCCCCGTGTCATTGACTGTTACATCCAGCCATTGCCTTGAAAACAACAGGGAGTCACTGGGGGTTTAAGCAGGGGCATGGTGTGGCCGGATGTGACCCTGAGCAAGACCGCCCTGGCAGGGCTTAAAAGTGGAAGGATTAGAGGGGCAGGCAGCAAGGGACAGACAGACTAAGGAGGAAGCTAAGCAGGGACCTGAGTGAAAGATGCTGCTTCCAGAGCACGAGGGTGGGATGGTTTCAGCCACAATCACAATCATGGAATGTGGGCTGCTTTTTTTTTTTTTTAATTAGTTGCCAGAAAGCTTAGAATGGAATTCTGCTTGATTTTTCTCCCCCATGAATATAATTATCCGCTATGCTGCCTTGTATATGCAAAAGAGCCAAAAGCTCTGGCATCAAATGCACCTGAGTTTGAATCCTAGCTCCACCAAGAATCAGCTACATTTCTTAACCTTCCTGAGCCTCAGTTTCCTAATCTGTAAAATGGGGAATATAACTCCTGCCTCACAAGGTCCTTTTCAGATGATGAAACATGATGCTTGAAGAGTATCAGGCATTGTGTCTGGAACATAAACATTAGCCTTCTTACTACTTCTTAATGTGCTTCTTAATCACTTTTCAAGTTACCCAGGATGTCAGTAATTCAGAGGACAGCGGGAAGTTATTCATCCTGGTCATGAACTGTTTCTACCATAATTTGCTTGGTAACTATGGTTGCTGCAAGTTGCTTGGAGTAGAACTAGGAGGTGGGGGGAGAGCAGAGATACTGGGGGACTGGGGAGGTGAAGGACCAAATACAGCTGGAGAAACTGGAGACCTGAGAGACGGGAAGGCCCTCTCACCTCTCCTCTCTTTTCTTTTATTCCTCCATCTGCCCTGGCTGCCTCCTGCTTCCCGCTCCGCATATGACTGTTTTCCCAGGCCCTAGGCTGCCTGGTCCCCAGCTGCTGCCCCTCCTTCCTCCTGCAATCTGACCAGGCAAGCCTGTCTCTCCTTCACTCCTTCCACCCCTGCCAGCTGCTGCCTCTTTGCCCCATCTCCCAGGCACATACTCTAATCCACACTGGACGTGTCACACTGTGGCTTCTGGCCCACCAGTCCATCTCCACTTGGCATAAAGTGGCCCCTTATTCTGCTCACTGCCAGCTCAGGTCTCCTGTCAGACATGGTAGGGACAGCGGCGTTCCCTGGTTGTGCCTGCTCATGAGCCCCTCTCAGCTTTCCAGTCTCCGTCATCTCAGCCTCAGTTTTCCCTGCATAGAAAATCGGAGTTAGGAACAACAGCTTCTGTTGGGAAGGAACCTAAGGGATTATTTGGCCTCGCGATGTCACCAGGTAGCAGCTCTGATCAGTTGGGATTTGCCTACAGCATCTAAGGCTGCATCCAAGCTCCAGAGAAAGGAGGGCTGTGGTCAGTTAGCAAAGTCTGCCAGGCACCAGTGCAATTGATTAATGTCTGCCATGAGTGCAGCTTTAGAAAAGCCAGATATTGCTACTTATGATCTGGTCCAACTTTTCAGAGTCAAGGATACCAAAAAAATAAAATCATGCATATTTTAAATTTATATAGAATTATTATTTACAAATTTAAAATTATATGTACAAGCATACATATGTTTCATTATATATAGCTGGTTATACATATATTTGATTTTATGTATATACAAAATCAAGTGCAATATTTTCTCATGAGAACATATCAGATGGTGCCTGGACACAGAATAAGATAAATGTAACTCCTTATAGTGAAAAAGATATTCCCTTTATAATCCTTATGCATTTTCTCAAGGAAGAAGTCTCTGTTTGGTACTGACATGTCTTTTTTTTTTAACATTTTTATTGATTTATAATCATTTTACAATGTTGTATCAAATTCCAGTGTAGAGCACAATTTTTCAGTTATACATGAACATACATATATTCATTGTCATATCTTTTTCTCCGTGAGCTACCATAAGATCTTGTATATATTTCCCTGTGCTATACAATATAATCTTGTTTATCTATTCTACAATTTTGAAATCCCATCTATCCCTTCCCACTCTCCGCCCCCTTGGCAACCACAAGTTTGTATTCTATGTCTATGAGTCTGTTTCTGTTTTGTATTTATGCTCTGTTTGTGTTGTTTGTTTTTTTTAGATTCCACATATGAGCGATCTCATATGGTATTTTTCTTTCTCTTTCTGGCTTACTTCACTTAGAATGACATTCTCCAGGAGCATCCATGTTGCTGCAAATGGCGTTATGTTGTCGGTTTTTATGGCTGAGTAGTATTCCATTGTATAAATATACTACATCTTCTTTATCCAGTCATCTGTTGATGGACATTTAGGCTGTCTCCATGTCTTGGGTATTGTAAATAGTGCAGGTGTCATCCTGAAGTAGGGTTTCTTCTGGATATATGCCCAGGAGCGGGATTCCTGGGTCATATGTTAAGTCTATTCCTAGCCTTTTGAGGAATCTCCATACAGTTTTCCACAGTGGCTGCACCAAACTGCATTCCCACCAGCAATGTAGGAGGGTTCCCCTTTCTCCACAGCCTCTCCAGCATTTGTGGTACTGACATATCTTAAACAGCTTCCCAACACTTGCTAATCTCCCCTTTAAACTAAGAGACAGCAGATTTCCAGTAGGCAATGAATTGAAACATTTTGTTTTATTGTATTGCTTTTTATGGTTATCTTCTATTTATAGTGAATACGGAAAGAATACAAAGTTTTTTTTAAATAAAAGTATGTAAACAAAAAAGTAAATTGACTTAAAGAAAAAGATTGAGTAAATAACAAAAATGGTATGCACACAGATCATTAAAAACATGTGTGAGTGAGCTTGGGTCTGATGATCTCAGGACTGAGAAGATTTGTGTCCCAGAACATATAGCATCATATGGCAGGAAGTAGGAAGACCAGAAAATTAAGCTATTCTGTGGTAAGGCTCCATGACTCAGACAACCTCAGGAAAGTGGTGTTCATTTTGGACATAAAAGCAACAGGAATCCTGAGTGAAAGGCAGTAGCCCCCTGGAGAGCAGGACTCTCTTTACTGGGAGCCCGGCACCCCTACTAAAGTGGCTCAACTCCTCTCTAGCCTTTGCTGGTCACCTCCACGTGCACCTACTCCCAGGGCCCGCCCTTTCTCCTTTCCTTCAAATACCCAAGACTGAGAGAAACCTGATTGGCCAGCTCAGGTCCAGCCTCCCTGGTTGGACAGAGCTTCTGTTCTAAGCCATCTCATAGGCTGCTGATGAACCTATGGGTGGGCTTATGTCAGGTGCCCAATCAGCTGCGAGCAGGGCCTATAAATATAGGCACTAAGCTTTCCCACCTTAGAGTTAGCTGGGACCCGGTGGGGGTCCCTGCATTCCAGAGATGTCTAGTCAAGGAGGAAGGTTGTGACAGGCATCATAGGTGTGATCAGTCCCAGAAACAGAAGGAAGAGAAGAGGATGGGGTGGTGGGGAGCACTGAGAAGGAAGAGGCTAGCTGTGGGGCGACAGGCGAGGACTGCCATGTGAGGGGATGAGCCTCTTGCTGGAGCTGGCATGCTGGAACCTAGTGGATCTCGCCCCTCCAGTCTTGACTTCACAGAAGTCAAGGTGCCAGAGGTGCTCCTGTGAGGTGGATGATGCCCCCTGCATGAAGGCAGCTGGATGCAGGGAGCCCAGGCAAGGTGATGCCAGGTAATTCATTAATTCACTCATGGAATATGATGGGATGCCAGGTGCACTGTGTCAAGTACAGTGAATGGAGCTGCCATCTGGAGGTGGTGTGCCAGCCCCAGAGCTGCAGAAGAGACCCTTCCAGTGGAGGGTGGAGCAGGAGGGGCCCAAGGGTGGGCTCCCTGTGACAGCATCAGGACCCACCACTAGGAGGGGTTTACAGCAGATCTTATGAATTTTTGAAGTCATTGTGCAAAGATCTGGCCAGTGTCCACTTTGCTGGGACATTTGTATCCATACTTGGGCCACAGTCTTAAGGATGCTATAGCCAAGCAATCCGAAGTCATGAGAGACCCCAAAGGGGAAGTGACAGGGCCACTTTGTCCAGCCAACCTGTAACCCTGAGAGTCTGTCCCTCCAGCACTGAATCTCAAAGTTTGGGCATATTAATGAAGGCAGTGTTTCCCTCCAAGGGAAGCAGAACTGACACGAAGGATAAGGGGAGTTTGTCACCTGGATGAGGGAGGAGCATGTGCCAAGGTGTCGGGGGAATGAGGGAGCTCCTAGTGGCTCAGTAGGACCATTGGGAGGGTTCCAGAAGGGAACGTCCCAACATGACGCAGGAGGGGCAAGGGGCAGACCAAGAAGTGGTGATGAGGACAGTGGGGAAACTGTAGCGGGTTTTAAACCAGGAGCAGCATAGCCCTATTTTGTGTTTTGGAAAGAGGACTGAGGTTGTCCTGTGGAGTGTGGGTGGGAGTGGGGATGACTGGGGCAGGAAGCCCAGAGGAGGCTGGGGGGGGAAGACCTCTGGAACCACGAGAACTCACCCTGAAAAGTAGCTGCGGGCTGGAGAGGAAGGATGCTTCAGAGGCAAAACCCATTAGACTCCATGATTGACAAGGGAGTGGGAGAGTCAAAGCGCCCCGCCCCCCACAGTTCCTCCCTTGGGCAGTAGAACCAGGGAGCAGCAACTGAGATTTGAAAGTGAACAGCCGAGTGTGCAGGGCTGGGCGAGGGCCCTCGGGCAGAGATGTCCAGGGGATAGCTGGACACCGAGGGTCTCAGCAGTGGATAAGCCTCGAAAGAAAGTCCTCAGCTGGGCCTGGTGCCACAATGGACGGCCACCTGCTTCCCACCCCTGGCCATCTGTCTACACCGAGCGAGCTGGGTCCTGATCCTGGAGCTCTTGGAGGGACAGGTAGGCATCAGTGTTCAGGGTCAGGCAGGAGGTGGGGGGTCTGACTTGGCCTTGCCCAGGAGGGCTGGCCCAGGGGAAGCCGACCCTCTCCCTCGGGCCGGGAGGGGGCTCCTCCTCTCCTGCCTCTCCCAGCGCTTGCTCCAGGGCTGACTGCAGATCCACCAGGTCAGGGGCTCCTGGGGTGGGAGGCCTCAGCGGTTGGGGGCCCCAGTCTCCAGGGACTCCCTTCTGCGGGGAGGATGGCAGCCTCTCTTCACCAGCCCCAGAGCCCCCCAGGGCAGTGTTCGGGCGGCCTGGGCCACCGAGGAGAGTGGGGGAGAAGAGCAGCAGGTCGTCCCCAGGGGGTAAGGTACAGTAGGCATCGTCCCCCGGGCAGAGGCAGCAGGGGTGGGAGGAGAGACCCCTCAGGTGCCCGGGGCCCCCCCTCATCGGCCTCCTCCGTGCAGGGGTCATAGGTGAAGTACACCTGGCAGGCTTCGATCTCCAGAGCGTCTGGAAGGTGGAAGAAGAAGTAGCCCTGGTTGGTGAAGCAGCTGGTCACCGAGTGGCCACTGGTCTCGGGCGAGGATGGCGAGCCCTTGTCCTGCTGCAGCAGGAGCAGCTGCATGGCCTTGGTGTCCCTGTCCAGCACCTCCAGTGGGGAGATCTCAGGCGCCAGGCCGCTGGGGCTGAAGGAGGAGGAGGGGAAGGGCGAAGAGAGCCACTTCTGCCAGGGGAGAGAGCAGCGGGAGAGTGAGTGAGCCACCTCCTCCAGACTCAACAAAGCTCCTAACTCCTCCTCCTTCAGCAGTCTGCTCAGGACTGCCCCCTCTGGGAAGCCCTCTCTGATTGTACCTCCCACCTCCCAAACACACACATGCACCCTCTGCCCACTGGTATGGGGAGCCCTCTGCGTCAGCGCAGCGGGTGTGCTTGCTTCGCAGCCCCAGCACAGGCCCTCCTGGTTCTCTGTAGGTGCTCAGGATATATGTTGGTTCCATGTGTGACTGTTTATTGAGCGGTTACCGTGAGCCTAGTGCTACTCGAGGTCCCGGGGACACAGCAATGCAAAGGATCCTCAGTGTCTGGTGGGGACTAGCGCAAGTGTGTGAATCAACCAGCCACTGCCAGAGCAGAAGGGGCCCCGAGAACACATCACAGATGCATTAGAGTTGCCCAGAGAGGACCTGTGCCCTGGCCCTGATCACACAACCAACAGGCTCCCCACTACCCATAGAACCACCTCTGGTGGGGAGCTAATGGTCCCCCTAATTGATCTCTCCCTCCCATTGCCCTGCAGCCCCCCTACTTCCCACAGTCTCCATCTACAGAGAAGAAAGCTCCCATCAGAGCACTTCTGAGTTGCTCCAGAGTCCAGAGGGCCCTGGTATGGAGTGCGGAGACCCAGGTTCCAGCCTTGGCCCTGGTACTAGCTGTGTGACCCTGGACCAGCCACTGTACCTCTCTGAGCCTCAATTCCACAACAGTTAGCTGCCTCTTTTCCTGACTTCCTCACTGTGGGCCAGCAGAGAAATGTTAAATAAGAAAATGAAGGTGGAAGCACCCGACACAGGTAAGATGCAGACTACCCTCAAGGCAGTGTGATGGGGCCTCAGGTGGGTGTGCTTGAGAATCCCAACATCCCTCAGTCCTGGGAGCCCTCAGCATCTGGACTGTGGTCTCCAGAGCACAGGGACCAGGCCTGATGGGCTCCCCCTGCACTCTTGTGAGCAGCACAGGGTCTTGGGCCCAGGCAATATATTGCAGAGGAATTAATGGACCAGAAGAGAAACTTCCTGGTCCTCCCTCCCCCAGGTGAGTTCCCAAGGCTGAGCCACACAACGCAGTCTACCCCCTTCCCCAAACCAGGAGATCATGTTACAGGAGAAAAGGCCAAGAGAGGGACAGCGAGGGCAAACTAAGGATGGGAAGGGAGGACAGCAGGCTAGGAAGAGAGGGAAAGAGCCAGGTCGGTTGGGGATCCAGCACTGGAAAGGGCAGTGGAGAGCCCGGCCAGGCAGCAGTGCTGAGCAGCGGGCCTGTGGCCAGCACTGGTGCCCCGGGGGGCTCTGGCATAGAGAGAGAGGAACGGCCTCTCAGCAAGATGCAGAGCAGAGTGTGGGGTCCCTCTTGGTGCCAGCTCCCACCCCTAGTCACATCATGTATCCCCAGGGCCTCCTCTGGCTACCCCGTCCACACAGCAGGCCCCGGCCAGGCATCTAGACTGGGGATGGTCTCATGGGAAGATGGAGTGGTTCACAGCTCTCTACCAAGGACCCAAGTCCCACCCCAAAATGTCTGAAGCCCATAGATTCAGAAAGACTTCAAAACTGGAGGAGGTCTGAGGCTGCATCGAGTCCCAGCCTCCAACCAATTCCAATGTAGGAATCCCTTCCGCCATGTTTCTGACACGTAGTCAGCCAAGGCTGACATGAGTTCCTCTGTTGATGGGGAGCTCACTGCTTTTAGGGCTAAAGGAGGAATTTTAAGGAGATATAGTCCCCCACATGAAGAGTACTGTAGGGAAGATGTCCCCAATCTTGGGAGTTTTCCAAAAAATTCCAGAAGGGGCCCTGATCTGCCCCAATAGAGAACTCCCAAGCCAGCCCCTGACTGCTCTGGCCCAGCATGGCTTTCCAGCTCCCCAGTGTTCCTCCTGACCTCCCTCCACCAAACCCAATCTAGGGAGCCTAGCGTTGGGGTGGGGTGGCAGCAGCAGCCCACCACATCCCCCTTCCCCCCTGAAGCTTCCTTCCTGAAGCCTGTGTGGGCTGAGGGAGGGGAGATGATTGAACTTTAGATGGCGTTCACAGCTTTTTGACATACCGTCGTGTGCTTCTCAAATGAATCTGTTTTGGAACTAGAAGCGACTAAAAACTTGCTAGCACCCGTGATAAGTTGCAGACCCTGACCAGGAAGTTTTTGCAAGGGCAGGGAAAGCCCTAGCCCCACAGAGCTAGCTGGTCTGCACAGGGAGACGGGTGAGGAGAACTTAGACCTGGCAAATCCTGCTCCAAGCCGCAGACTGGTGACAATAACGCTAGCCAGAGCTTCGTGAACACTTACTGTGTGCCAAGCAATGTCTCAGGACCATACGCATAGTAACACTATTTCCCCCCACCCTCCATTTTACAAGGGAGGAAACTGAGACACAGAGAGGTTCTATAACTAGCCCAAGGCCACACAGCTGGGAAGTGGTGCAGCCAGGATTAAAACCCAGGCAGTCGGGTTCAGAGGGGAGCTGCCATTCAGCCTGAGAAGATGGTGCCAGAGCTGGGGAAGAGGGCCCGTGCCCACCCAGGAGGCAGCCCATTTCACATTTCTTCTCCCACAAAGTGTAAAACCTGCTATTCCTGTACCACCTCCCCATCTAGAACGCACCACTGCCCACCCTCTGGCCAGCCCGTGTCAGCTGCCTGCCCTGTCCTCCCCCTCCAGACTCCTACCTGGAAGTCTCCTCCATGCTCTGAGCTCAGCTGGGAAAAGAACTCCGAAGGGTCTGGGATGTGACACTTCAGAACCTTCTTCAGCCTGGGCAGGGGAGAGGAAGGGAGAGAAGGAGGGTGAGAACAGAAAGGGGCCTCAGTGTCCTGCCATCGGCCGGCAGCTCTGAGGGTGGGGCATGGAGCTGCTCCACACTCATTCATTTATTTTGTCGATATTGATTGCGTGCCCCATAAGGGAGGGTACTGTGCTGAGTGCTGGGGATGCAAGAATGAGTGACAGAGAAGGTCCCTGATCTTAAGGAGCTGACCATTCTCATGGGGAGCCAGACAATGAACCAAGTGTGCAACATTACCATTCATTCTAGTGGAGACAGAGAGTAGGATGCTACACAACAGAAGGATGTGGGAGTTGGGGACCACACAAGCCAGAGCGGTAGGGAACAAAGATGGCTGGAGCAGAGTGAACGAGGAGGAGGGAGGTAGGAGAGATGCCAGATTGTGGGCCTCCTGGTCAGGATTGCCATGGACAGTGGTTCAAGATGTGCACTGCCCAAGCGCACTTTTGGGGGGCTTCGTTTTGTTTTGTTTTGGGGAGGGGTGAGGGGAGGTGGTGGTAAATGGAGGCTGAATTACAGCCCATGCTCTGCTTGCCAAGCTGAGTGCCCCAGTATCTCAATGCACCTGCCTCAAGATGTATGCCACAGCCTCAAGGCCCCTAGAAAACCTGGCTACTGCCCAGATGTCTAGGCTCAGGTCCTGCACTCTTTTCAGGTCTCTGGCCACAGCCGCATCCCTGCACTTTCAGTTCCTGGAATGCTCCTCCCTTGTTCCCACGTAGGTCTTTGCACAAGCTATTTTCTCTGCCGGGGATGCGCTCCCCATCCCTTCCCGGCCTGGTTCGCTCCTCCTCCAGGTTTCACTGGAATCATCACTTCTTGGGGAAGCTTCTCTCAGCCACCCCTTAGCTGAGGCTCCTCTCCCTGCTGTCTGCTTCCAATACATCTGGTCCCTTCCTTCCTTCACCATCCTAATCACATGTGTCTTTATAAATGTGAATGATTAATAAGTATCTGCCTTCCCCCACGGGACTGTGTCCATCAAGATGGGACCACATGCCTGCGGTGGCCCTTGTGTTCTCAGCGCTCAGCTCCGTATCTGGCCCTCAGCAAAGGAAAGAATAAACAAATGAATGCCCAGACCCATGAAGACCACCCCCTCACACACACACACAGGCACTTGGTTTGCGCGCGCACACGCACACACACACACACGTGTGCACACACACATACTCAGGTCCTGATGCTCTGGGCAGGGCCCCCTTGGGGGTCTCCCTCACCCTGCTCCCCTCAGTCTGGTTCCATGGGTTTCCATCTTTGGGGGAAAGGCCAGGTGTTAGGCAGAGAGGACTCATGGGAGGGCAGAGGGAGCACTGGGGTGTCAGAGCAGGGGGCTCAGTCCAGAACCTGACCTGGCGAGGGGGATGCATGTCAGACAGGAGCGTGAAGGCTGGGGGTGTGGGGGCAGCACTCTTACCATGGCCCGATATACTGGCAGTTGGCCAGAAAGTAAACCAGGAAGACAAAACCAAAGGCACTGCCCAGGCCTAAGATGACGTGGCTGAGCCAAGGAAGGGGCGGTGTCTTCTTCCCAGGTGCTGCCAGAGGTGGGAGGAGAAGAGGGACAGGGTTTAGAGACGTGCCCCTATTCACTCTGGGTCCCTCCAGCAACCCCCCACCCACGACCAGGTGTTGAGGGACAGGCCGACCTCTGACCCCAGGCTTTCACAGGGTCCCTGATTGTCCGGCAAACCTGCTACGTCCCCAACCGACATAGGGCATCACAAGCCTTCATCACAGCAGCCCTGCCTTGGTAGCAGGGAACCCACTTTACAGATGAGGAAACTGAGGCGAAAGCAGCCCACCCCTAACGCTGGCAGAAAAGCAAGAGTTTGAGGTCTCAGGGTGGAGAGAGTGAAAAGAGCCTCTCTGGCCTCCCCATGAACTCACAAGGCCAATGGCAAGTGCCACCCCCTCACTGAGCCCATTTCCATCTGTAAAATATGTCCCTGTGGCCCACCCTGCAGAGTCACATTGAGGGAGATAATGATGGCAGATGGGCATCTTACCCACATCCCAAGCCTCCCCCACCAGCTGCCCCCCAGCCACTGTCTCCTGCCAGCGCTCCGTCCCCACCCCCGCTCCCCACCAGTACCTGCCGGCCTCGTCCTGAAGGCCAGGGCTTGGCTCCAGGGGCTCCAAGAATTGTAGTTGCCTCGGGTGGACCTGACCCGCACCTGAAGCTCATACGGAGTGTCTGGAGTGAGTGTCTCCAGGAAGATCCATTGCTGGTTCTGCCTGAGGGTCAGCAGCTCGGCCTTCTGGGGCAGAGACAGGGCTGTCAGACGCAAGAGGTCCCCACTACCCACCTTGCCTCCTATGGCCAGGCTGGTTGAGGGGCTCAGCAAAGCAGCACCTTCCTTTCTCTCCTCCAGCCAGGCGCTCTCTACTGCCCCACCCCCATCCTATAGAAAGGCTCTCCGGCTCCTCAGTTGCTGGGGCCCAAATTCCAGGGTGAGTCTAAGCCTCTCCTTCCCACTCACCACCCCCGCCCGACTGCATCCAAAGCCATCTGCCAATCATCTGCTTCCACCTGCAGAACCAATTCTGGACCTTTCCCTTTTCTTTCCTCTCCTTTCCTGTCCAGGTCTGAGCTCCCACCATCTCTGGACCCCATACAGTCTCCCTGCTTCCACTGCGCTCAGCTACACTCTGTTCTCCGCTGGACCAGAAAGAGGAATTTCCCATAGATCTCTCCCACCTCGGTGTCAGCCTTCTTGCTTTTTTCTGGTGCCCTAAACACATAGGCTGTATCTTGCCTTTGCAATGGCTGTTTCCTCTGCTTGGAAGACCCACCCCAGATCCTCACAGGGTCTGCTCTTCTTGACCCCCAGATCTCAGAAAAGCCTTCCCCGGTCACCCAAGTCTGAAGTAGCCTGGCCCAGTCCCTCTCAGCTGCCTTTTCACATTGAATTTTCTTGACAGCACATATCAACATCCCATAGTCTCCTGTTTCTGGGTGCCGGCTGTCTGCCGGCATCCCCCATGTGAGTTTCCTGAGAGCAGGCAGTTGTCAGGCCCAGCATCCAGCACATAGTAGGTCCTCAGTGAATGTTTGTTGAGTGAGTGAGTGAGGGAATAAAGGGACGAGTGAGTAAGTGCCCAGCCCCCATGGACTTGGACTATGATGGATTTGAAGAAGGAAAGGTGGCTGCCCAGGGCCTCCCAAATCTCTAGGGAGGGCAGTCACTGCCTCTTGGCTCTGTAACTCTTGCCTGAAATCTGCCACCAGCTGGACCCCTGAGGTGTCAGGGGACACATGGAGGGAGGCCGAGGATGGGGGCAGGCAGTACAGAGGAGCGGCAGGGGTTGCTTGGGGGCTGCTATGACTTTGCTGAGATGAAGGACGGACAGAGTCACCAGGACAGGAAGGAGGAATCAGGGCAGGTCGGGATGGGACCAATACTCACCTCCCAGCCTTGACCCGGGGACCTCTTCTGGGCCTCAAACTCTACATAGCTTTCAATGTAGTGGGAGATCTGGGAGATGTTCCAGGTTATGTTGCAACTGTGGGTCCCTATATGGACAACTTGAAGGGAGTTGGGGGGCATCAGGCGAACTGGAGACAAGAAATAAGAAAAAGGGATCCAGATGCTGAGAAAGCCCGGGCATGCTCGCACCCTCACCTTTGCACCTGTGTTCCCCTCTCCCTTGTGCCCGTCCCCCAGAAATGGGCAGGTCCCTGCTCAAGCATCGCTTATTCAGAGAAGCCTTCCCCGACCACCCACCACTCTCTGTCCCCCTCACCTATTCTCTTTTTCTTCCTAGAACTTATCACCACCGGACATATTAAATCTCTACTTCTGGACCTTTGTTCATTTTCTGTCTCCTCAACCAGACTGTGAGCTCACTGAGGGCTTGGACTCGATTCTCCCGTGTAGTCTTGGTGCCTGGAACATTAGGTGGCACTTAAGAGGCACTTGATTAAATATCTGCTGAACGGATGAATCAAGGCAGCCTTTCTCAGCACTCGGAACCAATGTGAGAATTTTACTTGGATAGTCTCGTTTATTTAATTTTATTTTATTTCATCTGTCTTATATGATCATACGATTGTATGATTCTGAAGTTAAGTTGTCCTAAGTTCTTATAATTCTGAGACTCTGTAGAGCTACATAGCTAATAAGAAGCACACGTTTGCTGAGCATGTGCTAAGAGGATTCTGTGTCTTGGCTTATAGACTCCTTACAACAACCATGGGTAACTGGTTATCCCCACTTTACAGATGAGGAAAACAGAGGCTCAGGTATGTTAAATGATCTGTCAGTCAGATCACACTCAATTAAGGCAGGGCTGCATTTAGAACCCTACCTGGATCTCATCCTCTGCCCGCTCTCTTTCCTAGAGATGGCCCCCAAGATCGGGGTGGGAAAAGCTGAGGGTGGGGCAAGGCCCTCAGTCATTCAGCAAACCTTCAGAGAGTACTGCCCTGATGAGGCCTGGTTCTGAGTACTCGGAACAGAGACATAGGGATGGGACAGCAGAGGCTCTTCCCTCAGGGAACCACACAGCCCAATGAGGGAGACAGACTCATAATCAGGCAGCAAAGACCCAGGACATAAACACCCTGGGCTAGGGCTAGGGGAGTCTGGGAAAGCCTCCTGGAGGAGGTGACTTCACTGAACCTCAAAGGGTGAGTGGCAGGTGAGAAGAGCTTTCTAAGCAGTGGGACCAGCACGTGCAAAGGCTGAGAGGCATGGATAAGCAAGTTGAGTTCAGAGAGCTGGCCTTTGGTGTGGCAGGAATAGAGGCCACGAGAGGAGGCGGGCTGGAGAGGGAAGCCAGGCAGGGTCCTGAGGGGCCTTGAACACCCAGGGTAAGGAGCTGGGACTTCATCCCAAAGACAGTGAGCTGGTCAGATGTGGGCGTGGAAGCTGACTGGCAGGGTGATCCCAGAGCAGGAGACAGGGAGGGAGGAGCCCACCCCAGCCCCACCCTGGATGCCTCACTCACGGTTGTCAAAGGGCTTGAAGTCCTGGGTCATCACCGTCCTCCACTTCTCCCCTTCACGGCATATCACTTTCAAGCTGGTGATCTCAACTACGGTCACTTTCTGAGACTGCAAGGGAAGGAGGGCAGGGATGGAGCTGCCAGCAGCTGGAGTAGGGAGGGGGGAGACTGTTGCGATGAGGACTAGGAGACAGGACCCAACTGCAATGAAGATGGAGCCCCTCCCCAGTGCCCCACCACTAAGGTGGGGCTCTGCAGACTTTCTGTAAAGGGTCAGATAGCAAATTTTTTTGTCTTTTCAGGCCGTATGGTCTCTGTCACAACTATTCAACTTTGTCATCGTCATTGTCGTGTGAAAACAGCCATAAAAAACATGTAAGCAAATGGGCATGGCTGTGTGCCAATAAAACTTTATTTATAAAAATTAGCAGAAGGCTGGATTTGGCCCATGGACCATAGTAGTTTGTTAACCCCTGATCTCAAGTGAAGTGAGCTGCCTTGGGAGAGAGGGAGTTTTCCATCACAAGAGGTGTGCAAGCAGGATGAGGCCCCACGAGGGTGCTGGTCCGGACTTGGACTTGTGTAATAGCTTTGAGTGTGAAAGCTTCCCCTCCCCCATCTCTCTCCAGTCCCAAACCCTGACTTTTCTGGAAAGAAATGGGCAGAGCATCTCCTGTGGGCAGGCACTGCTCCAGGGCCTTAGCCACTTCTCTGGCTGACTCTCACAGCTGTCCAGCCCCACACTGCAGGTGAGAAACCTGAGGCTTGGGTGGGTCAAGGGACTTGCCCAGAGTCACACATCTGGACAGCAGGGGAGTCTGGATTCAAACTCAGGCCTCTGCATCCACAGTCCCACAGACAGACTGCAACCCAGGCTGTGGGCTGCCGAGTGAACAGCTCGCAGTGGCCTTCTCTCAGTGCAGAG
This sequence comes from Camelus ferus, assembly GCF_009834535.1. NCBI lineage: Eukaryota > Metazoa > Chordata > Mammalia > Artiodactyla > Camelidae > Camelus > Camelus ferus. The sequence continues at coordinate 3,122,862 of NC_045707.1, forward strand.
GGCAGCCCTGCGGCCCGCAGGAGGAAAGTCTGGTGCAGGCCCTGTCAGCATCTGCGTTCTGGGGTCTGGGGTGCTGTTTTCAGGTCCAGGACCCCAGGCACCATCCCTCTGACCTACTGCGGGCCCCTCTATGAACAAACCTTGAACCTGATCATCAGCGTTCCTGGAGCTGAGAACAATTGCTCCCTCTCCAAGCCAAGGACCCTGCCCTGGCCTTCCTCTAACTACAGTGAGGGGCCAGATAATAATAGCATTTTCCCAGATAATAATAGTATTATCATATTATTATTACTACTACTGTTGTTGTTGTTGTTTTAAAGATGCCAATAATACATTCTGCTGAGCGCTGACTGCGCCAGGCACTCTGCTAAGCCCTTCACATGTGTTATCTCCTTTAATTCTCTCAACACTGTATGAGACAGACACTATTACCCTTCTCAGCCTACAGCTGAAGAGACAAAGCACAGAGAGGCTGAGGGACTTGCCTAAGGCCACACAGCTAAGTGAGGCAGGGAGCTGAAGCCAGACTATCTGCAGAGTTCAGGGGGATGGGCACAGCAATCTGTTTTGAAGGGCTCTGCCTTTATTAGCTACAATATGTCAGCCCATCTCCACATTCTCCTGCCCCTTGAGAATGCATGTAACCTGATGATGGTTGGACAAGGTGGGCTGGGCGTCCTTGGTGCCCATCACTGCCAAGAAGGGTTTGCTGGATAATAAATCCTAGCTCTGCCACTCTCTGTCTACGTGACTCGGGCAGGGGCCATGCCTCTCTGAGCCTCGGTTTCCTCATTGGTAAGAAGGGAGCAGCGCTGGTTCCCACCACCGGGGATCGTGTCAAGTGTATGTGCTCTGCTCTGGGTGGCATTCTAAGTACTTGACCCTCAGAACAACCCACAAGGAAGGCACCATTGTTATTCCCTTTTACAGAAGGGAAAACTGAGACTCAGAAGCTGCCCAGTGTCACCCAGTGGGTGTACGAGGGAGCCAGGGCTGGAACCCAGACCGCCCGGCTCTGCAGTCCACACTCAAACCCACACCACCCTGCACTTGCCCACCTCGGGAGGAGTCAGGTGTGGTGGTTATTATTATTAGGAGGCATTCTCCCGACTTGATAAGGAGCACAGGAATGTCCCAGGATCCACAAAGTACGGGGGACACAGCAGGAGCAGAGGCAGAGTGGCCGATGTCCCATGTCCCTTGGAACTCTCAGTCCCCTGGGTCAGACCTACTTTTTACCTTGGAAGCTGCCCTCCTCCCTCTGCCTCTCCAGCCCCGGGATGCCCACTCTGCGGCAGCCTGCAGCCACTGGGGGCTTCTCCCCTGGAGGGCACCCCTTTGCTCCTGCTGGCCTGGCCACCAGGGCCTCTCCCTCAGTGATACTCACATCTGGGGGTCCAAGTATCAGGTTACATGCCCAGGATCCCGGCCTCACTGGGAGCAACTCACAGGATTTGTTCCACCGCCTTTAAAGACAAAAGAACTCCCCTTAGAGGAAAAACAGGGACCCCCTCCCCAGAGCTGGCCCTTGGGATTGTCCCCGGGCAGTGTGACTAGTCTGTGCCAGGTTACCCCCCGACCTGCACCACCTCCCGTCATGGGCACCTTTTCCTGCCCTCCCCATCCCAGCCAGTCCCTACAGCATCTAAAGTGATTTTCTACAAACGAGGACTTCAGGACACTTGGTCCTCCCCACCTAAATCCCTCCAAAGTCTTCCCATAAGGTGTAGGGTGAAGGCAACCCTTGACTGGGCCTTCAGAGCCCCATGGAATCACCACCCACTTGGGAACCAGTGTCAAAGCCCAAAGCCTCCTTTGCTGGCTGCCACCAAGTGTTTCCATCACGGCGACCCTTCACTGATTCCCTCCCAGCCTGAAGGTTCCAACCACTCCCTGGTCCTCTGTCCCCACAGGTGCTTTAGGGGTCTCTCAAAATCCCAGGTTACTCAAATAGCTTGGGGAGCCCCATCTCCCCCACCTCCACCTCCGCTTCTAAAATCAAGTCCAGCGTTGGCATAGCAGGCGTGCGACCCAAAGTAATCCAGCTCTTGTGCAGTCCCTCCACTGCAGCCTGGACCCCATGCCCCACTGCCACCCAGGCTCCAGGAGTCTAAACATCTGATCCACAATTTGTTCCAGACTCCTGATACCAAGAGTCTGTGGGTCCTATTGCCCAAGATTCTCAAAGCGCAGAGTTCTTGGAGTCTGAGAGCTAGGATTTCAAGAGTCTAAAAGTCAGTGATTACAAGATCCCACATGCACCATTTATACGGCTGGGCGTGGATGTAGCAGGATGTGGCCTGCAGGCCCCTGTCTTGGCTCCAGACGCAGGAGATATTGGCTCTCGAATTGTAGAAGCAGGTGAGCTTGGAAGTGTCTGCTGGCAAGACGAGGGGTGCGTGGCTGGCTGCAGGGTGCCCATGGCCCTCTGGGGCTTGTCCGCCACTCCTGCTCCTACCAGATGAGGAGGCGGGCAATCCTGGCAGGCAGAAAAGGGGTTAGTGGACCCATTTCAGAGAGGACAAAACTGAGCCCCGGAGCCTGCAAGGACCCCCAGGAAGGTCGAGGCAGGGCAAGGACAGGAAGACAGTGTCTTCCTGAGGCTTGGAGAGGCTTATGGGTGCAGCGGGGGCAGGATGGAGGGACGAGGAAGAAGGTGGTTACCTGATCTCTGGTCCCATTGCCCCCATCTCCCTCCTCCCCTGCCTTCTGCCCCAGCCAAGGGAGCTTCTGCCAAGAGGCAGGGGTCTCAGAAGTTCTAGAAGGGTCTTGGCCTCCTCCCTGAGGGAAAGCACAGCTGTCCAGATGCCAGTGTTCTCACCATTCACTGCTGTAGATGCCCGAGGGATGACCAGGGGCAAGAGGAGGACAAGGAGGAACAGACACCAGGACCCAGTAGGAGCTGCCATCACATCCACGGGTGGGAGCTGGGGAAGGAAGCCCTGGATGGAGGAAGAAAGGGAGAGAGCACAAGTGAACACCCAGCCATATCGTCACCCACCCAAGAGACAGGCTAAACCCTGCCCTCTCAGGGTACACGCATCTGTTCCCCACCACACTGACATAGCCCAGCCTCAGGGCCTTTGCACCTGCTGGTCCTTTTACTCCATGCATAAGCTCATTCCCTTCCTTCAGAGGTTTGGGGACCCATGTTGTCATTGCTGAAAGCTCTCTAAGCAGGCCAACCCCTTGTTCAGAAGTGGGGAAAACTGAAGCCCAGAAAGAGGAAAAATTTGCTTATGTCCATATAGGGAGGCCAGCACTGAGCTGGAATTAAAACTCACCTCCTCTCTACCTGGAAGCCCCGCTCACCACACCAAAACCATTTGTTAAGAGGTTCCTCTATACCAGGCTCTATTTTAAACTCTTTAACTACAGCACTAAGAACATCTACTGGAGATGCTCTTATTACCCCTATTTTCAAATGAGGAAACTGAGACACAGAGAGGTGAAGCATATTACCCAAGGTCACACAGCTGATAAAAGGCAGATATGGAATCTGAACCAGGGTAGACTGCCTGCAGCCCAGGCCGGGGCTTCGCCTCCTGTAACTTCTCTGGCTGCATCTTCCCACCCACTGAGATGGTCCACACCATCAATAAACATGTGTTGATTACCTCGTAACAATACTCGTGGGGGGTACTGAGCACTCATGCTGGGCCAAACACATCACGTCTATGAGCTCATCTAATCTGCCCAGCAGCTGGGGGTGGGCACTTGTACCGTCCCCTTACACAGATGAGGAGACCAAGGCTCCTGCCGTTAACCTGCCCAAAGTCACATGGCAGAAGAGGCAGAGATGGGATTCCATCCCCGGGCTCCACTCCAAGGCTGTTTCCTTACATCACTCTACCCTGCCCAGACCCTGTCCCAGGCACTGGTCCCAGAGGTAAGGCCCACAGCCTCTTTGCCCTGAGGAGTCAGGGCCCAGGAGGAGCACAGGCCAACTGGTGGGTACCTGACCTGGGTGTGGAAAGGAGCCCAGAGAGGTTCCTGGGTGGGGGCTCCTCCTTGCCCAGGCCACCATCCCCACAGGAGGGTACACACCCAGGGCAGGGCTGGCTGCATCTTTCTTTGGACCCTCCAACCCTCTATAGCACAGAGCACAGGACTGAGACCCCAAATGGTGCAAAGCCCAGGAAAGGGGCTCCCAGAAAACCCCCTATGCCTCTTACCTTCTCCATCATGGCCCTGGGGCAGGCCTACTGTTGATCCAGACCCCAGCCAGCTGGGCCACACCATGCCCAGGACAGGACCTGGCCCAGAGCCTCGGGGTGAGAGGAATAAGGCTGGGGGCATGGGTGTGCAAGATCACAGGAAAGTCAGAGCCAAAGTATAGTCCCAGCCAGCAAGTTGGGCAGAAGAAGCTGCATTGTTTAGAAAGAGTTCCCCGCCACCCAGAGCCAGAAGGGAGCAGCACCCTACACCAAGAGGACCAAGAGCACAGAGGATGCGGGGGGCAGGGCAGGAGGGCTGCTGGCAGTCTCTGAGGCTGCACCCTCCTGCAGAGGAGGAAACTGAGTCTCAGGTCGGTTAAGGAACCTGCTCAAGGTCACAGAACAAGGAAGAGGCCCAGCCCCAGAGAGGGCAAGTCGGACCTTTGAGTCCCCAGCACCCTCGATACTGCGTTCTCATACACACCCATGAGTGTGTGCCCTGCCCTTCACGACTGCAGACCCGTGCACACTCATTGACTCATTACATCCCCACAGCAGCCCTAGGAGTGTGTGTTATCATCCCCATTTGATAGATGCCAAGACTGACACTCAGAGCTGCCCAAGGGGCTGAACTCCCCAGGTCATCTGATGTCAAGTTAGAAAAAGAGGATGGTGATGGTGATGATGGTGGTGATGGTGATGATGGTGATGGTGGTGAAGACGATGGTGGTGATGATGACTAATCTCTCATTCTGCCCGGCACTGTCATTAGCATTTTGCAGATATTACCTCATTTAATGTTCACAGCCACCCTATGAGTAGGTACTATTATGACTTCTTTTCTCAGATGAGAAAACTGAAGCACACGTAAGCATCTTGAGTAGAGCTAAGATCTGAACCCAGTCAGTTGTAGCCTGAGGCCCTGCCGAGGCTGACGTCGTGCGACTGTGGGGTACACGGGATTGGGAGGATGTGAAGCAGGGGCTCAGTTGTAGCCTGAGACACATCCCACATGACTTGACCTTGATCCCATCTCCCCTCGTCCTCTTCGACCATCCCCCCGCCAACACACACACAATGGGCTCCCTCTTGCTGTTCAAGTCTGGGGGCATCTCCCTAGCTGGGCATGGGATGTTGGTTGTGGGGAAGGGAAGGAGACCTTTGGGGATGGCTTCCACCTCTTAGGTCTTCCAAACCCAGTTAAGGCTGGAGGCCCCCCATCCCCAGGAATGGAGGGAGAGCCTGACCTGGGGGCAGCCCCAGAGATGGAGTCCCATCCCCTCCAGCAGCACCTGGAGATGCTACTGACCTGCCCAGTCACACAGCCAAGTACAGGACAAAGCTGGACTTGAACCCAGGGGTGTGACCTCCAGCCAAGGGCTCCCAGAAACCTCCCAGCCCACCCACTTCATAGCCAGGTCTCAGAGGAGCCCCTCTCTCCTCCCTCACCCCACAGCCCCCTAAGTGTACTTTCCACAGGGTGTACACTCTGCAGACATCAGGAGGTTGCCCGCATCTTTCCCACCCACATCCCAGCGCCCTCTCTGGGCACTCAGCTCATTTAAGGCTCAGCTGGCCTTCCGCCTCCCAGTCCTCCCACCTCCTTCTCCCCTCCTGGGCTGGGAGGCCCAGCAAAGGGCCTGGGGAAGCCCCTCATCCCAGAGCAGCCCCCAGCCTCCCATGGGGAGAGCTGGGAAAGAAGGGAGGCTTAGGACCAGGGACCAGCTTTTTCTCAAGCAGTCATGAGAGCAGAGCCTTCCTCGCCCCTGGGGGGGGGGGGGATTCTAATATAAACTTGAGAGTGAGGCCAGGAGATGGGAGTTCAGGCAGAAACTGCTGGAGCATCTGAGTCAGAGCTGAAAATCATCCCCGTGACCTTCACTTCCAGCCCTGTGGCTGGTAGCAAGGGCCAGGACGGAGCCCTGGGGGAACCATGGGAGCCGGCAGGGGCAGCGGGAGGGCAAGGTGGGACATTACCTGGCTGAGACATGGGGCTGCGGGGCACTCTTCCTGCTTCTCTCTGCTGCTGGGACCTCAGCCATCTCCCCAGGGCCCAGCTCTGGCTCCCTCGGCCCAGATAGTAGACGGCTGATGGGGCCAGACGGTAAAGACTAAAACCCCAGGGCCAGCCTACTTCCTGTGTAGAGGATGGAGGGGCAAGGCCTGGGCTGGGGAGGCGGGGGAGATCTGGCTGGTTAGAAAGCCTGAAACTCCCGTAGCACCAGGGCCCAGATAAAGATCTCCCTCCTCCGCTGGGGGGTTCAGGCGGGTCGGGGGGGAGCACCGTGGGTGTGGCGGCAGCGGGCGCACGTGTACACACTCACACACATGCCATCACTCCCAAATAGATGCTTTGCTGCACACAGGAGCCCATCATGGCAAGGCCCCTACTTTTTCCTCCCACCTTACTCCCATCCCCAGCTCACAGGCCACCTCAAACCTCTGACACCTTCATCGGTCACACACACACACCCAGGAACATGCAGGCCTCCCACAAACGTTTCTCTTTAGGTGTACCCCAGTCATGGGATAAGACACCCCATCTCTCTGAGACTTCCCTTTTCATCCAGCCTTCCAGGATGCCCCTTACTCAGTTTAGCACTAAGAGGTAACAATTTTGAGGGGCTTTGCAAACAATTTGATGGCCACTTATTGAACATTCTAGAACCCTCCTCTTCCCCTCAAGCCATGGTTTATAATTCCTTTTTTCCTCCGTGCTGGGGAGGGGAGATAGGTTCAGGGCTTTTGGAGGGGGAGGTAATTACGTTTTTTTTTTTTTTTTTTGATGGAAGTACTGGGGATTGAACACAGGACCTTGTGCATGCTGAGCACACACTCTACCACTGAGCTGTATTCTCCCCCGACTTTTTTTTAAATGATGAAACGTTACAGAACCCTCTTGGAAAGATGCACGTCTATTCATGCTCAGTGTCACAGACCCAGGAACTCTGAAATTAGTGTCAGAAGCAGCAGCTCTGCTGTCTCCCCATTTTAAACTCTCTGCTCCGGGGCGGAGGGGGTGGCAGGGTTGGGGGGTCCTTGTGAGCAGCTGTCTCTTTCAAAGAAGAGAATGGGGCGAGCAGGAGGGGCCGCAGGAAGAGCCGCTCCGCAGAACTTTTTGTCCGCAGAGAAGTGAGAAAACAGAATTGAAGACCTCGAGGGGAGAATCAGGCCACCCCCTTCTGAGCGGGAGGGCAGTGTTGCCAAGAAAAGACAGATCTGATTCGAGGCCGTTTGAAAGCTGAGTGACAAGCCTCCCTGTGCTTCAGTGTCCACGCCTGTAGAATGAGGGGCAACAGCTCCTGTTGGGATAGTTCGGAGGAGCAAACAGCCTTACAGGTGGAAAGTGCCTCGCCTGGGGAACACGCATGCGCAGTAGGCTCGCAATACCGCCCCCCCCCACCCCCTCCGCAGCAAGGCTTTCTGACTGCAGGAGAGGGTAGCAAACGCAAGCACCCCAAAGATGAGGATAATAGCTGTGAGTTATTAAGCCTAGAATCATTCTGGAAGCTTCTCAAGAAACAAGAAATGCTGGTTCTCCCAGGGAGGAAAACCAGGTAAGGAAAGGGTAGGAAGACCATTTTGGTTTTTGTTTGTTTTTGTTTTTGTTTTTTTTTTGCTATAGACCCTTTTATACTGCATGTAGGTATTTCCTGCCCGAAAACATGTGAATTCAGTTAAAATTTTAAAAAACACATATAAAGAAGAAATACATCCCCCAGGTGAAGACAGACATCGTGGGCCCAGCTTGCAACGGTTCTGTCCATGGGGTTGGCCTTGGCCTGCCCTGCATGTCCTCCTGGTCCTCCATCCCTCTGCCCTTCTTTCATTCATTCCGCAAACATTTCCTGAGCACCCAGGATGCCCCAGCGGCCAGGTCAGGCAAGGAGGAGCCTGAGGTGACCGATGACGCCAGCCCTGCTGTTATGAGCGGCACACAGGCAGGCTCAGGGTGGGACCAGGGGAGGCGGCTGTAACCAGCCACGTGCCCTGGGCGTGGGGGTGTGGCATGTGCAGGGGCAGCCCCCAGACTCGGCATCCCCTGCTTCAGGCCCCGGGGTCTGGGGCTCTGCTTTTGCCAAAGAACTCAGTCCAGGTGGAGAGGCAGGGGGTGGGCCACACAGCCAGAAAAACAGTCCTGCACATTCTTCGCATCCCCCACCTGCAACCTCACAGCTGTGGAGCATGTTGGAGGGGGTGCAGCGTGGTATGAGGGAGCACGGGAATGTGTCCCCTTACCCTGCTGTGCCCTCCCTCCTGGGCATCAGCTAGACACCTTATGCCAACCTCCCTGCTGTCAGGTGCAGCCATGTGACTGAGTCTGGCCAGTGGGATGTGGGTGGAAGTGATATAGTTTGCTTCCAGGCCGAAAAAAACCTCACCATTGATCCTCCTCTGTGTCCCTCCCTCACTCCCTCCCTCTTCCTCCCCTCCTTTCTCCTTCCTCTTCCCTTCCTCCCTTCCCCTTCTCTTCCCCTGCAAGAACCCACTGGAGAGATGTGAAGACCTAGGAGCTGGGGGAGCCATGTGAAGGACAGATCTTCAACCCCTCATTCCCTAGACAACCCACACCGGACTGTCACATGAGCAAGAAATATGCTTTTATTGCATGGGGTCTCTGAGATTTGGAAGTTCTTGTTTCCTCAGTTAGTGGGCTTTACCCTAATTTGGAAAGTGTCCACAGGTACCTGAGCTGAATGTTAAAGCCAGGTGAGGAAGGGTGGAAAGGGCCAGCCAGGGACAGGCCCCAGGGCTTGTCAAGTACATTATTCAGCCCCCACCCCAGTCCCACGGCCACCTGCCCCACAACACCGGCCAGTTCCATGGCAGCCCCCTTACTGGCCTCCCTGTTCCCACTCCTGACCCCTCCAGTCTGTTCTCCACTCAGCAGCCAGAATAATCTTTCCCAAACTCAAATCAGGTCATTTCACTGCACCACCCCCTTTAAAACTTTCCAGCAGTTTCCAGTGAATTAAAAATAAAATCCAGGCTCTTAATCGTGGCCTCAAAGTCCTGTGCTCATCTCTGAACCTCCCTCCAGCTTGGGCATTACTGCCGGTCAGCAGACATGCCAAGCTCCCCCACCCCAGCCCCGTGATCACACTGAGCCCCGCATAGACTGCTCCCCTGCTCTCTACAGAGCTAGCACCTGCTTTCCTATTTTACAGGCAAGGAAACTGAGGCTCATGGGTCACTCGACCAGAAGGTGGCCAAGCCAGGATTAGAATCAGCCAGGATTAGAATGGAGGACGTGAGATTCTCCCTGAGGTAACCTGAAGAGGAATCCAGAAGCTTCTCTGATGTCAGGGGCCTCACAGAGCCCACCCCGGCCTGCCCAGACCTTTGTCTCAGGAGCTCTGGGGATTGGACCCAGCCTCCCCTCCCAGCACCCAAACCACCAAGCACATCAAATCCTCGTTCCTGTAACTGCCTTTCCCATTCCATCCATGCTCTGTCCTCACTGTCTCACTGTGAACCAACCTCCCTGCACCCTCAGCTTTTGAGGACACAGCCCCAACCCTGCTGAGACCTCACTTCCACAGGAACCATAGGGCAAGTGTATTTGGGTTCTTCTGGCTCCCGTGTCCCTTCCTGACCAGGACATTTCCACTTGACCATCACAGGACTCCCTCTCTCGCGGACCAAGCCAGGCTGCCGGACCCTGCGCCCGCCTCAGCTCTGGCCCCTCCCCCCTCCTCTGAACTCCGACTGCCAGGAGACTTCAGGGTTCCTGAAGTTGCCTTCAGACTCCTGCCCCATCTTCTCCCCAGGGACCCTCTGTCTGACTCCACATCATGGTCTTTGCCCAGGCCCACCTGGGACCCTGTTGCCACTCGGACTTATGCCTCCCCAGACCTCCACTGCCACCTCACCCCCCTTGCAGCCACCACCCCTCCCACTCTACAACAGTGTCCCAGTTAGGGTTGAGTCCAGCTACATGTATCAAAAGAGAATTGAAGAGGATAACAGTGCCCTAAGGTTAAGAGAGGAGTTTATTTCTCTCTCACATAAAAGCTGCCCAGAGGCAGGCAGCCCAGGGCTGGTGGAGGGGCTTTATGATGTCATCGTGATCCTGAGCTAAATCTGTGCTGCTCCTGGGGCATCCTCAATACCTTTCTTTTACTTCATGGACCAAGAGAGCTGTCCAAGCGCCATCCATCTCATGTGATTCCTGCAGCTATTGCAGGAAGGAGCAGAGAAGGGCACCCTCTGCCTGTTAAGGACCCTTCCCCAAAGTTGCCTGCACACTTCTAACTTACATCCTATTGGCTACTGAGTCATGTGACCAGTCTAGCTGCAAAGGATGCTGGGAAATGTGCCTAGCTATAACTAGAGGGAACCCAGACAGGGGAGAGCAGGTCTGGAGAGACCATTAACTCCCAGCTGTGACTGTCCTCTGCCATGAAGACCTCCAGTATCTCACAGACCACCCACCCCACCCCCTCCCTCTTGCTCAGCCCAGACTGCACAGCTGCTCATTCAGTTGACACTCTCACACCCACCCTCGAGTCCTGACATCCCCACCCCTCTTAGGGGGTCCAAAGTCAGCAGGTGGCCGGGTCCTCAGCTGGAGAGTATCCTACCGCCACAGAGCCAGGCTTCACTGGTCACCAGACACTAATGCTAGTCCCTGGCCAGGAGGCAATGACACGTATGATTTTGCATCCAACTCTCAGCCTGGTCCCCCCATCAAATGGAAAGCACAATGTAGAACGGAACCTCAGGGTGATCAGAGCAGGACAAGAAGGAGAAAGGGCAGTCTGGTGGCTGACCACCCTGAGGGTACTCCTCCCAGCCACCCGCTCTGCAGACAACCTCACTTCATTGGGTCATGCCACCCAAATGTCCCGAGCCAGAATGTGGCCATCGTCCATGGTTCCTTCTTTCTCACTCCCACTTCCAAGCTATCGCCCTTACTGTCTCTGCTTTGCCACAGAATCACTCCTCACTGGCCTCCCAGTCTCCAGAACTCAATATCCCTGTTCTTCTGGGTTCCTCTGTGTGTGGCCTGGTTCATCGGCCCCTCCAACACCAGAGCCCACAGCAACTCAGTTCTCATGCAAACCATTGTCATTCACATAGAAAGTCATCCCCTCTTCCAGTTCCTCACCAGGACTGCCCTGGGGGAAGCAGCTGTCCCACTTTGCCGGGGCCTGAGGGGGCTTCCAGACATGGACTTTCAGTGCTAAACCTGGGATAAGTTTGGCCACCCTATTCCCGCCCCATTCTTCCAGACTAACTCAGGTCCTTAATTTAAAACTAGTCCTTCCCTGATCCCCCATCCCAGCCAGGCTCAGATTCTGTGCACATCCAGGTACCTCATCTTGTGCCATGACTTCTGCTCATGTGTCTACACTGGGAGTTCCCTGAGAACAGGAACCGTGTCTGGTCCATCCAGATTGCCCCAGAGCCTAGAAAACTACCTGACATACAGACGTGTCAAGAGGCAGGGAAGGGAGGAAAAAAAGGAAAAGAAAAGGAACTGAAGTCTCCAAAACTCTAATACCCCTAAGGGTCCAGCAGCTGCAAATTAAAAATAACGCTTGAAATGATATTTGAAGTTTCAATGGTTTGCCAGGAAAAGCAGTCACATGGGTGGGTCGCCTTGCTGCCATTCCTCAAAGTGGGACCACCCCTCTGGGAGGCAGGTTGACAACGACATCTACCAGCATCTCCAGGACATGACGCAGCAGACATCCTACAGAGAGACGATGCCACGTGGGAAACGTGGGCGCCAAGGGATTCACACGGTCAGGAGCCTGGAGGCAGCCTCACAGTGCAGCCCCAGAGGACTGCTGGCGAGTAAGTTAGGGAACGTCCACCTGGTGGAATACAAGGTCGTTGTGACAAGAGGAAGGGACAGCTCTCTATTGCTGGCGTGCGTGTGTGTGCGTGTGTGCATTTGTAAGCGTGCGTGTTAGTGGGAGGGGGTGAGAAGGTGCAAGTTCATGATAGGTGTGAGAGTGAGCCTGTCTGTGTGTGAAGGTGTGTGCACGTGTGAGGGGGAGCCGAGGTGTGTGTGTGTGCGTTGTGCATTGATGGAAATGTGCGTGCAAGAGAGCACGTCTCGTGGAAGTGACTGTGTCTGTGACCTGGCATGTACGTGCTCCGAATCATTCTGGAAGGAATCCTTAGGGACTGGTAGCTGCATCTTCCTTCAGGGAAGGAAACTGGGAGACCCAGCAAGCGAGGCGGGGAGGAATTTTCCTAAATAACCTTTTGCACCTTTTGAAGTTTGTTTCATAGGAACATAATATCTACTTAAGAAAATAAATAAAATTGGAACCAAAATCGAAATGAAAAATTGTGGGACCCTTGGTGGGGGATGGAAATACACTAAGGGCTCCCCAGACACCAGGCTTCCTACCACCTCTATTTCCGAGCTTTCCCAAGGAACCTGAAAATGGCCTTGAATCCCCAGGCACGGGGACCACCTCCCTGTGCCGATGGCACCCAGGGAGCGAAGCGTTTTGTCGACAGTCACACCAACTTGTAACCCCCGTCCCCTGACTGCCAGGCCAGAGTCACAGGGACACTCAGGAAAGCTCCGAAGACCCTCTGACAGCGCCTGCAATGGTTTCCCCCTTTCGTGTGAGAGACAGGTAGAAAAGGTTCTTTTCACTTGTTCTTATTCTTAAGTAGGTTTCACCAAGATCTGTGATCTTTCTCAGAAGACAATTTAGGTGTTGCAGCAAGGGAAGAGGACGTGTGATGTTTGCAAAGTGTCTGTGAGAAGTTCCTCTCTATCTAGAAGTTATGCTTGCTTGCTTTTTTTTTTTTTTTTTTAGTGTTTTTATTAAGGAATCGGAAAAAATTTAAATGTCCCTTTATGGAGATTGTGCCTGGCTGTCAGCACTGCCTACAGTGTCTGCTTAGAGAGAAGCAGTAAATGGGGTCAGAAATCCTCCCCAGCCCTGGAATGATGCCTTCAGTCAAATCCTAGCTCCAGGGCCAGGGACCCTGGCCTCCCAGAGAACAGGGAACCCTGAACTCCCCTGAGCAGTGAAGATGCCCACTTCAGGCTGTGGGCAGGTGCAAGGTGGGCCAGATCTGGGTACCGCCTGGCCCAGCATCATATAGAGAGACTGTGAAATCTCCTCCTGGTCCCTGACTCTTGGCATCCTGGCATGTCCATCTCAGTGCCACCTCCAGTATCTAAGTAAGGCACAGCTGAGAGAAGAGAAGTGACTATATTTTGGCAGATCCCATAACAGCCACAGTGAGGATGCAAAAAAGACCACGAGTCTCCTTCAGAACAACTGAGCAGAGGGGGAGTGTATAGCTCAGTGGTAGAGCATGTGCTTAGCATGATCGAGGTCCTGGGTTCAATCCCCAGTACCTCCATTAAATATAAATAAATTAACCTAATTACCTCCCCTCTCCCCCCCCCCCCAAATCACAGAACTACTGTGCCAAAGTGAGCCCAAGGAAGAGGAGTTCTGGGCAAGAGCAAAGACTCAGAAGGTGCTGGGCCAGTGTCGAGGATTCGTGGAGAAGGGCCCCTTGGGTGGCACTCAGGGAAGCATGGAGGTGGGGGGGCCCTGTCATTACTCCCACAGCACCGGCATCTGTAGTTCAAAGCCTTCCCCACCGTATGCTCACACAAGGGCTCCGCCAAGTTTAAAACAGGCTTCTCTTGACATTGTTTCTATTTCTACAAGTTCACAGGTTCACTGGAGGGCCACCCCATCTGCACAGTATAGACAGCAGGGACAAAGTGATTAACTAAAATCCACCTGACTCTCTGGGCTCCCAGTATCAGGGACTTTTGGCCTCGTCTCTCCTTCATGATGGGTTTGGGTGGGAGACCCCAACTCAGATGACACAGGGGCCAGGAAGGAAGTCTGAGGCCAGCAGCAAGGACCATGGCGAACTGAGGGCCCCATCTATAGGGGAGATGGCAGATGGGAATGTTGGCTCAATACTGCCAAGAAATTCTGAATTTTCAAAAAATGCAGAAAATCGAGATTTTTTTTTTTAATTTGAAATTCTCTCACTTAAGGTAGTGGTCATTAATTCTAACTTCAACCCACAGCAAAACACCATGACAAAGCCAGCTGCAAAAAGAACACGCTGCTGACCGCAGGTGCGAGGAAGGGGACTTTTGGAGGGAGGGGTGGGGCTGTGGGCTGACAAGGACCCTCTGCTGGGGATTTGTTTATTCTCAGGTGCTGGCCGGATATTTATTTTATATTGTGGTCACATTGTAGCTTTGCAAACCTTTCCTGTGTTTGTGGTATTTACCTCTTTAGGAGTCCTGGGTCCCAAGCAACAAGCCCAAACTTTACTTTCCCAGCCTCCCTTGCAGCAAGGGCAGTGAGCACGTGACTGGACTTGCCCAATCAGGAGTCTTCGCTGCAGACCTCAGGGTGGGAGCCAGGGATGCAGGTTAGGAGACAGAGAACTCAAGGAGGCTGCTGAGGGTGGCATTACAGTCACATCTCGGATGCTGCACCCCTCCAAGCCTGGGCTGCATGTCCTGCCAGACACTCCTGACCTGCAGAACATCCTGAATCAGTTCCGTTTCTAATAAAAGTGGCCAGGCTGGGTTCTGTGGTTTGCACCTGAGATTCCTGGCCAACACACGTGCCTTGGCCAAGCAGGCAGGAACAGTCACTAAGCATGCAGATCACGACTTGAAATTGTCTTTAATTAGCAGCTCCCCACCCCACCGTTCCGCTAGGGCTGACCAGCCTCGGTGATGGTGAGGTGGGAATGCAGGGAAGGGGCACAAGAGAAGTGTGCCTGCCTGTGCTTTCTTCTCTGCTGGGGCGCTTGGAATAGGGTCCGAGTCATAATGCAGGCCTGATGGCCAGGCGTGAGCACTGGATCTTAGGGGGCAACACAGGAGGCTCTGAGACAAAAACTTCCTGCTGCCTTGAGTTCTTGAGGGGTAGGTGGCTCTAAAGATGTCTTCCTGGCCAGCTCTGTGGTTAACTGTCTGACTTCCAAGGCCTGGGAGGCCCACGCACAGCCCAGTTGGCTGGCTGGCTGGCCTTGGCTCTCTTGCTGACTGCTTTCCACTTTGGGTGCTGGTTCATACAGAGACAGGCTGCCGGAGGTTTCAGAACTAGCAGAGGCCCCCGTGTTTGGTGGGTAGCTGGTTTCGCTTTCAGAGTGAGTTAGACAGGGCCCCTTGTGAGTCCGCCCACTCCACCTGGTGAGAAACCCACCCTGGCCTGTCTGAACCAGGTCAGCACATGCACCACCAAATCCTCCTTCCTTGGGGCATCTCCACCTGGAGCAGAGTTTCTCCCACTTGCCAAGGGTGCTGGGCAGGGGCTGGGGCATACGTGAGGGCGGCAAGGAGCTTCCCGCGCGGGCTGACAGCTTCCCACCCCCACGCAGTCTCCTCACACCCCAGCCATCAACCACTAACACCCCCACCCATCACCCAGCCGTAGCTGAGAACACACATGTTTTCTCTTCGATTCTGCTTCATTTCAGTCCTGCCACTCCTCCCAGGCCAGGGGCTCCTCCCAGGGGACACGAACACCAGCTGGGAAACTAGAGACCAGGGTTTGGTCCCAGCAGTGCCCCCAGCCCCCACGCCACATGGCCCTCCTTGCGGTAATCACCATTCTGGGGCTACAGACCACAGAAACAGGCTGTGGCTAACTTGAGCCAAGAGCCAAACAGAAATAGAAGGATCTGGAGTGGTTCACAGATTCTGGAGATAGCTAAAGACCCAGGCCTTAGGGGAGCAGCTGCAGGGGCCTGGCTGCAAGGAGATGCCCTCAAGGCACCAACCTCCAGCTGTTTACTGGCCTCATTTCAGTAGAATTCAAAGAGTGTCATTGGCTGTGATGGAGTCAAATGCCCACTCCTTGGCTGGAGGGGATGGATGAGGTACTTTGATTGACAAGTTGACCAAGACCTCACCTAATGCAGGAGGGTAATCTCCAAAGAAAAATGGGTGCTCCTACCAGAAACAGGGGACCAGACAATGCTGAGCAAGCAAGAACCAAGGTTCCAGGCCTCCTCTCTTTGGGCCCATCTTCCCAGCCTCTCAGCCCTACAAGGATGGGATCAGGTCAGATGATCGTGAAAGTTCTGGGAAAGCCCTCCTCTGATTAGAGGAATCCAAAGTAGGCACTTTGCTTCCCTGGGAGCAGGGGTGGGGTCTTCCCAGCCCTCTGGAGGGGCTCCTGGCACAAGGATGCTTTGCACACCCACCCTGAAGCCCCCCACTTAGGAAAGAACCAGGTAGGGTCAGGGCTGCCACCTGAGTGGAAAGGAGGGAAGCTGACCTCCATCCCCCACGTGGAGCTTGAACCAGAGGTCTTGATCTCATGGGCCCCAGGGAGCTCATGAGCCAACCTGAAAGCAGCAGAGGGTGAAGGGCCCCAGGCTGTGTCACCCTCTCTTGGGGCAGGACCGGAGGGACACTGAGACTGGCTCATTCTTCGGGGCCCAGAGCTGTTCTCCGGGAAATGATCTATACTGGAACTCAGGCAGCAACCGGCTGTACCCCCAGGGAGGCCCTCGCCCGCTCCTGCCTGATGAAGGCAATTTGTGTACCCACTTTTCACAGGTTGCCAGAGGGGACCCCTGGAAACCCCAGCTCACCCCTGCCAAAGCCAGGGCTCAGGAACCAACCAGGCCAAGCCAGTGCACCAGAGCCCGGGGGCAAGGGGGAAGGGCTAAGAGGGCGCCAAGGGACACTTCCAGCAGAAGGATGTGGCTGAGAGCTTCAGGCCTGCGGTTCTCACCTAGAAGCGCTTCTGGCCCCTGGCTGAAGTCACCTGTGCCCTTCCCGCAGGAAGCAGGGGCGGCAGGAGCGGAGGGGACGGGGGAGGCTGTGAGGTGTGTGGTTTCGGCTGTGAAGCTCAGAGCGAGCCCGGACACTTCCTCCTTCCCTCAGGAGGAAGCCCAGGCCATCTCTGGGGTGTACATAGGTGTGTTCATTCTAGCCAGTTCACCTGTGTACAGGTGAGCCTCCTTCAAGCACACCTGAGCCGTGCAGATCCAGCTGGTCCCACTGCTACGTGGGGAGTGAGAGATGCCTTGAAAGGCCCCCACACCCTTAGGCCCTTGAAGTCCCTGCACCTTAGAAATACCACCATTAATCAGGAGTGTATCTGTCCGGGGACCTGCACAGCCTAGGCTCCCTTCCCAGAGCAGCTTCTGGGGGGACCCTCCACTGGAGCACTGGAAAAGGGCCCCACAGCAGCAGAGCTCCACCTGCCTGGAGGAACCCCAAAGCTCTTGCATCCACGCACACAGCAGCGCATCCCTATGGATGGCGGTCTCTCTTGAAGGCACTGAGCATGTGCGTGTAATTAACACAGCCTGCATGTCCGGGGCCAGAAGAAAGGCTGACACGCACTCCATGCAGGATGCTGTTCATTGTAACCACTGGACCTCCCTCACCATGACTTCCACATAGCGATGAGGACACCCAGGACTCCCTTGTAATCGGGATCTGAGCACCGGCCAGAGACTCTAGAGCCCCATGTGCAGGGTTCCTTCCCTGCATCTTCTCACTGCCCACCTCTCCATGCCTACCCCGGGACTTGGCACACAAAGGGTGCTCAAGAATTGCTTTCAGAATACTTTAGTTAAAACACTGCAGGGCACAGTGACATATGGGCCCAGAAGTTGCCACCAGAGGGCAATGCTTGCCTCTCCCCAGACTCTACACAGGGCTTGTTCTGCAGGAGGGAGCTGAGGTGAAGGTGAGGAGAGTGGTCCAAAGTGGACAGCAGCTGCTTCCTCCCTGGGGGCTCCAGGTGCCCACAGGACAAGAGGGGGAGGCAAGCAGGGACCCTCGACTCCCAGAGGGGAGCTCAAAGAACGAGAAAGCCAAGACCAACAACCTGCAAGGGATCTTGGAGGCTCTTTAGGTCTGTACAGTCTGGATCCAAAAAGGGGCAGCCATCAGTCTTAGATCACACAGCAGAGTAGAGGTTTGAACCCTGGCCTCCAGCCACCCAGATGCCTTCATCCCACTGAACCCCCAGATTCAGAGCTGGGAGCTTTACCCAGGGGGTTCCTCATCTTCCTCTAGTTGGTGCAGATCAGAAATGGATTCTTGAGACAGCCCCAGGCCCTGGCCCTCTGCTCCCCCTGCATCTCCTTCCCTTAGCCCTGGTGATGGCCAACACCCCCACCTCCAACCCTAACTACCCCTGAGTGCTAAGGACTCACAGTCTGGTTTCTCCAGCCCTGACCCTTGTCTCAGCTCTCCATCTCCCTTGCCCTGCTCGTCCGGCCATCACTCTGCCTCCCAAGTACCACCGTCCCACCCCTGGCCCCAGCTGCTGTCCTGTTAAAATGAAAATCAGATAATGTTCTATCCCTGCTTAAAACCCCTCAAAGGCTTCCCGCTGCACTTATGAAACAACCTCACTCCTCGCCCTGAAAGCCTCAGGCCTGCCGCCCCTGCCTCTGGCTGCCCGTCTGCTCCTGGAAGGCTCTGAGCTCTTCCCAGCCTTCGCCCTCACCCAGGCTCCCACTGAGCTCTCCCTGAGGCCTGGAGTCATTCTCTCAGGGAGGCCTTCCCTGGCCCGCTCCAACCCATCTAAAACAGACACGGACCTGTTCGGTCCCAGCACCTGCCTTTCTCCCATGAGCATTTGCTCTCCTTTGTAATTGGTTGGGCATTGATGAAAGATTTGCTTGGGGTCTCTCTTCCTGGCTGGACTGTGGCTCCTCAAAGTCACAGGTCAAGTCCACGGAGTCCCATGGCTTCTATGGCATCTAAAACCATGGGTGGCTCAGGGTAGGTGTTCAAATTGTATTTATATATAGAAAACCCTAAAAGGACCACACAAAAACTACTAGAGCTGATCAAAGAATTCAGTAAGATAGCAGGTTACAAGATTAACGTTCAAAAATCAGTTGCATTTCTTTACACTAACGATGAATCAACAGAAAAAGAAAGTAAAGAAACAATCCCCTTTAAAATAGCACCCAAAGTAATAAAATACCTGGGAATAAATCTAACCAAGGAGGTGAAAGACTTATACACAGAAAACCATAAACCATTGATGAAGGGAATTAAAGAAGACTTTAAAAAATGGAAAGATATCCCATGCTCTTGGAGTGGAAGAATCAATATTGTTAAAATGGTCACACTACCCAAGGCAATCTACAGATTTAATGCAATGCCTATCAAATTACCCAGGACATATTTCACAGAACTAGAACAAATCATAATAAAATTTATATGGAACCATCAAAGACCTAGAATTGCCAAACCACTACTGAAGAGAAAGACAGAGGCTGGAGGAATAACTCTCCCAGACTTCAGACAATACTACAGAGCTACAGTCATCAAGACAGCATGGTATTGGTACCAAAACAGACATATAGACCAATGGAACAGAATAGAGAGCCCAGAAATGAACCCACAAACTTTTGGTCAACTAATCTTCGACAAAGGAGGCAAGAATGTACAATGGAATAAAGACAGTCTCTTCAGCAAATGGTGCTGGGAAAACTGGACAGCAGCA
This sequence comes from Camelus ferus, assembly GCF_009834535.1. NCBI lineage: Eukaryota > Metazoa > Chordata > Mammalia > Artiodactyla > Camelidae > Camelus > Camelus ferus. The sequence continues at coordinate 3,142,477 of NC_045707.1, forward strand.
TGTAAAACAATGAAGCTAGAACACTCCCTTACACCATACACAAAAATCAACTCAAAATGGATCAAAGACTTAAACATAAGACGATATACAATAAACCTCCTAGAAGAAAATATAGGCAAAACATTATCTCACATCCATCTCAAAAATGTTCTCCGAGAACAGTCTACTCAAGCATTAGAAATAAAAGCAAGAATAACAAATGGGACCTAATGAAACTTACAAGCTTCTGCACAGCAGAAGGAAACCATAAGTAAAACAAAAAGACAACCCACAGAATGGGAGAAAATCTTTGCAAATGAAACCGACAAAGGCTTGTATCTCCAGAATATATAAGCAGCTCATACGACTTAATAAGAAACAAACAACCCAATCCAAAAATGGGCAGAAGACCTAAACAAGCAGTTCTCCAAGGAAGACATACAAATGATCAACAGGCACATGAAAAAATGTTCAATATCACTAATTATCAGAGAAATGCAAATCAAAACTACAATGAGGTATCACCTCACACCAGTCAGAATGGCCATCATTCAAAAATCCACAAATGACAAATATTGAAAGAATGGATGGAGGGGTAGATGGAGGGAGGAATGGATGGAGGGAGGGATGAGTAGAGGGAAGGATAGAAAGAAGGAAAGTCTTGGCATGGAGTTGAGAAGGTGTCTATTTAGCCCTTCATTAATCCCACAGGGATTTACTGAGCACTTCCTGGCAGCCCTGTGCTGGGCACTTTGGGAGTTACGGGATGTGTGGGACGTGAAGTCTGTCTAACTCAAGGAAGCGTCTCTTACTATGGGGGTAGGACAAATACGCAGATAGTTGTAATTAAGGGAGCGTGTCAGCACAAGGGTTGAATTTTCAGGGCAGTCCTAGTATCAGATAAAAGTACATGAGATGTGATTCTAAGCTTTTTAAGGCTTTATTTAAATAAAGTAACAAGAGAGAAGGAAAAAAATTTTGGACAATCTAGGCAATTTTGTCTAGAAGATGTGATAATAATGAATGTCAAAGACATAGAGTATGCCCAGTTCCTGATGTGACACCTGGAGCCGGCACAGCAATCCTGTGGCCACCATCCTGTGGCTGCTGTCCTGTGGCCCTGAGGGAGGCCAGCTTAGGAACAAAGCTGTTGCAGTAAGTGTGCTGAATGCCCCACCTGGGATTTAGGGTGATTTTTCCCTTTTGATGCTTTATGTTCGATATGTGTTCCTTGCACCCAAATCATCCTGACAAATATAGAAAGGATATCTAACAAAAAGCAGAGAGAGGAAAGGCATCTTTTCCAGGTATTTAAGTCTCAAAACAAGAAGGAAAGAGCCTACACTCCCAGCCAAGAGCTTTGGGAAAGGATGTGCTGAATAGACACACAGTCCCCTCTCCCCCCAACACCCAAGATGCCCCGGGGTGGTGGCAGAAGGCAGGCAGAGGGGAAGCAAGGATGTGTCAGTGCTGGGGTTCCTGGTTAAAGTAGATTCTGGCCCTTCCTTCCCAGCTGAGCCTGGTCAGGGGCCACAGGAAAGACCCCTAGTAGCTCTGGGACATCTGAGACTGAGAGAAGCCTTTCCTCTCTCCCAGGGCAGAACCCTGGGGAAGTGACTGAGACCCCAGGGAAGAAATGGTCTGATGGTACATCCCAGCAGATGGGGCCAGGCTTAGCCAGCCCTCTGAGGGATACAGAATTTTTGAGACAAGCATGTGTGCGGAGAGGAACCGGACATCCCAAGACGGGTGAGGACCCAGGAGGCTCTGCAGGAATGCGGGTGGTTCAACGGGTATGTGAGCACAACCAGGAGCCCAGAGCAGGGGGGATACTGACACTGTGCTGTGGCCGTGCCATGCCAGGTGACCCCTCCCACTGCCAGGATGGGGCACCTGGATGCAACCCCCTGGGAAATGTGGTGGGGGAGGAACCCCAACTGGCCAAAATCACATCTCTTCGACGTCAGCAGGAGAGAAATTAAGTTTAGTCGTGCAGAAATAAAGCAATTTCTATTTTGCGTACATCTGAGTTTGCAGCATCAGCTCGTCCCCCGCAGTGATGAAGGCCAGTCATCGAGCAACCCCCTACCCTGCTGCTGCTCCGCAGTGGGTGCACTGTTTCCTCTGTGTGCCCCTCACCAATTACTATTTCCTCCAGCCCACGCCACCACCTCCAGGCGACCTCACACCTCATCCTGACCCTGCGCTACAACCCCTAGCCTGGTTCCTGGCCACGCCAGCCTCCCAGCCTCCTGGGTTTGCAGATCAGCTGCTCTCAGCCATGCCGGCTTAGCCTGGTGCACTCTTGACTCGTGTCATGGAAATCCCTCCTTCCTTTCTGGCTCCCGCTGCTGCCGGCTGGCCCCGACTCTCCCTGGCTCGGCCCCACCCATAATGTTCTCAACATCTGTTTCTGGTCATGTTGAGTTTCTGCCCGTGCTTTTCCCTTCCTCCAGATGTACACGTGGCACTACGTGGCTACTGGGACAGGCCCGCGGAGCTGGCAGGAGGGAGCAGGAGGGTTGCATGATGACACACCAGCCACTGCTAATGCACCGAACACCATCACATTCGGTCCTCATTAGGGACAAGAAAGGGACTGACCCCACCCCCTGGCGTGGGGAGGTGGCAAGGGCATCTCGCCAGCTCGCTGGGGTCACCAGGATGAAGCACTGCACATCTCTCGAGGATGTCATCCCCATGGACCTGGCATGGGCCTGGCGGGGCTCCAGTTTTCCAGGGCCCTTGCCCAACCCCCACCTAAAACTTACCTGTGGGGAGAGTGTCCACAACAAAGATCTAGTGGCCCTTACCCCCCATGGATGATAAGCCACCAAGTCAGGGACTGGGACCTCGTGGGAACAACTGGCCTGGACAGACCAGAGGGCGCCTTTGAAGCATGAACAGAAGTATTTGCAGGTCAGATGAGACGACCCAGAGGCTGCCGGTCTTGGACCCCTGAACTAACGGCCTGGAAACGTCTGGGGCCTTTGGCCTCAGTTTGTAAAGGACAAACTTCAGTCCTCCTACAGGGGCTTGACAAGAAGTGTCCAAAGCCTGTCTGCCTCAGTAACCTGCAAACCTAGTCCTCGTGATGTCAGGGACCAAAAGCTCTGCCTGGCACTGGGGATAACCTTTGCCACCAGGGTTGGAGCAGGGCTGCTGTTTAGGCCAGTGAGGCTTCAACAGCACGTGGACCACAAGCATGCCATGAGATGGCTCCCCTGAGCAGCCTCTGACCTCTTAGGGCCTCTTGGGTGAGAGCTGCAAGTCTCCCTCAGGGGCCAGAGGGAGCCCAAGGAAACTGAGACTTGTGTCTCCCCCTGCCTGGGCTGCAGGTCCAGGTGACTCCTGGGGCAGTTCTAGTGGGTCTGTCTTTATAGCATCCTCTTCCACGTGGTACCCAGAGAGCCAGCAAACACAGCCGCAGGCAGTGCAGGAGGCACCCAGCCCAGCAAGCCGGGAAGGGGAGTGGACGCAGATCCTTTTAAGTATCTGTAGGTGAGTAGCTACCTTGCTAGCTTAGAAAGTCAGAACCTGCCAAGTCTGCCTACTGGAGGTGAAAAGCACTTTCCTCCAGACAATGCCCAGTGGTTCCCTGGTAAATACTACACACAAAACGTGAGATCAGAGCCCAGGCTGCGGGGCTGTGGTTATTCAGCACATCCAAGGGCCTCACTGGAGCATAAACTCCAGGGGTGTTCTCCAGGGCGAGGTAATGGATACGCCTCTCATTACAGCCTCTGAGCCTAGTGGGGTGGTACACAGTAGATGCTCAAAAGGTGCAGTTCAAAGGATGGACACAGCACACCAGGCAACCTTTCTTCTAACCCTCATGGCTACTCCGTAAGCTAGATCATCATCATTCCCATTTTACCGACAAGGAAACTGAGACTCAGAGATGCAGGGACTTTTCCTGAGGTCACAGCCAGGGCTTGGCACAGCAGACTCTGACTGGTTCCACTACCTCCAAGGCACACTCCTTAGTGAGTGACCGAGGGAGCTGGTCTCTTTGTGGGTGAGGAGCACATAGAAGGGAGCCCTGGGCTCAGGCCCCAGCAGAACCAGGACTGGCTGCTCTCCCAAGGTGGGCAAAGAAAACCCAGCAGAAAGAACCAGCCTGAACTGCTAAGAAGACACACATTTAATCACGCTGGACAAGCAGGGCAGGGGCAAACTGGGCTGCGGGTGGCCGTATAGCACCAGCCTTGACGGCACTGGGTCAGGCCCCGCCGCCATCGCCCAGCCACGTGGCCACGGCTCCCTTGGCTCTAAGCACCAGAGACCATCACCCGGGCCAGCTGTGCCCCGGAGTCCGCACAAGCACCAATGGGCCGAGGCCATTTCCCTCTGCGGAGAGGTTCAGGCCACCTGGGGTCGGGGGAGAGAAAGGCTGGGGGCCACCAGGCTGTCCTCCCTGAGAGGGGGAGGGGACAGAAGCCCTGATGTCCCTCATTCTGCCTCAGCCTCTCCCAGCACCTACCTCCCTTGGCATCATGGCTCAGAGGAGAAGCCCCCTGACTGACCCAGAACATTGCTCACTTTGGTTCCCCAGACCTGCTGGGGGTCCAAAGCCCGGGGCCTCCCGTCCTGGCTCATTGCCCAGCAGCGTCTGTCACAACAGCAGAGGCCAGAGGAGGTTCTGCTGGGCAGGAGTTGCCCACCAGGGCCTCAGCACCTTAATAGAGCCCAGAGAGCCGGGGGCACCGGGCTGGCGAGAGGGGCCACGGAGGTCAGAGCACCTGGGGACAGACGTCAGTGTCTGACACTGGCCAGGAGCCTGGGAGAACTGAGGCCCAAGCAACTTTGGCAGGGTGGGCTGAGCACTGCCCTGATGGCGTCCAGGGAGCGGGGCAGGGAGGGCATGTGCTGAGGAGGGTAGGAGCCAGGTGGGGAGAAACGGGTCTAGGCTCCCTTCTCCAGGGGCCCCCTACCTCAAAATGTCCCCAAGCCCCTGGGTCCTCTCCTCACAACACCCTTGCCCTGACTGAGGCCCCTCTGGGTTTGCTTTAATGACAGGCATTGGGCAGAAAAGCAAGGAATGGGCAGGGGGTACCATCCCCCACCTCGGGTACCCTATGCCACCAGCCTTGGGGACTGGTGGGTAACGAGTGGCCACAGTGCCTGAGAGCCCAGAACACAGACTTATGTGATCAGAGCCCCACGTGTTTCCTTGGGTCTAGTTTCAGAATCCTCTGTGCGTCCCCACCCTGGCTGGACTGGGTGCCCACTGACGGCAGGGCCTGTGACGGATTCACCTCAGCCTTCCCGGAACCTGGCACCGAGTGAGGGCTCGGTGAGTGTCTGACGACTGAATAAATGAACCATGACTACACAAGTGAGGGTGCAGACGGGAGTGAGACGAGAAGGGGGAAGGGGCAAGAGACCAGAGGAGGGGGTGTCCCAGAGGGATGAGAGAATTTCAGGGTGTTTGGAAGATTCCAGAATGTTCAGAAAGTACTAGAATGTTGTGAAAGTTATAGGACTTGGTTACTCGAGTGGTGTCGGGTGACCAGCAGCACCAGCGTCACCCCGGAAATTAGAAATGCAGAACCCTGGGCCCACTGCATGCTTGCTGAGTCGAATCTGCATTTTAGCACAGTCCCTGGGTGATGCATACGCACATTCGAGTTTGAGAGGTGCTGGTCTAAAGGGTTGGGAAAGTTCTAGAAGAATTAGGTTAGGAGGTTTCTTAAAATTCATCCAAGAGAGGAGAGAGGCAGAAACAGCCTGAGAGGGGTGATGGAGGGAAGGAAAGAAGAGGAAGGCTGCCCAGAATGTCAGGTCCTGCGGCCCACTTTACAGATGTGCAAACTGAGGCCCTGCAGGGGACAGACCTGCCCGCAGCCACCCCCAACCCGAGCTGCCCCGCTGGAGGCACTAATCGTCCTCGGGCTTGATGAGGTGGCCGCTGAAGGTGATGTAGGTGTCAATGTCGTCGCTGTAGACGGCGTTCTCACGCTCGCGCTTGAAGAGCCGCGCCCAGACGCGGTCGCCGGGCGCCAGGGCCAGCATCACGCTCTGGCTCTGCATGATGCTGCGGTCGCTGGGCTGTGCGTACAAGATGACGGCCGCCTCCTCGTTGTGCACGACGTGCACGTAGGTCTCCTTGAAGTTCCAGCTGTGCACATTGAGGCTGAAGAAGTAGAGGCCACGCAGGGGGGCGATGAAGTGGCCAGCAGCCAGGTCGAAGTGCCCGTCTGGGTTCACGAAGACCGTGTCGAAGAGCAGCGGCTGGAAGCCCTCACTGCTGTGCAGGGCCGTCTTGCGGCCCACGGAGAAGGCCGAGAAGCGCCTCTGGCATGGGCCACCGGGGCTGCCCGCCTGCCCCTTGGCGCCCTTGGTGCCCTGGGGGCCGCGCTCCCCCCGGGGGCCCTCCCTGCCCAGCTTCCCAGGCGTACCCAGCAGGCCTCGGTCCCCTTTGTCACCTGTGGGTAAAAGAAGGAGAGACGTCAGGACAGCCACCCAGGCCTGCACTGAGGAGGCTCCTGCGCGTGTTTGCAGAAGGCTCTGCCCCCTCCCAGAGAAGGCAGGCTAGAGGAGGAGCCAGCACTCACTGAGCACTGACTACATGCCAGGCAACGCTGCCTGGACGCCCCTCTGAAGGACACTCCGTGTCCACCTCCACTCACAGAGATGTGAAGGGACTCGCCCGGGTCACACAGCTCAGAAGCAGGGGAGGCAGGACTCCAATTGCAGTCTGTCGCCACACCGGCCTGCTTCCTCCCTTCTGAGACCAGACCCGGCTCTGGGGGGGTCACTGCACCCAACAGGGCTCCAGGAGGATGTGGTGTGGACGCACCTGGCGTCTCCAGCCCAGAGAAGGAATCACCTGGACAGAATCGTCCAGATTTGGAGCCAGGCAGCCCTTGGTGGGTGTTACTGCCTCTCTATGACCAGGGGCATTCGTGGTTGGGGTCTTGGGATTTTTGGGTCTGTATCTTGAAGAGGATAATGTCCACCTCACGGGGGCGTTCACGAGCCCTATGGGAAAGCTCTCAGCCTACTCTGAAGATAGGAGGTGGGCTGGTTCGCTCAGCACTGCCCAGCCTGGCTCCATGGGCCCTTGGCTATGGCAGCATCTGCCCTCATCCCCAGGCAGGCACACCTCTGCCTAGCCCCTGTTCCAGGCTGACCTTGAACGCAAGACAAGCAGGTGACCACCGACTTCTTGAGGGACCAGATCCCAAATAGTCCCCTGCTGCCTGTCACAGTGCCCGAAATCATACCCTCAGCCAGGTCCCTTTGAACAAACTGGACGGCCTTGTGTTTTCCTGAGGTCCCCTATGACCATGGCAATAGTGCTGGGAAGAGGGGAGGAAAGGGCAGGCAGGAGGGCGCAGGCCCTCGGAGGAGAAGCCTGGAGGGAAGCAGGGAGGAGGGAGTCCATGGCTCTGGGGAGGTCTTCCTCAGTGGCCTCATGGGCCAACTAACAAACGCATCACATGCATTGCACTTCACAGTCTGCAGAGCATTTGCTTTGCCCCAGCCCTGAGGGAGGGGGTAAAGGGGGGTGTAGGAGGGGGTTCCCTTCTCCTTTTTACAAATGAGTCAGTCAGTGGGCCCAGGGAGGGAGAGACCAGCCAGCCTCACACAGCAAGGGAGCTGAAGAGCTGGGCTGGGACCTGGGACTCCTGACGCCATCCAGGTGTCTTCTGCCCCTACAGACTGCCCGCTCGCCCGGCAGGCAGCTAGCCTGGTCCAGGAAAGGTGACAGGGAGTTTTAAGGAGGATTGTGAGTGGGAAACACTGTCAGCATCCAGGCACCTGATCAACCTCACATGGGGGTTCTTCTGGCCTCAGGGAAGCTGTGATATGTGAGGCAGTGGGGAAAGATGGGGAGAGGAAGGGAGGTGTCCTCACCCACAAAATCCAAAGGCTGGAGGGTCTCAGATGCCAGCTGACCCCTGGTTGTGGGATGAGGACCTCAGGGACAAATCCTAGCTCTGCCCCTGACAGCCATGTGACTCCAGGAGAGCTCCCCACCTCTCAGAGGCTCAGTTTCCCCATCGGCAAAGTGGGAGGAATGACGTACCAACGTTACAGGGTTGTTCTGAGCAAAGATGGAGGTTAAGGATGTCACAGGCCTGGCTCCAGGACCAGCCAGCCATTCACAGCCCCTGACAGCAGAAGTAGCTTCCTTCAGGTCTGGTTTTAGATGACAGGGACCCCGCTCTCACCTGGATAGTCCAAGAGACCCCCGCATGTCTCCCTACTTCACTCTTGTCCCCCATCACCTACCATGAGAAATTAGAGGGATCCATTTGAAATCTAAGTTGGGTCAGGTCCCGCCTCTGCTCAAATCCTTCCCTGCTCCCCATCTCACTCAGAGGAGAAGCCCAAGTCTGATCTGGCCCCTGTTTTGTCTTTAACTTCAGCTCCTCCCCTTGCCCCCTGCTCCTTCAACAGATCAGATCCACTCCTGCCCCAGGGCCTTTGCACTTGCTCTTCACTCTGCCTGGAATGCTCTTCCCCAGATATCCATGTGGCTTCTCCCCCACTTTCTCAGTGAGGCCTACACTGACCACCCCATTTAATAGGCAACCTGACCCCCACACACCCACCTTCCCAACGCCCCTTACCCTGCTCCACCTCCTCACTTCCATAGCATTTATCACCATCCAACAATCCATCTCATTAACTTGGGTAGTATGTTTATCGCTTACTGTTTGCCTCTCTGACTAGAACATCTCTATCTAGTTTGTCCACGCTCCATCCCAGAATTCAGAACAGTCCTGGCCCACAGTGGGGACTCACTAAATGTGTGAATGAAAGAAAGGGTCTGGGACAGTCTTCTGTCCTGGTTTCTCCTGCTCCCTCCACCTCACCTCCCCCAGCCCAGGAAGAGATCCCCATACCCTCCCAGTCCCTGGCCAGGCCAGGCCAGTCCAGCCTGAGCCCCGGATGGGTCCTCACCCTTCAGGATGGTGATGTTAATGTAGGGCCTGACCTCAGGCAACACGTACTGAAGGGTGGATGGAGATGCCGAGGATGCATCTGCAGCATCAGCGAGGACCAGGGGGTCCTCAGAGTCACAGCACCGTCGACAGTTCCCAGAGGAACTCAAGGCCACGGCTTCCCCAGCAGTGGGCTCCTCAGTGGGGATCCCAGACACTGAGGGAGGGAGCAGGAGCAGTGCCCAGAGGAGGCCCAGGGCAGCTATCCCCATGGCGACCTGGCAGGGAAGGAGGGACAGAAATACATTGAACTTAACAACTACACTCTGCCGATGCCCGATGCCGACGGTAGATGACGCAACCCGCAGCACAAGTGCATTCCTGACATAGCTTGGGGAGGGAGCACTTGAGCCCCATTTAATAGACAGGAAGACTGAGGCTTACCCAGGGAAGCAAGTTCTCCAAGGTCACAAAGAGACTTACTGTAGTGCAGGACCTGGAGGCTGTATCCTGGAATCCAGACCCTGGGAGTTTCTGCCACATGTGGGCCCGTGAAGGAGGATCCCCTCCTGACCACCACCACCCACCGAGGAGAGCGGCAGCCAGACGCAGATGAGCATCCCAAGAGGCCGTTGCTGGGGCGGGTGAGGAAGATGCCCAGCTGCCAATGAGACTATAAAATGCTCTTCTCACCCTCCCAACCTCCCTCTGGCTTGTTTGCTTGCCATTGACTCCATCCAGTGTCCCTGGAGTGCAAGGTAGAAGGCGGCACTAACTTGGGCTGGACAAGATAGAAACAAACAAAAGAAGTCCCTGCAGGAATGCAACACTGAAGGTGTGTAACTGGGGTCAGCGCACCTCCTCGTCCAGCATATTTGGGCAGTCAACAACCTACACAACTCAGCCTTACACAGGAAGCCCTTCAGGGACCGAGCAGGAGAGCGTCAAGTCATTGGAAGGTGGTTATGTCAATCATCCTAGGCCTGCCAATCAGCTGCCAAGGTGGTAAATTGGAACTAAGGGGCCAGATCCAGGAGGTCGGGGAAAATTCAAAAGAAACAGGGAAGGCCAAGAGTCTCTGAGGATCTGTCTTTGGCCTTGGCCAAGAAGGGATCCAGAGTTCCAGAAGAAGGGCAGGAAGTAGACTGGACAGCAGCAACTGGAGACAGGCCGGGCTGGGTGGGCAGGAAGCCAGGCAAAGAGCCTTTGAGGTGGTGGCAGTCTTTGGGGGCTGGCACCTGAGTTATCGCAGGATCAGAAACTCGGCTCTTGAAACCAGACTGGGTTTTACACTTCTGGCGTTTCTTCTGTTTATTTCCTTTTTGTTCTCCTTTAACATTTAGTACAATTCAAAAATATTTTTCTGTGGTTAATACAGGTAGATAAGGTAAAATTATTTTTTTTTAAATGCCATTCTATCCTAACCTGAGCACTGGGGTTAAGCGCTGAGTTTTTAAGGGGCAGGAGCCCTCCCCCAACACCCTCCTTCCTCCCCACTCCCTGAGGCTGCGGTAGCAGCAGGAGAAGGGAGGGGTGGGCGGGCAGCCTGCAGAGCCATCACCCCTCTCCTGGAGGTGACCGGTCCCAAGCTCCTCTATGCCCCTTCCCCACACACACACCCTGCACCGGTCTGGTTTCCTAGTTCTGCTCAATAAAGCAGGTCAAATCCTCAGAGGTCAACTCCCCTCTGTCAGAAATGATCACCCTTAACTTTTATTTGTAAATTACACATCCCAGTGGTTTTCGGAAGAGCAAAATGCCCTCTTTTTCCTGGCCGTAGATGTGACCTCATGGGAAAAGGTGAGGCTTTAGAGTTAGACCTGAGATCCCAGCAGAGTTTACAAGCTGTGTGACTTAAGGCTAGTGGCTTAACCTCTCTGAGCTTCCTGCTCCGTGACACTTACTGGAAGGAGACAACACCGTCTCCCAACCAAGCTGTTTGGGAGGATTTAAATGCAGGGGAAATGCCTGACTTGTAAAAGACTCAATAAAAAGTTTGTTCCTTTCTCTGCTGCCCAACTTGACCTCTTCCCAGGGCCTGCCTGAGATAGGAGGACTTCTCCCAGAGCACTGGCATGGTTTGGGGACATTTCTTTCGGCCCAGCCTGCTGGGAATCAAAAGATCTATGACACAGAACTGTGACCTGGGGCTGGTGGGTTGGGGGAAGGGGAGTGCAGGAAGCAGGAAGCAAAGCAGCCTTTAACAAAAGTAATAATAACCACAGCCACGGGTCACTGACTGGCCTCTGGGGATGGGGGGGGGGATGTGTGTCGGGCAGAGATCAAGTGTGCAGGACCATGCCACAACGGGGGTGATTTGGGGGTCCCGCCTGCCTCCACTAGGGAGCTGGGACCTCTGTGGGGTGGGGGGAGAGCCAGGCGCTGCTGAGCTGAGTTGGTTTGTGTCCAGGCAGGGGTGGGCACAAGCCGGGAGCAGCGGAGGGCAGCCCTTCACCAGGGCTAAGGTCCCAGCCACAGGAGGGAATTGGGAGGGGAGAGCCTAGAGGGGCTGACCGAGGTCAAAGGGAGAGAGTGGGGTCCAAGATGTATCCAGGAAGAGAGGGCGAAGGAGAAGAATTCCAGGCTCTGACCCCAACCCCCTCGGCCCTGCTGGAAAATGTTGCAGGACCTCGCATCACTCACCCAGTGTCCTGCAGCCTCCAACAGCAGCTCATGGACCCCGGGCCTCTGGGCGGCCTCTGGTTCCTTGGTCCATGTCTGCAATAATAACTTGTTGCTGGCCCAGACCCCCAGGCCCGGCTGTCTAGCTGGCTGAGGAGGGACAGAGAGAGGGATGGAGACAGAGTGGAGGGAGGGAGGTAGGGAGGGCGGAGGGAGCGGGCTGAGCTGGCTTCCCGCTTCCCCTCCTCCCTGCTCCCTCCCCTCCAGCCTCTGGGTTCTTCGGAGATAAAGGGAACTATGGATTTCCTTTGCTTAACTCTTTGGTGGTCCAAGAGGGTCCTGTTTAATAGAGACCCAATCAAGTCAGGAAGAGGTCTGAGGCTGATGTGGGGGCTGGGAAATTGAGCCAAGAAGGGAGAAGAGCAGGAGCCCCGTAAGTTGCTCAGGAAGGAGGCAGTGCTGGGGGGGGGGGGTGGCCTCCAGCCTAAGCTGCAGAACACCAAGCCCAGTAGCCTGAGTTTCAAATCCTGGCACTGGCACCCACTGGCCTGTCCCTTCTCTGTCCCTTCTCCTTCAGACCCTAGTTGTCTATACAACTCCAGCCTCCAGCCCCATCCATGCACAAGGGGAGGCTTAGTAAATGTGTGTTGAGTGAGGGCATTATCTTCTCGGGTATCTGTTACGTAAGGGTGGCGGCCTGGGCAACACTTCCACCCCCAAGGGACACCAAAGTCCTCCTCCTCCTCTGCCTGGGATTTTGCCAGGATGAACCATCTTCCTAGCCTTCTAGAGCCAATCCCCCTGCAGAAATGACCCCCAAGAAGTTCACAGGAGAGCAGCCCATACAGATGCCCCCGGGGCCCAGGGCAGGGTGCTGCCTTAGTCTCCTTCTGGTTAGGCTGCAGGAAGTTTTGCAAAGGCGGCAGCCCGGGTTCCCTGGGGTCAGAGACCTCTGGGCAGAGGCTCTTTCAAATGTCCCTCACCCTCCAGCCCCCTCTCTTTCTGCATTTGTTGCACATTTACCACCCAGCTCAGGCTTTATCTTTGCAGGGGCTTCTGGTACCCCAAGGGTATCTACTATCCTTTATTTCTACTAATCTTACCCCCGCCTTGGGAAAGGAAGCTAGGGTGGAGCTGATGTGACTTGCCCAGGGTCACACAGTGAAGAGGAACCACGACCCTACAGAACGGAAGTGCCCTCCACCCCAGCAGAGTTCCCACGATGGCACAACTGGGCATGGTTCGGGGCAAAGGCTGCAGTTCAGGGTCCATCCCCTGGGCAACAAGAGGTGGTGACATTTTCACCCTCCGGAGGCACAGGAGTGCAGAGACCTCAGGGGGATTTATTGAAATCTGGGTCTTTGGGCATTAAACCCCAGTCCTAACTCACAGCTGGGCCAAGTGCGGAGGGTGTAACAGCCCTGGCTGGGTGACCTTGACCAGCTCTCCTCTCTGCACTTCTGTTTTCCTTTTAGTTTGGGGGATAATCATACAGCAGAATATCCAGACCTGGAAAATCCCTTCGAGATGATCTAATCCAATTCCTTAATCTGTCCCACAGGGACGCTGTGATCCAGGAGGGCAAATCTTTGGCCCCAGGTCACACAGCAGCCTGGAGTCCAAGCTGGGATGAGAGCCAGGATCTCCCAACTTCTTGCTTTGTGTTGTTTCTGCTTCCCAAGCCCACTGAGATTCCCCGAGGCCTATTTTAGGAGTCCCAGAGGAAAGCAGCTGAAAGGACCATGGTCGCTGGGAAAACTCTCAGGTCCACACTGGCTGTGCCCTCTCTGTGGCCTGGCCCCAGGCAGCATTCCCAGGGCACAGCGCCAGCAGAGGGAGGGAGGCAAGGGGAGCCACCTTCCCCACCCTCCCCTGGCTGCTGCCACCAGAGGGAAAAGGGCTGAGTCAGCAGCATCGGAGGGGACACAGCTCCTGGCTGTATTTGAGCCATCTGGCTTAGTAAGCCTAGCATTGGAGAAAAAGGGAAGGGAAGGGAATATGGGTGGGGGAATAGGAGAAGCAGGGTGGGGACACAGGAATGGTTTGGTCCAAGGCTTACTGTGTGCCGGCAACGTGCTCCACGTTCAACAGCCCCTCTGCAGAGAAGGCCACTCAGACCACTTAGCAAGTGAGGAGGCTGAGACCTGGAAAGCACACGATTCTCACCAGGTTCTAAAGCCAGCAGCTCCTTTGATTTCCAGCCACATCAATCCCCCAGGAAAGGGCCCCCTTCCCGCCTTGGTCCAAGGCAGCTGACGGGAAAGGCCAGACAAGAGAGCCGGGCTCAGGAATATTATACAGTACTTTAATAGTTTCCCTCCCACTCTCCTCACCATACCAAAGCTCCTCCACTGGTGCATCATTTGTACATCATCCCTTGGTCTCCCAGCCATTCTGAGGATCTCCCCAGCAGGCCTGCCAGGTAGCTTGGAGACAGAGCCCTAGGCTTGGGGCAGACAAAACTGGGTTACGTCTCAGTTCCACCTCCTTCTAGCTGTGTGACCTTGGGCAAGTCTCCCTACCTCTGAGCTTTGGTGTCCCTGGGCAGAGGGACATGCGGAGGACAAGACCATCCGAGCGGCCTGGTGCGATATCCAGTGTTGGTACTCTACACTGGCCGCTAATCAGTGCTTCTCCCTGGCTAAACCCTGAACACGGTGATGAATACGAGCTCATTCTCCTCCTGCACACAGATGATGAAGATGCATAGATTCACTGACTCCCAGAACCAAGCTCAGTAGCCACATCCACCTTCCCACCCAGGGCTGGGAAGAAGGTATGAAGATAATGACATTTAGTCAGTGCTTACAAAGAGCCAAGAACCCTTCGTGTGTTTAAAAAGTAAAATGTGTGCCTGTCAAAAAGTGAGACAGAACAGAAAACATGATTCCGGAGTCAGAGATGCAAGCTGTGAACAGCAAGTCACAGATCTAATTGTTCAAGGACAGTCACCAACTAAGACACTAAACAAAGGAAACAGTGAGCGCCACCTACTGGGGAGAGCCATTCGCGCCTGGCACCCACCCCATCCCACCCGCAGCTTGTGATGCTCCCGCCTCCCCCCCCCCCCCCTTCTTAGGGAACTAAGCAGGTAGGGAAAGGAGGAGGAGGAGGCTGAAGGGCCCACTGAGACGCGCCACGGGCTGGCTGGAGCGCCCATTCTCTCACTGCTTTCTCCAAACCCCACTCCCGGCAAAGAGGGCAGAGGGTCCAACAGAACTCTCCCTTTCCCAAGGAGCTAGCTCATTTGGCTTCCTAATTCTGCGGAGCCCCTCCCTTCCACTAGCTAGGTGACCCTGGGTGACCTTCGCTCTCTGGGCTCAATTTCTCCTTCCTGGTCTTTCTGCAACCCATGTCTGTTCCTAAAGTGCTAATGCAAGTTGGGCGAGTATGCAAGTTGGGCGAGTTTAATCCCACTTTACAGAAGAGAAAGTTGAATCCCCAAGAGGCCCAGAGAAGGAAAGAACCAGGGCCATCACAGTTCCCCCGGACTCTGACGATGACCCTGTTGTTACAGAGTGGGAAACTGAGGCTCAGGGAAAACAGGTGCAGCAACTGGCTCCCTCGCCATGGTCGACTAAGTGGCAGAGCCAGACGACAGGGTCCAAGGCACGCGGGATGCCACAGCCATCCTCTCCGCTTCTCTAGGCAGAGTAAGGGGAGCGACTCTCCCACCCCCAAGGCCGGGGAGCCCCTCCATCCCCACCCGTTTCGGCCTCAAGCCCTGGAAAAAGTCTGCCGCCCAGCCGCGGCCACTCTTGGCACGAGCCAGGGCCTAACTAGACCAAACCTCCGCCGCGGGGAAACCTGCCGGTGTCGGGGCGGAGGGGGCTGCTCGGCTCGGTCCTCCGCGCCTCTATCCCGGAAGCCGAACGCTAGAGGGGCGGGAGGAACCGCTGCGGCGCCGGGGCGGGGCCTCTGCGAGTCCGGCTCTCCGCAGAGCCGAGCAGAAGCGAACAAGGCCGAACTTGGCCGAGGAGAGCCGAGTCATGCCGAGGGTAGCCGAGCAGAGCCGAGTCCGGCAGAGCCCAGAGTGTAGGGCCGACCATAGCCGGGTCTGACCGAGTTTGATCCGAGTGGGGCCGAATAGAGCTGAGTCTGGCCCGAGCGGAGCTGCGGGAGGGCGCCAAGCGGAAAGGGGGAGGTCCCGCGGCGCCCCCTGCCGGACACAGAGCACCGCGCTGGCCTCGGCCAGAACCAACCCACCGCCTCCCCGACCTGCGACAGTCCTGTGAGAGAGGGCTACGGAGCCCATTTTATGGATGAGAAAACTGAGGCTTCAAGAGGTTTCGAGACTGGCCCAGAGCTAAGAAGTGGTGGCTGTGGGGTTCGAAACTGATTGTGTGGCAGAGAGCTCACATGCTACTGCCACGCACGTCAATGGACATTGTGTTTTTGCTTTGTTTTCCCCATAATTGCTGCCATTTATTATGTCCAGAGAGGAGGAGGGACCCGCCCTGTCTGAAGAGCCGCCCGCTCCGGAGCACAGAGATAACCCCTCCTCCAGACAGTGAAACCAAGCAGACTCTGGACACGTTGACCAAGGGCGGCAGGGCCTGCAATTCCCATGTGCAAATATTGACATATTTCCTGGTCATTAAAGCAGATGGCAGAATGGAGAGGCCATGTGCTACTGCAGGGTCATTTTCCTATCTGTTAGCAATATGGCCATAGAAGGCAGGAGCTCCTGGCTGTCTATAGGCTGTGTTCCTAGGGTATGCGAGCCAGGACCTGAGGTGTCTGGGACCCTGGAGGAGGCAAAGCGTGACCCCGGGCCCTTTCTTTGAGCCTGTGAAACAGTGGAGGCTGGCCTGCCCTCCATGAACGCATGTAGGCACGAGTGTGTCACTGTCATTCACCTCAGTGTGCACACCACCTTAGCCTGCCAGGAAAGCCTGTGCCGAGGCTGCAGGGCTCGCTGGAGGGTGGCGGGGCCTCTAGGAAACAACTGAGGTCCCCATGGGGTCTGGGCTGCCTCTCATGCCTGTGGAATTTTGCCCAAGGGCATCATCTGTCACCTTCAGTGGCCACCAAGGAGCTGGCACCAGTGGCCTCTAAGCTCTTCCCACTTCCAGAATAACTCCTTCCACCCTGGCCCTCATCCTTGTACTTTTTAAAAACTATAAACGTTGGACTGGGGGCTAGGAAAATGGGGCTCTTGGCCTTGCCTCTGGTGCTGTGACTCTGGGAAAATCACATGACCAACCCAGGCCTCACTGTCTTCAGCTGTAAAATGGGTATCAGAGCTGTTCTTAGTAGCTTGAACATCTCTCACGCCTCCTTTCTGGTGCACAACTCCAGTTTCCTCTTGGCACTCAGCTGGGCCGTCACCTCTCCCAGGGAGACCTCCACCCCTACCCATGGATGGATTCTTGCTTCTGTTAAATGTTTATTTAACATACAGCAGCTACGATGCACAGGGCACTGTTCTAAGCTCTTTAGAAGTATCAACTCATTTAAACCTCTTAACAATAGACATCTGCTCTCATCTTCATCTCAAGAGGAGGAAACAGGAACAGAAAGGTTAATGAACTGGCTCAAGATCAAACAGCTAGAGAATGGATGAGCCAGGATTCAAACCCAGGAAGTCCCAGATTCCAGGGGCTAAAGAACCACCTCTTTATCGCTTATCTTCAATGTGACTTCCTTCACCCCTGAAGACAGGCCTGGTACTTCTCTGCCTTCCTCTTTTTGCATTTGGCAGCTGTTCAGGAAACACTTGTTGAATGAAAGAATGAATGAATTTGTCCAAGGTCCTCTGGAGACCTAAGAGAGGAGGGGCTGTTGGCTTCATTTTGCAGGTGGGAATTGTATGCGTTTGCTAGGGCTGCCCGAACAAAGTGCAACAAACTAGACTGTTTAAACAAGAGAAATTAATTTGCTCATAGTGCTGGAGGCTGGAAGTCCAAGATCAAGGTGTCAGGCAAGGTTGCTTCTTTCTGAGGGCTGTGAGGAAGGGTCAGTTTCAGGCCTCTCTCCCAGTTTGGGATGGCTTGCTGGCCATCCTTAGCATCCCTTGGCTGGAAGCATCACCCCAGCGTTTTCTCTGTGTCCATGTCTGTGTCCAAATCTTTTCTTAAGAACACCAGTCACACCAGAAAAGTGGCCCACCCTACATACTCCAGGGTGACCTCGTCTTAACTACTTCCAACTGCAAGGACTCTATTTTCAGATAAGATCACATCCGGAGGTACTTCAACCTATGTTAGGACTTCAACCTATGAATTTGAGGGGCACACAATCCAATGCACAGCAGGAATTAACCTCCTAGGAGGTCCTGTCTGACACAGCTTCTGTCCTCAAACTGGGCCTCCCCTCTGCCTTTCTCCCTTTCCTTCCCCGCCTTCCTCCAGCCACAGGGCCATAGCACATATAGCCCCTTTGCCAGGCACTCCCAGGCTCACTCTGCTTTTGGTACCACTCCCACCATGGCCCCTCCCCAACGCTGTGCTCCCCTCAGAGCGCACTGCACCTCTGTCCCCGCCAGATAGTGATACATTTTACTTGTGGGGCTGCCTGTGAGCATCAGAAGCATGGGAACTGTGTCTGTTTCCGTCCACTGTGCTCCCAGCCCAGTGTCAGGGCCTTGCGCACAGTGGATGCTCGGTCATATCCTTGCTGTCTTAATGAAATTTGCCCAGAGAGGTCAAGTGAATGGTCAAGGCCGTGCGGTAGTTTCATGATAGAGATGGCGTAGGTCCCAGGCCTCCTGAGTTTAGCTCTCGTGACTTTTAGGGGATGCGTTTGCCCCATGGCCTTCCAGTTGATTCGCCAAGAGTCTCACCAGGGCCTGCCAGTGACGGTGGCACGGGGGGCATCCTGAGATCTTGGTGAGACCGTGCCTTGCAAGAGTCCAGGGAGAGCCCCTTTCATTACAGCCCGGGGTCCTCCCTGCCTTTAGATGCTTTCTTCTGTGTCTGGAGTCCTGTGGAGCCCAGGCTGTCTCCTCCCCATGGGACAATGGCCTGTCTCCCCCACTCTCTGGAGATGAGGTAGGCCTGAAGCCCTGGGACCTTGGCTTCTCCTAACCCAGGCCATACAGACTCCCAGCTCCTTTCCGCTAATGCTGAAGCAGATGCATTAAGTCCTGGTCCAGGGCCTGGTGGCCATGGGCTGTTGCCTGGCAACAGCCTCTGAGAGACAAGTTCAAGGGAAGGTGTTGGGTCTGAGCAACTCAGATGTCTGGAGAGAAGGAGTCAGTCAAGAAGGGTCATCACCACCCCTTCCTGCCTGCTCAGGCTCACAGCCCCAGAGCCTCCCCTCACCTCACAGCCCCTTCGGCTCCCATAATCCACATATTCCAACCCCAAACCCCCATCTAACTCCTTCCACTCCCCGATCCTCCCCCAAGTATTCAGGGTCACTACATTGCACAAATCCAAAGGTTAGAGTCACAGTGTGAAAATCTCCCCCTGGAATTGTGAAATGGAATTTCCCCCATTCGTTCATTTATTCCAAATACTCATATGAAGAGTCCCCAGCACTGCCAGGCCCTGGGAACCCAGATGCATTGGGCGCAGTCCTTGCCTGGAAGGACAAGTCTCGTGGGACACCCCCACACACAGGCACATGAGTGTGCACAGGCAGTGACACACGGTGAGGTGGGGAAGCGGGCGGGCCGTGGGATCCAGAGAGGGGACCTTGGCCCAGGCATGGCTCCCACGCCACCTCGGCTGCCAGCAGTCTCTCTGCTCCCACTCGGTGCATACCTGTCACACACACAGCAGGCCCTAGGTGTTACACGCCAGTACACGTTCACTCACGGGTATGTCTGAGATGCCCTGCACACCTACTATGTGCCCTGCACTGTGCTGAGACCCCCTCTCCCCAATCCTACTCTCATTGCTTCCTGGCTCATCTCTCCTTGCCATTGGGAGTCTGTCCCTGACCCAACCCCTACCCCACTGGTAAGGCCAAACTGTCCATCACAGTGTCCCACCTTCTCTCTGACTGGAAAGATGGGCACATGACCCACACCTGGCTAATCATGGCATTCTATCACCTTGTCTTTGGTGATTGGCCCAAGGGGCCATCATGTGACCCAGTTGGAGCCAATCAACTCTCTTCCATGAGATCTAATATTTGGACACAGGAAGAGAGAATATCTACGCTCTGGGATCCAGATCTGTAAGGATGTAGTCTGGGGCTTGTCAGGAGCATCTTCCACGATCCCTGGAGGCCAGGACTATGGAAGGCTATATACAAGGAGGTCTGGTCATGCAGCGATGAGAGACAGTTAGGAGCATCCTGATGAAGATGGGTGCCTGTACACACCCCTACTCACGCACACTGATCTAACACACAGCGCCTGGCAGAGAAATTGGCCCAGGCCAGTTGTCATGTGTTACCATCTTTATTGACAAAAGCTGGGGTCAGAAACAGCAAAGGATTTCCCTAAGGGGCCTCCCAGCCACCCTTGTGGAACAGGCTCACTTGCCCTAGGAATCAGGAAAGCAGGGCATGCTGGAATGCCAGGGGCCCTCTTCCGTCAGACCCCCAGATCCTCCTGAGGGGAACCCCAGACTGAGGACTGGGCCTCCAGCCTCCAACCGCCACACAAGCTCGATTTTGTAAACTTCCTTCCCCCTGAGAGGCCCTCACTCTACCCCACGCCCTGCCTCCCTGATCCTTGGTCTCTGACCCCCAACTCCCCCTTTCTCATGTCCTGCTGTGTCCTCACCCGCAAGAGCTGGAGACAGAGAGGCCACTTGTTGAAGGAGAAGGAGGTGAAGGCCATGCCTGGCAGGGGGCTGCTTCCACTTTGTAATCTGCTATGCCCTACCCCCACCCATTGTAGTGAGCCTGGCAGTGCCCCCAAATGACTCATTTTCTTCCCAAATCCCAGGAGGCAGGCAAGCTGGGACAACCACTTCCATTTTATGTTGGGGAAACTGAAGCCCAGAGAGGTCAAGGCTAGACAGGATCCAGAGGTGAGCTAAAGATCTAGGTCCCCCAACGTGTGGTTCACACGCGTTCCCTGAGGACACCCTACCCTCTGTGGGGCCGCGGGTTGAGGGATTTAGCCAGAGGTACCACCGTCCCCAAGACCAGTCTTGCTGGGGCTCTAAGGGGTCGCCGCTGGGAGGGAGTCCAGGCCCAGCCTTGCACAGTGGCCTCTCCCTATGGTCTCCCTCCAGACTCCTCTAGTCTTGTCTTCCTTGGGCCTTCCCGACCTGTCGCCCTAGGGAATACAGAAGCCTGCTGGGGCCACACCACTCCTCCTAACCTCTCCAGGGAGCCAGGCCCTGCTTCCCAGCTCTGCCCCCAGGCTTCCATCAACACCCAGCCCTTCTTACCAGCACTGAGGGCCCCCAACGGGCCTGGCCCCATACCTTTCAGAGCATTTGCTGTTCCACCCTGATGGCATCTTTTCCTTGAGGCTGATCAGATCAGGTCAGGCACCAGCGATCCAGTTTCATGGATGCTGCAACTGAGCTCTGCCCAGAGGGGCCAAGGTCGGCTCCAAGGTCATGGGACAGATCTGGTCTCCACCTCCTTCTTGTCCTCCTTCTTCTCCCTTCTCTCCCTTCGCCATCATCTGCCTTATCCTCTCAGCCCTGTTTAGACACTCTGCCTTTCCATGCCAGCCTGCTTGGGCCAGGTCCCTGCCTTCGTAACTGGGAGGGAGGGACAGGGAGGATTTTCCTATGAGGAGGATCCTGCAGCCCTCAAAGACCCAGAGACCCTCTCAAGCCACAGGACACAGAGCGAGCTGCTTTGAGAATTGGTCAGCTGCCCCCAACAGGGCTTGAGCTAGGCTTTGGGTGGCCTAAGTTTGAGCAAGTTGAGGTCCCTCTTTGAGAAATGGGATACAAATTTACAAGTACAAAATTCAACTCAGGGCCCCAGAGGGGCCCACGCAGTCAGGAACCTTGAAGCTGGGCTTAATTAGCTTCCTGGAAGATCTACTTCTTCTACTCCTGTCCAGGAACGCAGGAGTCCTGGCACTGACCATCTGGACCAAGAGGGCCTGGGGGTTGCTGGGTTGGTCAGCGGGTAAGGCCAGAGGCCCAGAGAGGAGAAGAGCCGGCCCACAGCCTTGCAGCAAGAGGAGGAGGGCAGATGTGGGGCCTGAGCAGCCCCTCCTTCCTGCCAGGAAATACTTTCTCCTATTCGGGGCTGCAGTGAATCTCCCCATGAACCTGGGGCCCCAATCCCTCCTTTGTGAACTTGACTCTGAGCCCAGGAAATCCAGGCCTTGGTTTATCCCTCTGAGGGCCAAGATTCAGGCTGCTGCACCAGGATGCTCTGTCTCCGAAGGGGAAGGCCAGTCTGCACTTACCCCTTTAACCTGGCCCTACTCAGAAAGATCAGCCCAGCAGGGGTGCCCCTCCAGACTTCTCATCTGATAAAGCTCGTCCAGGAGGATATCGCCCATCCCTGAGTCACAGAGAACATGTGGCCCAGAGAGGGAAAGTGACCTATCTGAGGTCACACAGCAAGTCTCGGCAGCAATGGGATCAGAGCCCAGGCCTCCAAACATCCCATCACGGGCCCCTGGCACCTTGGGCAGCATGCCCTAGCGCACCCACATTTGCCCTGTCCTCGGGCTACCCTGGCCCTCCTCAGTCCCCTACAGATAGCTGATGTGCAGTGTGCCCGACTTTTCCCCAGCTGAGGGCTCCTGGGGGAGGAATTGATGCTCCTTGCTGGCGGTGCCGCTGGGTGGCTGCTCCTGCCCACTGGAACCAGGCTGTGTGATCTGGCTGACCCGGCCATTCATCTCCTTCTCCCCCTGCTTCCCTGCCCCCTCCTTCCTATCACCACTCCCATCCTCTTCCTCATGGTCCTCCTCCTCAGTCTTCTCTGGAGGCCCCACAGGAGGTTCCTGGTTGCGCACACGGCGGGAAGGCCGCAGCAGGACCCTGCGGAAGCCCTGCTTGAAGCGGTAGGAGAGGAAGCCGTAAAGGATGGGGTTGGCGCAGCTGTTAGCATAGGGCAGTGCCACCACCAGGAAGTAGAGGCCAAAGAAGGCGGGCTCCTCGGGCAGTGGGCACACCACGTTGATGATATTGAGCACATAGAAGGGCATCCAGCAGAGGACGAAGAGCGCCACCACGGCCACCACCATGCGTGTGACCCTGCGTTCCGAGTGCCGCCGCCGCTGGCACGAAGGTGCCCGCACCCGCCGCCCAGCTGAGCGCACCTTGACCACAATGAGCAGGTAGCAGAGGCAGATGACCAGCAGTGGCCCAAAGAAGCCCAGTGCGGCTGTGTAGATGATGAAGCCAGCCCTCCAGGCTGCTGCTGGCTCGGGCCACTGCATGTGGCAGGTGCTCATGCCACGGGGCACACCAGAGAAGACCACCACGGGTAGCACCACCACGGCCGAAGCCACCCAGACAGCCGCACTGACCGTGCGGGCCACAGGCGCCGTGCGCCAGCGGGCTGAGCGGGTAGGATGCACCACCGCCAGGTAGCGGTCCACGCTCATGACGGTGAGGCAGAAGATGCTGGTGAACTGGTTGATGCCGTCCACTGCCATGACCAGGCGGCACATGAGGGAGCCAAAGGGCCAGTAGGACAGGGCATTCTGAGCAGCCAGGAAAGGCAGCCCCAGCATGAAGAGCTCGTCAGCCAGCGCCAGGTTGAGGATGTAGATGCTGGTGACGGACGGGCTGGCCGTCTGGCGCAGGACCACGTAGATGACCAGTGAGTTACCCAGCAGGCCCACCACGCACACCACCAAGTAGACCAATGGGATCAGAATGCCGCTGACAGCCAGCCCTGCTGCGCTCGGCACTGCAGATGCGTTTCCAAGGACGGCATCCAGGGACCAGGCCGAGGAGGTGTTCCCAGGGTCCGAGGTCGTGGGTACCAGAGAAGGAGAGCCAGGGGTGTCCATGGCCAAGGGAGGGTGGTCAGCAGTCAGCTACTGGCCTGGAGGAGGGAGGACACAGCTTGGTCATGGCAAGGAATGGCGTTCTCTCCACAGCCCCTCCCCCATCACACTGAACTTGGAGACTTATTGGGCACCTGGCCAGAGTTTGACCTGTCACAGCGCATCCACTCTGCACAGAACAGTAAGGGTGGCCTGCAAGTTATCCCCACTTCTCAGATGAGGAAGCTGAGTCTCAGAGAGGTGAAGTGGCCGCCCTGTACCACATAGCAGGGCTATGGCGTGAGACTCGGGCTTGCCTGGCTCCAAAGGGCAGGAACCAGCCCTGGCCGGTGCCGCACTGTGTCCCTTCGCCTGTGCACAGGAAGAGGGCTCCACAAATGTCCAGTAAACGGCTGAGTGGAGCATCCAATCAGCTGACGACAACATGAGCCCTTTCTTCTACAGCAGCACTTTTTAAACGTTTTGGACACCATTGCATTTTACTTTGCAACCCGGTGAGGTCACATTGCTTCATAAAATGATCCTTGCCTTTCTACATATGATTGCCCAGCTGGCATAGCCCCAAGTGGATCACCCACTGTTATAGACCGAATGTGTCCTCCCCTACTCCAAACTGATACGTTAAAATCCTAACCCCCAGTGTGATGGTATTAGGAGGTGGGACCTTTGGGGGTGATTAGGTCATGAGAGTGGAGACTTCATGAATGGGATTCGTGCCCTTCTAAGGGGGACCCCAGAGAGCTCCCTTGTCCCTTCCACCAAGCAAGGAAACAGCAAGGAAACAGGCATTCATGAACCAGAAAGCAGGCTCCCACCAGACACTGAATCTGCTGACACTTCAACCTTCGACTTTCCAGCCTCCACAACAGTCAGGAATAAATTTCTGTTGTTTATAAGCCATCCAATCTGTGGTAGTCTGTTACAGCAACTGAAACAGACTGACATGCTCCAACAGGTCACCCCCCTACAGGTCTCAGCTCTCACATTTGAAAACTCTGCTGCATATCACAGGTCCTTAACCTTGAACCCAGTCCCTATATGAGCATCAGAGGATCCACAAACCCCCCAAACTCACGTGCAAGTTAATGTGTCCTTGTTTTTTTCATGTGTGTTCATCACATTCCTCAGATTCTGCATGGAGTTTAGAACCACTGGCTCAGAGGTGTGCCCTCCCCTGGGAATCAAAGCCCTTGAGGGCCTGCTCTCAGGCCCGGCCGTCCCACAGCGTCCCCACAAAGGCCCTGCCCAGGATGACTGGCTGTGAACCTGGGGGGTGGGCGGCTGGGACCCCTTCTGCCCCAGAGGACGACTGGTGAAATTCACAACACGCAGGAGGTAAGTACAAGAACAACCACATCCCCCCGCGCTGGTGGGGCAGCTCCTCCCAGGAGAGGACCCTTCAAGTGGATCTTGAAAGTAAGAGCATGCCCAGCAGCTCGATGGGAACCCGAGCCCTCATTCCCTTGAGGGCATCTTCTTACCACACTTCCCGTGTGTGATGAGGAGCTGGGACTCCTCCTGGCTCCCCTGCTGGACTTGACTCTCCTCAAGTGTGGAGATGCCAGGATTCAGTTCTGGCCCTTTTCCTCATCCCTTTCACGCAAGCACAAGCTCTGCATCCGTGTTTGAGGCATTGAGGGAATCAGAGGAACCTGGGTGGACAAATCTGGTTGCAAAGGGAGGATGGATTGCTGACTGTGGAAATTCATGCCCTGCTACGAGAGGTTCCCTACCTCAGGATTTGCTAGCCTCCCTCAGCAGAACCTCAGGAAACCCAGTTAGAGGCCGAGGCTAAAAGATGGAGCCTCCTCTGGGGCCTAGACCTCCTCCCCTCTTTCCAGTGACCCCCTCGTCACCAGTCTCCTGCAGGCTGGCTGCCCTGACTCTTCCTACAGAGACTCCAAAGGAAAAAGAAGGCTCTCAGAGGCTCCTTTCTCCAACATCCTCCTGCCCCAACACTGGATCTGAAGTGCCTCCAGTGGGACCTGTGGTCCACATTGCCCTGTTTGGACATCACTTTTCAGATGTGAACCTCCTGGAAAGGGGAGGTGCCCCAACTCAGAGGAAACGCTTCTAGTAAGTGAGCGTGCCTGGTTGATCCTGCGCAATGACCTGGGGCTTCCAGGGGCTTCAAGAGCCAGGAGAGGCAACGCCAAGAGTGGCAAAGAACCCCTTGGCCCTGGCTCCTCCTGATGGTTCCGCAGGCTGGCCAGGCTCAGAGCATCCCCTCCGGGCTCTTCCATGCCTGATGAGAGCCCTCAACCCACCCTCACCCCAGGCACTAAGGGAGGAGCAGTCGACAGTGCACTCATAGGATCCCAACAGTGCTGCCAGCCCCTTGTCACTGAGCCCTGACTGTCAGGTTCCAGGCTAAGGAGTGATGTGCACCGTCCTACAGGGTTTCATGAGGCACTAGTGTTGTCCCCACAATACAGACAAAGAACAGAGTTGAGGCCATGCACTCTGGTCACACAGCTAGGAGGGGGCAAAGCTGCGAGGATTCTTAAGACCATCCCCCACCCCTCCACTTCACAGGTGGGTGGATTGAGGCCAGTCCTGAAGAAGGCACTCATCTAAGTGTCATAGCTGGTCAGGGCCCCCAGCTGGCATCCACCCCTCCCACCAGTCTATTCAGAGCTCTCCTCACTGCTTCTCAGACTCTTGAACTATTAAGATCATGGACCCAAATCCCTAGACACTTAGAGACCTAAAAATAGAATTTTAGAATCTTAGAACTGAGTTGTAGAGTCATAGATTTTTAGACTCTGTGTCTTTGAATTGGAAAAGGTCAGAATTCCAGCATGCTGGAATCAGCCTTCTTTAGACCTGGAATTGTGAACCTGGGACCTTACAGTCCAGACCTCCTCAGCCAGGGAGCCCTACGTCACCCATCCATCTGATTCGCCTCCCTGTGTGCAGATCCCCTTTATAGCATCCTCGCCAGGCGGCCAATCACAACCCAGGGCTGGAGGAGGGAGGGGAGCACCAGGCTCCCCGGAGAGGAGCAGTGAGCCAGGCAAACCTAATTTCCAGGCTGCAGGGACAGATGCCCCCCGGCAAAGCCTGAGGGTAAGCTCTGAGCACAGCCCCTCCAGCCCAGGCACACACGTGTGTACCCACTCACACGAACACGTGCTAACACTCATGGCCATGGGAACGCAGTGTACCAGCCAGGCCCTGCCTTTGTTCAGAAGAATGAAATAGCCCCTCCAGAGCCCCTGGCCCCCCTGGAAGACTCCCTTCCTGCACCCTTATCTGGGCTCATCTTCCCCATCAAAGTTTAACGGGTCGGAGTGCCAGAAGCGAGGAAATTACAGCTTTCCGTGGGCGTAGGTCAGACCCGCAATTTAGATGCCGTCTTTTCTTTAAGGAGCCGGAACACTGTGCATGATTTAGTTCATCCTTTGGGGAGGAGGGCCTTTTTCTCCCTGTCTGGTTTATCTTTGGCACAAGCTTGCCTGGAAGCCGGGGGCGGACTCTTCAGAGGACTGTTCCAGAGGGAACAGAGGTCCAGAGAGGGTGAATGGCTGTCTTGAGCCCCACAGCAATTCAGGACGGCCCCTCAGGGATGCGAGACACCCCAGTCATTCTCCGTTTGTCTGTCTCCCACCCTTTCCCCTCTAGAGTGTCGGTTCTTGGGTGCAGGACCCTGAGTTATTTATTTCTGTAACCCCAGCGCCTAACACGGCACCCAGGACATCTGCAAATGGGAGCAGACCAAGAAGTTCAGCGAGAAGAAGCCCCAGCCAGGTGGGAGGGCGCTCCTGGGCAGAGGCCTCGGACTCACATCCATGAGATCCTCACCAAGCCCAAGAGGGAGGCTTTTTAGAGAGGAGCAATTTGAGGCTCAGAGAGGCTCAGTAAATTATACAAGGTCACTCAGCTGATGAGTAGGAGGTCAGAATTCGAACCCAGTCCTGTCCATTCTTAAACTATCAGTACCTCCTGGCCCTGTGGGCTTCCCTGAGGGCCTCAGACTAAAAGAAAATGACGACTGGAACAGCCCCTGATCTCCCTGGCTGACTGTGCATTCTGCTCCTTGTTGCTCCCCTGGGCCGGCCCCCAGGGCCGAGGCCCAGATTGTGCTGATCAGTGCCAGCTGCCTCACTCCCACCTCAGACCGGTTGACCCCCAGAAACACAGCCCGCAAGCCCACAAATCCTAGGCTGGGGGCTGGGGCTCTGCCACAGAGCAATGATGCCAAACTGCTGTGTGACCTCGGGCAACTCACTTCACATCTCTAGACCTGAGTTTCTTCTTATGAAAATGAAGACAAGCATACCCGCCTCCCAGGGTTGCTGTAAAGATTAAAGGGGAGCATGCTGAGCACAGCCCAACACAGAGAGGGGCTCAGGAAAGCTGGCACTTGAACCAAGGAGGCCACATGCCATGCCATGAGCATCTGGTTTCGTCCCGCTCCGACATTCTGCTGTTACGTGACTTCTAGATTCTAGAATCCTGGCATGAGATTCCGAGATTAATGTCCACTCCCCAAGCCCCCGCCATCCACCAAGAGGTCACAGGAAGCCCTTCTTCCTCCCTGGGACCACCCACCCTCTCCCAGCCCCCAGCTCCAGCCTCCCAAGTTTATCCTGGGCAGAGGGTGGGCTCCAGCACCCCACCCTCTGGGACCCCATCAGGGCCCCAGCCTCCTTACCTGCCCACAGGCTGAGGGCTCCCCTCCTTGCTGCCAAGCTGGTTATCATTCTGCTGCCCCCTCTCCCTGTCCAGTCCCCAGGCCCCACTGAGCACCGCTTAGCCGGGGTCCCCACACAGTGCCCACTTCTACACTGCTTGAGGAACTGGGCCCCCTCCTAGGCCTGCGGCAGCCACGTCTGCCCACAAAGCCGCTCCCATCTGGTCTCCAGCCCTGACTTCCCACCGGCGCCTGGTGCATCACCCCCCCATCTCCAGGACACGTCCTTGGGTGGGAGGGTAGGGGCAGAGATGAGGGGGTCTGCAGGCAGGAGCCTGGGGTGGGGGTGGAGGGAGAAGCTTCCTAAGGGAAAGAAGAGAAATGGGGAAGAGGGGACTCTAAGAAACCAATAGAAATAGAGGGAAAAGCGGGGTCGGTTGAAGGTGGAGAGAGAGGAAGAGCCAGAGAAAGGAAGAGCCAGAGAGAGAAGACGGTGAGTGGGTGGAAAGCCAGAATGAGGGGGAGTGATGAGAAATGCCTGCCTGACAGGAGAAGAGAAAGAGGAGGAAAGAGTGAGAGAAGGGGCAAGAGAGAGGAATGCAGAGGGAGATGCAGGGAAAGAGCACAGGGAAGAAAGGAGAAGGAGGGGGTGGCAGGGAGAGTGACAGAGAGGGATTGTGCCACAGATGGTGACATGGAGAGCCAGGGAAGGAGGGAGCAGGAGTGGGGGTGCGGGAAGGGCTGAGAGGAGGGGCCAGGAGGAGGGGCCGGAGCGCAGGTGCGGCGGGGGGGCGGGGGGGGGCGGTGCGGGGAGGGGCGGCAGGTTAGGGGAGGAGGCTGGAAGGGGGGCAGACCCTGTTACCGGGGAGATTTCAGCCACCCACGCTGGCCTTGGCTTCCGCAGGGGCTTGGAAATGAGAGTGTGGTGTTCAGGGTTGCTGGGGGCTGAGAGCCAGTGGCCAGACGCCTCCCAGGCCACCGTGGGCACACATCCCCCAGAGCAACAGCTGGGTCCCAAGGCCAGTGCTGCGAGGAGGGCTGGGAGCATCGGACGAGCACTGGGCAGGGAGTCCGCAGTTCCGCAGTCTAGGTTCCTCGCCCAGGGGCTGGATGTCAGCCACAGAGGAAAGCCAGGCGGGGGTTATCAGTCTAGATGGGTCTGGAGAGCCCCCGGAAGGGTGAAGACTAGAACAGGGAAAAGAACTATTTCAGACTTCGGGGGCCAAGAGGCAAAATCAAAGCTATTATACAGGAGGAAACAAATTTCCAATATTTATAAATTGACCAAATTTCAAACCTAATACTAATAATTGAGGACTTTTTTGGTAATCTGATCTACTACTGAGAAGAGTAGAATTCTTTTTTTTTTTTTGAATGGGGTAACATTTTGCTTAATTGGAGTTCAAAGTTAGTATTTCCTTTCATCAAATCAGTTGCAAATAGTCTTCTGTAAAAAAAACAGCCTTAGCTGGCAGACTGTCCAAAACCAGGCAGTGCGGTAGACTGGCCAGGTTGGTAGACCCCTGGTTTAAAATCCCTTGCCTGGGGCCTGAGCACAGGCCTGGCTGCCCCTGGACGCCGTGCCCTAGCTTGTGCTGACCAGCTAGCTGTGTGACTGTGGGTAAGTTGTCTCCTCTCGGAGCCTCAGTTACCCCATCTGGATCTTTGGGAGGTCGACTAGATCACTCCTAAGTTCTTTCAATATGAGCATTATAAGCGCCTAAGAGTCAATTAGTAATGGCAGCCTTTTTATGAAGCCTTCTCCCCCGGAGCCGGCTGCTTCAAGGACATCACTGTGCCTCATGGCCACCACACCACCTATGATCAGCAGAGTTAGTGTATCCGGTTTTCAGATGGGAAAGCTGGGGCTCAGAGAGGGCAAGCAGTTTACTCAGATCACACAGCTAGTGAGTGGAGAGGTGGGACGGCTTTGTGCCAAAGGTGTGCTCTGAAGCACCTTGCCCACAGAAAGGCAAAGGAGGTAACAATCAGAGAACAGAGGGAAAAAAGAAATGAGTCTTTGTTGAGCACCTACTGTGTGCCAGGCACCATCCAAGCCCCTTTCTGTACTGAGCCATTTTTTAGGACCAGAGCTGGACCTACTGTGTCAGTAGGTCCCCAGGGCTGCCATGTGGTAGGCCCTCAGAGAGCAGGGAATCCAGCTTTTCCGGAGGGGGTGCTCTGGCTGCTGCAGCACACAGTAGGACTAGGGAGGGACACACCACTTCCACCTGGAGCCCCCCTCCCTGCCTCCCCACTTCCCCGTCCATCTCTCTGGCAAGGCCCTGCCTCCAGGCGTCAGGGTTCTGTCTGCACAAGTTTGCGAGGAGTAATTGGGCTCTGAGGCAGCTCCTGGGAGTGAGGGGGCTATCAGGGGCACTGTCCCTCTCCGGCCCAACCCTCCAGGGCTTCTCAGCAGCTCAGAGTAAAGTCCCCCCCCGAAGCATTCCCAGGGGTTTCACACCTTCCCAGCCTCACCACCTGCTCATGTCTCCTCCTCTGCTCATTTTCTTCACCTGTCTGTGTTCCAGGCACACCCAGCCTCACTCATTCATTCATTTGTTTCATCTATCATTCATTCATCAGCCGGATGACCTCAGAAGGCCTCTCTGAGGAGGTCAGAGAGACGGAGCAAATATCTGGGAAGATCGGGAAGGGCCGTGCTGGGCACTGAGGTGATGACCAGCGTGCATCTGAGGGACGAGGAGGAGACCAGGAGAGAGGAGGGAGGTGGGGAGACCACCGAGGCCATGGAGGGCCTTGTTGTCTTAGGCTCAGAGTGTTGGGAGCCCCTCCGGGTGCAAGCAGAGGAGTTTCGTGACCTGATTTGTTTTTCAAAGGCTCACCAGTCAGGAACTGGTGAGAAAGTGTTGCTTCTCCTCAGGACCTTTGCACAGTCTGTGTCCCCTGCCTGGGACACTCTTCTCACCCCATTCCATCCCCATCCGTGAGGAGTCCTCCTTCAGAGAGCCTCCTGCTGGAAAATTCCCCTGCCCTGGACTAGTTAGGCCTCTCCCCTGGACCTCCAGGATACCCACCCCCCCAGCCCCGAGCCCCACACGGCCTCTAATCCAGGCTCAGCAAGACTCAGCCGTGTCCTCTGCTAGGCTGTGGGCTCCGGAACAGCAGACTCTGTGTGGGTCTCCCCTCCGTGTCCCCAGGCCTGGCACCAGCACGGCACCGCACATTTAATGAGGAGAAGAGGGTGGATGGATGGTCAGCTGCCAGGTGGCAAAGGAGGGGAGGCTGTGATCTGCTGAATGTCATCTGGAGGCTGGAGAGATGGTGATGGGTCCTGGGCATCAGGCTGGGGGAGGTGTGATCTGAGTCAGACACCAGCCCCCGCCCCAGGGACCTGGCCCAGCAGAAGTGACCCTGGGGCCCCTGATCAGCCCTCCTCCTGGGGATGGCGGGGCAGAAAGAGGAAAGGCAGCTTCATACCTGTGAACTCTGGGGTGCTGTGTCGCTGGGTGTCTGGGAGCTGTGGGGTGGTCCCGCCCTGCCTGGCGTTGAGGTCCTGGAGTGAGAGCCTCTACTCTCAGGCCTGGACCTGGCCCCTCAGTCTGTAACCTCTGCCTAGTGTCCTGGAGGGGCTGCTGGGCCCACCTCCCCAACTCAGAACAATGCTATGTCTCCCCCATCACACCTTGGCCTCCTCAAGACTAGGGCTGTGTCTCTACACTCAGATTGGAGGGCTTCCCCAGATCAACAACTGTGCCTCTGCCATCAGACTGGTGGCTTTCCAGGAGCTGCAGCTCAGCCTCCTCCCATCCCGAGAGCCAGGGCCAAACTTCCTCCCACCTCTCCCGGCCCCAACAATGCCTAGGCTGGAGGGCAGGGTTGGGGGCTCAGCTAGTGAGGCTGAGGTCTTTCTTCTCAAATAAGATGAGAAGAGCCAAAAAGCCTTCCATGCCCAGCCTCTGGGGCTCCGTCACTGGAGCCCCTGTTAAGGACGTCCTCTGGTTCATCAGCCCCTGCTGGCACCTGCTGGGGTTGAATCTCAGCTTTGCCATTTACTGGCTGTGTGATCTTAGATATGTGACTTAACCTCTCTGAGCCTCCATCCCTCATCCTCAACACCTACTGCATAGGATTGCTGGGAATTAGAATTAGTTAACCCCTTTTCCCAGCAGCAGTTCCCAGGGACACCTCCTGCATTCGACGGAGGTGGGTTAGCAGACTGGAAAGGTGAGTCTGAGCCCCAGTTCTGCTTCAGTCAAGCAGCACGACTTTGTGAAACTCCTCTGCAGACTTTCTTCTTCAGTATAATGTGCCCCCATTCCCACCCAGCCCCCAAGTTTCATGTGAAGGTCAAACGAAGGAAACTCCTGTCAGCTGGTCCCCGCCTCTCTCTGCATTAAGCCTCATTGCTGTTACTTCAAAATCTTCTTTCTAACCTGTCCACTGCTCTCCATCCCTGGAGCCTCCTTTCTGGGCCAAACCACCATCACCTCTTGTTGGTCCTCCTGCTTCTGCCCTCACCCCCTCCTCAGCAAGTAGGAAGAGTCTGTTAAGAATAAGTCACACCAGTTGCTTCCTCCTTGAGACCATCCTAGGGCCACCCGTTGCTGTAGAATGAAATCCACAATCCCTCCCATGGCTGGGTACCCATGTAAGCTGCCTTTGCCTGCTTCTCTTTACACTCACCCTTCATCTCTTTCTAATTGCCTTGGCCTTCAGGCTGAACTTCACACATGCCCCAGGCCCTTTGCACAGGCTGTCCCTTGGCCCTCTCTTCATCCTTCAATAGTTTTAGGCATCAGTTGCTCAGGGAAGCCTTCTCTGAAGCCTTTTCATTCTCTGCCACTCCCTCCTCTGGGCTTCCTTTCTATCTGTAATGAAATTATTTTTGATTTGCTTTTCTCAAAGTACTCTTTGCAAATAAGCTTTAAAAACCAATAGTGCTAAAAAGACTTAGAAGAGCAAAAAAACAGGAGTCCTCCCAAGGCCCTGGCCCACCCCGTGTCCCAGAGGCATATTCACCCTCTTAGCTACTTCTCCTTGTATTTATCTCCATTTTGCTAAATCGGGTTTGTTTCTCTGTCTCTCATATCCTCAATTTTACCCATCATCTACTGACTTCCTGTTATGGTAGATGAGGATTTTAGATTTCTTACACACTCTGGTCCCTTTTCCTCTTCCTCTCAAAATAACAAATTTTCTGTTAAATGCATATTCAATGTTTCCATTATTAATGCAATGTAGATATTATCTCCTGCTCAGCCAGGGGTTAATAATTGCCTCATTTCTTCATTTGCTTAGATTTTTAAAAAAATACCTTCGTTTTCTTGGACTACTTCCATACACACCTACGGCTTCATAAAAACTTCACAGTGGCATTTCCGGGGGCTAACCTCAGGGATAATTTTTTCTTGGAGACTTCTAAACTCCTCCTGTCTGTCCCCGCAGTCCCCCGCTGCCTGGGCACAGCTGACACCCTGGGATTCTCTCTCCACCATTAGTTCAGGGATTCCCTTCAGTGTTTTCTGTGTTACATCCAGTTTCCTGAATCCCACGTCTTCCTCTTTAATGGTTTATTCCCTTATTTTGTTGGCGTGCATCCTCAGTAACTTCCTGAGCGATTATGCATGTTTGAAATTCATTCTCCTCTCACCCTTGTGGATGGCCTGGCTGGGTGTAGAATTCCAGGTTGAGAAGCTAGACTTTGATTTAGAGGGTGGAAGACATCCATCCATGTCTCTGGTTTCTAGCCCTATTCTTAGTTTCAATCCTTTGTGTGTAACTCTAGATAGCTTTTTTCATTATTCTGGAAGCTTCTAGAATCTTTGCTTTATCCTTACATTTCTGACATTTTATAATGCCTGGGTCATGTTCCGCTCACCAACACCAAGTGTTTGGGGAACTCAGTGAACTATTTGAAGCTGAAGAGATGTGTTCTTCAGTTCTGGAGAAGATTTTTTTTATTATTTCCTTCTGGAACTTTTATTATTTTACTACTAGCCTCCTAGACTAATCCTTTAATTTTCTTGTTGTTTAATTTTACTCTTTTTCTAGCTTCTGAGATAGAATTATTTTCTTCTGAGATGAAATTTATTCTTATTATCTTCCAACTCTTCCATTTTTAAAAAAATTAATCAATATATTTTTAATTTCTAAGAGCTCTTCTCTGTTTCCTGATTATTCCTCCAGTATGGCATTTTGTATTTATTTGTGGATATAATACGTTTCCTTATATCTGTAAGGATAGCAATAATGATTTCTTTAAAAATTTTTTTTCTGATTACTGCCTTGTCTCTATTTCTTGCTAGTTCCTTTTGTTCTTCGTTTGACTGGGTCTCTTTCATGTTAGGGCTTTCCTCAATTAACTAGCCATCTTTTGCCTTCCATTCATTTTTCAGAATGAAGCATTAAAAATCAGACTGGAAACTCCATGTAGGAAGGCAGGGCTTGCAAAATAGTGGACATCTCTGTAGGTACAGCTGGATGTTTTGTCAAGGACATCCAGGTGTCACCAGATGTCAGCATCTGTAAAACTTTTCACTGGAGTGGTTGGATCTTGTCCCCAGTTTCCTGTCTGGGATGAGTGTATTCCTGGGTGGTAGCATTCCTAAACTGGGCCAGGGAAAGGCTCTGAAGACAGTCTGTTAAGTATTCAGATTTTCACTGAACCCCCCCCCCCGTATCAGTCAGCTACTACTGTGTAACAAACAACCACAAAAATCTCTGTGGTGCACAATAATAAGCATTTATTTCACTACACAACTTCAGGTCAGCTGGAATTGGTTGATCTAGGCTGGGCTTAGCTAGGCTGATCTCCTTTGAGCTGCAGGTCTTCAGGTCAGCTGGATACCTCTGCTCCCTATTTCTTTTGTACTCTTGGAACCAGCAGGTTTACCAAGGCTTGTTCTTTTGTCAGCACAAGAGAACATGGTGCAAGTGCATCAAGTCTGTCCTTGTGGTGCATATGCTAACATCCCATTGGCCAAAAGCAAGTCACATGGCCAAGACAGCCTCACTGGAGTGGGAAAGTACCCTCCTCCCTGGAGGTAGGGGATGGAGAGAGTGATTACCTGCTAAGCATAATTAAGTCTACCACATCCCCAAGAATCAGTCTGGGGCCTCACCCCAACCTGATGTGTAGCTAATGTCCTTGGGTCCAGAACTCTCTGGTTGGACTTCCCTACCCCCATTAGGAAGGGGTGGTTGCCTGGCTGCTTAGCATAGTGGGGAGGACCCGGGGAGTCTAAGTACTCCTTAAATAGATTTCCAAACAACCCCTCTGTTTCCAGGCTACTGCCTCACCATCTGTTGTGTCTGGATCCCCTACTTTA
Organism: Camelus ferus; assembly: GCF_009834535.1. Lineage (NCBI taxonomy): Eukaryota > Metazoa > Chordata > Mammalia > Artiodactyla > Camelidae > Camelus > Camelus ferus. Next base: position 3,177,745 of record NC_045707.1, read on the forward strand.
GAGCCCCCCAGGATTCCATAAGGCCAGTAGGTTTGCATCTCTCCCATCTCCAAGCCCCCACCCCATCCACCACAGAACAGCAGACACTTAGGTTTGTCTTTCCTAGGCTCTGTTAAATCATTTACCACCCCTCCATCTGCTCTTCCTGCTTCTGTGCTGTGGTTTGGGGTCACAGGTGTCTCCGGCTTTCTTTGAAGACGAGAGTCTGTGTTTCTGTTTCATGTTCTTCTTCTTGTTGGGCTGCTTTTCAGCCAGGGGTGAGGGGGTGGAAACATCTCTACCTGGCACCTTGAGGCCAGCATCTCTTCCTTTTTCTGTTGAATGCACTTCTGTGGTATGTCGATCAAACCCCATGGCAGGTGTTGATTTACACGTCTGTTTCTCCCACTAGCCTCTGAGCCCCTGGGGAGCAGACGGCTGGGTCTCACCCCTGCCTCCAAGCACCACTTGGCATAGAGTGTATTGTTAATACATGGGAACTGAATTGATCTGAACTTTACATTATATGGATGACTGCTCATCCTTTCACTTCTTCAAAGGCTTCAGAAGTCTCTAGAACTATCCTAGATCTGTCACCCTCCCCAGAGCCTACCTTGCCCTGCCACCCACATCCCACAAGGCCTAGATAGTCAGATGTCCCCAGGGATGACTATTTCTTGGGCAATGAGGGAGTTAAGAGTGTAGGGAGGAGGGGTAAGAGGTCAAAGGAAGAGACAGCAGAGACTTTGGCCCCAGAAAAGTCATTGTTTCAGTGTAGCCCTGTATCATCTCTCATGATTCTGTGAGTTAGCTGGGCTCAGTTGGGTGGCTCTTCTGCTCCACCTGCTGTTGGCTGGGGCTGCAGTCATCTGGGGACTCAACTGCACTGGCACATCCAAGATGGCTCATGCATATGACTGGTGCCTGGGTGAGAATGCTGGAAGGCTGGGCTCAGCTGGGTCACTAGACTGGTTGGGTCTCTCTCTCCATTAAAGTCCATTCTTTCATCTGCTTATTCAATTATATAAACAACAAACATTTATCCCAGCGTCCACTAGGCGCAGGTACTAGTGGATCATGGTGGCCCTACACTATAGCATCTGAGTGGCATAATTATGTTTCTAAATGAAGAAGACCCCCCAGGCTGCCTGGTAGGAGGCTGAAGTATAGGCAGGGAGAGTGGAGGCAGGGAGGCCAGTGAGGAGACTGTAGCTACTGTCCAGGGGATGGTTGCAAGGCTTAGAGCCAGGAGCAGCAGTGGCAGATGAGGGGTTGGGTTTAACAGATATTGGGAGACTGAATTTTCCAGGCTTGGTGACCAATGAATGCTGGGTGACAGAATGGGAGAAGTCAGGGGGACCCCAGGCCTCTGCTTTGGGAGAAGGCCCATGGAGAAGCCAGACAGAGAGCCCCAAATGAAGTAGGCTTATCTGGCAGGTGCTTTCCTCACCCATCAGGCAGTGATGTTATTGCAAGGGGCCAAATCTAATACACCCAAGCCCTGCCACCCAGCCCAGGACTGGCACTAGGTGGGTGCTTGGGGAGTGGCTGTTGTCGAATGAGTGAGCATCATCATGTTGTCAGCTCCTGCCCACAACTAACATTTCTTCCTGTTTCAAAACCCCTCACCCACTTCCTTCAAGGTTTTTCTTTCTTACCTAAAGGGGATCTGGTCCTCAGCCAATTTTCAGAGCAGAAACGAGTTACTCACCCCATGTCCAGTGAGTTCTGGACACAATGATACAATGGAATGAGCACTAGGCCAGGAGTCCTAAAATCTCAGTTATAATTGCTGTCAACTAACAGTAACAGAAAGCTTGACTAACAGTGACATAAAGAGATAGGTGGTTTCATTTTCACTCTATTGCCTTAACAAGGCAGCCATTGGCATTTGTTCAGCTATCGACCAAAGTTGGGAAGGATCCAGGCTTTTTTATCTTTCTGCTCTTCTATTCTTAACATGTTAGGCTGTATTTTCAAGTTTGTGGCTTCAGGTTCATAATGTGGCTGCTGCAGCTCCAGACATCTCATCAGTGTTCATCAGGGAAGGGGACAGGACAAAAGGTAGCATTGGCTGGCTCTATCGTTTTTTATGGGAAAAAAAACAAAAACTTTTTTTGATTCCAGCTGATTTTCTGGTCTTGTTGGCCAGAACTGTGCAAACTTGGAACTTCAGCTGCAAAGCAGCCTGGGAAAACAAATATTTGTGTCTGGGGCTAGATAGATTGCTGCTCTGCACAAAACTAGGGTCCTGTTAGCAAGGAGGATGGGAGTAGTGGTAGTGGGTGGAAAAGTACAGTGTCTGCTTTACTGAGCCGAGCTCTAACTCCTGTGCCTCTATTTCTTTCTTTACAAACCAGACCAGCTCGTACCTACATTAGAATTAAATGAGATCGTGTGTGCTCAGTGAGACCACGCAATGGTGAGAGAATTTATTTACTGACATTATTATTGGTATAGAGCAAGGACTGTGTCCATTGGGGTGGGCTCAGTGGAAGAAACACATGGCAGAGCAGGTGTGAGCACAGGAGAGAGGGAGGTGGGGTGTGGCCAGGCCTCAGGGCCACCAGGAGGGTCCTCAATTTATCTCAAGGCCCCAGAAGAGCAGGGAGCAGAGAGGCTCTCCTCTATTCTGGCCCACTGGAAGGGGTTTCTTGGGGCTTTTAAACACTGAACATATTAATGTATGGGGTCTGACCCCTACACATCTGTGTCTGTGTCATGTGTCGTGTGTGTGTATGGGGGTGGGAATGGGGAGAGTTAGTGGATTTTTGGTTTGTTTCAGAGGAGAAGTAACTTTAAAAACACAACGATCTTGTCTGAGCTGAGACCAGGAAAGGCCCTGGGGTTTCCCCCTGCACCCTGTCCCTTTCAAGAGGGTGGGTCTCCTGGGAGGCAAATAAGCTGAGGTCTTGCCTTGGAACTTCAGGACTTAGGAGGGCAGTGGAGGTGGCCGGGAGCTCTGGGAGAGTGGGGAATGGAAGCCCACAGTGTTTCCCTGGCTGGGAATTGGGGGACTTCTGTGTTGGCAGGAACGGGGTCTTAGATCTCTGTTTTCATTCCTTTCTTTTAGCTTCTCTAGAGTGGCAGCCCCTGAGGGCAAGAGTTCAGGTGCACCGCTGGCCCCCTGCACCTAGAAGAGTGCCTGGCAAGGAGCAGGTGCTCAGTAAACCTGTGTTGAATGAATGGATGAAGCTCAGACAGAGAAGCGTAATCGTCTTCAGGATGGGAAAGTCTGGCACTCATGAATTAGTGAACACTGAGGTGGGACAGGCTCCACACCTGGTACCATGACCCTTTCGGATGAACTTCTTAAGTCCTTACCGCAGCCTCATCTCTCTTTTAAAGAAACTTGCCTGTGCTTAGAGCCTGCTGGGGCCGGCATTGCGTCTTTACACCGTTCAGACAGTTTCCTGGGACCTCCAATAGTGGCGACTGGGGGTTTCTGGTTGCTTAACACCCAGATTCCCGAATTCCGGTAAGGTTCTCAGTCTCCATTTCAGACCCAGCGCCCCCCCCCCCTTCACCTAGAGTGTGTGGTTTGGCGCGGGGCTGCCTCCACTCCTTGCTCTGTGCAGCATGTAGCCCAGACTTGACCAATCGGACCACAGCATCTTCCTAACAAATATAATTGGTTGAAGGGACAGCCCAAGACCTATGCTAGTCCAATCAGAGTGAGCCTGAATCAGAACTTAGCCTGCGGCAGACACTTGCTTTTTTTTTTTAAACTGAACTTGAACCTGGAAGGATGAAGCCTTAAGAGTCACCTGCCTAAGAATGAACCAGACAGCAGAAGGTAGAGCAAAGAGGTACAGGAAAGTGAGCCCTGATGACACCATTGAGTCCCCTTGATCAAGCTATAACTGAAGTCATGATATTTCCAACCTTGAATCAATAGATTTATTTTCTGCTTAAGCAGGTTGAACTGGGTTTCTATTTGCAATGGCAAAAGTCCTGACTGGCAGGGTCTGAAAGTCTTAAGACTCTCACAAGTAAATGCAGCTCAGGATCCTGTGAGTGGAGCAGAAAGGCTTGAGATGGCAGGAGTCAGCCGGACCCAGCCTCTTGACTGGCTGGGCAGATGCCCGCAGACATTTTAGAAAATATGAATGTTTTATGTTGTCCCAAAAGAGGACTAAGACCAGAGAAGTAAACTGCTGAGACATTTTAGCTCAGTAGGAGAACTTTCAGACAAGAAAAACCATCGATATTGGGGTAAACTGCCTCAGGAGGGAGAGACTTGTCCCTGAACATACACAAGTGGTGGCTGGCAACCATCTGGCCCGACGTTTCCAGAGGGGATTCAGGCATTGGATGGAAGGCATATACAGGTAGATGATGCTATGTGGGGGCGTCTGACCGCAGCAACGCAGGGGTGGTTTATTGGGTCCTGGGGCTCCCCTCTGGCCCCTGGGAGTGCAGGAGCATGAGGGGATGGGGATGCAGCGCCTACAAATTCATACCCTTCGGGCCCCAGAGGGCCTCCAGCACAGAGAAGACGATCAACCAAGCTCTGAAGCCATCTGCTAAGAGACGCCACAGGGAGGGGACAGCATGGCCAGTCGGGGTGCCGTCGGGCTTTTGCTGGGGGCCCTGAAGGGTCAGAAGCACCTCCCATGGCTGGGAGGGCTGGGTACGTCCTGGAAGGAAGATAGGCAGGCAGTAAGAATCTGGGGACAAGCAGAATCCACAGCCCACACCCAGCTTTTGCTCAAGGTCTGCCAAGTCCTTTCCATTCTTCTTGTCCCCCCTCCAGGAAGCCTTGTGGCTGCCTCCAACCCACACCCACCCATCTTCTGCCCCCAGCAGCATCATAGCTCAGGCTGCCCTGCTTCACCCCTATATATGGGTGTCAGGCCTTCCTGGCTCAGCTCAGGTCTCCTGAAGGGCAGGGGCCAAGGTATCTGCACCCTGGTCCTCCCGCCCTCCTGCAGGGACGCGGAGTGGGAACTCACTGACCCCACGCCTTGGCTCAGGTTTCCTGGCATTTTCTGAGACCCTGGACCTTCCTTCTGGGAATTGGGCTCACAGAGCGGGACTGGATCCGAGAAATGGGGAAACTGACGCCTCTTTGATGCTCCCTCATCTGTCCTGGTTTAAATGCCATCCCAGTGAAACTTAGGGCCCCTGAGCAGGGGCCTCCCTCCCAGCTGGAGCCCGCTCTGTGTGGGAAGTGGTGTGGGGAGCGGGGGAGGGGACAGAGGGTCCTGAAGCCGAAGGGGAGGGGTTCTCACCCCTAGAGGATGCTGCAGGGCCGCTTCTGCGGCCGTGTGGGCTGGGGGCACAGGACAGCGCGGATCGCCTCGTCAAAGACGGTCTTCAGGCCTCGCTGGGTGAGGGCGGAGCACTCCAGGTACTTCACCGAGTCTGGGTCAGGGCAGAAAGAGGGTAGGGGCCTGGGTCAGGGCCGGGCAGAGCCCCCTCCCAAGCCACATCACTGCGCCAGGCTGTGGGGCCCACCTGGGCAGTGTCACTCAGGGCAGGGTATTCACCCCTCGGGCCCAGCTTCCTCATGTCTGAAATGGGGAGTTTGAATTCAGAGGGAGAAGTTAAGACCCATGAGAGCAGGTGTGTGTCTTTCTTGGGCAGGGAAGCCCTCAGTTTGCAGAAGGCAGCAGGAATTCTGATACTTTCCTGGCAAGAAAGGAGCTCAAGCTACAGTGACTAAACCTATGGGCACCTCACTTTCTTCAAGAACATCGCCACATACCTACCTCCACGCTTCCCCTGGGAGGCCTGAGGAACCCACGGCTCACGCACCAGGCCCTTCCAAATGTCACCTAATTGGTCCTTAGCATCACCCCATTTTACAGATGAGAAAACTGAGGCTCAGAAGTCGCTTGTCCAAAGTCACACGCTAGACATGTCCCCTCCCCCTAGAGGTGGCTGGGGGCCCTCAGCAAGAAGAATGGGGACTAGGGAGCCCCCCTTCCCCCAGGAGGGGACAAGACTTCTCCCATGTGACCATTCAAGGCTGGAGCCTGGGGCACAGCCAGCGAGAAAGGCAAGCTGAGCCCTGACTCCCAGGGCCAGTGTTCCATGGCCTTCTGGAAGGAATCTGTGTGAGTTCCTGTGTTCACTACAACCCAAGCAGTTTCCCTGAAGTGAGCAACAAAAAAATCCCCCTGAGAGAGGCCTGGGGGCTGATTTCAGAAATAAGAGGAAGGAGAGGGCCAGGGGAGAGGGGGAAACTATGTCTCCTCGCTGGGGAGAAGGAAGCAGATGGACGGTGATCAGCACCTGCTCCCTGCCAGGCACTGAGCTGGGCGCCTCCAACAACCCTGTGAAGAGATACTATGATTCCCCACGTCCCAGGTGAGGAAACAGGCCCAGAGAGGGGAAGCCCTGGACCCAGAGACACACAGCTGGGAGAGGGGAGCCAGGCTCTAGGGAGGGGCAGCCTGGGGACCAGGGAAGCCCGCCAATGCCTGGGGCTGGGAGAAGGAAAGGGTGGGGCAAGGAAGAGGACACTGAGACTCAGAGGAGATGTCACTTGTCCAGCGTCCCACACTGGATGTCCCCCTTGCCTGTGGGAACATTCTCCCACCGGGGAGCACGGGCAGTGGTCTCAGGGCTCATTTGGCAGGAGCGGAGCATCCCCAGCTGGGGCCAGGAGTCTCGTCACTATTACCCTCTGTGCCCAGAAGGGTGTCACTGGGCATTTGGCCACTGTCTCCCTGCAAGGGACCCTAGCCAGTGACCACTTGTTCCTTCCACACCCACCAACTGCGTACTCCTTGGCACCTGCCACCCTCTTGCTTCTTGACTCAGTGGTGTCCAGAGAAAGGGTCCTGACTGGGGGCCTGGCCACTCCAGGACTTTGGCCAGTCCCCTTCTCTGGGCCTCAGTCTCTCATCTGTGGGGGCAACAGATGATTTCAGTCATGACTGAGGGAGCCAGGCAGCCCGAGTTCGAGTCTAGACTCTGCCACATCCTGGCTGGATGGCATTAAGACAGTAACTTCTCCTCCCTAAGCCTCAGTTTCCTCCCCTGTAAAGTGAGGTGGTGAGAGTCCCTCCTTCATAGTTGCTATGACAGTGAAGTGGGAGAATGCACGGGCCCAGCACCCAGGAAGTGCTCAATCTATGCCGCCCATGATTAGCAGCTGGGATCAGAGCTGCCCCACAACTTATCATCGTCCTGGGCTGGTGGGCAGAGGAAGCAGCTGTCCTGCTCATCAGCCCAGCAGGTCCCTCAGGCTCCCCCTTGGCCTGGGCTGGTCTGAGGCAAGTTCAAGGTCACTTCCCCTGCCCCATCCCCACCTGGGATCAGCTGCAGGAAGGATTGGCTGGGGGCCAAGGCAGGACCCCCCAGTCATCTCCTCACGGAAGAGAAGGGACCTTTGGGGAGTGTGTAGGCTGGCTTGTGTCAATGGGGAAACTGAAGTCCAGAGAGGGAGAGCCACTGGCTCGAAGTCACACAGACAGTCAGTGCCAGAGCTGGGAGCAGAATCCAGGCTTCCAGGGCCTGTCTTATACCAAATCCTGTGCTTTAAAAAGGAAGGGTCAGATGCAGCTGGAGAGTCACTGTCTTGGGTGGAAAGGAGTCCAGAGAGGACAGGCTGGTCAGAAAGATGAGCAGGCAGGCGTGCAGTCCCCAGCATTAATGAGGAAAGACCAGCGGGGCTGCGAGCCAGAGCCCCTAAAATGGGGCCTAGGGCCGGGGTTTAAGCAGCAGTGGGGGCTCCTGGGACAGATGGCCATGTCACTGGGCTAGTCATGTGAAGGGGGAGGTGACGGCTGCGGTTTCTCTTCCTGTGAAGAGATGTGAGTCCCCAGGGCCCTCCCAGTTCCGGCGGAAGGAAGAAGGGTAAGGCTGGGGCAGGGATGGGTTGGGGAAGGCCCAACTAGTTCAGGGGCCAAACCCTGGGCCTGCAGGGACCCTGTGGTGAGACAGAGTATCCTGGGCAGGCAGGTCGCTGCTCAGAGTGGCCAAATCCAGCTGGTGGTCCCAGGCTCTTGGACAAGTGTCCCATCCCTGGGCTGTAGGCAGGTTAGGGCCTGACCAAGGACAGCAGGCCTGTACGCCATGGAAGAGGCCAGACCCATCGGTCATCACCTCCATGGTGCAGGCAGCCCTGAGCCACCACGAGGAGGCCCCCAAGCCAGTAGTTTGTTGTCCTGTGTTCAGATCCTGATTCTGCCACCTACCAGCTGCGTGACCCTGAGAAGCCACTACACTTCTGTGGCCCAGTGATCAAGAAGCAAAGAGGAGTTGGGTTGAGAAGCTGGGGCGGGGGCTGGGGGATGGTGGGAGTTGGGAAAGGAAGACGAGAAGGAGGCAGAAGAAAAGGCATTACCCTTCAAACCCAAGCAGAAGCACCTCCTCCAGGAAGCCTCCCCGGTGCTCTGTGCAACCACAGCACACCCCTGCTTCTGTCTGTCAAAAGGCACTCATCTCAACACCTGCTTATGGATTATACTGCTAATAATAATTAACTCAGAGTGCTTCCCATGGGTGGTGCTGCTCTAGGAACCTCCTGGGTACGAATTCATTTAATGTTCCCAACCACCCAGAACTGACACTGTTGAGGAAATACAGGCACAGAGAGGCTAAGTGACCCGCCCAGGTCCCACAGCTACTCCACAGCAGGGCCAGGGTGGGAAGCTCACAGCCTGGCCCTGAAGCCTGTGTTTGCCATCACCACCAGGCAGAGTCGGGGCTCCCCCTGCACCCAGCTCCCCTCTTTGAGCCCGAGCCTCGTACCAATCTCCTTGGCCAGTGCCAGGCCCTGCGGGTAGGTAATAGGCGCCAGCTTCTTCTCCTTCAGCTTCTCGATGGTGTCCTTGTCGTCCCGCAGGTCCAGCTTTGTGCCCACCAGGATGATGGGTGTGCTGGGGCAGTGGTGCCGCACCTCAGGAAACCACTGGGCCGGGGAGTGGGGTGCGGGGTTCATGCAGGGAGCAGGGGAGCGGGAGAGTGGGGGAGAAGAGGGGCACCAAGTTGGAAAAAGATGGGGGGGGGGTGTGAGGGTGTGAGAAGAGACGTGTGCAAGGCCCAGGACATGTGGTTGCAGGAAAAGAGGAGGCCAGATTTTGTGCAGAGAAAAGAGGCAGGCATGAGGATGTGGGAGGAGGGGAGGAGACACAGTTAGAAAGCAAAGTGCAATGTATCAGCCCCCGCTGAGACTCTGAGTCTCATCCCCTGACTCCCCCTGCCCCACACCAGCCCTTGTTGGCACGGAGGACCCTCTCTGCCCATACCATCGCTGCTCCGGTCCCTCCCTCCCATGCTCCTTCCCTCAGGGTCACCTGCTCCATCACCCCAAGCTCCTGCTCCGTCCCACTCACCTTGGCACGGACATTCTCGTAGGAGGCTGGGCTGACGAGGGAGAAGCAGATGAGGAAGACATCCTGGGGGATCAGGCAAGGGTCATTCCTAAAGGGAGGTCTGGAGGCATCCCCCTTGGGCCCTCCCACACCTGGGCAGCCACTGAGGGCTGGAATAGCCTGGGGGATGCTGGGTACTGAGGATCCACTGGAGAAGGGACTCCTTTCCTGCCTCTGCTACCAGGCTGCTGCTTGTTAGGAAGGAACAATCCTTCCTAAAAGCCAGGGCTTGTTCTAAGCAGTTTACCCTCACACACCTGCTGTAGCAGCACTGCTAAAGCCCCATTCTACAGATGGGAAAAGTGAGGCTTATAAGGATTAAAGGGTCTGCTATCTGGAACTCCGGAATCCACACTCCTCACCAGACATTCACTACCCTGTCGTCTGATCACCAGCCCCAGCCCTTTCCCTATCCCAAAGGGAGAAACTAGCAGCCACAGAGCCAACTGTAGGTGTACCCACCTCTCTCCTCCCCACCCCAGCACCCCCAGGGCTCACCATCCTGAGTTCCCTAGTGGGTCCCTGTCCAGGATCTGCCTCCCCTACTCACTGAGAACCAGGTGGTGCCAGAGCCCCTAAAGCAGAGGGGCTGGGAGGACAGATGGGCAGAATGATGACAGGGGCTGATGGAGGGCTGGGAGGGAGTGCAGGGATTCCTCCAGCTCATCCTTAAGGAGAGGGTCAGGGTTCACCAGGCCGAGCTGGGAGCTGGGCAAAGGACATCCCAGGCAGAGGGAACAGGAATGCAAAGGCCAAGACCACAAAGACGGGGTGGGGCAACATACCGTCTGCGGGTAGGAGAGCGGCCGGAGGCGGTCATAGTCCTCCTGTCCAGCCGTGTCCCAGAGCCCCAGGTTCACAGGCTTGCTGTCCACCATCACATTGGCTGAATAGTTGTCAAACCTGTGGGAGCAGGCAAGGCAGAAGGGTCAGTCTCCAGTCCCAGAGTCTGAGGACTTGCAGTCCACGGTCCTACAGCAGAGGCCAAGACCCAGAGAAGGGCTACAACAGGACCCAAGTCACACAGCATTATGCAGTTGGGTTTTCTTTTTTCTTTTTTTGAAATACTGATTCATTGCATTAAATAATTTTACACACAGCTAAGCAAGCATCAGCTATTTTCTGCCCTTACTCATCCTTGGGAGAGATGATTTTTCGAGGCTGTACAACTTTCCCACCAAGGCATGATGAGAATAAACTTTACCTGCCTCCTAGGCTGGACGCTGTGGCTAGTCACCCAGTATTTGTTGAATGAGTGTTCATCCCCATCTTAGGTTGGGGCTCACCCAGAAGCAAACCCAGCGATGAGGAAGCAGTACAAGTGGTTTATTTGGAAGTGACCCCGGGCAGCCGAGGAAAGGGAGTGGGGAAGAGGAAGGGACAGCAGCCAATATAGAACATGCTATTGAGCTGTTACTGGCGGGGGTGGGGGAGAGCATGGAGGGACTCGAACTAGGTTTTGCTGGTGCCACTGTGCTCAGGGCGTCCCCCAGAGGATGCAGGAGGGAGCCAGGGTATTCACCCACCATCTCCACCACGCACTGACAGAGGGATGTCCTGGGGTGTTAATTCCCCTGGCCTTCCAGCCCACCCCGAGCACGTGCCAAAAGCTGTCAGTCATGGAAGATTTCGGGAAATATCACTGGCACATACTGGAAAGACTCTTGCTAAGGGATAGGGTGGGGCAGATGCTAAAATCTCCCTGCTGGTACCAGAGAGGCCTCCGCGGCAATCAAACGAGCTTCCAGATTTTTTGAATTCAGTCCAGTAGTTTTCTCACTGCACACATCCCTAAGAGGGAGAAGCTGGTTCATACTCTGGAAGAGCAAACTGGGATCAGAGAGGTAGAGTGACTGGCCCAAGGCCATACAGCCAGTGAGCAACCAAACTAAGTGAGGAGCCAGTTTCATCTGATTCCACATCCAGTGCTCCCTGCCCCTTGCCACAGCTGCGCTGCCACAGATGGGCTGGGGACCACCACCTTCTCTCTCCTCACTGAGGTCACCCACGGAGGCCCTGCTCCTCGTCCTCTAAGCTGGGCCACTGAGACCTCAGGCTCCTCCACCTTCTCCTCCTAGTCCTCCCCTCACACACCAGCCAAGCCATTCCATTTCCAGGTAAGGCTCACCCCTCCTGCCTCCCTGAGCTTGTTCACCATGTACCCCCTGCCTGTACCCAGACCACGTGGTCCTCCGCACTCTCCAGCCTTTGCTATTGTCTGTGCCCCTCTCAGGAACACCCTTTCACCCCCTTGTCACCTTTGTCTCCTATTCATGCTTCAAAACCCTGCCCAAGCAGTCCCTCCTTTGTGGGGAAAACTCCCGGCCACCTCCTTCCCTGTCCCCCACCTGGAAAGAGCTTGTCGTCCCCACCCTCAGGCAACTGCTTTGACTCAACTATGAGCCAACATTTAGTGTGTCTCCTTCCTGCCACAGGCTGTGGGCTCTGTGGGGGCGGGGCCCATGTCTGCTTCACCTCTGATGTCTCAGGACTGGCACCTAGTGAGGGTAGGTGGATCGGAGTCAAACCAAACCGAACTGAAGCCCTTGGGGTGCCACCTTCTCCACGAAGCCCTCACAGAATGCTGCTCAGTGACAGGCTGCAGAAGCCCTAATATTTCAGAGCAACTCCAAAGACATCTGTCCTGAGACAGGCACCCACCCCTAAAAAGAGTGGGCAGTCTGACGTGTTTAACACACTGTGCCCGTTCAGCCCTGGTTCCGCAGATGGCCCTGCTCCCTCCTGCCTGGAAAGCTCCTGCAAACGCCTGACTTCCCACTCTTCTTCTTTCGCCGTGCTAGGCTGACTCTTACTCATCCCCAGTCTAGCCCACTTCAAGGTCACCTCTTCCAGGAAGACTGATCTGAGTCCCAGCCTGTTCGGGGCCCCCACCCAATCCCAACTCAGAAATCTTTGGTAAATTCAGCACCCAAATGGCAGACATCAAGCCTGGCTTGTTCCTCACTGCCCCTGGAGGCCAGCATGGCATTGGGCACATAGTAGGTGCTCTGTGTACCTACTCTGGGTACCACTCATATCGCCGTGGGATTTCAGATAGAAGGAGCTGTCCAGGGAGACACCACTGGGCATGATGGGAAAAGAAGTGCCTGAGGTTTTTTTTGGCTTTGGCCAGAAACACTCCTCTGGGATGAGCTCAGGATGTAGAAACATTTTCCTCTAATGTCCAGTTTGAAATTCTAGCACCAAAAAGCCCCCCAAGATTCCTTGAGCCAAAAGCATCTGTCTTCTCCAAGCCACCTCCAGTAGCAATGGGGAAAGAGCTGATTTCTGGGAGGTATAGCAACACTGAGCACCTACTCTGGGGCTGGGCAGAGGTCCAGGGACCTTCATACATACATTAGGGACCATGTGACCCAAGACAAAAGAACTTCAAGTTATTCCCATTAGACAGTTGAGAAAACCTAGGCCCCCAGAGGTCAAATAACTTGTCCAAAGCCAGCCAGCTCATAAGGAGAGGAGCTAGGATTTGAGCCTGGCTCCTTCTGCACACTCATTTGTGAGAGAGCAAGTAGACAAATGCACTGCAGGAGGGTTCATTCGCCTGGGGTTAGCCACCCAGAGCTGGGAGAGAGCAGAGAATTCCTTGTGAAGCCTCATCTTGGCTGTGTGACTCTGGGTGAGCAACCCAGCTTCTCTGAGCTTCGCTTTCTTCACTGTGAAAAATGCCCTATCTTTTGGGGTCATTAGCAGGATCCAGGGACAGAGGATGTTCAAGCCACCCCATGGGGAGATGCTGAGAAGCTGAGCATTCTCATCCCTAAACATCCCATCCCTGGCCCCTCCCCAGGGGACGAGCTGCCAGAGCCTGAATGGTCACTGCAGGGACAATGATCCAAAACTCCCGGTGTCCCCCTTACTTCGGAGACCCTCTGGCAGCCAGGACCAGAGGAACCTGACACCACCACCATGGCTAACCCTTACTTCCATTTTCCAGATGAGAAACCGAGGCTCGCGGACAGGAAGGGACTTGCCCAAGATCTCATAATCAGTTGGTGGCAGAGCCAGGGCTCGATCTTGTTACCCAGTTCAGAAAAGCCCACGGTGGAAGCATCACTCCCAGTTCCTGGCTGGGGACTGAGTGGCATTTGAGCCAGGGTGTGGGGGCTGACCCTGAGCCATGGAGAGGGCAGGGAGCTCAATGATCTTCTTAAACTGAGATGGTTTCAGTGGGCTCAGGAAGAGGATGCTATCATTGTGCCCGTTTTACATATGAGGAAACTAAGATCCAGTGCCTGAGAGAGACGCTTGGCATGAGAGTGCTCATGGCCACACGGCTGGAGTGCTCTCACCCAGAGTCCGTGTGGCCTCTTTCTGCACCCCCTCCCCCCACCAGGGCTGCAGGCCTGGCATGGAGTGGAGGAGGGGGATGGGGGACATGAAAGGGGGCTCAGCACCAGACATCACCTGACCCCCGCCAAGGCACTCACAGACCACAGAGACCAGGGGGTGTGCCTGTCTGGTGACTTGGGGGCCAGGGAGGATTGACAGGTCAGGTGGGGCTTGGACCACTGTTGTCTCAAGGTCATGGTTCTCCAGACAGTGGGGATCCACCCAGGCAGGGAGGTGACGTGATTAGCTCTGCATTTAGGAAAAGGCCCTCTTGGCCGGTGGCCGGAGAAGTCTTGGAGAAGGGTGAGAGGGGAAGCCGGGAGAGCCATGGGAGGCTCCTACAGAGAGGAGATGGGGGAAGCGAAGAGGGGCCCCAGATAGGGCTCGAGGGGACAGAAAGGGTGTATGAGCAGCGGGGAGTCTTGAGCCAGCTGGACACAGTGCGGGGCCAGCATGCCTGGTGGCAGGAGTACAGGGTCAGGGGAGTCGGGAGGCCAGCAGGGCAGCTCGGCAGGACCCCTGGTGCGTCCAGCTCGAGAGGCTGGAGGGCACCCTGTCTATGGGAATTGCTTGCTTTGCCAGTTTACAAAGGAAGGTGAAAACTAAGTACCAGCTGATCTGACCTAAATTAACCACATGCGTCCTTCCTTCCCAGAGAGAAGCCCCACAGAGCTGAGCCCCTGCTGGTGGCTGGGTTCCAGCACCTTCTCAGGGCAGGCTGGAGCATGCTCAGGTGGTCGGGTCACTTCGGAGCCCCCTCAGTGTGCTCGGCGCTGATCTAGTGGACTAGACAGACCAGGGCTCTGTCCTCATGGAGCTCCCATCCCAGCAGGGGAAGTCAGATCAGGACTGGCTATGCAGACCCTCAGGAGGGGGGAGGGATGGACAGGGCCCAGGGAGAGGGTGGAGCGGCTTCAGAGGTGGGGGTCAGGGAGGGGATATCTGAGCAGGGCACTAGGTGGAGAAGTGGGGAGCGCAGCGGCCTAGGGGAGGCTGTCAGGTCTGGTCCCTGAGGAAGCCGGGAGTCCAGAGTGGAATGGCTAAGAGATGGCTTTTAAGGGAGGAATTTGGGTCAACATGTGGCTCCATCTAATTTTTGATTTGAAAGCTGGGCTTCCGTTTGAGAATGATGGTAAGAAAGGAGGGCAGGTCAGGGAGGACCTCCCCCCCAATGTCACAGGCACCGGAGAGCAGGGTCTCCTGCCAGGTCTTTGTATCCCCAACACCCAGCACAGGACCATCCACAGAGCAGGCTTCGGTCTCCCCGCCTGTGAGACGGGCTGTTATCCCCCAACCCTCGCAGCAAGCTGAGTCCAGCTCTCCCTCTTATCTGTTCCAGCCCGCATCTCCTGGCCCCACCAAACCGTCCCATCCCCGGCCCCAGCGCTCTCTGGACCTTTATCTCTGTGCCAGAGATCACGAGCTGCCTGCTTTCCCCAACTCCACTCTGCCCGGCTGCCCCCACCCTCCAGTGCCGAGGGCTCAGTGTGACTTATTTCCCCTCCCTGTCACAGGGGTGCAGGCCCTGCAGCAGCTGGTACAGAACTGAGCAACTCTGTAGGGAAGGCAAAGAGGGTGGGGTGCAGGGCTGGCCACGTACTGGGCAGGGCCCGATGCAAAACAAAAATGCAGGGCCCCGTGTTCAAACATTAAGAATTTCAGTATATGGTAAACTGACTATACTTTAATTAAAAAAACCTTATTAAAAAAAGAATTTCAGTACGTACAAAATAGATAAACAATGAGGTCCTACTGGATAGCACAGAGAACTATATTCAATATCTTGTAATAATTAATAATGAGAAAGAATATATATATACGTATAGCTGAATCACTGTGCTGTACACCAGAAACTAACACAACATTGTACATCAACTATACTTCAGTAAAAAAAAGCAAACAAATAAAAAACAACACCAACAAAAGAGAATTTCAGGATGGGGACATTAGAGCATTAAACCAAGTGCAGGACCCTTCAGACTGTGGGGTGCTGTGCCCACCCAGAAGCCAGCCCTCTCCCCGACTCAACTCCTTAGAGTCCTCTCTGTCCAGTCTGCAGGGTTGCCCAGGAAAACCAAATCCACTCGGGGCCACCAGGGGCCAGTCTCTCCAGGTTGCTGAGAGCGACTGGCCCTACCCCGGCCCCTCTAGTCCTGCCATCTTGCACCCAGAGAACTCGCCTCCCCTCTCCCTGCACAGAGAAGGCGCCCAGGCGATGAGCGTAGCGTCTCTCAGCCCAACACCGCCTCTTAAAGAAAGGGAAACTGAGGCTCAGAGAAGGGAAGCGATTGGTCTAAGGTTTTTGAGTCAGGGGGGTCTCCAGCCCTGCTGTGACAGGCAGAGACAGGAGCACAGGGCAGTGCCAGCACAGCCCTGGTGACGATGACCTTCTGCAGGACCTGCCTCCCTTCCCTCGGCCCTGGAAGGTGCTGAGAAATGTTTGATGGCTGATGGTGAGTGTGCAGATAAGGGCGGGGGGTGGGGGGTCCCTGGCGCCAGGCCTCTTGGGAAGCTGGGAACTGAACTGGGGCAGGAATCAGTTTTCCCAGGCTTCCTACTCAGGTTTCTCTGCCCCCTTCCTGGCTGCCTGCCGTTCTCCTTCCTCAGGCTGGGGTCCCTGAGGCAACTGAAGCCTGGATCAGTGTCCCGGGGAGATTTGTAAGTAGAGGGAGCCCAGCCCACCTAGGGGACAGGCCCCCAAGCTGCTGTGAACCTCAGCTTCCCCGATGGGCACCCTGGGTATAAAAACACCCACCTCCCGTGAGGTCAAACGAGGTGACCCGTGTGTGACATTTCATCCAGGGCCCATGCACAGTAGGCACTCAATAGATGGTAGCTGTGATCCATCCTTCTAGGGCCTCCCCATGATGTTCAATTCAGGTTAACTCAAAACACGTGTATCGTGTATAAGACAAAGTGTAGATTACACTGTGCATAAGACACTCTCCTAAGACAGTGGGAAGACCTGAAAAGAACCAAGCACGGCCCCTGCCTTCCATCAGCTCATGATCTTGGGAAAGATCAGACAAAGTCACTCTGGGGAATGAGACTCCCTCCAGCTGGGTCAGAAAGGCTTCCTGGAGGAGGGGGCACATGAGCTCTTAGACATGTGGACGCGGGAAGGAAAGGCCCTCCAGGCAGAGGGAACAGCTGGAGCAAAGGCCCTGAGGTAGAAATGCCCAGGGAGCGTTTGGTGACCAGGGGGCGGGAAGCAGACAGAACAGGAAGTGAAGTGCTGAGCCCTGAAGCCAGAGAAGGTCCCATAGAGCCTTGAACGCCGAGCTACGGAGCTGGGGGGCTGTCCTGAGAGGGATGGGGGCCCGCTGAGCATTGGTGAGGGAGGGACTGGTGCTTGCGGTTTACCCTTCCCTGAGTCTGACACCCACGTTCTCCTATGAACAGACTCGTCAGGTGACAGCCCTGCCTCCACACCCAACACGAGGGCAGGCCTCCGATTGGCCGCCAGGAGGCACTGCCCTTTCCCCCCAGGGACACGCGTGTGCCCCACTTCGGTTCTCTGTGTCAAGGCCCTCAATTACCTCCTCCTCCACCCACCCCACCCCTATCCTGCCACTCCTCCGACCCAGCCCCTCTTCTACCCTGCGCTGCCTCAGGCCAGCGCTCCTGCTCCCCTGGGAGCCCTCGGCGACCATCCTGGCTTTGGTTACTGGATCAGCAGGCAGCTGTGCCGGGCACAGACTGGTTGTGGCACGACCCCAAGTGCCCACGCACGCACGCCTGGCACACAGGAAGTGCCTGAAAAGGGTGGGCTTGGTGATGCATGTCCCCCCCACCCCCCGTCCTCTGAGCAGCCAGCCCGCCCTCAGAACTCACACAGTGGGGATGTACTCTCCCGGGAAGGCGTTGGTGGTGTAGCTGATGAGCAGGCACGTCTTGCCCACGGCTCTGAAAGACAGGAAATTCGAGAGGCCAGTTGTCATGGGCCCTGCCTGAGACACCACGAGATTTCTGGGCACCTGCTGGGTTCCCTAGCCCGGTCCTCAGGGAAGACCCAAGTCCACCCCTCTGGGCCTCTGTGTCCCCATCTGAGACTCCCTGTATCCGTCTTCTCACACCTGGGAGTCAGAAGACTTCTCTGGGGTGCTCACTAAAGGGCAGACTTCGGGGTCCTACCACCAAGATTCTGGATCATGGGTGTGGGGTGGAGCTGGGAATCTGTATTTTTAATAGGCTGTCCCCAGGTGACATGGATGTGGGCCAGAGGGTTAAGAGCATGAGGTGCCCAGGAGGCCAGCTGAAATGGACCAGGCCGCAGGCCCCTGGTGCCTGACCAGGGTGCTGCCATCACTCCCCTGGGATTCAGATTCCTGTTTCACCACCTACCCAGTAGTGGTACAACCTTAGGCAAGTCACTTAACCTCCCTATGCCTCAGGAATCAGAGAGACCAGGGTTCAAATCCCGTGAAGTCTTGGCAAATTGCTTAACTTCTTTGAGCCTCAGTTTTTCCACCTGTAAAATGGGTCTAATATTGGGCTTGGTGGGAAGAGAAAATGTGACTCAGCCCAGGGTCTGACACATAGTACTAAATTAGGGATGGCCGCCATTATCTGCTGCTGTCTTCACCCTCAGCCTGCTGGGCTGGGAGGGGGTGCAGGTAGCTCTGGGCCTTCCCCTGCTCCACCAGGTTTTGTCACTTCCTGCTCAGAGGGGGCTGGCCCCCTCTCCTCCTCACCCCTCCCCAGGGCCTGCCACCAAGGTAACTTTGAACAACTGGAACGTTGCCCTTGGCTTCCGCCCTCCCCTCTTCAGATCAGATACAAAGCAGAAGTGAGCGGGGCTGGGCAGGCGGGCCGATAACGGGCAGCCATGCATCAGAATCAGCTGAGGCCTGCCTGATAAACCAGCCCGCCCCAGGACAGGAAAATCGAGTCTCAAGGCCTCAGGCTGCCCCTCTGTAGGATGAGAGGGCTGGATAAGAGGCCTGCCCAGCTGGAACACGCTGGGGTGCCAGGGCTGCACCTACAGGAAACCCCAGGAGGTACCTGGGGGCTGGACCCCAAGACAGCCGTTGCTGGCCAGGCTGGAGAGGCTGGAGAGATTAGCATATTGAACCTGGCATTTTACAGATGAGGAAACTGAGGTCTGTAGTGGGACACAACAACCTGAGGTTGTCCCTGAGATCTGACAGCTGAGTAGGCCCCTCAGCCCAGCCTGGCCCGCACTGACCCCCACAGTCACCCTCCCACCCCCTCCCTCCTTCTTAGCTCTGTGTCCCATGCCCCTCCCCCTTCTGCTCCTCATCCCCCACACATCCTCCCCAACCAGGCAGGCTGACGTTAGGAGGCTACCTTTATTGAGTATGTGTGTACATGCAGGACAGCCGCTCCAAACATCTCGAGTGACACCACATCAACCCTGAGAGCGTGGACCTCTTCCCAGACTGCCAAGCTGAGGTTCAGAGAGGCAGTGTGACTTGCCCAAGGCCACACAGCAGTGCAAGTCAGTAACTAAAGCCAGTAACTAAAGCCCAGGTCAGCCTGGGGACCCACCCTCACTAGCATCCACAGAGTAGAAGACTTGAGGATCCAGAAGAGAGCGGCCCCAGGCACCCTCAACCACAGTCCTTGTACCCTCCACCTGGCAGTTTCTGGGGTGAGATAGGCAGCAACAGTGGAGCTGTTCTCAGCTCACCCCCGGGGTTCTCTCTGGGCCCTGAGAGTAAAAGGGAGCCCTTCCTCCGGCTGCCTCCCAGGGACTCCTATATCTGCAGGGCAGGGGGCTTCCCCAGAGTTTCCCGGGGCGGGGGTCTCAGGGTTACCCCAGGAGGGAGCTGTGTGCAAGTCCAGCCAGGTACCTACCCATCTCCCACCACCACACACTTGATGGCCTGCATCGTGTCCGAGGCCTGAGGGGCGGTGGTGGTGACAGTTCAGGGCACGGAGCGTTTCTGCAGGCACCGGGGGTGATGAGAGCCTGGACAGGCACCCTGACCGAGGAGCAGCAGCAGCGAGACAGAAGTCAGGAGGAAGCGGAAGGGGAACTTACCCAAGCTGCTGCCCCCACGGCCGTTTGCAGAAGGCGGAGCATGTGGTCTGGCAGAACAGCTCAAGGGTGGGGTGGCCCTCAGGTGCTGGGCTGGGCTGGGCCACCCCTACAGACATCCTGGCTCTGGAGCACCAGCGGGAGACTCACTTCCATGGACGGGGCCAGAGTTGTTCTCCAAGAACTTGAGGCTTCCGAGAATTTAGTTCTAAGCAATAAGCATTTAATGAGCACCTACTGTGTGCCAGGCACGGTATCAGGTGCCGATGAGTCCAGGATGCAGGAATTATAGCCGGTCCCTTGGGAAGATACAGGCTCATCACAGGTGTCCACAAAACAAGGCAGGAAGTGATGGGGGACCACGGAGGACTGACAGGGAGGAGACCTCAGAGTTACACAGAGGGTGAGCTGGGGCCTGCGAGGTGGCATTTAAGCCAGCACTTGAAAGCTGGGGTCAGAGAGAGGGCACTCCAGAAGGGATTCTGAGCAAGTCACAGAGGGGTCAGTGTGGGTCCCCCGAGTGTGGAAGGATGGGAGAGACACAGGGGGAGGGTGATGAGGCAGGAAGGGACCGAGTGGGGGGTTGTGTGCACTGATGGAGAAGGGGAAATAGAAGGGAAGTGGCAGGCAGTGCCCCATGCCAGCCCGGCCCTCCACTGGAGGCAGCCCTGGGGACCGGGCACACTTGCTCAGGAACCATGTCCATTTTAACGATGCTAAAACGGGATCTGAGAAGTCAGTTGATTCACTAGACTTGCCCAGGCTGAAATCAACTCCGGGGCCAAGTGACTCCCAACTCTTCTGTCACCCCAGCTGCCATTTGGGGGACAAAAGCCTGAGTTCTGCAGTCAGGTGGGGAGGGCGAGTGCCCCTCTTCAGCCACAGGGAGACTCCGGATCTGAGCAGGCACTGTGTCTCTGCAGGGGGCTCCAAGTTCACCTAGCTCTTACTCTTCGCTGCCATGGCTCCCCCATGCCCAGCACCCTTCCGGCTTCAAGGATGAGGGGTGAGGAGGGGATGGGCAGAGCCGCTGGTCACCCACCCCAGACTCCCTCAGGACAAACTGGGACACTGGCAGGAGAGTGCGGAGTGCTGGGTGTGCTGGGCGCCCAGTGCCCCTCCCACTCCCCATGGTGGGAGCACCCAAGCCCAGCCTTCCCAGAGCTTCCACACAAGCTGCAGGGTTTGCAGAAAGGGAAATGCTGCCTCCCCAAGGACCTGCTCCAACCTTTGGCTAGCCAGTGATTAAGATCTGCCAATAATTTTGATGTGTTTGCTCTGAGCTTTGCATGGGCTGAGCAGAAATAGTGGAGAGCACTTCACAGCGCCTGGCCAGGGTCAGGAGGCCAAGTGTCCCCCTGGTGACCCACCTGGGCGCCTCACAGGCCACCTAAGGTCTTGTTCTGGCTACTCCCCCTGCATCCACATTCTTTTTTCCAACCGCTGTGATCCCATAAGGGCAACCTCTGTGTTAATCTAACAAAAACAATATACTAAGTGCAATGTGGGATCCAGGATTGGATCCTGGAGCAGGAGTCAGTGAGAAAAGTAGTGAAGTCCAAGACAAATCTAAAATTAGAGAACGGTATTGTACCAAGGTTAATGCCTTCGTTTTGACAAATGCACTCTGGTTATGTAAATGCTGTGAATATAGGGGAAACTGGGTGAAGGATATCATGAGCTCTCTTATTGTCCTTGAAATTTTTCTGTAAATATAAAACTATTCCAAAATAAGGTGTTCATTAAAAAAAAAGGAAAAGAAAAAAAGAATAATGCACCTCTTTGGGAAGATACAGCCAATGAATATGGTCACATGACTTGCTAAGGGATATATGTACTGGATTTTATTCCCCATTAGCCGCCTGGGGTGGAGATTCCTTGTGCAGTAAACAACCTACCCAACCGTACACAGCCACGACAGCCTTAGAATTGCACCTGCCCTCCATCTTGAGAAGGCCACTTCCAGGACAGCCCAAGAAAAATTCTCGCTGACTTACAGCCACCAGACTCCTTCCTTCATTCTGCATGCACTGATTATGCACCACTTGAATATCTAGCTCTGGGCTTGGCACTGCAGTGGTTACAAAACAAGGAGACCAGAAGCTGCCCCTGAAGAACTCGTGACCTGTAAGGAGAGCTACATAAGGGCCTGTGGGCTCACAGGACATCTTGGGATCTGCAGGTGGCCCTCAGGCTGTGAGGAGAGGCCAGGGTCAGGAGGGGAACAAGATGGGGAGGGAGGCTGGATGACAGCAGCCGGTGGCCTCAGGGCTGGAAGGATAGTAGCAATCTCAGGGTGCTTCCAGCACAGCGACCGCTGCTCTCAGCCCTGGTCAGTGGTGGCTCTGTTTTCTTTTTTTTAAGTTTTAAAAGTCGTTTATTGAAGTAGAACTTACGTTCAGTAAAATTCACCCCAAAATTTGACACATGCAATCACCACCATAATCAAAGTATTGAACAGTTCTTCAAAAGTCCCCCAAGCCCTTTGCAAATAAACTCCGTGATCCTTAGGAATCCATAGATTTGTCAAAGGGACCAAATTTAATCATTAGAATGATCTATTATAGAAAAAAACTGTAAGCACATAAAGTTTTTAAAAGGATTCCTTGGAACATATAATTTTTAAAACAGTCAAAAGAAATGGGACTTAAAATTAAAGTGATCAACAAAGTTGTCTTAAGGTAGTTGTAGACTACATCAATCCAGTTACTGTGTCAAGCTTCAGGCTGGGGCTGGTTGGAAGAAAAACGATTTTAAATGATAGAATTGAATTCTACAGACATTTTTTATGGGGCAGATATATGCTGTTACAGATATTTGGCATCTTTTCAAAAGTTCACCCCTGCTACCGCCATGAAAGGGGCAAAGAAAGCCAAAACCTCTATTCTGTATATGTCAATCGTCACATGTTCAAACACACCTTATCTTCTTGAAAAGCTTCTTTCAAGCGCCAGCCCTGAAGTTTGTCAGCATCTTGAACGGGGCCAAGCCGTGCACCACTGGCTCTATTATTCCCCCATTTTACAGATGAGGAAACCGAGGCCCAGAGAGGCTCATGGACTTGTCCAGATGACACACTTGTAGCCACCACACTGGAAGTAAATATAGGTTTCCTTATTCAATACCCTCATTTCACAGATGGGGAAACTGAGGCCCATGTCTCTGAGACCAAAGCCAAGATGCAACAGCCCTGGCCTCCTGTCCAGTCCTCTTCACTGTTTCTTTTTCTTCTTCTTAAAAAATATCTGTATTATGATATAGTTTATATACAATAAATGAATCCATTTAAAGTGTACAGTTCCATTTGTTTGCACAGAAATACACACCCATGAAACCTCCACCACTGTCAAGATGCAGAACATTCCAGAACATTCCCATTGCCATAGGAAAGTTTCCTCACACCCCTGCTCAGCCCAGCCCCCCACCCCCACCCCCGCACACAGCAGCTCTGGTCTGCTTTCCGTCATGACAGATGACTTTGCATCTTCTGAAATTTCACATAAATGGAATCACACAGCATGCAGCCTCTTGCACTCGGCACGTTTTTGAGGTCCCTCTGTGCTGTTGCATGTGCCGTGGTCCATCCCCTTTCATTAGTGAGCAGCGTTCCAGTCCAGGGATGTGTCACAGTTTGGTTATTCATCCAGTCCTATCTTCCTTTAACCACACTTTGCCAACTCACTGAATCACAGAAGCACGGGGCCTCTGGGCATGCGTGGAAGGATCATAAAGGCCATCGTTATCCAACCCTGCCTTTGTACCATTGGTATCCAACACTCGGTTCTCGGTTCACTGCCCACAAAGCAGCCGCCCAGCCCTTGCTCACATATCTCCAATGACGGGGAAATCATTCCCTTAGGAGACAGTCTCTTCCATCCTTGGGCAGCTGGGCCTGTTGGAACACCCTTCCTCATTTTCAGCCCAATCTGCCTCCCTAGACTGTGCCCACAGAGGTCTTACTTCTCATCCAGGGGCCACTCAGATCAGTCAGCCCCCACCTTCCCCCCACGGGCCTCAGGGTTCAGAAGCACAGGCTCCACCAAGGAGTGTGCTGGTAAATGTTTAACTGACAGCTCCAGTTCAGTTATTTTTGCTTGTGTGTAATATCACTTGATATGAATATACCAAAATGCATTTATCCAATCTCCTGTTGATGGATATGCATGAGGCTGGCGATGTTTGCTTTACAAACAGTTCTGTTGCAAATATTTGTGGACTCCTGGAGCAGGTGAGGTTTCTCTAGAAGTGGGACAGCAGAGCTGTAGGACACTCACATCTTGCACCTGAATATAGACTGAGAAGTCATTCTTCAGGGGTCCTCGCGGTCCATACCCTCGCCCGCGCTTGGCCTCATAAGGCTTTATACTTGCTTGAATTGGCATCTCGTGATTTTCATTTACATTAACTTCTTTCTGGTGATGTCGAGTAGCTTTGCAAGTATCTATTGCATGTTTGTGTTTCCTGTTCCATAAATTGTCTCTTTTGTTCATTTCTCTCCTGTCTGATACCTCTTTGGAGAAGTTCTTTTTATATTCTGATTTCCAAACTCAAATTTGTCATATGTGTTACAAATCTTTTTTTCCAGTCTTTGGGATGTCTTTTAATCAACTGTGACTTTTAGTACACAGAATTCTCATTTGAACGTCATCTAATTTAAATTTATCCCCTAATGGCCTGTGCTTCTGGAATGAGTCTTGCTTACGAAAGTAATTGTTCCCTACTCCCAAATTCATAAAGATGTGTTACTCCATTTTCTTCTAAGGCTTTTAAAGTTTTGTTTTCCATAATATTCAGGTCTTTACACACTTGGGTTGGATTTTAAGGCATGGTAAGATAGGAGTTCTTCCATTTTTGTGAGATTCAACATTTAATTTTATCATCTCCATGACCAATTTTTCCAGCACCATTGACTGAGGAGCGCTGCCTGCCTTTTCCCCACTGAGCCAAGCTGTCTCACGGCAAGTGTGTCTATACGTGTGGGAGTCTATTCTCAGCCTCTCCTCTGTCTATCGGTCTATTTGTCCACCCTGAGCCTGCACAATGCCGCCTTAATTACCAAAATTCCATGTCAGGTCTCTACATCCTGCAGGGCAAATGCTCCTCTCTTGAACTTTTTCACGACTGTTACAATTGTCACAGACCATTTTCTCTTTCGTATCAGTTTTAGAATCAGCTTGTCAAGTTCCAAGAAAAACCCTGTCAGAATTCTGATTAGAATTCTGTTCAATTTATGGACAAATTTGGGGAGAATTGACATCACTGTAATATTCAGTCTTCCTACCCCTTAATATGTCATATTTCTTCTATCTTTCAATAAAACTTTATAATTTCCGCCAAGAAAGGTCATGTACATTTTTCATAAGATTTATTCCTTGATACCTTATTACTTTCAGTGCCACTGTAACTAACACCTTCTTAAATTGCATTTTCTGTTGCTTAAATTTAGGAAAATGTCAAACGTTGCAGATTGGACTTAAAAATATGGCCACCTGGATGGAAATTCTAATTATAACTTATCTAGAGAGTTCGCTACTAACAAGTCTAAGACTGTCTTTGTAGACACTCTTATTGTGGAAAATGACAGTTTTATTTCTTCCTTCTTTGGCTTGTTTATAACATACTTTATAATGTACTTCCTTGGGTGGAATAGAATCAGTGATGGCGAGCATCTTTGCATATTTCTGATTTTAAAAAGAATGCTTCCAGTGTTTTAACATCTAATATAATATAGACTCTTGGCAGATATTATTATCAATTAAAGAAGGTTCCATGCTGTTTTTAGTAACAACAGTTCTGTTTTGATCATAAGTGTTTGATTTTATTAAATGCTTTTTTTTTCCTGTATCTATGGAGATGCTGTGAACAACATTAATACATTCCCTAATGTTCACTTACCCGTGTGTTCCTGCGTAAACCTAACTTAGTCATTGTGGGGAATGCTGCTGATTGTCCCCTAGCAGCCATTCTCCACTTCTTTTTTTTAAGAACAGAGCTCCAAGACTAGCAGCCAGCCCCACACTCACCCAGCTGAAGACCACATCTCTCGGTGTCCCTGGCAGCAAGGTGTGGCCCCATGATTACACGGGGAGAAAGAATGGAAGTGGTGAGTGCAACTTCCATTGTCATCTCCTTGAAGGCTTATGCCCCATGTCCTGTACATCTTTTTCCCTCCCCACTAGTTAGGAAGTAGAAATTCTGGTGCGATCCTGGATGTTGGGGGATCCACTCACCTCTAGATGTGAGAGAGAAATACACATTGTCTTCTTTAAGCCACTGAGTTTTGGGGCCTTTTTGTTACAGCAGCTTAAATGATACCCTGACAAACGCAGTCACGGTGATTGCCTTTTATACACTGCTGGCTTCAAATCACCAGTATTGATGCAGGGGTCCCCATGTTCATCAGTGAGACTGGCTAGTAATTTTCCTTTCTCACCTTGTCTTTGTCTTTTGGGGGGGTCAAAGTTAGACTAGTTTCATTAAATGAGTTGATGTAACTTTTTCCTATTTTTAGAGAAGTTTGGATAATGTGGAATTATCTCCTCCTTGAATATTTTGTAATATTTGTAAAGCCATCTGGGCTTGGTTTTGGATTATGTGGGAGGAAGCAATGGTAGACTTTAAACTACTAAACCAATTTCTTTAATGCATATAAGACTATTTGGAATTTCTATTACTTCTTGAGTCACCTTTTATATATTTTTATAAAAATATTTAATGCATTTTTCTATTTTGCTTGGTTTTTCAAATTTACTGATATAAAGCTACTCTAGTATTACTTTATATCTTTTTAATCTCTGCTTTAAAATTTCTGTTATATCTCTTCCTTTCATCTTATATTGATTATTTTTGCCTCCAATCTTTGTTCTTAACCGACCCCCAAGTCTGTTAATTTTATTAATCTTTTCAAAGAACCAACTTTGGGCTTTATTTATCCTTTCTCCTATATAATCTTTCCACTTAATTTCTGTTATTATCTTTATTACTTATTTTCTTTTTTCCTTAGGGTTTATTCTATCATTCTGACTTTACTGCTCAGTTTTGAGTGCTTTGTTCATGAGTTTTCAGCCTTGTTTTATTACTAATATTAGCTTTTAAGGCAATAAATTTTCCTCAAATATTAGTTTAGCTGCAACTTATAGTTTTTTTTTTAATTGTGGTAAAGTATACATAACATTTACCCCAGCTTACAATTTTGATACGTGATATTTTATCATGCTTTAGTTCTAAGCATCTTAAGATTTTCATTAGTGTTTTTGATCAACGAGTTATTTGAAAGTGTGCTATTAATTTCCAAATGCTGGGGGAAAGATCGTTATCTTTTTTTTTTTACTATTTTCTTAATGGTATTTTCATCAAAGCACATGGATTGCATCAAACTGATTCGTTTACATTTGCTGATTCTTGCTTTATGCAGAACCTAGCACGAGGTTCGTTGTTTTCATAAATGTGCAGATATTCGGAATTCCACGCATGTCTGATGAATCAAAGATGTTAACTTTGCTGCTTAAATCTTTTATATCATTACAGATTGTTTTTATTTGTCTCACTTGATCTGTCAGCTCCTGAGAAAGGTATGTTAACTCTCCCACGATGATGGTGAACATGTCAGTTCTCCTTATAATTGTCGCTTTTGATTTTTGCTTTATGAATCTTTGGGCTATATCATCAAATGCCTATAACTTCAGAATTAATATGTCTTCATAACAATTTTAACCTTTTATTAAAATAATAGGCAACATTTTCTAAGTCTTTGCTTGTAGTCTAAGATCTGGCACAGATTTAGCACTTCATAAATTGTTACAGAAATAAGAATTTTTAATTAAATTTTAAATTGAAAAAAAAAAGAAACCCGTGAAAGTGGGTGCCCTGGGTGTCCTAGCAGTCCCCCTGAAGGCGGCGCCGGGAGCCCCTGGAGCCTGCGTTGGGTCAGCCCCAGGCTCAGCAGTACACCCTAGGGCTGTCAGAAGAGGGGTGGCCAGCTCCGGACAGTCTCTGGTGACTAGAGTCTGGTCCCCAGCCTGGCACGGTCCTTCCAGAATGACTGGGCTCTGGGGTCAAATTCTCAGGGGCTAGTTCAGACAGACGCTGATGACTGTTCCCCAGCCCCGGCTCCCAGCACAGCTGCCTCCGCCCACCACCTCGGGCCATGCTTCAGTTCCAGTCACTTCCCTCCATCCTGCTGGAAGAGCCAAATTCAGGCTCAGAAGCCTCCATGGGGGCAAGTCCAGGGCACAGGGAGGGGATTTTCTCCCAGGAGATCCCCGTGAAGCCCTGGATGTGGAGTGCGGGCCCCTCTCTTCATCAGGGGCTCTCCTTCTGTCCCTAGATCAGGTTCTGTGCCCCAGACGCACCCAGAGACTGAGCACAGCCTGGCCCTACTGACCCTCAGCCCTCGGACCCCGAGAGCCCTCCCCGCGTTCCCCACAGGCCACCCTCCGACTGACAGGTTACCGAGAGCTGCTCCTCCTGGTCTCCAAGCAGGTGCACCCTCCTCCGCCTCTATTTCCCACACCTGTTCCCCAGCGCACTGCCTGGGCTTTTCTGTTTACACCCCTCTGGGGCCATCTCAGCCACGCCATGGCTTCCATCGTGGTCCCCAAAGTACAGCTTCTAGATCCATAGAAACCATCTCCACTGCCTGCTGGAGATGCCCCTCACCCCAACCCCACATGCCCCATCGGCCCCCAGAACTCCAACAGTCTTCCCCATCTCCCAGTACAACACAACCATCCCAGTCCCCTAAACTGGGGGCCTAGGCAGCAAGCGTCATTTTGAAGTTTAAAAATAAAGTTTTGGTTCTTGTAATATTTTCATATTACCTTTGAATGAGTAAAACATTCACATGGTCCAAAACTCAAAAGGCACACAAGCGCTTACCATGAAAAGTCATGACATGCCCATCTTCCAGCCCACCTCCCAGCCACACAGTCCCCTCCCAGAAGGCCACCTCCATTGCTGATTATTTTGTGTGTCCTTCCAGAGATATCCCAGCAGGAAAAAAAAGCTGCTTAATTTCCTTTATCTCACCCCAAAAGGGAGCACATGATGCCTGGTGTCCTGTACGTTGCTGGTTTCCATTTACTATTTACCTTGAAGGTTGTTCCATATTTGCTCACAAAGAGCTCGCTCATTCATCTTTGCAGCTGAACAGAATTCCACTGTTTCGGCAAGCTGGAAGTAATCTGATCAGTTCCTACTGAAGGATGGTTAGGTTTCCTCCTCCTGCCACTCCTCCAGCTCTGCTGCCCTGTGTAACGATGTGCAAACGCTGCTTTGCCAGATGCCAGTGTCTGAAGGCTGCCTTCCTAGTGGGAGGGTTGCCAGGTGATAGACTGTGTCATTTGTGTCAAATCCCCTCCTCCGGGGCTGGACCTGAGCATCCTCCCACCAGCAACGCAGGAAAGTAAAGCTTGTTTCTCCATGTTCTCACGAACAGTCTTTTAGACAACTTTCTTATGTTTAATATTCCAAGAGGTCAAAACAGAGCAATGGAGGCTTAATTTGCATTTCTTTTAACATAAGCAAGCATTTTTTCCAGAGCGTTGAAAACCATTTGCATTTCCCTTTTCTGTGAACTGTGTTCATACTCTTTGCTCATTTTCTTATTTGGGGTTGGTCTTTTTTTTAAACTGATTTCCATTTTAGGGAAATTAGCTCTTGGTCATATGAGTTACAACCTGAAATTACATTTCTAAAACATTCTTCTTTGTTCAGTATCACGAATTATTAGAGAAATGCAAATCAAAACTACAATAAGGTATCACCTCACAGCAGTCAGAATGGCCATCATTAAAAAGTCTACAAAATAATAAATGCTGGAGAGGGAAAAAGGAACCCTCCTACACTGTTGGCAGGAATGTGCATTGGTGCTGCCACTATGGAGGGCAGTATGGAGGGTCCTTAAAGAACTAAAAATAGACTTACCATATGACCCCACAATCCCACTCCTGGGCATATATCCAGAAGGAACCCTAATTCAAAAAAACACCTGCACCCCAATGTTCATAGCAGCACTATTTATAATAGCCAAGACATGGAAACAACTTAAATGTTTATCAACAGATGACTGGATAAAGAAATTGTGGTATATTTATACAATGGAATACTATTCAGCCATAAAAAGACAACATAATGCCATTTGCAGCAACATGGATGTCCCTGGAGAATGTCATTCTAAGTGAAGTAAGCCAGAAAGATAAAGAAAAATGCCATATGATATCACTCATATGTGGAATCTAAAAGAAAAAAGAAGAAAAATGAACTTAAATATAAAACAGAAACAGGCTCATAGACATAGAATACAAACTTGTGGTTGCCAGTGGGGAGGTGGGTGGGAAGGGACAGACTGGGAGCCTGAAACTGGTAGATACTGACAAGTATATATAGAATAGATAAACAAGTTTATACTATATAGCACAGGGAAATATAGTCAAGATCTTGTAGTAGCTCATGGGGAAAAAGAATACGAAAATGAATATATGTATATTCAGGTATGACTGAAAAACTGTGCTGTATGCCAGAAACTAACACAGCATTGTAAACTGACTATAACTCAATTTAAAAAAAAGAATTAAGAATGAAAAAAAAAGGCCCATGCACCCCAGTGTTCATAGCAGCACTATTTACAGTAGTCAAGATATGGAAGCAACCTAAATGTCTATCAACAGATAACTGGACAAAGAAGATGTGGTGTATATAATGGAATATTACTCAGCCATAAAAAAGAATGAAATAATACCATTTGCAGCAACATGGATGGACCTAGAGATGATCATATTAAGTGAAGTAAGTCAGATAAAGACAAATATCATATGGTATCACTTACATGTGAAATCTAGAAAAAGATACAAATACTATTTACAAACCAGAAATAGACCCACAGACACAGAAAATAAACTGTGGTTACCAAAGGGGACAGTGCGGGAGGGATAAATTAGGAGTTTGGGATTAACAGATACACACTACTATATATAAAATAGATACACAACAAGGTCTACTGTATAGCACAGGGAACTATATTCAGTCTCTTGTAATAAGCTATAATGGAAAAGAATCTAAAAATATATGTATATATGTGTGTATATGTGTAACTGAATAGCTTTGCTGTACACTTGAAACTAACATTGTAAATCAACTACACTTCAATAAAAAAATTAAATTAAAAAAAAGAAAACATCCTTCTACAGTTTCTTCTTGCTGTCGTGGTCTAGCTTTTTAGACTCAACTATCTGATACATCTCACGTTATCCCGCTGTACCATGTGAGGTACCGCGCCGACCTTATTTTTTCCAGATGTCTACCCACTGACCAAAAGTGTATTTTTCTCCCCGCTGACTGAGAGTGGCCTTCATCTCATGCCACGTTCGCCCATGTGACCAGGCAGCACCCTTAGGCTTTCCTACCCCAGAGTCCCTGCATCCAGGGCCCGGGGGTCCTCCCTCCTGAGTAGTCCCTGAATCGGCCTCCTTCTCTCATGTCCACGGCTTGGTTTAGAATTCAGCCTGTTTCCCCAGGGGCATCCTGATATGTCAGTGTCCCTGAGCTTTCTGAGATGTCCACGGGATCCTGTTTCCCCAGAGAAGGCCCACTCCCATCTCCTTGACCGTCCCTGCCCACCTTACCCCTCTGCTGCTGCCAGGCCAGACCCCTCGAAGGTCCTCCACTGCCCACTCTATCTCCCTGAAGTCTGTCCTCCTCTTCCGGCCTGGCAAGATCCTATTTCACCCCAAGACTCCACATTGGGTGTCCCCGTGGGCCCCTGGCCCCCATCACTTACCTCCCCACTCCTCAGCAGAGCCCCTCCACCTTATCATGGACAGGGAGGAGCAGAGACCCCCACCCAGCCCACCTGCCAGCCCCCAGGCACCCACACGAGCTGCACAGAACAAGACAATGTACAACACACCTTTGCTCCAGTGGACAGAGGAGTCTTGGGGCAACTTCTCCACTCCATCCGATGTGTTCCCCTATCTCCTCCAACAGAGGGTCTTGGGTTTTGACTCTCTGTGTCCCCTCCCTCCCACGTGGACGTCCAGACCATTTAACTCCTTCGTTCTTGCCTTTCTCCTTGGCCATGGGTGTAGGTTGTCCAGCTCTGCCTGCTTCCATGCGGAGAGGATAGGGGGCTCTGATGCTGAGCCAGGAGGAGGAAGGAAGACACCTTCAGTGGGCCCCAGCCCAGGGGATGGGGACGATGCTCCCTGCCTGCAGGTCCCCTGTGCCCCGCTAGGCTGATGGCACTGCTCAACACATATTTAATAACCCGTCCTGGCTGCCACATGCTGGGGACACTGGCAATAGACAAAGCCAAGTCCCTGCTAGGGAGACATCACAGCCCAGCACGAACACAGACTATAAACAAGAGAATAAATATAACTGACAGCACAGGTGGGGAAGTGCCATGGAAAAATAACAAAGGAGTCCCGGGAGGACAGAATGACACAGAAAGGAAGAGGCCGACTTGATTAGGAACCAGACTGAGCTCTCAAAGATCTGGGGAGGAGCACTGCAAGAGGGACCTGCTAAGGGCGAAGGTGGGGAGGAGCTCCGAGTAATCTTGGGCAGCAAGGCCTATGAGGCACTGGTAAAGCTTTGCATTCATTCTGTGAGCCCGGGAAGTGTGGGATCTGACACTAGATGGCGCCCTCTGATGGTCATGTGAGGAATAGACCGGACAAGGGCAGAAGCTAGGAGACCCTGTCGGTCACTGAGGTGTCCAGGCAAGAGCAGGGAGGGAGGCTTGGACCAGGGAGGTAGTGGTGGGGGATGTGCGAAGGGACTGGACCCAGGATATATTTTGCAGAGTCTACAGGATTTGCTGGTGGAGTCAAGGATGGTGGCATTTTCATCCTTAGCAACTTGGCAGGTGGAAGTTCAGTCTAACCAGGAGGGAGTGATTGGGAGGAAAGGGTTTGCAGGATTGGGAATTGATGCTTCCATTTTGGAAATTTCAGTTGAGAAGCCTGCCTGACGTGGGGATGCCAAGCGTGGGGTTGGATGATGTTTCTATTGCAAGGATCTGACTAGAGACAGTAAGCGTGGAGCTGTCCAGGTGCAGACAGTACTTAAAGCAAGAGGTCCCCCAGGGAAAGAATGCTGCTCTAGACAGGCAGGACAGAGCCAGCGCCCTGCAGCCTCCATGGAGGGCTCCTTCTCTGTTTTAAGTCTATTTTTTGTTGGTTAAGGAACCTCCATATTGTCCCCCCGGATCACACAGCCAGACCTGGTGAGCTGGGAGACATTGGCCCTACTCACTCCTGGGGCCACTGTTGAACCAATCAGCGCAGTCAGGAGATGAATATTATTAACTGGACCTAGGTCATGTCTTCTCCACCCCTTTCCTGGAACTAGGGATGCGGTCAGCCTCATAAATCACATGGGCTGAAAGTGGAGGTGTGAGGTTCCCCCAGAGAAAGGAAAGACCCTCTCTGGATAAGGTAGAGCAGATGCCAGATAAGCACAAACAGCAGATGTCTCTAGATCTTGCCCTCACCCTCCCTGAAACTGGCTCTCCTCCAGTCCTTCTGCCTCTCTGACCTCATCCTCATCCCTGGACCCTTCTTGCAGCTTGGACCTCATAATACTGCGCTCTGCTGGGATCTGAGAGCAATTCTTTTCTCACTCCAAAGCCTCCGTGAACGAGCTCACACTGTCCCATGACCTTGTGGTCGCCTGCACGGTGATAACGCCCAGGTGCTTTTCTCCAAACTGGACCTTGCTGTGGAGTTCCAGATCTGAAAATCCATGACACCACGCTATGTGTAAACACCTATAGCACACACATAAATTTGTTGTACACAAATATATATAACAAACACCCGTAACATAAAATTTACCAGCCTTAACCATTTTAAGTGTACCGTTCAGTGCATTAAACGCATGGACAATATTGTGCACCCAGCACCACCACCCATAGCTCTTTTCATCTTGTAAAACTGCAGCTCTGTCCGCACTAAACAATGGACCCCCCCCCCCCCTCCATAGCCCCTGGCAACCACCATTCTACTTTCTGTCTCTGTGATTTTGACAACGCAAAGTAACTCATCTAAGTGGAATCATACAGTATTTGTCCTGTTGAGGCTTTTTTCACTTAATTTAATGTCCTCAAGTTTCATCTGTATTACAGCACATTGCAGAATTTCCTTCCTTTTTAAGACGGAATAATATTCCGTCGTGCGCATGCACTACAGTTTGCTTATCCGTGCATCCATCAGTGGGCACTTGTGTTCCTTTCACGTTTTAGCTATGGTGAATAATGCTGCTATTAACATGCGTATACAAATATCTCTTTGAGATTCTGTTTCCAGTTCTTTGGAGTATATATCAGAAGTAGGATTGCTCGGTCTTATGGTAATTCTGTTTTTAACTTTTTGAGGAAACCCATACAGTTGTCCACAGCAGCTGTACCATTTTACATTCCCACCAACAGTGCACAAGGGCTGCAATTTCTCCACGTCCTTGCCAACGCTTGTTATTTTGTTTGCATGCTTTTTAAAATAACAGCCATCTTAATGGGTGTGCGCTGGGATCTCACTGTGGTTTTGCATTTCCCTCATGATCAGTGATGTTGAGCATCTTTTCCTGTGCTTACTGGCCATTTGTCTATCTTCGTTGAGAAAATGTCTATTCAAGTCATTTGCCCATTTTTGAATTGGGTTGTGTGGGGTTTTGTTTTTTGTTTTCTGTGTTTAGTTTTAGGAGTTCTCTGTGCATTCTGGATATTAATCCCTCATCAGATATATAATTTGCAATTTTTTTCTCCCATTCTGTGGGTTGACTTTTTACTCTGTTGATAGTGTTTTTTGAGGCACAAATTTTTTTAATTTTCATGGACTCCAATTTGTGTATTTTTTCTTTTGTTACTTGTGTCTTTGTGCTGTCTTACCCAAGATATCATTGCCAAATCCAATGGCGTGAAGATTTTGTCCTACGTTTTCTTCCAAGAATTTTATTGCTTTAGGTCTTACCTTTAGGTCCTTGATCCATTTTGAGTTATTTTTTGTATGTGGTGTTAGGTAAGGGACCCACTTCATTTTCTTGTTCATGGAGATCCAGTTTTCCCAGCACTGTTTGTTGGAAACACTGTCTTTCCTTCCACTGAATGGTCTTGGCCCCTTTGTCAAAAAACGTTTGTGTCTGTCTGCTTTTAATCTGTCTTATCAAATCCTTTTTTCACACAACAGTCAGGGCAATCTTTCTAAATTGCAAATCGGAAGTTGGGTTGGCTCCTGGCTCCCCACATCTGGCTGTGTGACCCACGGGGAGTTACGGAGACTCTGAGTCTCCGCCTCAAGCATCCATGACACAGGATCGCAACGCCGTCTCAGAAGGATGCGGCGAGGGGCACTTGAGACAAGAGGTGTGAACACGACTTTATGGCGTCTGGCACAAGAGAGACTTCCTACCGAAGGTGGGTCCTTTCTTACCTATTACCAGTCAGGTAAGACAAGAGGTGTCAGCTATGTTCTGGAATGCAAAACCTCTCACAGTCTGGTCCCCATTTTTTTTTGAGGCTCACCCCCTCACCCCCTACGAAAGCCACACACACAAACTACGTCCCTAACAGCATGTGCCGTGGCCGATGGATGTGCCTAGAAGTCGCCTGCTCAGCCTCCACCTCTGCAGTTTGCAATGCTGTTCCCACCACTCGATGCCCTTCCTTCTTCTGCAGTCTCTCTTCTAAGCCAGTTTGCCTAACCTCCTCCTCTGTGGTCTCTGTGCTGGTTCTTCCCACCCGGAATCCATCATTACCTGCATACCTGTTCTGAGAACTCATCACGTGCCCGTAGAGTCATACAAGGATGGTCTGCCCCATCGGACACTCTCGCCTGGGCAGGGCTGGATCTCTCTCCATCCTGAGAAGAGGCAGTGATGTGAAAAGATGGACACGGCCTTGTGACTCAGGCTTGTGGCGTCTCAAATCTCTACCACTTACAGACCATGGGACCCTGGACAAGACACTTTGCACTCCCCGCCTCAGTTCCTCATCTGTAAAACTGGGGATAAACATATATATTTCACCGAATGTTTGTGAAGATTAGAGCTCAGTGGATTTTTTAAACAATGGATTCAACTACTACATGGTTCATTTTTTCATGTAAAACTATAACAAATGGGAAGTATAGGTGCTGAGTGGATGCCATGGGTCACCCAGGACAGGCAGCCAGGATGCAGACTCAAGCCATGGAAATGCAGAATGCTAGTTCTTTCTTTTTTTTCAACTTTTTTTTTTTATTGAGTTATAGTCATTTTACAATGTTGTGTCAAATTCCAGTATAGAGCCCAATTTTTCAGTTATACATGAACATATGTATATTCACTGTCACATTTTTTTCACTGTGAGCTACCACAAGGTTTTGTATATATTTCCCTGTGCTATACAGTATATTCTTGTTTATCTATTCTACATATGCCTGTCAGTATCTACAAATTTTGAATTCCCAGTCTTATCCCCTCACCCCCGGCAACTACAAGTTTGTACAGAATGCAAGTTCTTAATCATTGTGGCAGACAGACAGACGGACAGATGGTGGAGGGATGCTTGGAAGAATGGATGGTGAGTGATGGAGGGAGGCTGGGAGGGTGGACCAGTCACTGGACAGAGTCAGGAGGATTCCTTGTGAGGCTTTCCCAGCTGTAGTCCAGCCACCTCCCACCTACTCCCCAAAAGAGGGCAGGGCTAGGGGGATATACGTGGGGCACTCACCTGGGGCGCAGAATCTAAGGGGAAGGTAGTCATTAATCAAGAGAAATAATCCCTGAAGTGATATCTTTATAAATCAAAATCAATGCCAAAAAAAAAAAAAAAAGCCATGAAAAGATATCAAAATAAAGTTAAATTTTTAAAACTTAAATAAAGATCAGATCTGACCCAGCACTCACACAACCTCATTTGCCTCCCACAGTCCAGGCCTTACCTACCCCCCAGAACCTCCCTAACCCCCACCCTCTGCCTCTAACCCATCACTTCACAACCACCCCCACCCCTACACTGAGGCCCGCAGCGGAGAGCTGGGGAGGGGTGCGATGGGAAATGAAAGCTGAAGGCGGGAGTCGGGGGGGGGGGGCGGGGGTGCTGCCACTGCTCTTGCCTGTGCCCAGCCCTGGTCCCGCCTACAGTCACTGCCCACAGGCACCCCCCCACACACACATAGGGGAGCCCCAGGCCCTGGCTCCTCTGGGTAGCATCCCCCCGGCCTACCACAGGGTGGAGCTCGTGGGCTGCTTTGGGTCTCCAAGGAAACAAAGGAAGAGGACAAGGGAAAGGAAGGAGTCAGACCCTCCTGGGTCTCCCACAGCCACGCTGGGTGCCGGCTGCCTTATGTGGATTCTTCATGAAATCCCTCTCACCTGCCCTCATGGGAGCTGCTGTGATCATCCCCGATTTTCCAGAAAAGGAAGCAGAGGCCCAGAGAGGGAAAGTACCTGTGGGCGGCAGCTGGAGGGGATGGGGGGACCTGGCCATGTCTGCTGGGCTCCTGGGCCTGCGCTAAGCATTCACTGGGTGCCCAGGGCACTGTGCCTTGCGGAGGGCACTGTGGGCAGCTCTTGGGAATCAATGAGCAAATAGGCCCATTCTGCAGGGTTGGAGACCAAGGCTCGCGTGGTGTCACACAGCCAGGAGGGACAGAGAGAGCAGGGGAACGTGGGTCTGCCCAGCACCATCCGGTGCCCTCACCCCAGCAGTGTGACCCCCACCTGCGAGGCCCCAAGTCCTGAGCCACTGTTGTCTCTTCTGGAACCATAAGGGGGAGATCTCAGACACCCTAAGGGACCTTCCAGCAAAACATTCTAAGATGCAGGGATGCCAGCTCATCACAGTCACAGGCTGGTCTATTTCAACATCCCTGGCCGTGACTCCCACGGCCCAGCCTGGCCAAGGGACCCGGCTGCCTGAGAGCTGAAGGTTCTGGTTAACACAGTTGCTATGCTCGTATGAGGATGACCAGTCTCAAAGTGAGGGCGAGGAGTTCAAGCTTAACGCCAGAAAATGGGTGGAAATGGCCAATAGACTCAGCTTATCTCACCCCAGGGCCCCATTGGGAGCGTTACCACTTCCAAACCATGGTTAGCAGATGGAGGAAAGGTGCCGGCTGGCCATCTGCCTTTCGGTTAGATGAAACTTTACAGTGGTAGAATGTAGAAGGTCAGAGATCAAAAGACCCTTAGAGTTAATTTGGTCAAACTCTGACACCCACCCCATCCGAGCCATTTATTAATTCAACAAATACTGGCTTAGCATCACCATGTGCCACAGGCTAAGCAGATAAATCCAGCCCCACCCCTCACAGAGTTTATGATCCAGCAATGAAAACAATATTGAGCAAGTAATTATGGTAATGGGTCTTAGGATTCCAGTAGGGTGTGCTGAGAGCCACGAGCATATGGGTTAGGAAAAACTGCCCAAAGGAAACACAGTAAGCCAAAACCTGAAGCTTGAGGGGTTGGCCAGAGATGGAAAGGAGACAGAGCACATCAGGTGGCAGGAGGAGCATGTGCAAAGGCCCTGGGGCATGAGCATATATGATCTGGTCAAGATAAAGCTAGATGGCCCATAGGCTGCAGGGCAGAGTGGAGGGGAGAAGGCAGAGCGGCAGGTAGCAGTCAGACTCCAGAGGGTCTTGTGGGTCATGCTGTGGCGTCTCAATGCCATCCTGAAGGCAGTCGGGAGCCACTGAAGGTTTTTAAGCAGAAGAGTGATATGACCAGATTCATGTCTTAGAAAAATCAGCCTGGAAACCATGAGGGCAGAAAGTCAGGGTTGGGGGCGGGGCAAGGCTGGAGGCCAAAGGACCCACAGGGTTGTCACAAAAGGAAAGGTGATAGGACCCCAAATAAGGAGGTGGAATTGAGGTTGCCTGAGGAGTCCATGCATGGCACTGAGAGTCACTTGGGACATCAGACTCTAAGGGACATTGATTATGCTGGCAGGGAGGAGGCAGAAGAAGGGATCTAAACTGGTCCCGTCTGGGTGACTCGGGGGACAGTGCTGCCACTGGTTGAGCTGGAAGACACCTGAGGGATCACTTTGGGACACACTGAGCTGAGGAAACACCTAGATGGACTTGTTAGGTAGGAAACTGGATATGTAGGTAAGGATCAGAATAGAGCACAGGGCGGAAACGTTGGTGGGGGATGTGGGCTTGTACAATAGAGAGGTGCTGGGACAAGCCCTGGGGGAACCCTGGCACCCTACACACCGCTGTGTCCGCGTCCCCAGGGCCCGGCAGGTCTCTTGGTGTGAGGAAGAGTGGCAGGTGGTAGTTTCAAAAGATGGCGGCACCAACATCTCCCATCCCACGTGCTCTTCTTACAATGTGACCCTGTGACTACAGTGGAAGTGATACTAAGAGATTTCTGAGGTCAGATCATAAAAGGCATACTTTTCCACCTGGCTTTCTCTTTTGGGCTGTGCACTTTGGCTCCCAAGGGTACCCTGGAACTGCCGTGCTGGGGGGGGGGGGGACCACGTGGAGAGGCCACAGAGAGCAAGAGAGATGCCGAGGAGTTCCAGATGTTTGAGCCCCCAGACCCGCCACCAAACTTGCAAGACAGCCAGCCTTTGGATATCCCAGGCCCAAACTTGGGCCGCCCCAGGTAACACTAAGTAGAACCGAGACCAGCTGTCCCTACTGAGTTTGCCTAGATTGCAGATTCGTGAGCAAAATAAATATTGTTTAGATAAACTAAGAAGTTGTTATGTAGCAGAACAGACTGGCACTTCAGGACATGCAGAGAAAGAGGAGCCTGCAGAGGAGACTGAGAAGGGGTCAGGAGGTCAGAAGGAATCAGAGAGTGTGAGTGAGCGACCCCAGGGCACACAGCAGACTGGAGGCCAACACTTTGTCTGGTTTTCCCTGACCACTCTCCTTGGATTTTGCCTGAGATTTTTAGTCTCTTTTCCTTCCTTCCTTCCTTCCTTCTTTCTTCCTTTCCTTCTTTTCTTTTATATTGAGAATCTGTATCTCCCAGACTATCTCCCATATATACAAAAAGCTAGGAATATGAAAGTAGAAAATCAGGACTAGGGAAAAGGAGAAGGAAAATATGTCAAATGATGCTGCAATTGTGCTTTAGATTTGCCTGAGTTTCCTGGCAGCTGGAGTAAAAAGGGAAACAAGACAAGTTACTCAGCTCTCCTTACTGGAAAAGGGGAAATAGGCCAGTCCCCTGGTGAATTGCATTTTTCTAAACCACACTAGAATAAAGCTCCAGAACCCACTGAGTTCATGATGTAAGAAGTGCTCGGTGACATCATACCTTCAACAGCAAACACAGGAGTGGTTTCCTTATTTCTTGTAATAACTTCCTTGCTAAGGGCTGACCCCAGAGCTCTGGTGCCCAGAGTGTACCCTGACTTTATTACAGGGATAGGAGGACAACAGCTCCCTTGATGGGGTCACAAACATCTGAGAATATGTTTAAATAACAATTTCAGGACCCTCCATCAGAGGATAGACTCAGGAGTCGGTGGCCTGGCAGTTTGTATCCTAAAAGGATCCCAGAGGGTCAAATCCAGGTTTGGGGTCCCCTGCCTAAGAGAATCTTTCCTAAATCTCGGGAAAACACACAATAAAGCAAGGCCCTACTGTCTGCCAGGGCCCAGGATCACCTTGGAAACCAGACAAGCCTTGGAGGGACTGACGCGGGACTGACAAGTGACCAGTGGCTGCCTCCACTGAGGTCCTCTCCAGGCGAGACACTTTACCATCACACCCTCTGGTAGGACATTCTGCAGAATCCCCATTTTACGGATGAGAATGCTGAAGCCAGGAAGATGCTGCCACAGCTCATAGGCGGAGGCATTGAGGTTCAAAGCCAGAGCCCACTGAGCTACAGGCTAACACCAGGAGGAGGCCAGAACTCCCAGCTGCGACACACATCAGCCCTTCATAGACAGCCTGAGCCTCCCTGAGGATAGTGTGGCATTCATTCCTTCAAAAAGCATCCATTGAACACCTACTATGTACCAAGTCTGTTCTAAGTGCCTTGGAAGCAGCAGAGAACCAAACTAACCCAGTGGGTGAACTTATATACTCATCACATTTCCTTATTCTCTGCATTCTTGATGCTCTGGCAGCTGGGGCCTCACTGCTAGGGAGGGACAGCCCCTCTCACAGTAGTTAATTTCTAGGGATAGTAAATGACAGCCCTGCCAGCTGCTTGCAAACCAACCAATCCTGAGTCCATATCCCCATCTGCCTCCTCTGTCTGGCTTTATACTCCAGGAGGCAAGAGTCCTCCATCCTAATCATCCCAGGGCCAGGTACCAGGAAGGTGGAGCCACTCCCACTGCCCAGAGCCTGCCAAAATTTTTCCACGTAGCCAACCCTAAGCCCGCTCAGTCCTCACCTGGCCTCGCCCATTTCTTCCCTGAAAAACCATAGTAAAGGCTCTTGTCTATGGTTTCCCCTCACTCTGCTGCCTCCTGACTGGCCCTGATGCTTCTTCATGTGGTCCTGCCTGGCCCACCATGTGCCCTCCTCCTGGGACCTGTGTAGATGACAAAATATCTTCTCATCACCTGTTCTGTGGGCCTCACCATACCTGAATAAAACCAAAATCCCAGGTAACATTTTAATACACCCAGCCCCAACTTCCGAGTTCACAGAAATGGTTCTGACCAGTTGGTTTTCAAAGCAGGAGATTCCAGGGAGCGCCCCCTCTGCCCTGGGGTGGGGGTGATTCCAGATGGTGTGGCAACCCCCCAGGCCAGGACTCGAACTCAGAATGAGCAGCTGGGTAGCCCTGGCCTCCTCCCAGGCGGGGGCCACGGGGCCCACAGACGTGAGCGTAGCAGCCAAATAGATGAGACCAAGATGGCAGAAAAGGGGACTGAGGGCGGCCTCCGCGGACACGTGTAAACAGATCATTTTGTTAAAGTTCTATAATGACACTTTTTTTTTTAAAAGAAAGAGAGCCCTTGGAGCATGAGACCTGAACAAGGAAATGTTAAGCTCTGCAGGCCCAATTATAGGCCATTACTTCTTCTTCTTTTTTTTTTTTTTTTTAATAATGACACTTTTGAGCCAAAAAGGAGACTCCACAGTAGAATGAACCTGACCCAAGTTTACATACTGAAGTATCAGATTCCCATCTTTCAACAGGCTGGCAAAAACTCTAGAGAAGCCACCTCCAAAATAAGTAGGACTGATGTCCCAGAAAGATGACAGGCCCTTAACCACAGTAACGCAGAAGTCAGAATCAGACTCCAGGCTCGAATCCCTGACTGCTGGCTGCGCCAGTGAGCACCAGTGGTATCTCTCTGAGCCTCGGTTTCCTGGTGCCCTCGGGCCAGGGGACTCCTCTGGCCTTCCCCTTTGGGCTTCCCCTCCACTCTGGGCCACCCTCTCCCCCTGC
Organism: Camelus ferus; assembly: GCF_009834535.1. Taxonomy (NCBI): domain Eukaryota; kingdom Metazoa; phylum Chordata; class Mammalia; order Artiodactyla; family Camelidae; genus Camelus; species Camelus ferus. The sequence continues at coordinate 3,219,766 of NC_045707.1, forward strand.
CTGGGACCCTCTCCAGGCACAAATGCCCCGGGTCTCTGGGGGCTCAGTTCAAGTAAAGCCACTCCTTTCTTAAAGGTGCCCTCCTCCACCCACCAGCTCTGCTCCAGCGGACCTCATCCCTCACTCCTCCGCCACCCATTTCATTGCCTCCACTTCCTCAGTTCCCACCTGTTGCCCCTGCCTGGCCACCTCCCACCCTAGCCCCCCAGCAGTAACACAATGGACACTCAGGGACCTTCGCCTCCTCCCCGCCCCCCAACCCCGCTGGAGACACTGATGACCACCTCTTAAAAGGCCCTCTTCTGACCACACCCAGGTTTCCTCCTGGCTCCCCCTCCATTCCCGTGGTGGAATCTCCCTCGTTCCTACTAGCAACCCCCTCCCTGGCTGGGGAAGCCCACCACCCATCTAGATGCCACAAACACCAGGCATTCTGTTTCCCAGGATCCCTTGCATCCAGGCGTGAGCATGGATCCACCCTAGCCAAACAGGGTGAGCGGAGTCCCGGAGGGCAGGGTCAAGTAGATGTGAGATGCCAGGAACTGCTGCAGCCATCTGGTGACCATGAGGGAGGAGGGACACAGGGAGACACAGCCTCTGGCTTGTCTCAGACCTCAGCCCCGCCCTGCCCTGTGACACAGCCACCTGGTCCCACTGGAGACCTTCTGCTTCCTCCAAACCCCCTACTCCAGTGAACTTAGGAGGAGGGTGGAGCCTGGGTCCCCTCCTGTGTGTGTGTGTGTGGCAAGCAATTGATGTGTAAGCTTGTGTTCCTGTGCCCAGCAGAAACCACTGTCCCGAAACTACTGTGGCCTGGGTTGGAAAGGGGAAGTGGGGGTCAGGGAGCCACTGATTGGAGGGAGGAGGCTTGGCAGCAGGAGGAGGACCAGGGGAGGGACAGACCCCAGGCAGAAGCAGATCCAGGCCTGGATTCATCTCAGGTCTCACTCTCCATTTCATCTCAAGCCTCTGAGTCTTTGCTTGTGCTGTTCCTTCAACCTGGAACACCCTTCCTTCCCTCACCTTCTCTGAAGCACAAACTCCCGCTTGAACTTCCAGAGGATTCTTTGCTTCCTTGTACAAATATCCAAGACTCCAAACAGGCATCCCTGCTCTGGGAGGCCCTCGCTGAGTTGATGTGGCAGGGATTGGTCCAGAGCTGGGCACATGGCCTAGGCCTAACCAATCAAAGTCTTTCCCTGAGAATGTTTCTGGGTAGGCCCTCTTTATGAAGTCAAAGGTAACTTGACATGAGCCTGGAGCTTTCTGTGGCTAGGTTGGCTGCCCTATGGAGAAAATCCCATCTGAAGCCAGAGACAGAAATAGCTAAGGCAGACAGAGAATGAGAGAGACGGGGGCGGGGGGGGGGGGGCAGGGAGGAGAAGAACAAGGACATTCTGAATCTCTGGTATCCATATCCCCAAGGCCCAAGGCCAACCCCATCCCTGGCTCTCCAGGAACTGAGCCAATAAATTCCAGTTTAAGCTAGGTGGAGTTATGCTTACTTAAAAATGAAAGATGTTTGAATTCTGCATTATCATCATTCTCTTTGATGACTCACTGGCCCATCATCTGGACACAAAATAATTTATTAACCATTTAGCCTCTGCTGTGCACTTGACTCCTCCCAAATTTCCCAGTTATCAGTGATGCTGGGAGGAGCGTCCACGTGCTCACCCCTTCCCACGTGTGTGCCATTATCTCATTAGGACAATTTCTAAATGTGAACTTGAAGATGAAAGTGTGCTTCACTGCCCTTGACCCTCATCCTTGTCTTTGGCTGAGTCGTGGAGCCTCCCCGTGTCTGGCTTCCCTCTGTCCCTCTGTCCTCCAGGCTCCCAAAGGGCCTGTGGCCAAACCCAGATGAGGAGTGATAGATCTGATGGAAATCAGGCATGTTTGGAAGGCCCTGGGCTTCTGGAGCCCTGCTTGTTGCTCTGGTCTTACAGGCCAGACTCTCAGCAGTCCCAAGATGCAAGGATGCCACATCCACCAGAGGCTGCCTCCAGTTCCGAGTCATGAGAAAAAATGAGAAATCAGAGAAAATTATGAAGGGGAAGGACTTCAGAGATGATTCATCCCAGACACTCATCCTGCCCACCACCTGCCATGTCCCACCCAACACAGCTGACTTAACCATGTGCCCCACGAAGGTCGGGATTTTTGTCTGTCATGTGCCAATGCCAAAAACAGCACATGGCATGTAGTAGGACTTCAGTGAACACCAACTGAATGAATGGATAGATGGACGGACGGATGGACAGATGGATGGATGAATGGATGGTTGGATGGATGAATGGATGGTTGGATATGTGGATGGATATGTGGATGGATGGATGGATGGATGTGTGAATGGATGTGTGAATGGATGGATGGATGAATGGATGGATGTGTGGATGGATGCATGGATGTGTGAATGGATGGATGGATGGAGTACTGTAACTCTGCATCCCAAAGGGGTTCAAGGGCAGGTTCTGTCCCTTATGCACCCTAAGTCCCCTCCCTCTCCAGGTCTGAGTTATCTTGCATGTAAAACAAGGTCATTGATTTAGACTACCTCTAAGTTCCATCCAGTTCTCTTTCTCTCGAGCTAGCTGTGTCCAGGTGAGGAATTCTGAGCTTTGGGACAAACAGAAAGTGTCGGTCCGTGCTTTTGCTACAATTCTATTTAAGTACTGGATTTTTTTTTTATCTCTCCCCTAAGGGGTAGGCAGGCCACTGAATTTCTTTCTAAATGTTCGAAATGATGTTTGCACAACTCAGAGTGAGAATGAAGTCAGCACAGGGCTTGAATCTGAGCTTTGCCTCTTCCTGGCTGTGTGACCTTGGGCAAGTGACTTAACCTTTCTGAACTCAGTTCCCCCATCTATAAAACAGGGATTATAATACACTTCACTGGGGTGTGGAAAGGATTAAATGAGATGATGTGCTAGCACTGAGCACAATACCTGGCAGGTAGTGAGCATTCCATAAATGGCAGTGGTAGTTGTTGGGGAACTCCCAGACCCCATGTTTGAGGACTGTTGTGTGTTGTCCCATAATCAACTATGGACCTCCACCTAGTGTACATGAAGGAAGCAGAGACCCTGACCTCAGGCCAGAAAGAGCTTCAGGAAGAGCCCTTTAAGGGGAGCCCTTCAAGAGGAGCCCTTCCCATCTTCAACCTTCTTCCTACCTTAGATTCAGGCGCAATGGCTGGAAATCAGGCAGTCACTTTGGACTATGAGGAGAACTTGAGGCTAGAAGCAGTCAGAAGGAGCCTGGATCCCTGATAACCAGGTTGCTATGAAGTAGTCCTGTATTAACTACCTTGGGCTTTCTCATGAGAGATAAAAATACCTCTAATTTGTTTCAGCTATTGTTATTTGGGTTTTCTGCTTCATGTAAGCAAACTTAATCTTATCTGCCCCAATTTTGCAGATGACAAAAAACAAGGCTCAAAGGGGAGGCATACACACAACTAGCAGACGCTGAGTCGGGATCTGATTCCAGGTCTCCATAGCTCCCCTACTGTTGATTCTATGAAACTCTTGGCCACCTACAGTGAGAGTACCTTCCCTTTCAGGCTGCCTGCGTATAAGCTGTGAGTCATGATCGGGACTGTGGGGGAAGAAGAAAGGAAGGTGTAATCACCGAAGGCTTCACAGAGGAGGTGATATTTGAGTTGAGTCTTAGAGAATGAGATGGTAATCATAACTGAACCATTCAACCGGTCCTTCAGACAAAAAGGGAAGTCCCAGATGCCAAACTGTGGCCCTGGGTAAGGCACACCTGTTGGGCCTGGCTGCAGCATTAGAGCGTGTGTCAGGGGTCCCCAAGACCATCCCCAAGTTCAGTGACTGATTCATCAGGAAGATTCACAGAACTCAGCATATAGTCCTAGCTACAGCTGTGATCTATTACAGCAAAAGAATATACAGGCACAAGCTTCCGAGAGTCCTCTCCCAGTGGAGTCACACAGGAGGCACTTAATTCCTCCAACAGCAAACTGTGAAAACACACGCGAGGTGTTGTCAGCCAGGGAACTCAGCAGAGACTCAGCGCCCGAGGTTCTTGCTGGGGACTGGTCACGTAGGCACACTCTGCCTAACACATACCCAAATCCCAGAGTCCCAGGAGGAAAGCGGTGTTCAGCATAAGCCACGGTGTCTGCACAGTGTGGGCACCAGGAGCCACTCATACTGGGGATCGGCAGGAATCTGCCCGAAATCCAAGTTCCCAGATGCCAGCCGAGGGCCAAACTTGCAAGCAGGCTTTTTAAAGGCTAGCAGTCTCACACAGACATAGAAAACAAACTTGTCAAAGTTTACCAAAGCAGAAAGAGAGGGGAGGGATAAATTCAGAATTTGGAATTAGCAGGTACAAACTACTATATACAAAATAGATAAACAACAAGGTCCTACTGTACAGCACAGGGAACTATACTCAATAGCTTATGATAACCTATAATGAAAAAGAATATAAATATATATATATTTATATATAAAGAATATAAATATAAACATATTTATAAATAAATATAAATATTTATTTAATAATAATAAATAAATATATAATAAATACATATAAATTAATAATTATATATATCTAACTGAGTCACTAGGCTGTACACCAGAAACTAACACAACACTGTGAATCAACTATACTTCAATAAAAAAAATCTTTGTGAAAAAATAAAAAGATAGCAGTCTCAGATCTGCTGTTAACAATTTTCTGCACAGGGAATAACACCTTTCTCCCTGTTTCTCTTATTTTAAGTGACCCAGGAAATGTTTTTTTTGTGCCTTGGGCCCAGATTTGTTGAGAAAAAATCTAATTTACCGTGAAGATATTTAAACAAGTTTCCTAGAAAATAACCTTGAGTTAGACAAGAACTGGGGTGGGCAGGGGATGGGGGGTGGGTTTGAAGAGTCCTGAGAGCACCAGGCCGGCAGTTAGTGGGCCCGGACTCTGGGTCCTGAGCTGGCCACTCACTCAAGCTCCAAATTAGTCAAGCGTGTTCCAGAAAGGAGGCTCTGTTCTCTTCTCCGCGTGTCTCCGTCCTCAGCAGGCCAGCCCCAGCAGCTGGGCTACAAGGCTTCTTAAGGTCTCACCTCGAAAGTCATGTAACATCACTACTGCCACAATCTGGTGGGCAAAGAAGGACACAGCCCAGTCCAGATGCAAAAGGAGCAGAAACAGACTCCACCTCTTGATGAGAGGAGTGGCAGCCTCATAGCACAAAGGGGCATGGATACACGGAAGGGTGGAAATTGCAGCCAGCTTTTGCATCAACCACGCCTTCTGCCCCGTGTGCCCTTCCCGCATTCATTCATCATTCATTGCACACTTGAACAATGAATGAACACTTGAACAATGAACACTTGAACACCCTCTAGGTCCCCAGCATTTACCAGACACGGGACACAAAGGTGACCTTGTCTTCATGGGGCCTCGAGACTTGTGGGGAAAGAGATGAATAAACCGACATGTGCCACAAAGTTACAAGGAATGAGCATTTACTTTATAGATATTCCTTTACACTGTACTTTTTTCTATAAAGTATTTGAATCAGCCTGCTAAAAAAGCACAAGCAATAAAATTGTGAATTTTAACCAAAAACCAAAATTTAAACCACAAGGAGAAAAAAGAGGGTGTTTATTGAATATCCAAGCATCTTACTCTTCCATCTTATTCTCTTCCATCTTACATCTTATTGTCTCCCTCCATCTTTTCCATAACTCCGGGGGTGGGTATTATCATTCCCCTTTTGTAGTTAAATAAACTGAGGCTCATGGCAGTAAAATGACTTGCCCAAGTTCACACAGGTTCTGAGTGGCAGACCTGAGTCACACTGCTGAGTCTGGCCTCAAAGTCTGAATGCTACAACAGAACAGCTGTAAAAAGGAGCTGCAGATTTGACTGAGCTTCCTAGCAGCCCAGGGGAAAAAAGAAACTGAACATATTGCCCAATTGATCACTAGACAGGAAAAAGCCAGGCATTTCACTGAGGGAAATAAAGTCTTTCCTTGCACTGAATTAATTTTTCTTTTTCAAAGGAGAGTTGATAAAAGAGAGTTTGTAGGGTGGAATCAATGGGGCTCACTCAGCTTGGACTGTCCAGGTGGAGTGACTCTTCAGCTTATATGCAGTGAGGTTGCTGAGTAAGTCCTCACTGACCCCTGGAAAAGGTTCTGTCCTCCAGTAAACATCTTCCTCTGTGTGTATGTGTCTGTGTGAGTTTCTGTCTCACTGTCTTTTTTTTTTAATTCCCTCCATCCTCTCTGTCTCGTTGCCTCTGTCCCTCCCTTGCCCACACCCAAAATGCAAAGAGTCCCCGCTACTCAAACCTCTGCTGGTTTTTAGGAAGTGCTGCTGCGTCAAGAGCCTACACACCAGACCCCGGCAGGACAGGACTTCCTCCCCACACTGGGCTGGGCGGGGCCAACGGGAAGGGGCCTGTTGTAGCTGAGGTGACACATCCCGGCCGGGCAGCCTGAGCAGCAGCTTGGTCTGCAGGCCACCCTTCCCCGGGGGCTTCAGAATGGACCTGTGCCACCCAGGTAAGCACCCGGGCCAACCTGTCTGGGCCTCAGTTTCCTGTTCTGTAGAATGGGGTTAACAGTGCCTGCCTCACAGGCATCGGTGTGTAACTAGATGAAACACAGGTGGGACATGCAGAAGCAGGCAACGAATGATTGTGGGCTCAGGCTCGGTGCCAAGCTGTGTTCTAGGGGCTGGGAGTCCAGGGAGCAAAGCAGGCACTGCCCCTGCCCTCATGAGCTTACCTTCTAGACGGGGAGACAGACAGTCAATGTCTGAATATAACATGTCAGGTGGTGACAAGCAGAATGAAGAACAGTAAAGGATGATAAGGAAGATGGGAGAGAGTGGTCAAGAAGGCTTCAAAAGGAGACACCATTTGAGCAGAGACTTGAAGGAGGGAGGGAGTGATTCATGTGAGTATCTGGGGAAAGAACATTCTTGGAGAAGGAACAGCCTGTGCAAAGGCCCGGAGGCGGACATGAGAAAGGTTGCTTGTGTTGAAGCTGATGCTGCCGGGGAGGATGTAACTGCCTGGGTGGCACAAGGGCCCTGCAGCCCCTGTTTGGCCTCTGGGGGTGGTGACAGTGGCCTGTGGGGTGGCTGAAGACACTGCTTCTTGCCAGTAGAGAGGCCCAAGTCTGAGCAACATGGGACCATGGATGAGACCCTGCCAGGTGAGCAGGACCGTGTGTCTGCAGGGAAAGAAAAGAAGGCTGTTCTTTTCTTGGCAGTTTGGACAGGAGCGGACAGGATTGTGTTGTGTTTCTGTGAGGCAGAGAGGAGAGGGGCCAGGTCTCTGCACCCTGCATCTAAGAATGTTCCAGCATGGCCTGAAATTCCAGAAAACAAGAGCTGCTAGGAGCCATCCCATTCCCCAGGTTCAGATAACATGAACCCTGTTAGCAACAGAACCCTTTCTTCAAGCAAAACCTAATACAGAGCAGTCTGACCCCACCCTCGCCCCACGGGCTCTGGAGAACACAGTTAGAGAACCACCGATCCATTTTAACAGCCCCCATTTACAGATGGAACAAAGGAGGCCTGGAGAGGGGCCCAGTCTTGCTGAGGCAGGACCACTCCCCACCTCCTGGCTCCCTGTCCCAGGCTGTCTCCCTGAACCCCATACTTCTCCAGTGGGCTCTTGGGGGCAGGTGGCTCATGGACTATAGGGGTTCCATGAAGACATCTTAGGGGGCAGCTGGGAGGTAAGAGGAGACCCAGTGAGGAGTGGTGCCTGGCTCAAGGTCACTCAGCAGACGCGAGGGTGGCAGGAAACAGTGAAGTTATCCCCCGACAGACTGCCTGTCTTTCCACCACTACTGCTTCTTTCCTTGGGGTCTTCACATACTAAAGTCCTTAGGATGGTTGTCCCCATAATCAGATGAGGAAACTGAGGTTCTCAGAGGTGAACTGGAAGAAAGGATGGAATTGCCCAAAGTCGGGCAGCTGATGAGTGGCAGAATGGGGACAAGAAGGCAAGAGGAGAGAGAGCCCCAGTTTAGCCTGGGCCGTTGGGGAGGGGAGGGGCGGGGCATCCGAGGGAGGCCAGAGGGTGAGTCACTGCATCTCTTCAGGCTGGCCTGGAAGGACAGGGGTTGAACTGAGTCGCTGCAGGCAGCGTCTTGGGAGATTGGAGGACTCCATTGATAGGTTCATCTATTCATTCATTCCTTCACTTATTCTGTAAGCAGTCCTCTGGTGTGCAGGCCCTGAGTTGTGCAGTGCTGTGGACAGCAGTGACCCAGCCGTGGGCCCAACCCTGTGGGGGGCTGCTGGTCCACGGTGTGGAGGAGGGAGAGACAGACCCTGCAGGACAGTGACCCAGGGCAGATGTGCAAACCGGCAGAGACCTGGAGCATGGGATGGAGAGACTCTTTCCACCCGGGGCAGGGGAGATATGGGAAGACTTCCTGGAGGAAGTAGAGGGAAGGAGGGAAGGTCATTTCTCTGCTCCTCAGACTCGGTCTTAATCAAAACTCCTCCACAGCCAGGTGACTTCCCCTCTCTGAGCCCAGATTTGTCATCTCTTAAGTGGCATCTTCACCCCGGTCGTAGTGGGGGGAAGTGGGGAAAGAACGGGGATGGAGAGTCAGCCTGACCCGGCTCAGATCCCAGCTTGGCACCAACCTACCAGTGTTGGTGTCCTCTTCCTTCTGTGGGTTTCAGCTTCCCCACTTGTACGAAGGACAGGATGGCGCCAAAGGCCCCTGGGAGCTGCCTCCCCTCCTCTATCTGGGGGTGTCGCACCCAGAACCAGGTCCCCTCCCCCTGGGTCTGTTGAAAAGCTGAGAAGTCCAGGTAACAAAGCCCCAGCGTGACCAAAGACAGTCCTGGGGCTGGTGCAGTAAGACGGCGGGTTAAAAATAGAGGCAGCTGGGCTTGGGGAGGAAGCCACATGCAGCGATGCACCCCGCAGGGCCTTGAGGGCTGGGGCAGGGCAAGCTCTGAGGGCCGCCCCCTGCCCCAGTGTCCCTCACACCCAGACTCTGAGGGGCCTCTGCCTTCAGGACCCCAGGATCGCACCCTCCTCCTGGCCTGGAAAGGGGAAGCGAGGCCGGCCAGCTGTCCTGGAAGTGGGGCTGTGAGCAGATTTCTAAAAATACAACGGGAAAGAGGAAGGACAAAGGGGAAGTAGAGAGGAGCTGGGGAGATGGCTGGGGCGGTACCTGGGCACACTCAGCCGGCCGGGGCTCTGGGTGCGGAGGGCACCCGGCCGCAGTCGTGGTTGGGGGTGGGAGTGTCAGTGTTCAGGCCCTTGTGCGAGGTGGACAGCACAGCCTAGGGCGGAGTACACGGAGTTTGTGGTGGCAGCGGTTGTTACTATCATTTAAATATCTTTGTGTTTTTATCATTAACTTTATTATTATTAAAATCCATCTCACACAACCTGCACCAATGCCTGAAATGCCATCATCACCAGGCTTGGAATCAGAGGTGAGCACCCTCAGACTGTGTCCTTGTCACCCTCCCTGAACCTCAGCGCCCTCAGCTCTGAAATGGGGCGAAATCCCCACTTTTAAACAAATAGGTGCAGGGTCGCAAGGCCCCCGTGTACCACGCGATGGGTGCAGCAGGCCAGGGGCTGTCAGCACTGTCTCATGGGTTCAAAGCGCTTGGCCAGTTGTCACCAGATGGAAGGGGACAGTGGGCTGAGAGGGTTCACGAATGCACCTGTCAAATCACGAAAGGAACTGCATGAAGAATAAAGGCAAACAAGCCCTCGCTGCCCACCCCCACTCTCCTGGGAAAACTGTGTCCCCAGCTCTACGATGTGGGCCTCGTTTTATTTCTTACCCCAAAAGAGAAAGGGGCTGGGATCGTTAAGCATCAGTCATCCTGCCTCCATCTTCATTCTCAGTGGTGATCAGCCATGGTCGGCATTTCTGTGTCAGAATATCCAAGGTTAGTGTCTTGATGGGGTTTTGATGATTTGCATGGAGATGTCTGGCTTCGGAAGATCAGTGTCAGGGTTGTGGCCTCAGAGCCCCAGATGGGCCTGGGTGTGAGTCCCATTCTGCCACCTCCCAGCTGTGCCCCCTTGGGCAGGTCACTTAACCAGTCTGAGCCTCTGGCGCACCATCTGCAGACTGACTGGAAACCCCTCCCTTCAGAGCTGTTGTCGGGTTCAAAGGAGCTAGTGGGCGGCAAAAGCCTGGAGCCCCCGGGGCCTGAAACAGAGCAGGTGCCCAACCAGCAGGACTTTCCTTCGCTAACAGCTTGGCTTATTCATCAGGCAAGATCCCAGATCTGCTGCAGGGATGGGAAGGAGGTGAGGGAGAGGGGGAGCCCAGCTGGAGCACAGAAGGGCCCCTGCGAGGAGATGGAGAGGATGAGTAGGAGCCACTAGGCAGAGAAGAGAGGGAAGGGCATCGAGACACAGGGAACAGCAGGTGCGAAGGCCCGTGGAGGAAGAGAGCACATGGGGGCAAAAGAAGGGCGATCAGGAGGCTTCAAGTCGGGGGCAGGGGTGGGCGCCTTGTGAGATGAGGGTGGGGCACCACGGGGACTGGTGGGTCTTATCGTCAGGACAATGGGACGCCATAGGAGACTGGCTGGAAAGGGCAGAGTGGAGGCAGGGACATCAGGAGGCCTTCAGTCACCCAGAGAGAGGAGCCGGGGGTCTGGGTGAGGGTGGGGGCCATGGAAACAGAAAGAAGGTGGACAGGGCTTAGTGATGGAGGAGACACGAGGGTGAGAGAGGTGCATGTCAAGGTGCCTCCTGGAGTCCCTGGGGGGCCATTCCCAGAGCTTGAGGACTCAGGGAGAAGGCCAGGTTGAGGGGAAGCTCTAGGAGTTCCATTTTAGTCCCAGTGACAAGTGAAATGATGGTCAGGACACAGAGGGATGGAAGGGTCTGAAGCTCTGGGAGGGGCTTAAGGCTGAGGGTATGCGTGTGAGTCCTGGGCCCGGGATGGGAAAGGGGAGCTTTCCTGAGGAGGGAGGAGAAGCTGGCCTGGGACCCAAGGGGAGCCCCAGAGCTCACCCCTTGACCGTCCACATTAGGGATTATCCATAGAAACACGAAATTCCCACCTGGCTTCTCTCCAATAAGCAGCCTGCCTGGAATCCACGTGGCCTCCACCAGCAGGTGTGCCCTGGGCCAGAAGCAGGGCTTCAGAACAGAAGCCCCAGCCAACAGGAAAACAACGAAAAGCAAACAAACAAAACACAAAAGCCTGATCTTTCACCCCAAAGTCAGCTAGAGGTGATTGGATTTTTCCACCACGGATCTCAGCCTCCCTCCCCTCCTGACAGAGGAGTTCCAGGTCCCACCTCTGGTGCGGCCTCCCCTGCTATGACCCTGCTCCTGTCTCCACAAGGATGGCCCCTCATGCCTTCCGTTCCTGCATGTCCCCAATGGCATGCAGAATCTACCTCTGCTTAGGTGTTGGCAAACTGGGGTTCTGATCCCAGCACTGCTACTTCCCTGCTGTGTGACCCTTGGCAAGTCACTTCACCTCTCTGAGCCTCGATGTCTCAAACTGAAAAAGATCCATTTAAAAGAGTTACGAGGATTAAATGACACAATTTACGTGGCACTGCTGGCATGGAGCAGGTGCTTTTGCACTTAGAGATTAATAAGACTCTTGCTTTGTCCCCTGGGGTAAGTGCCACCTCCCCTCACTCCCCTGGAAACCAGGATCTCTAGACCTGCAGGCTCAGAGTGACAGGGACAGAAAGGAAAACTCCCAAGGGGGTCACTAGAAGGTATGTGGAGCCCCTTCTGCTCCTTGTTTCTAAATGCGTGTAGGTTGCCTCTTGGGCACCGAGCACCATCTAATGGTCATTGACTTAGGGTGTATGACGCATCCTGGAGGATGGTGCCCTGTCCAAGCATTATAACGTCTCCAAACTGACACCTCAGCTGCACCTTCAGTAGGCTGCTCCATCACCCTGTCAGGCCAGTGATCAGGCCAGTGTCTTCTGGTGGTAAAATGCGTGAGAGTACCAGCGGGTCCCACGGCCACATGCTCTTCCCACACCTCCTTTACTGGAAAGAGGGTCCCTGGGTCTAATGTGAGGTTTTGCAGTGTTCTGAGTCAGCAGGTCCAACCCTTGGACAGCGCTGCCCTGTGGCCAAGGCTCTGTGGGCGAGAAAGGCCACCACATATCCATAACATGTGTGGATTCCTGGTGAGATGAATCACTGGCCTTTGCAGAAGGGAAGGGACCCAATGCAAATGATTTGCCACCAAGTTGCTGGTTGGTCTTCTGGAGGAACGATGGGTCCTTGTTGCTGGCAGGTCTGATACTCAGCAGTGGCAGGGTGATGCCAGTGGCAGGGCGAGCCTGGGTGATGGAGTTCACACCTAGCCTCCACAGGGGCCAATGGTTACTTCATTTGGGTACCACTGCACCAGCACTGGGCTGGTCAGTCAGAGACTGGCTGATGTCAACTGGCTGAATCATTCTGTCTGCCTGGTGGTTTAGCGCCTCCCCTGTGGTGGGTGCTTGCTGGGGAACATCAGTGTGCTTTACAAACATCTTCCCACTCTGTGCCCACTCCCATCGGGCCACCCACTTGCCTCTTCCCCAGACCTCTCTGTTCCCAGTCTTCCTTCTTTCCTTCTTTCTGACCAATAAGGCAAGCCATCCTCCACTGCCCATGAATGCTTATGTATTCGTACTCACACCACTTCCCTTTCCACATGAAACAGATGACTCGGTGCCCTGCCCAATGCTCTGCCCATTGGGAGGACTTCTCCCCACTGTCTTTCTGGGTCACTTTGAGCAGAACTGTAATTCAGTAACTGTCCAGTTTAACTCATAACCACACCCATGGTTCCAGCCATCCATCCTGGAACCAAGTCCAGGCATTTTTCTTCTTTATCAGAAGGTCACAAGGGACCCATCCATGAAGATACGGTGTGAGCTGAGGGATCTGTTGCAACAGCAGTAGATGACATACGGGTCTGGGTCACCCATCCCTGGGGCTTACTGGAGCCTTCTGTCTCTGCTTACACCTGTTTCTGGGTGAACCACTTACAAAGGACTGCTGTTGGGCACATTTGACTTTATAACTTGGTGAGTCAGACAGACCCACCCTGCTTGCTTGACCAGGGGAATCATTACCATATATACTTGCTAAAATGTTTCAGGAGCCTTGCTTTTGTGGACCTGGTCTCTTCTTCAGTCAGTAGAGCCTGGATCTAAAAACCAATCAAGGGGTCTTGGCTTTTATGCAGCGACTGCCCTGTGGGAGGGGCAGATCCTTGGGCAAAGCAGCTCATTTGGGCTAAGTTCCTGGGCAGGGACTCAGCTGTGGGCCATCAGCAGGTGATACACACTCACCCCCAGCAGCTGAGGGAGTGGGTGCCTTGGTCCCGAAGGGGAGACCTGGATGGCGTCTATTATACATGTGTTGCACCCTGACCGTATGTCAGATCCTTGCTGCATGTTGGCAAAATTCAGCTTTTTTAATCCAGACAACCACCATCTAGGTTATGGTCCATGTTTCAGAGACAAGGACGCTGTATTTGTTGAGTTTCAGGTATAGCTGCTGTAACTAAGAGACTCAGAAAAACAGTGACTGAGACATTCTCAGGACTTATTTCTCTCTCATTGAAAAGTCCAAGTGGGTAGCTGGCCCAGGGGAATATGATGACTCTTCTCCACATGGTTGCTCGGAGCCCGGGCTCCTCCTAGCTTGGCACCTGCTTCCACCTCAAAGCCCGGGATGGCTGCTCAGTCCATGGGAGGGGGAAGTCGGGAAAGGGACCCCTCGATAGTGTCTCTGCTTTCATTTGGGAAGGATCACATCTGTCCTTGTAAAACCTTTAAGAAACAAGACTAGGCACTTCCCAAAGCTAGGACTTGAGAGTCGGGAGGATTTGGGTGGGCAGACAGGAAAAGGCATCCCAGGGTGGAGAAGCTGTAGAGGCAAAGGTGGGGAAGTAAGACTGAGAGTTAGACTACTGGGGGCAGTGTGGGGCGGGCAGGCTGGACTGGCGGCTCTTGTTGAGAATGGGGAGCGAGGCTCACTGGGAAAGCCAGGGAGACTATAGAGGCCCCAGGACCAGGAGGAGGGCTTTTCCCTCTAAGGAATAAGAGGTCTGTGGAGATTTCGACCAGAAGAATGTCATGGATGGGACAGGAAGCCTGGCGTGGGGTAGAGGTGGCTCAGCTGACTCAGCTGTAGAAATGGTCACAACACCACCTCGCACAGAACACCAGCACCCCCGTGTCCCCTGTAATTCATTTCCAGGCGAAGAGGGAAGAACCCAGGCTTTGTAGGCAGCTGAATCCAAGTCCCACCCTGGCTCAGCAACTTATCCCTTCGGGACCCTGGCCAGGTCATCTCGCCTCTCTGAGCCTCAGTGTCTGGGGCAGGAACTGTGAAATGTCCCCTCCCCCCCCATCCAGTTTCCCCATCTTACGGGGTAAGGCTGTCAGGACCACCCCACTAAAGGCTCATTACCCAGCCTCCCTTGCAGGTAGCCGTGGCCATGTGACTGCATCTGGCCAATGGGATGTGAAGCACAATGAGACGCCACTTCCTGGTCATGCAAATAAATGAGTGAATAACCAACAGACGTGTGATCCAGTGAAGGAGTAAATTAAAGTTCCAGGGAAGGACAAACGCCTTCAGCAAGTGTTGTACTGAGTACCTGCTGTGTGTCAAGCTCTTTCTAGGGGCTGAGGAGGCAGCAGCAAGCAAAATTGTTGAAGGGTTTGTTCTCTTGGGGCTGAGAGCGAAGTGAGTAGAACACAGAAGATGCAAGTAAACAAGATGGCTTAGGGGGTCTGTACCCAGACGGGTAGAGGAGACATAAAGCTGATAGGAGAGGAGGGTGGGGGAGGGACTGCTTTAGACAGGGCAGTCAGGGAAGGCCTCTTGGAGGAGGTGACATCTGGGCCAAGGCCAAAGTGAAGAGGGCAAGCAAGGCATGGGTTTCTGGAGGGAAGAGGGCCCTGGGGGAGTGAGAGCTGACTGGGGTGGCTGGAGCCCAGTGATGGGGAGGAGGGCAGGGATGAGCCAGTGACCACTGGTGCTTCTCTCTCCAGACCCAGGGGAGCTAAGCAGCGTGGAGACAGAGGAGCTGCAGCAGATCAAATGGCACCGGAAGCAGCTTCTGGAGGACATCCAGGTGTGCTCGCCTCACACACAGATACACATGCTCTTGTCCACACACAGGCTCGTGCTGACACGCCCTCAAGCCACACTCACCCACAAGCCAACACTCAGACATACTCACGCACCTCCGCGCTCACTCCTGACCCAGCCTGGGCTGAGAGCTCACAGGTAGCCTCCGCCCCCGCCCCCAGGAGTAGAGAACAGAACTCCCAGGGGCCTCCCCACTCCTGGGCCCAGTCACCAGGGCCCAGAGACAGCCAGGAGAGTGGGGGACAGAAAGGGGGCTACTGATGAAGCAGCTACTGTGTGCCAAGCTCCACCTGGGGCTCTGTCCCCCTCACGGTATGTCAGGTTTTCCTGCCACCTATGTGGCACATCCCCACCCTGGGCCTCAGCTTCATCCCCCCTAAAGTGTAGGCCATTTGTTCTAGATCACACCAGCAATGTGTGCCCAGCACTTGCCAATTCACCAGTTTCTCAGAGGTTAGCTCGTCTGATTCCCAGCAACCGTCTGAGACATGCTCTGCTTCTGTTCCCAGACTGTGCTGTGCTCAGCCCTGCCCCTGGGCCTTTGCACTCCCGGTTCCCTCCACCTGGGATTCTCTCAAGCCCTCCTCATGGCTCTGCCTTCTCCTTATTTCATTCTGGGCTCACATGTCTCTCCTCCTAGATGCCGCCCTCACCACCCCCAGGCTATAGTTGCTGGGGCCCCACCCGCATCCCACCCCATGTACCCCTAAGATTCTAGGGAAAGTCAAAGGCACAAGGTCATTCACTCAGCATGTGATTTACACCTACCACATGCCAGGCTCTTTCTATATCATTACTCTGATTGCTTCTGCATGGTCCTTTCACTGGACCCGTGACCCCCATGATCCCAACCCCACAGGCCTGTGAGCTCCACATAAGGAGAGCCTGGGTCTGTTTCCCACCACTGTATCCCCAGCCCAATAGTCAGAGCATAGTACGTGCTCAATTAACACTTGCTAGTGAGCCCTCATTTTATTTGTGGAGAAGACACTCAGGGATTCAGCCAAGATCACATGGACAGGAGCTGACTGGGCTCAGATAGAGGCTCCAGGCCCCATCCTGTCCGTAGGTCCCAGGACAAGCCCCCAGGATTACCCTCATCCCAAAGATCTTGGAGGAGGAGAGGGGTGCCTTTGGGGGCTCCGGCCAGATGCTCATGTTGCTGCCCTGTGGGGGGATGCTGGGCCAGCTGCCACCTCTCCCCATCTGCCTGGTGTTGGTGTTGGCAGAGTTGAGGATCTCCACTGGCACTGGGCACCTCTTGCCAGGTCAAGATGATAAAGACTTGGGGGTGGGGCATGGGGAAAGCACAGGCTTGGAGTCAGATGTTGGACACATCACTTCACCTCTCTGCACATCAGTGTCCTCTCCTGTAAACTCCACTGGAATTGCAAAGCCCCTGAGAAGACGGCCTGGGCTGTCTTGCACCCTCATGTACCCATGGTACCTGGCTCATCGTGGGCACTGGATCTAGGGCGAGGGACAGGGGAAATGGTTGGATGGAGGGAAACCAGAGAGGAGGCGGGGCCTGATCAGAAGGCAGGAATCTGTGCCTCCTGACTGGGGAGGCAGGAGGGAGCCATGGACGGAGTTTGAGCAGAAGAAAGGCAGGCACCAAGCTGTGCTTCAGAAAAGTGGCAGCTGGGTGGAGAAGGGCCTGTCAGGAAGGTTTGGCTCAAGGGCAGGACACTTTTCAGCTGCAGAGGCAAGGGATGGGAGGGCGGGAAATAGCGTGGGGAAAAGGGTGGTGACTGGGGACTCCCTCACCCCACAGGAGCCCTGGGAGACTTAAATGTAAACAGAGGCTATATGTTTGGCTTGGGATTTTGAGGATATAAGACATCTGGGAACGGGATCTGCCAGGGGAAGGTCCCTCAGTAGTGGCTCAAGGCAGACAGGTTTGGGATTCACACCCAGGGTTGGGAGCTCTTGTGTGGGAGGGCGGAAGGTGGTGGACCCCCTCCCTCCACCCTCTGACTCTCCCTCCCCCGTCATGCCCCTACCACCCCACAGAAACTCAAGGACGAGATTGCGGACGTGTTTGCCCAAATCGACTGCTTCGAGACGGCAGAGGAGAGGTGAGGGGCCTGGCAGGGGAGCCTGGGGAGCTGCCACAGTGGTTTCCCAAGGTTGCCACACGCCACGAGTGACTGAATGAACAGAGGCCATGCCTGGGCTCTGAGATCCAGCCCCCAAAGGGGAGGCAGGGGAGTGAGAGAGGAACAGGGCGGCCCTGACACTCCATCCCGTGGTCTGGTCTGGTCCTTGCTTCCAGACAGCCCCTCTCTTCAGCAACAACCCCATCCTCCCACCACTTCCACCCAGAGTCTCTGACCCAACTTCTGACCAATGGCTGGCCAGGATCATCCTGGGAGGGGCCAGGGAGAAGGAAAGCTCAGCCCCAAGGACAAGGACGAGGAAGCCAAGGGCCATACAGGGACAGGAGCCTGGCCCGTGGCAAGGCTGAGGTTGGTCCACCTTCCCTTACCCGTAGGGCATCATCCACCCTGCCTCTTCTATGGGAAGACTCCCCCCACTCTGTGACCTAGATTTGGTCCACTCGCCTCTCTGGGCCTCAGTTTCCCTCTTTGTGCAATGAGAAGGTTGGTCCCTGAATAATCCCCTAGGGCCCCAGGGCACTGTCTGCTACATATGGTGTTCCAGGAGATCCCCACCCTGCCCCTGCCACCCCTCAATTCTCTGATGCTTCTGATTGCCACCTCTCTAGCCCGCACACACATGCACACGCATACACACTCACACACGTACATACATGGCCCACATGACTCCAGATCCCCTACTCCAGCCCCAGTGATGACAACAACATAACATTTACAGAGCAACTGACATCAGCTATTCCAACGCCTTAACCTCTCAACAATGCAGGGGTGCAGGTGATGGAGTCCCTCTCATTTTATTTATTTATTTTAATTAATTTATTTTATTTTGGGGGGAGGGGGAGGGAGGTAATTAGGTTTATTTATATTTGGAGGAGGTACTGGGGATTGAACCCAGGACCTCACGCATGCTAAGCATGAGCTCTATCACTACCGCTTGAGCTATACCCTCCCCCCCGAGTCACTTCCATTTTACAGATGAGGAAACTGAGTCCCAGAGAGGTGAAGCAACTCGCCCTGAGTGTCTCAGCCAGCAAACGCTGGAGTGGGATTTGCACCAGGAGTCCGGCTGCAGAGCCTGTGCCCTCACCCCCAGCCTCCCCAGTATCTTGCTCCCACTCCAAGCACAGGGCCCCTCAAAATCCTCCCCCCAGAGCAACTCTGGGTCCTGAGGCCACAGCTCAGGAACTGGTTAAAGTGCTGGTGCTGGGCCCATTGGAAGTCTGGTTTCATAGCTCAGGGAGGGGCCCAGAGCTTGCCTTTCTCACCTTCTCCCAGGTGATTCCTGCGCAGGCTCTTAGGGAATATTGGCTCTAGCTGAGGAGAGCGTCCCCGGGATTGGCGGGGTGCCCTGGGGCCCTGGGCTGCCCAAGCTGACATCTTCCTGTCTACAGCCGGATGGCCCAGAAGGAGAAGGAACTGTGCATCGGGCGCAAGAAGTTCAACATGGACCCGGTGAAGGTGGGCAGCGCAGGGGCTCGCGTCAGGGGGTCGGGGGAGCTGTGGGCTGGGCACCTCCACAATGCCCTCTTCTTCCCCTCAACTGACACAACTACCCACTCTGCAGATGGGGAAACTGAGGCCCAGCTGGGCTCAGCATCTTGTCCACGGCTGGGGCCCTGCTAACCCCTCAGCATAGCAGCCCCAGGGCCTGAGGTGGGAGCCAGGTGGATGGGGTGGGGTCTGTGATGTCTGCAGACTTGGGGTCCCTTGGCTCTGGGCCTCTGTCTCCCCCGCTGTGAGTAGGACTTTGCACAGTGGGGCCCTTAGACTCTGGGGCTCAGTCTTCAGAAGCGTCTTCCAGCCTCTCGGCTAGAGGGAGCCAGCCCTGGGACGCTGGCACAGAGAGCAGAGCACGGGGAGCTCAGGGTTGAGCTGTGCTCTAACCCCCATCCTCCGCCCCGCCCCCTACTGGCCTCAGAGCAACCCCCCTCGCCCAGCTAGGTGGCAGCTGGGCTCCTTTCCGGGAGAAACAGAGACAGGAGGAAGCCACAAGCTGACACACAGAGGTGGGGTCAGGGCAGCCAAGGGGTCCCTGGAAATTTACTGCTCTGGTTTAGAAGGCTGCCTCTCTTCTCCATCATAGGCCACCAACTTCACACACCCATCCACCTCCCACAGCCACAGAAACCGGACCCATGCCCCCATCCACGTGGAACACACCCACATACACACTAACGCACGCCCCTGCCTGGGAGGGGCCTCTGAGGAGTCCCCAGGGCCATCTGCTGTCACTCAGAGCCCTCCACAGCCTGTCCCCATCTTCCAGCAGCCTCTTCTCCAAAAGGAACAGGGACACAAAGGAATCATCACAGAAAACCAGAGACCAGCCCCTCAAACTCCTAAAATTAGAATGACAGACTTTGAGTGCCTGGGTTGTGGGGAGCGATGGCTGTGATATTGTCAAATCAGAAGAGAAGGTTTCGAGCAGGAAATCAGGCGAGGCACACTCCCATCTTCACACACAAAGCAGAGGACAGGCCCCGCCAGGAAAGTGTCTCCCTCTGAGTGGTGGGACCGGGCAATCTCCTCTTCTTTTGATTAAGCTGGCTTTTTGCTAATTTTTATACAATGGACATAGATTACTTGTAAGAAAAAAAAAGATGAAATACTATTTTTAAATAACATGAATTTTAAGGGGACAAAATGAATGGCTGAATCATTCCATCTTAAAATTATCAATTCATAGAATCATTGACGCATAAAATCAAAATGTGTCAGACTGAAGGGGACCCTGGGGAGCACCTGGCATGAACCTGCTTCATCGCAGGAACCCCGTCTCTCTTTGCATGCCTCCGCTGATGGGGAACTCATCACCTTACAAAGGGAACTTCCCAGAACAAGCTATGCCAATGCCAGAATGCCAGGCCCCAGGGCGCTGGCCACAGGGACTCCCTTCCATCCTCCTCCCATCCTCCTGTTGAGTGGGGCTGCTCACAGCCTCTGTGTACTACCTCCAGGGCATCCAGTATCTCATTGAGCACAAGCTGCTGACCCATGACGTCCAAGACATTGCCCAGTTCTTGTACAAGGGTGAAGGCCTCAACAAGACGGCCATTGGTACCTACTTGGGGGAGAGGTAAGGAGGACAGGGCCTTAGGGAGGCAGGGAATGAGGGTGTGCAGGTGTGCACAGATATGTGTAGGTAACTATGGGAATGCATCATATTAGACAAGTCATAACTTCTGGGGCTTCAGCGGGCCAACTGATCACTTCCCTCCAGATTCTGAGCCAAAGCCTGCCTGCCTTCATTCTTTCCTTCATTTAGAAAACAAGTAGATATTTTTAGGATCTATTGTGCACCAGGCAGTGTTCTAAGCCCTGGATCTACACCAGTGAACAAAACTGACTGCCCTCGGGGAGGTACATTCTAGTGGGGAAGACAGATCCCAAAATATGTTAAGTAAGTTAGAATACTAGAAGTGCTTTGGAATACCAATAAAGCAGGGAAGGGGGAGGAGAAGCTCTGGGAATCAGGCGTCGAAAGCTGTGGCTTTCAATAGTGTGGACATGAAAGCTCTCACAAAGAAGGTGACCTTTGAGTGAAACTTAAAGGAGGTGAGCAGTGTAGACATCTGGGGGAAGAGCATTCCTGGCAGAAGGAAGGGCATGTGCAAAGGCCCTGAGGCAGAAGCCTGCTCAAGAATTAGCGGGGCTAGTGAGACTGGAAGACAGCAAGGGAGGGAGGAAGTAGTAGGCAACAAGGTGGCACCCGAGAGAGGGTTTTTGGGCAGAGGAGTCGTCTGAGGGGACCCCTCTGGGTGCTGAGTTGGGGATAGACTATAGGGGACAAGCATGGAGCTGGGCTAGGGAGCCAGCAACCCTTCTTCCAGGCTCCCCAGAGGACACACTCCTCCTAAGCCAGCAGGGGATGCAGGTGGTAAGATGGGCAGTGCTTTCCAATTTAAGATCTGGGAAGAGGGAGGAAATGGGGGTAGGCATGGTTCTCTCCATGTTACAGATGAGGACACTGGGGCTGGGGGAGGTCAGGTGGCTTGAGTGGGGTCACACAGGCAGGAAGTAAAAGAGGAAGGCTTTGACTCAGGGCAAGCTACTCCAAAGCCAGAGCTCCCCTCCTGGGTGAGAACAGTGCTGGTGAGCCGTGGTCGCCGGGCCAGCTGTGTGTAGGACATGGGTGTTCACGTGGAAGTCAGGGGGACGGTGATGTGGGCTCAGACAGATGTGAGCGACCAGATGGCGGCTGGATATGGAAAGAGGATGTCTCTCCCCTCCTTTGCCCCCACCTCAACCCCCTCCAGGAGGTGGGTGCCAACAAATCCTTCCCTTCTGCCTCCTCTCCAGGGACCCTATCAACCTGCAGGTCCTCCAGGCCTTTGTGGACTGCCACGAGTTCGCCAACCTCAACCTCGTCCAGGCCCTCAGGTGAGTGGTCCAGGGGACAGGGGCCTGATCCCCGAGGGTGGCATGGCTGGGGGACTGGGAGCACCACCATCCCCATGGCTATCAGCACAAACAAAGCATCAGGAACAAAAATTAATTGATGACAGTATCCCCCCCACATAGAGCCGAGGTGAGGTGAGGTACTAGGTGGGGACTGCCTGGACCAGCGCCTGGATGGTTACTAGTATTAATACTACTAGTATCATTATATTGCCCCGTTATAATAATAATATTTAATCATTGTAATCATTATTACTATTATTACTGCCATCCCCACTGCTTTTTGGATTAGTGCTTGTTTTATTTATTTTATTAATACAGCTTAGTGTGTGCTGCATTTATTATTACTTTTCATTTTCTAATTAGGGTATTACCGTTGCTACTCATTTTTACAGCCATGGGAGGCGTCACAGTATATGGGTTAGGAGCACAGACTCTGGAGCCAGACTGCCCTTTTCTCCTAGCTCTGCTGCTCATCCCCTGGGAAAGTCATTAAAAAAAAAAAAAAAAAAACCTCCCTGTGCCTCAGTTTCTTCATCTGTAAAATGGGGATAGTAACAGTACCAACCTCATAGGGTTGTAAAGATGAAATGAGAAAGTGCTTAGAACTGGTCCCTAGTGAGTGTTTAGTAAGTCTTGCTGCTGTGGATGATTCCTGGAAAATCACCTCCCAAGTGGGGGCATTTGATCTGGGCTGTGACGAATGAGTAGGAGTTTGCAAGGCAGAGAAGGAAGAAGCCACCACCATCCAGGCAATGTGGCCTCCCTCCAACTCCCATGCTCTTTAAAAGAGAGGGGTAGGTGGTTGGGAGTCTCCAACATTCATTCATTCATTTATTCATTTGTTCATTCTTTCACTCATTTGACAAGCCTTTACTGAGCAGCTAGTCACCGGGTACCCTGACCTGTGCGAGAACCAGCAGGAGATGTGAGAGGAGCAGGCACAGCACTTGCCCTTGGGGAACTTAGCTGGAAGCTGTGGAAATCATGCAGTTCCAAGAAAAGGAGGCCCGGCCAGGGGAAGGCACTCCCTCAGGGTCCCACAGTCAGAGCCCAGAGCCCAACAGCCAGGCAGGGAGGGGCCTCAGAAACTGAGTCAGCAGAGACGCCCCTCGTGGGCTGAGGTGGACTGGGCCTCAGATGAGCAGAGGGGAGCACCTGCATTCTAGAAGAAAAGGCATTTCTTGGGTCCCTCCTGAAGGCTTGTTGCTCACGAGTACAAATTCCACGGACCCCTCCCCATGAGCCTACATGACAGGTACAGACTCTCCCATTAACAGGATAAAGATTTAAGCCTAGGAGAGGCAGAGGGGCTTATGGGGGGAAAGGTCCCCCCATACACCCGTTGAGAGCCACCCCCTGCCCTCACTGCCGACGGCTCTGTTCATCCCCCAGACAATTCCTATGGAGCTTCAGGCTGCCAGGTGAGGCACAGAAGATCGACCGCATGATGGAGACCTTTGCAACCCGATACTGCCTCTGCAACCCAGGTGTCTTCCAGTCCACAGGTGCCAGTGTTGGGGGAACCCTGCCTGCCCAAGTCTGCCTTCCAAGGCACCATGGCCTCTCTACTCCCTCAGATTTCTCCCAAGCACCCAGACCCTGGGAGCCCAGATTCCCGTCATGAACACTCACTGAGCCCCAGCTCTGTGTCAGGCCTTCTGCTAGGTGCCTGTTGAGCAGAGCTGCCTCGGGGCATGATCCTTGGGAGAAGAGGCAGGAAATAATGTCACTAAGGTGCTAAGGCAGCAGTAACCCCATCTGAGGGCAGGGGTGGGGGAGTCAGCATGTCCAGGATGGCTTCCCAGAAGTAATGAGGTCTGAATGGGGTTTTGAAGGATGAATAGGAGTTCTCCAGGAGGTCAAGGGGAAAAAAGGCCTTTTAGGGAGGAGTTCTAGTTTGAGCAAAGGCACAGAAGTATAAAACAGCCTGAGCAGGATGGAGGGACCAAAGGGAGTTAGAAGGACATCAGAAAAGGTCAGTCCTCCATATCCCCCAACACAGTGGGCGAGAAGTCATCACCGCAGGCTTGTCCTGGCCTCTTCTCTGGATCTGAAGTTACCATAATAATCATCAAGTCCATGTATTGAGCATTCCCCGTGTGCTAAGTGCTTTACACACGCAAAGCCATGTGATCCTTCCATCCACTCTGCAAGGTCAGCAGTATTCTCATTCCCATGTTGAACACAAACTCAAGAGAAGTGAAGGGGGCTTCTTGGCAGTGTATCTATGGCAAGTCCTACAGAGCATTTGTCTTACCTTGTAGTTATAGACAAATTAGGGATTTGCTTATTTATTATCTGTCAGCTCCTCAAGTCTAAATGTCCCAACTACGGTGGGGACCGTCCAGATTTTTTCACCTGTGAATCCCCAGTCTGCATTCCTTAGTAGGTATTCAATAAATATTTGTAGGAAGAAAGGAATTTTAAAGCACCAGATGTGAATCACAGTCTCTCTACTTACTTTTGTGACCTTAGACATGTAACTGACCCTCCCTGAGCCTCAGTTTCCTAGTCTGTAAAATGGGGGTGGGAGCAGGGCCTACCTCATGGTGTCACGGGACTTAAAGAGCTTAGCACAGAGCAAACACCAACAACATTAGGTGCCACTGACATCAGAGCTAGAATCATCGACGTTCTAGAACATGAAGACTCTTCAAATTAAGCCTCCTAGAGTGGAGGGTATGGTTCAGGGGTAGAATGCATGCCTAGCATGCATGAGGTCCTGGGTTCAATCCCCAGTACTTCCATTAAATAAATAAATAAGTAAACCTAATTACCTCCCCACCCACAAAAAAAAAAAAAATTACTGGGCAAATTTAAACCTCCTAATGTCCCAGATGGGGAAGCTAAGGTTCTGGGAGCCCAGGTACTTTCCAAGGTCAACCAGAGAGTTGGGGACACAGCTGGACTTCCCTTGCTCTGGACTCAGGGCTTTAAAACACCACAGAATAGTGATCACCTCCCTCCCAACTGCTCAGCCCAGCCGCCCTCCCAAGCACATGAAAGTCTGAATAATGGAACAGGAGCTTGGCGCCGGGAGCCCCACAATGCCAGCAAGATTACCAAGCAGCACGTGACAAAGCCCTGAACAGTGTTGCCGACAATAAGCTTTCTCTGGGTTCCGAGGAGGCAGGGAACAGAGTGGGCAGGGGCGCTGGAAGGGCTCGGCAGGGAGGAGGGCTGCAGCTGGAGCCGCAAGAGCAGGAGGGTTTAAATGGTAGAAAAGGGAAAGGGAGGGTGTGCCTGGCAGGGGGCCCAGCAGGAGCAGAAGTGCCGCGGCAGGAAGACTCAGAGGGGCTCAGAAGCTGACAGCTGAAGCCTGTTGGGAGCAGGGAGCCCCGTAAGAGTGGGAGGTGAGGCCGGACCTTGAATGCCAAGGCAGGAGGACAGGGTGGACCTTCAAGGTATACAGACAGCACTCTTGGCCCCTAGAAGGGGTTAGGGCAGAGGAGGGGAGAGTGACCAGCACCAGGACCATGACCTGCTGTCCCATCCTGCAGACACCTGCTACGTCCTGTCCTTCTCCATCATCATGCTCAACACCAGCCTCCACAACCCCAACGTCCGGGACAGGCCGCCCTTCGAGCGCTTTGTGTCCATGAATCGTGGCATCAATGATGGCAGTGACCTGCCTGAGGAACAGCTACGGGTAAGAGGGATGTAGCCCCACCCAGCCCTGGCCCCGGGCATCCAAGAGGCACCTGTCCTTGGGTGGATGGCCCAAGAGAGCCTCCCCTAAGATAGACCACTCCAAGAGGGAGAGCTGCTGAGATGGACCTCCAAGGTTGGTAACTGTCTTGAGATGGACCATCACAAAAGAGACTGGTCCCAAGATGAGCTTTCCCAAGTGGCCCCAATCTCAAGAAGGAGGTCCAAGGACATCCAGGAGGTCCTACCAGACTCACAACAACCTTTGGGGGAACTCTAGAAGCCCATCATTCACACATTCCAGGAAGTTCCTCACGCAGCCTAGGTCTATTTCTTAGAATCTCAGATTCTTTGATTCTCAGTGGGTCAGAGCTGAAAATCCTCACTCTGCTCCAGCCCCTCCCCCCTTCAGAGGGGAAGAAATGAATCTTTCACCTGCCGCACGTCAGCTCGAGAAGTCAAGCAGCACCCAGGCCTCCCATCTCCTCCCCAAACAGCCCTCACCCCTCCCACACTGCACCAGGCCCTGTGCCTGGCACGGGGCGCCCAGGGATGAATCAACCCAAGTTCAGGGTCTGGTGGGATGATGAGACATGTGTGAATTATAACCCTGTGTGATTCATGCTGTGCTGACCATAGTAACGTAGCTATTGAGACACAGAGGGCTCTACTATCACTCTCCTGGGGGCAGGGGAAGGGTGCTATCCTGGAAGACTCCACAGAGGAGGTGACTTTTGAACTGGGCCTTGATGGTTGAATGGGAGTTTTCCCAAAGGAAAAGTAAGGGAAGGACATTCCAGAAAGAGGAAGGGGTCAGAACCTGGCCTAGTTGGGAAAGGAAAGGACATCCAGAGTAGTCAGCTGGGTATGTATAGATAGTAATGGCGGCAGGGTGGGGCCAGAGTGTCCAGGGCTTGTAATGACAGGAGTTTGCCTGCTTCCTGTGGGGAAAGTGAAACCAGGAGCTGTTTTATAAACACAGGAGTGAGATTCAAAGCTTGGCTCCGCAAAAATGAATTAACAATTCATTTCCAGGGCTACAGATGCCTCAGAGCTCAAGAGAGCTTCAGTTCCCTCTGGGTCAGAGCCCTGCAGGAGGGGAGGAGAGGGTGTGAACGCCACCCCCACAGCTTAGCACCCTGTGAACCTCCCTCAGCAGAAGCCTGGTGAGGGGAGAGCCTGGGTCTGGAATGATTCTGGTGCCCCTCAGAGTTTGAGAACAGCCACACCCTTAGGCCACCACCCTCCTTGGTCCCCAGAGGAGAAAGTTCATCGTGGAAGTGGAGGGACAACATAAAAGGAGGGCTTGAGAGTAGGTTAGAGCTCACATCCCGCCTCTCTGTTTGCCTGCTGGGTGACCTTGGGTAATGACTCACCTTCTCCAAGCCACCATTTCCTCAACCAGGAGAACGGGGATGGTGATGCCTGCATCACAGAGCTGCTGTGAGTAGTAACATTTAAAACTGTAAAGGGCATAGTCCATGCCAGGTACATAGCACAAGCTCTAAATGGTGACTTACGTCATGATTAAGAATAATTAATAATAATTTAAAATCCCCAGCACTTAGTGAAATGCCTGCAATGTGAAAGGCATTTGAGAACTGGTAACTCACTGTGGTACTCAGGGAGGGAAGATGCGCACACCTTGTCTGGCAGATAATGGGTTAATGGCATGCCAGCACCCGTCCTGCTGGATCTCCCAGGTGCCACTTTATTGCTTCAGCCCCCAAAGAGCCTCCTTCAGCATCTCCCTCCTTAGCTATTTTTCCCAATTCAAGCCTTTTGTTAATAACAATGCACTGCATTTGTATAGAGCTTGTAACTTTCTTCTCATAGGGCATTCGGGTCTATTATCTCAATTTAGCTTCAAACTCTGCCTGGGAGGTCTGGGAAGGGTTTATTATCCTCCTTGGCAGCCAAGAGAGGCAGGCACTGAACGGAGTGGGGAGTGGGGAGCAGAGAACAGAGCGCTGGAGTCACAGCCACATCCAAAACCTGGCTCCCCCATTTTCTAGTTGTGTGACATCAGGTAAGTGGCCTGACCTCTCTGAGCTCCCAGCTTAGAAGATTAGTGTAGAAACGTAAGGTATTTAGCACAGCACCAGTGTCATTGGACTAACTAATCCAGAATTCGCCCTGGGCACAAAGTGAGCCACACTGGCCTGGTCTTCGTGTTCAAGGCTTTCCCAGGTAGCTGCTGTGGACTGGGGGTCTTCTCGCCTTTTCTCAGGATCTCATCTTCCCCATGTGTAAAGCAAGGACTTGATTTTAAGCACCTTCAGAGATTCAGTTTGCAACTCTGCAGAAGGATTCTCCATGAAGCTTCTCTAGCCCGGGTCCCCGCTGAGGACACAACATTTTTAAGTGGCCTGATTTACGAAATGAAATTGACACAGATACATTACCTAAAGAGAGGTCACCCCATGACCACAAGGGTGCACAGCTAGGGAAGGCTTCAGAGAGGTGCATGATGGGAGCTGGGGCTCAGGCAGCTTGAGCTGGTCTTGCCCTGACCATCCTGATGGGGACGGGGCAGAGCGCCTAAGAGACTCAGGGTGTGGACGTGGAGGATGGGAAATCAAATCCCAGCCCTGCCCTTATGGCTGTGTGCCTTTGAGTGTGTGCCTCAAGTTTCTTCATCTGCAAAGTGGGCTGATGACACTGGTGTCACGTTATTCTCCTGAGAAGCAGACAATGCACTTCAGGTGCCTGGCACCACTCACCTTGACAGAGCTGCCCAAAAAGGGAGCTTGGGTAGAGAAGGGGAAGGAAAGAGGACAGAAGGAGGGCTCTCCAACCTCTGATGTCACAAGTGGAGTAACCGCAGTCCAGGCAGGGGAACAATCTCCCAGTTCAGGGCATCTTCTGCTATGCCCAGCGCTGGACCTCCTGGGTTCTTGTCCAAGCATCTCCATCAGAACTGACCAGGTACTGGGCCCATTGACTGTTTTTATTAAGTAATCCTGACAACCTTGGGCAGTAGGTACCATCTCCAGGTTACAGCAAAGGAAACTGAGCTCAACAGTGGTAGCTGGCCAGGGGTCTCAGCTTGTGAAGAGTCCAGATTCAAACTCATGTCTATCTGACTCCAGAGCCCTTCCCTCTGCAGAGACCAGAAGGCAAGTTCTAGGGATGGAGGTTTTGACTGTGTTTCCCAGCTTCTGGTTACTTCCTGGCTGGAGGAATTTCAGCTCTCATAATGGAAAAGATTTGGAATTGATGGTCAGCTTCAGGCTCAGCTAGATCTAGGTGCCCAGTGAGGTCAGGGCTCATTCTGGTCTCTCCCTCTCTGAGCAATCCTCTCCTCCATGTCGACTTCCCTCTTAAACGGGCTCTCCCCAGGTTGTGGCAGAGATGGCCCAGGCAGCTCCCGGCTTCCATCTTGCTTAACAGTTTCAATTAGAGCCCCAGAATTAAGGCTTATTGGCTGGTGTGGGTCACAGAAAGCGGGGTGGGGGCAGGATTCCCCAGGGGAGAATGGAGTGGGTGGGGAGGGGTGGATGCAAGGCTAGAGAACCACCGGGAGATGGCGGTTATCTTTCTGATCACATCCAACCAGCCGGGAGAAGGTAGGCTGGCCCAGTGGTTTGGTGTCAGTGGGTGCAGGAGTGTTCTTACGGGGGGCGGGGGCGGTGGAAGGAGGCTGGTGTTTACAAATTACAGGAAACACGGGTGCACTGAGCTGTTTTCTTTCTGGGGGCAGAATTGCGGTCTGTAGGGCACCGGCAGAAACTGCCGGGGGCTCCCTGTGGGTGCCACAAAGGATGAGGCCCTGTCTGCCCCCACTGCCGGCCTCCTTGGGCCTTCGGAAGATTTGTCTAGGCTGCCAGCTTTGCTGACAAGGCCTTGCTGCCACAGGCCACATTCAACCAGCCAGCGCCGCCTCTGAATTCCCGGGGCCAGACTTCCTGGCTGCTCTAGGGGTGCCCGGGCTCTAAAAAGAGAAATAGTCCCCTCCCCCTGCCAACAGCCAGCTAAGCTCGGGGACTTGGAGTCCACCGGTTGATAGATACCTTCATCAAACCCAGGAAAACCTGCTTCCGGTAGCCACCCTCCTCCCCCGCTCTCGTACCCATGGCCACCCCTACGCTCCTGGGTCAGAAAAGACATTTAAAAACCAGCACACACCATTTCTACGCCTTTGGGAAATCAAATGGTACTTGTGAAATTTTTCATTTAAAATTTCAAAGAACCCATCTGAACGGCAGCACACACAAATGCAACAGAAGGAAGTAATATAGTTATCTGGACAGTGGAGACCCGGCATTGTCTCTGGTTTAATAGACAATTTAGAATGCTTTTCCAAACACTTGGAAATCTGGGCAGGAATGTCCACGGAACACGGTGCCCCATGGCAGGGGGTTCAAAACACACAGAGGTGATCTGTTGCCAACATCTACAACTCTCCCACAGGAAGGTCTCAGCCCTGGCTTGCATACCTCTAGTGACAAGGAACTCATTACCCTACAAGGTTGCTCCTTCCTTATTTCAGCCACTCTCACTGCTACAAAGTCCTCCATGGGGAACTGGAATCTGCTCCCTGGGGATTTCCCATCCCCCTGAACAGGGCTCTGCCCTCTGCCTGGGAGAGGGGTCTTTAAGAGCCAAGGTCAGCATCCCACCTTGAGTCACAACATGAGCAGCCAATCTCCAACTCCCTAGCAGCTCCTCTATGTTCCCTTGGCCAGGGTACACCTGGAAGTCTCAGCTACTGCACGTAAGAGGAGACCCCTCCCCCCCGGATGCTGCCCAAGGAGGCCCCGCCCCTGACTGCTGTGCCCCAGAGAATGTGTGTGCTTGTGTCTGTGTGTGTGCACACCTGCACGCACAGGTGAACATGTGCGTGTGTGTACACATCCCAGCTGAGCCTCCTTGTCTCCACCACTCTCAGACATGGGGTTGATGGCCCCAACTCACTCATCTGACCTGTAAGAGCGGCGCTGCGTGGTCTGGATGAAGGCAGGGACTTCTCCTCCTTATCATCTTCCCCTGACTTGGGGGCGGGGAGGGGCTCCGACCCCAGTGTAGTCCATTTACTCCCCCTAGGACCCTGGAACTCAGCATTGTTCTGTCTATTTTTCAGATGAAGACACAGCAGCTCAGAGAGGTTGAGGGATATGCCCAGGGTCACACAGCCATCCAGTGACCGAGCTGGGATTTTAACCCAGGCGGCCTGACACCAAACCGTGGCATTCCCATGCCACTGGCTGGAATTCCAGTGGGAGGGTGGGAGATGGGAACCACTCGGTCAGCAAACAGTTGCCAACCTGCTTTAGGCCAGGCCCTGGGGGAGGCTCTCGGGTTGGGACACCCAGGCTTGTCCTGGGAGAATTCCTCACCTGTTTGGGGAGGTCAGCCTCAGAAAGCAAACTGACATCGAAATACTGCCAGCATGGGGACCATGTGTAAGGCAGCGGAACACAGTCTCTCTGTGGCGCTGACCCCACCCTCTGCTCTAAAGTGGTGGGAGGCAGGGGGAAACATGACATGGGGGTGGGGACAGGGGAGCATCAGTGGGCCTGGACGGGGGGTTTGACAGAAAGGCCAAGGCCCAACGCGGAGCTACAGGAGGGGAAAGAGTTTTCCCAGAGGGACGTGACCTGGCCACGGCCACTGAGGCCCTAGACTGGGATGAACGCCACAGCGGGTCTTTCCCTCCCTTCTCCCGGGCAGAACCTCTTCGACAGCATCAAGAGCGAGCCTTTCTCCATCCCCGAGGACGACGGCAATGACCTCACTCATACCTTCTTCAACCCTGACCGCGAGGGCTGGCTGCTCAAGCTGGGTGAGACCCGCGCTCATGCGCACACGCGCGAACGTGCCTGCACACCAGCACACGGCTGACCCGTGCACACACTTGATGTGCAGCCTCTTGGGGGGAATCGGGTCGTCCCAGGTCTCCTGACCCCCAGCACAGCATCCTTCCATCTGTCTGTCCCGGGAATGAGGGGACAGATGGGGAGGGGAACAATGAGCAGGAAGAGGAGACCAGAAGCTGACAGATTCATAGATAAACACTTCAACCGCAGATCTGTCTTTCTTCCTGGAGTGATGCCGAGGAAACCCAGGCCCAGTGACGTTAGGGCCCCTGCCCAAGGCCACACAGCCAGCCAGTGGCTGATTTTGGTGGGCAGAGGGTTGGGTGTCCCTGAAAGATGGGGGAGGGAGTGTGACAGGATGTGGCTCAGGGAGCTTCCCCTCAATATGGCTAGGGGGCAGGGAGGGCCTCTGGCCTGTAGAGAGGGGCTGGGGTGGCATATAAAATGCACAGCACAGTGCCAGGCAGGGAGGAGGCCAAGGGATGAAATGAGGGGTGAGGGCAGCAGGAAAGTGCGGGGAGAGGCCAGCCTGCGCCGGGGCCTGATCATGGAGCAGCCTTGAATGCTGGGTCAGGCAGCTCAGGGGAAGCCTAGGGGTAATGGGAGCCACTGGGTTTTTCAGTGGGGAAGGGACAGATACGAAGGAAGGTGTGGCAGGTAGGGGATGAGGAGCCTCGGGCGGGAGCCCAGGGGAGAGCACGCAAGGCCCTGCTCTTCCATGGAGGGAAGTGTCGGTGGCCCAGGGAGGAGGGCTGACTGACTCCGCCACGGACTTCTTGCAGGGGGCCGCGTGAAGACGTGGAAACGGCGCTGGTTCATCCTGACGGACAGCTGCCTCTACTACTTTGAGTTCACCACTGTGAGTCTGATGCTGCCCTGCCCTTCCCTCAGCCCCCTTCCAGACTCCCACTAAGCAGTCGACTAACAGAGCTTGGGGCCCCTTTGAGATCATTCAGTCTTTCTCCACACCCATTTTACAGATGGGGCAAACTGAGCTACAAAGAAGGGGAGGGGCTGGGCCATGGTCCAAGGCAGAGCCAAGGCTTAAAGTTGGGCTTCCTAACTCCCAGCCAGGGTTCTTCGCATGCTGCTCCCTCTACCCCTCCAGGGCTGGAAAGAGTCTGGGGAGGTGGGCACACTCATCTTGGGCTCTGGGGAGCCCCCGAGGTCACTCCATTTGCTGATCCTGAACTTCCCTCCCATTCCCCTGCAGGACAAGGAGCCACGGGGAATCATACCCCTTGAGAACCTTTCAGTGCAGAAGGTGGACGACCCCAAGAAGCCAGTAGGTGTCAGGGTGGAGGCCTGAGGCCGGAGCAGCTGGGGAAATTTCTGAAACAGGGTGGGAGGAGAAGGCAGCTGGGATGGGCTCTCGGGGAGGCTAGGCTGTGCCCATCACACCTTCCGGGAGGCTCAGGGTTGCCCCAGTCTCCCTCCTGGGGGTGGGGACCCCGGGGGCAGGTCAATGGCATCAAGAGAATATGGTCTCACTGTCTCTCAGAGCCTGCCTCTGACACTGGTGCAGGAACCTTCAGTAAGTCCCTGCTCCTTTCTGAGCCTCAGTTTCCCCTTCTGTCAACTGGAGATTTTAAGAAGAATCATGGATTTAGATGGAGCCTGGCATGAGGAGCTGCAGCTCCTGCCCCTTGGCCCCTCACAGGAAGGCCTGGGGGTCGAGTGTGTCCTGCTGCTTGTCCAAGCACTGGTCTTACCCAAGTGTCTAGTCCTCTCTGAGCCTTGCAGAGAGCCCGGTACAGCGGCCCTCCTCCCGCCCCTGCCCTGCCCTCACCTGGCCACTTCCCCACAGTTCTGCCTGGAGCTCTACAACCCCAGCTCCCGGGGCCAGAAAATAAAGGCCTGCAAGACAGATGGTGACGGCAAAGTGGTGGAGGGCAAGCATGAGTCTTACCGGATCTCGGCCTCCAGCGCCGAGGAGCGGGACCAATGGATCGAGGCCATACGGTAACGGTGGTAGGGCCGGTGGGGATGGGTCTCCTGTCACCTTCCAGAAGCTCCTGCTTCTCTCGGGACCTAACTCCAGGGCTAACTCCAGGATCTCCCTCCTGTTTCTGGCATGTAAATCCCTTCCCCCCATATCCTGTGAGCATCCCCTCCGGGCCGGCTCAGTGCCAGGCTCCTGGGACACAGGAGAACAAGGCACCAACTTCACGGGAGATGTTGCGTGTCAAGCTCTTTGCCCAGCGCCTGGCTTTTAGTAAGTGCTCGTGAATGATGCTCTTGTTAGCATCAGGATCCAAAGTAGCCCTGAAGAACTGGTGGAGTTGGAGGGAAGGGCTTTCTAGGTGGAAGGAGCAGTGTAGGCAAAGACCAGAGGGCAGGTCAGTGTGTGGCCTACCTGGACAGTACCCCAGAGTCCTGGGTGTCCGGTGCTGGGCAGTGTGTGGCTGGGCAGTGCCGGGCAGTGCAGGGGCCTGGCTGTGCAGTGTCGGGGCTGAGCAGTGAGAGATGAGGCTGCAGAGGATGGCAGGCCTTGGTGGCCATGGCAGTGAGCTTGCATTTCTCCTGGGGGCACTGGGGAGCCACTGACTGGTAAACAGAGAAAGGGTGTGGCCAGGTGAGAAAGGTCACAGTACAGGGGCTGGTTTTGAGGTGCCAAGGTAGGCAGTGGAGGGACAGGTGGAGGGGAGCCAGGTGAGGGGCAGGATGACAACCTTGACTCTGAGACAGTGGGGAGACGTGAGTGACAGCGGGTCCTGTTGGCCAAAGAAGACATGGGAGTGGTCGATGGGCTGGGGGCCGTGTCCCAGGGACGTATAGGGTCTCTTCCCTAGGGTCTTGCTGCAGCCCTGTGAGGCTGCCAAGCCAAATCCACTCTCACCTCCATTTTACAGAAGACAACTGGGGCCCAGAGAGGGAAGGGCCTTGCCCATGGCCACACAGCCAGTGAGGGGCAGAGCTGCAACCCACAAGCAAGTCTGCTGGCTCCACCTGGGCTCCCACCACCTCCTTCCAAGAGTCTGATGGGATCCTGGGGAGAGGTCCAGAGACATTTGGTGGCAGAATTCCCGAGGCTCTCGGCCTTCAGCTTTACCTACTCTGGCCCTGCCCGTGGGATTCTGGGTTAGGCCAGCAAAGCTTGAACACCCCTGGCTTGGTTCTTGTTGGGGCCATCTGGACTTTTCCCCCAAGTGGGGCAGGGCGACCCCTCCCTGGGAGACCCACACTCCTGTTACAATCCCTGGGAGATGGGTGCCCCTTGTCAGCCCTCCCAGCCCTGAAATCTTTGCACCTGCTCTATTCCAGAGCCAGCATCACCCGCGTCCCCTTCTACGACCTGGTCTCTGCTCGGAAGAAGAAGATTGCCAGCAAGCAGTGAGATTCTGGGAGGTGGTGCCAGGCGTCCTGGGAGCCTCATGACGTATGGTCCCTGGAGATGTACTGCCCAGCCCAAGGCACCCTTTTTCTGGCCGCAGACATCCTCCTTCTCCCCCTTTACTCGGAGCTGACAGGAGAGAGAGGCTGGGCTCAGGAGGATGGGTCAGAACCACTGAGGGCTCACAGCCCAACCACGAGGCCCAGGGCCCTGGGCACCCAGGAAAGGCTCCGCCTCCACCCCAAGCCCACCGCAGTAAGGGGTAAGGAAAGCAGCCGAAAGAAACTGGCCAATCCGGCACGCCGTCCTATCTCTGGGCCTCCATTTCCTCTTCTGTCACATGTCTCCTTGCACTCTAAATTGCTGCCAGACCTCAAAGCACCAGGGGCCTGAGTGCTTCCAACCGTCCCCCCAGGGCGATGCCTCCTTCTGCTTAGGGGGTTTCTCGGCTGGTACCTCCCCCATCCTCAGCTGGGACTTGGCCCTCCCTGCCCAAGGGACACACATACGCATCTCAGGACCCACAGACAGGACCTCTGGAAGACTCCAAGAGCACTGGACCAGGAGCCCAGATGCCACAGTCTCAGTCCCAGCTCTGTCTCCAACTTGCTGTGTGCCCTCTGCCAAGTCACACTCCCTCTCTGATTCCTAGAAAACTGTGGTGTTTGGATAGGAATGTCTTGGCCCTCTGGGTCTGTGCCCCCCACCTCCCAACCTCCAACCTGCCGGCGACAGCCCAGTGCAGGTCCCAGCAGTGCGTGAGCTGGCCACCTCCTTCTTCTCAGACTGCTTCGTCTCGGTAGAAGGCCAGGATTGCACTGCATCTCCCAAGGAGCTTCTGGCTGGAGATGTCTGCACTTGTTTAAAGAGCTGGGAGAGGGGCTCTGGACTGAAGTCTGCTGGGTTGACAAGAGCAGAGTGGCTCCATCCTCAAGGATGTCCACTTTAGAGGAGAGGCAGGTGGGACTCCTCAAGAAAATGGCGGAGAGCATCCCAGACAGATGTACTCACGCAGGACTGGTGGTACAACCAAGAAGCCAAGAAGACAGTTTTGTGAGCTGTGGTTACCAGGAGGGCTGCCTGGAGGCAGCAGCCACACAAGTGAGTGACCCAGAAGCTTGAAACAGAGTCTCAGCTACAGCTTCCCTGCTGGACCACTGACCAGGGATCCCGTGGTGGTGAGCAGCTGCCCCAGCTGGGTCCCAGCATCCTGAGACCCTCTGCAGTAGCACCACCAAGAGCGGAGCTGACTTCCCAGCCTACAGGCAGGGGCAGCTCTGTCTCCTGGGAGGGCCCAGCCTGGAGGAGGATTCCACAAACAGGTTTCTTCTCAGTTGCGCTTCTCACCCCCTGGCACAGGCCCTGGGGGAGCCCCTGGAGGGAAGTTCCCTGGCAGGTATACAGGATATGAGGTTACCTCTGCCCCACTGCCAGCCTGTGTGGGTGAGCTGGAGCAAGGTGGATTCCCCAGGGGAGGGAAGGCAACTTCTCTGCCTCCACCCCCACACACACATGCATGCCCTCCATGGGGGTCAGGATAGAGTAGCTGCCTTGAGAGTGGTGAGACCCCTGTCTCTGCAGGTGTGCAAGTATCTGGTGATGACATTGCACTGAGGAGGATCTGGTTGGGTGTCTGCAGGAGGAAGACTGACAGGACCTTTGAGGTCTTCCCCAGACCCCTTGTCAGCCTGGGAGCTGAGCGCCACTTCTGCTGCCTCATTTGGCCCCTGAAGGAGCAGCTAGGGGGCATGGGCTCTGAAGTCCTCTCCTACCACTGGAATACATTGGCTGTATGATCTTAATCCAGTCCCTTCCCCTCTCTGGTCCTCAGCTTCCTCCCCCATCTTTGAGAGGGTGGAATGAGGGATTTTCGGGGCATGAGTGGCTGTTCTGGGAATTATTCAGAATCAAGAATAAAGCTCATGATTCAGCTCATGATTGGGGCCCTGTCCTCCCTATGACCACATCTGCCCTCCTTGACCCCACCCTGGCCCTTCACCTTCATCCCTCTCCCAGTTGGAGGACAGAAGGGCCAGACAGGGAGGAGTGGGCACTCAGAGGGCCCTGGACCCTCACCTCCGGGCATGGGGGCCACTGTGCTGGACAGACATTCCCAGGCACTAGATTTGCTTCAGGGATCCCTCAAAGCAGGGGCAGGGATGCACTTGTTCTGCCAGGGCCAGGGAAACACAAAAGAACTTCCAGATAGGCAGCACTGTCTAAAGAGAGAAAGAACTGCTGCTCAGGAGACAGGTAATGAGCTCCCTGTCTGGGGAAGGATGCAAGTATCAATTAGCTCCAATGATCACTTGAGGTGTTACAAAGGGGCTTGCATTTGGTCGTCTTCATTTATTTGTACTTTTTGCACTATTTATGAAGTACCTACAGTACAGGCACTGGTGGAAAAAGACAGAATCCTTGCCCGCATAGGCTTACATTCTGGTGGTCCTGAAGTCTAGGACTCCAGAAAGCGCCGTCAGATGTGTAGAGCACTGAGGTGGCCCCCACAACCTAACCCAGCCCCCACAACCTAACCCAGCCCCCTGCCTGAAATTCCACCATTGATTCACTCTGTTCTACTACGCAGACAGACTGGAGACAGGACTTTGACGACTTTAAAGCACTGAACTGATTGACTTCTCCAGACATACTTTCATTCGACCCGGGCTTATAGAGCACCTGCTATATCCCAGGCTCCACACACAGAACCAGGGATCCAAAGATGATCAAAGTAAAGCCCTTACCCTCAAAAGGAGCTTAAATCTGTTGGGGAAGACAAGTGCAAACATGCAGTGACAGCCCCAGCCAACCCATGCTGTTATATAGTGGAACACACAGGCCACTGGAGGGTTGGGCTGGGTTGGGCTGGGTTGGGCAGAGGCACAACCCTGGGGGGCTTCTCGGAGGAGCTGTGCTTGAGTGTTGGCAGCCAGGTGAGGAAAAGGACACACACCTGCAGTGAGGGCACCTGATGTCTGCTCCCCCCACCATCACACACACACTGACTGCGAACTCTCCACAGGCTGAACAGTCACTGCTCAGTGCCTGGCACACAGGAGGTGCACAATATCTCTTGGCTAGACTAAAATCAACTGAAAAGGCCCTCTGGGCTCAGCATCAACAGGTGCAAATGTCTGAAGGCACAAGGCGTTGTGCCAAAAGTTGTGCTGGTAGGTAGTGGCGGCTGGGCTGCAGAGGTGGGCAGGGCCACGTCGCAATCTGGGAATGCAGGGTGATCCGGCTCTGACTTGCTGGCCCAGGCCCCCCTGCTCCTCCCAAGGGTGGCCTCTGCCCACCTTCCCACCCTTCCACCACTCCTCACTCTGGGCAGCAGGGGGCTCCCACCACCCGTGCATGAGAGGTTCTACTACGCAGCCAGACTGGAGATAGGACCGGCTGCCCTTGCAGGGATGAGGCCTCTGCCCAGAGTACAGCCTTGGCCCTGCCATCCTGGAGAGGGATGCTCCTGGTCAACTAGGACCTTCAGGTTTGAACAGCCCAACAGAGACCCACGGGAACAGATGAGCACAGGCCTCCCCTCTCCCCTCATGCCAGGCACAGTCACCCCCCGCTCAGCCTAGGAGTCAGGATACCCTAGCTCTGGCGTTCTGGCTGTGGGACCCTGAACTAGCAGCTAACCCTCTCTAGATGTGATCTTCCTCCCTGAAGGGTTCATACAGGTGAGCTCCAGGACACAAACCTTTAACAGGGACTTCCCTGTGGATTCCCGGACATGGGTACAATGCAGCCCCCTGCCCTGGGGTGAACTGAGAGTATTGTGTGTGGCAGGGGTGGGTGGCAAGTGAGAAGGTGCCATAAAAGCCACTTACCATAATAGGCCACAGGGGGCAGTAGTAGAGCCACCCAAGGCCCAATTTTACTCTGTGTCTTTTTTCTAAGTTGAAGTATAGTTGATTTACAATGTTTCAGGTGAACAGCAAAGTGATTACCCTGTGTCTTAAGCAAGTTTCCTAAGCATTCTGAGCCTCAGAAAACATATATATATGTTTTCATGGAGATACAAAACCAGCTAGGCCATTGGAAGAGGAAAGATTCATGCGGGGCTGGAGGGGTTGAAGATCTGGGAAGGCTTCCTGGAAGAGGTGTCCATGAAAGCTAAGTGGAGGCCTGGCTCTTCTAGCCAGGAGGAGCCAACACAAGGCTGTGTGACAAGACAATGTATTTCTGGGACTCCCTTGAACTCCCAAAAGAAGCCTCAGTGAGCCAAGAGGATGAAAGATTGAGGAGGGCTGGACCCTGGCAGGGGCTGAATTGTATGCACAATGCTGTCATCTTTTGCGTCTCTGAGGCCATTGTGCCCCTTGTCATGAAGCTCTGCCTAGGGATCCAGTAACGGGGCTGCTGAACAAGGCCATTGCAAAACAAGGGTTTGGCACAGGATGCCCTGGGATGGAGTAGGAGAGGGCAAGGACGACCCCTTCAGCACCTGGGGAGTAGGAGCACCCCAGAGCTGGCTCTGGGGCCCTGCACCCAGATGCCTGGGGGCAGGAGATGGGGGGCAGGCAGCCAGGAGTCGAGCAGCAGGTGTGAGAGACCTGGAGAAATTGATTTATCAGAGACTATGAAAGGAGCTAAATATGTTTGCCGGCTCAGCGATGACTCAGGCATTCCCCGGGGGTCCACAAAGTGTGAGCATCAAAGAATCAAAGACAGGCCTCCTGCCTGGGCTCTGCCAGCCTGGAGCCACCCTTCCGCAATAGGAGGACCACCCCCAGTGTCCTGAGAACCTGGTCCTCAGGGGGCAAGCGGAGACCCAGCCACTCCAGCACGTATCTCCTGCCTTGATCCCGGACCTCCCCAGAATGTCTGAAGAGCAAAGCCTCAGAATGAGACACATCTCAGTCAAAGTCCTGGCCTGGCCCCAAATTGCTATGTGATCTTGGACAAGTGGCTAACCCTCTCTGGACCCACATTCACCAGGGAGGACAGAGTCCCACTGAGTCAAGGTCCTTCCTCCCCCTCCCTGTCTGGCAGTGTCGTTCCTACCTGATTTGGCTTCTTCCAGACAGCCATGAGCACAGCCTCCTCTGCCTAAAATCCACCAACTTCCCTCCAGGAGAAAAGCCAGATTCCGTGGGGCCTCATTTCAGAAGAACACACTCTTCCAGTACCGGGTTCCAGAATGGCTCTGGGCTCTGGGAGAAACAAGAATGAATTAGAGTCAGAGGCTGTAGGCAGGGCAGACAGAGGAGGGAGAAATGACCTCCTCATGGGGCAGAGGGCTGGGGGCTGCAGTAAGGGTGTGGAAAGGGGGCCTGCAGGACATGGGAGGACCAAAGGAAGAGGGGCTCTAGGGGGAGAGCAGGGACATCTGCCAGGCAGTGCGGGGACATTCCTGATGTGATGGACTACACAGGGAAATGCAGAGCCTTGCACAGCAGTGTGGCACAGCTGGAAATCAGTGAACTGTTCATTGGGCATAGAGGGGGAACTGTGCCCGGAACATCATTACGTGGAAACTGAGACCAGGCTGACCAGATAACAGTGAGTCTATCTGGATGGCACCAGGAGTTGGGGAGGGGGCCGCAGCAGGAGACACACGGGGCTGGAGGCTGTTAGTAGGTGGTCCCACTGGCTGCTGGTGGGGATGGAGTGGGGAGGCACATGGAGGCACAGGGGGCAGGAGGAAATGGGTAAGGGACGGGACAGGGGCTGGACGTGGGCACGAGGAGGAGGAAGAGGGGATGGGCTTGATGGGCCCCAAAGGTTAAGGCTTGTGGGAAAGTGAGAGCAGCCCCCCAGGGGCTCAGCATAGGCAGGTGGGAGTGAAGGTTTGCGGGGAGAGGGCCAATGAATGAGGTCACACTGAGCAGGGGGCCCTGTAGGACCTCCAGATGGGGAACCTCAGGACACAGATTCAGGCCCGGGGTTCAGAACCAAGTCCTCCCACCTCCCCCTTCTATCCCCAGCTTGCTGGTGCCCCAAGCCTGGGCTCATCCAGTCCTGGGCAACCTGTATTGACAAGCACGTGGGCTGCCTGCAGATCTGGGTTCAAAATCCAGCCCCCTCATGCCCAGCTGTGTGGCTCTGGACTGGATACCCCCCAGTCTCTGGACCTCATTTTTTTCAACTCAAAACTGGGGGCAGCAACTCCTACAGCTGGAGGCCAGGCGCTCCCCACCAGCAGTCATGGTCCCCAGAGTCTCCAGGATGATCTGATGAGATCCAGGCCCAGCCGTGTGGCACTGGATGGGAGTTTGTTCACCAAAGAAGCCCAGGGATTGACTCAAACCTCAGGACAGCCCCAGAGCAGGAGGAAATTTCTATGGGTCACAGATTTCCCTGTCCCTCCCAAGCCCACCTGTGCAAGGCAGGGGCAGAGGCCTCTGCCACCTTTGCCCCCAAGGTGGTTTCTATGGAGGTCTCCCTTTATATTCTCCTGTGAGTTCTTAGCAGTGAATGACCCTCAAACCCAGCCCACAAAAACCCAATGCTCCAGATTTGACCCAGACACCCCTGCCCCCCACCACCACCACTGCCATGCCCAGCATCAATATGTCATGACCAAGCCTGCCAATAGCGGAGCACCAACGTGCCAGCACGTCCTCTGCCAACGTGCTGCCTTCCAACCTCCCAACCCTCTCCAAAGTAGGCACTATTATCCCCACTTCACAGATAAGGGATCTGAGGCTCACAGGACCACATGGCCACATGGCTAGAAGGATCTGAGCCAGCATAGAATTAAGGCCGTCTGACTCGAGGCCTCTGTAGGCTTACGGTAGCCACAGAATCATCCCTTCTCAGGGGCTCGAATGCTGGATTAGAGGGGATGCTGGGACAACAGGAGCGACCAGCTCTTCCCCAGGATGCCAAGACCTATGGTTGCCCTAGATATTGGACAGATCTACAAGAGGCCAGCAAGGAAGTGGGGACACTAGGTGGTCCTGTGGGCTGGAAGGGATGTGACCCATGGTTGCTTAATCACGGAGAAGCAAAAGGCAGCTATTTTATCCAGAGCAGGCAGGGCTCCAAGCTTCTACCACTGCCCAATTCCAATGAATGCCTCCCCTTTATGAGTCTCCCCAAGTCCTTCCCCAAAGGGGCGTCATGTGGACTGATCACAAATGCATCCACACACCCTCCACATATTAGCTGCTACTACTGCATGATACTGGGGTCTTTCCTGCAAGGCTGAGAGCAAGGGCTCTGGACAGAAACACCACAGGTGCCAGGGGCTTCCCATCCCAACCTTCCAGGACCAGCTGAAGCCCTCCTCCTGCAGAAAGTCCTCCTTGACCACACCAGCCTTTAGGGCTCCTTCAAGACTCCCAGAGGCTTCAGAAATCAGGTGTGCTGGCCCCAGAACTGACAAAAGACATTCAGCATCTACTTCTGTCCCAATCTTAAGCATTCACAGTTTTGGCTTTTGAAGAGCTAGCTTTGTGGTCCAGGGGCACCAGGCTTAAGGGAGGGTGTAAGATTTGATTCTGCTGCTGGACTCCAAGACCCACAAGCCCTATCTTTCCCCATCTCTCTGCTTCTGCAAAGGGATGCCTTAGCTTATTAAAATCATCCTTCCCCTTCTTCATGATGAAACCAAGGCTTACAGAGGTAAAGGGACATGTCCAAAGGAGTCACCCACCACGGAGACTCCATGAGGAAGACAGAAGCAGAAGGTACCAGCATTTATTGAGCATCCTTCATCTCATCTGATCCTCTCGGTAGCTCACAAAGTAGACAGGATTATTCCCATTTAACAGATGAGAATGTGGAAGCTCAGTGAGTTTGTGACTTGCCCAGAGTTGCCTGCCAGGGAGCAGCATCTGATCAACTTGTTTCCATTGAGTTGTTGAGGTCAGGAGGATCCAGGAATCTGCAAGGAGTTTCCAGCAGAAATGGAGGATTGACTCCATGACCTTTACAGTCCCCGTGATCTTTTGAAACTAAAGCTTAACTCTCTTCTCTTCCTGTCTCCTTCAAAAAATTTTCACTTAATAAATAAGAGCCCAGAAAGGACCCAGTTTTGACCCAAAGAAATTTTTTTAAGAAAATGTCCCCTATCAAAAAATAATAAAACATGCTCATGGTTTATTGGAAAATTGGAAAATACAGTGATGAAGAAAGAAAAAAACTTAGATCAAGAATTCTTCTACCTGGTATCATAAACATTTCAGATTATTTCCAGCATACCTGTATGCTTTATGTATTACTTCTCTATAATGATTCTACTGCACAGACAAGTTTCTAACAAGTCCTTAACACCATGGAATCAGTATTTCCCCATATGTACCAGTCAGCACAGGCTAGGTTATGCTGTGGTAACAAATAACCCCCCAAATCTCAGTGGCTCACACATAAGGGTTTATGACTTGCTTACAGCATATGCTCAGTTGGGGCTGGACAGAGGCTTCTGCTTATCACAGTCACTCAAGGACTCACACTGGGGAGGTGCCATCCTGACATAGACCATCAGGAGCACTGTCTGGGCATGATATATAACTTCTGTTTACATTTCATTGGCCAAAGCAAGTCACATGACCATCTAACTTCAAGGAGCCAGAGAATTACACTCCTACCACCTGCCCATCAAGAAGGGAGAAGGGAAATACTAGGGCTGCAGCAGTAGTGCCAGTTATAACTAGAGTGAGCAATTGTCCTCATTTGTCAGGACTGAGGGGTTTCCTGGAATGCAGGACTCTCGGAGCTAAAACTGAGAAAGCCCAGGGCAAACCAGGACAAGTTGTTCACCCTCCCTGTACCATTTTGTATATTCTCCACAAACTCCTTTCTCAATGACTGCACAACAGTCTATCCAGCAGATGAGTCATGGCTTTTCTCCCTAATCCCCTATTGTTGGAGACTCAGATTGTTCCCAGTTTTACACGTTTATAAATCCACTATCTTAATAGCTCCATGAATAAAACCTGGCCCACATGGCTTCTCAGAAGTGTAATTACTGGCCATTTTGCAGCCTCAGAATAGTCCCTTCGTATTTCAGAAGAGTTGGGACAACAGGACTTCTTCAGCATAAGCAAGGCCCATTTCTGAACACTCCCCTGGAGCCCTGAGCAATCATTCTCCAATCTTAGCCACACAATCCCCTTCAGGGCTTGTTAAAACAGACTGCTGGGCCCCACCCCCAGAGTTTCAGATTCAAGGGGCTGGAGGTGGGCCCAAGAATTTGTGTTTCCAACAAGTTCTCAGGAGAAGTTGACGCTCCTGGCCAGGATCACATTTTGAGAAC
This sequence comes from Camelus ferus, assembly GCF_009834535.1. NCBI lineage: Eukaryota > Metazoa > Chordata > Mammalia > Artiodactyla > Camelidae > Camelus > Camelus ferus. The sequence goes on from NC_045707.1 coordinate 3,263,423, forward strand.
CACTGGCCTAGGAGTTAAATACCCCTGCTTTGAAATCTGACAAGCCATTCTGCTCAGCTCCTCACAGGCTGTGGAACCTTGGGCAAATTGTGTAATTGACCTCTCTTGGCCTCAGTTTCCTCATCTGTGAATTGGAGCCATTGTGAGGATGAGCACAGCTCCCATTTGGAGAGCTCTTAAAAGTGTGTCACAAGAGCTCAGTTACAGATCGATTTATTCAGCGGTAGATTAAATAACTTCATGTTTTAAAATATTTGTTAATTTGAATAGAATTGCATTTATTAAAGTTTTCCTGCCTTTTATGTCTCTAAGCGGGAATGATTTTTTTTTTCCATGTGGTGGTAAAGCATTTCTGTTTCCCTTTCAGTGTGAATTGTCAGCTCCTGCCCTTTGCCCACGTACTGGCAGATTTTCTCTGTCTTTCCTCATGGTCTGCTGGAGCCTATTACAGAGCAAAGATAACAGACCTCATGGCTGGTCTTGTTTGCTACAAAAAATTTTCCAAGGTTGCTACTTGCCTTTCTACTGAGGTCATTTTTCTGGTCATTTTACAGAGTGGCCAAATCCATCTGACTTTTCCATTTTTATTTCCTCTATCACTTTTAAGCTGAGATTGTCTCCCTTCTCCAGAATGTAAAAAATATAAAGGAATTGGATTTCGAATGATGAAATTTCATGCACTCTGACAGTCGAGGGTCGGGGGTGGGGAGAGGATACCTTCCTGGCTTACCTCAAACCCTCTCTGGTTGGAGTACAGGGCATATTCAGGAAGGAACCCAGGGCCTCTCTGCACTAGCCATCACTCTACACCCTCAGCTCTGCCCCAGACACAGCCATGTTGTCTGTCTCCTATCTGCAGAGACCACCCCCCCCCTCCAGGGAGGCAGGGGCCGTTCAGGGATGGATGCGGCCGCTGGAAATTCAAGTGGTCCATCCGTCAGCTGGAGACATGAAGACCAAGGGTGTAAGAACTGGCCAAAGGCCTTAGACAGTCTCCTGTTCAGATCTCTCAAGTGTTTGCCCTGTGAGCTTCACCTGCGTCTCTATTCTCTCATCTGTAGAATGGGAGTGATAATGCCCACATCAGCGGAAAATCTTAAATAGATCACCAGCCACAGCGGGCTTAACCCATGCAACGTAAGTGTTCGGGGCTCAATAAATGGGTTTTGTGGTTATGCCCAATTCTGTTCCCAAGGCAAGGGGTGGGATGTGAGTGCACAGACTTTTCCTCTGTTTGGACTGAAAATACCCAGCCCCGTGGGCCCCAAGTGCCCAGGTCTCAGCGGAAATGGACCTCAGCGCCTCAAAGCTCTCGCACGTACAGGCTACCGAATGCGACCCCAGAGACCCTCCAGCTGCAGCTCAGCCCATCAGTCCTGCGCGGGCAGACAGCCCCCCGGGGCTCCGGGGCTCGGATAGGCCGCCTGGTGCCGGCAGCGCCGGGGGTGCTGCGCGCCCACCCCAGCTCCCCCCTTGGCCGCCGCGCCGCCGGCAGACGAGCCGCGTGCGCCTCCCCGCTCCCGCGCCACCAGGCGTGCTGTTGGGGCCCGATTTCCATAATAATCAGCCGCAGATCTTCCGAAAAGGCCAGGAGCTGCCGCCGCCGCCCACCGGGGAAGCTCCAGCGGGCAGGCGCCACCCCCCTCCCCGACCACTCCCGCCGCCCCGGAGGGAGCCTCATTTTTTAAAGCTTTCGAGAAACCGTGGGCGCGGGAGGCAGCTGGGAGACACCCGGGACGTCGCTCTGGCCATCAATTCGGTGGGTAGGAGGGTGGGAAGCGGGGGATCGGGGAGAGGCCTCAGCGCGGGTGTAGACCAGGCTCAGGGGCAGAGGGGCGAAAACCAAGCAGCCAAGGGAAGAGGCACGCCTCCGAGTAGGTTCTCACTGCAGCCTCCTAGCGCGCCAGAGAGTGGATTCTCTGCTAAACCCCACTTTACAGACGGCGAAACTGAGGCCCAGAGAGGTTTCACTTCTTTCCAGCTAATGAGTGGCTGGGGAGGGACACCATTCTGGGCTGATAGGTCCAGAGCTCATGACCTACCTCACTGCATCCTCCCCGAAGCGGGCAGCCTGGGAGCAGGGTGTGTGTGTGTGTGTGTGCACCCCAAGATGACCCCACCGGGGTGGAAGACCGAGCAGAGCCCACAGGAAGGAGGCGGAGGTTGTGCACAGCACCTGGAGCTGATCTGATCTAGAAATCCACACGCCTGCAGAACCAAGTTCGAAACCCAGCTCTACCACCTGCCAAGCAGGGAATAAGCAAACTACAGCCCACAGGCCAAATCCTGTCCACCAACCTGCCAAGAACTAAGCAAAATTTTTAAATTTTTTAATATTAAAAACAAGCAGAAGAAAAATAATATTTCCTGACATGTGAAAATTATATGAAATCCAAATTTCAGTGCTCACATATGTAGTTTTATTAGAACACAGCTATATGCATTAATACTGGGTACTGAAACTGCTGCTTTCCATCACAATGGCAGAGTTAAGGCATTCTGACAGAGAGATATGGCCCCCAAAGCCGAAAATGTTTACCACCTAACCCTTTTTCAGAGAAAGTTTGCCCACGCTGGCTCTCATAGGACAACTGATGAGGTCTCTGTCTCTGAGTCTGTTTCCTCATCTGAAAAAATGGGAATAACATTAAATGAGAATTATATGAAAAGACCAGCAAAGCACCAGGCATTTAGTGCTTTTCTATGTTCCCCTGGGAAATACCTTTCCTTTTCCTCCCAGCCCCTGTCGTTTGCTGCCTCTCCCATCCCGAATCACAGCCACTTGGGATGAATGCACCTTGAACTCAAAGCATCCACCACCCACTACCTAATCCTGCTTGTCCTCATTCCATCCTTACCACCTGAGCCCCCAGCCTCCTACCTAATCAGTGACCAAGGCTGGCTGGCTCCCCCTCAGCACCCAGCACAGTCCCTGGCACACAGTAGGTGCTCAGCAAACATGTTCTAGATGAATGGATGGGTGGAGACTTTCCCTGTTCCCCATTCCCCCTGCTCTGACTTCCATCATCTCCTGCCAGGTCTCCCTGACCCCCTCAAGCTCACTCCACTCTGTTTCTGACCCTACAGATGGGGTGATCTGCCTATGTCACCCCTCCCTACCTCCTTGGCTCCTCACTGCTCTCTCTGTTCAAGCCATGCTCCCCGGTGCAGCATACAAAGCACTGAGCTACCACTCTCCTTCAGTTTTACCAAACATCCAAACCACTAGCATTTCCCTGAATCCAAAAGGTTGGCTCTAACCTCCAGGTGGTGGTTCATGCTCTTCCCTCTTGCCTGGAATCTTCCTTCTTATCTATAGTCCAATGGGCTGGGCATCCCCTGCTTGACTCAGTTCAGGCCCCAACTCCTGAAACCTTTCCAGATCTGTCACCCACCTCTACTGCCCCTAGTACACAAAGCTATCCTGGTGTCAGTGGGACTTCAGTGCCATTATGAATATGCATGAATATGAATGCATGAATATGCATTCTCCTGGTGAGCCTCTGAGGACCAAGAGTGTGACCAGTATTTCTATATCACCAATCCCAGCAAAGGCATGGCCCAGAAAAGGCTCTTAGTAAATTTTTTTATAAATGCATCAATCAATGAAGGAAGGAAGAAATTAATACATATGGGATCTTGTCCCTCCCTTGCTCAACAACTTTCACTGGCTCCCCAGTTCTCCTCTCTAAAGGCCAGGCACTCAGTCTGGTCTTCAAGCCCTATATAAAGTGGCTCTGATCCACCTCCCAGCCTTGTCTCAAACTGGATCCCCCAGGCCTGTCCTCCCTAAATAGCCCCAGCCTCCAAGCATTTGCAATTCCCCCTCCCTGTACATCCGCTTCACTCACCCCTATTTATGCCTACGGGAGCCCTGGCCATCCTTGGAGACCTCACAGGGCTTCAGGGACCCAGGGGCACCTGAAGTAGGGAAGCCTTCTACTTTCACATTCCCTAAATCTCACAGCAAAAGACAGTCAGCAGGGGCTCTGACCGGGAGGACCTGGGTCCAGGGTGAATCCTGCCATCTAGTACAGGGACATCACTTCACTTTTCAGAGTACAATGGAGAATAACACTTGCCACGTAGGGCTGCTGGGAGATTAGAGGTGCTGTTGTTGAAAATTTCTGGCACACAGTAGGTGTTCTATTAATAGCAGCTCTTCCAGCCCTGGCTGGAGCCCTCCTGCCTAGAGAGGAGGCTCAGGGAGCAGACCCAAAGCTCCCCTCAGCCTGCAGCCCTAACCTCTCTCTTCCCCTCATCCCCTGACAGCTCCTGCAGCCAGCGACTGATGCTGCCGTGGACAGAATGGCAATGAGGACAAGACCTAGGCAAGCCCATCTGGGAACTCAAGGCTGGGAAAGGGACTGAGAATGAATACAAGGCAGAGGCAGGCAGGACTGGGACAGGGGAAGGAGAGGGGCAGTGGGTGGGGTAGTTCCAGATGAAGGTGGGGCAGGGGCTGCATAGGAGAGGGGCAGAGCAGGGCAGGGCAGGGCAGGGGCTGGCAAAAGCACAGGATGGGGCCAGCAGGAGGCAGGGCTGGAGCAGGAACCATAATGGCTGGAGCAGGAGCTGGTTCACTAGGGAGATGGAGCTGGGACAGGGATCAGGCACAAAATCACATCCTCCTGGGACAGAGCAGGAACAGAGACTGTGAGAGAGTTAGGAGTAATCCCAGGTCAGGGGAGAAAAGGAAGCAGTTTGAGAAAGAGTTGGAGAGAAAAGGAATCCGAGAGGGGATATGAGCAGGGAGAGGAGAGGAGGAAGCTACCGACACTTGAGTCCTGGGGACAGTCCCACCTGTGCCAATCTCTTCGCTTGGCAGATGGGACCAATGCAGGCAGAGAGAGCCAAGGATTCGCCTGAGGCCCCAGCAAAAGGAAATCAGAATTCCAGTCCCAGCAGCTTCATTTTCATGTAGTAGGTGCTTCATGAATGCTAGCCCCTCCCCCTCCCGCATCCCATTGGTAGCTCAGAACACACGCAGAGCATGTATCCAGTAGTGGCTCCTGGACTGAGCTAAGGTGCCCTCCTGTTCCCAGCGGGTCCCTCAGCCCTGAAAGGAGTCATCGGTGTCTCCACTGCCTTGGCCTCTCTGGCCCAAGCCTGAGCTGTCCAGCTCGGAAGAAAGCCCCATTGCTCATTCCCCTTGAGTTTCTGCAGCTGGGGCAATCAACTGGTCGCCATGGAAACCAGCCCTCCAATCAGAAGCAGGCACATCTTGGCTGAGCCAGAGCCACCCACCCACCCACCCACCCACTCAGGCCAGGCTGTGCAAGTCCCTCACCTAGCGCTACTCTGGGAGAGACAAGGGGGCCCTGGCATAATCTGGGGGCACCTGTCTGCATCCTTAAGACCCTGGGATCCCCAAAGACAGAGCATTTTCTTGGGATGGGGTGGGGGAGAACCACTCCAGCTGACTTCCTAGTTTTTACATGAATTATTGCTCTCAGTGCTTAGAACAGGCCTGAGAGGTGAGGATCGTTAGCACATTGGGCAGAAGGGAAAGCTAGAGACCCAGCTGGAGAGTCAGTGGTGAGACTAAGCCCATGTTCCCTCCCTGAAACTCTATCTTTGATCCTCTTCTTGGCCAGAAGATTGGGAGCAGGAAATGGGGGACAGAGAAGCTCTTGGCCCCACTACAGCCAGCACCTGCCTTCCCACTAAATCTGTGCCTGATACTTCCAGTGCCTGTTAGCACCAGGCCCGCCAGGGACCATTAGCCAAGATCTACGGGCCTGCCCACCCACACCCGGCTGCAGCCTCCAGCCCCAATCTCCCATCTTCCCCACAGTGCCAGCCAGATTGGATAGAGCCCAGACTCTGAGTCAGAGGGGCCCAAGTTTGACAACTAGCTCCTTACTGGTGAGCCTGAACAAGCCAAGTAAACTCTCTGAGCCTCAGTTTCTCTGTTAGGAAAGAGGGAATAATTATTGCTGTCTTATAGGGGAGTGGTAGTCAAACAAAGGGTGCAGAGACCTTAGCACAGGGCCTGGTATGCAGCTTGTACTCAGTAAATGGAGAGAGGCCCATCTCTCCATCCCCAGTGTTCCCTCTCAGTGCTCAAAGCCATTCCTTGGAGCTGAGCTAAGGCCTTCTAGGGCTTCCTTGCTAGGAGGAGACAAAAGGCAAAGGCTACTATTATGAAGAACCAACCCAGGAGAATATAAGCTACAGATAAGATTTGGAAAAGGGCAGCAACTTGCCCGCAGACACAATAAGGAAGAGACAGGATTTGAACCCAGGCCTGTCTGATTGAGACCTGAGCCCTCCCTGCTGGAACCCAGCCTTTCCTGGCCAGTCCAGCTGCAGCCAGAGCCTCTCAACCTGTGCCACTGCTTCCCAGCTCTCCCCAGTGCTCAACACTGCTTGAGGACCTGCTGTGTGCCTGGCACACCAGGCACCCACCATAACTCAAGGGCTACAGAAAGGGAATCAAGAGGATGTTGAGATGTGCAGGGGGACCTGACCTGGTTTAGAGTGACGGGGAGACTTCTGGGAGGAAGGAAAAGCTTGTTTTCACTCCTCAGGCTAGGAGTGGCATCACATAAGTGGCTCCTGCTGCCCACTGTTTGGAGTTTTTGCCCTCTGCCTAGAAGTCCTCCATTACTGTGTTCTGTCTGCTGGGACCCAAAATGTGCTGCACAGAGAACCATCTGGCCCAGCACCTCAAGCCCAGCCAGAGGTCCGTTGTCTCAGGCCCACCCAGCCTGACTCCAGCCTCCTTCTCCCTGCCAGCTGGACTCCAAACCCAGGATTCTCTCTCCTGTCACCTTTCCTGAGCACCTACTATGTGCTAGACACTGCATGAGGCACATTTACAAATGTTAGCCCAGCCACCTTGCTGGGCTGTCCCCCTCTTGGAGAAAAGGAAACAGAGGCACAGAGAGGTTAAGTGGATTTCTCAAGATCACACAGCTGATATATTCCAGAACCAGGATTTGAACTCAGGTCTGTGAGACTTTGAAGGCCCCTACATCAGTGCAAATACCTGAAGGAAGACACTAGGACCTCTTCTATTGGATCTGCCTCTCTTCCCTGCCCCTCTTCCTAATGACTCTGGTAGGACAAGATGGAGCAACTTGATTCGAGCTATTATCATATTTCTGCTTTGCTCTTCCCTCCTCCAGAAAACAAATTATTTCATCAAATTACACCTTTAATCTGTCCTGGAGAAGGGGAAGGATGAGCCTCACCCCCTAGGAGGAAGCAGGGCTGATAATCAGCCCACCCATCCATGTGCTGGGAACGGTTCCCTACGCTCTACCCTCCTATGATTAAACGCTAATTGCCGCCATGCTCTCAAATTGAGGACTTTAATTTCCTGAAACGAAAAGTACATTTCAATCAGTGCCTCTCCCAAACCATTCCTCCTAAGAGGAGCCAGTACCAGAACACAAGCTCCTCAAGGCCACAGACACATGAGTCTACTTCCTGCAGGCCTGTCTTCCCCCTCCCCCACCAGGGCCACTTCTGTCCTTTTCAGGTACCACCCAAGAGATTCCTACAATTATGGGTTCTGCCGAAAAGTGAGGCAGGGCCCCCAGCCCTGAGGTCAGAACCAGACAACAAGGGCACAGGGAGGGTCAGCCACAGGCAGAGAGGAGAGGGAGGAAGGTGTTCCCTCCCCTCCCCCCAGGTCAGTCTGGTCCTTAGATGCTTCAGCTCAGCCCAAGAGAAAGGACAGAAGGCTGGACCCAGTGAGAGAGGAGACTGGGAAGGAGGCAGTTGACCTCCTCTCTCTGGGTCTCAGGATTCTCATCTGTCCCAAGGAGGGTCTGGGGAGGGACTCAGAGTCAAGAAATTTCTTTGGTCTGTGCCTCCCAGGCACAGGTTGGGGACCAGGACTCAGCTGGCTGCAAATTAGCTACCTGAGATCCTGGAGGTGCTGGCTCACCAGGTCTGAAAAGGGGTCTAGGAGCTGACATTTTTTGAAAAGTTCTCCAACTCTAATGTGCTGCTGGGGGATCTGGGAACTGCCAGGCTAGTGCAGCCCCCTCGGTTGACAGGTGTGAATGTGGGCCCAGAGAGGGTAAGTGTCTAGCTCAGGGTCACACAGCAAACTAGACGGTTAGGCCACATGACCTAACAGCCCTTCCAGTTTAGACACATCAAAGAAGGTGGAAAAGACAGAGTGAAGGCAAGCTCGGATGTGGCATCTACTGCCAAGGAGAGGAAGTGTTGCTGAGCGGTCCAGAGCTGAGAAATCTCAAATTTCCACTTGGAACCATGTTTCCTCTCCAATGTTGTGACCTTGAGCAAGTCACTCTGCCACCTCTGAATGTAGAGGGGGCTGGAGATTCGCATGAGGTCTCTCCAAAGTCCATTCTGGCTCCAGAATCCTCCAGTCAGGCCAGCTGGAATCATCATCATCATCACCATCCTGGCAGACATTTATTGAGCATTTACTAAGTCCAGGCACCAAGCTAAGCAAACTGCATGGGTTTTTCTATACTTTCAAACATCTCAGAGGGGTTCAGTTCTCTTATTCTCCACCTTCCAACCCCCCACCCTGCACTCGCCAACCCTTAGAGAGTAGCAAAGTGAGGCTCAGGGGGGCATCTCTCACAGCAGATCAAGCAGGGTGAAGCGGCTGTCGGCATTCGAACCCAGTGCCAGTGACGGCAGCGCTCCAGGACCAGGCGGCACAGGGAAGGCCCGGCAGGGAGCCGGGCACCCCAGGCTGGGTGCTTGTCAGCCGGATGCCGAGGGGGCCTTCATTAAAGCTCAGCGACGCGTTAAATCTCAGCTCAGCGACCTGCCCAGGCGCGCCTGGAACCGACTCGCAGCATCGACCAGAGAACAGCTGGGAAGCGATCTCGGGGTGGGAGGCAGGGAGCCAGCACGGTCCCCTACACTCGGGGACCGCCCCTCCTCCAAGCCAGGGGAGTAGAGGAGTGGGGGGTGGGGTGGGAAGAGCGCGAGTGCACTGGGGGAGGCGGGGGATGGACACCGAGTTGGGCGGCCGTGCCAAGAGTAGCCCTTGAACGTCCGCTTTCCGTCATCCCCTTACTGCCTTTCCCCACCACCACCACCACCACGTCACACACCCATTTTACAGGTGGTTCGTCCTAGGTCAGGAGCAAGACTAGAACCAAATTGCTCTCCGCCCCGTTTCCAGGCCTGATTGAGAGACAGCGAGTGAGGGGAGCGGGCGGGGACCCAACCGGCACATAGAGGGAAACTTGGAAAGGGGCAGAGGAGGACATCCAGGAAGGCGCCCCCATCCGCACCCCCCGCACCCGCCAGAGCGGAGGCGGCGGGAGACGGAGCCTCGCCCGCGCCAGCGCCGCCGCCGCTGCCTCTCCCTCAGCGGCTCGCGCCTCCGCGCTCGGCTGTCCACCCCTCCCCCGTCTCGCGCCTCCGCCCGCCTCCCCCCAACCCCTCCCGGAGAGCTCCCCTCCGCCTCCCGAGTCTCTTTCCGGAAACTGGTCCTCTCTCCTGTCCCCCTCCACCCCGCTAGTTTACCGCTATCTAGGCCCATTTCTGTGTCTCTGCTGTGTGACCCTAGGTGAGTGTCTTAACCTCTCGGAGCTTTAGTAGTGGCCTCCGGTGTAGATTTAAGTGAGAAAAAAAACATTGAAGACCCCAGTGATGGAATGCCACCCTTCAGTGGGTTAAAAAGGGGCAAATGCATTTGTATAAATTTGCTTTCCTCTACATGTTTGCTTGTCTCTGCACAGACACCCTGGAAGGGAAGCGAAGTCGCAGGCGTAGCTGGCTGTCTCGTGACAGAGGACGGGGGAGGGAAGGTAGGAGAGCCGAAAAGACTGAGACCCAGCACTGCACACATTTATCTTTTAAATATTGAAATATATAAATACATTAGCAATTCCAACGAATAAGGTTAAATAAAACGCAAACATTTACAAAACTGAACTTCAGGAATAATACTGGCACTGGAGGCGTTGTGAGATTTGTGTGTGAAGCAGACAGACACACGGAAGTTTCAGCGAACCGTCCTTTTTCTGATTGTCACTGCCGGCTCACTAACGCTCTTGCCTGCTCTCAATTTCTGTTCTTTTCTCCCCCACCTTCTCCCAGCCTCTTCTCAGTCACCATCCCCTCCTCTTCTTCTCCCCTAAGCCCCTCCCCGGGCACCTGGCCGCCCACCCCCCAAGTCTCTTTCCTCCAAGTAGGAGGGGCGGCAGGGGTATGTGACAGTGTAGCCAGAGGAAGGGATGGGGCAGCCGTGCCTCCCATCAGCCTGTCACAGCATCCTGAAGACCCCCTCATGCTGCTCATGGCCCACTTCTCACTGGCAGGCTCCTCCTCCCCGCCCCTCTCCGGGTTCCTCCGGTCCTCCTCTTCACATATGGGCAAGGATGTACCCGGAAATGACTACAAGTAATCGGTACCTAGGGCCAGTCTGAGGTGTGGCAGTGTAGCCTCAACCCACAGCAGGATAGGGCTGGCCCAGGAACTGTGAACCTTTTCAGAATCCAGGCAGCAGCATCTCCCAGGGCTCCGGGGCAAAGGAGTATGGATCCCCTAACAGCCCCAGGAAGCCGGTGTGAGGCAGGCTGGGAGACCATGGGACTCATTCTGAGGACCCCCTAGAAAGACCCTCCTGGATAATCTCCGGCCTCACTCCCCCTCCAGGCCTCTGCCCACAATGCAGGTCTTAAAAGACCCTTTTAATAGATGAAGCAATCGAGGCTCAGAGATTGAGACTTGTTCAAGGTCACAAGGCCTTGTTTTCTGGGATCCAACATCATTTGGGCTCCAGCTGGATTTGGCCAACGGGAGAGACCCAGAATCTCTTTTCCTTGTCCCCTCCTAACTCTTCTAGTCACCCTGTGTAAGCTGTCCTCCGTGGTGAGTCCTGAGTGTTCAGGCCCCAGCCCTGTTGTCCCCCCAACACACTCTCACTCTCTATGACTGCTGCTCCATCACCTCATCTAGGTTCCCCATCAAGCGCTTTTGCACCTCTGGACCACTTCACATGCTGTTCCCTCTGCCTAGGACACGCTTCCTGAAGCTCTTAGCCTGGCTGGTCCATCCATCTCTCTGCTCAGCATCCTCTTAAGGAAGCCCCCTTTCATCTCCCGATCTTAATCCAGCTTGTTTCTTAGACTTCACAAAGCCCTGCCTTCTCCCTCAAAGCCCTGGGCACTGCCTGAGGTTACATGTCACCTGTTTGCTTAATGTTGGGTTTTGCCATTGGACCACATGCTCAGGAACTCTAGGCGAGAATGGCATGTTTGTCTTCTGCCCAGCTGTGGCCATGGCCCCAAGGTCTGATGCTGTGCCTGGGTGTAGCCATCATCAGTCAACACTTGCTGAATGAACGAATGTATGAATCTATGGAATGATCAGTGAATAGCAGGAGTTGTAGATGGACACATGGGTGGGGTCAAATCACAAAAGGCCTTAAGTGTTAGACTAAGGAGGTGAATGGGGCCTAGGGAAAGTCTTTCTACCTTCCCTTTCCTCATATGCCTCACTTGCTTATGTCCCCAAGCTCACAGTGAGAGCACAATAAATGTATTTCCCAATTCTTAAAAGCTTTCCAGCCACCCTGGCTCTCTCCAAGCACACACATGCTGAGTTTGAGGGCCAGGAGGAGGGGACTGTCAGGCAGTGTGGGTCACCAGGAGGCCAGAGCCCCAGATCAGGCTCTTCTTTGCCTCAGGCGGCCCCTCAGGCCATGTCTCTTTGCTTGCCTGTCCCCTCCCTTACCCAGAGAGCCCCAGGGAGGGGTGATGTCAGCACAGCCCAAGGCAACCCACAGGGTCTGGTCACCAGGTTGGTCTCAGAAAAGAGATGCTGGGGACCTGCACAGAGACATGGCAGTCCCTGGCATGTTCTCCATCAAACCCTGGGACTGAACCAGCCCCTGACCCTGCCCTGGGCAGAGCTGGGAGGCTGCCCTGACTATGTGAGCACTGCACTTGTAGTCTCTCAACCCTCAGAGCTCATAGTTTCTCTTCCTCCGTGAAATGTGGGCATGCCACACAAACTGGGACACTGACAAGGAAGGAGAGGAACAGGAAAGAGGAGGCGGAAAGGATATGGGATAGGGCACAGCTTGGGCAAGCCCTGTGGTCTCTCTGTGTCTAACTTTACTCATCTGTTAAAAGAGGCTATCTGAATCTCCTAAGTGAAGTAAGCCAGACACTAAAGGATAAATACTGCCTAATTCCACATACGTCAGTTACCTCAAGTAGGCAAATTCATACAGACCGAAAGTAGAACAGAGGTTACCAGGGGCTCGGGGAGGGAGGGAGAATGGGAAGTATTGTCTAATGGGTAGAGTTTCTGTTTGGAAGATGAAGAAGTTCTGGGGCTGGATAAGGGTGATGCTTGTGCAGCATCATGAATGCGCTTAGTGCCACGGAACTGTACGCTTTAACATGGTTAAGATGGTAAGTTTTATGTTACGTATATTTTACCACAGTTATTTAAAGATACCAGAAAAAATAAGGAAGTGGTCGGCCTTTACCCCACAAGGCTGGCTGGGCCCCCACCAGGTATGGGTGTGGGGGCACGAGCTCTGAGGGACTGTGTTGAGCTAGGGGCCGTGGAAGGACAGCCCAGAGCTCTGTCTTCCTCCTCGGGCCTGGAAGCAGCCCTGAGCTCAGGGTAGGTGGAGAGCAGGAGCCCGAGGACCCAGTGATCCAGGGAGATGCTGCACGCTCTGCTGGCCAACCCCATCACCATCACCTGGTCTGCACCTCTACTGGCATCTCAGGAAAGCTCTGTCCCTTCCGTAGAAGGCAGGGCATGGATCATCAGGCCCATTTTCCAGGAGAGGAGACTGAGGACCGAACAGGCTCAAAGACCCCCAAAATCCAACAACCTGGGCTATGGCAGGTGGAAACTGTGACCCCACCCTGGCGCCTCTTCTGCTACATTTAAACCCAGCCCAGCATCTGGGAGCTATTTTTGGAAATAAGCACTGCCTGGTCCACACCCTATTCAAACCAGATCCCCCTCCCATCCCTAAGTGTTCCCCTTAGTCGGCAAATGTCTCTACAGTCTCCCTTCCTCCCCTTCTCCGGTGGCCACCCTGGGAATATCCTCAAAGAGAAGAAAGAGGCAGAGGAGACTCCGAAAAAAGCCAAACATCCCAGTGAGAAGCTGCTGTTAACCTCCTGGGAAGCTCCAGAGGAGAAATAGCAGGGAGTGGGGAGCTTGCCCAGCCTCCCCCGCAGTGATGGAGAGACGGAAGACGGGTGTCAGGTGGCAAGTAGGCGGTGAGGCGCTTGGAGTCCAATGAATTCAATCACAAATCCCCATCACTGTCTGGTGGCACCTGCTGAATGCTCAGAGGCCTCTGCAGACACAGTAAACCTGGAGAGGCTGGCATCACAGATATTAACCCCATTGTACAGATGAGAAAAGTGAGGCCCTGGCAAGACAATGGACAAATGGACATGGCTCCACCAAGGTCACACAGCTGAAAAATGCTGGCTGGGACTTGGGAACCACCTCTGTCTGAAGCTGAAGTCTGAAAGAGGCAAGGACAGATGGAGAGAGAGAGAGAGATGGAGAGAGGGAGGGAGGAAGGGAGAGAGAGGGGGAAAGAGCAAGTGAGAGGGACCACGAGGAGAGAAATCCCCTGTCCTCACCAGCAGCCATGGGGGCCGCTATACAAATGGAAATTACATGCTGAGTGGCAGAGAAGGACTCCAATTGGCCAGGGGGTGCCCAGGAGCTGCAGGGGGCTCAGTGCCTCCCCCACCATTTCTGTCCACTTTGTAACCTATTACACATCACTGTGGCTGATTGCCATGACACTTGCCCTCCCTCCCTGCCCATCCAGGCCCTCTCGTCCAGCTTCAGAGCCAGGGAGTGCTCACCACAGCTGGGCAGTGCCCAGCCTTCCTGCCCAGCTCAGGGCTGAGTTCCAGGTGCTCACCCGCCTGGACCCAGAGTGGGGAAAGAAATCCGAAGATCTGGGTCTCGATCCCTGCTCTGCTACTGGGTGGCCTTGGGTAAGTCACTTTCCCTCCCTGGGCCATGTTTCCAAGATGATGGAACATTTTCCAGATGATTTTATTTCTGGGGTTTTTCATGCTATCTGACAACAGCTCAGAGAAAAGCTGTCTGGCATTGGATGCCATCTGGGGAGCACTGATTCTGGAGTCCAGAGACGGGGTTCAAATCCTGACTCTTGTCCGTTCCTTAAGCACCTGCTATGTGCCAAGTGCTGGTCCAGAAAGACTGGAAATACTGAAATACTGGTTTCTTTGGTGACCTCTAACCCTTAACCGTTCTGAACCTTGGTTTCCTCACCCATAGAACAGGCTGGTGCGGGCAGCGCCCTGCCCTCAGAACAAGGAAGAGGCACCAGCAAGACCACTGAGGGGAATTTCAGATCACTGCTGACATCCTCTTCCTGCCAGGGCTCTGTTTTCTGACAGACCTCAGCACAAAGACAGGCTGGCCACGTACCACTTGCGTTACCCTGTGCGAAGCCCTGAGATAACATGGCCTGTCTGTATTGGAGAGGATGCTGGCTTGTGTCCTCAGAGGCTGAGTCTTCCCAGGAAGGCCCCCATCCTGAAGGGCTGCAGAGAAGATGGGAGAAACAGACCTTTCTTCACATCGGGCTCCTCCTCCCAAACCTTCCGTGGCTCCTCATTGTCCTCCAAGTGAGACGGACTCGTCTGGGCTTCCAGGCCTTTCAGAACGGGATCTCACTTCCCTTCTGTCTTTCTCTGCCATTATCACTTCCCTGGCTCCACCCTCCCCTCCAGCGGGGCCTGCATCCCCCACATCCTGGGAGAGCACCCACCACACCACCCTAGTTTACTCGCTCCATTCTGGCTGGGAGGGACCGGCCTGTGCAAAGTCTCCTGATTGTGACCCTAGAAACAGATTGAGTGTGGCTGCCCCTCCCAGGCCCCCCTACTCCCAGATCCCACAGCCACCCCAGGGTTTTCTTCTACCCTGCTCCTCTGGAAATCCCACTCAAATTTCTCTGAGGGCCTCGGAGCCGCTGGGCTTCATTGTTGATTTTTCACAAGTGATTATTGGCGGCAGAATTTGTCACCTGCACAATGAAAGGAAAATGAACCTTTCATCAGAGCCAGCCTTGGGCCCCTGCAGAGGCTTGAAGAGCTGGGGGGGGGGGGGAGGGGAGGGGAGGCCAAGGGAGCCACATTTATCAGCTTACTCCATGCCTAGCTGAGCGGACAGGTCTGTTTCAAGCCCCTCTCCACCACTGGAGCAAGGAGAAACTGAGGCACAGAGAGCTTGAGAGATCTGCCAAAGGTCCCACAGCAGCTAAGGGACAGTCTTGGCTAGGGAGCTTAACTGTGCTCACTCACCCCATTAATGCAGGCAAGATGGGTCTTGTGGGGTTCAGGTCACAAAAGCTGAAAGAAATATGGCAGATGGTCTGGTCCAAGGCCTCCATTTCACAGACAGAGAGACTGAGCCCCACGGAGGGGCAGGGACTTGCCAAAGACACACAGTGAGGCACTGGCAGGGCGGAGACTAGAACTAAGGCTCCTGCCCTCAGGCCAACCTTCCTCTGTCCAAGAATCCTGCGTGGTGAGGCCAGTAGCTGTCCCCAGCCCAAAGGTCTAGACCACACATGCCCCCACCCTCTCCCTTCGCTCTCCCTCCCTCCACAAAACCAAGGGCACTATAATCCCAGTTCCTGCTGGAGGGCTGCCCCATTAGCTGCCTTCCCTGAGCCTCAGTTTCCCCAGGGAAACTGGGTACCACATCAGCCCATTTCTTGGTCTGCTGGAAGGACCAGTAGACAGGTGCCTGGTGCAGAGAGAAGCCCGGCCGGCCGCAGCCCGCCTCTCCCCCAGCAGGCCGCCTCCAGTCTGAGATTTCTGTCTGTCTCCCTCTCAGCCCCCAAGGCTCCACTGGCTGTGTTTCCTGCCTCCTCCACCTCAGCGGGCTTCCCTCCCAGCTGCTAACCCACCTTGCCCCCTCCCCAGGGCTCCCACTGCTCAGTGCTGTGAAGATGATCAAAACCCCAGCTGCCAACCAGTGAGGGAGGGAGAGGCGGCAGAGAGCAGACTTGATGGCACTTTTCATCTTGGCTCAGAGATCTCCCTGGCCCCCTACCCACTCAGCCTCTCCCTCCCTCCCTCCCTCCCTCTCTTCCAGCACCCCACACTCTTCCATCCCTACCAGCCCCCTCCAAATACCCAGAACCCTCCTGGCCCTGAACTCAGTCCAGTCACCAGTCTCCTCCAGCCCCTAGCCCCCTTCCAAACCCTCAGGCCCCTCCAGCTCCCTGGCCCCTCACCCTTTCTAGTCTCCCACCCCTAGACCCTTCCAACCCCTCAGCCCTCTCCAGACCCCTCTGGATTGCCCCAACCCTCCTGCTCCTAGTCACCCCCAATCTCCTAAGCCCCTCTGCCTCTGCCACTGGATCCCTTGGGCCTGTCAAATATTGGGGTGGGTAGAGTGGTAGGGAGCGGGGAGAAAGGGTGGAGGGGCTGAGCATCGCTCATTCACCTGCCCTTCTGTCTCCCAGACCAACAGGACCAGCAGCTCCTACGCTGCAGTGACACCAGCCACCACCCCTCCCACTGCCCAGTCACCAGGGCCCACCACCCTCTCCAGATACAAAGTGACAGACACCCTCTTGCACTGGGCTGGCTGTACCGTGTCCACACCCACCACCACCACCACCACACACACGCACACATACAGGTATGAAACGCCACAGACACACACACAGCCCCCCGACACACATACAGACACTACCCCACAGACAACTCAAACTCACACAAACCTCACACACACCACTCCCCCGGCAGCTCCGACCCCCTACAGAAGCCCCAGGGCTCCCAGCTCTCAGGGGCCAGGTGGACAGAGCACTGGAAGCAGACAAGGCCTGGTCTTGGGTGCCTCTTGTCACACCCTAGAAGATTCTGCCTCACAGCCCACCTCTGCTGCCCTCAAACCAGCTACCTTCCTCCCCTGCTCCTCACCCTGGTGCCTCTGCTGGTGACAGGGGGTGTAATAATGTGACTATGGCCCTGGTCACATTATCACACACACACCCCACCCCCCGACCCCTTCCCTGAAGACTCCCATATCCCAGCCTTCAGGGGAAGCTCAAACTCCTTCATGGCCTTCCAGGGTCCTCAGACACCTGCCTCTGCTGCCCCCTTCCTCTGTCCCCTCAGCCAGTAGGTGCCCTGCCCTCCCGCCCACCCCTGCTCTCACCCTGCTCTCTCCAGCAACACAGCAGCGGGCAGGGTTCTCTTCTCTGTGCCTCAGTTTCCTCATCTGCGAGGTGGGAAGGTCATGGTACCCACTCCATCAGGTTGTTGGATTCCTTAACGTGAGACTCTTTGAATGGCACCTAGCACCTAGTAAGCACCCAATTAATGTGAACCATCTTTACCACCCCTCGCCCCCTCCTCTGTGCGCTCTGCCAGGTGGTCCTCCTTGGTCCCTTTCTCTGCCTGCTGAGCACCACTCTCCCATCAGGAGCTGGCCCAGGTGCATCTCCCCAGGGATCTGCCTCTCTCTTCTGGGCCTCTCTCCACCTCAGCAGTACCCCCATCACAGGGGTTGAATCGGCCTATGACCTGTCTGCCCCCTCCCTGCCCCCACCAGACTCCGCACCTCCTCCTTGCCATCCCCACTCTTTCCACCTTCTTTGTCTGTCACTGTGACGTTTCCTCTGCCAGGAACACCCTCTCTGCCGCTCCCTCCCATCTCCTCATAAGCCACCTCCTCCAGGAAGCCCTCCCCATGTGCTCTTCAAGGTGACTCTGGGTGGTATACAGGCTTTGGCCTCAGGGATGACCTGGGTTCTCTCCCTGTCTCTGTGACCTCAGGCAAATTGCTCCTCCTGTCTGAGCCTGAATTCCTTATATGTAAAATGGTGCTAATGACACATTTAAGTTAGTAGGTGCTCAACTAACCCTGAGACACTGACCTCTCCCCCCATGCAGGGCCTTCCTGGACTTGGCTGTGACTCCCCCATGACACGGGCCCCCCACACCTGTTGACCCTGTACTGATCCTAGTGTAGCCCTTCCCATCTGTTCTCACCCGAGTCCTTGCCACTACCCGCTCAGACAAATCCCACCAGCCTCTCTGGACCAGTTTCTTTGTCACTGAAATGGAATCAGCAGGGAGGGTCTAGCTCCTTGGTAGGGCCCCTGCTTAGCACGAGCTCCTGGATTCAATCCCCGGGACTTCCATTGAAAAAAACCAAAAAGTAAAAAATAAATAAATAAATAAACCTAATTACCTCCCCTGCCCCAAAAAAAAAGGAAAAAAAAATTTTAGAAAATTTTAAAATAAATTTTTAAAAAATGGAATGATAGTACAGACCCAGAACTGATATGAGGATTAAATGAAAATATAGTGGCCACCATTATTCCTGGGTTTGTGGTTGAGACCTGATTCCACCGCGGAAGACCTCAGGCCAGGGCATGAGGCGGATGCTCTCCGCAGCCTCCCGCACCAGGTGGCTTGTGAAGGGTCGGGACTGAGGGGCTGGAGGGGCAGAAGGAGCTGAGATGGTTCTGGCTAAGGCTGCGGAGGAACAAGTCACCCAGCCAGGGACCCAGAGTGCCCAGCCCCTTCTCATCACCCGCTGGCTTCCGAGGCCCTGCCAGGGGCTCTGTCCCCACCTGACGCCCCCTCCCACCTTCTTCCTCTTATTTCTCTTTGGAATCGCTTCTCCAAAAATTCGTTTTGAAAGAAATTGATTTCCAAGCTGCTTGGAGATGCAATTAGGTTTTTCATTTTGAAGACATGATGGTAAAGGAGAATTTTGAGGCTTAACGACCGTGGAAGGCCATGGAAATAAAGAAGGATCCTCTGCTCTTGGCCAGAGATCGCAGGGCCTGTGCGCATCTCTCTCTGTGACAGCAGAAAACAGGTGTACACAGGAAGCCACAGGGGCCCGACACGCATGTGTACACATCAGCACACACTCCACGTGCACACACACGTATGTACCACACACAGTCACACACAGCACACAAAAACACACACAGCCTGCCCTCAGTGCAGCCTGTACCCACTCCTCAGGGATCCCCAGTCACCCTCAGCAGGGCAGAGACGGGGCATGGCTGGACCACATCCATCTCCCAGCACCCCAGTGCATCCTGCTCTGGGAGGGACCAACCTCACCTTCATTATTTCTGGGAGTGGTTAGTTTCCTTGCCTGTTCCAAAGATCCATTCCAGATCTGAAGTGGCAGGTACTCATAATCAGATATCACTGCCTCATTCATTAACATTCATGGGCTCCCTATTACCCAGTTAGACAAATATCACAAACAAACCTTGCCCATAATAACCCTCACCTCCTGCCACTGAAGCACATCTGCACTCGACATCATCCCCCCAGCAGCCCCTGGCAGACCAAGCAGTCCTGGGACTGCAGCTTCCAGTGTTGTAGATAAATACACTGAGTTCAGAGAGGCTGAGGCATTCACCCAAGGTTGCACAGCTCATAGGTAGTGGTGTACACACACACACACACACACAGGGCCTCTAACCTACCATTATCAACCCATTCTTCTGCATCTGGAAAATTTTAAAGGTTCCTCTCTGAAGATGCAGGTTCTCCTGAGAAAGGCATAATGTCTGATACTGTAAGTCCGGGAACGTCCAAATTCCTTAAATCTAGGGCCAGAAGAGACCCAAAATTCCATCTAGTCCAACCCCTCTGATATTCAGACTTCCTTTACAATATCCTTGCCTACTGCTATTGGGTCTGTATTTGCACACCTCCAGAACTGGAGAGCTCACTCCTACCTGCTCACTCCCATCTCCTGTGAAGGTTGAGGCTCTCCTTAGGCTGAGCTGGACTCTGGCCTCCAAGGTTTCTCCCCACCTTGGGTCTTGGATCTTCTCCTGGGGCTCCAAACCCTCTCCTTTTCTGGCTGCTGTCAGCCTCAGAGGACCTGCAGAGGTGCCTCTCCCCTTCCAGGCCTATGGGCCAAGGGCAGAAAACTTCCCTAGGCCACACACACAGACACACACACAGCGTAGAGCCTTCAGGCTGGATGTGAGCAGGGGCTATCCTCTTGGGGGTGGGCAGCCCCTGGGGTCATTGTGCAAAGAGGAAGGACACAAGGACACAGGCCCTCAAGTGTCCTAACTAGGGCTTTCCACATTCAGCAGAGACACGCATGGTGGGTCTTTGCGGAGGTGATGGACTGGGGCCCTGTACTGAGGGGAGAAGGGGCGAAGGGCTTCGTGAGACAAGAAGGGGAGGAAGGGGGCTGGGATGAGCACAAGGGCCCTGACTGAGGAGGGGGCAGCCTTCCTGGGGAGTCACAGGGCTGTCAGTCCAAGCCTGCGATGCAGGGGACAGCGAGGATCCAGAGGGCTGGATGGAGCGGGACCCTGCTTCTCAATGCCCCTGCCCATGGTCTGGGCCTCTCTCCTTGAGGACAGGCCGCCTCAGGGAAGATCCGCAGAGACCTTCCTAGGCCCTCCCTCTGCCCGCAGCTCCTAAGCCCTCCCTCTGTCTGCTGTCTGAGGAATAGACAGCCCTCCCCCACCAAGGGGGGCCTGGGGAGGGGGAGACCAGGAGAGGATGCAGTCAGACCCCGAAGGAGGTGAGGCCAGAGTGGAGGGGGCAGGGCACTGGAGCTCAGGGAAGACCACAGTTGGTCCCCAGCTCCTGAGAGCCTTCATGTCCACACTTGGTACACACTTACCCCCGGGCTTACTTTCCATTTGTTGAGCATTTATTACACACTGAGTGCTTTGCACAACTCAGTTAGTCCCCAGATATCTGTGGAGTACCTACTATGTGCCAGGCACTGGCCTGGGATGCTGGTGATTCCAGTGGGAAGTTCTGGGTCTCTGGCTTCCCCTCAGTAGTGTGATGGCCTGGGAAAGGCCAAGTCCTAAATCGAGGAGGCCTGGACACGGACCTCCAGCTCCACCACTCAGCCCTCATGGGGTCAGAGGTGGGCTACCTTGCCATCCTGGGCCTCGGTTACTTCATGATGGAGCCAGGGACCGCAAAGAGCTGTGCACTCGTCAGGGGCAGGGACCAGCCCGTGGGTGGACAGGCGGCCCTGCCAGGGACTCCCCCAGCAGGTGCGGGCAGCAGAGAGGTGCCAGCCACGAGGCATAGCCCCAGGGACCAGCCAGGCCGTCGGCCCAGATTCCCTGCACCTGCCCCAGTTTGACAGACCAGCCTACTTCTGCTCAAGGATGCTTGGAGGTTCCTCAGAAGCTCCCAGGGGACACACCCATCCCCACCTCCAGCCTCAACTCCATCCTAGACCCACACAGCTGACTCCCAGCTTGGCACAAGGTAAACCCCCGCCCTGGGACCCCCTTCGCAGACCTTCCTCCCTCCCACGGGCGTCAGATGTGTCAGCGCCCTCCCCCTCCTCTCTCAGAGTATCAGCCAGCATTTGGGGTCACTAATGCACGTGGGGCTCTGCAGAGCACACGTGTCAACCCAGGCTGTGCTTGCACCCCACTCTCACCGCAGCCAACATACACTGCCTGCTTCCTCCGGCCCAGAGCATGCCAGGCTCACTGCCTTCAGGGTGGATTGTGCCTACAGAAGTTAAGGCTCAGCTTTGAGTTCCTAAATAAAAATCTGAAACTTGGATCCGAGAGCAGCACTGAAAGGAAGGCTATTCCAGCCACACTGGGGAAGCCAACTTTCTCCGAGACACAGGATTGGGTGGAGGAGGAAGGGCAGCTGAGAGTTAAGTGACTGTGTGGCTCCTGCTTCCAAGATGCCCCTGTGGGTTCTGGGATCCCACAGGATGAGGGGGAGCCCCCAGCTCTTCCCACAGGGGCAGCACCCAGAAGCCACAGGTGTTCCTGTTACGGGTGCTGCCAGCCCGTGGGACAGGGAGGGCTGCATGGCCCCGGAGGGGGCCTGGCAGTGCCGAACCCATGACATCCTGCCCCTGCCAGGGGATGCCAACCAACTCACATAGTGAAATCCCCATTTGGGCTGAGTTTGTCTAGAAGGAGCCAGCTAGAAAAGACACATTAAAAAGCAGGAGGTGGGAGGCAGAAAAGATGAAGTTTAGTTCCTGTAAATTCCACCAGAATTTGTGACCTCAAGAATTTCCCTCCTGCCAGGCAGGGTGCAGCTCAGTGAGCAGACAGCACCAGGCGGGGCAGGGGACCCGGTGGCCTCACTCAGGGCAGGCGGAGGCGGGAAGAGGAGGGGAACGTGGACCCTGCACCCTGCCGACCACGCTGCTGGGGAGCATTTTGAAGCAGACTCAGGTTCCCCTGGGGGGTTTCCCCACCAGCTGCCCTCCCCCTTCCCACCTCAAGCCTCTCCCTAAGTCCACCTGCCACCTGCCTCCCACCCTCCCTTGGATGGCACCCCAGCGGGGGCTGAGTGCTTGCGTGATAACAGAGCCCCCAGTCCTGTCATTAGCGCTAATTACTCCAGTTAGCACCATGGGGGACAGAGGGCCCGCCCCAGCCATCCAGCCACTGTTAGAAATGCCACTTATCCCTGCAGCCCTGCCACTCCCGCCATCCCGTCCCGTCGGTGGAGAGGGCCTGTGGGGACAGACGCAGGGGGCAGGCGGACAGTGCCCAAGCGTTTTCCCATGAGACTGGGGCCAGGTCTGTCCCCAGACAGCCTCCTCTCGCCTCCAATTGCCCCAAAAGCCCCCTCCCTCCCCTCTCCTCTCAGGACTCTCTCACTCTCCTGAGGCCTGAGAGGCAGGAAACGAGGCTCTTCTCCTCCTGCCTCTGCCTCCCGTTGGCTGTGTTACCCCAGGCAAGTCGCTGCTTCTCTCTGGGCCTGTTTCCTCCTCTCCTAAACCAGGGGAGGGCATTTCTCAACTCCCTTCTGGCTGCATCTTCCTGCAAACTCTCCTCCCTGGCAGCCACCAGTGCCAGCATCCACCTGCCTGCCCCCAAGGAGCCCGGCTGCTTCCTCTGCCCCCTCTTTCCTGTCCTTCCCCCCACTTCTCCCCTCATCTCCTCCCCCCTCACCTCCACCCCCTTCTCTTCTCTCCCTGCTCCCCTCTCTCTGCCCACCCTTCCTCTGTCCCTCTCCTCCCCTCAACCCCTACTTCCTCCCAGCAGCCTCCTCTCTCCCTGTCAATTAGACTGACTCTGGCAGGATGCTCAGAGAGCAGGCCAGGGCACCCAGCTGGAAAATTGGGTGTCGGGAGCTGCCTGGAATCCTAATGCCCCCAGCCCTGCCCCCTTCCTCCCTCACCTCTTCCTGGCAGGGCCCGGCCTGGGGATGAGCCCGCTCCCCCAGCTGCTCCCCCTCCTCCCAGGCCTGCAGGCTCCTCTCACTCCCCCAAAATGGGAACGAGCCACCCCCTCCCCTGGCTCTACCATCCCCTCCCCTGAGCTCTGGCTGTCGGCAGACTTCAAAGCACTTGACTGGGAGTCCAGAGACCGTGTCCTGGCCAGTCCCCCTCTTGGGGCCTCAGTTTGCCCATCTGTAAAATGAGGTTCCACCTCAAAACCCTTTCAGCTCAAGCTGCATAGCCTGCAGACCTTTCCGTTCTTCCTCTGAAGCAATAGGCTCCATACTTGCTCTGGTGGCTGGCCTCATCTTTTGCTTTGTTTTTGTTTTTACTGTGAATGATTTGGGGCCAGGCATAGAGTTCCATTTCCCACCGACCCTCTCAACCCCTCTGTTGCTGGGGCCACCTCATGCATCTTTGCTCCCACCTGGCCCCTGAGCAGTGTCCCTGCTCCTCCTGGGGCCCCTGGGCTCCCGACCCTGAGCTGCCAGTCCCCCAGTGCCAGAGGGCACTTAGCTAACCCAAGCCCCACCTCCGCCTTCTCCCAGCAGCCCAGGAGGGTGCCTCTACCAGAAACAGAGGACTTGCTCTCCCTGACCCCTCACCTGCTCCAAACCCAACCCCAGTCTCAAGGGGCCAGCCTGGTTTTAGTCCCTCAGCCCTTGTGGATGTCAGGAGTTGGCAAGGATTGAGGACGCTGATGGTTCACCCAGCTCAATACTTTTCTTTTGTCATTAATATTACCTTTGTAATTATTTTTAAATTACCCAGGTAATAAGAAACCCCAACGAGTAGCTTCTTCGGGTCCTACACACAGCGCTCATCCCCTCAGCTGGTTGAGCCTCCACAGGATCCCAGAGGCCCTCCCGTCAGTCTGCCTTCAGGGAAGAATCATTATCCAGTCCCTACTGTGTGCCAGATGCATGCTGGGACTCTGGGGACACAGCAAGGAACCTGACAGACAAGTCCTCTGCCTGTAGGCAGTCATTTTTACAGTCGACCAACAAGTAAATACAAAAGGAGAACATTTCAGTGGCCAGCATTATGCAGGAAATAAAACAGAAGGAAGGGACAATGACTCGGGGCAGGACCAGATTCGAGGGCTCTGGGAAGACACCTCCAGGAGGTAACACTGATGGGGCCAGAATGACAAGAAGCCAATGTGACAGGGTTTGGGATATATCATTCTAGATGGAGGGAAGGCAAGTACAAATGCCCTGAGGCTGGAACACGTGGTTGTCTGAGGACAAGCGGCCAGCGTGGCTGGAGCAGAAGGTGGGAGGAGACATTGTCCCAGCTGGATAGCATCTTTCCTGGTGGATCCTGGAAGTTGCTGGTGATGCATTCGAAGCACCACAAACAGCCACTGGAGGTTTTAAGCACAAGAGAAACGTGTTCTATTGTCCATTTTAAATGATCTCCATACTCCGGCTGCTGACACAGAATGGGTTGTTGAGGGTGAGGTGGCAAGAATAGAAGCTGGGAGACCAGTTAAAGGGATGTTGCAGCAATGCAGGCAAGGGATGATGAGGGCACGGCATGGAGAGAAGTGGTTCTGGCGAACAGGGCATCCATGGGGTGAGGTCTATTGAACTTGTTCCGTCTGTGACAGCAGGAAGTACCCTCCCAGGACCTTCTCCCCTCTTCATGTTTCTTTGTCTTCCACTCCTACCAAGGTTCTTTCTCACTCCTTCTCTCCACCACAGTCCTGCCTCCTCTTGATCCAGCCTTCAGCATGCGCCATCTGGTCCTTCTCAGCTTTCTCCAGGTCTGCACCTGCCTCGGTGGGGAAGAGCTGAGGGTAGGCACTGAGGTCCTCAAGGGGAGGGAAGCAGCAGAGCCCCTACGGGGTCTACTCCAATAGCGGCACTTATGAAAACCAACCAGACCTTTCACACTGCAAAGAGTAACCTCCGGCTAAGGGTGTTCTTTATCCTGTACCTTACTATATAATGCAAAGAGTGTCTCTTGCCTTCTCAGCCTTGAACTGCTTTACAAAGAGCCTGGAGAATGTCAGGGCCCAGAAAAGGTTACAGCACTGGGAGTGAAGGAAAAGGCAAGCCACTCAGTGGGAAAAGATATTTACAAATAAGACTCCATTACAAATCAATAAGAAAAAAGGAGATAACCTAATAGAAAAATGAACAAATGACTTGAATAGGCATTGCACAAAAGAGGATATCCAGAGGGTCAATAAAGATGTTAAGAAAAGCGCTCCACTTTATTTACTCAGGGAAATGCAAATTAAACTCGCAGTAATTACCAATTTATACACCCACCAGAGGGACTAAAATGAAATGGCTAGATCATATCGAGGGTTGGTGAGGATGCAGTACAACCAAAAATTTCATATACAGTTGGGAGACATGTGAACTGGTGCGAGCACTTTGGAAGTTCTTTGGGCATATCTAGTAAAACCGAGCATATGCACACCCTGTGGCAGAATGATTTTGTCCCGAGTACACCCCCAACAGGAGAGTGTGCAGATGCCACCGAAAGACGTGTGAAAGGATGTTCATACCAGCATCGTTCGTCACAGCGCCAGACTGGAAACCACCCAAATGTCCATCAACAGTAAAATGAATAAAGAAATTGTAGTACATTTCACAGCAAGGGGGAAAAACTGCTGTTACACACAACAACACAAATGAATCTCACAGACACACTGCCGAGGGAAAGAAGCCAGGCATGAATGAATGAATGAGTGTATGTATATATATATACATGATTCGTGCATACTGTGAGATTCTGTCGATATGAAGTTACAAACAGGTTAAGATAGCCATCAGGCACATGAAAAGATGTTCAATATCGCTAATTGTGAGAGAAATGTAAACCAAAACTACAATGAGGTATCACCCTGCACTAGTCAGAATGGCGATCATTAAAAAGTCCATAAACAATAAATGCTGGAGAGGGTGTGGAGGCAAAGGAACTCCTACACTGTTGGTGGGAATGTACATTGGTGCAGCCACTATGAAGATTCTTTAAAAAACTAAAAATATACTTACCATATGATCCAGGAATCCTACTCCTGGGCGTCTATCTGGAGTAAACTACAATTCGAAAAGACACACGCACCCCAATGTTCATAGCAATATTTACAACAGCCAAGACATGGGAACAATCCTAAATGTCCATTAACAGATGAATGAATAAAGATGTGATATATTTATATATACAATGGAGTACTACTCAGCCAAAAAAAAGAATAAAATGTCATTTACATCAACATGCATCGACCTGGAGATCGTCATTCTAAGTGAAGTAAGCCAGAAAGAGAAAGAAAAGTACCATATGATATCACTTATATGTGGAATCTTAAAAAAAAAAAAAAAAAGACACAAATGAACTTATTTACAAAACCAAAACAGACACACATAGAGAACAAACTTATAGTTACCGGTGGGGGGAAGAGGGTAGGATGAGATAAACTGGGAGTTCAAGATTTGCAGACACTAACTACTATCTATAAAATACATAAACAAGTTTCTACTGTATAGCACAGGGAACTATATTAAATATCTTATAGTAACCTGCAAGGAAAAAGAATATGAAAAGGAATATATGTATGTACACGTATGACTGAATCACTATGCTGCACACCAGAAATTGACACACCACTGTAAACTGACTATACTTCAGTTAAGAAAAAAAAATACAAAAACAAAAACAGGGAGGCAGACATGAAAGCCATTATCTTTGCAGCGCAGCAAGAGACTGGAAGGGGACACCAGGGTCTCATGGAATGCTGGTCATGTTTTGTGTCATCTTCTGGGGTCTGTGTGTCATGGAGGTGATGGATTTGTGAAAAATCCATCATTTGAATCTGTGAACTTCATGTGTGTGTACGCATGTACATATGTATATGAACTTTAATTATGATTAACTTCAAATATATTAACTATAAAACACACCTTACCTTCCTGGGTTGCTGTTTTTCACTTGATTACAGGGGTCCCCAACCTTGGCACCACTGACATTCTAGGCTGGATCATTCTTTGTTGTGGGGCTGTCCTGTGAATTGTAGGGTGTCTAGCAGCTTTGTTGGCCTCTACCCACTAGTGGATAACCAGCAATGTCTCCAGACATTGCCAAATGTCCCTGGAGGGTAGGGTTGCCAGATAAAATACAGGATATCCAGTTAATGTGCACTATCTGGGACATTTTTCTAAACTTTAAAAAATTATCAGCTGTTCATCTGAGATTCAAGTTTAACTGAGCACCCTGCATTTTAATTTGCTTAATCTGGCAACCCATCTGGGGGACCCAATCATCCCTAGATGAGAATCAGAACTATCTCAGTGGCGCTGCTGTTTTCTGTAGTACAGACGCTCCCTGATTTGTTAAGCATTACCTTCTAATAGACATTACGCTTTTCCATCTGAGGTTTCCTGCTGCCAATAACAGAAACCCCTGCTCAATCTCACATTGACCACAAATACATCCCCATTTCTGCGCGGCAGGAAGTGTGGAGGGAGCTTTGGGTTCCCAGATGCAGGAAACAGCCTCTTCCCTCATTCAGCTCACTGCCTCCCGCATCTCATTGGCATTACAGATGTCACCCTCAAACCGGCTCTTTCCAAGAACTCCCCAGCAGAGTCCCCGCCACTTTCCCTGATGTTTCACTGGCTGGGATTGGTCACATGCCCACTCCTAACCTGTCACTGGCAGAGGGTGTGGCCACCCGTAAACCAATCACGAGCACCTGTGGTGGTGATGGTGGTGGTGGTGGTGGTGGTGTTCACTCCCCGAAGCACCTGTTGGAGGCAGTGGGCAGCAGACACTACTCTGCTGATTGCTAATTTGCCCTGTTGCTGCTAATTCTCCCATCCACTCCCCAAGCAACATGCAGTGGGCTCTTCCTAATCAGAGCATGGTGCGCCCTGCTTAAAGCCCCGAAGTACATCCCTCTGCTCTTAGAAGCTGGAAAACTCTCGACTAGAGCCTGCTCTCATCTGCCTGCCAGCCAGCTCTTTTGCCTACCCCTGTGGCTTTCTTGCTCCACCTCAAACAGGTCAAACCCCACCCTGCCTCAGGGCCTTTGCATCTGCTCTTCCTTGTGCCTGGAACACGCATCCTGGGCTCCTTCTCATCAGGTCCTTGTTGGGACATCTCCACAGATGGACCGCCCCTGAGCATCTTGTGATATGTGACCACCCTGAGATCTTCCCCCATGTTGCCAGGGGCAAAATCACCTCATTCACCTCATTCACCTACCTGACTTATCGACTGTCTCTTTTGGCTTGGATGTCAGCTCCTTGAGGGCAGGCCCTCCACATCCTGGTCACTGTTGTGTCCTTGGGGTCTTCTGGGAGCAGTCCATGGCACCAGAAATTTCTCCACTCACACTGACTGAACCAAGCCTGAGAGGGTGCACTGCACCTCTGTGCACCAGGCCGAGTACAGGCCAGTCCCTTATCTGCAACCACAAAATCCCAGCTCTCAGAAAGCCTTCTCTTTACCTATATGGCAACAGACCTGACCCAAACTGATGTGAGGCTATTTAGAGTCTGTTTATCCCACCTACTATGAATATGTATGCAGCTTACTGTGGAAATATTACTGTTTCATTAGGGGGTTATCCTGGGCTGGGCTCCCCAAAAGCAGAACCAGAGACAGGATTTGGGTGCTGGTGGTTTATTTGGAAGGTAATGCCAGGAAGCAGGAGGCAGGGACTGGGGAGAGTGAAATAAGGACAGGGAGAAGCCAAAACAAGGGTCATTATCAAGGTCACTACAGCGGGCAATGGGGCAATGGGGGGAGGGGGTCAAGTCCTCTGGGACCTTGTAAGCAGCCTAGAGTGCTCACCTGAAGGACAGAGGCTGCTGGGCACTTACCTACAAGTCCCTGGGCCCTATTGGCTGAGGGTTGTCCAAAGGAGCATTCACTCCCCAGAACTTCCTGGCTGCACTTGAGGTGAGACCTTGTCTGTATGAGGCTGAAATCAGAAATGGGCTGAAGACCCCAGCAGGGGACACCCTTAGACCCTGTGGGAGAGTGATGCAGAATGTGGCTTATGCACCAAATTACCTGTCTAAAACCTGGAACAAATTTGGCCCCAAGGATTTCAGGTTCCTCGAGGTACAACTGCTCCATTAGAGGCGACACATTAAAAAGAGTCTTGTATGTATTTTTAAAGTTTTAATAGATACAACCAAGAGCCCTGTGAAATGCCTGTCTACATTTCACACGTCCTCTGCCCAAGTCAACAGCAGATATGATAGCTAAGTAGCGATCGTCACGGCAGACGCGTTAGCCTGTATCAGGCACTTTTCTAAGCATTTATTTCTCACAATGACTCTACAGACTAGTACTGTTTTTTACAAACATTTTTTTCAGGTAAGGAAACATCGGAAAAAGGCATGAGGCGCAGAGGTTACATACTTCACGCAGGTTTCTGTAACTGGTAAGTCCAAGGCAGGAGTCCAGCCCAAGCGGGACATTAACCACGGTGCTATGCCATCTCTAATGATATAATAATCTTCATTCTTATCAATCTCAAAAGTGAAAAGTGACAGTTCATCGTTTTGGTTTGCTTTTCTCTATTGTCATTTTATCAGTTAGGATTAGGCCTGGGTACAAATATCAGAGACCTAAGCCAGAAATGTCTTGCTCAAGTAAAATCCTGAGGTTGGTAGTCTAGAGCTGGCATAGCAGCTCTACCCCATGGTGTCAGTCACTCAGGCTCCTTCCTTTGTTACTTTGCTCTGTATGATCTCTAGTCCCAAGAGCTCCTCACAGTGCAGAATGGCTGCTGGAGCCCCAACCATCATGTTCTGTCTTCCAACCACAGGAAGAAAGAAGCGATAAAGAAAAAAGAGACAAAAAGCACCTACCAGCTGGCTTCTCAGGAAGGTTCCTGGAACCTGCTACTTCTCACTGGCCAGAATTTGGGCACATAGCCTCACCCAGATAGGAGGCTGGGGAATGTCATTATTCTAGATGAACATGTGTCTAGCCAAAAGTCAAAGGTTCTGCTCCTATGGAAGAAGGGAAGGTAGATACTGAAGTACATAGTCTGTGATCTCTTCCATGCTGATGGAGTATCTTTGCATAGGTTTCTTGGCAATTTTTATTTCTTCACCTAAGAATTATCTTTTCATACTCTCCTTTTTCTATTGCATTGGTTATTCTTATTTTTAGCGATGCTTCTTATGGGGACTCACTACGTAACAACAATGCTTGGTCCTAGGAATTTGTGTCAAATCAAATGGGACACACAGTGGTGGGCCCAGCTTAGCACCTGACTCATCTTAGGCCAGACTTCTTTCCCCCGAGTCAGGGGTTGTCACCCAGTGTTGATGTGCATCACAAGCCCCTGGAATGCTAAGAGCAACGTAGAGGCCCAGGCCCATTGAAAGACAGGGACTGGGCCTTGTGGTTGTACCAAGTTCCCCAGGCGAGAATGATGCCCACTGGAGTTAAGAGTTTGCCCTAAATTGTTAGCACACTTTTTTATACTGTCATTCACTTCCTCTTCGTCATCTGAAGCAGCACAAACATAGCTGGTCTCTCCTCCTCTCAGCAGCCCCACACACATTTTGAAGAGATTAATGAGGTCTCCCCTGAGCCTTCTCTTTGCCAGCCTAAAACCCCCATTTTCTCACAGGTCCCTTGTACAACAGGATTTCCAAACCCTTCCAAATGGTATTGTTCTCAGTAGATAGACCCCAGTGGGTCAACCTCCCTCCTGGAATTGACCACAGCCTCTCCAGGTGGGGGGGTCTGGGCAGTACAGAAGAGCATAGAACCCTCACCTCCCCCAGCCTGGACCCCATATTTCTATTAATGTGGCCAGTGCATGTATCAGCCCTAGAAGCAGCTTGTCATTCTGTGAACGGACACTGAGCTTGGATCCACCACAGCCTCCAGGAGCAGGAGTTACATGTTGATGGTGTATATCTGCATATGGCTTCAAGTAACACAAAATCGCTACTCAAGCAAGTTCAAGCTAAAGAGACATCATCTAGCGTGAGAAGGCACAGGCAGGCAGGTCCAGGCCCAGTGCGATCCTCAGCTCCACCGTTTCTTCAAATACAGGCTTTGTTCTCTTTCCATTTGGCCTTCCTAGTATGTCAACTTTGCTCAGAGAGAGGGCCCTTGTGGCCAGAAGGCTGCAATGGAGGCATATCAACTTTCTACTCAGATACAAGGGCATCTAGGTGAGCAGGAGACCCTTCTGTTCAAGCCAGCCTAAAGGTTTCCTCCCCTTGGTAGGAAGTGGGTCACATGGCCATTCCTAAACCAATCACTGGCAAGGGAGGTGGGACCACCATGACTGGCTCGGCCCAATCCAGATTTGCCTGGGGCTGGGGGCGGAGCCATATCCAGCGCTGTGTATGCAGGTGGGGAAAGCTCTCAAGCATAATGAGGCTTTTTCTAGGGGAGATAAAGAGGCGAAACGGAGGTTCAGCGGGAAACCCCCAGCAGAGAGAACAGAGGTGCAAAGACCCAGAGGTGTGACTGGGTGAAGGGCCTTCTCAGCCTGGCTGAAGGAGGTGGTGAGATTATTTAAACAGATGAGGGGCACAACCACATGCATGCCCACCAAGGTCCCTCTGGCTGCTGCAAACAGAGGGACTGGGGCTTACAACAGAGGCAGGGAGGCCAGTTAGGAGGCTGCTGCAGTCTCCCAGGTGAAGGGTGACATGGCTTGGACCACAGAGGGAACAGTGCACATGGGAACAGATTCAAGAAGGGTTTTCAAGGTAGAATCAGTAGGAAACACTGTGGCATCAAACTTGGGGAATGAAGGGGGGAATTCAGTAACGGCAACCTATGGTGTTGGCTTGAGCAGCCGAGTGGTGCCTTTTACACAGGAAGCCAGAGCTTCAGAGGTTCCACTGCAGGTGTCTGGGCTGGATCTGTAGCTGAGAGCCATCGACATATGGATGGTATTTGAAGCCCTGGGACTTCAGAGAGCACATTCAGTAGAGTCAATGAGTGGGTGCTTGGGGTACCCACGCCTTTATGTAGATACTGCAGGAATCCAAGAGACAGATGGAGGCTGGGGTTAAGGCCGCACTGAGGAGGATCGGCTTCAGCAGCCTTGAGGATACAATCTGTAGGACTTCATGACCTAACCAGACGCAGGTGGGGAAGGAGAGGAAGAAGTCAAGGTAATTCCCGGGTTTGGGCCTCGAAGAGGACTGGGTGGCGAGAGGTCCAACACTGTCCATCGGCACTGCAGGCTCTGCCCTGCCCGGGGCCTGGTCCTTCCCAGGAGCCTGCACTGTAGCCTCCCTGGCCAGGCAGCCTCCAACTCCTACCTCCCCACGTCCTGCCCCTTCCCCTTTCCTTCCATCCCACTCTGAGATTCTTGGCCCCTCCCTCTCCTAGTTCATAGCTGCCCCCATGCATCCTCTCTGGAGTCTGTTTCTTTTGGAGAAAGCATGTGTTTCCACTGCTGTGTCAGCAACTCAGTCACACCCTCCTTCATGCAATTACCATTCTTGGCAGCCTCCCTGGGCCAGGACCTGGTCGGAGTGCTTCTCAGCTCTTAGGTCTTCAACGTCTCCCTCCAGCTTGGTGAGGTAGGTATAGCTAGCTCCATTTCACAGAGGTGGAAATTGAGGCTCTGGACTTTGGGTAAACATTCCAAGGTTCATCACCAAGGCCACCATACTCCTTCCCTTATCAGGGTCACCCCTGGTGGTCAGTCCAATCCTTGGCTCGTAACCTGGCCTGGAACATATCTATTGATGGGTATTAGGAGCCAGCCAGGCCTGGGGCAGAGGCATAAGCTGTGGGAGTCTGGCCTTGCCTACATTAGGCAACATTTGTTGAGCCTCGATCCCCTGATCTGTACAGTGGGGATAAGAATAACCACATTGGCCTCAGGAGCACACCGCAAAGATCTAGTGCCTTAATACCTACTTCATGGTGCTATTGTGAGGTTTAAATGACTAGCATGCAAGCACAATGCCGACACATAGTAGGTGCTTTGTTCCTAAGTGAGGTCCTCTGGGGCAGGAGCTGTGGACCACTCTCCTCCCCAACCCCTAGAACAGCCCACAGCCGGCCTGACACAGTAACAGCTCAGGGACTGACTGTGGAGAGTTGCTCGGCAACTGTCAATGGGGCATTGATGGGGAGACTTTTACCCTCAGATCCTGAAGCCAGAGAAGTCCTTAGGCTAGAACACACTGGACAAGGGGGACCCATAGACCCAAAAATGGGGGGTGCAAGGATCAGAGCTGACAGCAGCAATGCCAGAGAAGTGGAGGGTTAGGGGTGCTGGAATGACGTCTGTGCATGAAACAAACAAGCAGAATAAAGAAGGAGCTTATGAGAAGGATTGCCATAAATCCTAAATACAATCTAGGTGTTCTTCGAGAGAGCAAAGAGTGGCGTTCCTCTTTCATCAGTATTTGATGGTGGGGCTGTGCTGTTTGGAATGGTATTCATTTCAGAGACTAAGCCACATGAGGCCCCCTTATCCACTAGGGTTACACTACAGCATGTAATCCTCAGCTGAAGATTGTGAAAGGAACTTTATACCTCGTTAAGGGTAATCACATCCGGCAGCTCCCAGGCCTGGCCCTTGCCTGTGTGCTGCCCCCAGGGCCCCGTCCTGCCTCGGCATCTCTTGGCTCCCAGGAGCCAGAGGCTATGTCTCCTCTAGGCTTCTCCACTGCAGATGCCAGCCAGACCTTGGCCTCAGGTGGCACTTAGAGCAATGCGTATGGTTGACCCTTAGAGTAAGAAACTAGGAAAACCACCTGGGCGGGGGGGATTCTGCTGAACAGCAGCAAAGGGAGGTAAAAATAGGTGTCTTACTCAGCCAATAAAGCACAGGGAGAACATACCCCAAATGCAACCAGATTTTCTATCTCCTCCCCTCCCCTCCACCTCTCCATCCCTCTGAAGCTGGTTCCTTCATCCCCTCCCTTCCCCAGGAGACAAAAGTCCAGCACTGCCCCCTAGTTCCTGGGTGTGCCCATCTCTGCTCCCACCTCCTCGCTCTTTGCAGTGTCATCCCCTTTTCTGGGACTGGCCTTCAGAAGTCCACCCTGCTCCTTCCCAGACACAAAAACACAAAACCATTTCCCATCCAGCACCAATTCCTGAGCCTTTTCTCCCACACAGGGCAGCTCCCCAACTCCACGGCAGGCTCCCTTCACTTGGAGCCTAGCCCCACCCGGTGCTTGCACACCTGGGCCAGAGTACAAAGGGAAGCTACAAAAGGAAGTGCAAATACTCAAATATCTTCGGTCCAAATATTTAAGCCATAAATCAACCTAAGAAACCCGTAGAACATTCTCCTGCCTTGACAAATAGACCTTCATAATGACCTAGACAGATTTGAATTGCAAATTCTTGGACTCCTTGAATGTGGTGGCCCAGGGAAAGCTAGCCCCCGTGTTCTGGCCCGCCGCACACCTCCTCCTCTTCACCCTTAGAGCAATCGCACATGCATGCATATAGCGCCCCCTAGCCCGCACATCCAAGCTCTGTCCCCACTTCCCACACAGGGCTACCCCTTAGGCATCTCTTGTGCTAGGGGTCCGCCCTGCACGCTCGTCGCCCTGCTGGGAGGAGCTGGGGACTAGAGGCAGGTCAGAGTAGGCCCTCTGATGTGCACCGCCCAGGGCAGGGCTCCTCCCTTGACTTTGGTCTCTTCTACCTCCTGTCCTTCCTATGTCTGGGGCCCAGTCGAAATATTGCAAGGCCTGACCTCTGTCTTCCCAAGTGGTACCACGCTCCCAGTGACTGGGAAGGCTCTCCCCATGCCCCGTTTTCTGGACTTCATTCTCATCTTTAAATGAAGAATTTGTAACAGCTCAGAAGTAGCCAGGATTTTAACAGCAAGAATCAGAATGCGGAGTCCGACAGAGCTTGGGACATCATCACAGAAGCCCAAAGCTCAGGATGGTCGCAGGCCCTGGGCCTCTTTCAAAGCTGGCCTGCCTCTACTTTCTGTTGGCCTATGAGCTGGGATGGCCTGCAGTGTCCTAACTGGGGCCTCGGGCCTTTGGATGTTGGCCCAAGGGGACGTCTGGAAGAGACGATCCAGAGGAACAAGCACAGTGTGGGAGTAAACTGGGGCGGGGCTCTCTCCCAGTCTGCCCCTGATAAGCCAAGCCAGCTCGTGGAAATTCCTGTTTCTGACCTTAGCCCTCAAATGTAAAAGAGACCTAAAACAGCCACTCCACAGGGTTGCTGTTGAAATTAGATGCAACTTGGTTTGTGCAATGGATGGGAAAGCCTGGCCCGCTGCCCTACAGAGCGCCTCTTGGCGCTGGTGAGACCTGAAACCTAAAGTGGCCTGCCAAGCAAGACGGTCTTGAAGCAGAGTGTCAGAGGCAGTTTCAGTTCTGCAGATCAGTTACTCTTTGGAGAGATGCGGAAGGAGGCGATGAGGCAGAGGGTGCACTTCTGCTCCTAGGACCATCCCCTGCCTTAGCAGAGGAACCTTCAGCCCATCACCAGCTTCCATGGGCATCTGTTGGGCTGCTGTGGTCCTGATGCCAGCAGCCGGGGTCCTGCTAATGGACCGAGGGGCATGGAGCCTCATAGGTGGCCCAAGTCTGCACTGTTACTTAGAAAGTCAGTCCAGAAAGCACAGGCTCGAGTCTGGCTCTTCAGCCCTTCCAATAATTTGGTACAGCTCGGGGTCCCCTCTTGTTAATCCTTCCCTGCTTCAATTAGCTATAGAGAGTTCT
This sequence comes from Camelus ferus, assembly GCF_009834535.1. Taxonomy (NCBI): domain Eukaryota; kingdom Metazoa; phylum Chordata; class Mammalia; order Artiodactyla; family Camelidae; genus Camelus; species Camelus ferus. The sequence goes on from NC_045707.1 coordinate 3,299,254, forward strand.
GTTGTCTGCAACAGAGCCCAGGCCAAAGTTTATAACAGAGGTGGGCCAGAACTACTATTTGCAAGAGCAAGTAGAGGAAAAGGTAGATGGGTGAGTTTTACCTCCTGGGCTGTTACAGATTCTGGTAGCTCTCTAAACGTCAGGGAGGGGCAGTTGCTGGAGGAGGCGGACAGAAAAGGGGAAGGCAAAAATATTGCCTTTCAGAGCTTACAACTTCCCATCTTCAGCCCTGTCACACGCGTTCTTGCTTAGTTTGGCTGAGGAGCAAAGACAGGCTGTCAGAGACGCCAGCGTGGGCTATTTCAGCCCAAGCAAGGAGATTTGGGGCAGGGTTTCTTTTCAGAGGGCAGCTGGACAGGGATGGGTGTGGCGGACTTGGCACTGAGGAAAGAGGACAGACAGGCAGAGAAGCAGCCCTGGACCTCACGTGGAGGTTAGACCTTGGAGATCCAAGCACAAACCCCTCCAGGCACGGGTGCAAGGGGAGGCAGACAGCCCTGAGTTAACCACTAGCAAGGGGTGCCGCACAGACACCCTGCTGTCCCGGCTCACACGTCAGAACGTCTTGCGGCCAAAGACAAGCATGAAGGGGAGGACACTCTGAGGGCAAGGGGCCCAAGGAAGGCGACAGTAGCTGAGTTCCTGGCATGGCAAGGCTGAGAGCAGGGCCAGGAAGAGGGACTCGGTGACCCACAGGAGGAGGGATGGAAGAACAATGAATGTGCCAGGACCCTCGCCTCTGACTTGTGGCAGGCACTGGGTCCCCTTTCTCACTGGTCCCTGAGACGGTGAATACTGGGAACTGAGTCTTTACCCACGTGGGAGACTGCAAATGCAGAAGCCGAGAAGCTGCAGATTGGGACCCGCAATCCCAGGCAATGGGGTGAGTTGGGGCCAAGAGAGAATCCAGACCCTGAACTGTCAAGAAAAAAACACAGGAAAACCCCTCCGCTGTGTGAAACTGCCTTAAGTACCCTGCCGTCAGGGAGCAGCCTTTGAGGGCTTTCCTGGAAGAAGAGGTTAGCAGGCCCCCATCCTTACAACTGTGGCTCATGGGGAGGCCTCAGGGAGGGCAAGGGGAAGGCAGCTGGGCTGGGGGACCCCCAGGCAGCCCCGGCTGCAGGCCTGAGATAACAGAGCTTGTGAGATTCCAGTACCTGCTCCTCTGACCCCTCCCCCACAAACCGCCCCACCCCCCCCACCCCCTCCCATGGTGCAAGTTCACAGTGAACCTTCCCTCAGGAAGCAGGGCACAGGCTGCTTGGGAAGAGCCAAGGAACAGAGGGAGAGAGACCCTGGCCCAGGCTGCAGCCACCTTGGGGCAGCAGCACTGAGGGCGCTTGAGGGCAGCTTGGAGGGGACAGGAGGCCAGCTGGGGCTCCCTTCCTGGGCCTTTCCAAGCCCCTCCTCCCTGGCCCCAGTCCACACCAACTCCCAGGGAGGCAAAAGGCATCAGGAAAAGTCCATGGGTCAAGAGCCACCAGAGCTACAGGGACTGCTGACCCCAGTTGGGGCTGCTGAATGCCTCCATGTGACATCACTCATGGAGGAAGAGTTCATTGCCAAGGAGTCCACTCCAAGTTCCCCTACAGCAATGCAGGCAGAGTCCAGGGGTTTCCCAGAGGAGGGGTTTGCAGCAGTTGGAGAGCAAAGGAGCCTAAGGAGAGGGGGAAGGGCTCTGCCTACTTGGGAGACCAGGAGGCTGGGGCTTGGAGGTGGGCTCCAGGCACCACCTGAGCAAAGGTTTGACAGTTCAGCCTGAAGTCATTGGATGAAGCCCCAAGCTGCGTGCCTGATCAGAGAGACAAGTTGCATCTCTTGATCCCTGAGAAGGAGCAGGGGTGGTTCATAGCTATGGAGAAAAGGGCAGCAGACTGGGTGAGGGCAGCACAGGCAGGCAAGGGGGACCAGGTCAGGGGCCCAGCCAAGTCTGGAGGCTGCCCTGGCCGGGACCTGCAGGAAGAAGCCCTTGGGTCCCCCAGAAACCTCGATCACCCAAGGCAGAGATAGAAGGAGACAGACCTAGGGCCACACATTGGTGCCAGGCCCCAGGGCACATGCTGAGACCCAGTTATGCCCCTGATTGTCCTTATTACTGCTGAGGGGCAAAATCTAGACACCTTCCTGGAGGAAGGGGTTTCTAGTCCCTACAGGACAGCAGGGTCTAGAAGGGTCATGGGCCAAGCAGCAGACTATAGTGCAAAGGAGTTCAAGGTCACTGGATGAAGACCTGCAGTGTCCCTTGGACAAGAGGGACAGCTTCTGTGCAGTCCTCTCCTCCTACCTCAACAATGGGTGGCTTTGGCACACTGCCAGGGCCTCCCTGCTGCAGTTTGGGGAGACCCAGCTTTGGGAAGTCAAGTCACCTAGGACAGGGTGAGTAGGTCTCTGTAGCTCAGTGAGGTAGCCAGCTGGGAGGAAGAGGTTGTGAGGAGCAGGGGACCAGGTAGGAGTGCAGGCCCAAGGAGACCAGCAAGCCACGGACATGCATTGCAATTCAGGCCTGGGAGGTGGCTCCTGGCTTCCCTCAGAATGAGTACCAGAAAGCTAGCACCCAGCCTGGAGGAAAGTTCTGAAGGGGTTGGAGCCTAGGAGAAGCACCGACCCAGGTCCTAGTTGCTGGTACCAAGGTGTGAGGGACAAGGACCTGCATGACCCTTCTCTAAGAGCCTCTTTTCTTGAGGACCTCATTCCAGGTCCTTCCTGGGGGATAGGTTTGTAGACACATCCCCACATCCTCACAATGACAGCAGGGGAGAGCTAGAGGGAAGGCAGCTGGGCAGGGCACCCTGAGCCTGGGCCAGTTTGGGGGACCCCGGGGCAGCCCCAGCTGCAAGCCTGAGATGATAGAGCTTGTGACATTCCAACACCTGCTCCTCCGACCCCTCCCACAAACCTCCCTCTCTCCTCTTCCTCCCATGGTGCAAGTTCATAGTGAACCTCCCTTCAGGAAGCAGGTCATGGGCTGTATTAACCTAAAACAGTAAAATAGCGAGTTACTTTACCAGCAAAATGGGTTTATTTAGGATCAACAAAGAATTGCAACTCAGGACGTGCAACTGTGGTGAATTACTTGAAAATCCTGGAAAAGTAAAGTAGAGGAAACTCTTTTATAGAGGAGAAAGGGGACTTGGGAGTGGCTGTTATAAACAGAAAGTCCATTGGAAGAAACTGCGAGTTCACAGTACAGTGGCTTTTCATTGACTGAGTTGTGACAGTCTCTCATTGGCCTGGCTGTTGCCAGGCAAGGAGAAAAACCTTTCTTCCTCCTGCTAGTGGTAGTAAGTAGTGCCACTTCCTGTAGGAGATGTGAGGTACAGCTCTCCTGTTGGGGTCTGTATTGACATCTAATGGTACATATCTGAGAGTCCTCCCTTCTGGCCTCCTGTCTCCAGATTAGTGAGGTTTCCCTTTATTAATTTACACAGCTGCTTGGGAAGGGCCGGTAAACAGGGAGACCATGGCCCAGGCTGCAGCCACCTTGGCGCAGCAGCATTGAGGGTGCTGGAGGGCAGCTTGGAGGGGACAGGAGGCCAGCTGAGGCTCTAGCCTGGGTCCTTCCAGAAGGATTCCCCTGGTCCCCGCCAACTCCCAGGCAGGAGGCATCAGGAAGTGTCCATGGGTCAAGAGCCACCAGAGTGATAGGGACTGCTGACCCCAGTTAGGGCTGCTGAATGCCTCCATGTGACATCACTAACGGAGGAAGAGTTCATTGCCAGGGAGTCCACTCCAAGTTCCCCTACAGCAATGCAGGCAGAGTCCAGGGGTTTCCCAGAGGAGGGGTTTGCAGCAGTTGGAGAGCAGGGGTCTGAGAAGCAAGGGGGAGGGGCTCTGCCTACTGGGGAGACCAGGAGGCTGGGGCTTGGAGGTGGGCTCCAGGCACCACCTGAGCAAAGGTTTGACAGTTCAGCCTGAAGTCATTGGATGAAGCCCCAAGCTGCGTGCCTGATCAGAGAGACAAGTTGCATCTCTTGATCCCTGAGAAGGAGCAGGGGTGGTTCATAGTGTGGAGAGAAGGGCAGCAGACCACAGGTGGTGGGGAGGGGAACAGCAGGTGACAGGGCAAGCAGGGTGGCCCAGGTCAGGGGTCTGGCCAGGCCTGGAGGCGGCGGCCCTTGGGACCTACAGAAACCTCTACTACCCAAGGCAGGGACAGGAGGAGACAGCATGGGAGAAGCAGAGATCCGGGAGTCACAGAGCCAGGACTGCTTCTCAGAACCAGCTGAGAGTCAGTGACGTCCCCAGTGCCCTTCAGGCACCAGGGCTCAATTTGAGGGCATCTCTGGGGAAAGAGGTTTTGCTGTTACTAAGGCAAGGTGGGAGCTTAGGGGGGGGGAATTGAGCTAAGCGACTAAAGAGAAGAGGAGGTTCCCTGGCCAGCGGCTATGAGGGGTCACACAATAACCTTGGAACTGTGAACACCTTCAAACCAAGCCCTGGCACAGTGCAGAGACTGGGTGTCCTCCCCTGTGGAGGAGTTTCCATGAATCTGGAGGAGGAGGAAGGGGTCCTGACCCGGAAGATGTCAAAGATGAGAAGACGCAGGTGGGGCTGCAGGCTTCCTGGAGGAGACAGAAGAGCCAGGTCACATGCAGCTTGGCCCCACAGGCACTGGTTTCAGAGGGTCCCCCAACTAGAGGGCACGACACAGAAAGTGTAAAAAGTGAGGCCTTTCTTGCTACTGTGCTCCTGTCTCTAGTGCCCAGACCCCAGGCCCAGCTGAAATCTCCAGTGTATGGAAGCCCTAGCCAGCAAGAAGGTTTTACCCAAAACTGCCCACAAGCAGACCCATTTGTCTCCTTACTGGATGAATACCTCCTCATCCCAGAAAAAATCAGAAATAGGTACAAAACAAACATGTCATGTCTGCATAATTAAACATTTGTGTTAAGATATCTGAGTATATTTGGCATTTCAGGTATTTGTGATGTGTGCTCTATTAAAGCACCAGCGTCCTTGAAATTCAAGTCAATTGTTTGAAAATAAGGAATTAGTTCAGAATTGTGATTTTCCTGGAAATACCATTTACCTGGTAAGAAGTTCGGGACATGGTAAGAACCCAAAGTTACGCGAGAAGTAAGTAGAAACTTACCAGGATACAAGGTTCTGTTTATTCTTCAAATAAATGAAGTATTGAAAAAGGAAATCAGATATATTAAACTTCTAGATAAAGTTTGGGATAGTTAAGGATATTTAATTGCATTTGTAAGCAGGACCTTAACCCAAAGTCCCCTCAACTGTGAATGTTAAAATTTACTAGATTTGTACATAGAATAACTTCTGTGTTGAAATGGAAGGCTATGAGTCTTTGAACTCTTTGGTAACTTTGTAAATAAAGGGGGGTGGTGGGGCTTGGAGCAGCCAGGAGGTGAAGGATCTAGCCTGGCCTGGACCCACCCACCCCCAGGCATATGTCCACCTTTGGTTACATCTTTGTTTCGTTGGGAATAATAGGACCCCTCGAAGAGAAAAGGCCCATGCTGGTGAAGAGAAACGAGGACAGTATGCCCCGGGGAAGGAAGCTGCGCCCGGTGGCCCTGAGCCTGAGCCAGGCTGGGGGACCCCCAGGCAGCCCCGGCTGCAGGCCTGAGATAACAGAGCTTGTGAGATTCCAGTACCTGCTCCTCTGACCCCTCCCCCACAAACCGCCCCACCCCCCCACCCCCTCCCATGGTGCAAGTTCACAGTGAACCTTCCCTCAGGAAGCAGGGCACAGGCTGCTTGGGAAGAGCCAAGGAACAGAGGGAGAGAGACCCTGGCCCAGGCTGCAGCCACCTTGGGGCAGCAGCACTGAGGGCGCTTGAGGGCAGCTTGGAGGGGACAGGAGGCCAGCTGGGGCTCCCTTCCTGGGCCTTTCCAAGCCCCTCCTCCCTGGCCCCAGTCCACACCAACTCCCAGGGAGGCAAAAGGCATCAGGAAAAGTCCATGGGTCAAGAGCCACCAGAGCTACAGGGACTGCTGACCCCAGTTGGGGCTGCTGAATGCCTCCATGTGACATCACTCATGGAGGAAGAGTTCATTGCCAAGGAGTCCGCTCCAAGTTCCCCTACAGCAATGCAGGCAGAGTCCAGGGGTTTCCCAGAGGAGGGGTTTGCAGCAGTTGGAGAGCAAAGGAGCCTAAGGAGAGGGGGAAGGGCTCTGCCTACTGGGGAGACCAGGAGGCTGGGGCTTGGAGGTGGGCTCCAGGCACCACCTGAGCAAAGGTTTGACAGTTCAGCCTGAAGTCATTGGATGAAGCCCCAAGCTGCGTGCCTGATCAGAGAGACAAGTTGCATCTCTTGATCCCTGAGAAGGAGCAGGGGTGGTTCATGGCTATGGAGAAAAGGGTAGGAAGAGGCAGGCAGCCTGGAGGTTGACTTTGGCAATGGCCAGGAGGAGACCTACTTAGGGTCCCACTTAACCATAACCCTCTGAGGACAGACAGCCTATGAGAAACTGGAGTCCCTGGCCACTGACTAGGGGGCATAATCCCCAGGAATCAGCTGAGATTTAAGTGAGGCCAAAATGCCCCTCCATCTCTAAGGCCTGGATCCAGTGATGATGGAGGCCAGGACATCAGGAAGGGAAGGGGGCATATGGCGGAGGCGCTTCCAGGTTTCCAGGGAGAGAGGCTGTCAGGGCCCCTAGCCGGCTAGGCTTGGGGGTCGGGGGAACAGTGCTCCTTCAGTTCCCTAATGGTCCACCCTCAGTCTGGCAGACATACTTCTTTTTCCCTTGACCATGGGCGGGGACTGCCTGTTGATGGGCCCCATCCCTTAACCCTGCGTTTGAGGCTCTGGTGAGAAGGGGAGATGGGAACCGAGGCACCAGAAACTGGAGGCGCTAGGACCCCAACTTGCAGAGGCTGGGCGGGTGTTTTAAATAAGAAAGAAAGACCTTGGCCCTGTGTTTTAAATAAGAAATTTATTGCAAATATAGAAATTGATTCTCTCCATACAGGAATCTCCGAGTTGAGGAAAACAATTTCGTGCCATTCAGTTTAAAACGGGAAATTGAGAGGAGTGAGAGGCAGATATAGGGAAGAGAAAATAAATGAAGTTACCCCCCCAAAAAAAAAGAAGAAAAGGAGAGTTCAGGCCCCGCCCCCCAGGGAGAAAAGGTCCACACACAGCTGGGGTTCACAGGTTCGTAGCCCAGGGCCAGGAGCCCAACTCTGCAGGACCCAAACCAGGTGCCATGCCACAGGGCAGGGCCGAGGGGCTGGTGGCTCCTTGAGGGGAAAGGAGGGAGTAGAGGAGCAAGGGTGGACCCCCTCGGCCCTGCCCAGCCGTGTGCTTGTTTGGCCAGGGGCCAGGGAAGGAGAGGAGGCCTCTGTCCTGTCACCCCGCCCCATTTGAGCCCCGGTCCTCTCCCTACTGCTCAGTGGCAGCAGTGACGGACCTTTAACGGGGGACTCTGAAGCAGACGTGAGAGCAAGGAGTCTATATACTGGTTCTGTCTTAAAAGGTGGGAGGATAGAAGGGCAGGATGGAGGACGAGGAGCAGGGCAGCTCCTGGGACTGAGGTGGCCTCTGTGGAGCAAAAGTCTTGGCAGGGAGGAGAACAGTATGAGGGTCAGGAGAGCCCGAATCTTCACAGTGGCCTCCGGGCAAACTTCAGCCCTGCCCCTTAAGCCTCACAGGGGTCAGACACCCCCAGGGCTTCCCGGTGCCTTGATGCCCCATCCCCCACCCCAGAAGGAGGGCCCTGTCCATCAGGAATGGGGTGGGATGTCTCGAAGGGCTGGGGCAGAGTAGTGGGGGAGGGGGCTCAAGGAGGTGCCTGGGGACATCCAGCCCTTCCGTCACCCTATTTTAATTCTCTGCACAGTCTCCATCACTGGGGAACATTTTGTGGCTATCCCTTCACTGCATGTAAGCCTCTTATAAGCTGGGACCTGTGACTCTTGTCCCCTGTGCCTGGCCCCTTTCCTGTCCTCAGTCTGTCTTTAACTGGTTTTGAGACCCTAGAAGATTTCCTTCCTTCCCTTTCCTGAGCTTCCGTTTCCCCTTCTGTTAAATGGCCAGGACGGAGGAGGCAGATGAGTGACTTCTCATTGGGAACATCAGAGACCCTCAGCCAGGCCCAGGCTCTCTACCCCACCTCTCTGGGGCTCCCCAAGGCGGTCTGTCTACTCCCATCACCTGGCAGACAGTGCTTTCCCAGCCTGGACACAGGCGGCTGCCACAGTCCTCCTGCTCTGTCCCAGATGAGGGGTCAGGGGCGAGAGGCCTTCGGGGGACCAGACAATCCTCTCCTGCAGAAGGGAGAAGCCAGCCTGGGACCCTTGAGGAGGTGGCCGCACCAGACTCAGCTTTCTTCCTGCCAGACCTCCGCTTTTCACTTCTGGAAGGCCATTAGCTCCAACAGAGAGTTAGCGACGCTATCGGTGCGCTCCTTCCCAGGAATAGGCGCCCAGGAATTTCCTCTGGAGACTCTCTGACCGACAGCAGGCCCAGGCAGGACCCAAGGCTGGGAGGCCTCCCCCAGGAGGTCCAGGGTGGGGCACCCATATCTCCACCAGCTGGCTCGCCCCCTCCCACCCCCGACTCCACCAGACCCCTCCCTGCCTCCCCTCCTCAGCAGCCCCCCTTCCCCTCTCCCCTGGCCATCTGCCCTCCTGGACTGCCCAGGCCATGGCCCAGCTCCACTATCCTCATCGCCAGTACAGATACAGGACCCCAGCCAGCAGATTCCTTGACTTAAGTTTTCATTTGTCTTTCATGAATATTATACCCGTCCTCCCCGACCACCTCCCGAGGAAGAAGTATATTGAACAAGACACAAGACACAGATGCAGAAAAGCCCCCAGGGTGAGCTAAAGGGCAGCTGCCCCTTCCCCAAAGCCAGGGCCTGGCCTGGGCAGCTGAGGGACCCAGCCTGGCCATGAGGCCAGAGGCCTGAGTTTTAGATCCTCTTCTGTCTCAGAGGTCCGTATGACCTGGGTTGTGAATGTCACTTCGCCTCCTGGAGTGGAAGACCCTTGTGGTTAGGACAGGGGCCTATCCTTTAAAGCCCCCCAAAGTGAGCCTGTCTGAGGTTTTTATAGGTCATCTTCAACCAGGAATGATAGGAGAATGGCAAGGGGTCATGGGGGCTCTGGCTCCTGCTGCAGGGAACCACCCCGCTGTGGACAGCTCCAACTCCAGTAAGGCCAGGCCAAGGTCAGGAGTCCCCCCCTTCCTCCCATGGGCTCCTCCCTCAGGGCCCAAGCCTCCCTGTAAAGCTGCCCATGAAGCCCCAAGCTCTTGGCCTCCTGTATTCAGCAGTGTGACTGAGCCCCGCCACCTGGCAGGCGAGTCACCAGACCCCTCCTTCTTTGGGGGCCCGACCTCTTCATCTGCAAAATGCGAGCAAGTGGGACAGAAAAGAGGTTCTTTCACACTCCCCTCCCCGGGGCCTTCCCTGGCAGGGAAGCAGGGAAGGGGCGAGGACAGATGGGAGGACGGGAGGTGGCACTTGAGGGACCAACATCCAGAAAAACAGGAGGCGGGTGTGGGGCGGGGGCTATGCTTTCGTGGCACCTGTTTTGGGTCTTTTGCAGAGCTGGCCCCTCCCCAGGTTTCAAGAGCTGCTTGTCAGATCACAACAGGGGGACTGTGGGAGTCGGGGGGCGGGGAGGGGAGAAGGGAGTCTGGACAAACGGGCACATACACGACAGATGTTTGCTCAGAAAAATACAGTAAAATCGTCATGCAAATATAACAGGGAATCTGCTTTCTCACACCACTGGCTTCTCCGCCTGCTTGCTTTTCTGTTTCGCCAATCCGGTGTGAGGAGGGGCTGGGAGGCAGGTTTGGGGGAGTTGAGGGAGGTCTGCTCTGCATATCCGTGCTGGCCACCTCCCTTCCACTCCCCAGGAGAACAGTCCTTTCTTTGCAAATGTCACCCCCAAAGTGAGCCCCGGGCTTGGTCTGTCCCCCAAGTGGGTGTGAGAGAGGTGCTCAGTTGAGTCCCAAGGTCCCCTTGTCCTCCACTGTCCTCCCCCAGACCCTACCCCTGGCAGGAAGGTCGCTGGAGCCTCCTGCCCAGGGAATGGCACTAGCTCTCCTGGTCAGAATCCCCCACACAGTACAGGTCTTGGTCCCATCCCAGCACCCACCCTCACCCCCACAGTCACACTCCCGAAATCTCAAGAAACCCAACTGGGTGACAGGCCCAAGGCAGGAGTGCGGGGAGTACAGAGTGGGCTCCTCCCCTTCCTGAGGTGGGCAGGGCGCCAAGGGGCACAGTGACAAAGCTACAGCTGTCCCCACCGCCCACCGGCCCACCTCCCAGCCACAGGTGAGGGGACACCCAGACAGTGTTCCAGACCCCACAGCCTCAGGACCCCAGATCTGCCTCTCAGGGCACACCCCAGGAAGCCACTAGCTCTTGAGAAAAGTGGCAGCCTCCTCTAGCCCTGTCTTCCCTCACCGCCCTCTGCCGCCCACACTGAGAGAGAACCCCCAGGAGCCCAACGGTCCCAACTGCCAGGCTCTGGATTGCCATGGCGACAGAGGCTGGCCAGGGAGGGGAGGGGCTCCACCAACCCAGCCTCCTCCTTCCCAGCGGGGGTTGGGGGGTGCTCACCGTTTGTGCTTTGTTCGATGTTGGGTGGGGGTCAGCAAGGGAGAAGTGGCCATTTCCAAAGAAACACAGGAGCCCCTCAGGCCAGGGGATGAGGCAGGGACAGGAAGCCAAGAGGGGATGGGTGGGAAAGCCCTCCTTCCTCTGGGCAGACTGACATGCTGCCCCAGGAGCCCCTGATGGTGGCCAGGCAGGTGGGAGGCCAGGATGTGGGGGCGTAGGCAGGAAGGCCCCCATGAGACCCCACCTCTCTGCTGCCCCCGGGCATCACAGTTCACTGCTGCCCTTCTGGGATGAATAGGGGTCCTGGAGGCCCAGAGAGGCTGGGGGGCCGGGGTGTGGGGGCCTGCACCTGAGACGTGGTGGCCACTGGCCCAGCCGCTCTCCTCAGACCCCCTCAGCAGCTCCCAGGCGACTTGGAAGACACTTGAAGGGGGCTGGTGGAATGTCCCCACATCTCTGCTCCTCTCCTGTCAGCAGGACCTCCCACCTCTTCTGGGTGCTTGTTGGTGGCGGGACAAACCCCCCCCTCCACTGCACACATGATGTCACAGCTCCACGCTCTGGGGGCATGGCCATGAGGCTTTCTAGAAGGGAAAAGCACCCACCTGATTCTCAAGTCCCTCAGCCCCAGGAGACCACAGCCCTGGAAATGGTACTGGGTGGACAAGAGGGTGAGGTCCCTGGGGGAACCACTGGGGGTGGGGGAATAGCACTGAGCTGAGAAGTTAGGAGACAGACTCTAACCTGCCACGTGACCCTGGGGTTATCACTTCCTTTCTCTGTGCCTCAGTCTCCCCATCCATAAAGGAAGGAAATGATGCTCAATGTCCATCTGCTACTAAATCTCCAAGTGACTGGTTCCTCAGCTTGGGGGACCTTTTCCCTGCCTCAGGGGGGCTTCAGTCCATCCCCACCCCAGGCTCCTTTGCCCCCACACCTGTCCCTAGTCCCAGAGCCCCAGACCCCACACCCTCTTCTGGCTTCCTCACCTGCCCCCCTGCCCCTCCCCAGCCCGCACACCCCAGCAGAGTCCCTGGGCAGCACAGTAAAGACGACTGGTTTCGGTATCAGTGTGTAAACTTTAAGGAGAACATATCCTTGTTTTCCTGTCTGTTATTGTCGGGTGGTGGTTGTTCACAGTCAGGTGGTGGTCAGGTGTGTGCATGGGTGCGTGCGTGCGGGTGTGCGTGTGCGTCTGCTCCTCGGCCTCGGCCCCCCGCGCGCCCCCTGCCTGGCCGCCCGGGGCCCTTCCCCACGTGCCCCTGGCCCTCCCCCTCCAACCTCACCGGGGAGGAGAGGGTCACAGCTTCTGCTGGGCTGAGACCCCCTTCCAGTAATCGAGGATGTCGTGCAGGTCCTCGTCCTTGGCGAACTGGACCTTCTTGCGCAGGGCGTGGCCAGCAGCCATGTACACCTCCTCCCGGTGGTGCTTCTTGTAGGGCCGGAACCGCTCCCAGATCTTGTGCGTGCTCTCGGACGAGTACTCAGGGCTGGAGGAGTACCCTGAGTAGTAGTGTCTGGGGGAGAGCTGCGAGTAGGTGGAGTCCCGCTTGGAGCGGGTCAGCGGCTTGAGGAAGGACACGCGCTGGCTCAGGCTGTCGGTGCCCTCCTCGTAGTACAGGGCCGGGAAGCTGTGCCGGTGCTCGCTGCAGTGGTAGGCAGGCTTCACCTCCAGGTGGTGGACGCCGCCCCCGCCACTGCCCCCGCCGCTGCCAGCTGGCACCAGTGGGAGCCGGTCCAGTGGGCTGTTTAGGGGGCTGCCCTTCTCGATGTACTTGGAGTCGCCCTTGGCCAGTCCCGTGGCAGCCGGATGATCCGGCACATCCAGGCTGAAGACCTTGGCACTCTTGATGGAGCCACTAGAGGAGACGCTGCAAGTCTTGCGGGCCACCACGGCGGCATCGGCACTCAGCTGGCGCTGCAGCGGGTGGTGGGAGCTCTCCTTGTAAGGGGGTGAGAGGAAGCTGGGCCGCTCCAGTGCCCCGGGGGTGGCAGCTGAAGAGGCGGTGGAGGCTGCAGGGAGGGACTGGCATTCAAAGGCCATCTCAGGGTCCCCGCTACCACTGCCGCTCCCCAGGAAAGAGGCCGAGTCCAACTTGAGGGCATCGATGCAATTGTTAATGATCTGGTTGACTTTGTCCACCTCCTTGGCGATGGTGGAGATCTCAGCGGCCGAGCCCTGACCATTCTCCAGGTCGGGGAGGTCATCCTCGGGCCGGGCCAGGCCATCACCACCCGTGCCCGTGCGCACCTCGATATAGTTGCCCTTGGTGGCCACCTTGGGCGTGTCCAGCCCAGCCTCCAGCCCCTTGGAGGTGGGCAGCTTCTCCCCGATCATGGAGGGGATGGAGGACATTCGGGACACGGGCAGCACAGGGGGCTCACCCAGCTTCTGGGCGGCGTGGACGACGGAGCCAGCATCCACATCGGCCCCGTAGCGCATCTCCAGGATGGTTTTCTTGACCTTGACCGACTTCTGCTTCTCCTCCTGCATGCGGCGCTTGCGCAGGCAGTAGTAGACGGCTCCCAGCACGATGACCATGCCGAAGAGGCAGCCCAGGATGGTCATGATGTAGTGGGTGGTAGTGGAGGTGCTGGGCGCCAGGTCGCCCGGGACCGGGTCCCTGGTGGTGAAGGTCAGGCAGGTGTGGTTGAAGTGGCGGCTGTTGCGCAGCGAGGTCACGCAGAAGGTGTACTCGGTGTGCGCCCGCAGCTTGTCCAGCGTCACAATCTCCTTCTTGTTCTTGAGCGTCATGACTTCGGAGAAGTAGCTGTTGTTGTACTGGACCAGGACATACATCTTGCTGTAGGGGTGCGGGATGATGACCACCAGGGTGGCCAAGGTGAAGGTGACGTGGTGCAGCTTGATGGCCGGCCCCGCAGAAGCATCTGTGGTGGACGAGGCCGGCGGCTCCACCGAAAGGATCTCGTCGGGGTTGAAGCCCGAGTTCTCGTCGGGCTCCCTCTGGGCGTCGGTGGAGTAGGGCGTGGGGTGGCTTGCCGGCCGGGCGGGCAGTGAGCCGTTGCGGCACTTGGCCTGGAGCACGGTGATGGCATTGAGGCTGTGGTAGGGCCGGGGCACCAGCAGCGGGTAGCCGGCAAACTCCCGCGGAGACTCGCACTGCAGGCGGTCGTAGTTCTTGGTGACGTTGTTGAAGATCACGAGCCAGGACAGGAAGCCGAAAAGGTCACACTCGCAGTTGAAGGGGTTGCCGGCCAGCTCGCACACCATGAGGCTGGCCAGGCCGGTGAAGGTGGTGCCAGTCGAGGCGGCTGAGGCGGTTGGAGGACAGGTCGATGCTGATGAGGCTCGGGCACTCGGAGAAGGCGGTGGGCGTCACCACCTCGATGAGGTTGTGCTGCACGAAGAGGAACTGCAGGCGGCCCATGCCGCGCAGCATGCCCTCGGTCAGGTTGCTGAGCTTGTTGTAGCCCAGCTGCAGCACCTGCAGGCTCGACTGGCCCAGGAAGGCGCCGTCCTCGATGTAGGAGATCTCGTTCTTGGTGAGGTTGAGGTCGGTGAGGTTCCCGAAGCGGTTGAGCGAGGAGTAAAGCACGGCCTTGAGCTTGTTCTCGTTGAGCCGCAGGTCGTGCACAGTGCTGTTGATGTGCTGTGGGATGGTCTCGTAGGGCGGCTGGTTCTGGCTGCAGATGGCCAGCCACACGTATCCCTTGTCGCCCTCGATGAGCCAGCAGTCGGCGCGCACGGCGCCCGGCCGGCACACGCAGAGCAGCGCGGCGGCGCACAGCCCCAGGCGCAGCATGGCTCCGGCCGCGGCCCCCGCGCAGGCCAGGCTCAGAGTGGGGGGCCGGGGCTCGAGGGGCCTAGAGGCTGGAGGCTGGGGCCTGCAGCACAGTCCTCCCTGGGGCCGCCACCATCTTGGGGGCGACCCCCAGCACGGGGGCCCCAGGTGAGGCAGGCACGGCCCGTGCCAACGGCCAGGGGCGTTCCGGCGTGCTACCCACGGGTGCTGGGCACCGGGGCCAGGTGGGGCTGTGGGCCCCACAGCCTGCTTCCACGAGTTGCTCCTTTCCTGCCGGGAAGGTACCCAGGCTCTGGGGGCTTGACTTCCTCTCCCTCTGCCTCCTCCTCCTCTTCTTCCTCCTGGGGTTCTGGGCTCAGAACTTCAGACAATTCCCACGATTCCCACGGGAGGCTGGAGACTGGAGCTCTGAGGGGGGAGCACGAGAGACGGGGGCAGGAAGGAAGAGACCCATCTGTCACCTGGTTCCTGAAAGGCAGCACCGAGAGGGGGTGACAGATCAGCGTTGAGGCTCAGAGCTGCCCCTCTAAGTTCCAGCACAGGCCCCCAGTCCCTTTTCCACCTCCTCCCAGGGGTCCTGTGCCAGCAGCACTCTGGGGTCCCTGTTATATACAAGAAGGGAGGTGGTAGGTGGCAAGAGAGGGAGGGGGCTGGAGGGCCTGGAAGGAGGGAGACGGGAGAAACAAGGAAGTGGGGGTAGGAGGAACGGGTCAGGTCCGCATACACACACACACGCGCACACACACACACACACACATCCCAGCACACTCGTGTCCACGCTCGTCCACCTCCCTGCACAACCACGTGCCCCTACATGAGCCGGAACTCCATGGCATGCACAGAGACAGGTGTGTAACACACACACACAAGCACACCTACAGTCTTGTGTATGACAACGGGCCTGTACACACATGGCCACGTACCCGAGCAGCCACCCTCCAATCCAGAAAAGAATTAAGAAGCCCCAGCAAAATGCCTCCTCTCCTCCATGCCCAAAGATAAATAATTCATTTGTTGTGTAACTGCTCTTGTTCCAAAAATAATTCCCTTGACTTGGCTTCCTTGGGGGAGGGGGAGCAGAGCATGGCTGTGGGGCCCCCCAGGAAGGGGGATGCAGAGGCTGGGGTCTCCCGCAGTTGGAGGGCACAAGATGAGCTCATCCTGCAGGCAGAAGCAGAGCCCAAAGAAAGAGAGGGAGAGACTCTGGGAAGCCAGACACAGCGCTGATATCCCCTCCCGCAAGTCCTTTCCAGTAGAGGGCCCAGATCCTGCAGGGGGCCTCAGGCAGGGGAAGAAGCCAGAAGCGTCTGCAATCGTGTGACCAGAGCCCAGTATCCCCTCAATGGCTGGAGATCAGAGGACCAGAGATGGGCAGGGACCTGCCTGGAGTCACACAACCGCCTGGGCCAGGATTGAGGCTCCAGAGTCAGCAGGTCTGGAGCCCGGTCCACCCTGCCCAATTACCCAGGTGGAGCATACCACCTCTGAGTCTGTTTCTACATCTCTATAGCAGGGACCATGGCCCTGCCTGACCATCTGATGGGGGTAGAAGTAAAGTGGGCATGCTGCCCCTGCTCAAGATGCAGAGGGGCAGGAGAGGCGGTGCAGGGCTGCCAAGCCCACGGACCCTCATTTTCCAAGTGGGGAAACTGAACCCCAGTCTCAGGGGGACTTGCCTCGGTCACCCAGCAAGCTAGACACAGCCACTCATCCAGATCAGTCTCGAGCTTACACCCGGTGCTCTGCTGACTGCAGGAAGGGCTCGGTCCTCCCTCCCTCCACCCTAGGCAGTGGCCAGGGATATGAAGATTAGGCCAGAGAAATCCATGTTTGGGTAAAGAAAGCCGAAGACTATCATGAGAGCCACCTCTGCCTCCTGCTCCTCCTCCTGGGAAACTCCAGGAGAGAGCGCTTTAAGAAAAAATGTTAAACCTTTGCTGTTAAAGCAAAAGCAATTTACAGTCCTGAGCCCCAGAAGGCTGGGACAGAGGCAAGGTACGTGAAGAGGGATAAAAGTCCCTAAAGAAGCCCAGGCAAGCAGCCTTTGTCGAGGTGGCAAGTGAGCAGGGCATCCAGGTGACCCCTCGGATGAAAGGCTGATGCAGCGTCAGAGGCTGTTGATGATCAAGGTCTTCAGGGGAGTCAGCCTCACACCTCCCGGTCTCCTGCACGGCCAGCTTGGGCTGAGAGGCTGGACAGTGGGCAGGGAGGGGATAACCACGAGGCTGTCAGGCAAGAAGGGTACACAGGCAGCAGAGAGCATTTTTGTCCTTGGCTGTGTCATCCAGTCTCAGGGCTGGAGTCAGGAGTCCTGGGCTCCCGTCCAATGTGGCCACTGGCTCCTAGGGGGCCTCAGGCCAGTCCTACCCCTCTCAGGGCCTCAGTTCCCCTCCTCCCCAGGCATCGAGGTTACACTGGGGGAGGCTGAGTTGCCAAGACCGCTCTGTCAGAGAATCCTCCATCTGTGCCTCCTCCGACTAGGAATGTCTGAGGATCGCATTTGTATGCAGGTGCACACACAGGTGCGTGCCGGCTCAGAGCACCGGAGCAGGGGTGTGCTGATGTGTACGAGCTGATGGGTATGCGGATGGGTATGCGGGCAGGTGTGCTTGCACACATATGTCCCTGTGCACAGGATGTGTGCCTCTGTGGCCAGCTACAGGAGTGCTCTCGAGTGAACGAGGGCGTGCCCGTGTGGAGGGTGGGAAGAGATGTATGTGGGCATCTTAAGGGAACTCAGGCACACACTTGCCTGTATGTCAGCATGTTAAGCACACGTGTGTTCTACAAGACTATGTGTGAGTATGTACGCACATGCACAATTTTAGCTGCATTGAGCGCCCCCTATCTTCAGATCTGAGTTGCTCAAACCAGAACCTGCTCAGCCAGGCTGCGGCAAAGCTGAGCTGGCCTGAGCCTCAGAAATCCCAGACCAGGCTGAGAGTGTATGAAGAAGCAGAGGGGAGGGGAGTAGGAGAAGGTGACCAGGCTGTGGGAGAAGGGTGCTGCACTAGCCCTGGCCCACCTCTTCCCTTCCCAAACAGTCCAGGGGGCACAGAGGCATACCATGGCCCTACCCCAGCCACCCTGAGCTCTGCCCACCTGGTCCCCCAAGGTGACCCTGCCCTCTCTCCTGCTCATTCTGGTCTCCAGGATGACTTGGGCCTGGGCCCAGCTCCCCCCACCCCCCATCCTCCCCCGTGACTCAGACAGAGCCGGAGGAAGCTCCCCATCACCCTGTCCTGTGTGCGTCAGCCTCCTGTCCCTGTCCCTGGGCTGCCTGCCCACCACCCATCGAGGCCTGACACAGCCAGGGAGGGGGGATAGCAAGGCCAGGAAGGCGCTGACAGCAGCACTTGGTCCCTGGCTGGGCTGCACACCCACTGGAGGTGCGGGGAGAGGTATGCCGGCTGCCCTGCTATCAGGCCCGAGGCTGAGGGTCCTGGGGGTCACGCCATTCCCCTGCTCCCTCAGAGTGATGCTCCAGCACAGACGCTGGTGGGAGGAGCTTGGCCCTACCCCGCACACACCAGGGGAGGGGGGCAGGTGAGAGAGAGAAAGGAAGTGAGGGAGCTGCAGACAGGAGACAAGGGCTGAGGAGGAGAGAAAAGCAGAAATATGGAGACAGTTGAGCAGGGAGAGGCAGAGGAATTGAGATAAATGGAGAGGGCATATCTGACACAGAGAAATCGATCTGCAGAAAAGCACAGCAAGATGACAAATACAGGGAGTGCAAAGGAGGGGACCCAGTGCCTGCTGCCCGCTCCGCCCACCCACCTAGGGGCCAGGGAGACAGATGAGCACTGAGCCTGGCTGAGCCACCAAAATGCAGCCTGTGACCAGCCCAGAGCCGGGGTGGGGAGCAGCAGCTAGCAGCTGTTGGAAGCAGAGGCCTTTCTGGCCTGGGACCTAAACAGCACTACCCCTGGGAGGGTGGGGCCCCGCAGGGAAGCAGGCTGTGGGCCAGTGGCAGTGGCGGGTTGGCCCGGGTGCCAGGGCTTGTTGGACAAAGAGCTGCGCTCCCAGCTGACCTGCCCTGAAAGGACCCCTCCCCCCAACGCCCACCCCCACCCCAACTCAGCCCCTTTGCAACAAGGGTCCTTCTCCCGCCACCACAGCGAGAAGGAACGCGGTGCAGTGGAGGGGCAGCATGCTGTTGAGGGGTCTTGGGGCAGGCCCCCAGCTGAGCTGGCTACACACTGCACGATGCCCGCTCTCGCGGGGACACCCCTGGAAGGAGAGGAGGGAGAAGGGTCGGCGAGACCCTACAGGTCTGAGGGGCAGAGCTGAGTTGGTGGGGGGTTCTGTTCAGAGCTGGGCATGGCCACGGAATGTCTGAGTCACTCTGGACAAAGACTTCCTCTCGCTGGGCCTCAGCACCTGCCTCCCGAAGTCATCGGTTGACCCAGTTGGATTCCGTGCCCTTCTCCAGGTGCCACGAGGTTCAGGGCCCCTCCATGGACTCAGAATCCCGGGGCCTCAGAGCAGCAGGGATGAGAAGCCCCAGCTCTGCCCAATGCCAGCCACCGTCAGAGGAGGAACTGAGGCCAGGACCAGGGAAGCGACCTGTTCAGCTAGTGGGAGGTTAGCCCAGGACCCAGGGGGGCAGCGACAGACCCTCATCTGCCAACCTCGAATCCCCTCTGGGAGCTCACTGCCCCCAGACCTGGGCTCCCCACTCAGCTAACCCAGGACACCCAGGTTTTTATCATTTCCTCACAACCTTCATCACCTAAGATTAGGGTTCCCCTGGACTCAGGCTCCCTGAGCCCCTGGGCCACATCCCCCAGACCCCTCCACTGCAGGCTGACCATTCCGCTCCCCAGGCAGAGGGGAGCCTTGGCCTCTCCGCTCCAGGCTGGGGGGCTGTGAGGTTCAGAGGGTCATGGGGCTGCCTGCCCTGCCTGGGCTCGGCGAGCAGACGGACAGGAGGTCCACCTACGCGGTCCCTGGCAGAGGGCAGAAGGGGCAGGGGATGGGGGAGCGGGAGTCAGCCGGGAAGACGCCGGACCAACTGCCAGCTCTGAGACCTTGGGCAAGTTGCAGGCCCCTCCAAACGTCAGTTTCTCCACCTGTGTGGCAAGGTTGGTGCCTCCCATCTCCTCAGGCTCTCACGGAACCCCAGGACACGGTGGAGACAAACATGCCGCACACAGGGCAGGGGGCCCAGTGAATACAGGGCTCCTGCTCCTGAGACCACACTCTGAGGGACTGTTGGTGAGGCCTGTGAGCAGGTGGGGAGATGCTATCCGTTATTCTGACCTCCCAGGAGCAGGGACGTGAGGCTCAGCCAGGGAAATCTCATTTGCAGCAGCTGATCAGCCCTGGCACGGGCTCCTTCCTGGGCCAGCCAGGCCAAGGCTCCCCGAGGTGTCATTGTTACAGTCCGTGTCAATGCCATTACCCAGGATTAGGAGGACCAAGGACTCCTGGGGCCCAGCCAGAACTCGCGGGGCGGGCAGCCACCTCACCTCTCCTGCTGGAAGCGTAGCACGAGGCCAGGGGGCCCAGAGATGGGCTGCCACCATTCCACCCTCGGGGACAAAGCTTGCCACCCCTCTGGGAACTGGATACTGGGCCTTGTCGCTGCCTCCACCTCACCAGGGCTCCTCAGGCAGGCTGCTCTGGGCCTCAGCTCCTCATCTGTAAAACGGGATAATATACCTTCGCAATTGAACTACTGTTTGGTAAGTGAACCGTTTGGATTCCAGGTGCAGAGCCCCAGCTGCAGGGCAGAGAGAAGCAGCACGGCTGTTGGGAGGCAAATCCTTGGATTGAATGCTGAGCTGTGTGACACATTAATTAACCTCTCGGGGCTTCAGTCTCCTTGTCCATAAGATAGTCACAGCTACCCCTTACCCAATGGCTCATTTGTGTCTGACATTTCACATTCCTTGAATCTTGTATCAGCCCTGCATGGCTGGTGCTGTTGGCTTCATTTCACAGGTGAGAAAACTGAGGCCCCCTCCTTCCCTAGCTTTCCCCAAACAGCTGGGTCCATTGCAGGGACTGGACATGCACAGGCCATCTTGTGGGTTTCTTGCCTCTTGGATAGACACCTCCCTCCCTATCAGAAAAGTGTGCAAGTGTGGACTGTCCACAAACCAAGAGAGACTTCAACTTCTCCATCAATCAGGAAATACTCAGTCCAGGCCAGCTAAGCTCCTCAAATATCCCCAGGTACACTCCCACCTCAGGACCTTTGCACATGCTGTTCTAGCCGCTCAGATTGCTCATTCCCCAATATCTGTACAACTCACAACCTGATTTCAGGTCTCTTGTATAACTGCTCCCCTAAACCCACCTTCCTTGAAACCAAATCTGAGATAACTCACTGGTCACTCAACTCAGGCTTTGGTCTATTCAGAGTCCTCAACAATACGAGATGTCATTTACTCCTTATCGCCCCCTCCTTGTCCCTATCAGAAAATCAAAGTAGGCTTTATCTGGTTCAAAACTGTAACCTCCATGCCTGCAACAGGGTCAGGCATGTTGCAGGTGCTCAAAACATGATATGTGAAATAAGAGCTCAGGGCTGGGGCTGGGGCTGGGGATGGGGGACAGAGGGAGATCCTGGAGTCCCTGACTCCACTGAGTCAGGATTTTAAATATCAGAGGGAGGGGCCCCACTACCGATGGGGCACTCACGGTGTACAAGAAATGTGCTGAGTCTTCTTTATAGTCTCATGAAGCCCCTTATGCTTCCCATTTTTCAGATGAGGAAACTGAGGCTCAGAGGTGCAGTGATCTGCTCAAGACCACACAGCCAACAACTTGGACTGGCCTGAGCTCTTAGAACTACCAGACTTTCTAGGATCCCTGCAGATATGACTGCCTCCAACTTGCATACCTCCAGTGACAGGGATCTCAGCACCCACCTGAGGCTGCTTACTCCCTTCTTGAACAGCTCTGATTGTTGGAGATTTCTCTAACTTACAAAGCCAAACCTAGCTCCTGTACCTCTCTAGTTAACTAGTCCCAGCCTGCCACAGGCCAGACACAGCCAGTCTGGAGCCACTGAGGCCAACAGCCCACCTCAAAGGTCTTGTTAATATTTGTTTAGCTGTTATCTCGTGCCCTTGCAAGCCGTGTATCCAGGCTAAACAGCCTCATGTGCCTACTGCTCTTCCTGCGCCACGGTGTCAAGTCCCACACTTTTGGGTCTGGCTGCCCTGGGTCATGCTTGCTGTCAAGGTCCCTCCTAAAATGTGTCACCCAGAGCGGAGCCTCAGTGCCAACGTGGTCTGAGCAGTGATGGGCACCAGGGTCCCTCTGCCTCCTAAGTTTTGGCGCCACACCTCTGTTAGAGCCGCGCAAATGTGCACTGCCCCATGTCCTCACCTTGTCCTAGATGTCAACCGAGGCCCCAGGCCTCTTCGCAATCCTGCCAGGCCGCCCCGATGCTCTCAAAACGTCCTCGGGCAGCCCTGGGCAGTATCTGTTTGGGTTTCACCCCAGGTGCCGGGTTTCCGTCCACTCCCATTCAATCATGTCTTGTTAGTCTCAGCACTTCGTGCCAGCTGCTCCACATCTCGGGGGAGCTGGCTCCTGCCCCCTGATACCGTGGCACCCGCTCCTGGCTCTGTGCCATCCTCTGCTGGGTGAGCAGGCCACGGCTGACTCCATGTCGCGGGGAAATGGGGACCAGGCCTGCAGCTCACCCCGGGGAAGGTGGGGCATGCTGTCCAACCAGCCACACACTCCCCTACGCTCCTTACACATCCGCATGTATCTACAACACTCCCACTGTGTGCCTATCACGGGCACCACAACAGACAGACACACCCTGCCTTCACGAGTTCCAACTCACCCAAAAGAGCTTAATAAGAGCAGCGCCGCATCAGCAGCAGGAACAGCTGACAGTTACTGGGGGCTAATTGGGTCGGCAAGGCCTCGTTGTACTGAGCAACCATCTCCAAGCCCAGTAACCCTGGCCAGAGAGGGGGCTGGGCTGGTCTGCTGTGCCACGAGCTGTTACGACACACTGATGGCTGGCGCACTGTGTGACCTCGGGCAGGTCAGCGCCTTACTCCTCTGGGCTCAGTTTCCTCCCCTGTTTAGGGGGTCAGCAGCAGGACACCTGTCTCTCTGGTTTACTGGGGCCACCTCCAAGCCCTCTGTAACTGTTCACTGTGTCATCTCCCATGAACTCAACTGGTACCTGGGTCTCCCCTGCTCCCAGGGGCATTACATCTGTCCTTGGCACCTGTGCCGTGTCCAGGCCTCAATGGAAGAAGGTAGGCAGGAGGAGGAGGATGGAAGGGCTTTTACCAAAAGGTCTTGGCTTTGGGAAGCCACCCAGCAGCCTGGCAGGGGTGGCCCAGACACTGGTTCCGTTGGCAGCTCTTCACAGGTGGCCCACTCACACAGCCCACTCCCTGGTACCCACTACCCGGCCCTAAGTAGCCCAGCATCCACCCCACCCACCACCAGGCACTTTGCAGAGCACGTGAGCCTCCTGCTCACAGCCAAGGATGACTTGTATTAAAAGTCCACCTCCTAGTCCCGCCCCAGGGTCATCCCTGGCTTTCCAGAATCCTTCATGCTATTCCAGGGACTGCCTCCTCCATCTGGCCCCTGACTACCCACCCTGACCCCTGCCTCCCCACCTTGCCCTTCACCACCCCCCACCTGACCCCTGCCTTCCCACCTGGTCCCTGCCTCCCCCCACAGCTGGCCCCTGCCTCCCCCCACACCTGACCCCTGCCTCCCCACCTGGCCCTTGCCTCCCCCACCTGGCCTTGCCTCCCCCACGTGATCCCTGCTGGCCTCTTGGCCTCGGCTCCGGCAAACCCCAGGCCCCGCTCAGCTGCAGCCCCGGGCACTACTCACCAGTCTCCACTCTTTCACCAGTGCCTGCGCACACGTGGCTGCCTCTGCCTGCATGGCCTCCATTCATTCATTCAATAAACATTTATGGAGCACCTACTATGTACCAGGCGCCGGCTAGGCCCGCCCTCCCGGCTCTGCCTCCTCCTCCAGGGCCCCAAGGGGTGAACATTTCCCTGCCTTCCAACACCCTCAGGGCTGTCCCAAGGCGGGGTGGCGCATCTGGAGCCCGTGGGGAGAAGTGGAGGCTCCGGGTGGCGGAGAACGTAGCCCACCCGGAGGCAGCTGGCAGGGGAGGGATGGGCAGCCTGGGGCAAGACGAAAACAGAGTCACGGGCTGACCTGGGCGAGGCCTGAGTGCTTTTCCTGTGAACTCACTTAATCCTCTGCATAACCTCGGGAGTCGGTACTGCTGTTACTCCCACTTTACAGAGGAGGAAACTGAGGTTTCACAACCACTACACACTGGCCTGGACCCTCCATGGCACTGGGCTGTGGGATCTTGTTTCATCTGGACAATGGTTTAAAATTTTTTTTCAATTAGTTGCCAAGGTTGAAAACTTGGGAGATTTTATTTTTTTAATCCTCATTTCCAGAATCCACTGAAAAACCCGGAAGACCTGGCTGCCCAGGCTCTGCAGCCCTGCGGAGACAGAACGGGTGGGGCCAGCCCGGGTGGGCCTACCCTCCTCCCTGCCCCTCTGGCTGAGGTTGCCACTGACCCCCGGGCACTGGGGTTTGTGAGGCCAGCCACAGAGGGAACCCCAGGGTGGGGACGATTAGAATCCCAGCCTGTGGGGGAGACCTCAAGGGTGCCACAGCCCCTGCCTCCCTGGTTCTGTGGTTCTGGGTGGTTTTTTTTTTTTTTGGTATAGGGGAGGGTCTCTGATTATGAATCTGGGCCTCAAGAGTTCTACAATATATCTACAATTCCTTGATCCAAAAAATGGGCTGCGTGATAGCCTCTGTGTCACCAATTCTACAGGATTTCTGGCTGCCCTGACCCATCCCACACCCCTGCTTCCAAGCAGGCCCACTGGAGTGGGGACCCCCAAGCAGGAGAGCACCCATACAGCCCTCCAGGCCTGCCTGTCACCCTGTGGGGCCCCTGGCTCTCCAACGATGCTGCTTGGGTTCTAGGTCAAGTCTGGGGCTCCTGTTAGGGTGTGAGGGTTACTCACTCCCAAGTATGATTCCTACTCAGTAAAACACTGCCAGCCAGCCTGGGCCGAGGTTCTGGACAAGGCCGCTGTGGACACCAGGAGGCCTGAGGCCTCAGCTGCTGAAGTGACACCCCAGAGCAGGGCCTGTAGCAAAGGACTCTGGGGTTTCTGGAATGGGCTCTTGCTCCCATCCCTCTCCCCACAGACCTCGGGTTCCCCTCACTCTGCTCACCTGGGGCTCCTGCCCAGCCTCCCCACCACTTCTCCCAGGGCCCGGCACCCAGGGTCCACAGCCAGCCATGGCCAGGCTGAGACCCCTCCCCGGGCTGTAGCCCATCACAAGCCCGAACCAGGCAGGAGCGTGGGGTCCCTCTCTCGGCCCTGAGACTAGCTGCTCTGCTGCGGGTGGGTAGGGAGGTCTGCGGGGGCCTGCAGCTGTGGCATCAGAGAACAAGGAAGCTCTGTTTGTGCAAGAGGAGCCCCGGAAATGCCCAGGGGAGGGCCACCCTGTGGACTGCCGGCTGCGCAAAGACCACGGCCTGGGACACGTGGCCACCAAGTTCGTGTGGCAAACCCATGGAGATTGGCCCTCCCTAGCATCGTCCTGGAAGGACAGGCCACATTCAGCTCAAATCCCAGCTCTGCCACTGGACAAAGAGCATGGCCTTGGCAAGCTACTTTTTTCCTCTGAGTCTCAGTCTCCTCTTCTGTAAAATGGGACTAGAAAGGCACTACCTCCGAGGGTGGTAGGATGAAATCTACAGAGCAGGGTCTGGCACACAGTAAGTGCTCAATAAAGCTAGCTGCCTCTAGAAGGGTGATGGTGGCCTGGCTCACAGGCGTGGCACAGTGCCAGGCACACAGCTGGTCCTTGTCACCCACTGCCGCAACCTTGGCAGCGAGGAATGGTCGAGGCCCAAACCCTGCCAGCGTCGGCCTTCCTGCCTGTCCCTGCCCCCTCTCATATGTAGGTCCAGCCCCCCCAAAGGCCTGCCCCCACCCCTGCCTTCAGCTTGTTCCCCAGCCTCGGTTTCTCTCCCATTGCCAGAGCACAATGGCTGTTATAATTAACGGATTATCTCAGTGCGACAGCTGTGGTCCTTTGAAAATTGGGTTGAATAACAAGAACCCGGCGTATGGTAATTTCTTTTCATCTCCTGCTCCCTCTTTCTCTCTCCCTCACTTCAGCCTGGTTATGCATGCAAATATTTTTTCCCCTTTCCCTCCTTCCCAAACACCTTCCTCCTCGGTGGCCTCCTCCTCAGGGCAGCAAGGGGACAGACTACAGTTCTGCCTTCCGGTGAAAGGAAGGTGAGAACTGACCCTCCTGGGGCCCCATCCTGTGAGCCTGGCACTAGGCCAAGTGCCTGACACATGTGACTTCTGTCATCTCCCTGCAGACCTAAGTCCCTACACCTCGACATCCCGCCTACCTGCCGGGCCACTCCCCTTGGGCTCCTCGCAGTGACCTTCCCTGAGGTCCTGGAGCCGGCTCTCTGCTCTTCCCAAACCTGCTTCCCCACCGCTCCTCCCACCCCCACCCCGCATCTCTGCTCCTCCCAAGGCTTCTGTTCCCAGCTTGGTGCTGACCACCACCTCCCAGCTGCCTTTCAAACCCCTCCCTGGTGCCTGAAACTCCACCTGTCCTTGTCCACGACGGGACACACCTCCCACTGCTCACCCACTCCCCAGCCTCGCTTCTCTCCCCATTCCCTGAGTTAGCTAGAAGCATCCACGGTGGCCCACACTTGGAAGGTCTCCTGCCCTGCTGCCCTCCTCCTACTGCTCCTGCCCTGCTCCAGCCTCCTTCCTCACCCAAAATGAATCTCTCAATCAGCATCCTCACTGCCCCCTACACCCGGCAGAGGAGGAGCACTCTAAACCATAAATCTGAACATGGCACTCCCCTGCTCAAAAGCCTTCACTGGCTCCCTACTGATCAGGAAAATTTCCAACAGCGGGCATCTGAAGCCCAGCCCCTGGGGTCCTGCAAAGCTGGTTCCTGCTTTCCTCTCCTGCCCTCCTGCCTCCCCCGATTCCACCACCAATTAAAATGCTCTGGTTGGGGTCCCTCCTGTGGGTTCCCACATACCCCTGAACTTCTTCTATCACAACTGGAATCATAACTTCTGCTTATACTCCTGAACTGAGTTCTCCAAGAAAGGGCCCGATTCTCCATCAGAGCCCAGCCCCGGTCACCCAGAAGGTGCTGAATATATATCTGATAATGGCTAAATGAAAGAGGTCTGCTCTCTTTATAGGTAAGGAAACCGAGTCTCAGAGTAATTAATGACTTGCTCAAGATCACACTGTTTGTGCAAGACAAAACCAGGATTTGAACCCAGGTCTGTGATTCCAATGCCAGTCCTTTCCACTCCCTGGGGAGGGCTGTGGGGGTCAGCTTGTGCACAGATCTTAGGGGATCCGAACCTCCCTCCAGCCTCAGCTGGATGATAAGAAGATGGGGCTCCCTGCCCAGGCTGTCTCTGCCTCAACCTGGGACCAGCCATATGACTCCTAGGGCCTCTGCTCATCTGTAAAGTGGGAAGGAGCCCCACCTCACCCCCATCTCAGAGGGTTGCAGTGGGGGCAGAAATTCAGGTCTTGGAGGAAGCTGGTCCTTCTAGCGATATCTGAGGGTTTGCCCAACCTCACCTCCAAACTCAGCTGCACTGCCATTAGCAGGCACTCCTCAGAGCCTGGGGGTTCATAGGACAGCGGGTGTCACAGAGGACAGGGACTCCCAAAATGAGAGCTAGTGGGAGGAGCATGGAGGAGCTGGGGGTCAGATCATGACCTTGGGCAAAAGCCCCAGTGTCCTCATCTGTGAATCGAGCCCAGTAACATCCACTTTCTGGGGTTACAATTGGGCACTAATGGGTAAGTGTCTAGCACGGTGCAGGCACAACCACGGCCACGGGTTCTATGGGAACGTGACCCTCAGGTGTAACCCAGGGAGAGAGGGGAGGTGAAAGGGGCAGCACAAATCAGGACCACTGTTCCTGACTCTCCATCCTCAACAGCCCACAGAGTAGAGCTCACACCCTGACATGCAGCCCTCGGTCCCTCCCTCCCTCTCTGAACTCATACCCTAAGACATCCTTTCACAACCTACAGAGTTGAAGGGATGCCCATGGGCATGTCCTCTGGACCTTTGCTCATGCTATTCTTGAGCCTGGGGTATCACTTCCACCTTCCCCACCCCCTGCAGCCCAGATTGCATGCCTCCCCCTCCAAGAAGCCTTCAGAGATTACCTCTCCAAAAGGAGAGCAATGGCCTCCCTACTCTGCCCCCATGCCCTGATCCCATTCCCATGGACTTCTGGAAGGATCCTCAAGACTGTCTAACTCCCACTTCCCCTCCCCTCATTTTACAGACAGGGAAACTGAGGCACAAACGAGGGACAGAAGCTCTTTAGGGATGTGCTTGAACAAAGGTATCTCCACTGCTTCCAACCCTACAGGCAGCTTCTCTCCTGGAGCTGAGCTGTCGTCGTTCAGCACTTGCCTAGTCTTCTCTATGGCCCCCACCCCACCCCGGAGCTACCTGAGGACAGGACTCCATCTTCCTCTCTGCGCCCCCACCCCCATGCCTAGCCTAAGGCCTGGCGCATAGTAGGCACTCAGTAAATGTCTGTTGAATTGAATTGCGCTCAGGGCGGCCAGTCGTCTCTGCTCTGTAAGAGAAGCATAGAGTTAGTGGAGCCGTTCCCATGGCGATGGGGGTGGGAACCAAGCTGGTGGCTTAGGAGGTGGCCTGCCCCAAGGACCCCGAGGGCCCTGGAAAGGAGGTGGGCTCTGGGAAGCTGGAATATTCGGACTTAGTTCAGTCCGAATTCAGCCCCAGCAGGCGGCATGGCCCTGGCAAGTCACACCACCCTTAGGGCCTCGGTGGCCTCATCTGTCCAATGGAGATGACACTCCAGTCCCTAGAGGCTCTGAGGACCGCTTGTGATGAGGAGCAGAAGAGACGTGAGGAGGGTGAACAGCGACCCCAGCTCACAAGCATTGATGCTCAGGGCCTGAAACAAAGGCAGGCGGGAATCACGGCCAGTTCTACAGATGGGGAGACTGAGGCTCAGAGAAGGGGGAGGCTTGCCTGAGGCCACACAGCCCATGCGCTCAATCCCATGCTGTACAAAGAGTCTTCCTGCAGAGCTGGAGGGAAGCGAGGCATGATAACAAACCCCAAGCAAAGACATCGACCCCCACAAAGGGCCTGAGACCGGGCCCAGGCTGGCGAACGCTGTCCAGGCGCAGGGCCCAGCGTGAGCCCCAGGGCTGTGAAGGGAAAGGTGAGAAGCCACATTCTCCCCATCTCCCCGAGGATGAGCTCTGATTCCACAGCCCCCAGAGGGTTCAAAGCCATCCTCAGATCCAGAGGCTGCAAAGGCCTGGGCAGGCCCTGGTGTTAATATAGATCAGCAGAGACTATAAATACACAGCCAGGCCGGGCCCTACAGGGCCAAGCCAGAGGAGCAGCCCAGCAGGGGCTCTGACCCCAGCCCCGCCCCAGAGCCCCCTCCCCTCGGGTCTCAGTTTCCTCCTCTGTCAGCAGCAGGCTACACATGGTGATGACGGCTCAGGTCCCTTAACAACAACCTGCAGCTCCGTGACCCTGCCAGGCCGGCAGGGGGGCCTTGGGGCCCCGGGCTGGAGACCCAGGGAGGAACAAAACAGAATGCAAGATGGGCTGCCCTGGTCCACCTGGGACAACCAAGGGAGGGCTTGGCTGGGCCTCTGCTCCCTGGCCCGGAGCCCAGGAGAGGCAGGGAAAGGGGCCTAGATGCCAGCCATTCACTCACTCACTCCGTCATTCACTCCAAAAGCCATTCTTAGGATCTCCTGCTGGCAGCTGAGGACTCACAGCCAAAAGACACGGCCTCAGGTGGAAGCTGCGGTGGGGAAGACAGCAAGATAAACAGGCACCTCTCCTCTGACCCACATCCGGTAGAGACCGTCCTCTGGCTCCAGTGTCCTACCCCAGCTCGCACCCCTGGACGCTCGTTTCACACCTGCCTTCTCCCTGGACCAGGACCTCATCAAAGACAGGGACGAGGAGGGCGATCTCACTCACCCAGAAGCCCAGGGCACAACACGGCACCCAGGAGGGGCTCAAGAAATCCAAACATGTTCATGGGCTGAAAGGATGAATAAGACGCCTGTACACAGGATGGGAAGCAGGCCCCGGGGAGGTGGGGGAGCAGGAGGGAGCCCACACACTTAATACACAACTCGCCCACTCGAAGGATGAGGAAACTGAGGCAGAGAGAGGCCAGGGGAGGTGCCCAATGACCCAAAGCTACAAAGCGGCCCAGGACATGCAGCTCCTCAGATACAAGACACGACTGATGCATACAAACTCCTGGCACAGTTGTTCTGAGCACTGAGGGATAACGCCTGCAGTCTGGGGACTCCCCAAAGGCTGAGCACCAGTGTGGGTTCCGTGTCTCATTTTCTCACCAAAGTCTCAAGACAGCCCGGAGTGGCAGACAGACTCTCACACTATGGACAGAGAAACTGAGGCTCTGAGAGGGGCTGTGGGGTCCCCTAACCCCCGGCCCAACAAATACTCAGAAGGCCCTTTCTGGTCAGTGCATCGGTGGGCGCCTCCTGCTGGCTGGCAGCTTCACCTCCATCCCCTCTGAGATTCACCAGTAAGGTGTGTAGACCTGGGCCCAGGCCCGACTCTGCTTCTGGTGACTCAGTGACTTGGGCAGGGACCAGCCCTCTCTGAGCCTCAGCTTCCCCAAGACCCATCTCCTTTGCCCCATGCAGCTGCCTCTAGGAGCAAATGAGAGACCAGCCCTCCTACAAATTTAACTGTTACTCTGATACTTTCCTTGTCCGTCCTCAGCCACTTCTCCGCCCGCCTTTCTAACAAGGCTATGACAGTCTTCCTCGGATGCTCTGGTGCTAAGGCCTAGCATGAATTTCATCCCCCGGATCCTAGGAATCAGGCAGTATTTTTATGCCCATTCTGCAGATGAGGACATTGAGACTCAGAGAAATTAAGTGACTTGTTCAAGATCACACAGCAAGAAATGAGAGCCCTTAGCCACACCACTGTATACGTGCCCCCGAGCATCTGTATATTCAGCAATTTGTGGCCGCTAGAGCCCTCTGGCTCACTAATGCCCACCTGCTCCCTGGTTTATCCAACCTCCCAGATGGATGCAATATTCATATTTCCATCAGCAGCAGCTCACGCACCCCTCTCCGAGGCCTTCAGGAGCCCCATTAATCATTTAGACACACCTGCATATTCATTAACTTCCGAATTAATACAGGGCCCCTTATTACTTCGGGCCTGCTGCCTGCATTAAAGACACTTCAACTTCATTCATTATTAAACTCCCCTGATAAATGAGCACATCCTTCCTTCACAGAGGGGTGCAGCAACCAGGCCCCCAAGCCAGCAGTTCTGCTCCCAGCGCCAGCTGCTGTGTGACCTTGAGCCAGGCTCTCACCCTCTCTGGACCTCCTACATGTTTATCTGGTAAAACCAGGCAAAGGACAGGCCTCTAAGCACCACTTGGGCTTGTCAAAGTCGGCCCCGTGTGATCCTTTTGCAGACTCCGTCCACCCTTCCCTGCACTTCTGTGTCTTTCTTGGAAGCACATGACCTTCTGTTCTCCATAAAACAGGAGCCAGCCCTCTCAGTAGTTTTCCTGACTCTCTCCCACCAGCAGTCTCCACTCTCCCCTGGGCCTAGGCCTGGGCTTTGCAGTCAGCATCACCTGTCCCTGAGCTAAGCTGGCATGGCAGACCACGACATGTCCCAAATCAGTGATATGTCCCAAATGACCCCCATGGCCAGCAAGGGTGGACTCCAGCTTCCACACAACAACAGTGATGACAACAGTAATCATAATGGCACGCAGCTTTTCCTGAGCACGCGTCACGCCCCAGGCCTTGTGCTAAGTCCTGTACTGTCTCATCCTTCCTAGAACCACCTCTACTTCACAGATGAGGAAACCAAAGCCAGTGAGGTCAAGGCCATCTCCCCATCTCACTTGGGGTCCTCACCATCACACATGCCACCCGGAGGCGGGACACTCGGCCACCACCTTGCTCTGGCTCCATCCTTCCTGGACTGGTTCCCCTACATGCCGATCCCTGCTTAATGGAGCTGCAGGCAACACAGAATGGACCCCTACTCCCTGGCAGACGCTCTGACCCATCTCCGTCACACTTGGCACAGAGCAGAGCCCGTGAATGAAGCGTGAGGATGCCACTGGCAGCATGGCCCCACTGGCTCTGCTGCCTTCCACCTCCGCTCCAGGGGCACCTGTGTGTGGGGCTGCTTGCTGGGCTGCAGGGCCACCCCCAGCAGCAGGCCAGGCTGCCGCCTCATACCAGTGCTTCACTCCCTGAGGCTTCACTCCCTGGCTGTGTGACTGTAGGCCCATTAGCAAACCTCTCTGTACCTCGGTCTCATTATCTGAATCACTCCTGACTCCGCCCTCTGCCTCATCCCTCATCTCCAATCCATCCTGACACCTGCCCAGGCCACACACCCGCGTGTCCAAGTGGATCTTGTCTGGATGGCAACACAGCCTCCCAGCGTCTGTAGGTGTCCCCTGGGTTCCTCCCCTAATATCCTCTGCTCAGCTTCCAGGAAGCCCCTCAAAATAGCCCATCACAGACTCACTGAGGGCCCTGCTCTTAAAGCCCTTCCAGAATTTTCCATGGCTCCAGGCTGAAGCCATAAATCCTCCTGAAGGTCTAGGCCACAGAAGGTCTGGCCCAACAACCCACTCCAGACCCTCCCTCCTGCTTTCCCCTCAAGGCAGCTCTCCTCTCTCCCGAGGTGACTCCCCTGCTCTTGTCTGACCCCGTGATGGCGTCTGTCCATCCCACACAGTCCAGCCAGTGAGCACAGTGTGTTCTCTGCCGCAGCTCCAGCCCCCGGCACAGTCAGTCCCTGCAGTCCTGTGGCCTGAACAAACACCTCTGTCAAATCAAGACAGCAGACCGACGGGGCTACAGCCAGTGCCAACAGGGAACCCAGCAGACCAGGTGCGGGCCTCACCACTCCTCGTCTGCATGCAGACATAGGCCCCCACTTATTAGGATGACAAAGTAAAGATCATCAGACCCATTTCTCAAGGGAAGAAACGAGGTTCAGAAAGATAAAGTGGGCTCCCAGGTCACCACCAGTAAGCAGTGGGACTGGGACCAAGCCCCACTGCCTGGGCCCGAGTGCCGAGCACTAACTACATGCCTAGAACTTAGTGATTCACACTAACTCATTCAACCCTCTCACAGCCTGGGGAGTCTGGCACAATTATTATACCCATTTGAGATATGGAGAAACTGAGGCCCAGAGCAGTGAAGCCACTTGCCCAAGGGCACACAGCTAGGAAGTGGAAGAGCCCGGGACATACCAAGTCCTAGCTGGGGGGCTATTCTGTCCCTCCAGCTCTGCTCAAATCTCCGCAGGTCTCTGCAGCCAGTGGTACCCTGAGTGAGAAGCATCCACTTTACGCCTCCCTCACCATCCAGCAAAACTGGTCTCTGCAGGGGATCACCAAGGGGTGGGGGACCCTGGGTGGGAAGGCTCATTCAGGGTTCAGGGGCGAGCAGGATGCAAGTCCCTGTCTGCTGTCACCCAGAGTATCACAAAGCCACCAGGAGGCCAGAAGAGAAGCTGATGGTTAACTGGGAGGGCTTAGCACTTCTGAGGACCTGCTGTCACCCAAGGGGGCCAGGGATCCCCAGAAGGCACTGAACCCTGCCAACCTGACATTCCACATCTAAGGAGCACATCCTGCATGCCTGGACCAGGATTCCTGGCATACAGCGGAAGAGACAAAGGTGAGCAAGGAAATCAGAGACCAGTAGGGGACCCACGCAAATGAAGACCCAGCATACATGCCCTGGGGATTTCCGCTATTTCCGGAAACCCTCCTGCAAATTACTTTATAAAATAGAGAACCAGCCTCTAATTTCTCTTATAAAGACTTTGAATTTGCAGATTGGGGTTGCTTAAAGTGCGGTAGCACTCCTGGATTCCTGGGTGCTTCCTCAGTGCACACCACTTGTGAGTGCTAAGGGTGGGGACCAAGTCGAGTCCCCTCTCTGCCACAGGGACCAGCCTGCAGAAGGTCAGTAAATTCTGGACAAGCAAACTGTTAATGCACTCATTTCCAGGCCCCAGGATCAAAACTACTGTGTGCAGGGACCCTCCATCCCAGTTTGCCTCCCTCATCCACATTCAGACCCTCTGGGGTACTTTAGAGAAGGTCAGAGCTGGCAGCCCCCTCAGCGGATTTGGGCCCTTGACATGTAACAGGTGAGGAAACTGAGGCCAGAGAGGCCAAGAGCCTTGCCCAAGGCCTTGGGGCCACATCCCTTCTCCTTCCAGGCACCCCCTTCCTGCCCAGGCCCCCCAAACACTGCTGCTCCTCCAGGCTCTGCTGTCCTTAACCCACCTACGTGTGCCCTCTCTTCCAGGGTGGCCTCAGGCATGCTCTTGATCAGCCCAGATCCTGGGCCTTTGCTTGCCAGATGCCTCCATAGGTGCCCTCAGATGCCCCGGGCTCAGCTGGTCCAGGTCATCTTCTCGCCCAAGCTCCTCCTGCCCACCCCGACTGACACACGCCCCACATCTGTCCCTCTCCCTGCCACTTGCCACCAACACTGGGAACCCCTACTGGCTTCAGTTCAGACATCACCTCCTCCAGGAAGCCCTCCCTGAACCCTAGGCCTGGCTTCACCATTCCACAGCACCCCCATGCTCATCAGCCCCAAGTTGTATCCCCCGAACAGCCACCATTTCCCCTCCCCAGGGCCGAGCTGGCACCGCGTGTCCCTCCATGTCTCCAGCGCGAGCAAGAGGCCTGGCACAGAGGAGATGCCTGGGGGGCTGAGGATTAAAAAAAGCACAAGAACCACATGGCCCCCAGGAATGTCACTCCCAGCTGGCCTCCATCCCCACCCACCTGCCCAGCTCCCCACTCATTACTAGTGGTGACAACAGGGCCTCCCCGTTCCTTATCCTTATTATTACGACCATTAGGGCCTCGACCAGTGCCTCGGCTCCTGAGTTCCCCGGGCCTCAGCCTGCTCAGGGCAGTGTTGTCGGGCAGGGGCAGAGAAACAGGGAAAGGGAGGGAATGTGGACGGAGTCCCTACTGGGAGCCGCACCTGGGCCAGGGGGCTGCCATAGCTGACCTTGTTGGAGGCCCAGCGACTCTTATCCGGGCACGTGGGGCCCCTGTTTACAGATGAGCAAACTGAGGCTCCAAGGGCAAGCAGCTGACCTGGAGCCTCACAGCCGGTGGGGGCTGAGCTAGGGATCAGGACCTGCCCCCGCCCTCTCTCCTTGCACCTGATCCTAAGGAGGAGCGTGAGTGTTCACCCAGTGTCCAGAGCTGGGCACGTTACAAGCATTCCAGGAGCCACAGGCACCGAGGACAAAGCACCAGTTCTGGGGTCCCGCACAACCTGGATTCAGATCCTTGCTCTGTACCCCTCGGGCAGCTTGAACAGTTTCTCTGAGCCGATTCTTCATCTGCCCCCGGGGATGGGAGGCTGCCCTGCCAGCCTGCTGGGAGTGGTAAATGAGACTGAAATGACCACAGCCAATAACTACAGAGCATCTCCCAGACTGGGCTGTAGGTGGATTAACTCACCTCAGCCTCGTAACGACCCCACAAGAGGCAGGTTCTAACCAGAGTTCCTTTAAGGACAGCGAAATGAAGGCACAGTGGACCTACCCAAAGCCATGTAGGTACACGTGGAGCTGGGCGCTGGGGCGAGGGTGATCAGCACGGGTGGGATCCTCGTTAATGACATTCCTTTCCAGCTCACACCTTCCCTTTAATCCTTCAAAGGCATCCTGAATAGACTGGTCTCTCCCACCTCCGTTGCAGCCACCTGCCGTGTCCTCTCTTCCACCTCCACAGAAACGAACCCTCTCGCCCTCTGCAGCCCTGATCAAATGCCCCCTCTTCCACTGAGCCTGCCCTGCGCTCTGCCACCCTCGTGCCCCTCCGTCGCTTGGACACTATCCATTACAGCTCCCCGGACAGGTGGAGCAGCCTCCTCAGGAGACACTCGGACGACGCTGCCTCTGCCCAACCTCCACACAGCTGCCAGGGGAAACTTACCAAAGCACAAGCAGGCTTGTGGGTCACTGCTCTGCTCAGAAGCCTCTGGTGCCTCCCTAGTCCTTATCCCTGCATTCAAGACCCATCCTGATCAGGCTTGGTCCTGTCTGCAGATCTGCCCTCCAACACCCCTCCTGTCACGAGGACGCCATTGGAACAAATGGTGCCCCACTGTGCATACACACGGAGGCACACGTGCACCCCCACTTGTGCTGGGCCTCCGCGACTCCTCCCTTACTTGGGCCTCTCCCTCTACCCGTCCTCTACCAGCACCAGCCTCCCACCCCCTCAACCCAACCCCATAACAGCACCTCTGAGAAGTCCCCTCCCCAATTCTTCAGCTCTTTCCACTCCCTCCGTCCTGGAGGGTATCATCCACAACCCTGTTTCTAAATGCCGGGCGTGCTCCCTGCTGCTGGAAGATGCACAGTCCAGACTCCTTCTCCTGGCCTGCAGGGAGCTCACAGGTCCTGCCTTCCTCTGGGGCTCCCCGGGCTCCCCGGGCTCCCAGGCCCTAGCACAGGGCCTTTCCCCTTGAAATTCCCACGACCTGCTCTGCTCTCCTGCCCCACTCCCACCTCCTAAATGCTACTCCTTAGACGGGACTCAAAGCCGCCTCCTACAGGAAGCCCTCCAGCCCACCTGGGGCATTAGTCAGCCTAGTCTGCCTTCCCCTTGGCTATGGGGTCCCTGATGGCAGGGACTGTTCTCATTCACCCCCAAGCCCCAGCACAATGCTTGGTCCACACCAGATGCTTCAGAACTGTCTGCTGAATAAACACGTTTCCTCCCTCCTGAGCCTTCCCTGAGCTCCTGGAGACAGAGGGAACCAGTTCATTAGCCAACCACAACCAATGCAAATTCACCCCCCTCTCCCCACCTCCACCAGCCTCCAGTCGCACACCTGAGACACCGCAGTGGCCATCACCTTCCTCTCTGCCACCACCCTCACCTGTCTGCTGACTCCATCAGGTCTGAATAAAACGTACCGCCTTCCCTGACTTCATGTCTTCACCTCTCTCCTCACTTGCTGGGGCTCCAGCCCCACGGAAGGCCACCTTGCTCCTCTTGGGTGAATGAATGAAAGAATGAGGATTTGCGGCTTCCTGACCCTCGACCCTCATCGTGCCTGCCTCCTGAGTGCAGCTCCTATGCCTCTAAAGGGCAGGACCCCATCTTTCTTCTCCTAATACCTAGCACAGAGCAGTTCAAAAGTGTCCTTGAACAAAAGAATGAATGAGTGCTGGGTACCCTGCACCCCTGCCTGGGCCTCTGTTTCCCCGTCTACAACTGCAGATCTCAGTCTCTGCCTCGTCTCTTCGCAAGGGGATGAAAAGGTGGAGATCAAATGATAGCAGCAGCCTGGAAGTGCTTTTAAAACCACAAATCACTTCACACCTGGAAGGCGCTCTTCATTCCAAAGTGGTGGAACCGAGGCTGAGGTTAAGAAGGTCATCCACTCCCTCATTCAGTAGCTTCGCAGTGATCAGGACAGAGATGGCTCTGCCCCAGGAAGTTCACAGCTCAAAGGGAGTGGTGCAGGAGACCAGTCACTGCAGGGAGTGGGGGGGGCAGGGGGGGGGGCGGTTCCGTGGGGCTTCAAAACAAGGTGTCCAGGAAGGCCTCCTAGAGAAAGGGTCTTCTAGCTCCACTGGAAACAAAGGGACCCAAAGAGCCAGGTCAACTAGCAAAAGAGGCATGTCACCCTCACAAGCCATGTCATCTCAGATGAGCACATGTTACTTCTGTTCCCATTTTACAGATGAGGAAACTGAGGCCCAGAGAGCTGAAGCAACATGCTTCAGGTCTGCCAGCTCTTGGCAGCAAAGCTGGTGGTCTCTGGGCCTCCTGCACTTTCTGAGGCCTCTGGGGAGGCTGGAAACAGTGTCTAGAACATTCAGCCTCTGAACTAAGGGCCAAACCGCTCTGACAGCATCCAGGTCAGCTGCTCCCAACCACAGCAAGAACAGCGACAGCCGCAGCAGGCTAGCACCAAGCACACAGTGGGCCATCAGGAAACACGGCCACAGCGGGATCGGAAGAAATCACAGAAAACCACCAAAATAAACACTCTTTACGTGAGAGCTGCTTGATATGAGCGGAGGGGCAGCTGCCCTGTGAGGCCAGTGAGGTTTCAAGTAACTACCCTGGGCCCAGGCAGCCCTCCCTTTAATGCAGGCAAATGGACGGCATAAATTTCTGCTTACTTAACTTCACAAATGTTAACAAGCTCATAAAAAATAAGTTATTCCTCAGCTCCACAACATCCTTCGTTGGTTTAATTTTGTTTTTCCTCCCTCTCCCAGCCTCCTCTACGAGAGAAAGGAAAGGCCACAGACGTTGGTGTTCCCCTGCCAAGCGGGTCTGCCCTTCCCTCCCTCCACTCTGACCCATCAGGCCAGAGGGAAAAATCCCCAGATCAGGAATCCTAAGGCCCAGGGGTGGGCCCTGTTTCCTCCTCCACTGCTGTGTGACCTTGGGCTCTGACTTAACCTCTCTGGTTTAACTGGCTCATCTACAAAGTTGGACCTGCACTTGCACCCTGCCCACCTCCGGGAGCTGTGACAATCAAACAAGATCATCTGAATGAAGTGGTGACTTTGCTCTCGGCCCAGAGCAAGCCCTCAGTAAATGCTAGTCCTTGTAATTCTGTTAAAGAGTTAAATTACCCTCGCCCCCCAGTTCATCCATTTGTACAGTTTGCCTTCAGTAGGGCAAGCTGGCAGCTCCAAAATCAGTTTTGTTGGTGGGCTCAGTGTTGATACAAATCCAGGTTTGATGCCTTGAGGCAGAGCCTGAGCAGTGATGTGACCACAGGCCCCACCGCACCCTACTGCCTTCCTCTGCCCTATGCACACTTTATGTGACCCAGCCTCTGTGGGCATCGGAGTTTGCCACCCCTAGTTTATGCCTCTCAAAAGCTTTTCCAACAGGTGATCTCATGGATTGCATGTTTAGGCCCACCTCACAGATGAGGAAACTGAGGCTCAGGCAGGAAGAACAGATACCCTCTGAGTACACTGACGGAGCCTCAAGCCCTGGATTTTACAGACCTGGCTTGTGCTACCCTCCAGCCAGCACCAGTCAGCAAGATCCAGAAAACAGGGCCATGCTAGAAAGATCAGCCCCTGCTACACCAAATACCCGGTCCAAGCCTTGATTTTCCCATCTGCAGCATGATACAGCTGAAGGACACAGTGCACAGTTCTCAGAGAGAAGACAGTGGGGCCAGGAGCCTCAGCTGCCCAGCAGTGCAGCCATGCTCATGAACTTCAACTCCCAAGAGGAAGGTGGGACCACTGTCCCCTGTCCTCCCCACAGCGCCTCTCACAGGGCACCCCCTGGCCTGCATCCAGCAGTGGCACAGAAGCAACCGGGTGCTTAGCACAGGCTAAACACCATGGTGGGGGCTTCCCATGGCTCATTAAGTGGGTGCTGTTGTGCCCACTTTTCAGACAAGGAATTGGAAGCACAGAGAAGCTAAGTAATTTGCCCAGGGCCACGCAGGAAGAGACAGAGCAGGGTGGACTGGTGGACAGAAAAATCGACAAGAATGCAGAACACAACCCGGGTTGCTGGTGTTCACTCAGCAGGTGCAGGCTCAGAGGATGTGAGGAAGAAAGTCGGGATGGGGGAGGAGGAATGGTCCAGAACCTGTGGCCAGGGGAGGCAGCCCCACATCTGCTGTCAGCAGTAGCACTAACAGCTCCCATCACCAGGCACTGGCCTCTGCAGTTCCATATGCCGAAGGCTAGTCTCTAAGGTACCCCAAGTTCACGTCCATCCTTCATCTCTCACTAGTCTCAGATCCCCCCTAGGCTGCCCTTCCCAGGCTGGCCCAGTCATAGCTTGGTTCCCAGCGGCTCAGGGCCTTGTCCAAGCTCCCACCAAGCCAAGAGTGGCCGAGCAGGGACTCGAACCCAGCTCTTAGATATCCCTACCCTCGCCCTCCTCGATTTTGGAAGAGTCTCCAAAGGCACCAACAGCTGCTGCTGGGGAAAAGGGATGGGCCAGGGCCTTGAGGGGCGGGGCCCTGAGAGGCAGGGGCCAGCCTGGCAGGTGGGGGCCAACCTGAGAGAGAGAGAGGACTGGATCCTGGTTGCCCTGGCAACAGGACTAATTAATTCCAACTCTGGCTCCATCTGTGCCTTGGCTGGATGGGTAGTTTGGGCTCGCGGGTGTTTGTTTTGAAAGAAGGGGAGAGAAGCAGGATCAGCTGGGAGGCTGTGGTCTAGGGGCTGGAGAGGGGCTGACACACTCACCAACGTTCACACATAGCATCTCCACCGTCTACAGGAAGAGACAGGCCCTGGCCCCCGGAGACAATCTCAGACCTCCTCTCCCAAGGAGGCAGCAGCTCATCCCAGCCCAAACACCACCTGGCACAGACAGCAGAGAGCAGTGACTGCGGTGTGAGCACACGTGCACACACACATGTGCACAGACGGGGGGAGAACACAGACTGCACAGTGAGAGACTTGGGTTCAGGTGCCAGCTCAGCTTTCTGAGTGTCAGCTTCCCCATCTGCAAAATGGGCAACACTGCTCCCCTCAAAGGGCATTTAGGAGAATTAGAAGGATGTCCCCAGTGCAGGGACACCTGAGTGGCCTCATTTATCCTGGGGTCAGGGAAGGTTTAGCTGAGGGTGATCCTGGCGATCAAACTGCCTATGCAGTACCCAGAGGGTGGCACTTTTGAGAGACTGGAATGAGGCCAGGAGACACGATCATGGCATTTGAGAGGGGAAGGGAGATGGAGAGGGAGCCCAGAGGCAGGAAGCCTGTGGCTGGGTTAAGTCCAGCAGGTCTCAGAAGCCAGGATAAGAATCCTGGATTTTAGCCCAAGGACAGTGGGGAACCAGTGACATGCTTCGGAGCCCAGGCCAACAGAAGGGAACAGAATGAACTGGAGAGGGTAAGAGCTGGCATTTGAGGAGGCTTCCGCAATGGTCCAGGCCCATGACGGTGGCTTGATGCAAGTGAGGGCAGCGGGGTGGGCAGGCGATGGGACCATCTGAGAGCAGGACTTGGGGACCTACAGGATAAGGATAGGAGGACAGGGGTGGAGTTCAGGGATGACTCCTAGGGTCCAGGTGGGTGGCTGAACAACGGTGGTGCCCATCCTGGAACAGGGAGCCTCAGAGAAGGAGCAAATGGACCAGGATGCAGGAGAAAGTTAGAGTCCTGCATTGGACAAGTTGAGTTTTAGGGGCCAGAGGGACACCCCAAAAGACATGTCCAGTCAGCAGGTAGCCACACCCGATGCTCAACAGCCAGAAGCAGGAACAGCAGAGGAAGGAGACTTGGGCATCCCCTGCACACAGCTGTTAAGAGGAGCCAGGTAAGTGGAGGCACCGCCCAAATAGCAGGGGCTGAGGACCAGGCCAGAGGGAGCATCTCTCAGTCACAGGCTGGCTGGGAGTGGACGCCGATGCTCAGGAGCCTGCCACATGGCAGCACCTGGAGCCAGGCCACCTGGGTTCAAATCCCGGCCCCTTCGTCTCACCAGCTGTGAGATCCTGGGCAAGTCATTTCACCTCTCTCAGCCTCAACTTTTCCATCTGTAAAATGGAAATAAAAGCAATACCTACCCCATAGGGTATTATGAGGAGGGCTGATCCCCTGAAGCCCTAGGCTGAGCCCCAGAGAAACAGGATCTCCAAGAACTGGCCCTTGCAGGGAGGGTGGAGGCCACTAACCTTTGCTGAGCACCTGCCATGCTCCAGGTACCTCACAGGGACTACAGACCATGTGGATCAGTGGCCAAGGGGTAAGAGCCTGGAGTCAGAGGGCTCCTGGGTAAATCCTACATCCACTACTTACTAACTGGGTCCAAGGGAGGCCCCTTACCCCCTGAACCTTGCCTTCTGTGAATGTGAAATGGGATAATAAGGGTGTCTACCCATGGCTCCTGGGATTGTTCTGAGCATGAAATATGAATCTGTGAAAAGCATCTGTCACCTGCCTGACACACAGTAAGCACCAAACAAATCATCACTGTTGTCATTATTACAGTTGTTCCTGCCCCTCCTGATAAGCCGAGAAGGTAGATGGACTGACCCCCATGAAACCAACAAGGACAAAGGCCTTACCCATCCTAATGTCCAGGACCTGGGCTGGTCACCATCTGGTCACAGGATCCCCTCTCCCCCAGCCCAAATGGTCCCTCAGCCCAGAGCAGGGCCACATGAGACCACCTGGGTCTGAATCTTGCCCTGGCCACTCTGAGCTGTGTGACCTCGGACTTGTCACTTCATATCTCTGAGCCTTAGATTCTTCCCCCAGGAAATGGGTGTCCCAGACCAGCACCATCAAATGAGGACTGAACAATGCAATATATAGAAGACATCCAGCCAAGGGAATGCACACAGTAGGTGCTCAATAAATGACAGCAGTTATGATGAGTGGCCGGAAGTGAAGACCTGAAGGAATGAATAAATGGAGATGGGCACCCACAGTGGGGTCCCAGGTGTGATGCCCTCCCAGAGCCACGCAAAGACACCTCCAGAGGGCAGCAGCCTAGGGGTCCACTAGACGATGCACCTGCCCTGTGATTCCTCCACTAGGGCTCCCCTGACCATGCCCCCAATCTATGCCCACCCCTACCCCTGCCACCCCCTGCAGCGAGCACACCGCCACACACGCCCCCACCCAGCCCCGTGACCAAACCAGCAGCCCCTCCCCCTCCCCCGCTCTGCATCTGCTCAATTAGGGAAACTGGGGAGTGAGGAAAACAAAGACTTAATTTCTGAGCTAATCAGCCTGCCTCATACTAATTACCATCCTCCCGGGCATTAGGGCAGACTTCCTGGGGGAGGCAGAGAGGGAGCCTGGTCCCCAGGAATGACACCCCCTCCCCCAAAACCTGAGACAGCCCAGTGATGGGGGGCGGGGGGACCAGGAGGCTGGGGCAGGTGGGCCTTCAGGGTGCGGCCCCGGAAGCAGGGGACACAGTGAACCCACTGGGCACACAGCAGGGTATGTGCCTGGGGAAGATGTCACCTGAGCGGTCTGCACCCTCCCCCAGGACCCCTGCCCCTTCCTGGGGGCAGCCTCAGGCTGCGGGGGAGGCCCCAGAGCAGGTGTCCCAGTAGGTGTCCAGCCCACAGCCTTGGAGAGAGATGGACAGATGGACACTTTGAAGCTTGAAAATTGAGTAACGGTCAGAGTGAAGTTTCTGAATCATGGCAGAGTGTGCATTTGTGTATGCGTGCATGTGTGCTGCATACGTACACGGGTACACAAACCAGAGGGCTCAGGACTGGGAGCCGGGAGACCTGGGTTCAGTTCCCAGCTCGGCGCCAGACAGCTCTCCACCCCTCTGAAATTCAGACTTTACCACAACAGAGTTGAAGGGGATGATTTCTAAGATCACTCATTTTTCCACAAATGTTTATTAAGTACCTCCTATGCCACACCAGGCTCTGCTGGGCAGGCAGGATCAGCTATAAATGGACGGACGAGGTCCTGGTCCTCATGGCTTCCCCTGGGGTGGATGAGCCGGGGAGTCCCATGTAAACTGGTCACCAGAACATGGGACAGAGAAAAACGCCCTGCAGGGTATGGACCACGTAGGATGGGGTCCAGTATGGCCGGAACAGGGCTACTGTAGGCAGGGCTGTCACTGCATTTTTTAGAAAAGATTCCACTCAGCAATAAAACTTCAGATAATGCAAACTCACTGTGGGCCCCAGGATAAATCCCTTCCCCATTCTGGGCCTCAGGTTCCCATTCATAACAATGAGGGAGGATGCTGGCATTGTGCCTCCATCGTGGGTGTGTCTTGTGTCCCAGCCCCAGGCCCGGCTGCATGGTGGAGGCACCAGATGGACAGATGGGCACTGGATGATGAGAGGGGCTGGCAGTACATCCCCTGGACACCCCCTCTCCTAATCACAGGCTCCCAAGGGTACACACTCCCTGCAGCTGGCACGGGGCACCACCCTTAAGCTGCCCCTCTCTCACCCTGTCATGGAGCCATCATGGTTGCCCCTCACAATGTGCTGAATCCCTACTGTGTGCTGGTGCCCCACAATACCGCACTGCACGAATTGCCCGTAACAACTCTGCTCCATAGTACTGTTACCCTATTTTACATACAGGGAAACTGAGGCTCCGCTAGGTCAAGTGACTTGCTCAGTAAGTGATAACCCAGGGGCTCAAATCCAGCCTGATCCCAAGCGGCCACACCTACTGTGTGCCAAGACCAACTTCCTGGACCACCGTCAAGGCTCAGACCAGGGAACTGGGCTGGCTCAGGCCCGGCTCAAGCACCACTCTCCACAGACTACCGAGGGCGTGCAACACAGCAAGCTGGTCAGGACAGCGCAGGGAGCCAAATGGCCCAGGTTCAAATCCCGGTCTCACCACTCACTGTGCGACCATGGGCAGGCTCCTTAACCTCTCAGCACCCTGGTTTCCCCATCTGTAAAATGGGCATAATAATATCTTGTTGGCTTATTGTGAGGATTTAATTTCTGTAGGGCTCTGAGAACAGAGCCCAGCACGTGGTAAGTGTTATATAGGTGTTGTTATATAAAAGGACTAAGTGGCTCCCTTTGATTCATGGGCGGGCTGAGAACTGGGTCCCACAGAGGGTCAGGGGCAGAGCTGACACTCAAACCCTGGGCCCAGGGCTCTCTGCCCAGTGCTCTCTCCCAACAGCACCGAGATATCTCTAGCACAGCTAAGAGAACAAAGACGTCCTAGGACTGACCCAGACTCAGGCCCCAGGGTGTGAAGAGAGACTGAGGTGAGAATGCAGGCCGGGGGCCAGGCCTCCTGACCCCTGCCCCATCCAGAATGGGGGGGTCCAGCCTCAAGCCCGCGGCCCACAGCTGCCAGGGAAGCCCAGCCGTCCGCACTCAGCCCCGGCAGCAGACCACCCCACAAACGAGCCCACCCAGGTCACAGGGCAGCCCGTCGGATGGGAGGTGTGAGGATCTGATATCGTGCGCTATTGGTGGAAGTGGAAAGACTGTGACCAACCCAGGCATCCACAACAGGGACACAGCTGTGCGAGGACCCCACGCCAAGGTGATCAGGACTGGGCCCCGTTGGGCCCGAGGGGAGATGTCTGGAATGTGGAGTCAGGATCTCCAGGGTAGAGGCAGCAAGGTAAATCCCATGGGGAAAAACAGACAGCGTACAGGTGTCTGCAGGTGTCCGGAAACCTGGGGAAGGGTCCTCAGAGATGGGGAGGGGACAGAGAGCCTATGTCAGGCCCCTAGTTAGAAAGGAGTTGGAAACACTCTCACTCTCCTTTATGTGCACACGCTCCAACACACAACAAACACACAAAACCACC
The DNA here is from genome assembly GCF_009834535.1 of Camelus ferus. Classification (NCBI taxonomy): domain Eukaryota; kingdom Metazoa; phylum Chordata; class Mammalia; order Artiodactyla; family Camelidae; genus Camelus; species Camelus ferus. The sequence goes on from NC_045707.1 coordinate 3,343,984, forward strand.
TGGGGCACATGTGCTCACACCCACGCACGCCCATCTTTAGTCCATCCACCTCCCTCAGGAGGCCGAGGGAGGAACATGAAGTCTCGGCAAACAGACAGGGCCAGGCTGTTTATGGGGGTGGTTCAGGCCAGAGTTGGGGCAGGTGGAGACAGAGAGGGACACATAGACAGAATGAGAGGCAGAGCTAAGAAAGCCCAGCCAGGCCCTGAGTGACCCTGCCCAGGACCAGCCACTTCAGCCTGGCCCAGGGGCTATGAAAAGTGAAAGTACAAGTTAGAAGCTGCCAGACCAGAGTCTACTTCGGGGCACACTCAGTCACCCTCAGTGCCATGTGACCCTGGGCTGGCGCCTCTCTGGGCATCAGACTCCCACGAGTGCACGAGCAGGTGCAGACCCTGCTGGCTGGGACCCTCCATCACTCTGGGGTCCTAACTCTCCATCAAAGCCCAGCTCCCATCCTTCCCCGGGTCCCTCAGTGTCTGCAGCTGCCCTGGAGGCCCAGCTGGCCCCTGAGGACAGTCTCCACCCCAAGCTCCCTGCTGCTGAACCCAGGACAGAGCTTCTGGGTCAGCTGTCATCTCAGCCAAGCTGGGAACTCCGTTCCCAAAGCCCCTTCCCTGGCAGCAACCTCAGCACCAAATCAGAGACGGGAAGAGCGGGGCGGTAGCTGGAGACAGTAGGTACCAACAGGCGTCTGTACAGGTGCGATGGATGCTGCCTTCCTGCATCATCTCACTTAATCCTCATGACAGCCCTCGATCCCATTTTATAGACGAAAACAGAGGTTCAGAGAATGACCTGCCCAGAGCCAGGCAGCCAGCCAGCGGATGAATGAGCTGGGATGGAACCCACGCTGCCTACTCTGAAACTCATTAGCTCCTTCCACAGCATCTTGTTCAGCTGGCATTGGCGAGAGTGGGAGGAGCCCCATATTTCCGGACCCGGCACTCTGGGATTCCACAGGCCACGGCTGATCCCCAACAGCCTGAAAGGTGGTGGCTGGAATGGCCATGAAGCCCTGCCTACCTGCTCCCACCACCAGGAAACCCAGCATGTAGAGTTAGCATTTACTGAGTACTCACTGTATGTCAAGCATAGTGCTCAGTACTTTAGAGTAGCAGCCTTATGAGGTGGGTACTATTTTTATTCCCATTCTACAGATAAGGATACTGAGGCACTTATTATGGGTGGAATCAGGAGTTGAACTCAGGCCTGCACCCGCATGCTTGACCACTGTGTCACCCCCTTACAGCTCCAGGACCTTCTCCACTCCAACCTGCTGTCCCCAAGCCTGCATCCCAGGGTGTCTGGCAGAGGCAGGAAAGGCCTTTCTCCCCCAAGTTCTGCCTAGCTCAAGAGCCCCTGAGCCACCATCGTCTGGGGTACCTGCTCTTCTCTGTCGACCCCTGTCTGTGGCACCTCCTAGGATGCTCAGGGTCCTTGGCCAGCCCCCATCTCCGCCCTTGAGGCCCAAAAAGAGTATGGGACTAGCCAGGGTCACACAGCAAGTTGGAGGCAGGAAGGAGCCCTATGGCCCTTGTTTCCACCCACAGCCCAGCACCAATAATGCCCTCCCTCCTGTGCCTGTAAAGATGGAAGCTGAGTTGGTTGAGCTGTGACCCAGGGTGGAGGCAGGGGGTGGGAAATGGGTTTTCGACAGCTTCTAGAACCCCTCAGGCCTAACCAACCATGCAGCCCCAACAGTCCTGTGGGCCTACTGTGTACAGGTACTCCTCCCTCCAACCCTATCTCATCCCATCCCCTCCAGGAGCCCGGCAGTGTCCCCATTACGCAGATGAGCAAACTGAGACTCAGGTGCACATGACTTCTCAGAATCAGGATCTAACCCACTGTGCCTTGCTTCCAACAACAGAACAGGCCTTCCTGGAGGCCCTGCCCTGAATCCAACCCCTTCCCAGTCCTCAGGGATTGCTTCCTCCAGGAAGTCTTCCCAGAACTCAGGGAGCCTCCATTCAGTGGGACCATCCTCTCCTCCTCCACTCAAAAACCAAACTGAGCGCAAAACACTCACAGTGCCTCCGCTCTCAGACTGGGGCTCCTGGGAGTTGGGACTCTATCCCCTCTCAGACAGGAGGCTGCCTGGAGTCAGGGCTGTGTCTCCCTCACGAGGTTCCTGATGGCACAGCCTCTCCCTGTACTCCCTAAGACCTGGGGCTCCCTGAGGACAGGGCTACCACACTCTCCTTCCTTCAGACCAGGAATCATGAGAGCGGGACTCCCACCTTCCTCCTCCTGCACCCCCATCTACACAGCCACCCCACCCAGGGTACCAGACTCTGCCCCCAGCAGGACCCCCAGCCACACCCCAGCCCCCTCCTCTCACTCCCTCCTGGCCCTCCTCCAGGCCTGGCCTGTACCAGGCAGGCTACCCCCGCCTCGGCCCTATCCATGAATCCCACCTCTGTTGGGCACCACAGACCCCCCTTTCTCCTCCCCAAACAAATGGGGTCTTGAGTGAGACACTGGGACAACCACACACAACACCAGATCTATTCTCGGGGCCAGCGAGGCTGCCAGCAGTGTGGGGGAGTCAGGGAGCCAGGCTGGCAGGAGCAGTCTGTCCATCCAAAACCCCTTAAGGTCCAGCCTCTAAAATTGGGCCACTCTAAGCCCCAACCTGGCAGGGCTGGGACCACGAGCCCACTCCCCAGGTAACCCCAGAGGAAACCCATCCTAGACATATTACTCTCTCCCCTCTCCCAACACAGTACAGACAGGAGACTCTGAGCCTAGGTCCAAATCCTGCTCTGTGCCCTACAGAGAAATTTCCCAAACTTGAGTTCGGTCATTTGTAAAATGGGCACAACAATCCTACTCTGCATAGTCTGCTACAGCTGGAAAAGGGGCTATAAACAGGAATGTCCTTGGCACATATAGTAGGTGCTCAGTTAAAACCTCCTCTCTCCTCCCTCTTTGACTTTCTCTCTTTTTTTTAAGGGAGGGTGGGGTTGGGGTGGGACAAGAGAGCCCAGGCTGGTAAAGCAGAAAATGATGTGTCCCAAGCACTTAAAATGTCCCCTCTTTAGAAGTCAAAATCTCAGATCCCTCAGGGCTGGCAGTGAGGCCTCCCAGGACTGAGGTGATTCAGCAGAGCCTGCTTTTCCATCCTGGGGAGGGGACCTTGGAGTCCAGGATGCAAATCAAATCTCAAAGCCCACTGCCTCCCAGAAGCCAGCCGAGATAAGCTAAGATAGTACCTCCATTTTACAGACAAGTAAACTGAGACACAGAGTGGTTAAGTAATTTGCCTAAGGCCACACAGCTAGGGAGCAGTAGAGCTGATTTCTTTTGACAGTTCTGGCTGCTACTGAAAGCTTTTCCTTATGGCAGGAGTCTTCCCTATTTAAAAGCCTCTCTGTGATTTTGCCTCTGTGTTCAGAGTAAAGTTTAAACTCTCTGGCCTAAAATGCAAAGCTCCCCAGCACGGCGGTGTAGTGCAGCAGAAAAAGCACTTGACCCTGAGTGCGCCCAGCCTGGAATCAAGGGCCAGGTCTGCCACCTACTTCCAGCTGCATGTCCACAGGCAATTTACCAGGCCTCCCTAGTCCCACTGTCCTCGGACGTAAGAGGGGAATGATGAAACTGACCTCCCAGGGGAGCTGGCAGGGTCACCCATGCTTTTGCCATATATTTACTGAACATCTACTATGTGCCAGGCCCTGTTCAAGGCCCTCAGGATAGAGCAGGGAACAAGCTCCTGCCTGCATGGAACTGATACTCTCCAATGGTGGGAGTGGGGATAATAAACAAGCAAATAAACAAATTTGCGTTAGCAGTGTTAGACAGTGAAGAACCAGAGCAATGAACAGAGTGATCAGGGAGGGCCTCCTTGAAGAGGTGACAATAAGCCGGCACAGGAGACAGCCACACAACAAGTCCAGGTAGCAGCCATGGGCACAGAAGGAACAGCCACTCCTGTAGAAACAAGAGCAGGGACAAAGGCCAGGGAATTAAGTGAGACCTGGAGCGTGTGGGAACATGCGGGCCGTGCGGCAGATAATCGGCAAAGAGCAGGTGTTGGTATTACTGCAATAAGCCCCTTAAGCTCCTTGCATCTTGCTTTCCTCTTCTGGAAAATGGGATGCTGTGCAGATTTAAGGGAATCTGAGGTCTCTTTGAATTCATTTAAAGTAACCCCTGTTCTATTATCCCTCCCATTTTTCAGGGTGGGGGAACTGAGGCTCCCAAGATCCCACAGCCCATAAATGGCAACACCTAGGACATGAACCTGGGTCTTGTAATTCCAAGCTCTATACCCCTGCCAGCCTTCTGCGATCTCGCCGTATACAGAGCGCTCAACACCTCTCATCCACTCCATCCCAAGACAGCTCTGACTGTGAAAAAGTCTCTTGTTGTGATGAACTGAGGTCTGTGCATGGTTGGTCCCACTGCTGCCATTTGGGGCCACCCAGGACAGCTCTTTCCCCTCTTCCCCAGATCAACCTAAAACGTGAAGAAGGCTGACAGGTTAGAAGGAGCAGCTGCCACTTCAGGAAACACCTCCCAGGTACCAGGTCCTGTGCTTTAACTTCATTCCCCTGCCCCATATCGGCAAGGTGAATCCTCATCATACCCATTACGTGGATGAAGAAACTGAGGCCTAGAAAGGCAGAGAAATGTTCTCAGGGCCACCCACCTAGAAAGTGGCAAAGCCAGGATCTGAACTCAGAGCTCTGTCACTCAAAAGGCAGCCATCCTGCCTGTCACTCCCCAAATCCTTCAAATGTCCCTCTTTGAATATCCTTTTCAGTCCCTTGCCTGGCCTGTCCCCTGGTGCCAAGAAGGTTGACAGGACAGACTTCCTGCTACTCCCAGGGTCCCACCAGCCACTTGCCTGACACGCTGTGCCCTAGGCCAGGGCTGGCTGAGCTGGCTCAGAACACGGGACCCTGGGGAGGAAGCCTGGAGGCCGGGGTCTCAGGCAACAGCTGAGCGGGACAAGGCCCATCTGATTCAAGTGCACAAATGGGCCCCGGGAGTAAGCGGGCAGGAGCACCGGACAGGGAGCCGGCCCCACCTGGTTCTGTCCTGCCTCAACAACCAAGCTGCTGTGTGGTCACTGGGAGGCCCTCCTCCACTCCAGGCCCCCCACTTCCTGCTTCCACAACATCAGCCCAGTACCTCCAGGCTCAAGGATCCCACAGAAGGACACCACAAGGCCGATCTCTGGTGAGAAGGCACCCTGTCTGCCCCAGGCATGTCAGAAAATCATTCTAAAATCATTCTTAAAGGAATTGTGATGATGGTGGTGGTTACCACTTACTGAGAGTCTGTGTCCCAGGAGCCAGGGCATCCCATACATTATCCCAAGTGACAGAAACTCTGAGAGGCATGTACATCGTCTCCATTTTACAGAAGGGAAAACTGAGGCACAGAACCATATAGCTGTAAGTGACAGAGTCAGGAATTCAAACCCAGAACTCGGTGCTCTTCCATGCCGGTTCCTCCTGTTATTAAAATGAAACGTGTGCTTGGGGAGAATACCTGGGGACTGGGGGAAGAGCGACAGCTCTGAGTCGGGTGGTCGTGGCGGGGGGAGGGGGTCAGGCTCCAAGGGGAGGAGTTAGGCCTGTGAGTTGGACATTTGGGGAGGCAGGTGCCCGGGGTCAAATCCTAGTCCCAGCAAGCGCATGCTATGTGACCTTGGGCAAGTCACTTTCCTTTTCTGATACCTCAAAGGCAGGTATTGAGGCCGGGCTTCCAGGAGCTCAGCAAACATGGAAGGATGGGGACAAAGCCATTTGGGGACAAGGAGGGAGCATGCATCCAGATAGGGGACTTGTATGCTCCAAGGCCCTGAGGAGGGAGGGCGCACAAAGCAGAGGCAGGAGAGCTTGGTCACAGAAGCGGAAGGGAAGGACAGGTACGAGAAACCATGAGAGGAGCGATGCCAGTGGTAGAGCAGGGGCTCCGGTCTGGCCTGGACGGGGCAGGATGAGCAACGGAAGTGGGGAGCACAGCTCAGACCCACCCAGTGTGCCTCAACACTCCTCCAAAAAACCCTGCTTCAGCTGTGCCAGCAACACCAAATCCACGGCAACAGCCCCTCCCCCCTCACTCTCCCACCGTCCTCCACGGAGCACCCACCACCCCCACTGTCCCCACACAAGCCCCCTCCAGAGCACCCAGCAGCAGCCCTTCCATGGGGAACCCTGACACCTTGGCAGTCACGGCCCCTCCACGTGGGGACCACCACATCTTAGAGACGGCATCTCCCTCTCCTTAGCAACCACCAACCCCAAGCCCAGACAGCCAGCCTCCTCCCTCTGTCTCCTCCTCTCTCCATGGAGACCACAATGCCACAGAGGCGGCTCCCTCGCCACGGCAACCACCGTCACTCAGCGCCCCGCCTGGACAGCTCCCTCCACGTGGCCACCACCAACACAGCCACGGTGACAGGGACAGCCTTGGCTTCTCCTCTCCAGGGCAGCCACCGGCCCTAGTCGGGACATAACAGCTCCTGCCAGCCGGCTGGCCTGCCTGCCCGCGGCCTCCTACTGTCAGACTGCCTTCCTGCCTCCTGCAAAACTTAGTGACACTGGATCAGGCCTGGTATTGACTCTGCTGGTGCTTCCCTGCCCCCAGCTCACTCCCAGCCCCGCAGTCTGCCCTGCTCTACATGGAAAGGCCCCCATTCAAGGAGGAAGAGGCCAGGTTCTCCCAGGACATCCCCTGGAAGCTGGCTCCCCACCACCCACCCCCCGCCAGGGCACAGATGCTCCCTGCCCTGCTGGGGTACAGGCAGGCCTGGTTCAGTCTCTCAGCTGGACGAAGGGGTAGGAGTGGGGTCTCTGAGCCAGCAGGGGCTTTCTCCCCACCCTCCCCAGTGGACCTGTCCCAGCTCCCAAAGGCCCACCTCTCTGCCAGCTGCCTCACAGGCCCCGTGGAAGGGGAGCCAAGGAGGAGGAGAGTGGAGGTGCCTGCAGCTGGGGGCAGGGGCCAGGCAAGGCAGGAAGGGACGAATAGGAGGCAGAGGCTGGGCTACATCATGGGTTTTCAAGGCCAGGTCATGTGAGCCCTGCTCACATCCAGCCACGCACTCACACACAGTCAGAAGGACCCTGTCCTTACCAGATGTCTGCGGGCAGAGGGAGCCCCTCTGGCCAGCGAAGCTCTGTCCCTGGCCTGGTCTCAGGGAGGTCCCCGCAGTAGCAGAGGCGGTGGTGGCAGTGGCGGCGGCAGCGGCGGTAGCAATGGGGTCTCAGGTCCTGGCCCAGCTCAGGCGGCAGCAGCTCCTCACCCAAGTGCTCTCCTGCTGTGAGGAGGAGGCAAGGGAGAGAGAGGGGAGGGAGGGAGAAGAGAGGAGGAGAGGAGGAGAGGGAGGGGGACAGCAGGAGGGAGGGAGGAGGGAAAAATGCTGAAGTCTTGAAGGGTACACTCACTTCTTTCTTAGGTTTCCCATGGCAACCGAATATACCACAAATGAATATCAGTGTGAGAGAGAGGGGGGGAGGCAGAGGGAGGGGAGGACTGGAGGGAGATGGAGGCAGAGATGGAGAGAGATAGAGGCAAGGCAGAGAGATGGGGGGCATGAGGGCAGGGAGATGGGGGACATGAGGGCAGGGAGATGGGGGAGATGGAGGCAGAGAGATGGGGGACGTGAGGGCAGGGAGATGGGGGACATGAGGGCAGGGAGATGGGGGACATGAGGGTAGGGAGATGGGGGAGATGGAGGCAGAGAGATGGAGATAGAAAGATGATGGGGCAAGAGAGATGGAGGGAAGGGGCCTCAAACCCAGATGGAGGGTTGGGGGCTCCCCACCCTGTCACACAGGGTTAAGGGGGTGAGGAGGGGAGGGGCCAGGGGCCACAGTGCATCTTTCAATCCCTCCATGGCCCCTGGGCAGGAGGAGCAAGAAACAGATGGGGAGATTTTCTAGGAGCTGAAGGGCCCCCACTCCCACCAACTCTACCCGACCCCATCACTCCTTCCTGGGGTCCACAGCCTGGAGGTTAATCCCAAGTCACAATCCGAGCCCCACATCTCACTCACAGTCATGGACACACACCCAGGTGAGGATGCCCACCCACACCCTTGCACTGACCTGACGCCCGGCTCCTCCAACACACATACACCCTTCCCCACGCTCATGCCAACCACTCTGCCCTCATGTTGGTCACCCCAACACCAACTCGGCCCACCCCCTTCTAAAGCTGGGCCCCATCCGTTCTGCTGCAGGGAACCAGCAACTCCTCTCCCCAACCCCAGCCGGTCTCTTATTCAAAACTTGCAAGGACTGGCACCCACCCCTGTGGCCCCCAGCCTGCTCCACCTCTAACTCTACCTCAACCTCACCGCCCACCACATGTGCACCCACATCCTTAGAGCAATGTACCTGCCTGACCTCCACCTGCACACACACACATACTCCCAGACAGATGTGCCTCGGCCGAATCTGCCCTCCATCTGTGCGCACACGTGCACACGCATACACTCATCCCCTTCCCTCGGAGGCCCCTCTCTCCGTCTGGCCCTGCATCCCCATCGGCCCAGATGGCACTCTTGGCCCTCCTCCGCAGGCAGGGGCTCACACCTCGGCCCCCCCCCAACACAGCCATTCACAAACATATGTAGACCCACCACGTGCTGGCAGCCAGTGGCAGCGACGATGGAACAGAAACACACACTTGGCCCCCTGCGCTGCCTCAGATCCATCACCCCCACCCAGAGGCAGAGGAAGAGGAACCAGCCAGTGTGCTCCAGGAAAGAGCTCTCCAGCCCAGGTCCTGAGGGATATCGTCCCCCTAGCTACATGACTCACCTTTGACCCTGAGCTCACTGGCTCTGGGCTGCACACTCACCCTCACACACCAGTACCCACTGAGCACACCTAGACAGCAACCAACACATCAGAATTTCATACTCCCGCAGACACACGTGGGCACACAGACCCAGATGCAACGTAGAAGCTGCCCAGAGACCCCATACCCGGCGGTGCCTGCCCCAACATGCAGGCTGGAGCATGTGCCAACATGCCTGGGGACACTACACAGGCACATGTCAACACATCCACAGAAACACACCAGCGCCACTCACTGTGGACCAGCCCCCAATACACACATACAGTTTTCACCATATACACCCAGACAAACATGCACATGGACACAGGGGCCCCTGCACAGATTCACAGACCAACACATAAATGCCCCAGGCATGCTCACACAGTGGGGGCCACTCCGGACACACAGCCCTGCTCCGCACACACATGGCCACGCCTGCACACCGGTCCAGCTCTCCCAGGGCAGTTGCCGGCGGAGCCCCCCATCCCGTCCACACCCACCTGACATACACACACACCCTTGCCAACAACTTGGCAGGTCTTCGCTCCGGTCGCCCCCTCCGACCCCTTTCCCCGGGCGCGGGCGGGTTTACGATCCAGCGCACGGCTCCGAGCCCAGAGGCCGTGAAATTGGCCGCGAGCGCCAGGGGATGCGACTGCAAATTCTAAGCACAGGGAAGTAAGGCGGAAACCCGGCCGCGCCGGCCGCGCGGCGCGGGGGCACCGGAGAGTGGCGGGAGGCCGGGCTGGGACCCCCGCGGGGCCGCGCGGGCGGGGAGCGGGGCGGGGCGGGCGGCCCCGTGCTGGGGCTCTGCGCGCGCTCCCGCCCCCGCCGCGCCTCCTCCCCCGCGGTGGCTGCCCACCCCGCCCGCCCCCTGCTCCGCGCCGCCGCCGCCGCCCGCCGCCGCCGCGCACATGCCTAGCCGGGGGCTGCGCCCGGGCGCCCCGCGTCGGCCAGTCCCTGACGCGCACTGGGGAGGACACACCCGCCGCCCACCAGACCCGGACCTGCCTCGGTCAGAGCGCCCACCGGATGAGCGGCCTCGGGCCACCGCTACGCGACTCTGCGTCGCCGCCGCCGCCGCCTCCGGGACGCCTTCCTGGCTCTCCAACGTCCTCCAGGCTTCTCTGCTCCCCACTCCACCCCCGCCTCTGGCCTCTGCTCACACGCACAACTGCAGGCTCAGCTCCACCCGCTCCCTCACACCGAAGGAAGGGAGAGGGAGGGCACTGCTCAGTCCAAAATGCTGGGGCAGGCCCTCTCCAGCCTCACTTCACGCCCACTGCACTTCACGCCTTCACCAGTGGTGCGGACTTGAAGCCCTGACCGCACACTCTGCCTCCTCTGTGCAACAGGAATGATGCAGAGGGTGGTTCTGAGGATTTAATGAGAGGCTCCTTGAGCGGGCTTAGAACAGCAGTCAGTGAACAGGAAGATTATTAGTCAGTACTAGTCAGTATCGGCCTCGGTCTTGCTGCTGTGTCACCCAAGGGAAGACGCCTCACTTCTCTGAGCTCAGGCTCTTCTGGAAAACGGTACGCCTTTGCTGCTCCCGGGGTGTGTGGGAGGAGTCCAGAAGATCCCCAGGAACACGCAGCAGCCCCCTCCGCTGCCACGCACCCAGCAAACCTGGGCATTCATCTTCTGGAAATGCACTTAAAATGCAGGTTCCCGGGCTCCGTATCGACCCTAATCTCAGGAGGCAGGGCCCAGGAATCTGCATTTTAAAAAAACACCCAGAGACTCGGGCACTCTCTGACAAAAAGGACAACTCTGGATTTCTTAGCCCAGATTTTAAGATTGTTTAGGTTGTTGAGTGGTTGATCCCCAAACCACATGTCCAGAATCATCTTCCCAAAATCCACTCCGGGTTTTCCTACCTCCGGACCTTGGCTCACATGGTCTCCACCTGGCATGCCCCCCACCCAGAGGCCGGCTGGACCTCTTCCACAATCCTCCAGCCAAAATTAAACAAGATAATAGAGAGTGTTTCGCCCCGTGCCTGGCACGTAGCAGGTGTGCAGTCATGGGGGTTCTGATGTCTGAGCAGAAGTCGTTCTGACCTCTCCAGCCCTGCTTATAAGGCTGGCTCAGCACCAGCCCCTAGTCAGTCGGGTCACAGACCAATGGGTATCGCCTGTCAGCAAGCCCTACTGTGTGTAGGCCCCGTGCTGAGCACCTGGCAGATGGTCCACATGTTTTCTGTCTGCTCAGAACCAGGGCTCATCCCTGAGGGTTCCCGTCTGAGTCCAGCAGTTATCCTTCAGTGAGACGTGCTTATAACTGTGTGCGTGTGTGCACGGACTAAATGCAAAATACATCAACCCATCCTCAACAGCAGGCAGATGAAAGGAAGCTGTTCAACAAGTATTTTTTGAGGACCTGCTAGTCTCTACCTGTTTGGAGCTGCCATGCCGTGGGAGAGACAGACAGGGAATCCCCCAGGTAGTGAGAAGGGCAGGGAAGGGAGGGCGGCTGGCCAGCTGACCCCACAGCCTGTGTCTCTCCAGGATCCAGAGAGGATTTGAGGGAAGAGACAAGATAAAGATAGGCCAGGGAGGGAAACTGAGTCAGGCTTGAGCCACTAGGCTGGGCCCTTAGGAATGGCTCCCTGCCTCCCCCTGAGAGAGGTAGGGACCAGCTTGCACACACGCACAGATACGAACACACAAAGACATGCCCTGCCTCCACACCAGCCCGTCTGCACACTCCAGCTGGAGCAGACCCGGCACCCAGGCCCTTCTCACGCTTCCTCAGATCCCCCAGCCTGGCTCCAGGAAACAGTTTCTATGCATTTCACGGAGTGAAAGTAGAGACTGAAAAGAGAGAGAAGGACGGACACACACATATACACACACACACACACACACACACAACCCAAGCCCCACTCCAGGGAACCAGGAACGAACACAGGAGACAGACGGGAAGGGGGAGGGAACCCATCTACTTGACACCTACTATGTGCCAGACACAATACTCCACACTTGCCATTCTCTTATGTAACCGACCTGAGAGAGTTAAGAACTCGGTACCATTACCCCCACTTTACACTGAGGAGACAGAACCTTCTGGAAGTGAATTTTCTTACCCAGGACACACGTCAAGGAGGAAAAGAGGCAGAATTTGGACCCTGAGCCCCTGCTCTTCCACAAGCAAGATGGGGGAGTGTGGCAGAGTGGTCTGGGGACCCCCAGCTGAGGCCATGACGGACTCAGGCCTGGGGAAGATACTGGTCCTGGAGCAGCAACCCCTTTGTCACCCAGGGGAGCCCCTATGGAGCACCTACTATGTGCCCTATGCTGTTCCAGGCACTGTGAGAGAAGCAGGGAGCAAGGAGCTGCCCTTGGGAATGTCACAGGTCACTGCAGAGGGAGGGGGCGCAGGAGGAGTGGGGAGCTGGGACTGAGACCCAGGAGCTTTTCTACCCCTCTGTCCCTGCAGCCACACCCACTGCTTCCTTGTGGCAGGGTCACTGTCCCCATTTACAGATAAGCAAAACAAGGCCCTGAGAGGTCCCTCAGCGAGAGGGGCGCCCCAAGATGCCCAGGGTCCCCTGGCAAAGGAGTTCATCAGTTAACAGTTAATGATGCAAAGAGTCCACCTGTGGGGCTTCCTGGTTCCACTGCTGTGTGGCCCTGAGCCAGTCTGGAACCTCTCTGTTTCTTACCTGGAAATGTGAAATAATAATAGCTCTAACTGCAGAAGGCTTTGCGGGATTAAACGACTACCCCTTATAAAGAGCTTCACGCCAGGCCCGGCTCTCAGTAGAGGCTCAGTGAATATGAGCTAATATCATTATTATTATTATCACTATAATTATTGCTGTCGGCAGCATCAGGCAGCCCGCGCCCTTCCTCTGGCACCCCAGGTGTAAGCAAGCTTGCCCAGCGTCAGTCCTCAGGGGCTCTCTGGGGTCTCCCTGGAGACTGTCTGAAGAACTGGGGGGAGAAGACAGGGGCTTTATTATTCCAAGCCCCCAGACACCATCCCCAGTACTAATGGCTGTGCCTCTGCCCCAGGTGCTAACTGAGCCAGGAGAAGGTTAATTTAATAGGGGATTGGGCTGGGACAGCAGGAGGCAGAGGATTGAGTTAACCTTCTGGACTATTAACGCTGTGCCCGAAGAGGCCTGACTTGTTAAGGAGACTTGGGCTTCAAGGCAATCCTGCTTCCTGGCTGTCTAGTCTGCACGGCACACTGTCACAGCAGATTTGGCGGGGGGCAGGGTGGCAGGAGGGAGGACCTGGCCCAGGGGCACTGGAGCTGAAGCAGGGAGAGTAACTGTGATGGGTGCCATCCTGACCCTGCCCAGGGATGCCACCCTCTCCCACTGGCTCATCGAGGCCTCAAGGCAAGCAGCCACCGCCTTGGAGACAGACAGGAGAGGCTGATCCCCGTGTGTCATACACGGCCAGGACACAGCAGAGGTGTCACCAGAACTAGTTCTGCTTCCACAGCAGACACGCTGCCAGACCCCAGGGGACAAGGGAGCCACAATGGGAGCAGGTACAGAGCCCCCAATGACCACCCCGGGCCAACCCCACCAGGGAAGGCCTGGCAGCTGGATGTACCCATTTCTATCACCCGCTCCATCTCGGAATGTCATGGGGAGGGCAGAACAAGCCAGCGCTGGACTGGGAGTCAGGAAGCAGCCTCCACTGCAGCCACTGACCTCTCAGGCTTGGGGCCCTCACTCTGGCACATCCCACTCCCCGCCCCCACTGCACGGAGCTCCCTGTCCCTCCATTCAATGAGAGTGCCCTGTGGGGCAGTGAACTACCAATCAGATGGTTTTCCCTGCATCCACTGGGTGGGGGAGTTCTCACTAAAGAATGAAGCAACAAACAGCTTACTTTACCCTCTGACCTCAGTTTGTTCATCTGTCAAATGGCCACAAAATTGCAGCCAGCCTGCCAGCCTCACAGGACTGCTGTGAGGATCCAAGGAGAGAAAAGAACATTCTTTACAAAGTTAGACTTAAAGCAAAACAGGGGAGCAGCTGCTCTGGGCTGGGGGACAGGACGCCAGAGGATGGGGCTCACATGGACTGAGCCCCCACCATGTGCTGGGTACCCAGCCCCCTGAAGCCTGTAATCCCCTCTCACCTCCCTAACCACTGCCCCCCTCCCCGGTGACAGATGAGAGACAGGCCCAGAGAGGTGAAGGCAATGCCTAAATCAGAAAACCCAGAGTGGCAACGTGGGATTAGAACCAAAGGTCTCTGGCTCTCTGGTGGTGGCAGTTTTCTGTTGTTACATACACTTACACACACATACTCGCCCACCAGTACACACTCACCCAAGGGTCTGTGCGGCATGGCTAGGATGGGGTGGAGAACAGGACTGGCAGGGTCCCAGCTTGGGGGAGGGGGAGAGGGGACACCATAAGTCGGGGAAGCAGTGGCAATGTGCTATAAGGGGGACAGGCCCTAAGGAAAAGGGTCCCACATCCACTCAGGAAATGGGGCCTCTTGGGAGGGACTGCTCACTCCCAGGCTCCATCCCTCTCGCCTTCTTCCCCCTCACTACGTAGGGGACATAACCACACTTCGCCACACACCCTCACAGTGACACCTCCCTCACCCTCCCACTGACATCACACACTCCGGCCCTTGGGGGTGACCCATCACACTGCTGTCCCAGTGACGTCACTGGCAATCTAGAGCTGATGTCACACCCAGAGGTTCTCACTGACGTCGCACCCACTGCTCCCTGATACCCACTTCAATTTCTCCTCTTTCTTCCTGTCCGGGGACCGATGGCCCAAAGGTCCCCACCCACGAACACAGCTCATTTGGGACAGGCATTTGCAGACAGTGCCTGCATGTGCGTCTGCGCTCATTCCTTTCCTCGGACGCACACTTACACACGTGTGCAGGCCCCCATGCCCTGCTGATAGCCAAGACATGACATGTCCCACAGGTGCCCACAGACCCCAAGAACAGGTGTGTGAGCCAGGCACGCACACCGCACACCAGTCGGTGCTCCCTGCCCCACCCCCCCATGATGCAGCTCCCCATCTGGAAACGTCCCTCGTCCCTCGGTAACTAAATCTGGCCGCCTGGGGCCTGCAGCTTCCGCCACATTCCTCCAGGTGCTGCCAGCACCCCCTCCTCCCCTCAGCTTCTCTTCTCCAACAGCCTGGCCTGCTGACAGCAACCACTGCAGCCCGGACACACAACACCTGTGTCCCGGCAAGGGGACTGATGTGCCCTCCAGAGGCAGCCACTGGGGTGGGAGGGGTCCAGGTGGAACAGGCACAGCAGGGAGCCCAGAGCCACAGGAAGTGCCCTCAGGTACCACAGTTCTCCCTGGCTGAGCCCAGCGGGGGTCAGCACCACCCTCCTTGGGCACGCCTGACACACCACGGCCTGGCTGCCTCTGCCCCGGACACGAGATCCCGAGTGCACACGCGTGCAAACACATCAGCTCTCCCCCCTCCAAACATTCTGAGGAAACGCTGCTGGGCCACAGACAGAGAGAGAGAGAGAGAGAGAGAGAGAGTGTGTGTGTGTGTGTGTGTGTGTGTGTGTGTGTGTACAGACAGAGCGCTGGGGTCCACCCCTGCACACAGCCCTGTGTGCACACACACAGCACACACATCCCTCCCCACGTGCACACACCGCCCCACCAGCCAACACACCCACCCCCTGCCCCCTTCTTCTGCCAGTTGTTGGAGCCCACACATGCAAATACAGACACACACACATACACACAAACACACACACTCACACACCACCCGGCAGTGGCCCTGGCCCTGCCAGAGCTGCAGTCTGCCGATTTCTGCTGCTTCCCCGGGCTGCCTCCCTGCTTGCCCCACACCGGCGCCACGGAGAAAGGAGCAAAGCCTTCGCAAGGGTCCCCACCCCACCCCCGGGACCCCTACTCCCCAATTCCGGTCCTCTTGTCAAACCCATCGCCCTCCTGCGGGGAAGAGGGGGGTAAAGCCCCACCCTGGCCCCCTCCCCCTGGAGCCGTCATCCAGCACCAATCAACTCCCCCTTACCAGCTACGAAGATGAATTCCTTGACCCCGGCAGCACTCCGTGAAAGAGGGGAGCGAAGACCCCCGGATTGGCAAAGATTGGGGCAGAGAGGTGCGGTGTGGCACTGGCTGGCACGACCGTCCACCATCAAGCCTCTGCACCACCCCCCAAAACTGCTCACCTCACCGACCGTCCTCCTCGTCCTCCCACCCCGCCTCCGCCCACAACCACCTCCCCCACCCCCACCCCCTACACAGGGCGGACCTCCGGGGGTCTTACGGGGACCCCCAGACCCAGGAGGCACTGGGGGTGGCTCTCCCGTCTCATCCTCCCCCGGCTGGGTACCCCTTCAAGCCCCACCCCCACTGGCGGAGGGGGTGTCCTCGGGTCCCAGCGCCCACTCCCACCGTCTCCGGCCGGCCGCGGGCGCTCAGATCCGAAGGAATTCACTCACCTCCGGCCCCAGCCGGGCTGCGGGCCGAGCGCCGCCTCCGGCCGCGGCGGCTGCGGAGCCTGCGCGCGGGTGCGAGTGCGAGTGCGAGCGCGGAGCGATGTGCGCGGCGCCCGGCGGGCTTGGCGCGCCGGCCGGGGCTCGCTGCGCGGCGTGTGTCTGTGGCGGGGCGGGTGTGTGTCTGGAAGCCGGCGTGTGCGCGCAGACCCCGCCGCCGCGCCTCTGCCTCGCGGGGGCCCGCGCCCGGGAGGGGGCCGGGGCGCCGCGTGCGTCAGGGGCCGCGGCCGCGGTCCGTCCGCCGCCCGCGCCGCCCGCGCCCTCCTTAGGCCTCTCCGCAGCGAGACCCCTCCCGCCCCCTCTCCGGGCTCGATGCTGCCGCGGACACACGCACGCTCGCAGACACACGCCCGCCGGGCGGGGGCCGCGCCGGGCTCCGCCGCCGCTGCAGCCGCGGCCCCGCGGACGGCCGAGTCCTGGGCACGCCCCGGCCCCCAGCCCCGCTCACCCCACGGGGACCCGGTCCCGCCGCCGCTGCCGCCGCCGCCGCCGGCGCATTCAACAGCTGGAGGCAAACTTGCGGCGGGAGGGCCGCCCGAGGTGCGCAGCGCCTCCCAGCGCCCGCCCGAGGACGCCTACACCCCCAGGCTCCCGTCGCACCTGTGGACCCCACAACACCCCAGCCCCGCTGGCAACACGAAAAGTGTGTGTGCTGCATTCCCATTTTACAGGCGAGACAACTGAGGCTCGGTGAGAGCAGTGACTCCCCCAAGGTCATACAGCGAGCTTGATAGCAGAGATAGTATTAGACTCCAGGTCTCTCTGTCCTTGGGCCAGGACTCTGGGCTGCTGCTCACTACCTTTCCCCACCCCTCAGGGAGTATGCCCAGGGGGACACTGGGCTCTGTTGCAGCCCAGAGAAACCTCCTAAGTCCTTTGAGCTCGAGTTCCTCCCTGGCCACCGTTCCCACCCCTTCACCCCCCATAAACACACATCTGAGTCACCTACAGAGGTAGGAGATGCAGCAAGAAGCTCTGGCGTCCAGAGTCTGTACCCCCTGCACTTGGGCACACAAGTGCCTGGTGAGATTTGGCTTATGTCACGTGCAGAAGAAACCGGAGCCTTCTCCACACCTGGTACGGGTTGAAGCCCTGCCTGGAGCAGGCCCTGTGTATCTCAATCACTTTCATGGGGTAGCATGCGCCAGTGCCTGTCCTCAGGTAGTGCACAGCAGACCGACTGCAGGAACTCCCAGCAGGAGCATCTTATCAAGGCCAGGAATGGGAGAGCCTCCCTGGAAAAAGCCATTGCCTGAGCTGAATCTTGACGGATGAGTAGGAGTTGGTCAACTGAAGAACGTGGAGAAGGATGTCCCAGGCTGTGGGAACAGCATGTGCAAAGGCACAGAGGCATGAAACCACCTGGGGTGTGTGTGCAGTGAACTCCAGAGTTAGGTATTACTAGAGCAGAAAGAACGTCTGTTCAGAAATTCCTCCTGTCTGTCAACTGAAAACAGGAAAGCAGGTTTGGGGTGGGACTAGGAGAGCTGACAAGCTGTGGGACGCAGGCTACCGAGGTCACGGTTTCTCCAAGTAGAAGACAGACTGTTGGGCATGCCACCTCTGCCCTCCACAACTACACTCGAGGCTGCCTGGCATACTCCTATCCACCCTTCAAGGCCCACTGCTGCAGAGCCAAACATGTCATTATGTCGTCTCTGCTCTCTACATTGAGCTCTCCTAGAGGGCAGGGGCCGTATGGAACACACTGTACTTTCCTGGACAGGGCTGGGCCTGAAGCAGGGTCCCAGACCAAAGTCCTTGCTCTACGAGCGGTCCCCCACCATCCCGCCCATGTCAGGCGGAGCGACAACGGCCTTTGCGCCCTCTGGCGGATGTAGGGCGTAATTGCAGAAAGTTCCCCAATCTGCCCCTGTGGCTGAGGCTCTCCGGTGCAGAGGCCTGCAGACATGGGCACTGGAGGACGCCCACCTAATCTCCTCTGGCCCAAGACACTGAGTATTGACCCCCAAGGAGTACCAGGCAGCGGACGGCAAAACAGTCTCTTCTGGTTCTGTTTGCGTGACTTTCCCAGTCATCTGCCAAAGGACAAATCACACCCCTCTCTGAGCCTCAGTTTCCTTCTTTGTGAAGTGCGAATACGAGAAGCAGCCTTTAAAAGAAAAAAAATAAAATAAATTTTTTTAAAAAAGAGAGAGAAGCAGCCTTGTCCGCCAGCACAATGCTGGAGCTCACCACATGGGAACTTCCTTCCCCCGGAACCTCCAGGTCTGGTGAACTAGCGCTGAGATGGTTTAAAACTCTGAAACATTCAAAGATTCTCCCATCAGAGACTTTGCCCTTGGTAGGCAGACATAAATTGGCAAGACTTTCAGACTCTTAACTTAGTCACCTCCACCAGACAGAAGATGGGGTTGGCCTGAGCTAACTGAGGGTCATGGTGGGTACCCTCTGACCGGGCTTTCCCTAGACCAGCGCCTTCCAGCAGAACTTTCTGCGATGGTGGAAATGTTATATATTTGCACTGTCTAATACAGTAACCACTAACCACAGGTGGCTATTGAGTGCTTGACGTTGTGGCTAGTGGGACTGAGGAACTGAGTATTTTATTTTGATTTTACGAATTTAGATTTAAATGGCCATCTGTGGCTAGTGGCCACCATGTTGGTTAGCACGGGTCCAGAAATACAGCAACCTTCGCACTAAGAAAGCGCCCAGACAGAGCTAATGCACACACACACTCACGCACACACACACACACATACACACACACACACAGGATCCTGAGCACCTGGCCAAGCCTGGGGGTGGAGATGATAAGACTGCTTGGACTCTCTAGTGGACAGGTAAGGGCAAACCGGGCAGCAATAAGTCCATCCCCGTCGTCATTGTCCCAAGTTAGGCCTTGCCATCTTTCACCTGAACACCTGCAGCAGCCTCCTTCATCACCCACCTATCTAACCCCTCCAATGTCTCCCCAGAGCCCATGCAGGGATGCAGTTCGTTTCATTTTTCATGACAATGCCAATTGATTGGCAGCAGCTCCCTCTGCAGAAAGTTTCATGATCAGCTAGTGATGTCTGCCTTGGGTGCAAACACAGAGATGAATGGTACACCCTCCCTGCTAGGGAATAAAACCCAAACTCCTTACCTTGCCCAAGTAAGGCCCTTTGCACTCAAGCCCTTACTTACGTCTCTAGCATCGTCTTGTATCACCCCATACAGGCTCTGGGTCCCAGTGACTCCAGTATCTCCTCTTTCCAGAACATGCCATGAAACTCTCACCCCATAAACTCCACACCTTTGTGCTTTTGATCATGCTGTTCCCTCAGCCTGGAAGACTTTACTCCTTTCATATGCTTTCCCCAACTGTCTACTTCCAGTCTATCATCAGATACTGCTCAAAGGCCGCCTTCTCAGTGAAACCTTCCCTGACCATCCCTAAGCTGAGCTGGCCAAGTTACTTCTTCCTCCCCTGGCTCCCAGAACAGTCTGTGTAGGCCTTAGTTACAGCGCGCATCACATCGTATCATTATTCATTCTCACATGTGTCCTCCCCCGAATTACATCTCACTCCATCACCTCTCACAGTAGCTACCTGGTATGGGGCTCGCTCAGGGCCAGGCAGGGTCCTTAACATACATTATTCTCATTAATAAGTCACTAATGTGAACATTAGGGGCTTTTGTCCTGGGAACCCAGCATCTATCCCCCTTCTCACCAGCCCCCCCACTTTCCTCTTTCCCCACCACCATGCACAGTCTTGGTGGAATTTGAGTCAAAGTGCCTCCCCCAGCCCACAGCTGAACTAATTGAGTCTTGAGCAGAATGATGCACGGACAGAAAAAACAACAGAAGCAAAACCAACCCAGAAGCCTCAGCGCGAGATGATGCACAGGCATTTCCAGCTGCCTGGACCCCTGTCCCAAATCCCAGACCCTCATAGGCTCTGGGATTTTTGAGCAGTGCCTGAGAGCTGCCTCTCACAGCCCACCAAGTGCCCTTTTTTCCCGAGTTGACCAAATGTGGTCACATCCAAATGACCTTACTGCCCTGGCCGTATCACCACATGTTTCCAGGATAGCTTCCTTTCTGATGGCTTAGAAAACAGAAGAGAGAGAGAGAGACAGACAGAGGAACCCATAAATTGCTAAAAAGCTTCCTGTGCTGTTTAAGGTAAAAAACAAGATCTCCCCGTTGCACTTGAGTTTTTTTTTTTTTTTCACTTAGTCCGCATGGCATTTCCAGTTGATGCTAAGAAAATTAGGTTAAGTGATTCTTTTAGAGAAACACACACACACTGACCGTGGATGGGGTGTCATATTCCTTTTTTTGGATTCAGACCAAAAATCAGATTTTCTGCTGTGCTTCCAATGCTGGAAACGCGAGCTATGATCACTAAGGACCAATGAGGAGACAGGGAACCCAGAGGGAAAAATAATGAAGTTTCCCCACTAAAACCTCTGCCCCTGGCCCATCATGGAACCATCCCAAATTTAGTATAAAGAGATAGATTCCAGCTGCCTTCTCAGGGCCTCTTAGCTGGGGGCGTTTGGTTTTGCTGGGCACTGTGACAGGTCAGGGGATGCCAGGTGGAAGGTCAGGGTTAGGGAGCACATCACGGCTGCACCTAATAAGGATGAGACCGTTTGGAGCTAGGGCTTGGGGAAAAGTGCATGGGAGGCAGGAGAGGAGACGGCAGGTCAGCAGGAAGGTGAGAGGAAAGCCCCCAGAGGACGTCTGGCTGTGGAGGAATTTTGGAGAAGACACAGATTTCGAAAGGGGATTTTTCAGTTATTTTGCTGCAGAGCATGCAATGTAAGCCCCTCCGCCCACTTCAGCCTCCCCACCCCCACCCCCTTCAGAAAAACCTACATGCTTATCATATCAGTCATCTATTGCTGTGGAACACATTACCTCAAAGCTTAGCGGCTTCCAACAGCAAAAGAATAGTGGTTATTTCGCAGTTCCTGTGGTCCAGGAATTTGGGAGTGGATGATTCTGGCTTAAGACCTTGCCTAAGACTGCTGTCAAGATGTTTGGTTGAGGCTGCGCTCGTCTGGAGGCTGCCCTGGAGGATCTGCTTCACAGACGGTTCATTCCTATGGCTGGCAAGTTGGTGCCGGCTATTGGCGGGAGGTCTCAGCTCCTTGTCACAAGGACCTGTCAACGGGACTGCTCGAGTGTCCTCACAGCATGGCAGCTGCTGCTCCCAGAGCGAGAACAAGGAGGAAGCCACAGTTCTTGCATGACCTAACCTCAGAAAGTTATACACTGTCACTCAGGCAATTTCCTATTGGTTGCACCGGTGTGCCCTGTGCACTGTTGGAGGGGACGACGCAAGGTGTGAATTCCAGGAGGAAGGTGTCAACAGGAGCCATCTTGGGGGCCAGTGGGCTGGAGGTCAAGCAATGATATTTGGGAAAACTGAGGAAGATCCATGTTCTGCATCCAGGCAAGCAAAGGTGAAAACAGAGCTAGGGGTGTGGATACAGTAGCTGGAGGATCTAATTCCATAGGGTTCTCTGATTCTGAGAGTCTGTAATCCTCATAGTCCATGAGTCAAGGGCAACTGAAGGCCCAGTGGGGCCTGAGGAATATATGTAAAGTCCCTGCTGAGGTTAGACAAGAGGGTACCTGTGAGGGCCAGAGGCCATTGCCATACCCTGGGGGATATTTGGAACTGTCCAGGTAGAGACTATTTGGTCCAGAGATCCAATTATGGGAGGGGCCCCAGGGAGCCTCATTAGGGGTGCTGATGGCACCCTGCCTGCCTGGCTTGGAGCTGAGATTCCTGGGTGGTGAGGTTGGCCAGCCTGCCTCCCTGACTACAGTCATAGTAGAGCAGGCCTGGAGTATCCCCTGGGGACAGGGGAGGGATGAGAGACCCCCCTGTTGATACCCCTGGTGCTTCCACTAAAATGTGAGCAGCTCCCGGGCCCGGTCATGTCTGACCCGGCCTGTGCCCTGGGAGCCCAGCCCCTCACAAAAGTGACTCCTCCAAGTGGCTCAGGGTCTCCTCTGAGACACCCCCCCCCAGGGACAGCTGGAGGGGATCAGGAGGCTTGGGGCTCTGTGCATCCCAGCTTCTGCTACCCACGAGGAAAAGGCTGCTTGCACCGTGGGGGTGTCTGCCATGTGGGTCCTTCCATGGGGCTCCGGAATTCTGTCATCTGGGGATTCTGCTGGAGTCTCAGGCCTGGGCCCTGCAGCCACAGCAGGGGGGTGGCGTGAGTCTCAGCTGGCTCAGCGGCCACTACGAGGTCAGCCAGGCAGCTGCATTATTAAACCATCTATCTGGCTCTGCCCGGAGGGATGCTGGGGGTGGGGGGCAGACGCGCTTCTACTGCCTAGGTCCGGAACTGGGGCAGCAGGAGGGCCCTGGGAGCTGGAGGTCATTGGCCTCATGGCCGATCTTGTCACCGCTGACCCGGGGCCGGCTCCAAGGCTCCAGATGCCGCAGGGACTGGAGAGGTGCTGACTGGCTGCTTTCCTTGTGTTCTTTCTCTGCTCAAAAACATCCAGGCTCTGACTCCACAGGGTAATGCGCCAACTCCTGACACTAGCATCTGGAGTTTTCTGCAACCTGGCCACATTCTACCTAGAATCATAATCATAGCTTGAAATAGAGGTGTTTACTATCTCTTTCAGGCTTGATGCCAAGTATTCCCCATGAATTAAAGTCTCAGTGAATAATGACAGCAATCTTACAAGTACTGATTGTTTTTATTCCTGTTTTACTGATAAGGCTCAGAGATGCTGAGTGATTTGACCAAGATCACACAGCAAGGAAGAGGCAACACTGCAATTCACCCAGTTTCTCCTGCTGATGGAACCATCCTGTGGCCACAGGATTCTTGGGGTATTTTAGGCTGGTAGCCCCATTCTTAGCCCCCATCCCATCATTCCCAGCACTCACCTTTGTACCTAACGTTCTCTCGATCTAGAATCCAGGTATAACGGTGGGGTGAGTAGCTGTGTATTCCTCAGGCTTTGCAGGAAGTGGTGGGTGTTTGTGACTGCTTCCAAGTTACTCAAGCCCCAAACCCAGATGCCACTTTGACGTCTCCTGTTCTCCCCACAGATCCGATCCATCAAAAACTCGTATCAGCTCTGCCTCCAAAATGTACACTAAACCCAGCCCCACCACTCCCCGTCACTGTCACAAAGGCAAAAGTGGGGTCCATCCTCTGCACCTCAGTTTGCTCAGAATCTGACATGCAGCACGCATTCCCCCAAATATTTGTTGAATAAAATGATCAAGTTCATGCTTGCGTGAACAAATGAAGGAAGGAAGGAAGAGTAAGCAGATGAGGAAAGAAAATGTATGGGAGCAGAAAGGCAAGTGAATTTAGCTCTGCCCTGGGAAAGAGGTGTGGGGAGGGAGCGCAGGCACCACTGAGCAAAAGGAAAACTTCACATAAGAAGAGATGCTCCTATATCCGGAGGGAACTCTAATTCAAAAAGATACACGCACCCCAGTGTTCATACCAGCAATATTTACAATAGCTAAGACATGGAAGCAACCTAAATGTCTATTGACAGATGACTGGATAAAGAAGTTGTGTATATGTGTATATATGTGTATATGTACACACACATACATACACATACCTATACATACATACAATGGAATACTACTCAGCCATAAAAAGAATAAAATAATGCCATTTGCAGCAACATGGATGGACCTGGAGATTGTCATTCTAAGTGAAGTAAATCAGAAAGAGAAAGAAAAATACCATATGCTATCACTCATATGTGGAATCTAAAAAAAAAAAAAAAACACACACACAAATGAACTTATTTATAAAACAGAAACAGACTCACAGACATAGAAAACAAACTTATAGTTACCAGGGGGAAAAGGGGATGGGACGGGATAAATGGGGAGTTTGAGATTTTTATATATAAATTAGATAAACAAGTTTATTTCTGTATAGCATAGGGAGTTATATTCAATATTTTGTAGTAATGTATAATGAAAAAGATTATGAAAAGGAATATATGCATGTATATGTGTGACTGAAACACTGTGCTGTACACCAGAAATTGACACAACATTGTAAACTGACTATACTTCAATAAAAAGAGATGCTCCAACTACACTTCACTAAAAAATAAAATTTTAAAAAAATAAAATTAATTTTTTTTAATTTTTAAAATCCTATTGTCACTTAAAAGAAAAAGAGAGAGATGTTCCAATCTAAAAAATACAGCAAATTAGTGAATATAAGAAAAAAGAAGCAGAGTCCTGGACATAGAGAACAAACTAGTGGCTCCAGCGGATGGGGGGAGGACAACATAGACGGGGGGCGCATGGGAAGTACAAACCATTAGGTGTAAGGCAAGCTCAAGGATGGATTGTACAACACGAGGAACAGAGCCAATATTTTGTAATAAATGTAGATGGAAAGTAACCTTTAAAAATTGTGTGAAATTAAAAATAAATTGCTGCAAAAAATAATAAAATAAAAGAGCTGTTCAGCTACCCGTCAGCCTGACAGGTGGGGAGGGGGATGCGGGCAGGACATCTGGAAGGGACAAGCCACAGAGGCACGAAATGGCCAGGGACAGCACGAAGCAACTGAGGCTCAGGAAGGTGACTCAGGAAGTCCTCCCAGCCCAGCTACGGGACAAGGTGGCTGCGTGCCCTCAGTGTTCGCCCTGGATTTCCCTGGTGGTGTCTCTGCCTTCCTGGCCCACAGCCCAGACCTGAGATAAAAGAGCGACTTCTGCTCTTTCTCACTCAGCTCCTTCTGATTGCTCTGCCTGTGGTTTCTCTGAAACCTCCTCTCACATCTCCTGCTCCCCTGCCCACCTCACACTTGGGGCCCACGGAACTCCAGTCTCCGCTGCTCTGTCATTTCACTCTTAGAACAAGCACTAGACAAGCCTTGGCATTCAAACCTGGATTTCACTGGGTCTGGCCAGGCCAGTGACAGGACTCGTCCCCTGACTTCTGTCAGAAGCTGAGTTCCATCCCCTCCTCCCTGATGCCTTTCCCAGAGCGGAGCCCAAACAGCTCCGGCTGCAGACTCAGCTCCCAGCACCAGAGGAGGGGGCTTCCCAGGAGCACGGCCTGGGGTTGGGGAGGGCATGCAAAGCCAGGTGGGCTCGTTTGAAAAAGGAGGCCCAACAGGGTACATGGGAGCCAGGAGGGGGGCCAGGCAGGTGTCAGGGCCACAGCCACGCAGGCTGAAGTTCACAGCAGGCCCCAGACTCCTTGGAGAAGATAGCATTACCCCCTCACCATTCACAGGGTGACTGCCTTGTGCCCGGTTATGCACAAATGCCATCGAATCCTCACAACCGCTTGGGAGGAAGTTATCAGTTAGGACTCATTGGTTACAAGTGGCAGAAACCCAACTCGAGCCCATTTTGAACTGCCTTAAACTCGAAAGAGAGTATATTGGTTCTCATGACAGTGCAGGGCAGGGAGGGTCCGCCTGAGGAAGACTGGGAAAGAGAAGGAGGCCATCTTGAATGCCATCAGCACTCTCTGTCTCTCTGTCTCTCTCTGGCTTGGTTCTTTCGGGCCACAGTCCCCATTGCCGTGCAACCAGGAGCTCCCCAGACTTAAAGTCCCAGGCTTACAGCTTACAGAGATTTTCTTCCCATTCCAATCTGAACAATTCTAGGGAAGGACTCTGACTGGCCCAATGTGTGTCACATGCTCAACCCTTGGACCAATCACTGTGGCCAGAGTGATGAGGGCAGATTAATGAATGGCCCAGGTTGGGTCAGGTACCCCCACCCTTGTAGCCAGAGGAGGGCCTGCCAGCAGCAGAATGGGGGAGGGTCCCTGGGGGGACAGAAGCAGCAGCAGTGGTGCAGGTTTGTTGCTTTTTTTTTTTTTAAATAAACATCTTATTCTGGAATAATTTTAGATTTATAGAAAAAATTGCAAATATACCACGAGAATTGCTGTATACACTTCACCCGCCTTCCCTGGATGTGAACATCTCACATAACCACACTGCATTTGTCAAAATTAAGAAATTAGCACTGGCATATTACAATTCACTGAATTCCAGATTTCATTCAAGTTCACCCATTCTCCACCAATGTTCTTTTTCTCTTCCAGGACCCCATCCAGCATCCCACTTTGCATTTAGTTGTGTTTCTCTTTAGTCTCCTCTGGTCTGTGAAGGTATCTCATTCTTTCTTTGCTTTTCTTGACCTTGACAGTTTTAAAGGGTACTGATCAGGTATTTGGCAGCATGTCCTCAATCAGGGTGTGTCTGAAGTTTTCTCATGACTGGTCTGGGTCACGGGGTGGGGAGAAGAGCACAGAGGTGTGGTGTCCTTGTCACGGCTGCATATCAGGAGGTACATGACTGGCGAAGTTGATCACTTGGTTAATGTGGGTTCTACCTGCACTTAACAGATTGGGAAAGTGAGGCTTGGAGAGGCTAAGCTGTCTGTGCTAGACTGAGCGGGGGAGGAATGTGAACCAGGTCTGACTCCCTTTATCAGTTCTTTGGAGTTTTAGCCCTGTTCTTGGAAAGGGAAGGTGAGAAAGGCTGCACCGTGGACTCTACGTGAAGTTTGCAGCAAGGGGACTCAGCCTGAGGCACCTTCTTGGGGGGACAAGGCCCTGTCAGGGTTGGTCTGGGAGCCCGGAAGGCACAGTAGACTGTAGCCAGGAGGGGCAGGCAAAGGAGACAGGCTGGCACAGTCTCAGCCAGGTAGGAAGAATGAAGGAGGGATGAAGGAAGGAGAGAATGGCAAGCATGGCTGAGCCAGAGCAATCCAGGAAGTCTCCCTGGAAGAGAAGGCTGTGATTGTAGGAATAATCAGGAGAGCGGCTCAGGTGTGGAGTCTGTCCCAGGAGACAGGAGAGCAAAGTGTTTACAACCACAAGCCTTAGAGTCCAACAAGACTGGGTTCAGTTCCTTGCTCTACCTCTTCCTGACTAGGTGGTCTTGGACAAGTGACTGCTTTGCAGGCTGATTTGGGGCTTCCTAGCCCCCATGCTTTCCCTGTCCTGCTGTGCCTGCTGACATACGCATTCCTGAGCTGGCCCTCAGACCTCCCCAGCTGGGACCAGCTCCGTAATTTGTGAGACCTAATGCAAAATGAAAATGTGGAACCCCTCGTTCAAACATTATTGAGAATTTCAAGACAGTGATGAAGAGCATTAAATGAAGCGTGGGGTCCTTCAAGGCAGGGAGCCCTGGGTGACTGCACAGGTTACATGCCCATGAAGCTGACCCGGTCCCCAGCCCTCAGTGACGACCCTGACCCTGAAATCTGACCCTGCCTTATTTTCTCTACGATTCTTCAGCCATTTAATCACAAGCCGCCTACCCATGCTGCTGGGGGCCACTGTATCAAGCTGGTTGCATTCCTCCCTCGTGGTTTTTTCCTGTCTTGCCCTGGGTGGAAGGTTGGATGAGATGAACTCCAAGGTGCTTCCAACTGTTAAATTTGATGTCCTTTAATTTTATGGTTCTAATATTTTTTGCCCGGAAGCTTCACAGCTCCGGTGCCTAAGATACTACTGAGCCGAGGGGTCTAAGCTTCCTTTGTATGGTCTCACAGAAAGCTTAGACCTGACCTCCCCAGGCAGTTCGGAGTTTTTAGGTGAAAGAAGAAAGGTTGGAAGAATTTCATTCACTTACATTTTGCAAATTTGAAATGTGACATTAACTGTGATTTTTGCAGGTGCTGTAGCCTGGCTGGCACAGTTTTATGGTTTGTGCATTTCTGCTGGTTTGCTAACTTTGCTTCACACACCCTCCCCCAATCCCTTATTGTCAAGGGGCAGAATATTAGAATCAGACTGCTTGCACGCATCTCTTATCTCTGCCATAAAAATGTGTGCCAGTTGCTTAATCTCTCTGGGGCTGGATTACTTTATCTGAAAAATTGAGATGAAGTGAGTTCTATGTCTTCTGGTTACTGTTGCTGCTTGAAAATTCTAGTGGTGCGAAAAAAAAAAAAAAAAAACCCATACACAACCATTTTATTCTGCTCACAATTTTGCGGGCCAGGAATTCTGGAAGGGCTCAGCTGGGCAGTTCTCACTCGGGGTTCTCGAGCAGGTGCAGTCAGATGCGGGCTGTAGCTGACGTCATCGGCTGCATCATCTGGGCTGCACTGGATGCCCAAGATGGCTCAGCTCTCACACCTGGCATCTGGTGCCCACCGTAGTTTGGCAGCTCTGCAGGAGCTGGTGCCTGAAGTGCCTACAGCCAGCATAGCAGAATCCAGGCAGTTGGGCTTTTTACATGGTGGCTGGCTCCCTCCAGAAAGTCCCAGAACAACCAGGCAGAAACTACATCACGCTTTTGTACCTCAACTTGGAAATCTCATAACATCACTTCCACTGCTTCCTATTGGTGACAAGCAAATCACTAAATCCTGCCCAGATTAAAATGGAAGGGATGTAAATTCCACATCTTCATAGAAGGAATGTCAAAAAAAAAAAAATGGGAGCATGTTTTTTAACTGCCACGATATATGTAAAGCACTTAGAACAGTGCCTGGCACATCATAAGCCCTCGGACATGTTTGCTATTGTATTATAGCCCCAAATAACAAAATGGATTGAGAATGCAAAACGGTTTGTTGCAACATTAAAATAGAGATGAAAATATTAATAAAAATTCTATAATCCCGAATAAGGCATAACCATAAGTAGTGAGTAGGATTTTGATATGTCTGTGGAATGCGCTAGTTTGGAGAGGTAAGATTTTGCACCAGAAAAGACGAACAGTAAAAATAGAAAGTACAACCCTACCAACCCGAAAGGGGGTCTGCGTCACACCTGTAACCAGGGCGGGGTCTCTCCCACCAGGTTGTCTGGTGGTGGGTAGGAGCCTTTGAAGTTTTCACATCTGTTTCCCCGGAAAACAATCAAGGCATCGCTCTGGGAAACCACTGGAGTGTTTCTAGAGCAAGCACAAAATAAAGCTTTCAGTACAAAATTGATGACTTCCGTCACTAACGTCAGAGCAGAGACCAAAAGCACAGAGGCGTTATTTAAGGTGGCTGGCCTCATAGAAGAGCCGGGTACAAACCATTTTATTACCAGGACCCGTATAAAGCCAGCCACACAGCGAGTAACAAGTTGGAGCAAACAGGTTAATCTATTGGCAAATTATTTTATCTTTTATCAAATAACACTATTGGAGTTGGGGGCGGGGGTCCGTGAAGTTAATGGCCGATGATATGGGAGATTGACAATGATCACACATGCATAGTGGCTGACACCTCCCTTTCTTTACAGATGCATAAAGCCACTGCAGGGCAGGGCATGGCAGACCTTGGCACGCGTACCAGAGGGCATGGCAGGCAAGCCCCCCTCTTTCTCTTAGCTGAACCCTGGCTGCATTTGATGGGGCGGTGTGCCCTGCTGTCAGCCAATCTTGAGAATTCTGTTCCTGATTTTCCAGCCTCCCTTGCAGCTAGGGTAGCCACGTGACTCAGTTCTGACCAATGAGATCTAAGCAGAAAGCATCTGGTGGGGTTCTATAAAAGCTTTTTCTTTTCTTTTAAGTCAGACACAAATGGCGGGGCCCCCACCTTTCTTCCACCCTCCTCCTGCCTGGAATTCTGACGTGATGCTGGAGCCAACTGTGACAGCCATCTTGTGCCTCCTCTGGGCTCCTCATCGTGCAAGAAAAACAGCTGCTCAGCAGCAGATGCAAACCTCCTCCTCTGTCCCCAGCCTTCCAGTCTCTCCTCCAGTTCTTCACCCGAGCCATCGATGACCTCATTTCCTGTTTCACTGAGTAATCAAAAGAGACTCCAGCAAGGCCAACATCCCTCCTTTTAAGACCAAGTTTCCATGGCGCTCTAGACCCAACCCCTGTCGTCTCCTCAAGGACACACCTCCAGCATTTCCCCTCTTTCTCCTTCATCTCCATTTCATTTTTCCCCTTCTGAGATCATTCCCATCACCACACACGTACTGTATTTCTCCCTCTTAAAAAAATCTTGACTTCACATCCCCAATTCTCCCCTTTCTTTTGCAGAAAGAAAAAATACCAAAAGAGCTGTCTTTATTCACTCACTCTAACTCCTCTCCAGGAGGCCCCTATGGCCAGTCTTTGCCCCTCCTCTCCACTCCTTGTCAAGGTCACCAGGCTCTCACCTCACCTCTGACTTGTCCAGTCAGCCACCTCAGACACAGCTGACCACTGCATCCCTGAAAACTTCTCCTCTTGCTCTCCTCCATGTGAGTGTGAGCTCCATGAGAAACAGAATGTTCATTGTCTTGGTCCTGCTCTATCCTCACCACCACAGGGAGAGAAGGGTCAAGGCTATTCACTGAATTATTGAAGAGGTTGCTAGCTGTCCCCCAATATCCACTCTTGCCTTCCTCTACAGTACTAATGGAAGTTTTGTTGGAATATGAACATAGCTGCCCAGATAAAGACTACATTTCCCAGTTTACCATGCAGATTAAGTGTGGCCCTATGACTGGATTCTGGCCCAGAAAATGAGACCAGAGATGAGTTGTGCAATTTCCTATTCATGCCATCAAATGGAAAGATGCATATGTCTCCTTTGTTTTCCTGCACTTCCCAGAGGCTGGAATGTGGATGCAGTGGCAGGAGCCGGAGCAGCCATCTTAACCACTTGAGGCTGATATGGAGCCACTTGAGATTGAGGAAGGCAAATAATAAAATAAAAAGCTGTAGCCTATCAGCGCTGGTCACGTTATGCTCAGACCATTCTACAAGAGAAAAGTAAATTTCCATCTTATTTAGATCACTGTTATTTAGACCTTTGTTATAGCAGACTGACCTATATTCTCAGGAATGCACCTTTATTTATTAAAGTTCTTGTAGTTGGATATTTTCCATCACCTGCAGCCTGAATTGTACATGCACAAGGGAAATGTGCTCCATGATTTCTTTGGGTTCTGTTCATCACTCAATATTGACGCTGCAAGAAAGAACATTTTTGTTTAAGTTAATGGTAACTGTGAGCTGAGATGTGGACTGGAAAGGGACACTGGGCTCAGGACTGACTCTCGGCCACCTGTGGGCTGCAAAGAAGGGCATAGCTGTGTGCATGGAGGCACTTGTTCAGGAAGGCCAGCACTCAGCGCTTGGTCACAGAGAGCAGCTAGCAGCCAACAATGTGCCTCCTGATCGTCATTCAGGGAGAAATGGAGAAAATAAGGAAGTACAATCAAACCAAAGCCACTGAGTGGATGCCTTCTCCACAGCTGTCGAATGAGATGGGCTGAGCAAAAACCTGCTTTTCCAACCTGGGCAACTCTCGCTGTTGCATAAAGGTGCCCATCAAGTTTTTCGAAATGAGAAACAAGATTGAGTGTCTTTCTCTATAACACAATGATGCCAGTGAACACCATGCCTTTGATTTTTTTAAAAAATATGACTTGGCTAGACAGTTGGCACCTTGAATAATCTCTGTCATCCAGGGGGCCACGTGACAATTTTCACCTTTGATAAAAAGATAGCTGGGTTTTGTTAAGACCAAATGTGAGGCACATTTCTTGATCCCCAAGAGCCGGATGCTGTCCCAGTGTCCCAGCACTTGACAATTTTCTCCACTTGCTCAGGGGGAGAAATCAATGACACAGCCACAAGGACATTAAAAGCCACATCCAAGAGATGCTGCTGAACAAGGAGGAATCCTCTCCAGTGTGAAATGCAACCAAAGCCAGGGCCGGGCCGTGGTCCCCACGCTTTCCGGTTCTCAAGGGTGGCACCTTCTCTTCTGATGGGCGCTAGAAAGAGGCTTCCATGAGAAATCGCTTCTTTATCACCTCAGCACCGTGTCTAATCCTCAAAGCCCAGGACCGCCTAATCGCTACCAGGCACTTGTCCCCACATCCCTGACAACCTGTGGCTGACTAGTGGGTGGTCAGGTTTGGTGAAATCAAGAGAGAAAGAGAAGCAGCTGCCTGGCTGGGACCCCTGGGCTGCTGGTTAAGCTGACTCTTCACAGGGCCAGATGGGAGGCCTTGTCCTTCCAGCAAGGATGGCTGAGGGCCTGTTATGTGCCAGGAACACAAGGGCCTGGATGACCAATGTGAACATAAAATAAAAATAAAACTAAACATGACAGGAGGACTACAAACAAAATCATCTCTCTCAATGAGACAAAGCCTTTTATCTTATTGTGGTAAATAC
Organism: Camelus ferus; assembly: GCF_009834535.1. Classification (NCBI taxonomy): domain Eukaryota; kingdom Metazoa; phylum Chordata; class Mammalia; order Artiodactyla; family Camelidae; genus Camelus; species Camelus ferus. Next base: position 3,376,357 of record NC_045707.1, read on the forward strand.
ATGTAACAAAATTTACCATTTTTAAAGGTACAATTCCATGGCATTGAGTACAGTCATACTGTTGTGCAGCCATCACCACCATCATCTCCAGAACATTTTCATCTTCCCAAATTGACATTCTGCCCCATTAAACATTAACCCCCCTGACCCTTCCCCCAGCCCCTGACCACCTCTCTCTGTCTCTATGAATTTGACTCTTCTAGGTACCTCCTGTAAGTGGACTCCTATACTGCCAAGAGTATATAGTAGGGAAAATCAAATTTGATTGGAATCAGATCTGGAAGTTTGATTGATAAAAATATGGAAATCGAATTTGTCCTTTTGTTTCTGGTTTCCTAATGTCTTCCAGGTTCATCCATGTGGTGGCACGGATCAGAATTTTATTCCTTTTTTAAGGCTAAATAATATTTCATTGGATGTATGCATGTTTTTTTTTTTAATATGTTTTGTATTTTGTTTACCCATTCATCTTCAGATGAGCATTTGGGTTTCCGCCTTTTGGCTACTGTGAATCACACCGCTATGAACACTGGGGTCCAAGCTGTTTGAGTCTCTGCTTTCTCAGAGTATGTACTTTCAAACTCCTTTGGGTACATACCTGGGAGTGGAATTGCTGGATCATATGTTTATTTTACTTTGACTACGTCTGACCAGCCTGCTACACATCTCCCCGCACGATAATAGTGACCAGTCATTAGGGGTCCCCAGGTGCCAGCGGCATTCTAAGCACTTTACATGAGTCAGTATTCAATCCTCACAACAACCCCCATTTCACAGGTGAGAAAGTAACTGCAGCTCAGAGAGGCTGAGTAGCTGCCCCAGGATCACACAGCGGGGAAGCAGACTAGCCCACACTTAGCTCCCCAGACTGCCTCTCGAAAGGCAAAAAGACTTCCCTGAAGACACTGGAGGTAACACCAGCAAGGGGTTGACATCCCACAGTCCACAGGATCCGATATTGTCCAAAGACACTCTTGGAGGCTAGGATGCCACCAAGGAGTTCTCCCTCTAGCTCTCCTCAGGTGTCCCTGAGTCCTCCTCCTCCTGCCAGATTCCTACAGTGCTCCATCCCACCCCACCCCTCTGCTCTCTGCAGTGACAAATTTCTCCTCCTTCTGTAAAGCGGTGACTGACACACCCAAGCCATCCCAGTGGCCTCCACAGAAAGCGAGCCCCTTCAGACAGCAGCTCTACCTCCCCGAGAGCAGGCAGGGTTGTAAGCGCAAACATTTTGTCCCCTTTGTCACATAGAGTAATAGACTCTTGAAAAATCACATACTCAGAGGATCACAGCTGAATCTTATAATCTGAGACTCTCCATCAAAGAACCTTAGAACCATCGACTAATAAAATCTTGGAGTCAGTGACTCAAGAAGCCCAAAACACTACAATCTCTCCATTACAGACTGGACAGTGGTTGATGTCATGGAAGCAGCCCAGGTCAGCAGGCTGACACAGGGCAGGCCAGGAGAGCGAGGGGGTCAGCATTCGGGGAAGCAAGGATGCCTGGAGGGTGCAGAGGACAGGGTGGGGGTGGAGGAGAGAGGCTCAGCCTGTTGACATGCTAGAGGAAGCAGTTGGCGGGTGAGCCCAGGCTCTGTTACTGATGGTTTTTAATTATGTAAATCAGCCCAGGGCCTGCGTCTGGCACAGGCTTGGCATCTATTAGCTGGCAGCAGAATTAATCAATAAATAACCAGCTGGATGGGGCCTGGGCAGAAGCACCCAGCCACACCCCCTCCCCCTAGAAGGGTCCTCCCAAGCTGACAGGGGTGGAGGGATTACAGGAGAGCTGCAGCTCCCAGCTGTCAGGGCAGCTGCACACACGTACACGCACGTGCATACGCATGCACGCTCCACACATGTGGCTTTGGGCGCGCCACGTATACACACAGGTGGACACATCTGCACACACAGACCCTCCGCTGCAGCAGCCTGCATGTGCCTGGCACACGGAGAGCCCAGCACATGCCCAGGAACACAGCAGTGGGAGGCAAGTCCCTTTTCGACCTCACACTTACCTCCTTTTAGGCAAGACAGAGCTTTGCAAGCTCACAGCCACTGCATTTCACCTCCATAATCGCCCTGTGAGGCTGGCCGGCTGGGCTGAGGCCCCAGTTTTACGGATGGGGAGACTGAGGCTAAGAGAAGGGATTTGCCCAGGGTTATATCCAGGAGTCTTTCCTCCCCATCCCAACCCCCATTCAAAGGTTCAAAGAGGCTGAAGACTCAAGAGAACTAGGGAAGAGAAGTGGGGGATACTGGGGACCCCAAAGCCACGTGAGCAATGTCCCCTCCGGCTGAGAGCAGGGCAGGCTGGGCAGCCCAGCGGGGGACAGGCCAGGGCGGGTCCAGGCAATGGAGCCCGGCGCTGTGGCCCTGTCCGCTCCCCTAGGGAGCTGTGATGAATTGCTTTCTCCTGCAGCTGGTGTGCTCACTCCCGCTCCCCGGCGCTGCCCCCATAAATCAGCCTCCTCATCTCAGCCTTGGCTGTTCTTTGATCACTTTCCAGCATCGGGGGCTGGGGTTTTTCACCATCCCGAGTGGCAGAAGGAGACTCGCAAGGAACATCGTAAAATTAATGGACATGTTTCCTCTTCCCTTCTCCCTTCTCTCTGCCTCCGGCTTTCTGCTGGCCTCGACTTCACTCTGGTCAGGCTCACTAGACATTGGATGAGGGAATGAACCAAGACGTGAATGAATTCTTGAGATGTGGGGCTGTGGGTCTCTGTCTGTGGGTCTGGCTTACTGTGTAGCTGAGGTCAGCTCTCAGCATTCACTTCCCTCAGCCTCAGCCGAGGGGCTCCCGGAAGCACTTGAGAGGCAGGAAGAGGAAGCAGGAAGGTGCCCTCTTGGTCAGCGGGCCCTGGGGGAAGCTGGGAAAGGAACCTTAGAGCCAGGGGCACCCTTTTTGGAGCCACCACTCCCTGAAGCAGTGACAAAAGCTGCAGGCTTCTGGAAAGGTCTAGGATGCCCAGCACTGGGAATTCAAAACCGTATAGAGCAGTGGTTGGTGGTTCAGCCTCTGGAGCCAGCCTCCTCAAGCTCAAGTCCAGATTCAGCCATTTAGCAGCTGTGTGACCCTGGGTAAGCTCCTTCACCTCTCTGTGCCTCAGTTCCCTTATGTGTAAAGTAGGTTGAGTTATAGTACCTACACCGTAAGTGAGTGGGTACATCCTCTTTAGAAGAGTCACTGGTGAGCACAGTTAAATGCTCTAAAAATTAGCACTTGTGCCATAATTCAAGGCATGGTGCACAGACATTCGTGTGCATAAGAGTCCCTGGAGGGCTTTGAAAACCCAGATCGCCGTCCCCCTCATCCCCTAGAGTTTTGGCCTCAGTGGGTCTGGGGAGGGGCCTGAAGTCTTCATTTCTACCACTTTACCAGCTGATACTGGGACCACTGGTCCAAGGGCCACATTTTGAAAACCCACTGAAGCCCATGTTGGTGCTCAGTCTCCAGCTCAGCTCCCCACCCACTCTATAATTTGGGAACCAAGGCCCAGACAAGTGAGCTAGTGCCCAAGGCCACACACAGAGAGTGGCTCTGGCTTGGCCTCTGGGGGTAGCCACTCTCAGCAGGAAGAGGAGGGCCCTGGAGGTGGAGGCGGCTCCATCACTACCACCTCTTCACCCCTCCATCCCCCCACCCCCACCCCCTTTCCCCCATGGCTCTAGGAGCAAAGAGACAGAATTTGCCTTCCCTGCCAGAGGTAATCTTTTAATCTCTTTGGCTTTAATCTTGCAGCCCATCATAAACCCAAATCCGCACAGGGGAAGGAAGGGGGCGGGGGACACAGATCTCGTGTCCTGGGGAGGCTTTAACTCTGCCCTTCCCCACGGATCTCCCATTCCATCTCTGCCTTCCTCGCCCCCTGCTCCTGGGAGACACTCCTCATAGGGGATGAGGAGGCAGAGAGAGAAGCCAGATGAGGTTAGACCAGATGGAGTCATGTGTTAAAAAGACCCCTTTGGGGGGCAAAGCTTTCTTAAACAGGACACAAACAATATTACAAAAAATTATGAATTGGGCTTCATTACAATTAAGAACTTCTACTCAAAGACACCATTAAGAGAAAGAAAAGCCAATCCACAGATGCAGAAAAGATAATTCAATACACAGACTAGTATCCAGCATATATAAAGAACTCCTACCAATTAATAAGAAAAAAACACAGTTAAATAGGCAAAGGATAGGAACTGGCACTTCACAAAAGAGAATATCAAAATGGCCAATTTGCACATGAAAAGATACTCCACATTAGTGATTACTAGAGATACTCAAATTGAAAGCACAATAAGCTACAATTCACACCCAACAAGTGGCCAAAATTTTAAAAAGACTGATAGTATCAAATATTGGAAGGATGAGCATCAACCCTCCTTACGTAGCCAGTGGGACTGTCCTTTGGTCCCTGGGCCTGGGTCACCTGGAGCTGGCTGGGCCTGCTGGAGAGTGTCAGGAGGTCTTCTGAGATGGGCCACACTCTGCTGGCCACCCACATCCTCATGACTCCAGGATACCCCAACCTGCCCTCCCAGGTGGACCACCTGGACCCCCCAACTCAGTGCCAAGTTACAAAATCACCACTGTCATCACAATTTCTTCTGGAACATACCTGCAAGACACAGAACATCATTCTTGGCGGCTTTCTCCCTCTCCCCTCCAGAACCCCTCCATGGTTGTCTAGCAGAACCCCCTTCCGTATGGCTGGAACTGCCACAGATACTAAAGGAGAAATAAAACCCCAAAATAGCTGGACCCTGGAGGGCCTGGGTCCTGGAACTTCCTGCTGGGTCTCCTTCCCCTCACCTTCTCTGGTGGTTTGTTTTGAACAGTCACAGAACCTGGACAAAGAGATGGTTTTCACCTTGGGAGTAAGGTCACAGGACTCTTCTATACTCTGTGGCAGAGGCATAATCTCCTGTCTCCTATTTACCTTAGTAGTAAATACTCACTTGGGTCCAGCCAAAAGATTCCATTTTCCAGCCTCCCTTGGAGACAGAAGAGGCCAATAAGGGATGAGTGTAACTTGTTACGTGGGACAGAGGGGAACATTGTGCCAGACTGTGCCCACCCCACCCAGGTAGTAGATGTAATGATGGAGATCCAGCAGCCATCTTGGAGCATGAGGTGCCCCTGAGGATGGAAGCCACATGCTAAGGTTGGTGGGACTAAGAAAGAGACGGAGCCTAGGTTCCTAATGAATTTGTTGAGCCCCTCACCGGTCCTAAATGCGTACCTCCTGACATCCTTTATGTAAGAGGGAGATAAGCCTCAATCTGGTTTAAGCCACTGTTATTTCTAGTCTCTATTATCAGCAATGAGAAGCAATCCCTCACTCAAACACAAAAGCCTTGTGAGGGAGATATCACTGCGCAACCTCCACCTCTTGCACCCCAGTTTTACAGTTGCACCCCCAGCCGCTCTGCCTCCCTCTCAGATATTCATGATGCCTGAAAGTATTCAAATCCCAGCTCCCAGACACTGTGAATCAGCCTTGGCCTGCCCTGGAGGGGACCCACAACCCAGAGTTAGTAGGGCTCCGCACAGAGCACTGGAGCTGGAGCTGTGGTCACAGTGCAGTGAGACAGCAGAGTACTCGGCTGGACCTCGTATCTCTTGTAGAGGTAAAGGGGAGGCAAAGAGCAAACAAGCAATCAAAACGAATACTAGCCTGGTAGGGTACAAGTCTCCTTTAAATTTGCCCTCCCCTGTCTTTGCCTTGTGAAACGGGAGGTTTGCCTGGGTCGCTTACAAGATGGGGAGCCATGAAATCCACCCTGAGGCCAGGAATGTCCTACAATTCAGGGCATAGCAGCTGGATACTGGGCTAGGACACCGGACAGCCTGGGTTCAAGTCCCTGCTCCATGAACTGTGTACTCTCAAGGCAAATGCCTTACCTTCTTCGTGCCTTAGTGTCTTCATCTGTAAAATGGACACCATAAGGTGGCCGTGAGGGTTACAGAGCTGACCTGGGAAGAGTTTGATGCCTGATACACAGGAGGAGCTTCTACATATCAGCCACTGTTGACACGTTCATGTTGAGAACTTTCTTAATTGTATGTTTGCTGTAGGAAACAATTTCCTCAACCAGTTTTGGAACATTTCATCTGCTGACTCCACATTCGCTGCTCTGATCGTAATTAACCTGGTGGAGTGTCTCCCGGCACCAGGAGGAAGAGCCCAAAGCTTTTCCTCTTGCTTAGGTTTATGCAAGTAAAACTAAGTGGTGATTATCCGCGATTCATTTGTCAAGCACTAGGTCAAGAATCTCAATTTGTCCGTGTCACTAAGGCAGCATCAGGAAGTGCCCTACATCCCAAACTCTCTCTCTTCTGACTGACAAATTCTACCATTAGAGCCAGAGAACCCCTAGGAGGAGAAGCAATTTAAGAGCAAAGCATCTTGGAGTAAATGCACGTATCCAGGTCAGCCAGGGGTACTGAATTATGTCAAGGGAAGAGAGGGAGGGAAACGCCATGGGCAAATTTTTGGACCTTCTTGGGGGTGGTTGAGGATTCTGCAGCCGCTAAAAGCCATAAGCTCAGTCTCATCCACCTACGCAAGCCCATGAGCGTGTGAACACACACACACACACACACACACATGCACATAATCGCTTTACCCCAGCAGTAGGGGCTTAAGCTGCTATCTAGGCTGGCACCATCCCCGTCCCTAGCTGCACCAGCCACCTCTGTCCCAAGGTGGGGTTCCCAGAGGCTCAGCAAGGAAACTCTGCAGGGCTGGAAGCTGAATCCCACACAGCTAGCAGCTACCAGTGGTAACATCAGCCCTCCTTCCCTCACACACACACACACACACACGCACCAAAACATAGCCAGAGACAACACACCAGACGCAGACGCGCACTGAACTGTCCTCCCAAAGGCAAGACAAAGCCAGAGAGACTACAGGTAATTGTCTTGTCTCAGAAAATGCCACAGCTGCACACTCCCAGAAACAAGGGAGACCTGTGCACAGAAAACGCTCACCCACAGACCTGCTCCCCTGGGGTCTCTCTGCCCCCAGAGTCTTCTCCCTGGGAGCCAAACCCAACCAGGGTTCCCTTTCCTCCCCTACCCCCTTTCCCAGGTACTCAGGCCCCCCGGGAACCTTCACCCTCCCATACTTCCTCCATTACCACGGCTCCCAGGACCAGGGCTGCAGATAGTAGGTGCTGGACGGCAAGCCTCCCCCTCCCTTGCCTGGGGTTCGCTCCCCACATCTTCCCTCCTCAGTGGAGCTGGAGGCTCTTCTCGTTTTCCAGCAAGTGCGTGAAAACTCAGATTAGAGCAATTAGAGAAGAGTCATCGGAGGGCAAAGCAGGAGCCACCACCACACCTAATTACCAGCTCCAGCAAGGCATCCACAGACCCACTCGCACAGATTACAAATTGGCACAAATTCCAAAGCAGGAAGGGGTGGGGAGGGGGGAGTCAGGTTCCATTTTGGGTTAGATTTCCTTGTTTCTGTTTAAGCCTATTCTCAGATGTTTGCAGCAGTTTTCACATCCATGCTCCCAAGAGAGGCAGGCAGGGCAGAAATGAGTTCAGTCCCATTTCATAGAAGGGAAAACTGAGGCTCAGGGGAAGAACAGTTGCAGAAGGCCTGGTCCACCCAGACTGGTCTTCCTAACTGGGGGTGAGGATCAGGGTAGCCCTAGTCCTGAGGAGAGGCCCCCATTGACCCATTGGCCCTCGCCTCTCCCTGGAAAGAACCAGCAAAGTGTTGAAGCACAGGGCAGGTTCAGAATCGGCCAGAGGCACACTGTCTGATGCTCATGGTGGACTCAGCATCCGCACATGGCCTTCACCAAATGGCAAGATTATTTAATTGATGGCTGCTGCCCGTGCTGCTCCTGTGTCACTGAGCCTGGTAAAAAGATGTACGGTATGCTCTTTTCCCCTAACAAGGAGGAGGGGAAATTTCCTAGAATCTGAGTGCAGGAAGCCTATTTTCATGACCCTTTGTCTCATAAGGCCCTTCCCAAGCCCGGCCTTGTCCCACCCCCTGCTGTCCACCCCCACCCCCAGCAGCACCGCAGGCATCCTAACCTTCAGGCTAGGCCCACTGGCCCTGGCCTGGGCAAGAAGCCAGCAATGAAGCAGGAGTGCCCCCTGGTGGTGACAGTCTACACTACACACTGGGACTCCAACTTGAGGGTCTAGGCAACAGTACCCTGTATACATACCCCCCACACACACTTACCTCCAGGACTGCCAGCCTAAGAGAGGAGCAAGATGGGTGCTTCTGGAAGAAGCAGAGAGCAGAGGACGTTGGAGATGGCTCTATTCCTGTCCCAGGAGAAGGGACGATAGGAGGCTCCCAGATGGCATGTACATACCAGGCACAGTAAAGCAAGAAGACAGGAAAGGATTTCCAGCATCAAGCATGGTCCATCAGAGGAGCTCAGGAAACGTGGGATGGATGAATGAAAGAATGAGTGAACAAATGCAGAAATGAATTATTTGTTTCCTAAAAGGTGGTGTGAATATCACTAGTAACATACAAGGTACCTTTTAGATAATAGTTTACTTTTTAGATAGTAATGTACTTTGTAGACAATAATTCTTGTTTATTTTAAGAATCATAGACTTATTTTGTTGTATGTTAGATATATCTGGGCCATCAAGTCCATTGTATAAACTTTCTGTTTAAAACAAATGTCTTTAGTACAAAAGAAAAGCATTAGGTAAATAACAGGTGGGTACCCTCAGGACCTAACATAAATGATGTTCAATAAATGCTACTGTCACTCATGAATGAAGAGCTGGCTATGCAGATACTGGTGATCTTTATAGAGCAGTAGGTCCCAAACTTTGCTGTGCACTGAAATCACCTGGAGAGTTTTAAAAAATATCTCTGGGCAGGTATGTGTCTCAGATGGCTGAGGAAGAAGCCAGTGTGTCCTGGACAGCTCCCAGAGGAGGGAAAAACCACAAAGCACCCAAATTAGGTGACATAAACTAATGCCACCTTCATTACCATTTGAAATAATGAAATCACCATCACTGGAGGAAGCAAGCAGTGCTTGGGTGACCTGGGAGTTCTTTGCTGGGTAAGAGGTTGGAGTAGATGGACTCAAAGGTAACATGCAAGGAAAGAGGAGTGAGCTATTATTTATGTACACTAGCTTCTAAATGGATACATAGCATAAAGTTAATGTGTATTTACTATAGTTTTAACACACTATTTCTCATTTATTCACCTTGTGCAACATGTTTTATTTGGCGTATGTCTTTATTATCAGTTCGTATAAATGTTACATTAGTTGCTGTGCAGAGCATTTAGAATTTGCTGTCCTGAGTTGATTTACAAGTTAGTTCTTCGTTTACAGGAGTTTTCTCCCTTAAAAGATCCTCTTCCTGATTGGAGGAGGGTATATATAGCTCAGTGGTAGAGTGTGTGCCTAGCATGCATGAAGTCCTGGGTTCAATCCCCAGTACCTCCATTAAAAACTAAATAAATAAAACGTAATTATCCCCCTCAGATATAGAATGCTGTATGTCAATTGTATATCAATAAACTAGAAGGAAAAAAAATTGTAAAAAAAATGTTTAATCCCCTTCTTCTTGAAAATTGTGTCTAGTTAATTATGAACATATATTAATATAATGTAGTTAGTGTGGCTACAATCTGTTTATCTGTTCTAATTGGATCTTGGTTTGCCTACAACAACTTTCAGTTACTTTCTTAGTTAGAAGTTGGAGGAATGAGGGGTTTGGTGTTGGCTTTGGAAAGGGGTGCTGTTTGCTTCTAAATCCACACATGGTCGAGAAAGTGCAGGTTGAGTTAACATTTGATATGTGAGTTGTTCCATTATCTTGTTAGATACCATTGATAAGAGAAAAGAATTTCTAGTTGCGAATCTTCATGGCTATACCTCTGGGGAAAAAAAAAACTGATGAAAATAATTCTATCTTATTTGGAAAGATTGGCATACTCATTGAGATCGAGTCTACTTTTAGAGCATTTTAATAGTATTGAAGTAGCAGCTTTTTTAAAACTTTGAGTGGATTTTTAGACATAAAACATGAATAGATTTGTCATAGCACAGGGTCAAAAATTAGTTCTGTTGATGGTAAGTTATTCAATATTAATTCCATTTTATGAGCACATGCAATAATTTGCAAATCCCATAACAGAGGGCAGTGTTATGCCAACATTTTAATCGGTATTAGGAAATGTCAGATTAGCGTCCCCAAGGAAGAAGAAATCCTGAAAACATATGTGTTAGTTTTAAAGCTGTACCTTGCTCTCTTACATAGCTACAGAGAATATAAATCATTACATCCTCTCTCAAGAGCAATTGGACAGTATCTACCTAAATAATAAATGCATCTTCTCTTTAATTCATTGATTCCACTGCTAGGAATTTACCCTCCAATATACTCAGACATAAGCATAAAAACATATGTATGAGAAAATTCATTGTTGCATTGCTTGACTAGCACATGACTGGAAACAACCTGAATTTCCATTAATAGAGGGCTAGTTAATAAAAGAAACTGTATAACTCTCCTTTGAAACAATATATGGTTGCAAAAAAGAATGAGGGCTCATCAAAAATAACCCAATTAAAAGCTGGGCAAAGAACTTGAAAAGATATTTCTCCAAAGGAGATACATAAATGGCCAATAAGCCCATGAAAAGATGCTCAAAATCACTAATCATTAGGGAAATGTAAATCAAAAACACAATGAGATACCACTTCGTACCCATTAGGATGATGATTATTTAAAAACACACAGAAAAAACAAGTGGAGAAGTTCATTCTTGTGCATTGCTGATGGGAATGCAAAATGGCACAGCTGCTGTGGAAAACAGAATGTGAGTTCCTCAAAAAAAAAAAATGTATACAAAATTACCATGTGATCCAGCAACTGCATTCCTTGGTATATTCCCAAAAGAATTGAAAGCAGGAATGCAAACAAATATTTGTACACTTGTGTTCATAGCAGAATGATTCCCAATAGTCAAAAGACTGAAGCAACCCAAGAGTCCATGGATGGATGAATGGATAAACAAAATGGGACATATACATACAATGGAATAGTATGCAGTTATAAAAAGAAATGGAGTTGTGATACATTTTACAACATGGAGGAACCTTGAAAACATTATGCTTAACTATTATGAAAAAGTTTGGGTGGTGGTTGCACAACATTGTGAAAGTAATTAGTGCCACTGAAATGCACTTAAAAATGGTTAAAATGGCATATTTTTATGTTATATATATATTTCAATACAATTTTTTAAATTAATAATGTAATGTTTTAAAGGCAGGGGTAGGGAGTCTAAATCCCCTGTCTTTGAATCTGGCCCGGCCTTGGTTGATGCTGCTTGACTTCCTAAGCTGAGTCATAAGAGGCAACCCAGCCTATACCTAACTCTATTGGCTAGGAGCCCTGACCCAGCAGGTAGGAAGTCCAGCTACCCTGCAATGTCACATCAGAAAGACCTCATAGAACAAAAACAGCAATTTGACTCTTCCCCACCTGGGCATCAGACACGTGGGAGAGCCTTCAGATGATCCTAGCTCCAGCCAGAGCCACCCCGACTGACACCCAGTGGAGTAGAGTCAAGCTGTCGCATCAAGCCCTGCCCACACTACAGATTCATGAACAAAATAAGTGGTGTCACTATTTAAGGCACTAAGTTTTAGGGTAGCTTGTTATGCAACAGTGGGTAAATGGAACAGTAAACACATTACTTATGTATTAGAATTTATTTCAATTTAATTTAAAAATAATCAGACAGAAACAAAACAGATTTGGACTACATAAATGTCTCTTGCAAACCAACTGGTAAATTGGATGTTTTCACTCTCATGATCTGTGTCCTGCCTCTGTAAAGTCATTAAAAGTGCAAATCTACTTTTACTTGAATCCCAAACAAAGCTGGGGGTGGGGTCTGGTCAATGGACTGGAGAGATGGGAACACAGGTCCATCTGGAGCCCCTTTTCCCAGAAGGCCCAGATATGGGTGGGAAAGAGAAAGGTCGCTGGAACTACGTAGCATGAAGAGACAGGTTTGCAAACCAGCAGGGCCAAATGAAAGACAAATCTAGTCAGCAGGTCCTTGAAATAAAATCCAGAAGGTGGAGTGGTGAGTGTATGTATCATGCAAGATGGGGTTCCAGGAGGCTTGAGAAGGAAGTTATGTGGCCAAAGCTAGAGAATTTCAAACCAGGACGATTGAGGGGCTAAAGGTTTATTTGTTAAGCTTAGAAGAATTTCGTTAAAAATCCAAAGTATGTCCTCCAAACTGCTGTCTCTTTCTTGTGTGTGGCCCTCATCATTCCTTCAGTTTCTGGAACTCCTGCTTGTTTTTAACTGTTCGTTGTATCTCCCTGTACTAGTCAGGGTAGACTAAGGGCTATAACAAACACCCCAAAACCCAGGGACTCATCAACACCAGCTTGTTTCTGGTTCTTCTAACAATTCAGTGCAGCTGTTTGGTGGACAGATTTCCACAAAGAGATTCTGGGACCTGGGTCCCTCCCATCTCCAGGCTCCTGTAACCCAAAGTTCTCAGCCAAACAGCCAGCGACATGGGTAGAGAGAGATCATCTTGTGGGGGCGGGTTTTATGGGCCAGGCTTGCAAGTGGGGCACATTCAACAGCCAGAACTCAGACACATGGCCACCTCTCACTTCAAGGGAGGCTGGAAATATAGTCTCGCTGGGGGCCAGAAATATTGCCCTACCCACCCCCCCAATATAAGATCCATGCGTGCCAGCTCTCTTGCTCAGTGCCTGTCGCCATGCCTGGCATAAATGTGGAGTCTATGAGTGAATGAATGGTGATGAGGCTGCATCCCTGGAACCAGGCTGAGTGGGCACTTTCTTTACAAATGTCCTGGGGGTGGGAGGATGTGCTCACTTTCATTTCTCAGATCAGGAAACTGAGGCTCTGAAAGCCAAACAGCAAGCACAAGGCCACACAGCTAGTCAGTGCCAGGGCCACGTCTCAAACCCAGGAAGCCTCTTCTGTCACATATCTGTTCTCTCCACTCCCCTGGCTGCCTCTCCAGTAAACACATTCACTGACTCCGGGTCTGGTTATCTTCAAGGCCACTCTCCTTTCTCATAGTCAATGAACTGTATTTGACAAGCTGTGGGTTCCTTGGGGCGGCAGCTGTATCCCACTCGTCCCGAGGTGCCCCTTGGCTATCAGCACAGCCCGTGAACCCAGTAGGTGCTCAAACCACGTTTGGGGGATTAATTTGTTCACACTGGCTCAGGCTTCATGCTTTCCTGCTTGCACAGTATGGGGGTCGCTTACAACTTATAAAAGAAATGGAGGAGAGATTTATTATCCTGTCTTTCCCTGTGCAGTCAAAGCTGTCTCCCACCGCAGGACCGGTGCCCACCGGAAATTCCCTCCTGAAGCTCAGACGAGGGCTGAGTCACAAGCGGACCAAGGCCACAGGTATCACATGGCCTCCATCAGAATTAGACCATGAACTTCCGTCACATACACCCAGAGTGCCCTTGCCGCAGCTGGTCTCTGGAAGGAGAATAGACAGACGCAGCAGTGTGGCTTTCTGTCCATGGTGCTGAACTCACCTCAAATCCCACCTTGTTCTCTAACACAGCAGCAACTTAGAGCCTCTTGGGAAATCAGGTAAAAATGCAGATTCCCTGGCCCATTCTTTGGAGACTTGGGTTCTGAGGATCTAAGATGGGGCTTTTGGAATCTGTTTCTACCAAGAACCTGTCATTCTAATACAGCCAAGCTGGTACTAGCCTGAGATTGACTCACTCACCTACATACTCATTAGTCTTCATGAAGAGCCCGCTACGTGCCAAGCACTGTGCCAGAGACTAGGAAGCACAGAGATGCATCAAGCAGGGTCTCTGCTCAGGGGGAATTTACAAAGTGATTCAGGAGGAGATGTAAGGAGGGAAGGAGGGAAACTACTCCCTCTGTGTTATGTGGACGCTGTGCCAGGTACTTTCTTCACCTTTAGCCTGCAAGGTGAGACAAGTAGGCACATGAAGACAGTACTCATACCCACAGCTAACTTTCATATCTCTCCTGAGGGTCTCCCTAGCCCTATCTGCAAGGCAGTATGTAATGCATTCTGTTCCTTCTGACTTCCTTGTGGCTCAAGACCCAGACCTTCCTGATTCCTACTGCCCCGCGTACCCCTTAGAATTTAGTCCTCCCTTCTTCTGCCCCATGGTCACATTTCATCATCTACATGATATGCCGTTTTCAATACTGTTCCAAGTGGGATTTGAGCTCCCTCATGAGGATAGGGCTTGTGTCTGACTCCCCTGTGTAGCCTGTAACACAGGGACCCACACCCCCACACACACAAGAAGAGGTGAGCAGTACATTTTTATTGGATGGATAACTGGGGAGAGTGGTAAGTGGGCAGAGGAATCTGCCCAGTGACTGTGCCCAAGGGAAGTGCTGGTGGGCTACAAAGCTGCTGGGACAATTGCTTAGAACGAAAAGAAACCAGGATGGGCCTCAGGGAAACCAGGAAACAGGCAAAATGCAAATCAGGCAGGGGCCAGCTTCTGGTCAAGGTCTGCCTCTCCTTTCTCTGGGTGTTTGGGGGAAACAGGAAGTAGAGTCAGGACCGAAGTGTCTGATGAGAACTGAAGTTCTCCGGGACTGAATGTGGGGCGTGGAGGAGGGGACAGGAGGGAGAAACTGAAAAAGGGAAGGAGGAGGGACAGAGCCAGCAAAATGGAATATCCACAGGCCCTCTCATTTATTTAATTTTACTTTTTACTATGGAAAATTTCAAACACACACCAAAGTAAAGGGAATAGCATAATGAATCTCCACGTGCCCATCACCCCACTTCAACAGCCATCCCCATTTTAACATCCTTATTTCATTCCTTCCTCCCAAGCATCTCTTTAAAGAAAATTCTGGACAGTATATCATTTCATCCATATATATTTCAGATGTATCTCTCCCACATTAGAACATTTCTGAAAAAAGTAACCTCATCACACCTAATAAAATTAGTAATTTCTTAATACCATTTAATATAGAGTCTGTGTTCAAATTTCCTCATTTTTCTCCACAATGTCTTTTTAGGGTCCATTCATTTGAACTAGGATCTAAGCAAGGTCCATGCATTGCATTTTATTGTTATGACTCTTAAATCTCTTTTCACCTCTAACATTCCTTACTCCCTCTCTTAATACTGTTTTACTTGTTGGAGAAATCAGGTCTTTTGTCCTGCAGAATTGTCCTGATTGTTGATTTGGTGGGTTGAGCCCTTTAACACGTTCCTACTGTACCCCACCCCATTTCCTGAAACCTGATATTTAGATCCAGAGGGCTGATCTGTGTAGGACATTTGTCCTATTTTGTTGAGCAGACTCCCAGGTAGAGCTATGTCCTTCCAATTGCATGATATTAGGAGCACTTATGGTCAGATTTTCCCTTTCTGTGTGAGATTTAAAAACGCTCAATGTCTCCAGCCGGACCCCTCCATTATAAAGCTTCTCTGTCACCTTGCCCCCGAGGGGTTTTAGCACCTTCCGAAGAATCTTAAAACTGACAGAGCTCTGAGAAAACCATTTCACCCATTTTCCTACTCATCCCACAAATATCTGTGCCAGGAGGTGAGCAGCAGTGAGCAAAACCAACACGGTCCCTGGGATCACTGAGCCAACAGTCAGATGGGGGCAAACAACAAACACATGTGCAAGCAGATGCCCCGACAAGAGACACGTCTGCGAAGTTTACAGCTACATAGAGAGCTACCCCAGAGTGAAGAGATGGCGGTCAGGCAGCCGCACTGTGGTGGGTGATCAGGGAGGGCCTCCCTAGGAGAGGACACTGACACTTAATAAGAGCAATCAGCTGTGCAGGGATCGGGGTGCAGGGAGAGGGACGAGCTGGTGCAGGCAGAGGGGTGCGCATCCACCAGGAGTAACGAGGAGGCGAGTGTGCCCAGCACCGGTGGGCATAGGTGAGGGGCCTGAGGGGATGCCAGCTGTGGCAACACAGAAGAGACTGACCATGGCCCAGGCGTGATGGCGGAGGGGAGGTGATGGCCAGTCCAGCACGCCTTCTGCCCCCTTTTATAGCCAAGAACACTGAGCTCGGGGAGGGCAGGGAGATACTGATTATTGAGCAAATACCTGCACCAGGAGCTTTCAGTGCAGCATCTCAAAACCACACAGCACACTATGGAGAAGTCATTGTGTATTTTACAGGTGAGGCCAGTGAACAATGAAGTCACCTGCCCAAGGGCAAAGAGGCAGAGGTGCAAAGCAGAGTACCGCCCAGGCCTGATGAGGCCCTCCGACCCTCCAGAGTTGTCCCACACTGAGATGACCACTGTGGAGCCTCAAACCTTGGCTCTGGCCCCTAAAAGCCCTCTGTCCTGGACCAAAGGCCTCCTCCTTCTCTGTGCTTCAGTTTCCTAACCTGTAAAATGGGAATAACACTTGCCCAAGGGGCCCAGCAAGGCTAAGACAGGGTGGTCCAAACTCGCCTCCCCACAATCCCTGCCTGTGGGGCCCACAAGGGTCACCTGAGGACAGCCTACGGGCAGCTACACACCCTGCCACACAGAGTCACAAAGGGTTAAACCCAGACTCCCTCCTTCCTCCATCCCAATTCTGATCCTTGCTGACTCTGCTCCCCCTCCCGACCGTAGCTATTCTGGGACAATGGAGGCAGCAGATGGCCCGAGTCCTGTTCCCTCCACCCGACCCTCAGGATCTGGGAACAACCCGCAAATCTGCTGCTGCTTCTAAAAGTGGGCTGGCCGGCCGCCTTCTGCACACAGGGTGGAGGGGACAACGGCTGTGGAGCACACCAGTCCGTCCCCACCAGGCTGTGGGCCCAGGGTCCGCCCCACTTGGCCCACATCCCACAAACCCAGTCTTAGGTCAACCCAGATAGAAAGGGGGTTTGGAAGAGTCCAAGCAGCCTGGCTCTGCACCAACAAGTACACGGTGGTCCCTCTCTGGGTCAGGCTCCTCCTCGGAAAACACGGTGCTAAGGTTCCAGTGCTCAGAGATTCCCACCAGCCCAGACAGCGTTGCGGCAGGGACAAGGTCCTCCAAGGGCCGGAGGACGTGCTCCAGAGGAGCCCCCAGGCTCGGCTGCCTGGGTCAGAGCTCCTCCATCTCTTGGGCCCTCTTGTCCCTCCTCCCACCCAGCCCCGAGCCCGCTGTGACCCTGACTCCCCAGCATCACAGGGCACGATAAGGACTGGGAGCGGACATCTCCTCTTCTTCCCTCCCTCCCCTCCCGCCAGGCACCACCAGGCCTGAAGTTTCACCATGATCACTTTCATTCAGTCATGCAATCTCTTTGGGGCCTGAAATTCTGCAGGCACGTACATACTCAGCTCCTACCCTGGCTGTCAAAGTGTCCCTTTATCTAATACCAGAGGCTGAATTTCTCAGCTCCATTCTGCCTTCCCTAATTGTCTCTTCCCTAATTCTTCCCTAATACCAGAGGCTGAATTTCTCAGCTCCATTCTGCCTTCCCTAATTAACCGCCAACCCAGGCCATGAGGGCAGATAAAAGGAGGAATCACTCCGGCAAACCAGCACCTCGTGGCACACATATATTCCCATGTGTGCGTGTCACACAGAAGTGTGACATAGGCACCAACACATCCACACACCACCACACATCTGTCCTTATGCACAGACAAGGGTAGAAGGGTACATGGCACACACACACCTATGCACATGCTCACATGCCCTGACACACCAGAACACAGTACTCGCTCCTAACAGTTACTGTTCACTGAGCCATTCCTTTCCCCATGCCAGGCTCTGTGCTGTGCCCTTTACAAACCCTGCATCATTTCACCCACATATCAACTCCTTTTCTCATCTATAAAATGAGTGAATGGGCCAAAGAGACCAAACAGTTTCCCCAAAGTCACACAACCAGCAAAGGCAGAGCAGGGCTGTCTAGCTCGAGGACCCAAATAGACACCACTGAGAGAACGGATCAAAGACCCTGCCCCAGTCAGAAATGACTTTGGTTGCATTTAACAGAAAAATGAATCAAGAGAGGCTTAAACAAATAAGGGTTTAATTTTCTTACAGAAGCAGATTTTGGAAGGGATAGCTGTGGATGATTGTCTTGGCCTTTCCTTCATGGCAGCAAGGTGGCTGCCCGAGATCCAGACATCACACCCACATTCACAGCAGGAAGATGAGTTATAGGGCTGCAAAACCTTCCCCAGAAGCGTCTCTGCTGTCCTTGCTTAGTTCACACTAACAGACAGAGCTCTGGCTCTGGCCAGATCTGGGTCACATGGCAGCCCCTAACAGCAAGGGAAGCCAGGGAAGTGAGCAAAAGGATCATCAAGATTGGCTGGAACCCATTCTGACCCCCATCTGGATCTGAGCATGCTGATGCTCCGAACAAAATCAGATGGGGAGCAGGGGCTGGAGACTGGTCACCAGCAGCAGTATCTGCCACAGAGCCTGCCATTCTGCCACCTGGGTCCTGCCAGTGACTGGGGATCCAGCCAAGGAAGCCAAGAATGGGTGGCTCAGTGTTTGGCCATAGGGGAGTGACTGAGAGACCAGAGCTAGGGGCAGAAGCCAGAATGCACCCAGAGGCCCGTGAATTCTCTGGAGGGTTAGGACTCCCCAAGCCTAAGCAGCTCAAGGACTCCCACCTTCGTTCCAGTTCAGCCACCGAAGGCCCGTGGAAGCCCAGCCCCTGAGGCCTTTCTGGCCCTCACTCGGTGCACCTGGTCCTGAGCTGTCCGACCCACCTCCCAGGGGCTTGGGATGCCTGCAGCACCAGCCACCATCCAATCCTGGGCTTGCCCACCACTCAGAGGCCCTGCTGAGAACTGCCAACCACACAGGACCTGCCACAAGCCCCCAAGGCTGCCCGGAAGGTGAAGGACAATCAGAAGCCTCAGCCCAAACTTTGCCCCGCAGCTCAGGGTTCACCGGGCCAGCAGCTGTGGGCACCAGGGAGTATCCGGGTAGAGGAGACAATGGAGGGAACGAAACCTGTGGAGAGACCAGAAATGGACGAGACAGTCACCCCCATGGGCTCCTAGGGGAACATGTGTCCTAGAGATGGTTTGGAGCAGGGTTTTGCACCTCAGCATGATTAACATTTGGGGCCAGGTAATTCTTTGTTGTGGGCGGCTGTCCTTTGCATTGTAGGATTTTAGCAGCATCCCTTGTCTCTGCCTACAAGATGCCAGTAGCATCCCTGCGAGTCTTAACAATTAAAAATGTCTCCACACATTGCCGATTGTCCCTTGGCTGGGGCAGGGAGTGGTGCAAAATGGCCCCTGGTTGAGAACCACTAGCTTATAAAGACTTCAAAAGCCAGGGAAACCATGAAGAGACCTCAGCTGAGGCCATACCATCTGACCACACATGTTGGTTCCATCACCATTAGGCAGGAACTTAGAGAATCTAGAATCTTCAGGCTTTGAGAGAATTTAATACCAAGTCTTAAACCTCCTGGCAGTATAGCCATAGCTTGCACACCTCCACTGATGGGGAGCTCACTCCATTAGAAGGCAACACCTTTCATCTTGGAATTTGAATGTTTTTTCCCCGTATAGAGCCAAACTCTGTCTCCTTGTAATGTCCAACTGGTTCACAACAGCCCTGGCCCCAGCAGCCTTGGGACAGACAGACAGACAGCTCTATAGGACTTCAAGGGCAGAAGTGCTGGCTCCTCTAAGAATTACACACCTCAGATAAATCCAAAGCCAGACAGAGTCCAGAAGGCCTTTGGGGCATGGGGTGGGGCAGGGGGGTTCCCTGCCACCTCCCCCACTGAATCTAATGCCACTTTCCTCTCCTCTCCCACGTTCCAGGTCACACTGACTTCTTTTACTTCCTTGAGTAGGTCTTGTTCCCCTGCCCCAGGGTGTCAGAGGCTGTGCACAAAGCTGCTTTACAGCAACCAGGGCAGGACAAAGAGGGCTGAGCTGAACAGTCCTAATCCCCCTGGGGCCTGTTTGGGGACAGAACTGGAAGGTGCCTAGGTGATATTTTAGCCCCCACTGCAACCCTCTATCCATCGAAAAGTATCACCAAAGAGACAAAGAGCCTAAGAAATATTCTTTTTTAAATTCCCCACGAATGCCTGAGGTTTCCTCCATTAGAGCATCTCCTTTGTTCAGTGAGGACATTTCTGTCTTCCAGGGGCTCCTGAAGAACCCCAGAGGCTTAGGCCCGGGAGAGCCCTTCAGATCCATGACGCCCAGCCTCCTTGTATTACAAATAGGGTGACTGAGGTCCAGAGAGGGCAAGTCACTTGCTCATGGTCACACAGCAATCCAGTGACAGAGCGGAGACTGAAATCCACTCCCTCCACTCCCAGCTTTGTGCTGTCAGCCACTGACCTCTCTCACTCCCTTCCCTCCCAGCTCCCCCATCTTCGGATGCCTGGACTCAGGCCCCACTCTTCCATTCTACAGTTTCAGCCCCCAGACTTACCTGGAGGGGTCCTCCTCAGGGGAGAAGGGGCCATGGAGTTTAATGACATTGAGTTTCCCTTCAAAGACACCATAGCTGAGCGTGACCTGTGCAGAGAGAAGCAGAGAAGAGAGTGAAGGGTTGAGGGGTAGCCCACTGGGGACCCCACCAGGGGGCATCATTTGGGCAGAAACAGAGAAGGCACATAAGGCTTTTGAGGGGCACAGAAAGCCTGCCTCTGTGCCTGAAATTCCACCAGTAGCAATGAGGATCCCACCCCACTCCCATTTGCCCATAAACCTATCTGTGCCCCTAAGAGTCTAGTTTATGTGGGAGGCTGGACCAATTCCCTCATTTACAGATTGGGAAACTGAGGCTCAAGAGGGGAAGGCACATTTCCAGTAAGTTGTGTGCCTGGACGGAGGTTTCCTGAGACCCACTCTAGGGCCTTGGCAATCCTTCTCCACCCACAGCCTCAGGTTACTTCACGTGCAGTGAAGATGTGGGATGCTGACCCCACACAAGAGGCAGTCAGGCACACAGGTTAAAGACTGTGGGCTTAGGGGGTCATCCAACCAGAGTTCAGATCCCTCTCTGTCTTGTTCTAGCTGTGTGCCAGTTAATTTTGCTCTCTGGATCTCAGTTTCTCCATCTGTAGTATGGGAATAATGTTAGGATCCACCCATATGAATGTTGTAAGGAACCAGAGAAATAAAGAAGATAAGGCCCCCAGTATGGTGCCTGGCACAGCAGGGGCTCTGAAAACCCCAACCATTAGGGTGCTTTGCTTTTGGTTGCCCCAGATCTGCCTGCACATGCACACCTCCCCCATTGCCACCTTAGCCCCGAGGCTGACTCACCTGCTCCGGGAGCTGGGCGGCCCCCAGCAGCTGCAGGGTCTCCAGGTGGGAGTGGAAGAGGGGGCTGGGCTGCAGGTGGCCGCCCAGCTTGCACTCAACAATGTAGCCCACAGTGCAGTCGTCCGGCAGCCGAATGAGGGCAGATGTGTCCACGAAGCTGGGGCCACTGAGGGAAAAAGCCATGCTGTGGCCACTGGCCTAGGCCTTCGACACCTTGAGCTCCCCCTGCCTCTCAGAAGACCGTCCTTCCACCACGGCCAGCTGGGAGAGCAGAGCTCAGCTCTAGCATCTGCCTCCTGCATACTGTGTGACCTCCAGCAAGTCACAAACCTCTGGGAGCCTCAGTTTCCTCCTCTGTAAAATGGACATGATAATGGCACTGCCCTCCCAGGGCTGTTGTGAGGATTAAGCGGAATGATGAGATGAAACTTTTATAAATGCATCCTTTCCTTCTCTCTCTTTCTTTTCGTTCATTCATTCACTCATTCGTTTGTTCTTGAGTTTGAGCATCTGCCTGGTGCCACCATGCTAGGGCTGAGGACACAGAGGTGAGAAAGAAATGTTTCCTGCCCTCACCAGCAGCCCCGCTTCTGGAGGGAGACAGACAGATGAGCAGGCCATTTCAGAGAAGGACTGGTGCTAAGTCAGAGGGAAGCACAAGGGCTGGGGACACAGAGAGGGAAGGTGGATTCCCAGAGGAGGTGGCAGTCTTCTGTTTTGCTTTTCATTTAATCATGGCAGTGGCAGTTGTTAAAAGGAGTCTTACAGGATGAGCTGGAGTCAGCCAAGTGCCACGAGGGAGAGAAGCAGTGTCCCAGGCAAAGGCATCACCTGACTGCCTACCCCGTGAACACCCTGGGGCCAGGCTGGGCAGCTGGCCCCACTGCTCAGAATGCCTGACTAAGGGATCAAGTGCATGCAGAAGCCCAGCCTTCACTCCCCTCCCCAAGGGGCCGTGCCAGGGGCTGAGGCACAGAGAGGGGGCGCCTTTTTTTTTAATTCACACAAATGTACCATAGAGGTGGGCCAAAGCCCAGATGGGGGCATGCCAGGCACAGGGATGACCCCGGACCCTGTGTACACGCCTGCTGTCAACAGGACCTAGGACAGCATTCCTGCTCCCAGTCAGGGCACAAACTGCCCCTGCAGGACCCCTTCCATCCAGGACAGGCTGGTGCAGAGGCAAAGCACTCAGATCTTGGAACCAAACCCAGCAGCTGAGTGACCTTGAACCAATCACTTGCTTAACCTCTCAGTGCCTCAGTTTCCTCAGTCAAGTAGAAATAAGGCCCAGGGTGGTGGGTAGGAACGTAGGTGTTAGCATGCACGAGGTCCTGAGTTCAATCCCCAGTACCTCCATTTCAAAATAAAATAAAATAAATACAACCAAATTACCTCCCCCTCCAAAAATAAAGACTTAAAAAAATAAGGCCAATATCCCTTCCTCCCTTCCTCCCTTCCTCCCAGGGGGGCTGTGATACTGTTAGCAAAGCACAGGCCTGGCTCAGAGTCAACCCTTAATATGAGGTAGTGACAGCGATGTGGCTGTTAATGACAATAGTGGCCTGCCCAGCTAATCTCAAGAGGCTAGACCTTTGCCATGTCCTCTCTGGAACACCAGTACCCCTGCCCCATACTGAGAGCTCCCACTGCACCCACAATCCCCTTCACTCTGGGCCTCTCTCAGACCACCTTAGCTCAAATGCTACCTCTGCCAGGAAGCCTGCCCTCCCATCCCCAAGCAGAAGGCCCTACTTCCTCCTCTGAGTGTCCCTGCACTTGGCCTTCACCTCCCCTGCAAGAGTGACCAGTCAGAAGAGGGCTAAAATAGAACCTAATATTTGCCTGGCTTGGACCACGTGCCAGCCCAGACACTCTCTCATTTAACCCTACTCACAACGGACGACCATCAGATCCATTTTACAGATGGGGGTACTGAGGCTCCAGGAGATTACACAACTTGCCTGTGTGTGGCAGAGTGCACTAGGCTGTGTACCCCCAAAGGCAAGGTGGCAGGCAGCTTACCCACCACTAAATGTGTAAATCTGTGACTCAGTGGGAATGAGAGGGAGTTCCTCTTGAGCTTGTTCTCAAATCCTTCCTGCTGCAAAGTCCCACACACACACCAGCCACCACCCCTTTTCTGCAACCCCCACCCTCCCCCACCTGCCTGCTGGTCTCCACTTACCTGGCCCATGGGGCCATCTTCAAAGCCAGTTTGCGGTTGATGCAGAAGCCAGCACCTCCAGTGGCGAACCAGAACTGTACAAGCCTCTGAGGGGAGAAAGGGGGTGGGCCAAAGTGCAGGGTGAGCCTGGGGGTGGGGGCAAGAGCCAGGCCACCCCTTGCCTCCATCCAGCATGACTCAAAAGCTTTGCATTTCACATCTGTCTAGAGTCTTGCTACAGCCTGGCATTATTATGTTCATTTTATAGATAAGGAAACTGAGGCCCAAAGTAACACAGCTAATTAAGAATGATAGCACCTGAAACTAACATTGTAAATCAACTACACTTCAATAAAAAACTAAATTTAAAAAAAAAAAAATGATGGTGACACCAGTTAGACCTCAGTCTGGCTGGATTTCAGTTAAAGAGGCCACAGTATCATATTTGTCCAACCGCTTCACCTTACTCCTATCCCCAGAGAAATGTCTCTGCCTCACCCCATGCGGTTCAGGAGGGGCTGCTAAACACAGCACCTGCTCCCACAAGGCCACAGAGGCGGGAAAGTGCCCCAGGAATGACGGATCACAAGACCACACCCCTTGACCCAGTGACTGGCTCAGCAGCAGGCACATGACTTAGGCTAGCCAATCAGAGTCCTTTCCTGAGCTCCATATGCTATGAGAGAGAGATGCTTTTACAGGGTCACCAGTAAATATAATGCTGATGCCATTTCCACCAGGCTACTTACACTGACCTTACCACTCCCAACTCCTGGGATCAAGAATGCTTTTCCACAAAAGGAGAGAATGAGGCCTCTCATGGAGTAGAGAGAAGGGCAGAGGCCTGTGAGCCCGTGAGGCCAGCAAACGCCTTGACATCTCAATCTCAGGAACCAATACCATTCCTTTGGGGTTTCAACCACTTTCTGCCCTCACCCAACATCACCACGGCCCAAAGTCTCTTCTACCTCCTCTACGGGGACCTGGAAATTCACCCATGGATTTCTTTAAAGCTTTTGAGAAACACTACATTTTCAGCTGTACCACCTCTTGGTCAAACAAGTGCCCTAAGGTTACCTTCTCCCAAGTACACAGTTGGTGCTTCATTGATGCGTGTTGCATTGGGTTGAGTTATCTCCCGCGATGCAGCAGTGAGAAGAGCCCTGGGCAGGGAGTTGGAAAGTCTGACAGTGGGCCCCCCGCCTCCTCCACTGCACAGCTGTGTAACCTTGAGAAAGCCCCTCCCCGGACCTCAGATTTGTCAACTGTGAGTACAACACTGGTTCCAGTTCTGAAATCCAGTGGCTCTCCTGGCCCAGAGGTGTCCTCCTCCTAAAGACCTCTGTGAGCTTACTTCTGAGACGCTGAGCTCTTAGAGAGAGGTCGGGCCTCAACCAGGCAGAATGAATGGTTTCTTGAGGCCCTGACACACAGGAGGCGCCCAATAAATGCTACTAGTTTAATGAATTGATGAGGGCAGGGGTCCCACTCCCAAGGAATTATAGTAACACCAGCGGTGACCGTATAGGCACCTAACCCCGAGCGCTGACTGTGCCGAGCCCTGCGCTAAGAGCTGTAATGCAGGTGAGGTGACCAAGGTGCACAGAACTGAGGTCGCTTGCCTGAGGTCCCAGAGCTGGGACTGACCCTGAGCCAGAGCTCTTGCCCCGTTTGCTGTCCCACCCCAGGGGATGCCAGGGTCTGAACAGGCCAGGACCTTTGGGTCAGAGTCCTGGGATCCCACCTGTGGAGTCTAAAGGAGGGCATTCATGCACGTTGTGGGGTTGGGGCGTGGGTGTGCCCAGCAGGGCTCCAAATCTGCACAGGAAGAACACGGCTTGGAGTCATGAGGCTGAGCTGAGCCGGGTGCTGATCTGTAAGACTCAGTAGTGCCTGCCACATGCCAGGCCCCTTCCCAAGCACTTGGATAGATGACCTCATTTAATTCTTTTTTTGCCCACAACCACCCTATGAGGTAGTGACTATTATTGATTTTACAGATGAGGAAACTGAGGCACAGAGAGGTGAGATGACTTCAATCAAGGTCACAAAGCCAAAAGGTAGCAAGGTGTGTGAACTCTGGGAGTCAGGTCCCAGAGCAGAGCTCCCAACTCCAGGCCAAGGGTCAGGTGCGTGGGAGCCTCGGGGACCTGTCAGCTCACCTGGAATCAGCTCGTTCACACACATACCTCCAGGGCCCAGGAGGATTAATTAGGGCTCAGAGGCTGATTAGCTGCAGATAATTAAGGTTTTGTGTTTCCTGCTTTGGTTTCCCTAGTGAAGCAGATGGTGACCCCGGGAGGGAGAAAGCCCCACAGCAGGCCCAGTTCCGCTCCAGGCGCTGCCTCTAGGGAGGAGGACCCCTGACTTGCCCTTTCACTGGGGCCAAAGGAGCCCGAGGGTCCTGTGCCATCCCAACACTGGGAGCCTGGTGGGTGCTGGGGATGAGGGAAAACCATCCAACATACCTCTACTAAAAAAAATTCTACACTGTTTCTCTGAAAGTCAAATTTAACAGGTATCCTGGTTTTTCGTTTGTCTTCTAAATCTAGTGACCTTAATCTGTCCATTCAGGTCTGGAGCTGAAGCTGGTGCTGGGGACCCTGTTGTGCCAAGTGTCAACTCCTCAGTTGCTGGTTAGAGATGAGGGGTACCTAGGGGAGGGGAGGGTTCAGGGCTCCCGGCAGCAGCAATTTCCCACCTGGCCCAGCAGTACTTAGCATTTTAACAACCTGTACAACTGCATGGTGATACCAGGTGGTTAGGCGCCCTGCCATGGAGTCAGGAAGCCTCAGCCCACCCCCATCTCACTGTGTGCCCAGGACGAGCCGCTGCTCCTCAGTGGCCCAGGCCCTACTAAGTGCCATCTCGATGCCTCGTCTGCGTTATCTCAGTCTCCCCATTTCATAAAGGAGGAGACAGGATCAGAGGCCAAGCCACCAGCCTAGACAGGCAGGGATGCAGACAAATCAGAAACCCAGGAAATCCATCAGGCCCTTCTACAGCCCCGCCCCCGCGTGGCCCCGCCCCCGGGACCAGCGGCCAATGCAGGGAGCTACCCACCGTGCGGTTGCGGGGCTGTGGCTCAGAAGCGTGGATGGGCCGGTTCAGGCTGGGCCGGCCTACGTAGACGTCGAGGGTCTGCGGAAAGGCTTTCAGCAGCTTCAGCAGCGCCCTAGGGTTCAGATAGTTGTCGTCGTCCACATGGCAGAACCATCTGTGGGGGTGCGAGGGGGGACAGTGAGCTTGCAGGGGGTCCCAAAGGCTGCCAGCCAGCCAGCCAGCCAGCCAGCCACACTCCGCCTGCGCCCCGATAAGGAGTCAACAAACAGCTATGGGGTGGGGGTGGCTAACATTTAAGGCACCTGTTCTGTGCCAAGCAGCATCTTGTGTAAGCTCATGAGGAAGCTGTGCACACTTCACAGGTCCGGACCTAGACTCAGAAAGGTTAAAACACTTGCTCAAAGTCACACAGCCAGTGAATGGCAGGATTCGAACCCAGACTATCTGCCCAGAGACAGACCCCAGGCAAGCCCTACATAATTAAATTCACAAGACCTAAACAACTTTACTTTTTTGACACAACCATTCCAATAAGGAATTGGCCTAAAGCAAAGGTCACGCCTGCCCCCAAAGTCCAAGGTGAACTCACCTCAGCCCACTGGCCAGGAAGGCATCGAACTCAGCAGCCATTTTGCAGGACAGGGCAGGGTGGCTGTGCTCCGCAGAGCAATTGGTGATCACGAGGTGGGACCCTAGAGAAGTGAGGACAAGTCAGGGGCCCCTGCCCAGCTCCTCCCCAGAGCCCTGCACAGTGTGAGCATGCAGATTAAGGAGAGGCCTCAGAGAGCCTGGAGCGGTCCACCCACTCCCATTTTACATATAAGGAAACTGAAGCCAGGGAGGGCTGACCTGCTCAGGACCCCAGAGCTAATGGACAGTAGGCAGAGCTGGGACCCAGGTGTCCAGGGCTTTGTCCAGCACAGTCCCTCCCCACACCCATCCTTGTTGCCAGGCAAGAAGCCTGCTCCCTTCCTGGGCACAGGGGGAATCCCCATGTGCCAAGGTGGGCAGCCTTGTCTCCCGGAGACCCCCCAGGCCAGGGAGCAGCCACCCCAGCTTTCCTTGGTAACAGCCAAGGTGCCCCTACCCAACCCAGAGTTACCCAGTCTCTCCTGGAGACCTTCATCCGGGCTGTCAGTGAAGATGAATGTCTAGGAAAGAGAAATCGAATCAAAACTAGGGTCAGCCAAGGGGAGGCCGGTGCCAGCCCACAGCCCACCACCGCCAAGTCCAGGTGGAGGCACACAGCAGACCTCTGTCCTCCTTCAGTGAGGGGCACATGCCCCTCTCACAGTCACACACTCCTTTAGGACAACATGACTTTCTCAGCTACCCAGCCCCCCTCCCCCATACAACACACATAAGCCAGCTTTTGTAGACACACAACTTTAAAGTGTACACCAGCCCATGAGTCTCACACTCAGCCCCCTTACAGACCAGCACCCACTGGGACCCTGCCAGAATCACACACCCTTGGCAGAATCACACACCCTTGGCAGAATCACACCTTCTTCAACCACACTCACACACACACACATCACAGTCCCACAAACACATATACACAACACTGGGACACTGTACTCCTTAAGGAGATAGGCAGGACTTTGACAGCCACGCAAACTCCCTGCGTAAGTGTCAGGGCCCTTATACATCTCCCTAATAGGACAGGTGCCGACCAATAGCATTCACACTCCTGGTCCCCTGTAACCTCACTAGACCTCCAGACAGGTGTTGTGATCTGTCCCCTTTGCAGATGGCAGATGGAGGCTAAGTGATGGATCATGGCTGTGCAGGTGGCCAGAGCTGAGCTAAGATTCGAACCCACAGGCCTGGACCTCTCCCTAGCTGTCACCTCCCACCGCGGCCAGACATCTCCCCAGGGACCTAGCAGGGGCCTCAGACTCAGTGTGTGAGCGCCCGTGTGCCCCCAGACCTGGGCCCCTCTCACTCTTCCCTTTTTCACTGGGACCCAACACCTTGGGGTCACCATGCCTCCTCTCTTTCTCTCACACCCACATCCAATCTGTCAGCAAATTCTGTCCACCCAATTCTCAAACTACCAGCATGCGTCCTCTCCCCGCAGCCTCCACGGCCAGCCGCAGTCCAGCCCCCCTCGTCACCTCCTGCCCACTTTGCTGCCATCACCTTTTCCCTGCTCTGCCTGCTCTGTCCTGCCCACCCTAAGTCTGTTTTCAACACAGCCCCAGGGGAGCCTGTGAAGTAAGTCAGATCTTTCTCTCCCTGCTCCCTGGCAAACTTTTGCCACCAAACAGTCACCAGATAGTGGAACTCTCTGAAGTCTGGAGCATGGGCCAAATGGGCCAGGGAATGCTTGTGAATGAATCCACTGGTGGGGAGAGGGGAAGACGGGTCCCACAGCAGAGCCCGGCAGGCTGGTGTTTTTGGTCCCCGGGAATCCTGAGGCTGGCACAGGGCGGTAGGCAGAATTTCTTCTAAGCTGAGGGTTGCATTTGATTTGTTTCAAGGAGGGACCCTGACAATGGTTAAAACCTCGCAGGAAAACAAAGGGACAGACAGCCTGCTGGGGTCAGGGGAGGGGGTGGCCGGGGACCATCTGCTACAGAGGAGGGGAGATGTGGGGCTGTCGTTTCTCCCCCCACCAGCCCCTGCCCTCGAGGACAGTGGGGAAGAGAAAGTCTCCCCCTGGATCAAAAAACGTGCCTCCCCCAAGCCCACCCCCTCTGCCTGGGACAAAGGCTGCACACGAGCCCTGGCCCGCTGCCACAAAGGCCCACCTGCCACCCGGCCGCCTTTAACCAGCTGGGGCAGGGTGCCCAGCCCTGGAGTTAACTAGCTCAGGCCTGCTCCTGATGGCAGAGCTGAGAGAGGCGCCGAGATCCTCCTGCCCTGTGCAGCTGGGAAACTGAGAGCTGAAAGGGAAGCCCTTTGGACAAGGTCACCGGTAGAAATGAGCCAAAGGGTGGAGACAAAGGGGGCCCAGAGGCAGTGACCAGAGTGGGTCTCCCTGTCTCCTCTCCTCGTTCTCTGTTTGAGCATCCTTCCTCTTTTCGACTCTGCCTGAAAGGACAAGATTCTAGACTCTGCTCCTTGTGCTAGGGGCAAGGATGGGGGGGATGGGAGTGTAAAACTAAGCGAATTCATCTCCTACATCTGCTTAACTTGGCTCAGTTTCCTCACCTGTAAAATGGGACTATCAGTACCTCCCACTTGGGTTGTTGTGAGGCTTAAATAGATGGATACACCTGATGTATGTCCCTTAGATGCTGCGAGCTGGCGGGTACTCCCTCTGGCTGCCTGGTTAGCATCTGGGATTGACCTCATGGCACAGACCGGGTGGCTGCTTGCCTCTCCTCTAGCAGCCTGGTCCTCCCAGACCTAGACCCTCAGGCTGGAGGCGCAAGTGACCGGGTAGCTGTGGGATCCCAGGTCTCCACAGGGAAGGAGAGGCCCCTGCCGGGAGGTGGGGGCTGGGTCCCACTGGGCTCCGCCCCCTCAGGCCTCCCGGGTGATGCTGGCAAGCACTTCCTCCTCTCTGGCCTCAGTTCCTTCATCTGGAGCAGGGGCACCACCATAGTGATCAAGACAAGACAGGAAAGGGCCTCAGACCACGTGAGGCCATGCTCCCGGGTACACACAGACACAGCACCATAAACAGGAAGGTCTGTGGGGAGGGCCAGGCTCAGCGGCTTCCACAAGCGGAACCAGAACCTCCCCAAGATGAGAAGCCGCACAGAGCCCCAGGGAAAAGCCCGAGGTGTGGGCGGTCCAGCAAGGGAAGTGTTCATCCAGGGTGCCAAGACATTAGGGCCAAGAAATCAGGGTGGGGGTGTCCCCTCCCTAGGGGGCCCTGGCCTTTTCCAGGTACCACCTCCCCTCTCCTTGGTCTCCAGGAGCCCCAACCCCCTCCAAAGTCTCAGTCAGTCACTTCCTCCCACTGTACCAGCCACCAAAGTGGGGCAGCACGTGTGTGTGCCACGCACGTGCGCAGGTACGTGTACAAATCTGCCCCACCACCTCCCCCAGAGGCGGCTCCCAACACCCCCAAATCACTGACTTTGCTTGAGGAGGGCACTGGGTGTGGGGAGGGGAAGACCCAGAAGGGACTCTGCTTGTCAGCGCCGCCTTCCCAGAAAGACACAAGCCATGCACCCCTGTCACACACACGCCTCATCGTTTGCACATCTAACACTGACACCTTGGCTCCATGCATGTGAGCATACACACATGTGTATACACACACACATACGCATGAAATCCTGCAGGCCAGGCAGGCCTCTCCCTCCACCTCTTGCCCACCACTGCCTCAGCCACCACCATCCCAGCACACATCCTCACTCCCTCCCTCCCTCGGAAACCGCCCCACAGGAAATGGAGCACAGGAGGTGAGGTGCCAGTGCCCTGGGCACACCCTGGGCAGCAGAGGCATGGGGGCAGGGGCTGTCGGGAATTCTGAAAGGATACCCCCCTGCCCCTCTCCCCAAACAAGGTCCTACCAGGACGTTCCCCTCCTCATCAGCTCAGCCCCTGTGCTCCACCCTCACAGCCAAGGCAGGAGGACAACACCCAGGGCCTGGACAGGGGCAGCCGGGCCTGGACACATGTCAGAGTCAGGGCCTTGCCCCAGCTGCCCAACACCCACCACTGCCCCCGATGCCAGGCTGGGCCAGGATGGGCAGGAAGGAAGCCTGCACTGTAACAACTAAGGAATAGAGGGACCCCCAGGAGGGACCCAGGAGCCTAGGGTAGGGGCCCAGCCTGGCCCCAAAAAGAAACCAAGCAGAGGACACCTGGCTCTGAGGCCAGCGACGGGCACAGTCAGGGCCACAGGAGCCCCTGATGCTGGGAGCAAGGAGGGCAAGACAGCCCAGGTGAAGCAGGTGGGTGAGCAGTTTCTCCCTCGAGGCTGCCAAGGACCTCAACTCAGTAGAAAGGCCTCTGTGAGTCCCTCCTGGGCCCGCAGCCGCCCACTTGTCACCTGTTCCCTGGTCCTGGAGACCCATGTGTCCAGCAGCAGCTCCAAGCGGGAGCGGTGGAAGACCCGGGTCGTCTTGACTGCGATGAAGACGTCGTGCAGCTGCAGCTCAGGGAACAGACGGCTTGGCGGGCTCAGCCCAGGGGTCTCCAGCCCGCCCTGCGGGGACAGGCTGGAGTGGTACCGGAGGGAGAGGAGCCCCATGCACAGAAGGGTGAGGAGGGCTCCGGCCAGGCCCCGGAGCCGGCACTGCATTGGCTCTGGGACCTCAGACAGCTCAGCCCCCAAATCCCAACTAGACGGGGAGGGGAGGCTGCTCAGGAGGGAGCCCCAGCAAAGGCAAAAGTCTGCCAGGCATCAGGGGCGGGCCAGGAGGGGAGAAGTGGGAGCTGGTGCTCTGGCCCCGGAGGCTGAGCCATGGCAGCCCCGCCGCCACCAGCCCTCCACCTGCTCCGCAGCCCTCCCGCCACCACCGCCACCGCGGGCTCTGGAGCGCCTGGCCCCGCCTCTGCCTCCAGCGCAGCCCAGGGGCGGGGCCGGCCCAGGGAAGCCCCAGAGGTGGCTGAAAAGAGGCACTGGCTGAAGGGACAGCCCCGGCTCTGCCAGCTGCCACAGTGGGGGTGGGGGCAACAACAACCCCTCCATGCTTGGATGGGAGGCAGGGGCCCTCCAGCCTTCCCACTCCCCAGGGACCACTGGCTAAGCTCATTCAACACTCTATTTTCTGGTGTCCTGGTAGCCAGCCTCCCAGGTTTTGCTCACATCATTCCTCATCCTGGATGCTCTCCCCCAGCCCCCACCATCCTCACTCATGTTCCCTCTACCAGGCTTGATGTTATTTAGACTTTAAGGCTCAACTCAATTGTTCCCTCTTCCAGGAAGCCCCCCAACCTCGGGGGCTCCCACAGTAGTTCCTTTAATCTTTACAACAGTACTAGAATTGTTATTTCCAATTTATTGCTGAACACATAAGGCTCAGAATGATCTAAGATGATCCAGCAGCTCAGCCACAGAGCCAGGTGGAACCCAGGTCTCTGGCCCTCATCTGGCTCACAGGAGTTCCCCTGAGGGTGCATGTCCTGCTGTGGTCCACCATACTCTATCTTACTCAGCAGTCTTTATTTCTGCCTCTCTCCCAGCCAAGCCAGTGAATGGAGGACCTTCTCCAGCTACCATCTCTGTCTTGTTTTGTATAAGGTCACTCACATCTTGTCCTCCCTCCACTAGAACACTGCACTGGCTCCCATCTCCCTCAGACCAAAAGCCAAAGATCAGACACCAGCCTACAGGCCTTGTGTAAGCTGGGCCCCTGTTACCTCCAACCCCATCTCTCCTACTATTGTCCCCTTGCTCGCTCACTCCAGACCCAGTGGGCTTCTGGCCAGCTCAAGGACACACTCACCTCAGGACCTTTGCACATGCTGTTCCTGCCTCAGCCTCTCCCTAGAGATCCACACAACTCACACCCTCACCTCCTTCAAGTCTACGCAAATGTTTTCTTCTCCATGAGGCCTTCCCAGACTATTTTATTTGAAGTGCAATCCCTTCTCCCTCCTTCCCAGCCCCCCAGGTCTCTCCTTCCCAGGTCCCCTTTTCTGCTGTGTTCTCTCCATAGCATTTTTCATCTGCCAACATCCTGTATATTTTACTTATTTATTGTCTGTATTCCTCATGAGAATATCAGAGCAGAGATTTCTTTTTATTCACTGAATCCCCAGTGCCTAGAAGAATGCCTGGCACATGGTAGGAGCTCAATAAAGATTTGTTAATTAAACAGAAAAAAGTACCAGATGGCTGGTGAATTGAACTGGGCCTGCTGTGGCCCAACCCTGCATTAGCACTGTAGAGGGAGAGCAAAGGAAAATCAATCCTCTGGACTCACTCTCCTATGAGCCAGCCCCGTGCCAGGCCTCTTCACTGCCCATCTTCTCAGAACAGCATCATCAAGGGATGATCTCAGGCTTTGTGTCACACAGACCAGGGGTCAGATCCTGATTTGGCCACTCAAAAGCTGTGTGACTCGGGGCAAGTTACTTCACATCTCTGAACTTTACTTTCATTTGTAAAATAGGGACAAAAAGAAGACTTGGTGAAGATGAAAGGATTGGTGGGCTTCTCCACCCCATGGAAAGGACATCTAACAAGGGACCAGGCAATCACAGCTGAGACACTGGGCTCCTGCATCTTCCCCTAGACTCCTATGTCCATAGACAGAGCACTGGGCCAGACACACAGCAAGCAATAGGGGAGGTTCATTTACTGAAATGAGCATGACCGAGTCTCCACACGCAGGAAGCCCACAGAGACCCATAATGCTGCCACAAAGCAGAGTATGGCATGGCCCAGAATTCCTAAGGACTGGGAGACTCAGGCAGGCTT
Organism: Camelus ferus; assembly: GCF_009834535.1. Classification (NCBI taxonomy): domain Eukaryota; kingdom Metazoa; phylum Chordata; class Mammalia; order Artiodactyla; family Camelidae; genus Camelus; species Camelus ferus. The sequence continues at coordinate 3,410,198 of NC_045707.1, forward strand.
CGTGGAAATGGTGCCTGACCCAGACTTCAAAGGACACTGAGATTTAGGCAGCCTCCACCCCTGGACTTGGCCTTCCCAGCCTTATTTCCTACAGTCCCCAGGCAGCCAAACTCAACCCATTTTCTGCCTCTGAGACTTTGTTCTTGAGGTTCCCTCCACTTAGTAAACCCACTCCCCCAAAAACCTCCCAGAGGCCTGCCCGAGTTCATCATTGTGACTGAGGACAGTTGTAGGAAGACCAAGAACAATATATAGGCATGTAAGTCCAATAAGCGCTTCTTGAAGAAAGGAATCCAACACCTCAAGTTCATGCGGCACCTCCTCCAGTAAGCCCACCTGGATTTCTTTCATTGGTAGTGACCATCCTCTCTGGTGGAGCAGTCTCAGGGCCCTGACAGTATACTGAGGGTTTGCTCTTAGTCTCCTGGATTCAGCAGCAGGGCCCCTTAAGCCTAAGACCACACCCTGCCGGCCCAGCATCTCCACTCCAGGGGCACTCCTCTGATGCTCAGACATAGGCAGGGCTGAGCACAGGGGTGGCCCATCTGTGGGGCCCCACTCCGGTCATTTAGGGGCAGGTAAGGTGATGCCAGCACAGATGGCAGGCAGCTCTGGGATGAGTCAGGGGTGAAATCTGACCCTCCCCTCGGGCAAGCAGAGACCTGAAAGGTGGTATCAACCTCAGCTGGGGGTGGCGACAAGTGGGTGAATGGAAAGGGGGGGCCCCAGGCCAGGGATGCAAGCAAGCAAAAGGCCACCAGCTTCTATGACAAACTATTTAATGTTCCATAATGTGCGGCTTCTGAGTGAAAAAAAGGCCCGTTATAATTTCACGAGCTGTACATTCTGGTAACTGAGCGGCTGGCCCCTCCCCACCCAACCCTCCGAGAGGCAGGGCAGGGCAGGGGCGCCATGAGAACATGGTCCTGGGTGTGCTCACCAGGAACACACATGTGTTAGTGCCAAGTGTCATGGGAGTGGGGGCATGACATTTACACAGGGGAGAACCACAGATACACGTGACTGTAAGACACGAGGGTTACAGGTGACAGTGGACCGGGGGAAGCCACAACGCCCCTGTGGAGGTACACACAGGAAATGTGAGCTGGACGGGCGGGTCACGAGAGATGGGCTCGGGGCCCCTGTGAGCAGAAGAGGCCCCGAAGCCGGGAGACCTCGTGCCGGAGGGAGGGACAGACACGAGCTGCCCCAAAAGAACCCAGGTGTGCAAACCAGTGCACAGGAGTGAGAACGCAGATGCTCTGAGGTGAGCAACGAGGGAGAGGACACAGGTGTGCGTGAGACCCACGAGAACGGGTCCATGGAGACACGAGGCCACGGGAAGGCCCAGAGCAGCAAGTAGAGGGGTGGGCGGAAGCTCTGCCCCAGGGGCTCCTGCGGGTGAGAGAGCCCAGAGCCCAGAAGCAAAAATCCCAGGATCTGGGAAGGCTCAGGATGGGGAGGACCCGGCTCCACCGCAGACACCAGGGTCCCTGCTGGTGGCTTCTGAAGTGCGTGAGGAAGGCACAGGCATCAGAAGGGGCCCCTCAGGCCTCGCTGCTGCTGCTGCTGCAGCCTCTGGCGCTGCCGCGCTCCACCCACACGAGGCGGGCCTGCTCCTGCAGGATGCGGCCACGCACCACCTTGGCCAGCTCCTCCGAGTGGCCCCACTCGTGGGCCAGCACCTGCACCCACGAGCAGGGTAGCCCCCAGAGCACCTGCTCTGAGCCTCGGCACTGCCGCAGCAGCTCGGAGTCCCGCCAGCCCGGCCGGCCCAGCAGACCCCTGCGGAGAGAGGAGAGTAGGCGGTGGTCAGGGTGGTCAGAGTGGGGGATAAAGATGGACCATGAGATGGAGAGAAGGGGACAGACTAAGATGTGGAGAGCCTGAGAAAGAGGATGGACAAAGAGAGATAAAAAGAGAACGGGAGGCAAACAAAGAGATGGAGAAGAGGAAGAGACAGAGACAGAGACAAAGAGACAGAGGCATCGGAAAGGGAGGAAGAGGGGTCCTCCCCATCCTCCCAGCCCGTCTCACCTGACCTCCCGGACATTCTTCTCAGTCACCTCCACGTGGATGATGATGGGGTAGATCTCGTTCTGGACCAGCTCCCGCACACCCCGCGCACCCAGCTCCAACAAGCAGTGCTTCTTCTCGGGGGTGGGTCAAGGCTACATTTTACTCCCAGACCAGAGACCCCACTAACCCCCCACCCCCTGACTGGGCCCGAAAGCACAGCCCCCTACAGGTCCTGTGTCCTCACCCAGAGGGACCTTGGCAACAAGGAAAGAACTGGAAGGGTAGGCCCAAGACCAAGGGACATAAGTCACTACCCACCACTGGACCTCAGCCTCCCCATCCGTAGAATGGAGCTGACCCCACCCCCAGCAGCCCGGGCCAGCTCCAGGGAAGCGGCAAGTCTGACCACAAGGACGAACAGGTGAAATGTATCAGCCTCTAGGGCGACCCACATGAGGCTGGCTGCCCCAGCCCACTCACTTCACAGGTGACGAAAAAGGCCCAAAGAAGGGAAGGGAAGGGACTTGCCCAGGGTCACTCTGCAGGTGAGCGGCACAGGCCTGCACTCAGACTCTACTCTCGGGCCCAGAGGACCGCCCCCACTCACTGCCACCCTGCCCCAAGCACCTACCTTCCCGACAGACTCCTGGATGGCACGGATCCTGCTGCCCAGCCCCGGAGGGGCAGGCCAGGCTTTGGGGGCTCCAGGCGCTGAGGATGTGCACTGCTCCTCCCCAGAGAGGCTTTCTGAAGAGCCAGGAGAGGCAAGAATGAAGGGCCAGTAGGCCTGGCTGCCCCGAGGGTGCTGCCTCCCCTGTCCGGCACGCAGGCTCACCCGCTGGGCACACTTGGAAGTCCAGACGGGAGCTGGGCAGGTCTAGGAGGTTGCGGATGAGCCGGGGCGCCAGGCACTCAGGCAGAAGCACCACGGGCCGCAAGGCAGACACCAGCAGGGGCCGCACCAGGCTGTAGGGTTTGAGGCTCTGCTCGGGCTCTGGGTGGCGGAGCGGGTGCGGAAAAGATGAGAGTGGGGGCAGGGCCCCAGCTCATCTTCCCTGGGGCGGCCTTCCTCTCGATACTCAAAACCCCAATGCCTCTCCTAAAGTCACCCCACCCACTTCCATTCCTAAGTCCCACTGCTGCTTCTCCCACAGCCACAGCAGAGCTGCCCCTCCCTCTCTGGGACCCGTGCAGTGGGCTCCTCCCGGATCCTCTGCCTCACCCTTGCCCCCTACAGGCCATTCTCCTCTCAACAGCTGGAGAGAGGCTTTAAAGCTGAAGTCAGATCCTGTTAACTCCCCTGCTTTCAAAGCACCAGTGACTTCCCACAACTCTCAGGAAGAAGGCCACATCCTCCATGCGGGTGACCCAGCCCTGCCAGAGCCTGGAGAGGCAGCGAGCCACGTGCCCCATCATAACAGCCTCCATTCCTGCCTCACAGCTCAACGGCTCTAACCATGGGCTTTTGCATGCCCAGGGGTGACACAGCCCCACCTTTGCACCTCTTGGCCCAGTTAACTCTCCTTTCAGAGCCCAAGTCACATTTTCCCAGGTCCCCAGATGGGCAGGGTCTCCAGCCTGTGCTCCCATCAGGCCACAATGCGTGACAGAGTTAGTGCTCAGTACTCACTTGCTGTACTGTGTCCTCCAAACACACTACACTTAGCCATGCCTCTGAGCCTTTGCACAAGCTATGCCTTCTGCCTGGCACAAATGCCTCTTCATTCTTGAAGGCCCCCGTTCAAACCATCTCCCTTCCAGGAAGTCTTTCCTAACCACCCTCTCCTCCTTGCCCTTCAGAACTGCTATTCCCTTATCTGGGCTCCCCTAGTCCCTTTTCCCTGATCTGGCCAGGCCTCACCCTCCTGCCTCCAGGAACTCCATCCAGGGTTGTCATGGCACCTGCCATCACACACAGGCTAGAAGCACAGCTCCGCGTGCTTTGCCAGACGAGGACAGGCCCATGCTCATGCGGGCCCCAAACTCACACAGACCCACAGTCACACTTGGACACATGTGCCTCCCCCAGCAAGCTCCCTCAACCCTGGCATCTCCCACCAGGCCCTGGCATGGGCCCTGCCCCCCACCAGAACCCTCCAACAGGCCCTTCAGGACCAGAGGGACCACCAAGGCCAAAAGACCTCCAGATGTGCACACTCCTGGACACTGGGCAGCGCAGGACACGCCTTCGCACCTCTGCACCCACCTGAGCAGGGCTCCAGCAGCAGCTGCTCCGGGGAGTCCCCAGCAGGACTCCCCACGTGCTTGGGCTTCACCAGCCGCAGCTGGTCCAAGGCTCGCTTCTTCAGCTGGGGTGGGGGTAGGGAAAGAGGGGCACCTGAGAGCTCAGCTCCACCCCACCCTCCCGGAGAGGGGGTTCCCCCGCTGCCAGTGCTGTCCAGGCTCACAGGTCAGCACAGGAGCCCCCACCCACCAGGCTTCCCCCCGTCTCCACCGGGCCCAGCACAGCCCCTGAGGCAAGGAGGGTGACCATTTCTAAGGGCCCAGGGAAGCAAGCCTGCCAGAGCCAGTTAGAGCCAGAGGAGCCTTAGATCTCCCCCCACTTTACAGATGGGGAAACCGAGGACCAGAAATCACACAAGGATACACACTTTGGAGTCTCTTCCAATGAATTAGCAACGTGACCTCGGGTAGGAAGACTACGGAAACCAGTAACGACAGCCCTGATGATACCAACAGCTGACAGGTATCGAAAGCCTACAATGAGACAAACACTGCCCAGACCCCACGTGTGCATGGATTCACTGAAGCCCTCCACTGCCCACAAGGCAGGCAGCATAATCCCCTCAATTTACAGATGGGGAAACAGAGCCTCAAGGGAGGGTCAGGTGGTTGTCCAAGGTCACAGGGCTGAGAAGGAGCAGAGCTGGGATTCAAATCCAGGCGGCCTGGCTCCAGAACCCAGGCTCCCCACCTTCTCTCTAGCACCATGGTCTCTTGAGATATTTGACCTCTCTCAGCCTCCCTCTGCCCCAGGGGACGTGGGGACCACCACCCAGCCCAGTCCTGGTCCAGGGATTAGAGAAGGGGGTGTGGTCATTGTTCTGTTAAGTGCTCACCACATGCCACGCATGCTCCTGGGCAACAGGCACCCTGCCTCACTTCCTCCTCTCAACTATCTGAACAGGGAGCCCTGCCACTCCCTTTGCTGGGCACATCGTAGAGGCTCAACCAGTCCAAGTGGAGGAGCAACCAAGGAGATCACCAAGAGGTGAGCAACCAAGTCTGGGTGGGGCCTCCTCCCCCAACTGCCAGAGAGTGCAGCCTGTCCTCTCCCTTTTGGGCCCCACCCTTGGAACCCCCCTCCCAGGCCCTCACCCTGCCCTCCCAGCCTTGCTTACATTACTGCGGGGCCCCCGGTGTCGGCTGGAGGGCAGGCATTTCTCCTGAACTTCTAGGAGCTGCTGGGCTCTGTGGGGGTTGGGGGATCATGCATTTGTAGGGAGAAAGGGAGCCCCTCACCTCCTCTCCTCCAGGCCCCCATCCTATCCCAGAGGATAGCAAAGGAATGCGCGAGGAAGGAGAAAGAGTCCCCCATCCCAGTCTCAGCTCCCAGGGCTCTTGGCTGTGTCACCTCTGATAATTGGGCACAGTGCCTCGGTCCAGGTCCCGCAGCGTGAGGGGGTCAACCCGTGTGCAGAACCACTCCTGCCGCCGCTTGTACGCAGGGTCCACCAGCCGCAGGATCTCTTGGGCCTTCACACACAGGGCGTGGGGGTCGGCCCGCTCAGGCAGGGTGAGGTTGGCTCGAATGTAGAAGGGCTCAGCACCTGGCCTCTTCACCCAGGCATCTAGGGCCTCATGGAAGGACTGGCAGGCTGGGCATGGACAGGGCAGGGGGTAGCAGGGAGGATAAGAGGAGGAGGAAGTCAGGGATCAACCTCGGAGAGGCCACAGACATGGCCCTCTCGAGGCCTAAGCGGCCAGGACCCCATCTCCCCCATCTTAAATGAGAGTCCAAGGCCCATAGAGGGCAGGGACTGGCCCAAAACCACCAACCCCTCTAGGGACAGACCCAGGACCCGAACCCAGGTCTCCGGACTCCTTTCCAGTGCTCCTTTCACTGTAAGTTGCATACTGAAGACAGGACAGAGGAAGGGCACAAGAACAGACGACCAGCCAGGAGGCAGCAGTGCAGAAGGGAAGGGCCAGGAGTCAGGAGGTGGAGTGTCCTCCCTCAGGCCTCAGTTGTCCCACTCACACCATGGGCAGGATGAGCCCTCTCTTGCGCCCTCAGTTCTGACCATCCAGGACTCCTGAGTTCCCAGTACCTTCCCCCAAGCCAGACTTACCCTTGAAGTCCATCAGGAAGGGGAGTGTGGATGCCTGGTTCCAGGGCAAGGTTCTCTGCTGGGCCTCCCCTTCCAGGCCTGCCCCCTCCAAGCCAGCAGCCTCTGCCCTTGGCTGGGAGAAAACACAGGCAGGGAGGGAAGTGAGTTTCCCAGGGCTTCCCAGGACAGCCCTGAGGCTGGAGAACACCGGGCGTGGGGGTGGCTATGTCTCAAAATTCAGATGCCCCCACCTCATAGTGCATGTGCCCAGTAGAATCAGTGCTCACAGCAACAGGACTCTTGCCCCAAGCCTGGTTCAGTCTGGTCTTCCCCACGTGTAAGGGTGGGGAGATGTCCAGGTGCAGTCAGTCTGCCCCACCTCCCAGCCCCCGCCCAATCAGATTTCAATTAATGCTGGCTGAGGCGGGGCAACCAGCAGCTGGTCACTGAGCCCGCCTCTGCTTTGGCCAATCCCCCAAAACTGCGCAGTGACCTAGCTCCACCAATCAGAGGACATCCCGCCTCAGCTATCGCACTGACTCCGCCCACAGCTTAGAGGGGCGGGGCCTCACCTCTCTTGGCTCCACCTTCGCAGACCCTGGCCCAGAGAGCACCCTCCGCACCACGGCCCCAGGCCAGTTATCCCCAGGGAACGACAAGCCATCTGAGCCCTTGTCCTGGGACTCGGGCCCCCCTGGGGGACTCCAGCCTGACACTCGGATGGCCAGAGACCTGAGAAGAGAGAAAGAAGATGGGAATTCGAGTTTAGTCAGGTATTTTGATTCAGTTCAACATTCTTGGAAAACCACAGTGATTCCCCCAAGGATGCCATGACTCCCACCATCGGGCCACTGCACCTGCTGCAATGCCCTTCCCCCTCATTCTCCGCCTGGCAAATTATGCTCATCCTTCAAAGCTCAGGTCAAAAGAGGCTGCTCCCTCCAAGACCCCTGCACACAATGAGGCGGAGGCTTCCTGCCGGAGTGCCGTAGTTTTGTATTTTTCCTTTTGTTCCCTCCCTAAGAAAGAACACCCTGAGAACCAGCCTGCTATCATGTTCAACTCCAGATCCCTAGCCCCAAACACTGTGTCTGGCACATAGCAGATGACTTAAAAGCTTGTTATGCTCACAGCCCAGGGAGGGAGCTCGCCCTTAGAACATAACACAGATCAGAGATGGTTGCAGCCAGCAGTGGGAGCACAAAGGGGAACGGCTTCCCAGAGGAAGCAGCAGCTGGGCTGCATCACAGTGAAGAACAGAAGCACTCTGGGAACCGACAAGGGAGAACATGGTTCCAGGCTGAAGGGCTGGTATGGGCAAAGGAGTGGAGGACAGGATACAGGATGGAAGAATTTAATAACAACAATAATAACAGGAGAAGCAAACACTTACTGGGTGCCTCCCATGTGCCAGACACCATGCTAAGCTCCTTGCCCTAATTAACTCATTTAACATCCAGGGAAATAGCTCCAAGGCACGCTGGAGCCAGCCTGTGGAGGGCATGGAATGAACTCTGGCCTCCCTCTCATGGGCAGTGGGAACCGGGACAGTTAACACAAAGAGTCACCAAGATCCCCATCATGGCAGGACTCTGCCTGTCCCTGGATGAGAACTGGTGGCACCCTGTGGCCAGATTCAGAGAAAACTGACCAGAAGTCTCCCCATAAACCCTCTGCTATGGCTCTGAGGAAGGGAGAGGCCAGGGTCAGTGGGTGTTCCCCAGCTGGAGGGGAGGCCCAGGCAGAGCTGGGGCGTTCACTCACCTCCCCACCCACCCACCCTGGCAGCTGCAGCCACACTGCCACACTGCCTCCTGCTGCCAGCCGGGAGTGGGCAAGGCTGCAAGGACCTTAAGCCAATCAGCACCCATGCAGAGCGGGGAAACCCCAGCCTTGGGGAGTCCGTCTAGCTCCTGCCCCCTCAGTCAATACAGAGAGCCAGGCCCAAAGGGCTGTGGCTAGACATGGATGTTGGAAGCACCAGCGCCGCCTTTGCAGGCTTCTTCAGTCCTGGGACTGTCCTGGCCGCACTGATGTGGCAAGAAAGGCCTGGGGAGAGAGAAGAGGCCTGAGGCCAGGGCTGGCTATGCTGCCCAATGGCCGTACAGCTGAAGCAACACAGTCCAGCTCCAGCCCCAGTGTTAACCATATGAAGACCTGGGCAAGTGAGGTGGCCACTTGATTCTACCATCACATGCATAAAGCAAGGGCACGCATCTCCCACCGTGGCTGTGAGGGTCAGGCAAATGTAGAGATAATGCAGGTAGAGGTGGAAACCAGAGGGCTCCAGGACCTTCCAGCTGCAGGCCTGCCCCGAAATGGGTTGTGCAATTCACTGGGTCATAATCAACACTGTTTTTTAATGAGATGGGTTAGAAAATAGAAGCCTGCCTCCCTTCAAGTAAATCCAACTATCTTCCTGTGCCCCTTTTGTTTCAGGCACATGTACTGGGTTTCTCTCAGTGTGGGCTGTGGTCAGAAGAGTTTGAGAAAGACATGGAGGGCGCCAGCAGGAACTCTGGGGCCAGGCAGCCTGGCAGCCTACCTCTTGGCCTCAGCCATCCTATCTGCATCTAACTACCTTGTTGTACAATTCAGTTAGTTAAAACATAGGAGGTTGTTAGAACAGTGCCCAAGAAAACTAAGTGCTCAATAAAAATTAGACATTCATTGTCAACAGGTGTGATTCAAGACAAGTCACCTCCCTGTGGCCCTGTTTCCCCACCCATTTCAAACCCACAGACAACTGACCATCACAGCTTCCCTAGTCGAGGGCCCGGTGAGCAGCCTGCACCCAGGCCCTCCAGGCCTCACCTGCTAGCCCCCAGCCCCTGCCTCGGCACACCCCTCCCTTCCCTGCAATTCCAGCATCAGGGCAAGTCCTCGGCTACCCCAAGGTTTTCATGCTCCGAGACCCAGCTCAGCCATCCCTTCCTTCAAGACGCCCTGCCCACCTTCCTGAAGGACCAAGTGACTTCTCTGGGCCTCCACGGCCCCAGGCTACCACCTGGGGGCTCACTGCGGGGAGGGTCCAGATCAGGTCCCTCAGCCCCAGGCCTCAGCAGACAAGTGGGTGGGAGAAGAGAGAAGAACACGAGTGGGGGTCTACCTACACCAACCTCTCAGGACTCCTGGGTCTCCGGCAACATAATCTGATTGACCCCAACCCTGCCTGTGGGAAGGACAGGAGAAAACTCCTAACCCCTTCCCCCAGTGTCAGGTCACAGGGGACCTGGGGGCACAGGGGAACGGGGCCAAGTCCTTCACTCTGCCAGCCTGAGCAGTGATGACCCAAGTGGCCTGGATGAGTGTTGTCCCACCCTAGAGCACTATGGGAAGATCCCTAGTCAGGTCAGGGACCCATGAAGCTGAGACTTAAGCATGTCACACAGATTACCTCACTGAACCATCCTGACAACCCTAAGGGGGCCATCTGTTATTAAAGAAGAGGGAAGCTGAGGCCCGGGGAATTTATACCTTGATGAGTTACACAGCTGGTGGGTGGTGAGTCAGGCAATGACCTACTCGAACCCTCCCTGTGCAAGGTCGGCCGGTGCCGGAGACCCTGTGTCTGTGTGACAAGTGTGGGCAAGGGCAGCCCTGCCAAGGTGACAGCACCCCCATACTCTCCTAATGCCCTCCCCACTCAGCAACTCACTTTCACTCTTTCCCACCGGCCTGTCCAACCGCCGGCCTGCCCCAGCGTTGCACATGCCCCCCGCCCCAGCTCGCCCCAAGGCCCTGGGAGCCAAGACGGGCAGAGGAGAGCGGAGGGCTGAAAACGCCCAGTACACAGTGAGCGCTCAACCCGAGCATGAAGTCAACGCAGGTTCCACAGAACGAAAGGACAAGGAATCCCCCGCTCCACCACCAAGAGGCCTTGGGTAAAATTCCTGACTCTCTGAGCCTCATTTTCTTCATCTGTATAATGGGGCTCGCAGGGCTACTCTGAGGATTAAGCCACAACAGCAATAATCATAATAGCTAAGAGCTAACTTATCACTGCCTGAGAGCCAGGCGCTGTTCTAAGCACTCTGATAGGAATACCCCAACCCCTACAATGACCTCAGGGGACAGGCACTACTGTGACCCCATTTTACAGAGCAGGAAACTGAGGCACTGGGAAATTTGCCCAAGGCCCCGTGGTCACAAGTGACAGAGCTGGGATTTCAGCTGGCTCCCAAGTCTGTTCTTCCCCACTATGCTCCGAGCTGGAACCCTGCCCCCACTTCAGGACACATGCAAACAGCAACCCCCAGCCAGTTAGGGCTAAAACATCCTTGACCTCCCATCTGTCCACCCCTTTCTTCTCAGACCACCTACCCCTGCCCCTACCCAAGTCTGTGTTCTCCCCCATCTTCCGCCTCCCAGGAACTGTGTGGGCAGCAGAGGTGGCCCCATGTGATCATGGGGCCCAGGTGGGGGTTGGACCAGAAACTCCAGCTCCCTCTGCTGCATCCCGGCGCCCCCTGGACAGCAGCCAGGACCCCTGCTGCAGGCCAGAGCGGAGGCAGGGAGGAAGGGCCGAGGCAGGCAGGAAGGGAGGCGCCTCCGCCCCTTCCCCTAGAAGCACGTCCTGCACAGTGAGAAACAATGTCACACTGGGCCCTGTGCCGGAGGGTGAGGGTGGGGGCAGGGACCTGGCCAGGGGCCTGGCCAAGCTGCTTCCAGGAGGCAGGAGGCCCCGGTTCTGCTCTGCTCTGATTTCTTGTCCTCTCTATCCAGCATCCCTGCATTATAGCTCTGACAATCAGTGCTTCCTATGTCCGCTCCAAAACCCAGATCTGATCAGCTCACTCTGGACCTTGACCCTGGCACCTCCCAGCTGTGTGACCTCCAGCAAATCGCTTAACCTCTCTGAGTCTCAGTTTCCTCTTCCATAAAACAGGGGTAATCATAATAACACCTACCTCCCAGAACAGAGGGAATGCTGTAAGGCAGCCAGCAGCCCGCCTTGCATTTAGCAATAGCTAAGCCAGCCCAGGTTTCCCAGCTCGGACAAGCCAAAATCCACACTTCCCCAGCCTGACTCACAAAGCCTGCCCTGGCCTCGACTTTCGCCTTTTACCCTCCCCCGCCCTCACCCCCTGCTCCAGTCACCACCATACTCCAGGCCCTGGACAGCCTCCTTTTCCACGTCACCCAGCTGTCTGAGTTCAAAGGCCACATTCTCAGATCGGCCTCTTCTATTGCCCACCCTCCTGAGATCACTGACGGGCTTGACCAGGGAGGCCACTCATCCACCAGAACAGAGCACACTGCCTGCAGCTCGCTCTGAGCCGATGTGGTTCATGACTCCGGTCGTGGGCCTGAGGCCAGCCCAGCTGCAGGGGCTCCCAGGGCGGCCCCACCCGACCCTCAGCACGAAGTTTGCTGGGAGGTTCACTCCTGCTGGGAGCTCCAAGCCAGGAGGACAGGCGAGCAGAATGTCGGTACAAGTAACAGCTACCATTTACCGAGCATCCACCATACGCCTGGCGAAGCGGGGTGCTTTTCTGCGACAAGTCTTAAACCTCCAAACACCATCTGCAGAAGAGATAACTGTGCCCCTTTAGCCGATGAGGAAACTGAGGCCCAGAGAGGTGAAGTGACCAGCCCAAGTCTCCCAGATGATAAGCGGTGGTTTTGAATCCAATCTCTGCTTCTGTCTAAAGACCTTAATAGTCTGGCAGCTGCATAAGGCAAAGATTTCGCTGCTGCTCCCTCCCACCTTGCCCCTGCTCCACCCACCGCAGGCGGCTGGGATACCTGTTGAGGAGATCCAGGCCACAGCCTCTGGCCAGAAGGCCGTCCGGCTTTCCCAGAGGCCACACGCTGTCAGAGGATGAGGATGATGAGAGGCCGGGAGACCAGGGCTTAAGGGTCACGCTCCCTGGGGAGGAAAAGTGAGGTTCAGGGGTGCCAGACTGAGCAATGGGAGAGGGCCGGGGTCCATGAGAAAGGGTTGAGCCCCTCGAGCCCAGGGATGGCCCAGGGCCCAGAGGCCTGGGACTTCGCAGGTTTGATGCTCCAGGAACACATTGGACCCACTAGCCTGGGCTGGCCAGGGTGACCCTTGAGTTTCCTGGAAAAAGGTGGAGGGTGGACTGGAACTGAGGAGGCCCATACAGGACAGCCAGGACAGGGAGAGAGGACCAGGGTGGGCTCAGGGTGAGAGGTGTGAACCAACTTCCCCAGGAGGGCAGAATCCCCCTGCCTGACCAGGGGACAGCAAAGCCTCAGGGAGGGGATGCAGGCCAAGGGCAGAGCAGGCGGCATAGGGCTCAGGTGGGCCCCCAGATGCACCCTCCCCGTGGAGTCCCCTGGCCTTTACCTGTGATGTCCGACATGCTGCTGAAGGACCTGGGCGGACAGAGGACGGGAGGGGCCGGCGTGAGGCACAGTGGGTGCTCAGCCCCAACCCCTGCTCCCGCCCCTGGGCCACCAATAGGCCAGCAACACTCAAGCACATGCAAGCTAGACCCAAGGCGGGGGTCTCAGGCACAGGGTGCTCATGCCATCCAATCCCCTTAAGGGCAAGAAGCTAACATCCTGAACTCTGCCCTGTGTCCTTCCACCTAGAAGGCCTGGCCTGTCCTCTAATGCCACTCCCTCTCAGAAGCCTGCCCTGACCTCTCACACCTCATCTCAGCCCCACTTTCCATTTCTGTCATTCATGGCTCTGGGGTCTGCCTCCCACACTACACCATCACCTCCTCATCACACACCCATCATGGCGGGGTCAGTCATCTGACAGGGGGACATACACCAGGAGGCAGGACATTCCCTGCCCTCGGTCTTGCGCCAGCAAGCACAGTTCGGTTTTTCCAGCTCCCATTTACTGCCACTGCCTGAACCTGAGGCCTGACTTTCTTGCCTGAGGTCCCCAACCCCTTGGAACTGCCTCCGTGTCTCCTAGTCTTGAACCACCCAGGCTTCCCCGTGGATTTAGGATCTTTGAGACTTAACCTCCAATGACTCTCATGCCAGGGTGCTCAGCAGGGACTGAGCCCACTCTGTGCTTTGACCTTGTCTTAATCCCTGACCTCAGTTACACCTATGACTCCTGGGACCTGGGTTTCCAGAGCTCCAGCCATTCAAGGGCAGTAAAGGGAGGTGACAGCCTGGACCTGACCCTGGCATCAGGGATTCTGGGAGATGGCTGTTTCGGGTAACAGCAGCACCCCCTCCCTGGGCCACTGCTGCCCTCTTCCCAGCCTGTTTACCTCTTAGGGGGTGCAGGGTCCTCCTCACGCTGCCGGCGGAGGATGGAACCAGCGCTGGGGGGGAAGGGCAGGATGGAGAGGCGGTTGATCTCCTTCTCGCTGTCGGTGGCCTCTTCCTGCAACGCCATGGCAGGGCCTGGTCACCCCCAGGTACCTGCCTAAAACTGAACATATCTAGTTTGTGTCCATTTCACAGATGAGAACTAGGGCCCAGAGCAGAGGAGTGGGCTCTGTGGGGTTACGGTGTGTGAGTGGCTCCCCTGGTCTCCGGGTGCCCAGGTTCAGCTCTGAGCTCTCTGCATAAGCTTAAATAAGGCACTTGGCCTTCGTGGGCATCGATTTCCTCTCATGTGAAACAGAACTGTTAGCAAACTGGAAAGCACTCTACATGTCAGTAATTACACGACGGCCATCAGTACCCCCCGATATCCGGGCTAGGACAGCTGTCTTACCGAGGTGTGGGGCTCAGAACCCCCCATGACAGCCGCCTCCCCTGCTGCTTCCGGGCCTCCGAGTGGGGAGGGGAACTCGCTCAGGCTCCAGGTACTGCTGAGGTTGGAGCACAGGGAATGGGAAGATGCACAGGCCTGGGAGAGGAAGAGGGTGGGGAGAGGTCAGCAGCGCTGGGCCAGGGCCAGCCACTGCCATTTTCTAAATGCCTGCCACGTGCCAGGACCAGGGACACGGTTGGGAATGAGGGAGCTGGATCCCTGCCCTCATGGAGCTCACTGCCGAGCAGAGGAGACAAACTATAAACAAGCAGACAGATGAAGGAAATAAAGCCCAGCTGCCAAGAGACTCAGGAAGGAAGGTACCCAGGGTGGGAAAGGCACTCAAAAGCCCCACCCAGCCTGGGGCATCAGAGTGCCTTCCAGAGAAAGTGTGGTTAGAACTGAGAGCTTAAGGATAAATAGGTGTTAAGTAGATAAAGTTGGAAAGGATGGTCTAGGCAGACAGAACAGTATGTGCAAAGACAGAACAGTATGTGCAAAGGCCCTGAGGCAGGACTGTGACACATTCCAGGAATTGAAAGGCTGAGACCCAGGGAACCAGGCTGGGTGTGGAAGCTGGGGTAAAGGGCCCCTCTGCAGGGCCTCTAGGGCATGGTAAGGGGCTTTGCCTTTCACCTAAAACCCACTGAGGATTTTTAACAGTCAGATATCACAGATTCATGCTCCCTTTGTTCTATTTCTTCAGGCATTAAACTCCTGGCTAATTGACAAGCAGTTTAAGCAAACCCAAGATGGGAAAAGACAGAGTTCCTGGCAGAGGTCTGAGAGCCAGTGTCTGGTTTATAAGTGGTCTGAGAGCCCAGCTCCATTTGCTGGCTGGCTAAGTGATCTTGGGCAAGCCTCTGACTCTCTCTGGGCCCTGTGGGAACTGGACTAGCTAATCTCTGAGGGACTTGTATGGCCCATGATTTGCATTCTAAGATGCTCACAGGCCCTCGGGCAGCCAGGCTTCTCCAAGTGTATACTAAGACAGACTTCAAACTGTTCTCTGTGCCCTAGGTGCAACCCCAGAAACTCAGAGACCAACATGCTCCTGGCCTGTCCCCTGATGCACCAACCCTGGCCAAGAGTTCCCGCTCGTACTCATGACCCCGCTCACCTTGAGGTAGGGGCCACCCTGGACCCGCTGCAGCTGCACCTCCAGCAAGGCCTTGGCCCCCTCCAGGCTGGTGAGCGTGGTCAGCAGCTCATCCCGCTCAGCCTCCAGGCCCCGCACCTGCTTCCGGTACTGGTCCTTCTCGATGAGGCTCTGTGAGTACTGCAGCTGGATCCGGTCTCGGCTCTGGATGGCCTGGCGAGAACGGGCAGGGAGGTGTTGGGCCAGCAGCCGAAGGAGCCAGGCTGGCTCAGCTGTCCTGGCCTCCGACCTCTCAGATGGGGGTGGTGGCAACAGGCACAGCAGCTAACATTTATTACAGAATTCCCGTGGGCCAGGCCCCATGCTAAATATCAGCTCATTTAATCTTCAGACAAACTCTCCAAGTTAAGAGATTTTTCGTTATGCTCATTTTATACACAGGGAAACCAAACCAGCAGGGACAGAGCTGCAGAATCCAGGCTCTGAGCATTTCCCAAAAACAACTTAAGGGGGGAGGGTGATAGCTCAGTGGCAGGGCGCATGTTTAGCATGCACGAGGTCCTGGGTTCAATCCTCAGTACTAAAATGAAAAAAAAAAAAAACCATAAAACTTCCCTGTGAGATCTACGGTGTGCAGGGCGCTCTATTCCCAGCCTCTAGGGTCCAAACCCAGCCACTGCACCAAAAGCACTTTTCTGCACAATGAAGACCAGGGTCCCTGAGAGCTGGGCCCACGGCTGGGACCTGCCACTCACTGTCTGAGAGGGAGCTAGGGCTAGAGACCTACGGGCTAGGAGCAGGTGGGTAAATGCAGGTTCCTGGGCCTACCCAGACCACCTGAATCAGAATGTCTGGGGACGAAACTTCAAATCTGAATTTTCACCAGGCCCACCAGGGGATCCTAAGGCCCATTCTCATGCGTGGACTTCAAATCCTCTAGTGGGACTCAAATTTGGTCCAAGGACAAAACTTCCTGCCCGCCCCACTGCATTGGGAGCCTCAGACAAGGAGGCCTGGGGGCCCTCAGCCCACCCTGTAGCCTCAGGAGATGAGGGCCATGGTACCCAGGGCCTGGGAGCCAGAACTTTTGAGAATTTATTCATCAGCAAACATTTGTAAGCACCTCCCCATGTAGACCTTGCCCTGGTTGTGGGGAGAACAAGGGATTCAGATGGAAAGGCTGCCAGGACCAACTTTTGTAACTGTCCTAGGAGCCCAGGTGAGGCAGGGGTGTTCGGGGGGCAGGCTGGAGCATCTCGAGTGCTCAGGTCCCATGTCTGATTCTCCTGGCCTACCTGCCCCATCTTAAATGAATGAGTGCACTGTTTACCTCTGTCTACAATTCTGGTCCCACCTGCCCCTCCTCATCTTCCCCAGGATGAGAACTAGCGGCCAGAGAAGGGCTGTGCAGACTGCAGGACGGCCTCACCTGGTCCCGCTCCTTCTCGATCTCCTCCAACTGGGCCAGGACGGTGGCCATGCGGTGCTTGTACAGGTCACAGTCTTTCTGCAGCGTCCGGTGCTTCAGCCGCAGGTCCTCCATCTCCTGCAGGTACTGTGGGCAGGGCAGGGCGGAGCAGGGTGGGACACACCCAGGGTCAGGTCCCAGGACTGGGGACCAGGGGAAGCTACCCAGCAGGTGCCCAGCAGGTGCCCAGCAGATCCAGAGAGAGAGGCCTGAGCCCCAGTAATGAGTGCTCACCTTCCCAGCTGGGCGGCTGGGACGACTGACTTCACCTCACTGGGCCTCAGCTGCCTAATCTTAAAACAGGGCTAACGACCCCATCCCAGCCCGCCTCAGCCTCCCCATCTAAACTCTGGTCTGCCTCCTTACTCTGCTCTGCTTCTTCCACAGCCCTTATCACCTTGTTACATGAACGAACGGACTGAGGATTACGTGTATTGCGCCCTGTTTGTCTCCCCAGCTAGAATCTGCCCTCCACAGGAGCAGGTCCTCTGTTTTGTTCACTGATGTATCTCAATAAATATCTGAGGACAACTGAGTGCACAGTTCTTGGCACAGGAACTGGGCACACAGCAGATGCTGGGGGAAGGCTGGCTAAACTGGTGATGCCCACCACCCTCCCCTCCCCAGGAGCCTCCCCAGGCTGTTAGCGAGAAGGTGGTGGGGAGGGGAGCATGTGGACACCACCTTGTCCCGCAGCTCCTCGGCCCACTGCAGCTCCCCCTGCACGGCATGCAGCTTCTGGCACAGCTCCTGCCTGCTGTCCTGCGCCTCCCGCCAGTCATGCTCCAGGATGTCCAGCAGGATCCGCTCGGAGCCTGGGGCTCCAGGCCGGCTCGCCTCCTGGGGGTTCAGAGTTCAGGGCTGCCTCAGCCTCTGGCTCAGGGCCCACCTTGAGTGTGGGAGTAAGGAGGACACAAGGCCCTCGGCCCCACCCCCACTAGCTCTGCCATCTTGTCCCAGGACCTTGACCTCTCTGGACCTCGCTTCCCTTATGTGAGTAGGTGTGGCCCCATCAGCCCTGCCCACCCTCCAGGGAGCATCTGAGGTACAAATGAGGTAAGTGGATGAGGGCGTGCTCAGACAAGCTGGGCCGGAAACTTATTCCTCAACAAGAACCAGGCCTGTTCTCTCTTGCTCTGGCCCCAAACCGTCGCCCAGGACAGCAGATGGGTGCCATTTCCAAGGCCTATTCCTCCGGCCCCAACAAGGGGTCTTCACAGGGGCTGAGCCTGGCCCAGGCAAGTAGACCATGAGCCCAAGGTCCAGCCCTCAGACCCATGCCCCAGCCAGGCACCCCCAATCCCATGAAGTACATTAGGGCCCCAGCTCCCTCTCCCACTTCCTGTGTGGAACAATGGCCAGGTGGCAGGCCCACATTGCCAATGACCTGGCACTGACCTGCCACAGGACACCGAGCAAGCCCCAGCGCCACCCAGACCTCAGGGGTCTCAACCTTTCCGGGGTCAGACTCCTCTACAAATCTAAGGAAAGCTGGGGCCTTCTCCCCAGAAAAATGCTCACACACAGTTTCATGGAGTTCAGAGGCCTCCTGGGGCCACCCACAGACCCCAGACTGAGTCCAGGGTGAACCCAGCACTGAGGGCCCTCCGTTCAGAGCTTAAGACAAGAGGCCAGCCAGGATTCCAACCAGATCTCAGATCCCAGGATCTAGAATCCTCTTTCTCCAGGCCTCAGCGGGAAGAGTGAGCAGCAGGAGGGTCTGATGTCCCGTGCCCCCCACCCCGCCCCATACCTGCTGCAGGCCCTCCTGTAGCTCCTGCAGCGACGCCACGAGCCGCTGGTTCTCGGCGCGCAGCTCGGAGACAAGGTCCGCGCTGTCGGGCTCCTTCTCCTTCTCCTCGGCCCCAGGGAGTGGCCCTCTGGCCCTTCGCAGCAGCGTGCACTCTTCCTCCAGCCGGCTCACTTTGAGCTTGAGCTGATCCACCTGGGGCCCAGGACAGGAGTCAGGCCAGAGAGGGACCACCAGCCAGGCCAAAAGTCAGAGGTCCCGCTCCCTCACTCCTGGGTGCCTTCCCAAATCCCAGAGGGGCCTGAGCTGGAGTCCTCCCCGGACATGTCTATGAAGAAGGGACAGACTGGAAAAATACAACGAGGAAGGAAGGGAGGCAGCAAGGCCAGCCACCCTTCCAGGAGAGTCTGCCTCAAGGACTTGTGGGTGCGTCACAATGCGTGCATCTGTACCGCAGTTCCGACGCTGGGCACAGGCAGCTGAGCACGGCACCAGTGTGACGGGGAAGGAGGGCTGCACCAAGAACAGGAGGACCCAGGGGCTGGGCCCCGCTCTGCCCCTGACTCAGTGTGGCCTTGAGCAGTCATGGCCCCCCTCTGTGCCTCCATTTCCTTATCTCCCCGGGGGGAGAAGGAGGAGGATGGTTTTGAGGGTCTCACCCAGCCCAAGAGCCAGGATGTCCCCCTCTCACCCAGCCCCCCCCCCACTCAACATACACTCAGGGAACAGATGTGAGTGTGACCTGCCCTTAAAGATCCTCCCACCAGAGCTTCCACTCGGGAAGACTGTGCTATAGGTTCATCCCCAACAAGAATTCCAAGTCCAGGGTCCAGGTTTCAATGGCACCACTCTACCCTCTGCCATCCTAAGCAAGTCACCTACCTCCTCTGGGCCTCAGTTTCCCCATCGGTAAAATGGGCCCATTCAATCCCCTGCTCCACCACCTGCCTCCCAAAGTCATTGCAAGAATCAAACAAGACAGCAGGTGGGCAGAGGCCTTTAAATTGTCAGAGGCTGGCTGTAAAGCTGCTGGGGGTGTGACAGTGGCCGTCTTTACAGCTTTAAATAAAATCCTACAACCCCAGGCTGTCACCAGCTCAGCGTGGGCAGCCAGAAGCTGGCCAGGGGTACTGAGTAGGAGGCTGGGTGGTAGCCGCCTGGCAGAGAGCAGACATGCATGGCCAGTTTGCTGGATTATGAATGCAATCGGCCAGAGTGATTTTCCAAATGCATGTAGGGTCTGAGGTGGCTAGACAGTGACAAGAGTGGCAGCAGGTGGCAAGCCACAAAATGAAGTCATTGCTGGAAAAGAGGCACAATGGCCTCTGGGGCTACACTCAGGCGTGCCAATGTCTGGTGCCCTGGGAGTGCCCTGGCCTCGCTTGGAAAGGCCTTGCAGCACCCCCGCCAGGGCCTGGCATGGCAACACACACACACACACACACACACACACACGCAAGGGTCTGGAAGCTGGGTCAGGCAGTTCCATGAATTAACAGTGCGCTCCTCCTCCGCAAAGGACTCAGAAAGAAATTCATGACTCTCACATTCCTTTCCCCTCACAAAACATGCTTTGTGAACCACCAGAGAAAGACAGCTAGCTACAAGGGCAAGCATGGTCACACCCTCTCCAGCAAACCGCAGCCACACACCATGGCCTCCCACCTGATCCGCGGCCAGCAGGCTCCCCGGATGAGCTCAGGGGACAGGGCACCCGGAGTCTTCACCGAACGCCAGGAAATACAGATGTATTTAATCCCAGTGTACAAACTCACTTAGCACAAAATTACAGCGTTCGTTCCCTTAAGTTTATGTTGCTTAGAAATAACAGCTCATTAAATTTGCACCTTATAAAACACAGTATTAAATCACAGCCACTACACACCTGTCCATGGGTAGGGGGTGAGGGGAGGGAACCCAAGCTGCCAAGAAAAGCAGGATCAGCTGCTCTGCTCATTTCCATCTGCAAAGCCTTTGTAAATTTTGTGGCAGAAAAGCTCCAATAAGTTAAGGCACATTTACAGTAGCTACGTCTAAAATCTTATCTATGAATTGAATTTCACCCTTTACCCTCTACCCACTAAACTGGGGGAAAGCAGTCATTATCATCCTACTGGTAAATTTCTGCACCTCTAGGTGGCCACACTATGTGCACCTGCAACTGATCCACAGACACACAGAGGAACCTCTTCTTCATCCCCCTACCCCATCCCAGGAGACCCCCAGGTGGTTGGACACACACACACACACAGGACATCCCCCCAGTCATATGCACACATCAGCCACTTCAGGGGCCTAACTCACAATCACACCCAACCCAAAGGTGAGACAAACCGTGCCGACCACAGCCCCTCCCAACACCCGGGAGCCGACAGCCATCATGCTGTCCTCTCCGAGCAGGCTCACCCTGCCTGCCACCCACCCCACTCCACCCCCAGCAGTGCCCAGAGCAAAGTCAGGAATTCTCAATCTTGGAACCCTGGGAAAGTGCTCCAACCAACCTCTCTGTGCCTCCGTTCCTTCATCATCAAATGGGGACAGTGCCCCCGCCAACCCCCCTCCCAACAGAGTTGCTGGAAAATTAAAGGAACTGATGGATGTCAAGCCTGGAGGACCATTCCTAGTTCACAGGAGATGATGTTTTGCTGTGATGTCATCTGCATCTGTGACTGCTTGCTTCGAGGAAGAGGAAACTGAGGCTCAAGTGGGCCTGGCAGCCTGGGCTCGTCAATCTGTGTCCTCAAAGTCCCCAGTCAGGACTCGTTTCCCCAGACGTCAACCCCTCCGCACACAGAGTCGAGAGCTCCATCACACCAGTGCCCCTGCACTTACAGCCTCACATGTGCCACCCATCATCCACAAGCACCTGTCACCCCCTGCAACAGCCACCACTGAGGCTCATGGGGTCAGGGGTTTCACATCCCACAGTCAGCATCCCCCTGTAGAACTTCGCACAGTATTGCTGGGCACAGCCTACTGTGCGCCACTGGCAGTGATAAATCCTGCCCAGCACTAGCTAATTAAATCTTTGGGACAAGTCCCTTTGGCCATAAAATACCAGCTTTATCCCCATGCTAAGTCGCAACAAGAAACCAAGAAGGAGAGGCTCTGTTTCTCAGCCTGTAAGAGGCACAGCCTCACTCACTCATGGAGAAAACCGGGTGAGACTTCACCGGGACGGGAGTAAGCAGAACAGCAGCGTGGGGCAGAGGCCAGCGCTGGTGCCAGGAGACCTGGTTCAAATCCAGGTGTGCCATTTCCCACTTTGTGACCTTGAGTAGGTCTCTTTACATCTAAGCCTGTGTCTGTATGTCAATATGAGAACCTGGTGCCTGGTGCCTTGGTGAGATTGCCTGACACGATGCACATAACCAGCATGGCACAGAGTGGCACTTAATAATAATAATATTCACTACAGCGGCTAAGATGATACAAGTTTTGAGCACTGTGTACCAGCACCAACTGCCCCCGCACATGCGGACACTCTGGGCCAGGCCACTGACTGTGGAGCTGTCCTGTGCGCTTAGGGTTTTTAGCAGCATCCCTGGCCTCTACCCACTAGATGCCAACAGCACATTCCTGGTTGTAACCACCAAAAATATCTTCAGGCATGGCCAATTGTTTCTGGGGAGCACAATCACCCCCAGTTGAGAACCACAGTCATAACTCAATGAAATCAGTGCTATCAACATCCCCATGTTACAGATGAGAACACTGAGGCACAGGGCAGAAAAGGGATTTGCCCACGATCCAATAGCAGGCAGCTGGTGGCTCTGGGACACCAGCTGGCTACCACATTACCATCCTTTTTTGAAAAGCTGCCCCTTCCCCACTGTCCCCGCCCATCTCCCCAGGGCCTACCGCCAGCTGCAAGTCCCGGCTGCGCAGCACGGCCGAGTTCTTCTCCTCACTGAGCTGTGCCAGGCGCATGGCAATCATGTAGTTCTCGTCCTTAAGCCGCAACAGCTCCAGGCTCCCCGCCTCCCAGTCCTCCCGCAGCCGCTGGCAGCGCTCTTGTGTCTGTTGCTGCTCCCGCAGCCGCTGCTCCAGCCCTGCCCGCTCCTCCTCTAGCATCCGGCCCCGGGCCTGCAGCTGCTGCTCCCGCTGCAGCTGGCTCTTACGGGCTTCCCGCAGCCTCCGCACCTCTGTCATCAGGAACTGGGTCAGGCCCTCGGGCCCCTCCTCATCTGCCAGGGACAGGGGAGAGAAAAGTCAAATCAGGCAAATAAAATCCAGGAGGATAGCAGACTGCACAGAAAAATGCAAACCAGAAAAACACTAGCAGGAAATATTGGAGTCTAGTTTTATAATTCGGGGTAGAGAAGGCATTCCTAAACAAGGCGCAAAATCCAAGAGCTATAGGAGATTTCTGCATGATGACAGATGCAACAAAGTTAAAAGACAAGCAACAGAGTGGGAGAAAATATAACAAATATAACTAAGGACTCAGAGCTACAATATATAAAGAGCTCCTACAAATCAATAAGCAAACAACCAAATAAAAATGTGGGCAAAAATTATCAACAGGCAAATCCTAAAACAAAAATAGCTGGTAAACATGGGAAAATATGTTCCAACTCACTAGCAATAATAACAATAATAATTGTACCACTAACATTTGACTTTACTCTTTGGGTTAGATACACGTTAATTTATTTAATCTTCACAATAACACTTAAGGTAGGTACTATTTATTGTTCCCATTTTAAAGACAGAAAAACTGAGGCACAGAAATGTCATTCACCCAGGGTTTACTAACTAGTAAGCTGTGAATATCTCTCAACAAAGTACAAACTTAAAACAACAACATATTATCTTAGACATATCTGACTGCGAGAATGTTTTTAAATGATTCCCAGGATGGATGAGGGTCCTGCAAAATGGGCACTCAAACACTGCTGGAGGGATGTATGTTTAGTTAACATTTAAAATAAGCATTCTCAGAGAAAAGAAATTGCTAATGTGCTAAATTAACCTTTGGAGATAAATTAGCAGCATGACTAATTTAGCCATTGCTGTCAGTCACCTTCAGACAAGGGGATGGGAAAATAAATTAATTAACTAATTAAACAAAATAAAATACACATTCTCTTTAAGAAGTCTGACTTCTTGGAACCTCTCCTCCTGAGACACACATTTCCACAAAGACACACCTAGAAGGATGTTCCCAGCATTGTTTGTAATGTTGCAAACTATAAACAACCTAGACATCCATCAATAGGGAATGGGTTAAATTACTTACGGCACGTTACTAATGAAGCCTATGCAGTCATTTAAAACAAGCGTAATAGATGTAGACAAATCACAAAAGCAGTTGTTCTGAGAAAACGCAAAATACGGAGCAAGATATGTAAGATGATCGTGTGTGTGTGTGTGTGTAAATGCAGAGAAGGGGGATTTGCCAAACTGTTACCAGACAGACCAGAGCTGAAGGAAGAAGTAAACATCTTTCCTATGTATTCTAAAGTCTCCTGGAGTACTTGAATTTTTTACAGAAGAAACTGTAAACTGGTGCACGCCTGACACACACGTCAGAGAACAATTTTAGGGGGAAAGAGCCACATTAAGAGTGTGGGCTCTGAACTCAGACTAACTGCGTTAGAATCGCAGCCCCACACTCAGCCTGCTAGGAGGCCTTGGGCAAATAGCTTCAGTTCGCTCTGTGCCTCAGTTTCCCCATCTGTTCAGCAAGGATAATGGGAGTGCCTCCCTCACATGGACAGAGAAAGGAACCTCTGCACTGGTGTCCGAGGCACTGGCACCCACTGCGGACCCACTCACCAAGGATCATGGAGCAGCGCTGGGCAGGTTCTTGGCCCGTGAGGAGCGTGAAGTGCTCAGGGTAGTAGAACTCCAGGGCTTCCAGGAAGGCCTCATAGCCCCTCTTGCCACGGCAGCGCAAGATATCCATCAGTCGCCCTGGGGAGAGGCAAAGGGTGCCCAAGGGTCAAGGTGAGGGCTTCCCCCAGTGCCTAGCCATTCTCTTCCCCTCCCCTCCAACACTCCAGGGCCCACGTTCCCCAGATTTTTAAATCAGTGACACACACAGGAGCCTGTCTCAACACATCATGGAGGAGAACCCGTCTGCCACAGCCAGGAGAGCCAGGACCCACCCCCCCCATGGCACCCGTGTTTCAACAGCTCCCCAAGCCCCTGCCATCCCTCTGACAGCCCCTGCCTCCTCCCGACACACACACACAGATACAGGGCCAGCAAGTGCAGCCTGCCTTTTCAATGGCAAGGAGAAGCCCCCTCCACCTCTAAACACAAAGTAAAATATTTCTCTCCTTGGCCAATGCCTGAAATTCCACTAGACCCTCATCCCTCTGCCAGCTCTGGTTCGAAGGCACAACTTATGGGAGAAGGCACCCTCAATAATACTGAGATGGGTCTTGAGCACTTGAGGAAAAATAACTCTTAAGGAGTGAGTGGCACACAGAAGGCAGGGGGCAGAAAGAATTGAAAAGATGAAAGGATACAGGAAAGATGCCAAGTCCACCAGCTGTGACCAGGAGGTCCCAAGCCTATCCTGCCCTGGTAACCATAGACAACTCCCTGCTCTAAGGTGGGCCCAGGAAGTGGGAGAAAAACCCAAGATAGACAAAACCCAAACGCGGTGTGGGCACGGCGGACACGCTGGGTCGTAATGGTGGTTCAGGAGAACATAGAATGGTAGGCACAACAACTACCCCACTCTACGGATGTGGAGACCGAGGCCCCGGGAACCAGAGCTTTTGGCCTCGCGCTCCAGGACTCTGTGCGCGACGCTCAAGCACACGGCTGGCCCCGAAGAAGGCCCCAGGGAAGGCCCTGGGGCACCGCCCGCTCAGGCCGGACCCCGCGCGCCCCCCACGGCTCACCGGTGCGGTTGGCACGGCACGGGAAGCGGTAGGTGCTCAGCACCTCTTCCTCGTCCTGCTCGTCGATGACCCGGCATTGGCGCAGATACGGCGTGAGCTTGGCCGGGTTGAGGGCGCGCGTCAGCCGGTGCCGGACGCTCTCGATCCGCTCCCACAGCGCGTCCTCCTCCGCCTCGGACCCCGAGCCGGCCCCAGCCTCCTCCTCGGCCTCCCCCGCCTCAGCCCCGCCCGGCATGGCAGCGTCCTCTGGATCTGCGGGCCAGCGGCGCACAGGGGTCAGCAAGGGCGCCGGGGACCGGGTGCGCGGGCTGATCCCAGCTCGGGGCGTCGCCCGCAGGACGGGCCGCCCGTCGCCGCCGGAGCCACCCGGCCCCACGCGCACCCGGTCCGCCCGGGGTTGGGGGTGCCCAGCCCCCGCGCCCGGGGAACTCACCCCGCACGCCACAGCCGCCTGGGACTCCGGGGTCGGCGCTCGGGCGGCGGCTCCGCCGGCGCGGGGGGGCGGGGTCCGCGACGCCCCCGGCCCCGCCCCCTGCCCCGCGGCCGCCGGGGCTGCCCGGACCGCCCCACATCGCCGCCCCGGTCCCTGCCGAGTGTCCGGCCGGCCAGCCACCCGCACGTCCGCCCGCAAGCCCGGCTCCCCGCCGTCCGGCCGCCGCGCGCCTCCCCCCGCCCCACGCTTCCTGTTTCCCGCCGGCTCTCCCGGCCCTGGCTCGGCGGGGTCCCGGCGGCCCGCCCACACCTGCCCGGCCTCGGGGCGGGGCGGAGCCCGACGGGACACGCTCGCTCACACCCTCCCGCTCGCCGCCACACACCCTCTCCCGCGCTCGCGGGGCACGCGGCCTCGGCTCCCCTGGCCCACTACGCGCCCGGGGCCCCGCCGGCCCACCGCTCGCACCTGGCGCCGACCTTGGCACGCAGCCTGCACGGCGGCCACACGTCACATCAGCACGTGGCACACCCGGTCACACCAGCACACAGCATTGTATCACACACAGGGTCACCCTACAGCGCGCACACGTCACACTATCGCACAGGTCACGCCAGCGCACAGTGTACTCTGAGCTCAAAGGTCCCACACAACCTGGACGTCACACCAACCTTGTGCATACGCCACACACCACACACCCTGTCACAGTCCTATCCGCTCCGTTTCTCAGGAAATGACCGTGCAGTGTGCGGCAGGGCTCCCACGCTTCCAAGAACTCTCACAGGTCTCTCCTTCAGAATTCTCCCAGGTGCAGAGCACTTCCATGGCTCGGCTTAGCTGTGGGCCTACTGGGACACTCGGTGACAGCACTGTCCAGGAACACTGAATCCTGTTCCCAGCCAGGCCTCTGACCTTCTCCTGACCTGGCCCCAGTGTCCCCAGATAGACTGCCAGCTCTGGCACCTTCACTCAAGCTAAAGGGCAGCCCCTGGGTGGGCAGCAAAGGCAGAGGTTGTGGCTGCCTTCTCAGAGATGAGAGTCTGAACTCTCAGGGCATCACTGCCTGCTCCCCTCCTACATAAAGTCTCAACGGAGAACATGGAGACCGGACCAGGAACCCCACATTTCCCAAAGGGTGTTCCTCCAGCTGCTGGATCCAGAAGTGCTCGGGAGTGGTTCTGTGGTCAAGTCAAGTAAGTTGGAGAAATACTGCATCCATTCTCCCCCCTCCCCCCTTAGGAAACTCGTGGGCACTTACCATGATAAGGTGCATACCCATATCTGCCGGCGCAGGCGATACCATCTCTCCATGCCGTAGAAACTGCCAGTGGGGCCCACTGCAAGTGAGGAGTGGAGGGGCAGAGCTGGTACAGCAAAGAGGTGTGAGTTCCCTGAACTCCTTCCATACTGTCTGAATTAAACACCATGTACATTTGTGTTATTTATCCAAAGAAATAAAAGTTTTCAACAAATGAAGGCCCTGAAAAGCCCTGCATAAAGAAACTGGTTTAACTTTATATATTCTAGTATAATTTCTCAAACTTAATTAACCATTTTTGTTTGTTTGTGTTGCTTTGGAGATCACCTGTTTACATCAAGAAGAAACGCTTTGGAAGTACTGAATTCTAGTGCAAAGTTCTCAGTTCACAGAGGAGGAAGCAGAGGCCAAATAGGACACAGAATTTGCTCAAATTCACACAGTGAGGAAGCAGTGGGACCAGGCCAGAGCCCAGCACCTGGCCCTTCTTTCTCCTCACCCAGGCTCTGTGCCCAGACACACACCAGGCCACCTTCCCAACAGCCCTGGGTGCCCTCGGCCTCCTGTACTCCTCCCACCAGCAGCCCTGCTCATTGTGAATGTTTTTAACTTAGCCAGGAGAATGGGATGAAAGCCTTAGAAAATGCTTCTATGGTTACTTTCTCATCAAGAAGCCTAAGCAGGGCCTGGAGCTAAGGCACAGAAATCAAGGACCCTGCAGACAAGTGGACAGAGCAGTGACAGGACACTGGTCTGAGCAGGGATAGGCTGGGTCCCCAACAGTCCTGGAGAAGCTGCAGTTCCCACGGGCACCATGCTCACACATTCACGTGCAGTTGCACACACAGACACACACACACGCTTGCCCTCAATGGACGTCCAGCCATTTGGGGGACAAGTGGGGACACACTCGCCTCCCCCCAAAACAGCCGCCTCGTTCATCTCCTGTCCCTAGGCGTCCACAGCACCAAGGAAGGAAGTGTGCAATTTAGCATCACCTCCACTAATGTCCTCTTATAGGTTCTGCTACATTCATCTCTCTGCCACGCACCAGGAAGGCGGGAACTGCAGCAGGAAGACAGGGGGTCTAGACCTCACATCAGGGGCCCTGGATCTCATCCCAGGCTCACTGTTACGAGTCCTGTTCCTCTGAGCCTCAATTTCCTTGTCTGTAAAAGGCAGGTTATGAGTAATCCCAGCCACACCTTGAGAGGAAGACTGTGTAGGAGCAGAGAAAGTGCCCTAGAGACCTACATTTGACCTTAGTTTAGTCTCCTGAGACAAATTCCTTCCTCTTTCAATATCTACGTCTGTAAAATGGGCCTAATGGTCCCCCTAGGCAGGGACCGTCTCTGCGCTACAATTCCTTTATTTGTGAAATGGACACTGGGCAGTCAGTCCTCTTCCTGCTTCAGAGCAAAGCGTGTCCCCATGTCTCAGACCAGTCCATGTCCCACCACCTCTGACCCTGCTGGTCCAGGTTACTAACCTGCCCACCCACAGGGCACTGGGCTAGTCTGCTCTGCAGCCAGAGAGATCGCTTTAAAAACAGTCAGAACCCTCCAGAGGTTTCCCACCAAACTGGAATATAATGCAAATTGCCCCGAGGCCCCGCCAGCTGCCCCACCCACCCCATACTGGCCCCCTCACTCATCCACCTCATTCCGTTCCTAGAACTGGTCAGCTTTTCTCACCTCAGGGACTTTGCTCAGCCTGTCCCCTCTGCCTGAAATGCTTGTCCCTCAGCTCCTGGCATGGAGGGCTCCTTCTAGCTACTCAAGTCTCAGATGAAATGTCACCTCCCTTGGGACAGGAGGGTCCACAGAGGCAGAGCCCCCCCTGCGTGGTCCCCATGCACCCCCTCAAGCCACCCTGTGCTATTTTCTCCATCTCTCATCTCTCCATCTAATGTTTCCCCATTTCTCGATTTCTTTACCTGTTTGTTGCCTGCTTCTGCTCCAAAAACAGAAATTCTTGGTCAGCAGCAGTGGGCTGGAATGTTCCCAGAACAGTAAGGATGAGGGATGGAGAAGGAGACAGAGCAGAAGGCCGTACAGGTCATTGGCAAGACTTCAGCTTTCCCTTTTATCAGAAGTAATACAGGGGACCCTTGAACAACGCGGGTTTAAACTGTACGGGTCCACTTATCAGCAGATTTTTTTTCAATAAATATGTACTACAATACTATATCATCCTTGGTTGGTTGAATCCAAGGATGCAGAACCTGGGATATGGAGGGCAGATTGTAAAGTTTTAAGAGGATTTTCAGCTGCACAGGGAGTCAGTGCTTCTAACCCCTACATTGTCCAAGGGGCAACTGTACTAGATTATTTGTGAAATGGGCACTGGGCAGTCCGTCCTCTTCCTGCTTCAAAGCAAAGTGTGCCCCCATGTCTCAGACCAGTCCGTGCCCCACTACCTCTGATCCTGCTGGTCCAAGCTACTAACCTGCCCACCCACAGGGCACTGGGCTACAGTCTGCTCAAAGCCCAGAGGCAGGCATCAAGCTTTCCATTCACTCCTTTAGGGGGCCCTGGCACCTTCCCTGTTTCTCTTAGGCAGCCTCTGATTGCACCCCAGGAATTGGAGCCTTGATTTCTCTCTCCTGCTAGACTATAAATGTGGGTGCATGGTGGACCTGGGCTCTCTCACCTGAGTCCCCAGACTGATCTCACCTTGTCTGGCCATCTCATCACCAAGAGCAGGGCCTGGGTCTCATACATGGCAGCACCCAGCACGGGACCTGGCACACAGTAGGTGTTCAGCAGGAAATGGGTGAACGGATCTGGCACTGGGGAGAATTCCTTTTGATGGTCTGAACGCCACCAGAGTCAGACCACCCCAGGGTTCAAATCCCAGTACAACATTCGACAGTGATCCTGGGCAAGTCACTATTTAACTTTTCTCTACCCTTCATCTGAGGGGCCTTGCACAGCCCGAGTTTAGGGTTGTGCTAAATGTATATGCTCAGTTGAGTTCACCTAATGATGTCTCTTTCTCTTCCACTGCCCAGTGTCTGCCTAGGGTCGCTCAGTGCAGTAGGGGACCTACCCGGCCATGGGGGACCTACTTCTCTGGGACCTATTCCATGGGGGTGGGAAGGAAGGGGGAGGACGGGGAGTCTTTTGTGGCCTATCGCAGGCGTCTGGGCCAGAAGCATCTTTAAGACTATCACCTTTCATTAGCTGTAAAAAAAAAAAAAAGAAGGAAGAAGGAAACCCTGCCATTTGCAGCAACATGGATGGACCTAGAGGGCCTTACACTAAGTGAAATAAGTCAGACAGAGAAAGACAAGTACTGTATGATCTCACATGTGGAATCCAAAAAAAAAATAAAGAACTTATGGAAACAGGACAGATTGGTGTTTGCCAGGGGTGGGGGCTATGAGAATGGGGAAACGGGTGAAGGGAGTCAAAATGTACAAACTTCCAATTACAAGATAATAAATGGTGGAGATGTAGGCTACAGCAGGGCGATTATAGTTAACAATACTGTATTGTATATTTGAAAGTTGCTAAGAGAGTTTTTTAGTTCTCCTGGCAAGGAAAAAACAATTTGTAACTAGGCGAGGTGATAGATGTTAACTAAACTTAATTGTGGTGATCATTTCACGATAGATACACGTATCAAATCATTGCGTGTACACCTCAACTAATAGAACGCTGTGCATCAATTATATCTCAATAAAACTGGAGGGAAAGACTGCCATTTTACAGAAATTGGGGGAAATGTGACCCAAGGCTTCAGTAGCCTGGGTGAGCCCTGGGTTCCCCAAGGCAGGGACAGCAGGGCACCTGGAGGAGCACAAGTTATGGCCACCGGGAGCCACCCTCTAGCATCACATGAGCATCCACAGGGGCCAAAGGGCGGAGATGTGGCTGGATCCCCACCTTCTCTTTCCCCCGTGACTACCCTCAGCAGCCTTGGCAGCAGCAGAGTAGAAAGGCAACTCACCCTCATTCCAATTCAGATCAATTACAGAAAGATTTGTGCCTGCCTATCCTGGGGCTCCCTGGGGGCTGGGAGCTGGGCTGAGCTGAGGGGTCCTGTTTGGCAAGTGCAGGGCTGGCCTGGGAGAAGACAGAGAAAGCAGCCAGAAATTGAAGCTTAGCTTCTCCGACCCAGACCCCTTCCCCATGACTATACCACCCAGCCACATCGCAGATCCTCTCTGTGCCTCAGTTTGCCCCTCTGCACCACAAGGTAATTGCAGGCAGGAGCCTATCCCACCTGCCTCTGACCCTCCTCCTGAGAGAAGATGGAAACCCCAAGGCAGATGCAGGACACAGCCAAGGCTGCCATGGGATGCCATAAGCCACCCGCCAGCTTTTTAGGGAGCACATCCCAAAGGAGGCAGCCTCTTAGGAATGCTGCCTGGGGGCCCTAAATTCCAGAAAAAAAGCCTACAGAATTGTCTGGGCTGAGTCAGTAGGAAAGGCGGGCTGGGGGACCTGCCAGCTCTGAGTCACTGGGGCCTTACTGGCTTGCATGCCTTCCTTTGTTGCCTGCCAGAACCAAACGTGGGATCCTGCAGACCCAGGTTCAAATTCCACTTCAGCGAGGTCGTGACCCTGGGCAATGGAGACAATAACTGTTGTGTGCCATTAACTGAACGACTTTATGTAACATGCTTGGCACGAAGTTGGCACTCAGTAACAACAATAGCAAACCGTTTTGACTGTGTACTGGACATATTAGAGCATTATGTATATTATGTTTTCCAGAATTAGCTCCTTAAAATCTTAACAAACAGCTAGAACGCATAGAGTCACAGGGGCAATTTTGTTGGTGCTGCGCTAAGCCTGGGGTGGGGGGTGGGGGGGCCTGCCCTGTCCTGTGTGATCCTCCTTCCCCCTCCCACCCAGGCCCACTTGCCAGGCCGTTTCCCCACCCAGTCTCTGTCTGCAGCCCTGTTCGGTGTCCTGGACCAATCACTTTAGGTTAAGTCGCTTGCAACGGTAAGAAGATGGAGTCCTCTGTTTGAGGGACATCAAAAACTAAAGCTGAGGAAGAGGCAAGAGAAGGAAAGGCAATCCAGGCAGAAGGAACAGCCAGTGCAAAGGCCCAGGGGCCGGAAATCTCACCTTCTGTTCCCCACCCCAGGACCCCCCATTCCCCTCACTTGCTCGGACTTGCCCCCTTCCGAGCCATCAGTGCTGCTCAGGGTAGTCCCCATGACTCAGACCCCACCCTGGGGGGAGGAGATGAGGTGCGGGGGCGGTCCTGCCTGGAAGGCCGGTGAATAATCATCCCACCAGCGTTCAATGTTCACTCACCTCCCGGAGAGAGCTCAGACCCGGTGCAGGGCACTGA
Organism: Camelus ferus; assembly: GCF_009834535.1. Classification (NCBI taxonomy): domain Eukaryota; kingdom Metazoa; phylum Chordata; class Mammalia; order Artiodactyla; family Camelidae; genus Camelus; species Camelus ferus. Next base: position 3,442,383 of record NC_045707.1, read on the forward strand.
ACTCATCCGTCTCTCACGCAAGCGCAGGGGGCGGGGCTTGTTGCTCTCCCAGGCCGGGTGAGGAAGCCAAGGCTCAGGTACGGCCATCAGCAAAGCTGCTCTGTCCCAGTCAGCAGCCTGTTGACTTCAGCGCGCTCTTGGGAGGATGAACAGCCTGCGTGTGGACAAGGTTTGAACCCTACTCTACTCCTCACTTGTGACTGGACTTTGGGGAGCCGGAACCTCCTTTCGTGACCTCATTTTCCCCTATGTGTGCAGTGGGGGTGGCCTGATGAAATGAACCCGCAGCATGGCACAGGCCTGCATTCAAACCCCGACTCGGTGCCTCCGTCTCCTTACCTGTGAATGGGGATAGGTAAAATAGAACCTACCGGATAGGGCTGTTCTGACGATGAAATAATATTCACAAAGTGCCCTGCACGTAGTAGGTATTCAGTATAGTGATGGCTGTTGCAATCCACCAGGGCTCTATTTGCTGGGGAGATCCCGCCCTCCCCTCAACCTCCTGGTCCAAGTCCCGCACGCTTGGACCCTGCAGAACCTCTGCGCTGGTCCCACCTCCTCTGGCTGGAATGCCTTTCCCTTCCCTTTTCTCCTGACTGTTCCTCCATATCCTTTGTTCTGGCCCACAGGTCCCCTCCTCTGTGAGGTTTCTCTGTCCACAGGGTCTTCCAGTTTCTATGTCTGCCCTTTGAGGGCTCATGAAAATCTGTCAACTCTTTGATGTATTTGTCCCCTTCCATCCCCCATAGAATGTAAGGCCCTGACAGCCAGTGTGGCATCCACATCCTTCACTGCTGCATCCCTAGAACCTAGCTCCATGCCTGGTACACAGCTGGTACTCCAGAGATACAGGCAGAATGAACAAATGAATGAATCATCCATATTAGGTTTCTGATGGGTCTTACACCCTGAAGAAGCCCCCGGAGCTTCAAGATGACGGGACCCCAGGGCCTGGGGCCATCATAGTAACTGCCAACATTACAGAGTGCTTCTTGTGTGCTGGGCCATTCTGAGTGCTTTCCATGAATTAATCCCTTTAACCCTTGCAACAGACATGAGAAGTAGCCACTATTACTACCCCATTTTATGGATGAGGACACTGAGGCTCTAAGTTAAGTACCTTGCCCAAGGGCACCCACCTGGGAAGTGGGAGATCTGGAATTTGAACCCAGACAGAGTCTGGTCCTGGAATCAACTTGCTTTTTTTTTTTTTTTAAATAGGCACATTTTTTAGAGCTGTTTTAAGTTCACAGCAAAACTGAGCAGAAGGTGTAGACATTTCCTGTATACCTTCTGCCTCCTCAGAGGCATAACCTGTCTCGTTATCACCATCCCCCATCATCAACTTGCTTTTCAACACTGCCCAACACTGCAAACAGGAAGGCTTCCTGGAGGAGGCAGGGCAGTAGCAGGATGTGGAAGAGTGGAATAGATTCCTGCACCACAGACAGGGCAGCTTGTTTGTGCAGTAGGAAACTGGATGTTCCCGGTGCGACTGGATGAGTGGCAGAGAGAGGGCCTGGAAAAAGCCCTGGGAAATAAAGTTACCAGATGTTCCCGCTGTCTACTGATGCACATCAATCCACCCAAAACACAGTAGCATAAAACAACCACCACCATTTGCGTAGCTCATGAATCTGCACTTGGGTGGCTCATCTCTGCTCACGTGGCATCAGTTGGGATCAAAGGACAACTAGAGGTTGGCCGGCTGGGGGTCCTCAGGCACCTCTGTCAGCGGTCCCCCTGCGTGGTCTCTAAGCACCACAGCATCAGGGCAGCCAGCTTCCCACATGGCCCGTCCAAAGAGGGCCAGAGCAATCCATTGCCTTTTATGACCTGGCCTTGGACGTCAGCCAGTGTCATTTCTGTCACACTTTATTGGTCAAACGGTTTGCCCAGGGTGGGGGTGGCAGCAGGAGCATGGACTGTACCTCTTGATGGAGGAGTGACAAGGTCCTGAAAGAGCACATGTGGAGTGAAAAATACTGTGCTGGACATTTTTGAAGATGTATTCTATCACAGAGGGCGACTGGGGCTGGGTCACAGCGTCAGCCCAGGACCTGCTCTCCCCGTGCACCGCCAACTCAGTCTCCAAGTCCTGCATCGAGGGACTGCATGCCTCAAAGCTTTTTATAAAGCTATTAAAAAAATATTTAGTTAGGTGTAAAACACAATAAGATGCACAGATCTTAAGTGGGAACTCAATGGAGTTTGATCGATGGCTATACCTGGGTGACCACCACCCAGATCAAGACAATGGCTGTTTCCAGTGCCCAGTCAAGACCTCCTCCAGAGGCAACTACTCCTCTGTCCTCTGTCACCACGGATTATTTCATCTATTTTTGTTCTTCATAGAAACAGAATCACCCAGTGTGTGCTCTTTTGTCTTGGGGGTCTTTCATTCACCAAATGTCAATGAGATTCTTCCATGCAGGTACGTGTATTTGCAGAGTATCCAGTCTCATTACTGAATAGTATTCTATTTTGTGAATATACTGTTTAGTGGACATGTGGGGCTCCTACCTGGGGGCTATTACAAACACTGCTGCTGTGAATAGTCATGAGCACTTCTTCCAATAAACATACGTACGCATTTCTGTTGGACTCACACCCAGAGGTCAGGTTGCTTGGTCATAGGGTTGGCATGTGTTCAGCCACAGTAGATCTGCCAAGAAGTCTTGCCACAGGCTTGTACCGTTTCCCACTGCCACAGGTGGTGGGTGAGAGTTCCACACCCTCACCAGCACTTACTGTGGGCACTTTCCTTTTAGTCTGTCGATTGGAGGTGGAGTGGAAACTAGTTTTCTAAATCTCATGAAGCGCCACCATTTCTAAGACAGCTTCAAGGCGAGATGACAGGAAGGTAAACACCGTGTACAGTGGGGAGCCAACAGGAGCATCTCGCTAGTGTTTTACTTGGCTTTCCTTTATTTTATATGTTGATTTTTTTATTGAGGAAATTACAGATTGTTAAATTCCAACATAAAGTACGTGTGAGCACTTCTTGAAAAACTACTGGGTAACAGCAAGCAGCTAAGAGGCGACTCTAAATAAATGAACTTAGAAATGGAGGAGCTGTGGGGAAAGGACTGAAATGAACATCGAATCCACTTCAATATAGAATTAAAACTACACAAGTGGGAGAGGGTATAGCTCAGTGGTAGAGTGCCTGCTTAGCAAGCACTAGGTCCTGGGTTCAATCCCCAGTACATCCGTTAAAGAATGCAATCAATCAATCAATAAACAGATCTAATTACTTCCCCCCAAATAAATAAACAAGACAATAAAACGTTAAAAAAAAACTATACAAGTGAAGAAGTTATGGCAAAAAAACAATTTAAGTGTTGTAAATGCCAACAAAGCAAAAATAACATGAACCATCATATCTGGGAAGTGATAGGAGGGGAAGCAGGAGAAAATGTAAAGGAGCAAATTCATCTTTTATTTCAAAGAAATGATACATGATGATTAAACTGGAACATGTTTTTTATTGAAGTATAGTCAGTTACAACGTGTCAATTTCTGATGTACAGCATAATGAAACGTCGTTTTCGAAAAATGACTCCAAATATTCCAAGTCAAAGATAAGACTGTCAGACTAGATAAAAACAACAAATCCCAAATTTATGCTACTTACAAGAGACATGATTTAAATAAAACGGGAAGATTGAAAATGAAAGTGCAGAAAGAGATATACCACACAAATTATAACCACAAAATTCTGCCGTAGCTGTCCAGTGTCACAGAGTAGACTTTTAAGACAAGAAGCAGTACTAGAAATAAAAGGGGCGTATCAATCTGGAAGATAGCATAATCCCAAATTTGTATGTACCCAATCTCAGAGCTTCAAAATACAAGCAAAACAATTGAACTAACAGGCAAAATAGACAAACCTGTAGTCATGGTAGGAGACTCTTAACAAATATCTCTCAAAAATTTACATGAATTTAGCAAAGTCATTAGAATCGGGGTCTATATATGAAATCAACTATATTTCTCTCCACTGGTCACAAATATAAAACAATATTTTAAAATTGAAACCGTTAAACTCCTAGGAGAAAATACAAGAGAAAATCTAGATGACTTTGGGTTTGGTGATGACTTTTTTGATACAACACCAAAGGCATAATCCACGAAGGAAATAAATGACAAGCTGAACTTCATTAAAACTGAAAACTTGTGCTCTGCAAAAGACACTGCCAAGAGAATGAGAAGACAAGCCATAGACTGGGAGAAAACATTCCAAAAAATGTATCTGATAAATGACTGTTATCCAAAATATACAAAACTCTTAAAACTCAACAATAAGAAGATGAGCAATCTGACTTAAAAAGGAGCAAAATATCTGCACAGACACCTCCAGGGAAGATGTACAGATGTCCAAAAAGCGTATTTAAAGATGCTCAGTATCTTGTGTCAGTAGGGAATTGCAACACAACAATGAAATGCTACTATGCACCTATTAAAATGGCCAAAATCCATAACACTGACAACACCAAACGCTGGCGAGGATGTGGCACGACAGGAACTGACATTCATGGCTTGTGAGAATGCAAAATGGTACAGCCACTTTGGGAGACAGCTTGGCAGTTTCTTACCCCATTAAACATACTCTTCTGATCCAGCAGTCACACAGTCCTTGTTAGTATTTACCCAAACAATTTGAAAACTTAAGTCCACACAAACACCTGCACATGAATGTTTCTGGCAGCTTTATTCATAACTGCCAAAAACTTGGAAGCAACCAAGATGTCCTATCTTGGTAAACAAACAAACTGTGGTACATCCAGAGAACAGAATATTATTCAGTGCTAAAAAGAAATGAGCTATTAAGCCATGAAAAGACATGGAAGAAACTTAAATGCATATTACTAAGTTAAAGGAGACGATCTGAAAAGGCTACATACTGTATGATTCCACTTATATGACATTCTGAAAAAGGCAAACCATGGAGATTAGTGGTTGTGGGGAAGGAGGGATGAACAGATGGAGCGTAGAGAATTTTTAGGGCAGTGGGATTATTCTGGATGGTACTATAATGGTGGATGCACATCATTATACATTTGTCAAAATCCAGAGGATGTACAACACCAAGAGTGAACCTTTATGTAAACTATGGACTTTGGGTGACAATATGTCAATGTAGTTTCATTGATTAAAACAATGGGGCGTTGATAGTTGGGGGAAGCTATGCATGCGAGGACAGGGGATATGTGAGAATTCTCAGTACTTTCCACTCACTTGTGCAGTGAACCTAAAACTGCTGTGAAAAGTAAAACCCAGTTTTAAAAAATTGAAGTCGTATATGGGAATATCAAAAACAACAACTTCCTAGAAAGAAATCAAACAAAAGGTGTGCACGACCTCTACACTGAAAATTACAAAATATTATCGTGTTAGTCATTAGGAGAATGAAATAAGAATCACAGTGTCCCATTTCAGACCCGCTAGGATGGCTATAGTCAAACTGACAAACAATAACAAGTGTTGGCCAGGATGTGGAGAAATTCGAACCCGCTCACATTGCTAGTAGGAATGTAAAGTGGGGCAGCTGCTTTGGAAAACAGTTCAGCCGTTCCTTAAAAAGTTCAATGTAAAGTTACTGGAAGACCCAGCAATTTCATCTCTAGGTATGAAATACCCAGGAGAATTGAAAATATTTGCCCACACAAAGACGTATACATGATATTCACAGCAGTATTATTCATAATAGCCCCAAAGTAGAAACAACCCAAATGTCCATCAATTTGATGGATGGATGGATGAACAAAAGGTGTATATCCTGACCATGGAACACTAGTTAGCCATAATAAGGAACTAAGTAATGATATATGCTCCAGCAAGGACAAACCTTGAAAACATGATGCTAAGTGAAAGAAGGTAAACACAAAAGGTCACACATTTTATGATTCCATTTGTATTAAAGGTCCAGAATAGGTAAATTCACAGAGACAGAAAGTAACTAGCGGTTGCCAAGGGCTGGGGGGAGGGGCAAGGAGGGAATGACTGCTAATGGGCATGGAGTTTCTTGGGGAAATTATTCCTTTGGGGAGTGATAAAAATAATCTGGAATTAGGTGGGGGAGGGTATAGCTCAGTGGTAGACTGCCTGCTTAGCATGCACGTCATCCTGGGTTCAATCCCCAGTACCTCCATCAAGAAATAAGTAAATAGGTGGGGAGGGTATAGCCTAGTGGTAGAGTGCATGCCTAGCATGTGCAAGGACCTGGGTTCAATACTCAGTACCTGCAATCGATCAATCAGTCAATACCTAATTATCTACCCCCCAAAAAAGATTTTTTTAAGAGATAAGTAAATAAAACCTAATTACCTCCCCCCAAAAAAGCATTTTTTAAATAAATAAAAATAATAATTTAGAATTAGATAGTGGTGATGATTGTACAACTTTGTAAATATACTAAAAGTCCACTAAACTGTACACTTTAAGTGGGTGACTTTTGTGGTATGTGAATTACATCTCATTTTTTTTTAAATGTTAATAACATTATTGTGTGAAAGTAATAAGATCTAAATAAACTGAGGGATATATCATTTTCATAGATTAGAAGAGTCAATATTATAAATATATCAGTTCTTCTCAGATTACTCTACAAATTCAATATAATCCCAATCAAAATCCCAGATGTCTTTTCCCCCCTGAAGTTAACAAGCTGATTCTAAAATGTATATGGAGAAATGTTAGCTATCTTGATTGCGGTGTGGTTTCATGGGTGTAGACATCTATAAAACTTCATCAAATTGTACATCTGAAATACGTGCAGTTTACTGTCCAGGAAACATACTACAAGAAAGATGTTTGGAAAACTAAAATAAAATGTATATGGAGATGCAAAGGAAAACCCATTTTTATCAAATAAAGAACAAAACCAGGGAACTTACTATACCAGACATGAAGAACTATTGTAAGGACAGGAATTTAAATAGTGTGGTGTTTCTATAATAGACAAACAGACTAATGGAACAGAATAGAGTCCAGAAACAAACCCACACATGACACAAAGTGACACTGCAGTGTGGTGGGAGAAGGATGATGTTTTCAGTAAATAGTGCTGGGTCAACTGGAGAGGCTGTTGTGAAGAAAAAATGCATCTTGACCCCTATAATAGCTTCCTGTGGCTGCTGTAAAAAATTACCACGAACTTGTGGCTTCAAACAGTAGAACTTTATACCTTCACAGTTCTGGAGGTCAGAAGTCCAGAATCAGTAATCACTGGGCCAAAATCAATGTGTTAACAGAGCCAACCTCCCCCTGGAGGCTCTAGGGGAGAATCTGTTGCTTGCCTCTTCCAGTTTCTGGAGTTGCTGGCATTCCTTGGTTCATGGCTGCATCAATCTAATTGCGAGGCCAGCAACTTCCAATGTGTGTGTCTCTCTCTGCTGTTTCTTCATAAGGGCTTCCGTGTGTGTGTGTGTGTGTGTGTGTGTGTGTGTGTGTGTAATCTCCTTCTGCCTTCTTCTTATAAGGATGCATGTGGTTGTATTTAGGGCCCAAATAGATAATCCAGGATAATCTATTTCAAGACCTTTAACTTAATAACATCTGCAAACCCTTTGCCATATAAAATAACAGGTTCCAGGGATTAGGAGGTGTGCATCTTTGGGAGCCCATTTTTCAGCCTAACATAACCCCTATCTCACGCCATAAACAGAAATAAATGCCAGACCTAAATGTGAAAGATTAAAACAATGAAGCCTTAGAAGAAAGCACAAGAGAACATCTCCATGACCTTAAAACAGGAAAAGTTTTCTTAAACCGTAAACAAAAAAGCTAATCATTTTTTAAATAGAGTATATTAAATTTAAGAACTAGCTTCAACAAAAAACGCACTTAGAAGAGTTAAAAGACAACCCACAAAAGTGGGAGAGGATATTTGCAACACATGCATACAGCAAAAAAGCTTCTGCTTGAAATATATATAGAACTCCTATAAATCAATATGAAGAACATCCAATACGAAAAGATACCCCAACAGAAGAATAGTAAAGACTTGAACAGCTAAGAGAATACCCATGCAGCCAATAAGCACAAGAAAAGGTGCTCGGTTTCATTAGCAATCAGGGAAATGCAAATTAAAACCACAGTGCAGTAGCACTGCACAGCTACCAGAATGGCTAAAGTGAAAAGGGCAGAAAATATCAAGTGTCAGAGAGGACATGGAGTGATCAGAACTGGTGGGAGTGTCAACTGTTACCATCATTTCGGAAAACTTTTTGGCAGCTTCTGCTACAACAGAACACATGTAGACTTTTGACCCAGCAATTCTGCCTCTAGGTATAGACCCAACATGGTCACCAAAAGACACATACCCCAGGAGAATATTCATAGCAACACTATGTGTAATGGGCAAAACCTGGAGACTATCCAAATGTCCACCAACAGTAGAATGGATAAGATACAGTGTGGTGTATTAACTCAGTGGAGCATCACACAGCCATACGGATAAAGAACGTACAACCACGGGCAACAGCATGGATGGATTCTACAAATAGAACATTGAGTAAAAGGAGCTGCAGACAAAAGAGGACATGATTCCATTTACACAGAGAACAAAAGCAGATCAAAATCTTGAGAGCTCAGGACAGTGATTCCCTTTGCAGGGAGTTGAAAGGAAACACCAAGGGAGCTCATGGGGAGCTGGCTGTGTTCATATCTTTGTGTGTGTGTTCACGTGTTTATCTGGGTGCTGGCTACATGTCACGTTCATCCTGTATACACTTATGATATATAGATAGATAGATAGATAGATAGATAGATAGATAGATAGATAGATAGATATTTCGATAGAAAATTGTACTCCCAAAGTAAATTGTATGTAATCATATGGGTTAAATGCAAAAATGTCATTAAGTAACAAAAGCAAATGCAAATTGTGTATTGCATGCCACTGTTTTTTTAAAAAGTGGACGGGGTGACTATACACACATGGGTGTATATATGTGTATGTACATATACACATATATGCATATGCAAAGATCCTTCCTGGAAGCATGTGGAAAAACTGCCATCGGCTTATTGCCTCTCAGAGGGAACTTGTTAGCCTGCATAAAGTTGTTATCCTGTAAGTATATTTCTTAAACTATTAAATAGTTCACACATTTGAAAATGTTTAGAGAAAAACAACAATCAGCTAAAAATTTTTTTAAAAGACCGATGTTTGGAAAGTATGGGGAAGCAGCAAAGTCCCTGTGGTGCCTCAGCGAAGGGCTAAGTTCAGGATTCTTCGGGTTTCTCTACAGGGGTCCCCTGGGGGGCTCATGTGCACCCCCCACCCCCCTTACAGGTGGGAAACAGAGACTGAAAAGTCCTGCAGCCGCAGCAGCCCAGGTCGACAGGTCCCGCTCGCATTCGTGCAAGTGTTTGGTTTTTGCCCTGCGGCTTTGGAGTCAGACAGTTGTAGGAGAAGGTCGTGTGACTTTGGCAAGTCACGGCCTCCCAGAGCCGGGGTCTCTAGGTCTGGAAAATAGGGGTGGTAACCCCCGCTTCGCACTGAGGCCGGCCGAACGGATGTGTGCCAGGGAGGCTGGCGGACAGCTGGAGCTCTGTAGGTGGCCGCGACCAGCCACTTGTCCCCAGGGCAGGGACCTGGCCGAAGCCTCCCACCGCACTGCTCCGAAACGGAACACAAGGTGGCGCCCACCCCCCACAGGTCCAGGGAGGTCCCGCGTCTGAGGGCGTTGGCTGCTGGAAGGAGGGAGGGGAGGGAGGCAGCCTGCTTCTGCACACGTGTACACACACTTCTGGGCCCTGGGGGTGGGGCGCCGTGCCTACTCATGGAGGCAGGACTAGGGGGTACTGGGAGCCCAGAAGGAGGGGAAAGGGGAAAGACTCTCCACCTAGGATAGAGCCCTGGGATTAGAATTTAGGATCTTGAATTGTGTTGAATGGTAACCCCCACAAAAGATAGATCCACCAGAATCCATAAGTGTGACTTTATTTGGAAAAAGCGTCTTAATTAAGATAAGGATCTTGAGATGAGATCATCCTGGATTATCCAGGTGGGCCTGGAATCCAATGACAAGTGTTCTTGTGAGAAGAGACACCGACACGGAGAAGGTGACGTGGAAAGAGAAGCAGAGGTTGGAGCAGAACACCTGTGGTCGCCAGAAGCTTGAAGAAGCAAGGACCCTCCCCTAGAGCCTTGTGAGGGAGCACAGCCTTGCCGACACAACAGTGAGAGAATAAATCTCTTGTTTTAAAACCGAGTGCCTTCAGGCACCCAGTTTGTGTCATTCGCCACAGCAACCACAGGAAATTAACCCAGATGTTTACATTCTCTTCCTTCTGCTCAACCTGCTGACCCCTTCACACCCAAGAGCTTGCAGATGGCACCTAAGGTTTCCACTGATCCCACTATTTCCTCCCCAAACCCAAACTGCACTGTATCCACTGCTTTTCACCATGACACGTCTGCTTTTGTTGCCCTCTGTCCTTGCAGCTTGTGGGTCCCCTGGGCAACCCCTATGCACCATTCAAGGTGCCCCCCTTGAACGTCCTCTTCTAGGTATATTAGTATATTCTGGATCAACAGCTCCCAGCACACCAGGACTCCTCCTTCCCCTCAGCTCACTGCATCTACTCACTCACTGTATCATCGCTGTCAGTTCAGCTATGTGTCCCCCTACCCAATGTCCTCACCTCCAGGCCTCTCCATCCCCACAGCTACTGCCCTAGTTCAGGCCCCCTCCAAGTCTCACCAGGACCTTGTGTCCACCTCCTCACTGGTCTCCCTGCCCTAGTCTGGCCCTCCAGCCCATCACCACTGAGCCTTGGTGCTCAGATCACCTCTCTGCTCAGGGTGCTCAGGGTCACTCCTCTGCTCACAAGCCTTCCATAGCTCCCTGCTGCCCTAAGGAAAGTGTCCACAAGGGAATGACTTCAAACGCCCCTTCCCACCTCTCACCCTGCCCCACCAATGTCCAACACACCCAAGTGCTGCACACCCCTGGGGCCTTGCATAGGCAGTGTCCTTCGCCTGGAATTCCCTCTCCCTTTCTGCCAGGCACACTCTAATTTTTGTCTCAGGTCGTCCCTCCTGCAGTACTCACCAGTTCTCACCATTTAGCAGTGACAACAGCTAAAACATCACCAGGCTGACCACAAGCCAAGGGCTGTTCTAAGTGTTTTACATGCTTTATACATGTTAACCCTTTGAATTCTCATAACAACCCCAAGAGAAATGCTCCATTACTGTGCCCAGTTCAGAGGCAGGAAAACTGAGGCCTGATAGGAGAAGAACCATTCAGAAGTGGCAGAAGGATCTGACCCCAGTCTGCATTGTCATTCCTCCTGGGAGAGGCCTCAGAACTGCTGAAACCTCTCCCATCCATGCTGCAACCACCCAGCCCCAAATTAATCGCTCTCTCCTCTGTAGATTCTGAATTTTGTAAACCACCCCCTCACTGCGCTATGTAGGAATTAGCAGATTACACAGTGGTCTCCCCAAAAAGAGCTCCTGGTTAACTTCACTTTACTTCTCTAGGTCCTTGGTAACTGGCGTGGGTTTGTAAAGGGTTCAGTAAACTGGAATGAATGAGTGAATGAGTGAATGGTTTCCAGGGATGTCAGATCCTGGGGATTTCTCACCCTCCTCAAAGAAAAGAATGCATTATGCAAATTATCTGGGGCCAGACCTTTTCCCTTCTCCCTCCCACGCTCCCTCCTCCTAGCCCCTCCCCTCCCCCACCCCCCCCAGTTTCTGGGAGGGCACTGGACTCTCCAGAAAATGCCCCAGGCTCTCTACTGGAGCGTTTTCTGATTAGTGATGAAACTAGGGCTTAAAGCTGGTGAATCACTAGCCGCTGCCAGCCAGGGCACGTTGGGGTGTCAGGAGGGAAGGGAGAAGCCAGGCTCCCCGTCAACCTCCTATCTCATCACTGTATGGCCTCCCCAGCCTTTGAAGTCCTGGTGACACTAGCTGGAAAAGGACCTAGCCCTGGGTGCAGGTGAGTTTGAGCAGCTCCTAGACTGTCCCCACTCCTCTGACACACACACCCCAACCTCCGCCACTCCCAGGTCCCAGGGAACTCAAGGCCCCAACAGTTCACACACCCCATTCCCATCTTTGGTCTGGCGACTCACTGATGACACCCAGGGAGGCGCTGCATCCACATTTAGAGGTAGAAAACCAGCTTAGGGAGACGGAACTCCCAGCGACCACCCAGAGGAAGTAAGGAGGACACAGGAAGTTGAATCCCAGTGCTCTGCCTCCCAAGGGGGTTTCAAGCAGGACCGGCCATTTCTTGATTTAAGGATCGTACCCTTGGAGGACAAAGTATGCATTGCCAGCTCCAACCTTGAGACACCTGGAGGAATCTTAACAAGCGTCCCAGGGGCTTGAGGCAGGTGGGGAAACACCAATCCGACGGTTCAGGGCTCACGTCCAGGTTCAAGTCCCAAGTTGACGCCTAACAAGTCACAGTTCCTGTGACCTTGGACAAGTTTCTTAGCTTCCATAGGCCTCAGTCTGCCCATCAGTAAGATGGGAGCAACTCTGAGTACTTACACATCACAGGATTCTGGTGAGGATTCTAGACAACACAGAAAGAATTTAGATCAGGCAGTGCACACTCAATGAATAGCACATTTTTCAAAGGGTATTTTGAAGGAATGGTTCCCCAAGGAGGAAGCATTTGGAGTGAATCCTTGTCATCAGAGAGGAATGCTCCCCACACCTGCCCAGTAGAAGGCTCAGGCCTGCGGCCTCCTTACAGACCCGGAGGCCTATTCCACACCACACCTGCCAGGTGAGAGTCTGGAAGGTGGGAAGCTGGTATTTTTAACAAGAGCCCCAGGGAGTTCCTTGGATCAGGCAAGCCTGGGAATCCCAGGGGCTGAGTTTCACTTTTTTTCCCTTGTAGGCTCTTCTAGTAAAACCCCTTCCACCCACTTGTCAGCATGTCCTTAGGGGAAAACCAACTTTCGCTTTTTCCCAAGTAGTAATAACATTTAGCTGGTATTAAAGCCTCACTAGTGCCAGGGGCTTTGCTAAATCAATTCCATTCACCACCTGAGGACCACCTGGGGCAGGTCCTCTCTTTAGCTCCATTTTATAGAGGTGGAAACTGAGGCCAGGGAAGTTAATAACTTGCCTAAGGTCACAGAGCTGGAACTTGGCAGAGCCAGGACTCTCTCCACCACACAGTAGGGCCTTTGCAAGCAGCCCCAGCACCTTGGGGAAGTGCCTTGATGCTCCAGCCCAGAGCAGATCTCTCAGGAGCTGACAGCCTGCAGTCTGCCTTTTCCAGGCAGCTTCACAGAGCTGGTGGCCAGGATCCCAGTCCCAGTCCCCAGGCCCTTCCCCTCACCATGTCCACCCTGCCACACTGAATCTCAATCTCAGTAGTTCCTTTACTCGACCCCTCCGCCTCCTGGCCCTGGGGCAAAAGAAAGTGCTCTGGAGTCACGGAAAGCCCAGGCTTTGAGGCCAGGATGAATGATCCTGTCCCCAAGCCCACCCCATCCCTCCGGTCCCACAAATTTCCCCTCGCTTCCTCATCTGCACCTTTTCTCAGGCCCGTCATGTCTCTGGAAATGTTTGCCTTTGACCAAGCTGTTTCCCAGTTCAGGCACATCCCTTCCCAATTTTAGGCTTCTGTGTTGAGAGGGTGGCCTCCTCCAAGAAGCCTTCCATGACTGCCTCCTCTGGGTTAGCTGGCTCCTCAGTAACCCCACACCCCTCTAGGGGAGACTGCCTCAAGCACTAATGAGGTTGTGTCCTAAAGGTCTATCTCCGGGTCCTCTGAGCTAGGGTATGGGATGTGGGGGAGGGGAGACAGAGGACAGGTTTCACTGACCTCCTTCCAGATTAGGTTGGGGAAGAGGAAAAGGGCAGGTTTCCCTCTGCCCAGCCTCTTCCACTGGCCATGACCCTCAAGCCCTCGATCAGTACCTCCTGTTGGGCAACCACAGGACTGATTGGCTGGGACTGCCTGGAGGCGAGGAGGGCAGGGCTGTTTGCTTCCCCCTGGGCACCTTTGGCCAGCCCCACCCCACCGTCTGCCCCTGACCCCAGCTCCTCGGACCTGGGGCTTTGAACATGGAGGGATATTTCAAGGTATGAAATGACACCTTGGTCCCAGTTCTCTCTGGCTGGTCCCAAGGCATCCGGCAGCCCTGCCCCCATCCTCCTGGCGTGGAGGCCACAGAGGAAAATGCAGTGGGTGCAAGATGAGGCTGATGGAGTTCTGGCCCATCACTCCCACCCCGAGATGAGAGACTGAGGCCACCAGAACCTGACAAAGCCAGAGCTGAAGCCCTGTGGCCCCACTGGGGCAGAGTGGGATCTGGCCTCCTCCTTCAGCTCTCCCTCAGGCCCTCCACCATCAAAGCAGGGGAGGACTCTGGGGTTAGGGGAGGAGAACGGGGCGGAGCACCCAGACGTGGGGGGGCTGGGCCCCGGAGCCAGGGATGCTTCCTGCGGACACTGGACTCTCGACTCCCACATTCCTGGCCATTCCGAAGACTCCTCTCTCCTCCTCCCTCCTTGCTCTCCCCAGCATGGGGGAGGGCAGTGCCTGGGTCTGAGCTGGCTGCTTGGGGGGCCTCTGCAGGGAGGGACTGAGGTCTAGACTAGAGGGGCTGCCCAGGAGGCCTGGCCAACACACCACCCTGGGGGTCCTTGTGATCTCATAAACAGGAAGTCTCCCTCCTCCCTGTAGACCGGCCCCTGTGTACGCAGGCGCTGGACTGGAGGCCCAGCGGCCCTTGACCTCTCCGGCTGCTTCCTGTTAGCCAGGCCAGAGGAGAGAGAGAGGCAGACAGAAATGGTCTGAGATGGGGGAGAGGGCTGAGGGAGGGTGGGAGCTGAAGAGAAAAGCTCAGAGAGGCTGAAAGGAAGGAGGCAGAACAAGGCTGGCACATAGTAGGCACTGAATAAATATTCCGGCCTGAGGTCGGGTAAGGAGGGGAAGGGCTGCTTTGGGGAGAGCAGCTTAGTTGGGGGAAAGAGAGGCCTAGCACGTAGTAGGTGCTCAGTAAATACTTGAGGCCGATGTTTAGGCTAGGCGGGGAGGGAATGTTCCTGGGAGGGCAGCACTGGATGGGGGGGCGGGAGAAGGGGGCTCCCCTGGCCTGGCTGCTCCCTGTGAGTGAACAGCCCTCAAGACTCAGCATCCCATTGTCCCTGTCTGGCCCCAACCCCGCCTCAGGCCGCCCTGGCCAGGCCACTGTCTCAAGGCCTTTATTTTTAAAATCCCTGCGGTGTTCCCACCCCAAACCAAAGGAGCAGTGCCAGCTGCAGATCCGCCTGCGGCCTCGGCTCAGGGCCCAGAGGCGCCGGGGGTGGGGCATCCGGCCACCCTGCAGCTGCCGCTGCAACTCTGGGAGGGCTACTAGACCAGCCAGCATGCCCAAGCAGAAGGAGGCCCTGGGATGCCCCCCAACACTGGGCCAAAGGTTAACCCAGAAACCCACTAGGGTAGCTAGGGACCAGATTTGCATGTGGAATCCAGTGGCTTGTTCTGTAAAGCAAATCTTTGTTTCCCCACCTTCCACCAAATACGTGCACAGCACCTACTGTGTGTCAAGAGGGAGGCAGGGGCTCGACCTTGTGGCAGGTGGGGCCTGCAGAGGATGCAGGCGATGCAGTTTTGGGGCACTTCTGGAAAGAGCCCGTGCCTGGCTCCATTCCTTCTGGACTGTATGGCCTGGGGCAAATCATTTGGCTTCTCTGAGCCTCAGGCTCCTCCCCTGTCAGATGGGACAATGACAGCTACCATGGAAGGCTGGGGTCCATCTCCAGACCCAGCAGTGAACAAGGTAGACAGTCATGGTCCCTGCCCTCACAGAGCCTAATGTCCAGGGGGAAGGTGATTCCTTCCCCCACCACCATGAACAAGGTCATGGCAGTCACAAAAGGCAGAGTGGAAGGGAGGGTGGCAGTGGGTAAGGGGTGTGGGAAAAACTAATTTAGATGAGTGGTCTGGTAGGTGACATTTGAGCTGAGAGGGAGCCAGCCTTTCACTCACCTGGGGTAAGAGTTTTCTGGGCAGAAGGAATAGCAGTGCAAAGGTCCTGAGGCTGAGGGGCAGGTGAGGGGGACCTGAGATAATGGGTATGGAAAGACTCTGTAAACTCTCCAGGGCTATGAACTTGGAAGAAGTGGTTACTATTGCTATTGTCACTATGTCAAGTCTAGGGAGGAGACAGAGATGTCATGCCACAGCTGAGAGCTGCCCCTGCATCCCTTCCGGTTCACTTACTCCACCTAGAGAATGCGCAGCTGGCCGCCCAGCGGATGTGCCTGGGTCCTTGAACTACAAAGGGCGTTCACTCTGGCCCAACTTGTTTTCTCCTTTGATCCTCCCGACAGCTATGAGGTAGGGCTGGCAAGGCTTATTATCATTGTGTCCATTTGATGGTCAGGGAAACTGAGGCAGAGGTGGACACAGGATGGTGACAGTGGCTTGCTGAGATCACCTAGCTCAGTGATGGCAGAGCTGAGCCACAAGCCCAAGTAGCTGGGTTCCCAAGCTGGTCCATCCCCCTGCCTTGCCCCAGCATCTGGCCCAGCACCCACAAACTAGCACACAGACTCCACCAGGAGGTGCCAGCCACCCCCCAGGCTCCAGCCCGAGAAGAATGCAGCCTGACCCTCCCCGCGGGAGCGCTGGCCAGCAGGCTTTGGCAGGAGAGAGGCCGGCTGAGTCAACAAGAGGCTGGCAGGGGCTCAAGCTGCCCACCGAGGTGGAGTCCAGAGACCTAGAAGGGGCTGTCCACTCCCCACCCCTCACTCTTACTCTCCATGAGACCCTCCCTCCTGCTTGTCAGGGGGCCTGCCAGCCCAGTTAACCCCTGCAGGCCCTGACCGGGGAACGGCCTAGTGAGAATCAATGGGTCAATCACCCTGCAGAAAGGTGCTGTGGGACCTCAGATAAGTCACTTCACCTCTTTTGGCTGGTTTCCTCAGCTGTGAGATCCTCTTCGTACCCATGAGGATGTTGTTGGAGTCTTTATGAATTAACAAAGATTACTCTGCACATAAAACTGTTCAAGCCATCACATTTCGTCTCTGCGAGCTGGGGTGCAAATTCCTGAATCCAAAGGCATTGCTAGGGGCTGAGCATGAGTGCTCGCTGTGATGTGACTGTTCAGTTCCTGAAACAACTCCGCAAAGTACAAGGAGCCTGAACACCTGCAATAATTATGTTATTGTAAAGCTCCTTTCCTGGGCATCTTCTTTGATCACCAGCATTACTGTTCCCATTTCACAGATGAGAAAACTGAGGCACAGGGAGACTACGGAACTTAGTAAAGATTCACAGCTGCATGGGACTAGTTGGAGCGAGGTCTTCTGACTCTTTGGCAAACATTTGGAAGGGAGAACACTGGGGGCACCTTTGTGCATCCCCAAGTGGAGAGAAGGGCAGTGAGCAGAGGTAACGGGGAGTTGATTTCTGCTCCATTTCAGGGAGGAATTCTTGACCGGCAGAGCTGTTCTCTTGCAGTGAGCTCCCAGTCACCAAACAGGTAAGTAGAAGCAACATTCAGGGCAGCTTCCGGGCAACTCCGGCCCCAGGAGGATGAGTGTGCAGCATGTGAGATCTCTCCCTACGTCCTTACGCTGAAAGGACAGGGTCCCTTTGTGGTCTCAGAAGGTCCCCTTTTGCCCTCAAGGCAACAGGGCACTGTGGACACCACAGAGGCTCAAATCCAGTGGGACCACTTCCGAGCTGTGAGAGATTGAGGAAGTAACTTTACCTCCTTGGCCTCAGTCTCCTTATCTGTATAATGGTGTTGTAAGCATTAGGGCAAATGCGAGGAAATCACCAAGCCCAGGGCACAGACTCGCTTCTGGCCCTCAGGAGGTGCTTAATTTCAGCTCCTCTCACTTCTCATCATCATCCTCTTATCATCAGTCCAGGAAAGGGAGGAAGAAATCAGAAGCTTCTTAGCAGTGCGGCGATGGGGAGCATCATATGAACCCAAGACTCAGAGCCCGGAGCGCCGGGTTCGACTCCCAGATCAACAAACAACAGGCAGAGCCCGTGGGCCGAGGGAAGTTGGTTCCCTCCTCCACCACACAAAGGAGATCATGTACGTAAAAGCCCTTCATCCACTGACGTGGGCCAGCTTTTGTTAGAAGAAAACAGACGCAGACCCAAGCATCCAGGAATGAGCCAGTGGTTGTGGGGCTGAGGGAGGAGCCCCTACCCAACCCAGGCAGGGCCATGTGAAGCCCCAGGGGCTGGGCCAGCCTAGGGCAGGCAATGCTGGAGATGGTCAGGGCAAGGCAGGGCTGGCCTCCGGCCTACGGGCCTATCTCTCAGGCCAGGCTGGACAGCAGAGAATAGGCCATTGTTTCTGCTCCTCAAACACTTTTCCTGTCCCCCTCCCCTGCCCCTCCTCCCTCCACACCGCCCCCCCCCCTTCTCGAGAACAAAGATGTTCTGGAGAAATCCCCCCAACACTGCCCTTCCATCCAGGTTCCTGGCCACCTGGCCCAGCTCTGAAGAACCCAGCCCCATCACCCCTGGGGTGACAAGGTCAGCTGGCTGTGGCCCTTCTGCTGTCCCTCCCCACCCCCTGCACCTACAGGCCCCTCAGAGCCCCACTGCCTGCTCCATCCATCCATCTGACTGTCCTCCTTAGGGGTGGGGCTGGAGGAACTGACCCCACATCCTTCCTCAGCCCCTGTCCAACTTCTTGTCCTGTTCTCCAGGAGAAAAGGAGCCTGCGGTGGGGGGAGGGGGCTTCCCCTCTCCCACTTCCCCTCCCCCATTTCCCTGCAGAGAGTGAACAAGGAACCAGAGCTGAGTTGGCCTGGAAGGCTCTGGCTGAGAAAACTCTTCCATGCGGCCAGCCCTTTTCCCAGAGCCTGGAATTCCAGAGGCGTTTCCGGCCCTGACAGCTGCCTGCCTCTGGGAGCCATGCTCTCCCTGTGGGCCTCACAGTCCCACCCTCTAAAATACCCTTGAGATTAACTCCCCAGTCTGACCCTGCTGCTCCCAAGAACCCACTCACACCCAGGCATCACCTCGAGAAACCTCCAAACAGGGACAGCCAGGGACTAATCTGTCATCACCCAGCCCCCAGGCCGCCTGCGCGCCCCAGGCCAAGCCCTGATGCCCCAGCATCTCAGTCATCACCCCATGGCACATACACCCGTGCCAGGCACACATACTTAGTGCACCCAGCCTGTCTCTCACACCTTCTGGTTTACACAACTTCACACGTCTGCACAGAGCTTCATCCCACCTCCTCCAGGCAGCTTTCCTGGAAGCTCTGCCAAGTCTGCACTCTGTCTGAACCTTAACTCTCTGTGAGTCTGTCTGCTTTGTCCTGTTAGGCCGGCAGCTGGCACACAGTAGGTACCCAACAGATGCTCACTCACACTAAAGGCAGCCGTGGGGTGTGTGGTGGCTGACAAATGCCCACTCCACTGCTGACTCATGGTGCAGCCCTGGCAAGTCCTACCCTCTCTGGGCCTCAGTGTCCCCAGAAGCCCCCTGAGGCCCTGAAACTTCCCACTAAGTGTTGAGTTTTGGGCTCGGGGATAAGAGGAAGGAATAAGGAAGGAAAGACTGAAGGTTCCTTCCAGGAGAGTCTCTAGCCCCTGGCTCCATCAAAGCATGTTCCTGACCTCGAGTTCAGCCAGGAAAAAAAACTTGGGGCCAGGTTGCTGCGGGCCTCTGCTAATGAGAAACCCCAACAGGGATCCCAAGACACCCCAGGGTCTGTGACATCTGACGGCAGCCATTGCTGGGGAAAGGGCAGGGGTTCATCCTAGCCCACGACACAGAGGGTTCTCCCATGCCCCGAGCACAGTGTACAAGCCCTCTCTCCCATCCTCCACAGTAGACCCCCACCCACCCACCTCCAGTTCATCTTCCACCCTCTGGAGAGACCAGCTCTCTCCCCAGCTCCACCTATGGGCAATCTTATCCCAAGACCCAAGACCCAGCTCAAATGCCACCTCCTCCAGGAAGCCTCCCTGCACCTCCTCAGTCTCACTGGCCCCTTCTACCACTATTCTGGCCCTTCAGCCCCACCAACTCCTGGCCTCTGTCTTCCCCACCAGACCAGACAAGTCTCTGAGAGCAGGGACTGCATTCCTTCCTCACCACTGCCTCCTAACAAGGCACCCAGCTCAGGGCCTGGCCCACAACAAGCACTTACTTAATGTTTATTAAATGAAATCACCTCCTGGGAAAAGGGAAATTCTAACAATAGTAATAATAATAGCTACCCTTCTTTGACCATTAACTACAGGTCAGGTAGCGAACTTTACAGCTCATCACAAATGAAGCTCAGGTGAGGAAGCGGCTTGTCCAAGGTCACTCTGCTAGTGTGACGCAAAGCTGGGATTTGAACTCAGGTTTGCCTGATTTGGAAATGCATGCTGGGTCATAGAGGGGAGAGCACGGGGGATGGCCCCCTTGGTCCCGCTGCCAGTCTCCCCAAGCTGGGGGATTAGTCCACAGCAGAAATCACTTGCAGAACCCGACGCTGCCCCCTTCCCTGCGATGCCCAGGTGTGTCTGAGCCCCTGCCACAGCCCGTGGAGAGTGTTCCTGGAGTGGTCCCAGGAGGAGGGTACCTGCCCTCATGGTGGCTGCAGTCCAGCTGGGATGACAAGGACTCCCTTCCAATGCTGGCCGTGACCAGTTGTTCCCCAAGTATGCCAAGAGCACAGACATCACCATCTCACTGGAGAGCCAGCTCATATTGTAATTGATGCCAATATGGAGAATGGACGAGGAGCAGGGGAGAGGCTCACTCTCTAGGAGGGCCTCCAGGAGGAGGTGCCTTCATGGATATTTGCCCAAGGGTGACGCATTGATAAAAGTGAGCGAGGTGTGTGCCTGTGAGAAAGATGAGGACATGCTCAGAAACTCATGATGGTCAGCAGAGGCCAGGGGTGAGTTGATACAAGATCATCATAGGATGGACAGGGAAATGAGTGGGTGAGTTCATGGAGGGACAGGTGGGTCTTAGATGGGCATGGGTCTGGGCAGTGGATCAAGGGATGCTGGATGGATAGAGTGAGGGGTGGTTAAATGGAAGGACGAATGGGTGGGGAGGTGGATGGGAGGATGGGGGACAGACAGATAACGGATAGAGATGTAGGCAGTGGGTCAACTGAGGGGTGAGTAAGTAGGTAGGTGATGGGATGGGTGTGGGTAGTAGGGATGGGTAAATTGGTGGGTAAGTGGAGGGGTAGAAGGGTGGGTAGATGGATGGATAGGAGTATGGGTGGTGGGTAGATGGATGGACCAGTGGGTGCTCAAGAAATAGAGGACTAGGAAGACCGATCAATGGGACACAGAACAGATGCATAAACTAACCAAAAGCCAAGCCAGACTTTGGGATGGAAAGGATGCGTGCTTCTTAGGGAGGGGCTGGGGTGGGGGCTGATAGATGTGGCCAAGCCAACTCACTCCGCTCTAGGATCCCACACTCCAAACTTCACTGGAGCCTGGTGGGCAGCCACTGGCATTCCTGGGTCCCCAAAGGGGAAGAATCCCTCTTTAGCTGTGCCCTGCCCCCTCCACCCTAACTTCATAGAGGACTCCCTGGCCAGAAACTGCCTCCTTCCCATAAGCCCCATGCCTCAGCCCACCCTGTCTGCAGGGGTGAGTTGAGGGAGCAGCTGAGCTCTGTGATTATGGCCCTTGGGGGCCTGGCTCCTCAGGACTGGGGAGGAGATGGGCCTCCTGAACTCCAGGCAGCCAGTCCCACCTAGCAGCTCCCAGTCCCCAGCTGGGAGGCATTTGTTCTGCATTCTGCACGGTGATTACAGTTCTGCCAGGGTTAACTCTTGCGCTCCTGGGCACAGCTTCTCCACAAGAGAAGAAATGGGACCACAAGAAATTGGGAAAGGAGAAAACCATGGAAAGTGGGGAGGGCCTATCCCTGCCTCTTTCACAAGGATGTCAGACCCCTCTCTTTCTTCCATTTTCCAGAAGGAAAAGCTGATCCTTAAATCAGAAGTAGAGCCAGATACATGAATGCAGCCTACAAGGAGAGGAACTTCTATCTGGAGAGAGGCTTCAAATGAAGGGAGAGCGCCTCCCAGCCTCAGTTTACCCATCTGTAAAAATGGGACACAGAATTCCTGACTCACAATGAGCTAGCAGAGGCAAAGCGCCTGGTGCATTGCAGGAAGCTTCTCAACCACTGGTTATTCCCTGCCTGCCCAAGCCCAGAGCTAAAGAGGTCGGACGGTGTGTGTGATGGGTTATAACCACTCCCATTAACACTGCTTTCTCGGCCATTTCTCTGGGGCTCACAGCAAATAGTAAATAGCTACAAGCAGCAAACTTCCACACTGGTATTACACCCATTTTACAAACAAGAAAATTGAGGCTTAGAGAGGCCAAGTGCCTTGCCCAAGGTCATAGGGACGCCAATGGGCCACAACTTGGGTTCAGCACCTCTGACATCACACCAAACCACTTCCTTTGCCAGCTGCTCTAGGGACCCTCTGACTAGAGTGATCTGTAATTTATTGTCTAACCAGGTCCCCTTTGAGATTAGAAGGACTATTAATGACGCTGGGACAGTCGGCCCTCATCTGGGGCTGTCCTGGGCAAGCCGGGAAGTATGGCCACCCTGCCACAGTTGGAGGCTTTGGGAAAGTCACTTCACTTCTCTGCAAAATGGACATGATGGCAGTGTTGTCCCTACAGAGATCTCATGAGGATTAAACATGATGAATCGTGTGAGGGGCTACAGGACCCAGTGCGCATCAGATGCTCAGTAAGTGTAGGTTATTACTACCGCTATTCATGGTAACAGCCCTGCCTCCATCTCTGTTCTTCCTGGCCATCCTTGGCTCACAGCAAGAGCTTCCAAATGCTCATCCGATCACGCTGCCTGCTGGCTTCCAATCCCTGCCTTGGTGAGGTGGGACACCCGGCCCAAGGTTAAACCCTCAATGCCTGGCCCAGCCCCTTGCTTGTGCCCCCCATCCAGGCATGTCAGAGGCAACCCCCTTCCTCGTCACCCAAGTTCTTCAGGGCCTCTGAGACTACTCCCATTTCTCCCCTAGGCAAAGCATCTCCAAGCCTGACCCCAGAGAAAGTGCTGACTGACTGGAGTCAATCCTATTATTGAACCAATTGAGGATATGCTGGAATTCTTTATATCTGTTTCCCCACCTGTCCAGCTGGGGAAATAACCCCCTCCCTCAGTGGCCAACATGAGGATTCAGGGAGCCAGTGAGAGAGGCACTGTGCTCTGTGAACAGCAAAAACCTTGACTCTTCCACGTGTGTGTAAATATGGCTCCTTGTCCTCCAGCCACTCCTGCTTCCTCCAAGCGGACCCTTAGCTTCCAAGCCTACTCATGCTGTCTCTCGACAGGCGTGTGAACATTTCCACTGCCCTTCCCTCTGTCTGTGTGTCCTTAACAACTTAACTCAGGTACCACCTCTTCTAGGACCCCTTGCTGAACCCCACCCCTGCCCTGCAGGCTGTGTTAGGAATCTCTGGATGCAAGGACAGCCCCCCAGGTCTTCCTGCCTGCCTTCAGGGGGCTCACAGTTCAAGGAGAGCAACGGAAGAGGTCAGCATGAGGCAGGGATCAGAGATCTATCTCCCCTCCTTGAGGATGGCACCGGGTCCTAAGGCATGGCTGACTCCCTGCCCCTCATGGGTGGGATTGAGGGGTGCTCAATAAAGCTTTCAGAACTTATCCACCTGAGCTGTGACCTCATGGACTAGTTCAGCAAGCCTCCCAGGCGCTGACACAGCAGAGAATACTTAACAACATTACATCTGATGCCTGCTGTTACGATTTCATTTTACAGATGGGAAAACCGAGGCACAGAAAGGATAAGCAGTGACCAGGGCAGGATGAGAAGCCAGTCTGTTGGGTTCCAGGGTCTACAGCCCTGACTACCACACCACTCTACCAGTGGTCCGTCAGTGGACTGCACCCCAGTCTGGCTCAAGTCTGTGTCCTGGCACCCGCAGGGTCTGTACTGGAGTGAAAGGCATGGGGGGGTGAGGAGAAAGGGAGTGGGCACCCAGCTTGTAGACCTTAAGGTCTAAGCCGATCTCTACCTTTCGAGGCCTCGGGGATCCGGCTTCCCGGTTCCTCAAACTCCCGCAGGGAGCGCACCCAGAGGTTTCAGGTCGGGGCGCCCCAAGGCCACGCGGGGAGCCAACAGGAGAGGGCTTGGGAGCCAGGGACCCGGGTCGCCTCGAACCCGGCAGCCCGCAGTTTCCCCGCCTCCCCCTGCCCGGGGCAGCGGGCAAGAACCCAACCCGGCGCCCTCGCCGCTCCCCCTCCAGCTCTTGCCGCGGCCGTTCGGTGCCCGGGACGGGGGCCCGGCCCCGCCCGCGGGCGGGAGGGGAGAGGCGGGAGGAGGGCGCGCGCCCACACCCCGCCCCCGCCCCCGGAGCCAGCCTGCGGAGCCCGCGGCCAGGGCGGCGCAGACCGGCCCAGCCACTCGCCGGGGCTGCGCGCCGGGACGCTCTGCCGCCGCCGCCGCCGCCGCGTCCGCCCTGCACCCCCAGCTCCAGGGGCTCGCGGAGAGAAGGTAACAGCGAGCCGGCCCGGGGGTCGTCGGCCCGGGGCGGGCGTGGACGCCGGCAGGGGATCCCAGCGCCCGCGAGGACTTGGCACCCTCCTAGGCTCCCGGGGCCAGGGGCAGGGGAGGGGGGCCAGCCTGCCAAAGGCGCCCCGGGTGCCATCGGGCAGGGCCCGAGCGCTGGCCTCGGGAGCCGCGCGCGGGCGCTCCAAGTTTTCGGGTTGTTTTGCAATGTTCCTGGCGGGCGGAGCGGGGCAGAGAATTGGAAGGTAAAACGGGTTGCGGGAGGAGGGGGCGAGCCGAGGGCCGTCTACGCTCCTTCCTGCCCTGGGAAAGGAAGGGAAGGAACGGGGAGGGGGCTGTGTGTCGGAATGTCGGGCCCCTTGGCGAGGCCCGCGCGGAGAGCGGGAAGTGGGGGGAACCGCTGGGGAGATGGACCAGGCACCCTGCCCCCTCCCCAGCCGCCGCATTCCAGGCCGGAGCAGCGGGTGAGGTCATCCCGTCCGGTTCCCCTCGAGCCAAGGCAGCCGACTGCCCCCTTCCCCGCGGAGCGACCCTCCACATTCTAACCGCATGTCTCCCAGAGGGAATGTTTTCCGGCTAAAATCTTTCCCGGACTTCCAATCCCAACTGCCCTCGAGCTTGTTCTATTCTGGCTAAGCCATTCAAGACCCGAGAAGTTTGAAGTCCATTTTCTGGACCGAGAAACTGAGGCTCAGATTGGCGAAGACGCTGGCTCAGAGGCCATAGCTGCAGGAAGCGCGGCGCAGGGACTGGAACCCAGGACTCGGGGAGACTCTGCCGAAAGCCAGTCAGCCTCAGCCAGAGGCTGATTTGGTGCCAGCTTGGAGTGTTGGGTCAAGAAACACCTCCCCCATGTCCCCTTCCTGCCTTGTGGCCCATAGTGTGCCCTCCTACTGTCCCCCTTGGAGTCCTGAGAACAGGGTCTGCGCTGAGACTGCACACAGCTCGCTACCCTCGAAAGAGGCCCCAGTTTCCCCTTCTTGAAGCCGCTGGACTTTGAGGGGCATGGGAACGTAGCCCTCAGGGAGTTAACCCCTTATTCCAGAGGCCAGAGCAGCTCTAACCAAGACAAGGTCCCGCTGTCCTGGTCCTGGGTAGGGGTGGTGTCACCCCTTGCGAAAGGGGGCCTGTGTGCAGCGAGTGGCCTCCAGGATTCCAGGTGGTGCCGATAGCGGTCACCGCAGCCTGCAGGTAGCCCCAAGTGAGTTTTAGGTGCGGTGTCCCATCTCAGCCTTCCTTCTGCCCCATCCCCACGAGGCGGTCAGACAGCCCTTGGCCTCCTCCGACCGCACGTGCCTGCACAGCGGCCCCTGTTGGCCTCTCTGAATGCATGGTCCCGCTTCCGGCCCCGGACTTTGTCCTTGTGGTCATTACTGCTATTGAGTAAGCTCCTACCAAGTACCCAGGCCTGACTATTCTCTACAGGGTAGACACGAGGGCTCCTGGGACACTGAGGCTGCACAGTGGCCACTCTAGCTCAGGTCACAGGCACTGAATCTGCAGAGCTGAGTCTCCTGCCTCCCAGGCCTGCCCTTTCTGTGCTCAGCCTCCCAGCATCCGCCACAAAGCCTCCAACAACTCTTCCCTGCGCCACTGTAGTCTTCACCCACTCCCCTGGCATTTCTATTGATGTTGGTAGAATCCTGAGGAGATACCCAGACACACCACTTTTTTTGCTTTCTGACCTGGGGCAAGTTCAGTCCCCTTTCTGTGCCTCATTTTTTCCATCTATAAAATGGGTGTTCATGAGCATTAGCACATAGTGGGCTGGTGGGGGAGATAGGCCGTGTTCCTGGACAACCAGAGCCCTGTTTACTCCAGGGCCAGGTGGAGCATACCTGAAAACCAGCAATACCCTATGGTCAGTGCCAAGTGCCAAATAGCTGCCATCAAGTGTCCCCAGAATGATAGTAGCATAAGGATGTTGGGTTTGAACCCAGCTTCAGGATCCATGGGTTTAATTATAGCATCTTCCACTCTTAAAACTCCCCTGGGAGAGGACCAGCCTTTGGTCCTGGTCTTGTTTTCCACGTGGGAAAACAGATCCCCAGGAGCAGTGCCCTGCCCTCGGCCCCACAGCTCTGCAGGTCTCTCTACAGCAGTGGGCAGGGTGGAGATCTTTTGGAGGTGCCCAGAGGCATTTGGAGGTGAGATCACCACAAGATTGGGGCAGAAGCTGGTCTCCTAAGTCAAAGTGGCCATGGGGTTTGGGTCTGGGCCAGAACCCCTTTTGCTGAGAAAGGAGGGGCTGCTTCAAGAAGAAAGGGAGTTGGGGGCTGGGGAGACATGAGTGTGGCCACAAAGCAGACACAGTGACCCCTTCTCGTGACATTTCAGAATGACCTCCCCCCCTGGAAAATTCATTCCTCATCTCTGCAGAGGTACCCATGCCAGGTACCTGCCGCGTGACTTTGGCCAAGTTCCTTCTCTCCAAGCCTTGGCTCTTCCTATAAAATGGGCTTTTCGGGGCTGCTGGAGAATCAGATGACATCATGTAATGACCAGCCAACTGCAGAGCACTTCATAACTTCAGCAAACATTCCACAAGGACATCTCCGTGCTGGGGGTGCCAGGGAAAGAGATGATTCAACCACCACCGCCACCCCCCCCCAGATGGGGAGGAGTTAGGGTTAGGGGTGGATCAGATGGTGGGAAGGGAAGAGAATGTAGCCAAGAAAACAAAGCAAGCTTTGTTTTATTGCCTTCTTTGTTTTTATCTTGTTATTTAACCTATTTTGAATTTCAAATAACATTTGAAGGGCAATATTGAGATTTTTATGCTTGGAGGTGGCAGCAAAATTTTAAAAAAAACAAAACAAAAAATGTTGGCACTCAGATCTAGGCAATCTCCTTAAGGATCATTATCAACTTTTATCAGCTGAGGTCCAGGCCTGTGTAGGTAGGTGACTTACCCAAGGTCACACTGTGAGGCCACTGAATCCTCCACCTCCCCTCACTTGGAAGGTGGCAAGAGGTAAGCCTTTGGCATAAAGTATCGCAAAGAACTCCTGTGATTAAACTCGTATTGATTTGGCACTTGCGGTGTGCAGAGCCCAAGCCGAGTGCTGGGAGGGAGGGAGGAAGCAGGGAAATCCAGGCGGCTGCCCCACCCTCAGAGTGCGTTGCTGACCTAAGGAGACAAGCCTGGGCCCCACGAGCCAGTAAGTCTATGTGAGTCAGAAGCTCCGAGTTCAAGTTTCTGCTAGCTCTCTTGATGTGATTGTGGACAAGTGTGGCCCCTCTGGGCCACCGGGAAACCAGGTGTGGGACCATAGGCTCATAGATGTCCCCCAGCCTATACTTTCTATAATGCTAGACAGGTTGCGGTCGGAACAAGAGAAGCTTAGAGAAGGCTGGGACCAGGGAGGGAGTGTGGGCGAGAGATCAGGAGGGGAGGGACCAGGCAAGGAACAGCTTTTGGCACCAGCTGAGCTTTTTCTAAAACTTGTTCCCTGGTGACAAGGCCTTTTACATCAATTTGAAAAACGATGATAATGTTCTTTCCTACGGGCCTTCTCAGAGCCTTGAATATGCTCAGGCATGTAGTAGACAGCTGGAAAAACCACTTTTGACCACAGGAGCCTTTTTCCAGGAAGCACCTTGAAGGTGAAGGATTCTGAGGAACCTCTGCACGGGCTGTTTACACAGCAGTTCACAAAGCCTTCCCTGTGCACCCCCCCCCCTCCTGGCCTCTGACTGGAAGACAGTTTACCCCACAGAGAAGGGAGGGGACTTAACTCAACCCACCAGCAGGAGGCAGTGTAGCTTGAGGCTCCTGGGCTCTGGGTTTGGGGGCCCTGCTTCACCGTGGCCTCCTGTGTACCTGCCGGCGAGTCTCTTCACCTCTTTTTGTGTCAGTTTCTACTAATATAGAGCCTCGCTCGGGGCTGCTGTCTGGGTGAAATGAGTGATGAATGTAAGCCATTGGCACTTAGTAGGTGCTTTATTGATGGGCCCTGTATAATGACCATTCATACTTTTTACCCCTACACATCTGCAGCACACAGCTCTGAATTTTTTTGTGCTCCCTTGCAGTCTATACCTGTTCAAAGGCAACCACAATTCTGATTTCTATCACTGTTATTTCTGTTCTGCCTGTTCTTAAATTGCCAGTCCATGGAGTCATGCAGCATGTCCTCTGCGGGTCTGCTCAGCATTTTGACCGTGATCCCCATCATTTGTTCTCTTTAGGTGTTATTATTTGGACCCAGGATGCCCCTAGGCTCACCCCTACTTTTTTCTCTTTCTTTTAGGTCTACATTTGAGGCACTTCTCTGGTCTTGGACAGAACATTGACAGCTACTTCCACGGGGCTGGGAGACAGGCCTCAGGGAGAGACGAGCCATGGACCCCCCACAGCTTCAGCAATTGGGGGCAGCACCATAGGCGAGCAGACGGGCAGCCTCAGCCCACCCCCTTCCACGCCACGCAGGAGGGAGCTGAGAAGTGGACCCTCAGCCCAGGCCACCACCCTCTTCCCCAGGCCCCCGGTGGGCATGGACCAGCAACTGTGAACAGCCAGAGCCAATGCCAGGCCCCCAGGGGGCCGGAGGAGCCCCAGCCATGAACCTGGGCAAGCTCTCACCCGTGGGCTGGGTGTCCAGCTCGCAGGGGAAGAGGCGGCTGACTGCAGACATGATCAGCCCCCCACTGGGGGACTTCCGCCACACCATGCACGTGGGCCGTGGTGGGGATGTCTTCGGTGACACCTCCTTCCTCAGCAACCACGGTGGCAGCTCCGGGGGCACCCACCGCTCACCCCGCAGCTTCCTGGCCAAGAAGCTACAGTTGATGCGGAGGGTGGGGGCACCGCCCCGGAGGATGGCTTCCCCACCTGCGCCCTCACCTGCTCCACCCGCCATTTCCCCCATCATCAAGAACGCCATCTCTCTGCCGCAGCTCAACCAGGCCGCCTATGACAGCCTCGTGGTGGGCAAGCTCAGCTTTGACCGCAGCCCTGCCAGCTCAACGGATGGCCACTCCGGTTACGGTGAGAGCCTGGGCTATTTGCCCGTTTTTCAGATGCGGAGGTCCAGAGGGTTCGATGGGTCAGCCAAGCCTTCAAGTGAGCTCTTTTCTCCATAGTAATTTGGTCTCCACGGAGGTCAGGCCCAAACCCCAGACCATGGATGGGGAGGGGGTTACTGGGTGAGAACCAGCTCACTCCCCAAAACACACTGAGATTGAGAGGTGAGGAGATGAGGTTTGAGTTCTGCCTGCCCCTAAGTTACCTCCCCATCTCAGGGCCCTCGGCTGGGCCAGCCCCCTTCTTCTAGCCCCCTTCAATGGAAGCAGCCCCCTTGTGTCAGAATGATGTAGTAGAGAGACTAAGAACCAGGGCTCTGGATTCAAATCCTGGTTCTGCCTGATTTCCAGTGACCTCTGTAAGGTCAAGTCCTGCCTGTATAAGGGGTCCCTTAGGGTCATTGCTAAGTTTCAGTGAGGTGATACACATATCATATGTGGCCCAGAATCTGGCACATAGTAGGTGCTCAGGGTACGGGAGCTGTTGCTGTGTTGTTATTTGAACAGAGGTTCCTGTAACTTGACAAACTTGGAAAAACCACTCACATGGACAGAAGCCAGAGCCTTCCTGCCAGGGTGGGGCGTGGCAAGTGCCGCCTTGGCTCCTCCTCTGGACAGCTCACCTGGGAACCAGAGCCCCTGCTGCCACCTGGTGGCCATTCCCTGCACTGCGGCTTTGCCCCTCCACCAGAGGCTTCCTCCAATGCTCCATCTCCAGGGGGTGCTACCCACAACCCCCAAAGGGCTGGTCCACACTCCCCCTCACTGTGTCTCAGGCCTAGTTGTCCTGGAGCCAGGGGCTGGGACAAAGGACCTTTGGAGGGCGTCTGCCTGTCCTTTTGGTCTGTTATTTCTATGCAGTCTGATCCTAGCTGCTGGTTCCATCCCTGTGCCCACAAACCAGCCCATGTGCTGTGGCTTCACCTGCAGCCCTCAGCCACTGTCATGGCAGGGGACCAGGGGTCATGGCCAAGTTTAAAGTTGGGGCTGAGAGTCAGGAGAGTTGAGCTTCAGGCTTGGCTTCAGCCTATCAGACCCTGGCCCTGGGCAAGCCCTTCCCCTCATCCCAAACTGAGTCTCACTTTCTTCACTTGCAAAATGGGAATGAGAATTACGTCAATTTCCAGGGTTGACAGGAGGATCACACATGAGAGGACGGGGTTCACCGTACTGGAAAAATGGGAGAAACCGAGGCCAGAGCAGGGAGTGGCTTACTAAAGGCCACATCGCAAGCTGGGATTGGTCCTGGCTCTCCCTTCCCCAATTCCTGGTTTGGGACCCCAGCCATGACCCTGGTCCCTGTTTCTCTTTTAGGCCTGGACTCTGGTTTCTGCACCATCTCCCGCCTGCCTCGCCCAGAAAAGCCCCGTGACCGAGACCGTGATAGCACCTTCCCCTCTGAGCCTGAGCTTCGCCGCTCTGACTCCCTCCAGTCCTTCCGCCTGGACCTCGACCTTGGGCCCTCTCTCCTCAGTGAGCTGCTGGGGGTCATGAGCCTCTCAGAAGCCTCTGCAGCTGAGACCCCAGCCCCAGCCTCTGCTGCAAATCCCCCAGCCCCTGTCGCAAGCCCCCCAGCCCCTGCCTCAAGCCCACTACCCCCTGGACACTGCCCCAATGGGGTAACCGCTGGGTCAGGCCCAGTGGCTGAGGCGACGGCCAGCCCGCTGGGAGAACGTCCCTGTGCACCTGCTGACGTAGTCCCTGGCAGGCGCTGGGGAGCAGGCTGGGGTGGCAGCCAAAGCAGCCACCACTACAGTGAGATGGATGCTCGGCGGGAGCCGGTGGGGATGCTGCCCCAGTCTCGAGCCTCTTGGGAGAGCCTAGATGAAGAGTGGGGGACAGCCCAGGCAGGTAGCAGGGCCTCTGTGCCCAGCACGGTGCAAGCCAACACCTTCGAGTTTGCTGATGCTGAGGAGGATGATGAGGTCAAGGTGTGAGTGGCTGGGCATGGTCCCAGGACCCTTCCCAGCCTCGGGACACTGCCTAAGAACAGCCCAGGTGCAGAGCCAGCCCCTCACCTGACAGCTGGGTCCTGCCGACAACAGGCAGGAGAACCCAAGTTGTCCCCAGACCCCTCCACACCTCTGCAGGACAGACATGGGAGGGAGGCCAGAGACCAGGCTTGTTCTGGGACCCCGGGATTCCCATGAGCCCTGCAGGACTGATCTGCCTCCCCCCACTGCCATTCTGGACCCAGTGGCCATTCCTTGGCACCCCACCTCCGTGCCACCCCCACTGGCTGGAGGGCCCGGCCTCACAGTGCAGCCTTTTGTGCTGGGAGAGCTGCCCTTGCTGGATGGGGGTGGGGAGCACACCACATAGAGCCTTTGTCTCCTCTCCCAGAGGGACCACCTGCCCCAGCTCATCCTGGAGCTGCCCTCAGCAGGGTCCCCGCTGCCTCCCTGAGACCCCAGCCCTCCTAAGGCTACTTCCCAGCATTCCCACCGCCACCCCCTCTTGCCCCAGAAGCCTCTGAGGAAACTCAGGTGTGACCTCGGGGAAGGGGGCACTCCCATATTCCTGTGCAACCTGCCTCTGGGTCCTGATTAAAAAAGGCTTTTTTGATAAAAGATGTCCTGCAAAATGCTTGAGGACCTGGGAAACCAGCATCACCGCCACCTGCTTGAATACCCTCAGCACTGGGTTTGGAAAGTCAAGGACTCTCCCACAGGGTCCCCAGTCAGGGGAGAGGCTGAGGCTGGGGGTAATGAGTAACCAGGCTGGAATGAATATTCCTGTGATAAGAGGCCCAGGTGGGAGCCCTTATCTGCAGTTCCGGGCACAGCCCCTGGCCCAGGTGCCGGGAACCATAATCCCACAGGGCAGCTTGGCACTTGCCCCAGTGACAGAGGGGACGGGCAGGCAGAGGTGGTGGCTTAGAGGTGTTCAGGAGCACGTCCCATCCCCCACTGGGCGGTCCTGTGACCTTGTGTCTCCCGGTCTCCCCGTCAGTATCAGGAGGGTGCTGGGAGCATTAAAATAGTGGAAAACAGCAGATCCTACCACAGGAAGACTGTAGAGGTGGATTCTTTTATTTGTTCTTAGCCTTGGCGGGGGCCGGCGGGGACGGGGCTGGGAGCTGCAGAGGGGAAGCCGTGCCCCTAGGGCTGCTGGTCTTGAGTGAAGGTGAGGGGGGGTGAAGCTCGGGCTAGGGAATCGGGCGCCAGGGTCTTGCGTACTGGCGAGGGGCTGCCCTCATTCTAACTTGAAGGAGGAGATGGTGAACCCGCCTTGAACGCTCAGGTAGCTCAGGTGGCTGTGGCCCAGCCTGTTGGGAAAGGTCAGCTCGTGTCCGTCTGGCAGCTTCACCTTGAATTTGTTGTCCTCAAAGGTCACAACGATCTGCGTGTGGTGGGAGGGAGGGTGTCAGGGAGGCAGGAGGCACCCTGGGAACAGGCCAGGGCGGTGCCTGGTGTCTCCCAACAGTCCTGGCCCAGTATAGAGGCCAGGGTGCCCCACCATCCTTGATAGCCTCCTCAGGCCCCTTCCCCCTTTGGCCTCACCTTGACCACTGACCCTTGGCTGAAGCACATGTGATCATCTCGTTGCTCCTGTCCCCAGCTGCCATCCCGTGAGTTGCAGACAATGGTGGATTCGCCAAAGCGTGGGTTGAAATGCAGGTTCAGTTTATCTGTCCCCTGGCCCAGATTAATCACAAAGCTGCAGGGGAAGGGGTAGCAGGTGAGAATAAGGGGGCAGCCCTGGGTAAAACAGCTTGGGTCGCAAGATCTTGGTTGACCACAAGCTGGACAAATCTCCAATGGTTGTGTTAATAGAGGTTTGTGCCTTAAAACAAGGGAGGTGACAATTTGATCATACTTGGCACTGGAGCATCACATTCCACTTAAAGAGTACAGAAGCTCTTGACAGCTGGGTAATTAATAGAGACATTTTAGAAATTGAGAGTATCTGTCCTGGTGAAGGGAGGAGAATTGCTGTTCTCAGCCATCTGAAGACCTATTCAGTTTAGCCATAAAAAGGTTGTACACCTAAAGGGATGAGCTCCCTGTCATTTGAGGTATATGCAACTGGGTTGTGTGATCTCTTGGGAGGATCACTACAGGGGTCTGGATTAGATCTTCAGGGTCCCTGAGAGGGGGGCATTCTGAGTCATAGGGTGCCTTCATTGGGAGGTCTCAGACCAGAGGTATCCCACCTTGCTGTCACCTTGAAGGACCCAAGTCAGAGAAAGGGTAACTTTCCTCTTGGCTCCTACCCGATGCATCTGCCTGCCTCTCCCAACCAAAAGTTGATGGAGATCAGTCCCAATAAATGTAGAGGCTTTGTTCTGCACACAGGAGAGCCCACTGCTGAGCTGCAACACCCAAGGTGGAGAAAAGCATCTGATTCTAATGGAGAGGATGCAATGCACACAGTACCACTTGGCACCCCCTAGTGGTTGTTCCCTGGTTTAATGTGTGTGAAAGGGCAGCCTCTGACCATCAGCTGGGTCAACAGGGTGGTGTCCCTAGTCGTTTGCGCCTTCAGTAGAGGCACCCAACTCGCAGAGGACTGGGCAGAGTGGTGAGGTTTCTCCACTTGCCCCTTCAGTCTCTATCGGGGCCAAGGAATTGAGTATATGGTGTCCGCTGTGGATTCTGTATGTCTGCAAGCCTAGCCTCAGATGTGAAGGCAGGCCCTAACAGAGGAGCCAGCAGGGGTGTGGGAGGGGCGTGAGAGCAAGCAAGAACATACAGTAGGTCCCCTCAGAGTGGTCTGAGGTCACTGTCATCGTCTGACCATTTCACAAGGCTGCCCTGCCTGCCCCACATCCCCAGCCTGGTTCCAAGTCTGTGGGCAGTCCCCCCGCCCCACCCCCACCCCACCTGCCCTCTTGCTTGCCCACCTATCAGCATCATCGGCGATCTTGCCCTTGATCTTCAGGGTTGACCCCACCTTCATGTCCATGTTCATGATCTCAAATTTCCCCTGCACAAACAGAGAAACGTACCACAAAAATCCATCACACGTGTGCCCAGCGCTCTTCTGCTGGTGAAGCCCATTCAGGAGCCTCAGCCCAACCTGATCTGGCCACAGGCTCACTCTCCCTCTCCCCCATGAAGGCACTGGGCTAGGAAGGGAAGAGCCAGAGTGCTTGGATCAAATCTTCCCAGAGCCCCCACCCACCCCTGGCCCATTTGGCTTCACTCTTACCCACCCCAGCCTGACAAGAATAGCTGGATCTGGAGACGCAGGGTCCAGCTGAGGGAACCTCAATTTACCCATCTATGAAATGGATAGAGTGGTCCCCACTGACCTCACTGTCCCCAAACGTGTTCAAGTGATGAGGTGCGGTGCCTTCAGCAGAATTCCCCAAACAAGGACACATTTAGTTCTTGCACAAATTTGGAGTCATTTTACTGACAGAAAATGACTTGTATCACAGGGAGGCAAAGCTGGGGTAGGGGTGGGGGCAGATAGTGGTCAGGGTCTAGTGCGGGCTCTGCCCCTAACTGGCCAAGTGACTAGGAGCCGGCTGTGCCCCTTTCTGGACCTCAGCTCCCCACTCTTTAATATAAGAGATTTGCACTATGTGGTCTCTGAAGAAGGAGGAAAGAAAGGGAAGGGGTGAGACAATCAAGGGAAGGAGAAAGTCGGGCAAGTCTCTGAGCACAATGGTCCTCCCTGCGAGGCAGACATGGGGGGAGCACTGTGCCCCCCACGCTGGACCCTCTCTTCCCCTCCACGCCCTGCACCCCACCTCTGCTGACTTGAATGGTGTCTCCCAAAAAAGCCATGTTTACCTGGAACCTGAGTGTGACCAAGTTGAGATGAAGCCACAGTGGATTAGGGTAGGCTCAAATCTGATCTGACTGAGGGAAATTTGGACCCCAAAACACAGACACACAGAGAAGGCCATGTGAAGACGAAGGCATAGACTGAAGGGATACAGCTGCAAACCAAGGAATGCCACAGATGGCTGACAACCAACAGAAGCTAGAAAAGACAAGAAAGAATCTTCCCCTGGAGCCTTTAGAGAGACCATGGCCCTGCCAACAGCTGGATTTCAGAACTCACACCTCCAAACTCTGAGAGAATAAATTTATTATGGCAGCCACAGGAAACCAATACACCATCTAATCGTCAGAAGACACCGTCTGTGATCTATTACCCAAATGTAGGAGACTGAGGTTCAGAGAGGGACAGTGACTTGCCCAAGGCCACACAGCAGGCTATGGCAGAGCAGGGTTTAGAATCAAAGAATCAGGGAGGGACCTCAAAAAACATCCACTCAACTCCCTACAGATTACAGAGTGTGATCATGAGCAATTTAATCTTCCAGCCTCAGTTTCTTTATCATCATAAAGCTCAGTAGACATTAGCAGTTGTTACTATTACTGCTATTAGTATTACTGATGAGAAAACTGAGGCTAGAGGGGGAAAGAGGCTCAGAACAATGGTAGGGGGAGCAGAGAACCTCGATGCTGAAAGGCTATGGAGATGATATGTCCGACATCCACACAACAGGGGAAACATGAGGCTGGGAGGGTCAGCAATGCTTTCCTCCAGCACCCACCCCACCCCGACGCAGGGGAAGACGTGAAGGGATGGAGGAGGTGGGCAATGCAGAGTCCAGCATCCTCACCGACATGGTGGCAGCTCCTGGAAGAAGCTCTCGGTGACTCCTGGAGGGCTGGGCTCAGGGTCTCATGTCACAGTCCAGCTTATATCCTAGAATATTACACATTAACTACCCCAAGGCCATAAATGGGGACTTTGGTCCCTTCTGCCAGAGTGTCTCTCCGCCGGCATCTCCTGGTCCCCAGAACAAACAGGCAGGAGGTTCCTCACCCTCGCCCAGCCCATCCAGCCCAGAGAATCCTCCTGGCCTCCTGCCAGCCTCCCACCTTCTCTCAGAGCCCTAAGGGACATGGCCCTGGAGCAGCACTGGACTGGGTGTCTGGAGCCAACACAAACCAGATGAGCTCGGCATGCCACCCAATAACCCTGAGCTCTGCTTTTTTGCCCTTAAACAGAGAGACTTGCTTTGCAAAAATCTCTATGCTTCTATGATGTCCCGATTCATTTTGAGAGGCTTTTGTTTTGTTTTCTCCCCTCACGCCATGATTCTTCTGATTGTACATGCAAGTTTTAAAAGCAATAGGTGGATTCAAAGAAAACGTCTAGAAATATCTACAACAAACTGGTGGTCAGAGGAGGGAGTGGGAGGGTTGGGGGAGGAGCTGTGGGGACTGGGAGTTCAGTGCTTTGCTCATTTCATCTACTACTTGTGTAATTGACATGCTTACTATAGGCAATTAGTGATATTAAATAAAGAGAAAAACGACCACCCTCCCCCAGGATGGAGCCTGCCTACTCGATCTGCACATTTCCTTCCTCGCGATTTTCTACAGATTTGTATCATAAACATCCCTATGCCTCTGCCATTTTTGCTCCTGCTTCATTCAGTAAACATTAAAGCCCACAAATCTATATTTCAGAACTATATTTTAATGGTAGTGAAATAGTCTACCTTTGAATGACTAAATTTATTCAACCAATTCCCTTCTGTTGAACACTTACATTAATTCGAAGTGTTTGCTATTAAAAATGCTGCTGCATTAAATTAATTGCACATAAGGTTTGGCAGCATCATGACAACTTCTTTAGGGCGGCTTCCCAGAAGCAGAATTTTTCTAGAGCCCTGGTTTGGCAAGTCAGAAGGTTTTCCATTAGAGCTGGCAGTGGCCACTCTGGGTGGGGTGCTGGGAGGCCAGCCCTGCCCAGAGCCCTTCGGTGCCAGGAGCTGACGGATGGCTCACTGCCCAGCACTCACATAGGACACCACCTTCAGTCCCCTGCCGGCCCAGAGCAGAGAGTGACTTCCTCATTTTACCCACAAGGAAATCGATGCCTGCTTGATCTTTCTCCCAGGGCCATTATAAAACCCAAGCAAGATAAGGAGTTTTAAAGTGCTTTATAAATGGAAATTCGAATCAACAGAAACTACACCTTGTGGAGGTGATATTTCTCTGATTACAGTCATAATTCTAGCTCACTGTAGAAGGTTCTGGAAAGTACACAAAGTAAAAAGAACTTAAAAGTTCATTTGTTTTAAAACAACAATATCCACTGGATAGCACAGGGAACTATATTCAATAGCTTGTAATAACCTATAATGAATATATTTATCTAACTGAATCACTATGCTGTACACCAGAAACTAACACAACATTGTAAATCAACTATACCTCAATAAAAAATTTTAATTGAAAAATACTGAAATTAAAAAATGAAACATTATATATACTTTTTTTAAAGTTTGGTTTAGAAGAATGTTTAAAGACAGGAGAACATGACCACATTTATGAATTGTGCACTCTTCTGTGTGTATGTTTTACATCAATGAAAGATTTTAAAAATAATAATAAAGGAAAGGAAAAAAAATCACTGACACTCACATCTCCAGTCTTGTTCTCTGTGATGCCTACCTTCTGGAGGGTATACACCTTACAAAACACTTTCTCCAGCCCTCAGCACAATAAACTCAATCAATTCTGAAGGAGATCTTTATTATTACCCCATTTTTCAGATGGGGAAGAAAGGTTCCTAGGCTTTACATAGCTAGTAAGCAGCCTAGCTTGCCTTGTCTACAGACCCACTGCTCAGATGACTGCCAAGTCCTGTCACACGGCCCTAGCAAAAAGAATATTAGACGTTCGGGAGTATGATCTTAAGCCCTTTGTGTGGTGACAGCCTCTGAGATGACCCCCAGTGATTCCTACCCCTTGTATACACCCCCATGTATAATTGGCTCCCCCTTGAGTGTGGCTGGACCCGGTGACTCGATTCTAACTAACAGCATACTAGAATCCCAGAACAGAATACTAGAAGATTAGGTTACAGAAAGACTGATTACAAAAAGACTGTTTGCTCACTCTCCCTCATTCTTCCTCTTGCTGCCCTAGCTCTGAGGGAGGCACACAAGTGAACCATGCTATGAGTAGCCCTGTGGAGGAGCCTGTGTGCCAGGGAGCTGATGTCTCCAGCCAGCTGGCAATGAAGACCTGAATCCCGCTGATACCTATGTGGGTGAATGGGGCAGTGGCTCTTCTCCCACTTGAGCCTTGGGATGCTGGTGTAGCTAACACCTTGCCTAAAGCCTTGTGAGAGACCTTGAGCCAGAAGGCACCTGGCGAAGTCCTGTCCGATTCCTGACCCACAAGAGCTGTAAGAAATGTATTTCTTATTTTAAGTCCCTAAATTTTGGCTAATTTGTTACACAGCAATCAACTAATACACTTTGCCAAGCAGCTGTTATCAGAAGCTTGGTTTATTGGAGAAATAATACTCACGAAGCCCTCCCGACTAAAGAATTTGAAGTCCGTGCAAGTCCCTGGACATTCTACTACCTTGGTCTTTTTAAAGAACCAGATGGGGAGGGTAGAGCTCAGTGGCAGAGTTCATGCCTAGCATGCAGGATGTCCTGAGTTCAATCCCCAGTACCTCTATTAAGGGTAGATTTAAAAAAAAAGAAAGAAAGAAAGAAAACCTAATTACCACCCCCTCCAGAAAGAAACGAAGAAAAGAAAGCACAGCTCTTGGATTTGTTTCCTTCATTATTTTCTGCTTTCATGCTAATTAACTCTTACTTTTTTAAATTGATCTTTTTCTAGTTTATTTTTTAAAAAAATTTTCCCCTTTATGGAGGTACTGGTGATTGAACCTAGAAATTTTTAAGATTTCATATATAAGTGATATCATATGGTGTTTTTCTTTCTCTTTTTGACTTACTTCACTTAGGATGACAATCTCCAGATCCATCCATGTTGTTACAAATGGCTATAATTATTATTTTTTAATGGGGGTGCTGTACTGGGGATTGAACTCAGGACCTTGTGCATGTTAAGCATACACCACTGAGCTATACCCTCCTCCTCTTCTAGCTTCTTAAGTCCATTGACTTTTGATCTTTTCTGCTTACTGATAAATGTATTTAAGGCTTTGAATTTTCCTCTACCTACTGCTTTGGCTGCTTCTCATAGGTTTTCAGATATTCTGATCAATGTTCCAAACGTTACCCTTGAATCAAGCTGGATGATCAGGAAGTTATTCTCAGCACTTAGTAGTATATGCTTAATAAAGATTTACTCACTGACTTACTGAATTGGAAAAATCACCATCAACATTGTCATTGGGGAAGAGCTGGAAAGTGAAAACATCAGTACTATGGGATTGGCCAAGTTAATGATGCTACGAAAATATAAATGAACTGCGTGCAACGTGAAAAATCACATTTTTGGTG
Source organism: Camelus ferus (assembly GCF_009834535.1). Classification (NCBI taxonomy): domain Eukaryota; kingdom Metazoa; phylum Chordata; class Mammalia; order Artiodactyla; family Camelidae; genus Camelus; species Camelus ferus. Next base: position 3,482,176 of record NC_045707.1, read on the forward strand.
GACCCTTGATGGCCATGGTTCCTTGCCCGTGGTACAGTGTTAAGTGAACAAAACAGCTAAAGAAGCGGGTCCCCAGGGCTTCATGAAGGGCCCTTGCAGATCTGCCTTCACTGAGTTGTGCAGGAGGCCACTAGGCTGCACTGAGAGGCAAGGGTGAGGAGCAGACATAATAAAACTGCTGGTGTGTCCACCTCTAAGGTACCAAGGAGGACATGGCCTGGCTGGCCACACAGGGCTCCCTCGTATAACACAGCCTCAAAAGACTTTATTCAAATGCATGGGATTAAGGGCCTCTGCAGAAGAGAAGTATAAAATAAAGGCAGCTCTTAAGGATGCCAAGTCTAGGTGGGGAGATAAGTTTGAGCACAGGAAACAACTGGAAAATAACTAATTACACCCTAACGGAAGGCTTCAGGAAGTCCCAGATTCCTGGGGCCAGACAAGGTTCTCAAATGTCACTTAGCGGACAGTACAGGACAAGAATCTTGGTTCTAAACCCTCTGGGTTCAGTCTCCTCCTCTGTAAAACAACGTGCTATAAGGATTACGGGCAATAAAGCCTGGCATTTCACTAATACTTAACAGAAAATATTCGTTGTTATTATCAGGGGCCCAGCGCCCCACCTGTGTCGGCTGTGAGGGTCGACTCCTCCTGACAACCGAGTCTGAGCCCCAGACCTGTGGGAATGTTCTTGCAAACTCCCAGGACCCCATCATGACTATCGTGGGCCTGGGGTACTTCTGCCTTCAGGGGCTCCTTCCTACATTAAAAAAAAAAGTATATGTATATGTATTATGTATAAAACATACACAGACACACACACAGAGATATAATTGTATATTATGACTGCACTGAATAAATACATCAATGTCATACATTAAAACATTTTCGTCTACTTAAAAGTTCATTTTCTTCTTCTGATTTTATAAGAGATTAAACATTTAGGTGGGCCTGTGCCCCAAACAGAGAAATTGGCCCGTGGCTTCCTGCGTCTCCCACTAGCCTCCTGCTGTTGGGGACTTTGGTCCTGGATCCGTGAGACCTCTCCCTATCTCCTCTCCTGTCCTTCTCCTCCCAAAGAACAAACAAATCAACACATCAGTGATGTCTCCCTGCTTCCCTCCCTGCTCACGCCCTACTGAGCACCGTCTTTCTGAGATGACAGAGGGAACAGGGAGGTGCCAGGGTGGGGGTTGGGGGGAGGCATGCATGGAAAGCTTTTGGCTTCAAATTGGCAAATGTCACATCCTGGCTTTGTCACCTACAAGCTGAGTAGCCATGTCAAGTCACTGCAAGCCTCAGTTTCCTCAACTGTGAAAGGGAGCTAAGACTATCTTCTTCAAGGGCTGATGGTGAGAATTTTAAAAGATTTTGGGGAAGGAGGGTATAGCTCAGTGGCAGAGTGTGTGCTTAGCATGCACGAGGTCCTGGGTTCAATCTCCAGTACTTCCACTGAAAAGAAATAAATATTTATAAATAAATAACCCCCCAGAAAAAAATAAAGACTTTGATTAAAAAGTTAACCTAGGTAGCATGTGGGACACACAATACCTGCTAAAAATCAAGAAAATAAACAATGTATTTATTTATGAAAAAAGTTAAATAAATCACCCTTCTTGGCTTTGAGGGAGGATTCCTAAATGGGGCAAGGCTTCACCAGAGACAAGGAAGCCAGGTTGCCAGGAAGGCAGTGGAAAGAGCAGCTCAGAGTGAATTTGCAATGAGCAGCATCCAACAGCCTGGACTCTGGCTGGCGCACGCACCCCCTCCCCTGCCCCGGGAGGACAGGTTTCCTGAGAAAGCCAGTGTCCATCCTCCCAGAGCCCAGAGACCCTGGGACTGGAGCATGGTGGGTGAGAAGAAAGATGCTGGTGACAGGTGTACCATCTCAAGGGGCCAGATGCTCACACCAGCAAGCTGGGATCCCCGTCTCTCCTGGATAGATGTGGGGCTCATGACCTGTGTGTTCCAGTCTCTATGCAGAGCAAAACCCTTCATATCCCCACAGTCTTTTTCTTCAGGTGTGCTAGCCTCAGGCACAGGGAGGTCTTTCTATAGCTGTGTGATCTTGGGCAAGTCACATAACCTCTCAGGGCTTCAGTTGGTCCATCTGCAAAACAGGAACTGTAACTGTGACACCTCACAGGGTAAACGTGAGCCTTGCCTTAGGGGAGAATGTCTGTGAAGAGCTAAGCACAGTGCCGATCTATGCTCAGTGCTGAATAAATGTTTGCTGTTATTAATATCAGATCCGCTTGAATGCTCAGGCTACCTGAGCGGATGTTCAGCCTTGCTTCTCCAGCTCTGACTAATTGACTATCTGTCCTTCAAGGGGCGTCCACAGAGCTCTTACATCATCTGGTCCAGAGATCTTCCTTGTTGAACCTGATCGCCAGGTTCTGCTGGCTGCATCTGGTCGCAATCCCAATGGGCATCTCTCCGGGAATGCCGAGGTCCACTGGAGCTCTCGGGTCATCCTCACCTCACCTGGAATTACGGAGGGCCCATGAGGGAGGAAGGAATTTGGAGATGTAGGAGGAAGGAATGAGCTACGCCACTTAGCTGTCTCCCCTTCTCCACTCCTGCCCCTATAAGCCTTCCACCGCCCTTTGGGGTCTTTGTAAAATGGAAATGACAACACTCCACTCTCCTGCTCAAAACCCTCCAGCACACTTAAAACAAATCCAAACTTCTCCCTTGGCCGACCAGTTCCCCCGGATCTGGTCCTGTCCAACTTGCAGCCTCATCTCACCCCACATGCCTCCTGGCCAGGCTGACACTTGGATTTGCCAAGCTCATTCCAGCCTCAAGCCTCGGTCTTTGCTGCTCCCTGCACCTAGAACTCTTCCTCAGCTCTTGGCTGGACCTTATCGCATTGGTCTTAACTCAAAGGTGGGTGGGTGGATGGACGGATGGATGGATGGATGGACGGACGGATGGATGGACGGACGGATGGATGGACGGACAGATGGATGCATGCATGGCAGGATGAAAAGGTGGATAGGTAGGTGGGAGGGTGGGTGAGGGGGTGGATGGATGTATGGGTGATTGTATAGTGGGTCAACCACAGGAAGCACTCATCATAGAGCTCAGAAAGTGGGGTGTGATTTTCAGGGGCTCCAATCTAGTGATGCATTTCATTGCATTGATCGTCCTCAAGTTCTAACTCTGCCTCTTACTGGCTGTGTAACCTTGGGCAGGTGATGTGGCCTTGGTTTCCCCACCTGGAAAATAATTTTAAAGGTTTTTACTTCACAGGATTGCCATGGGGTTAAACGAGAGAATCCACATCATGGGCTTGACATACAGAATCTGGCACATAGTAGGTGCTCAACCATTATTACTCTTCTGTACCTGATAGCTAATGGCTGGCATTTACTGGACGCTTCCCATGCTTTGGGCCATTGTGAGGACCCTCCTACACCGTTGCATTTACTGTGAGGCGCTCAGGAGACTGCATGGGGCCGGCAATCTGTAGACAGTCATTCTCTCTTTTAGACACGTGGCACCCCAACTTTCAGTCTTCAGCAGGATGGTTTGGGAGTGATGACCTTCCTTCCGGCTCAGTATCCAGGGATCTCTGGGTCTTGTTTCCCCCTCTGCCCTGACTACACACCTCACAGCTGGAGGTTCCACTGGCCTGCTCACAGTCTCGCCTGCCCTTCTCCCTGACTAATTCTAGAGCCCTCCAGCCCATGCCGCCTCAGTCATCAGGCCCTATGGCCTCAGCCCAGCCCCCAGGAGTTTATTTGCAAAAATAGATAAAAGAGCTCACCATCAGTTCACTGGAGACTGTCTATTTCCTGGCAGGCAGCAAACACCTGTTTGGTTTTAAAACCAAGGTTTCAACCCTCAGGCATCACTGGTGGGAATGCAAAAAGGTGCAGACATTATGGAAAACTGTTTGACAGTTCCTCAAACAACTAGAGCCGGAATGACTGTATGACCTGCTAGTTTCACTCCTAGGTGGAGTTAAAAGGAATTGAAAACAGGAACTCGAGCAGATATTTGTACACAAATGTTCAAAGCAACGTTGTTCACAATAAGCAGAAGATGGGAAAAGCCCAAGTGTCTGTCAACAGATGAATATGTAAACAAAACATGGTCTATCCACACAATGGAGTACAATTCAGCCATAAAAAGGAATGAACTGTCGATACTGCAACATGGATGAACCTTGAAAACATAATGCTCAGTGAAAGAAGGACGACACAAGAAGCCACATATTCAGACATAGAAACAGCCTAAATGTCCATCAACAGATGACTGGATAAAGAAGATGTGGTATATTTATACAACGGAATAGTATTCAGCCATAAAAATGACAACATAATACCATTTGCAGCAACATGGATGTCCCTGGAGAATGTCATTCTAAGTGAAGTAAGCCAGAAAGAGAAAGAAAAAGACCATATGAGATCGCTCATATGTGGAATCTTGAAAAAAAAAAAAAAAGAAAGAAAGAAAGAAAAGAAGCCACATATTTCACAATTCCACTTGTTTGGAATACTTACAATAGGCAAATTCATAAAGACAGAAAGTAAGTTAGAACTTACCGGGGCTGGGGAGAGGGGAGGGAGTTACTGTCTAGAGAGTACACAGTTTCTCTTTGGGGTGATGAAAATTTTTGGAAATAAATGAAGATGGTTGCATGTAACTAATGCCACTGAATTATGTACTTGAAATGGTTAAAATGGAAAATGTTATATGTATTCTGCTACAGTTTTTTAAAATTAATAATGTAATCTACCAAAAATCATTGAATTGTATACTTTCTTTTTTTTTCTTTTTTTTAAAACCATCTTTTGAATTGTACCATTTAAATGGGGGAATCGTAAGGTGTGTGAATTATATCTCAACAAAGCTATCTTAAAAATCAGAGCTTCCCTAGAGTTCATTAATGACAACTTCTTTCACTTATTTGCCGTTTAAGGCTCCACTTGGAGTCTGGGTTCCAGTCACTGCGCCTGGCCATGGTATTTTCCGGAGGCAGCAGAATGGGAAACCGCTCTCCAAGAGAGAGAAAGCATTTGCCGCCTCCTGCTGGCCACTAAGAGAACAACCTAAATTAGGAAGAAAAATAGCTTGTCAATTGCTAAGCATCTACCTTAAAAAAAAAAAAAAAAAAGGTGGGGAGGGTATAGCTCAGTGGTAGAGTGCGTGCTTAGCACGCATAAGATCTTGGGTTCAATTCCCAGTAAAAGTAAATAAATAAACCTAATATCCTCCCCCACTCCCCCAAAGTTAGCAAAAAAAAAAAAAGGAAAGGAAAATTAAGACGTGTGGGATTAAAAAAACACTTCACAAAGCTGAAAAGGGATTTTCAGGGAAAAGCAAGTCCTCCCTCCCACCCCACAGCCACCCAGAGGCCAAGACCCTTCTGCTTCCTTCCAAAGACACTTTTCACCCCACACAGGAGCGAGTGTGCTGTACACACTGTCCTGTACCTGGGTTTTATTCTCCTAATGTATCTTGAGGATTGTTCCATAGCAGCAAAACACTTTTCTCTTTCCAAAGACTGTGTCCAACCAACCTGAGACCCAACTAATGGGAAATTGAGTTGGACATACATTTAGTTTGAGTTTAGTGGATTATAATTATAAGGTTCGCAGTCAATTTCCAGAATAGTGATTACTAGCCATCCTAGGGTAGAGAATGGTTCCCAGAAATACTCCAGTCACCCATACCCGCTCTGCTGATTCACATGGTGTCCTGACACAAAGGTGCAGGGTCAGAGGTCACATCACTATGTCACCATGACATAGATCCTAGGCACTCGGCATGGGAAAAAATTTGGGCAGTGGAGGAGAACCAAGGTCTGCATTGCATAGAGCCAGAAGCTAGTCTATGGAACATTCACTCTTCCATTTCTCAGATGTGTAAAATTGTATGTGGAGGATTCAGTTCCCAATGACACCCAGCTCCAGCAGAAGTCCATGCCTCTGGGCTTGCAGTTAAAATAATACAGCATGCCTACTTATAAATGCACCACACACTGCTTTCTTCTGGGGGAAAGGAATCATAGAATTCATCAGAACGCGTCTGTTGTAGGACACCAGCCAGTAGCAATACTGCAAACAGTAAGCACATCTGGGCATGACTTTGAACGTTTTATATATCATGACATATGGGGTTCTGTCTCACACGCAACACATTTTGTTCTGACAGAATCTGTAGCTTCTGGTGAAACAACACAGAAAATGTGTCTTTCCCAAATTTGACAAAATTAAAAATTAAGATTTACATGACATTACCAATAACAGATTGTGAAGCTGAGAAAAAAAAAAACTTTTCTGAAGTAAAAAAATAAAAAAACATTTTTGCTCAGGCATACTAGAAGCCTGACTTTTCTTTCTCCTTATAGAAAATATAATAAAGTCACTGCTATGTGAAATGCATGCAGCCTAAAATTGTAGAAAAAAGGTATAAAGCCGCATGTCAGGTAGTTAGGTAAAAATTTCTTACTGTTCTGACTTTATGATTATGGTATTTGTCAGCCTTTTAAAGTTTGCAGTGGGGAGGGTATAGCTCAAGCAGTAGAGCATGTGCTTATCACACGTGAGGTCCTGGGTTCAATCCCTAGTACCTCCTCTAAAAGTAAATAAAAACAAATAAATCTAATTACCTCCCCTACCAAAAAAAAATTTTTAAGGAAAATACAAAAAAAAAGTTTGCAATTTATAGGAATGTATTTTCTCATTCTAAATAAATACCAGATTCTGCATACATAATTTTTGGGGTTTTTTTTAACGAGATCCCCAAATTTTTACAAACTTCAGCCTCCATAAAACTTGAGTTCACCTGGTCCTGATATAAGCCGCATTTCTTACCTTGGATGAATATCTATCAAAAAAGATTGAAAAGCTCTTGACTAGATAAGTTATCTCAAAGCTTTCTTCCAGCTCCAGAATTCTCTAAGTCTGTGTCTGTGGGAAGCACACCCTGTCCCCTCCCCCTCCCCCCAGCAGCTGCAATGCTGACAGAAAGGCAAGGAAGTCCTTTCTTGGAGCTTCTCCAAGTCTGTCCTGCTGTACTTGGAGTCACTGTCCCTCGGGGAGACAGAGAGACAAAGTGCTAGTGTGCGAAGTTCCCGGGGGGGAGAAGTGAAGCCCTAAAGGTACACACTTCGGAGGGGAAGGAAGAAAAAGGGGTGGGACCAAAGCCTAAACGTGGGGAACAGAAATGAGGACCTCTCCCAGTACATCAACAGTAGTCACCACTTGGAGTTTCTTTATTTAGCGCTTACTGAGTGCACTCACATGCTATGTCTTCCACATGTTATGTCTAATCCTTTGCCGACCGATGCTCAAGAGGTGAAGAACTTGCCCAAAGTCACATCACTCTGCTCTCTCCTGCCCTACACACAGGTCCCTCTAGCCACGTCATGCTTCCTGGGTTCCTAAAAATCTTACATGCCACATACTGTCCCCTCGTCTAGGGGAGGACATTCCTCCTCCTTCTTTAGCTGTCTGCTCAAGGTCCCCTCCTCCTCTCTCCCCTCGCTCCACCAGCAGGGTCATTGGTCTCGCACTCCTCTGCTGCACTTAGGATTTACCAATACAGGACTTGCTATGGCACCGCAGGTGTACAGCTGTCTGGTGCACTGTCTTCTTGGCACTGCCCCGAGCTGAATCTATCTTTTTCATTTATTATTTATGTTTTTTAGTTTACTAGAATGTAAGTCCCATAAGGGTGGTGCCTCTCCTCTCTTATTCACCCCTGTGTTCCCTGACACAGGACTTGGCACAAGGTGGGCGCACAATTATTATTGCTTCCAAGTGTAGCCTCTACCTCAGTTATATTACAAACTCCAAGTCTCAGGGCACAAGAATGAATGGTACGCGTCTGTCTATCAGCCAATTAATGCAGGGCTATATTTGCATATTGCCTCCCTATTGGTGAAATCCGGGGTTTCTGGTTTTTTTCCAGCCAGTGGAGGGAGGTTCATAATGCTGGCCTCTGTGGCCACACCCTCCTGTAAAAACCAGATCTTCCTACCCACTGGAAAGGAGTATGTGGGGAAACCCGTTGCTCAGACACTTTACTCCCCAGCACAAGTTTATTCCTCCAACCCAGGTTGGCGCACAACTCAGTCGTCAGCAAGTGTGACCCCACCTGGTACACCTGAGCACCAGAGCTGGGAGAGGCTGATGTTGCCAAGAGCTGGGGCAGAGGGAGGCCAGGGACCAGGGTCCCACTAAGCTGGGGTGATCATCCACATCCCGCAGTCAGACCATCGGGGTGAGTCTACCTTACCCTAGACCTGCACATCTCTGACTTAAGGTCCTTGAGGAACCAGAGCCAGGAAAGGGGGTTCAGGGAGCAGGGGGTGGACTGAGCATAGGATAAGGCTAACTTTGAACTGCAAATTCCTGGGCCACACCCCCAGAGTCCAACTTGAATATGAGTTTGTCCAGGAGCCTGAATTCATAATTAACTGCCCAGGGGATTTTTGACACAGATTGTCACCTCAGAGAAAACCAGCAGAGTAGACCCAGAACAACCTTGGGAATCAAGCAGAACTTGGTACCAGCTCTCCACTAACCCATGGCCTCAGTCAAGATTTTCTTTAACCTCGCTGGACCTCAGTTTCCTCCTCTGTAACATGGAAGACTAATCCTTCCCTCAAAGGTATGATATATATGTAAAAGTCATGGGACACAGCAGGTGAGTCAATAGCTAGAAGTAAATTATCCACAGTGTGGAGTCAGGGCAAAGGCAGCAGAAGAAACCAACTCCCAGGACATGGAAAAGCCCAATAAACAAGTTCACTTCTCTTGTAGCCTCAGTCCTCTCCCTCCACAGGCAAGAAATGACCCAGCCTCCCTTGAACCAAATCTTATTTTTGCTGTCCCATTATTTCAGGCAATCCAGATTTTCTGGGAAAGCCTGAATTGCAAACAATCAATTAGATCATCTTCTGTAATATAGGCATTTATATTTGCTCTGAATTTTCTATTTCCTTCTACCTAAAAGGTCATTCTTTTCCATAAATGTGTTAAATGTGCAGGGAAATAAGGCTGAATTTAAATACTTTTTGAGCCTTTTCATTTATGTAAATTCATAAATCAGGGCAATAACCTTCCTTATACTGCATGGCCTAGTTCTGATTCAGAAAAGATGAGTCCCCTCCCCGTCTCTGCACACATACATATGACCTCAGAACATTTACACTTGCCATTCTCTCTGCCTGGACATCCTTCTTACATCTGGCTCTTTTGCAGCTTAAATGTCAACTCCTCAAGAAAGGCTGCCGGGGTCGCTCCACACATGGCTGCCACTCTCCTTACACCAGCCTGTTTGGGTAGCTTTGTAATTATCTTGGTGTGTTTTGTTTGTTTTTATGTTTTCTGTCCTTTGAAGACAGGGTCTTGGCCTTATGTGGGTTCTTATGATGGAGCCTGTGTGGGAACGTTGATCAACCACATCCTCAGGTCCTCAGAATTCTCATCTGTAAAACAAGAAGAATAATATCCACCCCTGGGGTCTGTGTGAGGATGACAGGAAGCAATGACAGTCATGGGGCTCTGTGTCCCCACCCCCAGGGGTCTGCCTGGAAGGGAGATGTGAGCCAAGATCTGGCTGGGGTCACAGGGGCTGGACTTGAGGCCACATCTCAGTTTGTTCCCTGGACCTTCTACAGTCCCCCCAAGAAAAGATCTGGTGCTCTCCCAAATATCTCTCCTCTCTCCTCCTCCCCAACGCATCATCACCAGCATCTCCAGTGTTGGAGGGGTTTCTCTGGGATGGGTCTGGGACATTTAGCCACATTTCTGGTTTAGTTGATTACAGCTGCTTCAAGGACAGCACAGCTTTGCTTGCCCACCCTCTCCTAGGGGGACCCCAAGGCACTTAGAGGAACATGTTTGCAAATGGTGGAGATGGGAACAGCTGCCAAAGGTCCAATTCCTGTGTTTCTTGTTTCCGGTGTTGATTCCCCTTCCTTTCACCATCCTCACCTTCCTCACTGTCTTAGGTTCCTCCTTCCATACCTTCTATCCAGACCACCATTCTGGGCCAGGTCCTATCTGCGTAGCTGATTAACTGACTCCCTTACCAAACCCTGCTCTCCACAACTCACTAAGGTAAACCTAGAGCCTTCATTGAAAGTACTGACCCAGCTCCCCTCTCCACCCCACACACTGGCTGTGCAATGTTGGGCACCTTCCTGCACCCCTCCACATAAACCTTATGAATAATCGTTTCACCTCATCCACTTATTCAATGCATGTTTATTGAACACCTATGTACCAGTTACTCTTTCAAGCCTTGGGGATATACCAGTGAACCCAATATATAAAATTCGTCATCTCACAGAGCTTACATTCCGGTGGGGAAGAAAGACAAAACACACGGTGAAGAAAGGAAATATACAGTGGGGATAAGGGCTAAGGAGAAAAGTACAGCAGAGAAAGAGGGTTGGGAGGGTGTGTTTGGGGGTTAACTTTGCAGACACACTTGCATTGAATTCTCACAACCTTGTTTCAGATGAGAAGCCTGAGATCTAGGGAGGCTGTGACTTGTCCTAGGTCATGTAGTTTACAAAGCAGTTAAGTCAGATCTGAACCCTGGTCACATCTCTGCTGTCTTTAAAAAGTGACTCTTGACAGCACATGTATGCCCCTAAATCAATGTGGTAAATGCGGTTGCATTTTATTTCTGTAATAATTCATTTCGGTAATAAAAGAAACAAACGAAAAGAGCTCTAAATACGTATTATGTTACAGCTTTTATTGAGGAATGCAATAAACATACATATCACTTTCCTGTATAATTTTAATGGCCTGTGGAGAATTTAGAAAAGCGTCCAGTTTGCTGAATGGTTGAGTTTAGGGGAAAAACTGACCCAGCACATGCCTCAACTCCCTGATGAGGTCACTGCGGTTCTGCAAGGTGAATCGAGGTCACTCGCCAGGGCAACGGCCGAACAGAACCGGATTCGCCAGCTTCTCAGTCTCGATCTTGCTTTAACCCTCGCGGAGACAGGATGGCTCGAGAGGACACCACGGGTCAGTTCCCGGGAGGGCCGCCAGGGGGCGACGGAATGCAACGGACCCAGGTGAGTCGGGGCCCCCGCTCCCCTGCGGCGTGACGTCACAGGGCGGTCCCGGGCCGCGGGTGGGAAAAACAGATAACGAGGGTCTTTAATGGACGGAGAAACGGCAGGAGAAAAGGCACCGAGGCCAGGAAGTCTGTTTATTCTGCCCTCCCTGATTTCAGTCTGGCCCCCACCAGTATCTTCCGCCCATTGTTGCTGCCTGGAGCTTTCTAAAACAAAAGCCTGACTTTGTCACTACCACTCGTGAAACTCTTTAACGACATCTTCAACACAGTTTACAAATAAAAAAAGTCAAACGCAGGATTTGCGTAATCTTGCCCCAACCTATTTTCAGGCCAACATCCTCTGGAGCCGTATTGAAATACTTTCAATTATCTGACCTCATCATACTCTTTCCTGTGAGCCCTGAAATGTTTGGTTCCCTCCACCTGGAATATCTTTTCGCACCAGGTTTACCTGGAGAATTCCGACCTTCTTGCAACTACACATTACCTTCTCTGTGAAACCTCCCCTGACAAGACCCCTCCTCACCCTGCCCCCCGTACCCACCTGTTTGGGTCCTGTGTTGCCACTACCCCTTGGGCTTCCTCCATCACGTTGTGTAACAATTATCTGGCCTTGCCTTTCTCCCCAGCGCCTGCCCCAGAGCAAAGTGAATGCATAGTACATGAAATGATTGCAGAATGTAGACAGCACAGGGTTCAGGCTCTGCCACTTGTGTGACCTCAGACAAACTATCTGGCTCATGGGTTTGTTGTGAGGAGTAAATAGACAAATGTATTTTTCAAGTGCTTAAAACAATGGTTGGAACACTGTTAAGCACTCGAGAAACTGACCTTTCACCGTGGCCAACGTATGTCATTGCCCTTTTAAGGGCCCCTCCCACTTTTGCATCTAAGCGGAAGTACGCGCTCAGGGCTCCGGAACTGACTTCAGAGCCCCTCAGAAATATGGCCGTGGAGCGTCCTTCCGGAAGCGGTCACAGGGCTCTCTGTGACGCACAACCAGTTAGAGCGTCCCGTGGGGTTTCCATGGTGCAGCCCTCAGCCCTAGTCCCTCAGCTTCCTCTCCGGCCTGAGCGCCGTGAACGAGGGGGCGGACAGCAGATCCCTCCCGCGATGTAGACGCCGCTTGGGGGAGGGTTTGGGAGAGCGGGCGACGCTCTAGGCGAGTTCTTTCTCGTCTCTATGGTGCCGAGTGAGCTTGTCCGCCGCTCCTGCGCGTCGGGGCGGACGTTGCCCCTTTAATCAGCAGAGGGCGGTGTCGAGGAGGTCCCGCGAGAGCGGCAGGGGGTTGGGGGCGGTACCGAGGCTGGGGGCCCGTGGCTGATGGAGCCCGCGATGGAGCCGGAGACTCTGGAGGCGCGAATCAGTGAGTGTCCGGGAGGGGCGCGGGTCGGACCGGAACCGGAACCGGGGGCACTAGGCGGGCCCCTTCCCGACGGAGGCGGGGTACGGGGCGCCCCCTCCTCACGCCCCGCCCCCGGCCCGGGAGGGGCGGTGTCCCGTGCTCGTACTTCCGACCCTGGGATGATAGGAGGCCCCATCAGCTGCGTGGACCCGCGGTGGGAGTGGGCGCCGCCCACCCTTCCGATCCCTGGGCCGAGACCCCCGGGGAGGAGTGAGCTGGCCCAGCTCTGCGTCCAGACCCCTCGGGGTGGAGAGAGCAGCCTTCAGCACCCTCAGGCCCAGACTTCACTGCCGAACGGACACCCAAGTCATTCTCTGGGGCCCCTGGAGGGAGCAAGCGAGCGGCCCCTAGAACTATACCTCAGACCCGGGAGGGACCCTGCTCCCCTTGAGTCCCGAATCCTCCACTCATTGGCATCCATGGCATAACTCCCTCCTATCTGTCCCTTGAACTTGCAACTAGTCTCAGATTTGCTCTTTCCCCTGCCCATGAAGGGAGGACCCACTGGCCCATCTGGTCAACCAAGCTGGGGCCCCACAGTGAGAAACTCCCAAACCGTACAGGCTTGGTAGGATCCTGTTTCAGACCCCAGAAATAATTTCAAGTCCTCTATCACTACTCTCAGCCCAGCCCGTTAGATTCTGCACCCCAAACAAAGACTCCTTTCCTAGCCCTTGCTGAGCTTCCTCCAAAGGCCCCTGCACCCTCTCCTGTGTCTCCTCAGACACAGCTTCCTACCACTCGGGTTCTCAGTACTGGCCCCACATCTTCCACCTGATTTCCCTATCCCACATTGCAGAAGATCCTCGAATCTGTTAAGCCCACTACTGGACTCTGCCTCTTAAAGCTTGGCTTGCTTCTCCTTGGCTGACAACTCCCACCCACTGGTCAGTTGCCCTTTCCTCCCACTGGGCCCACATCTGCACCAGGGCCTCAGGGAGGCCTCTGGGTCTACCTTCACCTCAGCCTTTTGGCTCCAGGGAGCTGCACAGAGTGATTTGGGGTCTTGAGCAGCATCTTTTAAGCCACTCTTGAGCAGAGTTGAATCTTGAAGTTGATCCCAGAGCCATACCATCTCCAGAAGTGTTTCAGAGTCACTCTGGCCCGTAGAAGGGGAGGGCATGGAAAGGAAGCACTCAGCAGTCATCGAGACTCTTCTGGAATGCCACAAGTGCCCAGGTCTCAGCAGTAACCTGGGGGGATGGGCAGGGCCTGAGCTGACAGATCTGACAGCCACAGGCCTTGAGCTGTGGGTGATACAAAACATGGTCAGGTTTAGCAACAGTGGGGATTTTCTGAGAGATCTAAGAGTCTAATCTGAGAAATAAACAGGAGTCAGGATACTCCGGTTTGGCAGTAGGCTGGACTCTGGTAGACTGGAGCTGAGATTGTTTTCTTTTTCTTCTCCTTCATGCCCTGGCAAACTTGTAAGCTCTTTTGCAGTAATTGGAGGTAAAAAGTAGCTTTTGGTGGGTAAATGATGTTACTGTCACCACTGTGGAGTGACAGGGTAGAGTCACGTCCTATTGTGAAACACCTCCCTCCCTCCCTCCCTGGGTGTTTCCCCCTGCTGCCTGCTGGGGAAAGTGCTGTCCGCAGGCAGAAGTCAGAGGGCTGGGAGTTGAGGGCCAGGGCCGGAGAGGTTGGTCTGATCTCCTTGGACCCAGAGGCCCTCCCTCTGAACCAGATGCAGAGAAGATGTCTCGTGATGCCACTACTTCCTCCTCCCTGGCTTCTGACTCAGGAGCTGGCTCTAGAACCAGTTTCTCTGTCCTCACTCAGATTCATGTGTCTCTAACATTTTAAGGGACTTCCTGTTTTAGGGTCCCCCAGCTGGGTGTCATTGAGTAGGCAATACCCAGCCACGTTCTATCTTTCTACCTCCAGACTGGTGTTCCCCAGCCTCTGGCCGTGTTAGGGGGCTAGGAGGCAGAGTAGATGGGAGGTGAGAGATTCCTATTCCTGGGATCTCTGGGTGGTCAGCAGGGGCTTCATTTCTCCCAGGGACTGGCAGGCCCTACAGGGTTCCTGGAACCAAGATTTGTGCGCAGAGAGGAAATGCACCATTCAGATCTCTGCTCAGCTGTATCTCTGAAAGCCCTCCCAGAGGACAGCACCCCTGCATATACACATTCTCTGTGCCTTCTCCCTGCTCTGTTTTCTTTATAGCTTTCTGTACCCTGTGTTTTGTTTACCTGAGTAGTCAGAGTTTCTCTTGCTGGGCTCTGATCTCCAGGAGGGCAGGGATTTTGTCTTGTTCACTGCTGTGGCCCCACACTCAGAATATTTATTGCGTAAATATGAATTGAATGATTGGCTGCCAAGCACTGGAACCCTGGGGCTCCAAGCCTCCCGCTATAGCTCAGGGCCCCAAGTAGGCAGGCGCCACACTCCGAGTCGACAGCTGCCTCCGGTCCGCAGATCCTTCTGTGTCCCACCTCCTGGGCCATGTCCTCCACACCCCAGGCTCAGTCCTCACGTTTGGGCATAACTGACCAGGACCAGGTGACACTTAGGGGCGGGCTTCTGGGAGGCAGTGAAGAGCCAGCTCTGGCTACCCCCACACCTTCCCCTGCAGAAAATACTGCGTCACCCCCTAATCACTCCGGATTTTGCTCCATCTTTACAAATGGGGAAACGGAGATTTGAGGAGGCTTTGTGACCTACTTGATTGTAGGGTCGGGGGGCTACCGTCTGGCCTTTACCACCCCTTCTTGTTGGCCTTTTCCTGGCCACTACCCATTCCTGGATTCAAATTCCCCTGGAACCTCCCCCTGCCTGCTTGCAGCTGAGCCCTGATCCTTTCACTCATTTACTGGGGGAGACAGGCTGGTTGCAGTGCAGCAGCAGGTTGGGTCCAGGATGAAGGCAGGTCTGGGGTCCAAGAGGAGAGAGCTGGCTTGGCAATGCTGCCCCAGGCAGGTGTGGGCATTACGGGAAGGAGGAGGCGATACCTGAGCCACACTCCTTACCGAGGCCCTTGGTGCCCTGCCCTGGGCTCTTCTCAGCCCTTGAGCCACTCAGAGGCATGTCATCTCCAGCCTGGTTAACTCCTCCAGCGCTTCTTGTGTTGCCTCTTCCAAGCAGCCTCCAGGGGCCCGAGGCTCAACTGAGTCCCCTCTTCCGGCTTCCCGGTTCCCACGGCTCCTTTGCCTCCCTCTGTTTGTACTGAGAACCTAGCTGCCCTTGGCCCACTTCCCAGCTGCAAAGCTCCTTGAGGTTGGAGCTCTGGTTTTTTTCGCTTACCTCCGGATCTCCCCTGAGAGTAGGTTCCATGAGAATTGTGGGGACACTTTTCAGGCGCAGAATCAGAGGAGGTGCAGTTGGGGGGGCAGAGGGTGTACAGCGGCAGAGGTGGGGGTGATGAGGGATAGGGAAACGACTCCTGAGCTTAATGTGGGGCCCTTCGGGGAGAAGCCGTAAGGGGAAGCCCGCGGACAGCAGCTCCTCTCTGCGCTGACTGGACCAATATCAGGGCTGGGCTCTCTGGGCCCTCGGAGCAGGGAGTCAAGGAAGGCCTTTTCTTTTTTCTTTTTGAGGGGGGCGGGTAATTAGGTTTACTTATTTATTTATTTTAATGGAAGTATTGGGGATTGAACCCAGGACCTCATGCATGCTAAGCATACGCTCTACCGCTGAGCTCTACCCCCCGCTACCCAATCCCCGAGGGGAGGCCTTTTCATGTGCTCAGTCCTACGCCCTCCCCACTCCTGACAGAGGGCCCTCTGCCAGGGCAGGGAGTGGGAGAGGCAGGGACCCCTTCCCCAGGCCACACTGGCCCTCTCTTCTCCAGACAGAGCCACAAACCCCTTGAACAAGGAGCTGAACTGGGCCAGCATCAACAGCTTCTGCGAGCAGCTCAACGAGGACTTTGAGGGGTAGGTGGCTTCCCCGTCTTTCACTCTCAGACTCAGCAGAGCCCACTGTGCACCTGCCATGCACCCTTCAGACCCTGGCCTCGCGCAGAGATGAGGGTGGATTGAGACCCGGTTTCCATTCCTAACATGCGCACAAGTTAACAGTGGCAGTGGGCACTGTGTACTGAGTGCTGCTCGTGTGCCACCCTCTGAGGTGGGCCCCGCTGGACCCATTTTACAGGTGAGAAAACCGAGACCTGGGGGAACTCAGCAGTTGCCCCAAGATCTCACAGAAAGAAAAAGGTAGTCCTGGGCTTGATCAAGCCCAGGGCTGCCTGACCTGCACCCATACTCTGTTGGGGAAAGCCTCCTAGAGAACGGCATGCTCCCCCTCTGGGAAGGGCCAGCAGGCCCTCTGCTCAAGGAAGAACCAGAGCTATCTGCATTAGAATCACACGGTGTGCTGGTCAAAAAATGTCCATTCATAGGCTGTGCCCAGACAGGCTAGACAGCCAGGCAAGGAGCTTGGGGGGACGTTGTTAGCAGGCTCCCCAGGTGGTGCAGCAGCTCGGGGAGCACAGCTCAGCGTGCTTCGCCTCCACTGCACCCCCACGAATACAGACACTCCCCCAGAAGCCGTGCAGACAGCGTGACGTGTGTGCCCCACAGTCCAGCTGCTCGGGTGCAGATCCCGTCCCCTCTGTTAGCTGAGTCTCCTGAGCAAGTAACTGGATGCCTCTGAGCCACCATTTCAACCATGGGGGCGACATTGCTGCCTACCTCAGGAGGCTCTTATGGAGATTAGGCAGAAAAAGGAATGTGAAGTGCCTTGCACATCGTAAGCACTCAGTACGTGTTAGCTGTTACTGTCACTGGTGGCAGGTCTTTTATGATCTGGTAGACAGTGTCACCACTGCCACCATGATTTTTCCCAGCTTAATGTTCAGTGCAAATTATCGTGTTCTGCTCCCCCACTGAGCCCTTAAGGCTTGGTCATCTCTCCATCCTTGTTTCTACTGCAAGCCAAGGACACAGCAGGTCACAGTTCTCAGTAAAGCCAGCCAAGGGGCTGAGCTCATGCCTTTCAAAGGTTCCTGGCTTGTACTCCCTGCCTGGCCCTGCCCTGTTGTGCCATAATCCCTGGCCCTAATCTGGAGAGGGAGCTGGGCCTTTACACATGCCCTGCAAAAGCCACTGCAGGCCACAGTTCTGGGGCGGGAAGTGGGGGGATGTGGCAGCCCCCCCTGGGTTGCCTGTGGCTCTGTGGCTAGTCTGTCTCTGTGCTTTTCCTCTCACCCAGGCCTCCACTTGCCACCCGGTTGTTGGCTCACAAGATCCAGTCCCCGCAGGAGTGGGAAGCGATCCAGGCTCTGACAGTGAGGAGAAGGGGAGAGAAGATGCCATCTGTCCCCTGACCATGTGGATGGCACTGGGGGAGGCCAAGACTGAGGTTTTTGGGGCCCAAACAGGCTCTTCTTTGGAGCCCAAGGGAGTTATGCCAAGATGGCCTAGAACAGGGGTCTGGGCCAGCCCCTGAGGGTCCCCTGGCAACCAGTGAACCAGTGGGCTCCTCCCTCCCCAGACCCTGCACAGTTAGGCCTCTTGAGGGGAGAAAGCCCCTCAGTCATCTGGGCCAGGTATTCCCAGCTCTAGCTGTGCATCAGAACTTCAGGAGGCTGAGTAAGGCCTCACCCCAGATCTGCTGACTAGAACCCCTGTAGCGTTTGCATCCAAGAATCTGTGTGTTTATAGAGCTTACCACGTGCATTGCTGGGCCAGGCCAGCCCATTGATGGCCTCCAGACACAGGACAGCACTGTCCTTCCCACAGGGGTGCAAGGGGTGACAGCTGGGCTCAGGCTAGAGCTTTCAAAGCTGTGCCAAAGGCAGAAGAGTAGAGGGTACACCGTGTATGGCCCCCAAGCATGAATCGCATAGCAACGGACCATATAGCAAAGTTGATTTTCAATGGTGGTAGATAAACAGTTTCCCTTTTAATAGTTATGTATTTGTTTTAACATGTTAGCATCGCCCCTCACCGAAATACATATTCTCTGATTTCACAGATACATAGCTTAGGAGATGGCCAAGGTAGATAGCACCTATTTAGGTTCAAAAATAATCAAAGGGAAATAGTAAGAGAGTATTTTACAAGCGGCACTCAGATGTGGTCAAGCCGTGGAGGGACTGAGTCAGTGCTGGGTGTTCGGTGTTGCCAGGTTCTAAAAGTGGCCCAGCCCCAGGGTGTGTGATCAGTCTCAGGGGTCACTGAACCTCAGAATCCTCTTTTTCTCAAGAGTCATCTTCCCCCTTCTCAGTGCCCATCCCTGGGCTTCTGGGCCCTGACATAGGTGTGGGAGAGAGGCTCTGATCCATCTCCCCACTGTGGTGCCCGCACCTCCCCCTCCACCTCCAGGTGCTGGAAACATGCATGAAGAGCTGTGGCAAGAGGTTCCACGACGAGGTGGGCAAGTTCCGCTTCCTCAACGAGCTCATCAAGGTTGTGTCTCCCAAGGTGGGTGCTCCCAGCCCGTGCTCAGACCTGCACTGTCAGATGGGGGTCGAGGAACGAGAATGCCCAGATCCAGGTGGGAGGGGCGGACTGTCTGCCCTCATCCTGACCCAGCACACACACAGACCCTTTCTCACTGCCACTTCACACAGCTGAGTCCAGGGTGGCTGGGTTTCTGGAAAGGGTGCTTCCCGGCTGATGGGTAGCCAGCCGGCTGTGGAGCCACTCGGTACTTAGGGAAGGATGACTTCAGGGAATGCTGGACAGCCTCCCCAGCACAGGCTGCTCAGGCTCTGAGATCACTCCCTGTAGGCCTGGCCTCAGCGCCCCACCTGTGTCACTAGTGGAGGGTCTCCCTGTCCTCATCTCACAAGAGTGGTCTCCTTGAGGCCTTGAATGCTGAGGCCCCAAACCTGAATGACAGAGCCTGCTGCTGGCCACATCTGAGGCTTGGCCCAAAGAGCCCTCCCAGAGGGCAGGAATATGTTTGATGCCCCTTGAGTGAGAGCCCACCCCCTTCACCCATCCCTTGAGCAGAGCTGCTGAATGACCCGACTGCTCTTCCCAGGTGATGGGAGGTGACCAGTGTGAGAGCCAGTTCCCTCAGCCTAGTTTGCTGCTGGAGGACTGACTATGCCCAGGGCAGGTCCACAGCTGCTCCTTCCCTGGTCTGCCCAGAGCCTAGTGGCTCCTCCTTCCTGAGATCATAGAGTTAAGCCTTCCATGAGCTGGCCATGAGCGGGCACTGGGCTCTGCACCTTGCCTGTGTCAGCATGGCACCCTTATCACGTGACATTGCTGTCATCCCCATTTAGCAGGTGGGGGACTGGGACACACAGGGCTGGCCCAGCTAGTGAGCGAGAGGCCAGGCTGTGCCAGGCTGGATAGTGGGCTGTGAGGGTCCTGTAGGCTGAGGTTTCCCAGGGAGTCCTGGGGAGAAAGCCAGGTTCGGGCTGGCGTCGGGGCCACAGTGAGCGGGCCATGTCAAAGGCCTCCCCTCCCTCTGATCCCTGAAGTACCTGGGCTCTCGGACGTCAGAGAAGGTGAAGAACAAGATCTTGGAGCTCCTCTACAGCTGGACGGTCGGCCTCCCCGAGGAGGTGAAGATCGCCGAGGCCTACCAGATGCTGAAGAAACAGGGTGAGGTGCCACGGGGTGCGTGCAACCAACACCCCCGCCTCTCCTCCCTGAGCCGGTGTTCCGGAGGCCTCAGAGCCTTCTGGCTGCCAGGTCTTGGGTCTCCCCTTTAATTTCTTTAACTTCTCCAGAACACATATTCATTGGGGCCCCTTTATGGCTCTGCCAGAGGCCAGCTTGGGTGGAGAGGTGGATTTGAGTCAGCCTTCTCAGAGGTTGGCCCCCACAGTGTGGCCTCAAAATAGAGGATCCTAAACTCTCCCCAACGCTATTTGATATGGCATTTCAGGAGCAGGCCCTGACCCCCCGAAGGCTGGTGCCAGCATGCTGGAGAAAGATGGCCCTCCACCTTCCATCCTACCCTTCCTTCCCCTCCAGCACCCCCCCCGCCCCAGCCCCCATGACAGTCTTACCACCACTGTCCACTCCAGGGATTGTGAAGGCCGACCCCAAGCTTCCAGATGACGCCACCTTTCCCCTTCCTCCTCCACGGCCCAAGAATGTGATCTTTGAAGACGAGGAGAAATCCAAGGTGAGGTTTTAAGGAGAACCAGGTGAGGACTCCAGGGCCCACTGGGGGTCAGTGCATTCCGGCCCCCGGCTGCCCTGCCCCCAGAGCAGAGGCTCACGCTGAGCTCGGCTGCTGTGGCAGGTACAGGAGCCGTGTGTGCGGCTCCAGCGTGCTGAGTGCTGCCCACACGGCACCCTGCATCGGTAAACAGGTCCGAGGCTGGTGTCCCAGGTTCACTTTGAGGGCATTTCATAGATGACTGGGAGTTTACCTATCTTTATTTTTGTGACCCTTCCAACAATAATTTTATTAGCTTTTTGTGAAAGAAGCATGTGCTGATGGGCCAGAAATTAAAACAACACAGAAGAAGGTGAGAGAAAAAGTAAAAGCTCCTGTCTACCCAGTCCAGTCCCAGAGGGTAACCACTGTGAAGTTTCCTCTGCATCCTTTGGGTAGAATTCCCTAGCAATACTAATGTCATGTTTTGCACCATTTGTGGAGAACTGATTTCTGCCGGGCGCTGCAGGGAGCACTTACGTGCAGTGTGTCACTTGTCCCATGAACCCCCATAAGGTGTCAGTAGATCCTTGCCATCTCACAAAGAGCTTAAGTAACTTACTCACATCCCACAGCCACGAAGCAGAGCCAGCATATGACCCCACGCCCTTTGGACCCCAGGGTGCCATCACGGTCATGTCCCTCTGTCTCCACAGATGCTGGCCCGCCTGCTGAAGAGCTCCCACCCTGAGGACCTCCGAGCAGCCAACAAACTCATCAAGGAGATGGTGCAGGAGGTGATGGGCAAGCCCAGAGCACAGGGAGGAGGCGGGACAGAATGTTGAGCTGGGCCACCTAGTGGGGGTTGTGTGTACGTGTGCATGTGAGGAACCCCGCAGTGGCCAAGCTAAAGGGCTGTGACAGCAGAGAGAGAGAGCTGACTAAGTCTGGGGGACACCAGCAGGCAGAGCCAGGATCTGTGTGTGGAAGGAAGAATTTCCCGGCAGCCAAGCTAACCTGCACTGGCTTCTGTGAGGCTGATTACCTCATCTGTAAAAGTTAGAAGGAAATGAGGTCTTACTATATATTTTTTTAAATTTTTATTTATTTATTTTAATTTTGGGGGGAGGTAATTAGATGTTTGTTTATTTGTTTACTTCGATGGAGGTACTGGGGATTGAACCCAGGACCTCCTGCATGCTAAGCATGTGCTCTGTCACTGAGCTATACGTTCATCCCTACCAAGTTTAAAATACAGTAAAATATATGTGCACGTAAAGGGAGAAAACAATACATGTTTAGTTTATAAGTATGTGTATCTATGTATGGGTTCATGCTGAAATCTTTTTTTATTGATACTGGGTTCATGCTGAAATCTTTTTTATTGATATGAGTAAGTCGTCAAAAAAGTGGAGGCCAGAGACCCAGAGGGCAGATGTTCTGGGCTGTCTTCGGGCCAGCTGTGTGCTTTGATAGCCCACAGAAAGTCAGGGCAGCCCCTCAAGGAGGATGATCATATCAGGCGGCACAGCACGAGCCTACCTTTCATTCCGCAAGGGAGGAGCATGCGTGGTGAGCAGAGGGTGAGGGGTTGCAGGGTCACTTCCTGCACTGGCCTTTCAAGGCCATGAGCTTCTCACCATCTACCAGGCCCTGACAGACACTGAGAAGGGTCGTGGCACCAATTTCTAGGTTGTACTTGCTGACTGCTAAGTCCCCTTTCACTCTCAAGTACGGGGACCTCCTTTCAAGGACACAAGGAGGGCGAGGGTCATGTAGAGCCACGGTGTAGGTCTAGGGTCCTGGGCTTCCTGAATCTCCTGGCAAGAGTGTTGGAAACCCAGCTTCCTGGGCCACCCCTGGAGATTCTGATGGGCTCATGCAGAGGCCCGGGTTCGGGGGTCATTGGCAGGAGGAGGAAAAGTGAACACTGGCTTGGCCGAGGGTTCCTGGGCCCAGAGTGCCCAGTCTTGGGCCCGAGGGGCTTTTAGCAGGGTCTGATCTCACACCCAGTCAGCAGATGCTCTCCAGGGTGGTGCTGGGCCTGACCCACGCTCTCTGGGGCTATTTGCCGATGCCTCTCCAGGACCAGAAGCGGATGGAGAAGATCTCGAAGCGGGTGAGTGCCATCGAGGAGGTGAACAACAATGTGAAGCTGCTGACAGAGATGGTGATGAACCACAGCCAGGGCAGGGCAGTGGCCCGCAGCAGCGAGGACCTCATGAAGGTGCGCTCACCCCTGCCCAGCCCCCACCCACTGCAGGGCCTCCGCCAGCCCTGACCTGCCTGCCCTGCTGCCCCCAGGAACTGTACCAGCGCTGTGAGCGCATGCGGCCCACGCTTTTCCGACTGGCCAGCGACACAGAGGACAATGACGAGGCCTTAGGTGAGCTGCAGTTGGAAGGAGCTACCACCAGGAGGCCCCCTTCTCCAGCACTGACCTGGGGTTTCTCCACTTTGGGGAGGAAGGAAGCAGGGATCAGGGGCTGATGTGATTGAGAGACCCTGTGGGCCAAGCCCTTCGCAGGCACTTCATTTACTACCTAAAAGCTGCACAAAAGGGAGACTTCTCCCTATTTCATAGCAGGGGCTCAGGGAGGGAAGTGACCTGAATGGTGGCAGAGCCAGGATGGACCAGAGGCTGTCTCCCTCCAGACACTGCCTTCCTGGTAAGGTGAGCTAGAAATCTTGAGCAAATCCCACAGGCCTGAGTGTGTCCATAGCTGGTCCCCGTGGCTCCTGCCAGGGCCACACATCAGGTTCTTGTCCCTGTTCTTTCTGTGCCACCACATCAGCCAGGGCTGCCTGGGCAGTGGTCTGTGTACCACCTCAGCCCCCAATTCAGCAGGAGTTCCATGTTCCAAGTATCTGGTCCTCACCCAAGAAGCTCACTGCTCAGATCTCGCTAAGACCTGGCCCTGGCCCCCGCAAGGGGATAATATGGACGAGGGCGTGGTTTGTGCCAGGCCCTGTTCTAGACCCAGCGGGTGGTAGTGGTCACAGTCAGAACAGCCGCGTCCTCATGGAGCTTGTGGCCTAATGAGAAGAGACAGTAAACCAAGGGCGTGAGCAAGGGCAGTGTGTCACAGAGGGGCACAGAGAAAAGTGAGCAGGGAAGGGACTGGGTGGTGCAGGGCTGGAGGTTAAGAGGCCTCCCTGAGGTGACTTGGGTAAAGACCTGAAGACAGGAAGGGGTGAAGCAAAGTAGAGATACGGGGGCCTCCACACAGCAGCGCCAGTGCGGAGGCCTGGAGACAGGGGCCACCGTGTTCAGGGGCCAGCACCGGGCAGCGTCGGGAGACTGGGCCAGGGCAGGTTGCGGAGGTCCTGAGTCTGAGATGATGAGATGGGCCGCCCTCAGCCCTGCCCCCTCCCACGAGGCCTGGGCTGGATGTGGGGTCTCGTCTCCCCCATCCCCGCCGGAGGCCCTGCATTCGATCAGCCTGGCCTCCCCGCTCTTGCCTATTCTAGCCGAGATCCTGCAAGCCAACGACAACCTCACCCAGGTCATCACCCTGTACAAGCAGCTGGTGCGGGGCGAGGAGGTCAACGGTGACGCCACAGCCGCCTCCATCCCCGGTGAGGAGGTGGCAGGAGGGCTGGGGAGGGCCCACCAGCCAGAGGGGCACCGAGTGCAGGGTGGGGTGCTGGTCCCAGAGCTAGTGCTGTGACCCTGGCCCCTAAGATGGGGGAGGCCCCCACTGAGAGAACTGAGGGTGGAGTCTGTGCCAAGCCTGCAGCTGTGGCGGGGAGGAGTCTGGATGCGGGATGGAGAGGGAGGGAGCCCAGGGTTTAGCAAGGACAGGCAGGAGAAGGAAGGCCTTTCTTTCACTTGAGAAATCTGGCACCTGTTGTGCAGGGCCACACGACACCCCCAGGGCTTAGTTTAATTATTAGAAGTCGGCAGGGAGGGTTTGACATAAACATTACAGGCTCAGCTCCAGTCAGGGTAAAGTGACTAGCCCTGGGGGACCCCAGGAGAGATTAGAATTGGTGCTCTTTGGGACATGGTAGGGGTGAGACACTACACAGAAACAGCAGGATCTAAGAGGAGCCTCAGAGGATGAGAGGCAGTTCGCCAAGTAACAGGGAAGAGGAAATACATCCCGGACAGAAGGGGAGCCACATGCTAATGAAAGGGCCTGATGAGCAGCTTCCAGGGCAAGGACTGTATGGCCAAGGACGGACGGTGCCTTGCAGGACGGTTGCAGAGTGGGGAGCTCACTGTCCTTAACCGCCAGGGACTGTGTCCTCCACCCAAGGCTGGCCTGACTCTCCTTTCCCACCCCAGGGAGCACCTCGGCCCTGTTGGACCTCTCAGGCCTGGATCTCCCTCCGGCCAGCACCACCTGCCCAGCCATGCCCACCTGCCCAGGTGACCAGGCCAGCCCCGAGCAGCCCAGCACCTCAGTCTCCCTGCTTGATGACGAGCTCATGTCTCTGGGTGAGGAAGGGGCCCGGCTGCAGGTGGGGCTGAGGGGTCAGGTCAGCGTGTTCCTCCTCTCCTGGGAGTCCCCTGGAGGATGGGGGCTGGATGTCAGCCCCGGGTCATAGCCGAGGAAGCTGAGGGTCGGGGAAAGGAAGGAGCTGGTGCAGGGTCATACAGTCAAAGGGTGAGGCTGGCCTCACCTCAGATAAAGGAGCCACACCTGGGCTCTGGCGGCCTGAGGGAAAACCCAGGGACTTCCCTCAGCAGGTGAGATCCTAGAATTGGGAGCTCCCCAGGCAGAAGTCAGCAGTCTCCTGCCCAAAGAGCGGGAGCGCTGGGCTCCGCAGCACTAGAAGCCCCAGGGCAGCCAATGGTGAGCACAGGGCCCTCTGTGACCCAGGCGGGACCCAGGCCAGGCCTACAGCCACCACAGGTGGGGTCAGGGCTCTGGAGCCCGCCAGGGAAACAGGCTTACCCGGGGGAAGAAGCTGAGGGCGCCCAGTGGCCAAGCAGTTTTCGTGCTTCCAGCCTTCGGGGCCACAGCCCCATCTGAGCTTGGAAGCAGGAGGGCATAGTGACAGCCTCCTCGCTGTGACCCTGGCATAAAACACACAGAGGTGGTCTGGCTATGTCAGAGGGATCTCAAAGGATATATTGGGAAGCTAACCTGGAGGCTGAATCAGGCTGTTCTGAGTTAGTTCTGAGGTGGAAACTAAACTTGTGGGATTGGAAGTCAGGACGTGTGCTGAGGCCCTGGCGGGCAGCCCAGCACACGCCCCCTAACCACCGCCACCGCCGCCGCCACCCTGGGTCTTCACCCTCCACTCAGCACCTGAGGTGGCGCTGTCACCGTCCCTGGTTTAAGAAGCCGAAGCAGGGCTGAGTGACGTGCCCACAGGGTCACCAGGGCTTGGACGAGGCACTCAGGCTCTGAAGTCTCGCTCTGAGCGTCTGCCTGACTCAGCTCATCAGCCAGGAAGGGGAAGTGAGGCCTTGGGGTGAGCGGGAGACAAGGGGTTCAGTGGACCAGATTGGGGGTCCCTCTGTGAGCCCGTCAGCCAGCACCCTACCCAGGAGGCTCTGACCCTGGGGTACCCGGGGGTCTGCTTAGGAGTCCCACCCACCTGCCCCCTTTTCTATTCAGAGCCAGGGTAACCCAGGGAGAGAGGACCCTGACCCTGTGTGACCAAGAGGTGAAGGTGGGCTGGTGACAAGAAAGGACACACAGGCTCATCTCCCCCAGCAGGGCCTGCACCAGGCGGCAGCTACCTGACCGGGCGCTGGTGTGTGTGGCCCAGCCCCCAGCAAATGGCTGTGGCAAAGCCACCTCCCCATGAGAAGCAGTGTGTGCTTTGCACTTCCTGTCCCCAAGTCGCTTCAGCAGAGCCCCGAGCCTCCAGCTTCCTCTAGTTGCAACTCAAAGGCAGAGAAAATTTAGGAACAAGAACCAGAAGTGGCAGGGCAGCAGCGCCCAGCCCCACAGCTCAGGGGAGTGGAGGAAGCCTCAGGACCACAAAGGGGGCTTGTCCTCAACGGTTCTCTGTGGCAGGAAGGGTGGGGGGTGGGGTGAGCACTTCCTGGTCTGTCAGAGAGGGCGGTCCAGCACCCGTCGGACACTCCATCTGATTTGTCTGATTTATTGGTCACAGCAGTCCTCTGATACAGATGGCTGCTGTTGTCCCCATCCTACGGATGAGGCATGGGGAGAATGTTGCCAGCCCGAGGTCCCACAGCCGATCGACAGAGCTGTGTTTGAGCTCCAGTGTGAGGCCATGCTCTGTCCAAGCCCGGACTCTAGCGCTTCCCAGTCGTGTGACTGGACAGGTCACTCAGCCCCACTGAGTGTACATTTCTTCATCCCAAAAGGAGGGATGTGAAGCCCACACCCACCTTTTAAGGCTGGTGAGGACTGAGAGCCACATCTGAAGTGCCTGGCACGGGGGTGTGAGAACCGATAGCAGTCTCCGCTGTGTTGCCCCTGGTCTCAGAGAGGCGTGTCCAGAGGAGGAGACCCCACGGTCCAGGCTCCCTGCACCTCCCTTTGCCTGTCAGGTAGCACTTCATGCTGGACCTTACTTAGTCAGGCTTTGCTACAAACAGCATAACGTGGCTTCTGTTTACATCTGGGGTGAACTTGGCTGGGGGTGTGCTTAGGGCAGAGGTCAGACTGGTCGAGGACCTATTGCCCTCTACTGACCAGCAGGCAGTGAGCAGAGCCTTCCAGAGGGGCCACAGCCCTCCTGTGCTCCAGTCAACCAGGCTTACTGGCACGTGCCAAGGCAGGCAGGGCCTTTAGAGTCTGCCCCAGCCCGTGCACATGGCATACTCGGGGCCACTGTGGCCCGGCCAGCACCTTGCCCGTGGTTGCTCAGACTCTGGGCCAGGCATGGGCCCAGGGCCCTTTTCACTGCACTGCAGTGCCCTTCTGACACCCAGAGGGTGTCCCTTGAGTCAGTCGTTGAACAGACATAGGATGCTGATCCCTGCCTGCTTGGATCTCCGAGGTTAGGAACCCCACTTGGTGTCCCCCACTCCCTCTTTCCCGCCCCTACCCCCTGCGCCAGCTGCCAGTGGTGAATGAAGACGAAAGTCCTGAGCTCAGTAGTTGAGTTGGCTTCTGAGTAGCAAGAGAGGAAGCGTGTCTGGGCCCAGGGAATGGGCTCTTGGGATCTTCGGTTTCTACTTCTGCTCTGCCGCTGGTTCCCTCTGAAAGCGAGGGAGGAGGCTTCCCTCTTTGAGCTGAGCCTCTCGGGGTGGGGGGTGCAGGTGCAGGGTAGAGGCCAGGGAACCCTGACCCAGCACGTAGTCCCCCCAGCTCTCTCGCCTCTGCTCACGAGTCCAGCTCCTTCACCCCTGTCTTGTTTCCCTGCAGGCCTGAGCGACCCTACACCCCCTGCAGGCCCAAGCTTGGATGGTGTTGGATGGAACAGCTTCCAGGTAGGAGGGGCCCAGCCCTGGGGCAGAGCAGCTGGGAGAGGCGGCAGCCTGAGGGGGCACTGAAGGGAGGTGTGGGTGGGAGGGCCGTGAGCAGGGGTGGCCCAGGGCCAAGGTTCCCATCCCAGGATGGAGGAAGGCAGGTGGCCCTCTCTTCACCTCTGGCACATCTGCCTACAAATCTCAGCCTTGGGTTTCCCTTGGGTTGAGATGGGGGTTCCCATTCCTTTTCTCTTGGGGGTGACTCTGAGGTTCCTGGGATGGATGGTTTCTTGAGTAGAACCGCAGACCAGGCCCGGCCCACTGATGGCCCTAGAGTGAGAGGGGTGCAGGCCTGGCAGGAATGTTGCCCACATCCCTGCTGCTGCCTCCCCAGATGTCACCTGCCAGGAGGGGAAGAGGCCTCAGGGCAGCACCAGACACCTAACACCTTTTCAGCACAGCCTCACCCACCTGCGTCCTTTGTATGTCCAACAGTCGTCTGAGGGCACTGAACCCCCAGCCCCTGCTCCAGCCCCCAGCGTGGACAGTCAGCCCCCAGCGCAGACATCCCTGCCAGCAAGCAGTGGTCTGGATGACCTGGACCTCCTGGGGAAGACCCTCCTCCAGCAGTCTCTGCCCCCCGAGTCCCAGCAAGTGCGGTGGTGAGGGCACGCCCTGGCTGGCATGGGGTGGGAGCGCTCCCTGTCCCCAAAACCTGCAGCTTCTCCTGGGCTGTCCCTGGCCCAGACCCTGCCCCAGGCCCAGCAGGGAGAGGCCTGATGTGTTCCCAAGAGCAGCGCTGCAGAGCACCGCCATGTGCCACTGCCCTTGGCTTGAAGGTCGCAGCAGTGACCACAGCAGGTGCAGGATCCGTCCAACAGGGTGTGACGTATCTGAGAGAAGGGACTGTGACCCACTCACACAGCCTCCCCTAGGCCTGCCAGCACCTGGGAAAGACCAAAAGCCCAGAGGGCTGCCACTGAGGAGGGCATCAGTGCCCTGGGAGGTGGGGAGGAGCAAGAGCTGCCGATTCCAAGGTGAGGAGACCCAGGCCAGAGAAACAGGGGGACTTCTGAGCCAGCCATCAGGGACAGCCAGGAAGCCAGCCTTTCCTGTGCCCCTGATCTCTTGGTCACCGAAGATTCACCTCTCCATGCACCGTCCCTCAACAAGGGAGAAGCAGCAGCCAGCCCCCCGGCTCACGCTCCGGGACCTGCAGAATAAAAGTAGCTGCAGTGTACCCAGCTCTGGTGCCAGCAGCCGCCTCCACACCGTGTCCCCTGAGCCCCCCGGGCCTCTGCAGCAGCCCACGCCG
This sequence comes from Camelus ferus, assembly GCF_009834535.1. Taxonomy (NCBI): domain Eukaryota; kingdom Metazoa; phylum Chordata; class Mammalia; order Artiodactyla; family Camelidae; genus Camelus; species Camelus ferus. Next base: position 3,511,318 of record NC_045707.1, read on the forward strand.
ACAGAGCTCTCGCTGGCCAACATCACTGTGCCTCTGGAGTCCATCAAACCCAGTGAGTAGAGTGGGGGCACGGGTGGGTACCAGCCAGGCTGGGTCAGCTCACTGCCTGCAGCCCCATCGCCTTGTCGGGAGCTGTGTCTGGGGTAGCAGGTGGGAAAGCAGGGCTCCCCTCCCAGCCTGCCTGACTCAGGAAGGAGCTCTGGGCAAGACCCCTGCTCTCCCCAGGACTCAGTTTCTTCATCTGTCCCAGATGGTCGCAAGACTGCATTCTAAACTCCAGGGTTACCAGGCACGAAGACATCTTAGGGATGGCCCCTGGGCCCTGCTCCAGGAAGATAGGACCAGGATATGGGGAGATTAGGGGGTCTCCCCAAGATCACAAAACCAATCCTAGAAAAGGATCCAGGTCCAGGAGCCCTGGCGAGGAGAGGGCCACTCATAGCACCGGGCTGTGACCAGACAGATGGAGACTGGCCAGTCTTCTCGGTGCTGCCCATCTTGTGAGCTCACGGTGACCCAGGGCATCACACCCCTGGTATCCCCGGGAGCTGGGTGGCAGTGCCACTGTCTTAGCAGTATGGAGGTCCTTGAGCTCAGAGAAGCAGAGTGACTGTACCAGGGTCACAAAGTGAGTGTAAGCACAGCTCACATACAGCCCTTCACGCCATCGCGCCAGGAGGAAGCCACACAGCACTGAGAGAGACCGGCTGGGACTCATGCCCAGGGTGGGTGTCCTGCCTCCACCATCACACTAGAAGTCCACCTGCCCATCTGGACCCCAGTCTCTACCCCTGACTGCACTGCTGCCCAGGGTCAAGGCAGTGACCTGAGTCTGGGTCTGTTCATTCATTCCCAGCAGAGCAGCACGTGCCTGGTGTCAGCCCAGCAGGAGCAGCTGGTCAGGTGAGCCTGGGCTCAGGCTCGGCATTGCCCTCTCCCCTTTTCCCCTGCCAGGCAGCATCCTGCCAGTGACTGTGTATGACCAGCATGGCTTCCGGGTCCTCTTCCATTTTGCTCGAGACCCACTGCCCGGGCGCTCTGACGTGCTGGTGGTGGTGGTTTCCATGCTGAGCACCGCCCCCCAGCCCATCCGCAACATCGTTTTCCAGTCGGCTGTCCCCAAGGTGACATGGGCATTCCTCCTTTCTCTCAAGTAATGGTGACTTGGGGCTGGGTGGGGAGCCAGCTGTCCAGGGCAAGGCGTAGGGTCTCGCTCTCTTCTGGGGGAGCTGAAGGGTGGAAGGGAACCAGAGGACAGGGCCGCAGAGACCCCAAGGAGGACCTGGCAGGAGGCTGGACCCCATTCCTCAGGGACTGGGAACGAGAAGCCAGGGCTTGCTGGGCCCCATGCCACCCTCCTGTCCGCAGGTCATGAAGGTGAAGCTGCAGCCACCCTCAGGCACAGAGCTGCCAGCATTTAACCCCATCGTCCACCCCTCGGCCATCACCCAGGTCCTGCTTCTTGCCAACCCCCAGAAGGTGAGGGGCCCGGCTGTGACAGGGCTCTGCAGTGGGGTGGGGTGAGGAGGCCCCTTCTCCCCCTCTGACCCTCTGCCTTCACCATCTCTGCCTCAGGAGAAGGTTCGCCTCCGCTACAAGCTCCTCTTCACCATGGGCGACCAGACCTACAATGAGATGGGGGATGTGGACCAGTTCCCCCCACCTGAGACCTGGGGGAGCCTCTAGAACAGAGAGGGGCTGGGGAGAGAAGGGGGCTGCGGGACTGGCCACCGTCTAGCCTGGGTGGGAGGCTGTGGTGGCCTGGGACACCCTTTGTGCCCATGGCCATACACCCCTGGGTCTGGTGCTTCTCCCCTCACCACTGCGGCCCCCTCCTTCCCTGCCCCCTCCCCTGCTGAGCCAAACCCGGCAGGAGGCTGGGCCTGCATTTGCACTGCTGGGAACCTTCATCACAGGCGAGAGCCTGGAGCTGGAAAGGGCTGCCCGGCCCCAGAAGGACTTGGGGTCACGGGGGAGAAGAATGGCTGTCAGACAAGGGCCAGGACCTCAGGCCCAGCCTAGACCCCAGCCTGGGGTGGGATCATCCCCGCCTGTCTCTTATGCCTTATGGGAAGGCCCAGCCATAATTTGGGGCCATGCTGGAGCCGGGACCAGCTCAGGCCTCCTCCATAGGAACTGGGTGAATTTGGGGGTGACGCCTTCACCCCCAGCTCTTTGCACTCTTGGGTGTGTGGTTTGACTCTCTTCGCTTTTGTTTCTGAGTGGCCCTGTGGTCACCATCTCAGGGGGCCCAGTGGGGGCAGCCCCACCTGTCCCCTACTCCTCCTGGGGTTCTCATTCCACTCACCTGGCCCCTTTGCTGTCAGGTGGGGGGACTGTGGGGACCGTGTGACTGCTGGCCCAAGGGTCATGCCAGAGGCGGGTGTCCCGGGCCAGGGACTCCGGGGCTCCTGGCCTGGGAAGGTCCTGCACTGGAGTTCTCAGTGTGTCTCCTCCATTCATTGGCCTCTGTCCATCCATCTGTCCGTGGGCAGAACTGGGGCCAGTGTATGAGTGAGAGCAGGAGTATTTATGGAAATAAAACGTCCTTTTTCCTGGACCAGCTGCTTTGATGGCTCTTCTGAGCTAGAGGGAGCCCAGAGGGGTCCAGGAGCGTGAGGTCTGGGGGCTGCCCCGCCGACCTCTCTGTCTTTGCAGGTCAGGCCGTAGTTCCCCCTCCTCACCAGTCCCAGTCCCTACACCGGAAGAGGCCCTGCTCAGGGGCCCGTGGCCACTGCTGAGTCGCTAGAGAGGACCCAGGGCTATGGTGGGCCCAGAGCTGTCCCAGCTGGAAGCAAGTGGCTGCTCAGGCCTGCCAGGAGCCCCAGCTGCTGCAGGCACTGAGGGGGAGGCCCCTGGCCGCTCACAACTTCCTCTTGCTGCGCTCAGCCCTCAAAACAACTGCCATGCAGCACCACCCCAAGGTCCCTGTCTCAGCTTCTCCCTTTCCCCACAGGCTACTCCCAGGAAGCAGGGCGCCAATTGCAGCTTGTTCTGGAGAGGCCCAGGGACCCCGTGCAGGGCCCCCTGACCAGCTGCGGCGCCCTCCCCCTGGTGTGTTTGTGCTGCTCTAACTGGGAGACTCAGGTCCACGCCTGGGCAGTGGCTCAGAGGCTCCCAGCTGAGAGAGCCAGCCAGTGCGGAGCAGAGGCTGAAGGGGTTAGTCCAGGGGCCTGCTCCTGTGCTGTGGAGCAGCCCTACGTGCCCTGTGTGCTCTGCTGGGGAGGGTTCCCGCCCCCCAAAGCCTGGGAAGGCTGCCCGCCATTTCTTTTTCCTAGCTGATGGTGGAAGTCCTGCAGTGAAGACACCAATTTCACTTTGTCTAACCTAGTGTTTCCCAGTCTGAACTTGGCCACTGAACCCCTTTCACAGATGCTATTAAGAAGTGCTGGAGAACAGTCCAGCCCGCAGGTGTTCCTAGAGCCCAGCACACCTAACTCCCCAGCCGGTGTGCTTTTCCCCACTCAGCAGATGAGGGCCCTCCTCTGTGCTGGGCCGACACTGGAAGTGCAGGGTGAGAGCTTCTCCACGTGGGCCGGGCTGCCGAGGGCAGGAGAGTGGGAGCAAGGCCTCTGAGCCAGCCCTTCCAGCCCCTCACTCACTGAGGCTATCAGATCCCTACTGTGTGACCCCGTCTGATGCAGTCCTCTTGCATTCTAGCCTCCAAGCACCCTGACCTCTAAGCTGTGTGGTCTCCTTCCTCTTCTCCCTGCCCCTGAGGCAGGACTCAGTCCTGCCTAAACCCTTGTGATATCTGAAAGATAGTTCTAGTTGGAAGGTTCTTCCTTTCAATGAAACAAAACCTTATTCTCTGTCCTGTCCACCTGGGGTCCCAGAAGCACCATCAGGAGGACATGCTCTACTGGCCATGGAAGGGTGGGCGTGGGCCTGTGTGTGACTGCCAGCTGGGAGTCTAGGCCTCTTCCAGGAGGGTCCCTGGCTTCCTGGGTGACTTTGAACAAGGTGCTTCCTTCTCTGGTCTTTAGGTTCCTTGTTTGAAAAGGTGAGAGGGACCCAGTGAGCTGTAAGGCCCTTCTGAAGCCTGAACAGTCTTTGGGCAAAAGGGTCCCCCAGGCTGTCCGATGTCAGGATGTCACAGGGACAAGGAGGTCCCTTCCATCTTTCGGACCACCCACCTTCCTTGTTCCTAGTCTATCCATCCAGCTGTCTGTCCGTCCTGCAAGTGTCTCTTGAGCAGCCCCTGTGCCAGGCACAGCCCTGTCCTCAAAGCTCACAGCCTGGCATGACACGTGTGGACCAGGAGCACAACCACCAAGAGCTGGCAGGGAGGTGGACGTGAAGAGCCCACATCTGTCTGAGGAGGTCGGGGACGGGAGGTCTGATCAAAGGAGGGGACCCTTTGCCTCCTCTGCCTGGAGGAGTCCTTCCCTAAATCCTGTGTAGCGATTCAAACTTAAGTCCAGAACTTCTGGGGTCTGCTGGCTGGAAGGGGGTGCACGTGGAAGGAGAGTTCTCTGTCTCTTCAAGGGTCACCCCCACCCCCACCCCAGGAGCAGTGGGACTTCCCGGGTCACGAAGCCACACTTCCACTTCTATTTGTGTGGCTGGAGGCAGCAGCTCTTTTTATCATTTTTTTTTATAGCAACCACAGCACACTGTGCTCATCTGTTCATAGCCAAGAGAAACAGAGGCCACCGCTCGCCTGGGGAGCCTGTCTCTGCCGTTCACTTGGTGCCCCACCCCCACTTTCCGAAGGCCTCCTGTCCCCCCTCCTTACCCCAGCCCCTGGGGCACAGCAAGGCAGACGGGGGAGCCAGGCCTGAGGCCGGGCACTGCGCCAGACCTGCAGCATGCAGCCTCTCCCTGCGGCCTCATTAAGCCCCTCCCTTAAACTGCCTGTGAAGATGGGAAACTGAGGCTCAGAGAGCTTCTGAGGGCACACATGAGGCCTCAAGTCTGACCAGCAGTCCTGTGAGTTGTCCACCCTGACAGCACATTTCCCCCGCCGCCTGAACCTGCCCACCCCACCCCTCTGTCAGCTGCTGTCCTCTAGGGCTGGGGTTAAGGGCACATGCTCTCCAGGACTGTCAAGATCGCGGTGAGGTCCCTGTGCCTCAACCCCACCGAGAGTTCCCTGGGAAGTCTTTTTCGCTTGAGGAGAAGGCAAGGAAGTTTTCAGAGCCCCAGAAATCACACCACACGCCTAGCTGCTCTGGGCAGGAGCCTCCTCTTGGAGGGCAGCACGGATATGGCTGGCCACAACAATTTGTCAAGTGTCTAAAATGGGATGTTCTCGCTCAGTCCTGCCACCCCCCAGCTGACCCCTGCTACCACCAGCTCAGTGCTGGCCACTGGCCTCCCTGCCCACATCCTGCTGGAGTTTCACCAGCAGATACGTCCCAGACTGTCAAAGGTTTCCGCAGACAACCTGTACTGAAGCCTCTGGGTCCCCCTAAGCAGCCACGGGGATCAAGGAGGGGTCAGGGACCAGCATTTCTGGGGTATCCAGGCAGCGCCATCTGGCACAGCAGGAGAGCACATGGGTGCTTTGGAGCCTCTCAGATCTGCTTTGTAACTTGGCCTCTACCACTTAGCCAGCTGGGGACCTGGGCCAGGAACCTGGATCTGTTCATCCACAAAACCACATGATACCAACCTCACTGGAGTATGTACATGACAGTAAGTGCCATTGTCCCCAGGCAAAAGTGCCACTGTCCCCAGGCAAAAGTGCCACTGTCCCCAGGCAGCAGGACACGTTTAGGCTGCAACTGAGGCAGGAATGCGGGTAAAGGGCCTTTCCACTCCTGACTCTACAGGCTAAATAATAAGAATCAGGGCCAGGCGCTATCTTAAGCATTTTACATATTAACTTACTTAACCCTCACAACAACCTGTTAGGTAGACACTGTTATTATTCTCAAGTTACCTGAGGAGGACACAGGCTCAGTAAGGTCAGTGACCCTACCCGCAGGTCACCCAGCCAGTGAGAGGCTGAGCCCAGCTAACCCGCACCAGCCCCATCCTTAAGCTCTGTTCCTGCTGTCTTTGGGGTTGGAAGTAAATGTCCATCGATGTGATGTCTTCACTTGCCATTCAAGTCAGCTGTGTTTAGTGAGCTCCTGTGACTATGGCGCATTACTAGGGCCCCAAGAATTCAGCGTGAGCCAAACAGGACCCAGGCCATCCTTGGGGGTCAGGGTTGGGGGGCTCAGCCAAGTCACTGGAGCAGGGGTTGGCTGATGACCTCTGCGCCCCCCCTTCTGCATTTGCAGCTCTAAAGCTGTGCTCTCAACACTCCCTGATTGAAAATCCAAAAGTCCACTTCTGAGTGCAAAAGTCTCTGATGACCACATCCTTCGAAGTATGATCCAAACTTCGGGGCTTCCAACCTTTTTATGATTCAACATCTGAGTGAACCTGAGCTTAAATATACCAGAAAATATACCCCTTACTCAGCCAAAAGGTACAGCAGCCCCACCAGGCTGGGCATGGTGGAGCCAGGTGCCTTTCCTGCAAAGGCTTTCGGGTCTGACTGAGGGGAGTCTGGAGCCCAGATGGGAGGCCCAGAGCTCAGATGGCCTGATTATATGGTTCAGTTATTTCCACAGCAGCTGCTCCTACAGCCCACATGGACTGACACCTCCCCAGTCCGGAGCTGGGAGCTCTGGCCTGGGCAAGACTAGGAGGGACAGAGGTAGAAGCCAGGCCTTGCCCTCAGGGACCTTCAGAACAGCTGGGGAAGTGGACAAGCCCAGGCCAGTGTGGCCCTGGCCAGAGGCAGGACTGGAACAGGGTGGGGAAAGCATGTAGCCTGGACATTTCCCAGATGGCAAGACAGTGGCACCTGGTGTCGTCACCGGCTTGGGAGTCTTCAGTTTCTTGATTCTGCACACAGTAGGTTCTGCCCATTGCGGAGATGGGGGAAATAAGACACCACGAAGTTCTGGGATCTGTCCAGTGAGGTAGAGGCCAAGGATAGAACCCAGACATTGCAAAGCCCTGCCCTACATTTTAACAAGCTGGGTCTACACTGGATTCAGGTGCCTCCTTCGGCGGAGAGATTTCCCAAGCCCCGCCCCCTACTCCAGGGGCCTTCCAGTTGGAAGAAGGGAGGGAACCTGGCCTAGGATCAATCCTCTCATCCTGGCCTGAGCCTTTGATCCAGGCGCTTCCCAAGTTCCGGCTAGGATTCCCCACTCAGGTGGCTCAAATAGTAGCATATGGAGGAGGGTTCCCTTTGCAGCCCCTCCCCACCCCGCCGGGGTCTGCCTGTTTCTCCTTTTGGAGAGTGGAGGGGTAGCCAGTGTGCCCACTGTGCCACGCTCCATGCTGGGCGCTGGGCACACTGAGATGCTAGAGGTCCTTCCCTCATGAGTGCCCATTCTGTCTCCCCTGCCCCTCACACACACTAGGTGCTCAAGTAATCTTCAAACTGAATTGAAACTCCAACAAGGCAAGGGCAGTTGGTGTGCCAGGACTCTCCTCCAATCCCCTCACTCTTCCCCCAGCCCTGGGGCTCCTGATGCCCAAGGGGTGTAGGGGTTCAGAGTAAAGAGAGCCTACGGTTTCCCAAAGGCTCTCATCTCATTAACTCGCAGTCACGGAGCATCTGCTCTATGTCCAACTCTGTTTCCGACCGAGGGCCAAAGAAATAACTACTGCTGAGTTTAGGGGGGTCAGCACAGCACCCACATCATTGCCTTACAAGAAGTTAGGGCAGGGACTGGGGAAGTCTGCCAGGAGAAGGGACTTGACAGAGGAAACTCGGTGTTGGGCTGGGAGAGAGCAGGGTGTCAGGGAAGTGCTCTGGGAGGGCTCCCTGGGGCTGGAGGGTGGTGGGCACCCCCGTGAAAGGGGTGATGGGAGCAGGAGCATGGGTGCTGGAGAAGCAGACAGGGTACCTTGTCTGCTCTTCCAGGTGGGCAGGGTCAGGACAGCTGAGCTAGCAGGCCACCAGGGACAGTGAGTCCAGAGTTGCAGGGACTTGTCCAAGGGCACCGGGTGGCCCCAGGAAGCCAAAGCTTTCAGCCAATCTTCCTGCGGGGAGATGGGGATGACTTTTAGCTTAAGGTGGCCAAGAGGTCCTGTGGGGGAAGGGGTCTAGGACAGCGTCCTTTGGGAGACCCAGTTGGGCCTGTCCTTGGCCTCTGCCTCCTAAGCATGGAACCTTGTTTCCGCTTTAAGAGGGTGCCAAGGTTATTTATACCCAGGGCCTGCAGGCCGGGCGGGTGGAGCAGGAACCCAGGAAGCGGTGCAGGCGCGCTGTCAGGAGCGGCTTACCTGCTTCCCGCCACCGGGGCTGAGCGGGGCGGAGCAGGGGAGGAGGAGCCGCGCACACAACCTGTGGGCCGCCCGGCGGCCGGCGGACCCACACTCGCCAGGACCGGCGAGGGGCCCTTGGGGGGCCTCCGGAAGACGCGAAAGAGTGAGAAAACAAACTTGGAGAGTGGAGTGACCTGGGGGCCGGGGGCGGAGTCGCCAGCGGGGGAGGAGAGAGCGAGCAGCGAGCGAGAGCGCGGCTGGCCCAGGAAGCGGAGAGCGCCGCCCACCCATCCGGGGCGAGAGAGGCGCCGCGGGCAGAGGCAGGCTGGGCCGGGGGCTGGGCCCTCGACCCCCACCGTGACCCCGCAGCCCCCAGCCCGCCCCCAAGATGATGAAGAGGCAGCTGCATCGCATGCGGCAGCTGGCCCACACGGGCAGCTTGGGACGGTAAGAGGCAGCCCCCTCCCTTCCAGCCCCCGGCTCACCCCCCGTAGGACCCTAGGGGAGGTAAAAGTGGGGGGAGGTAGGGGACAGCTGGACAGCCACCTTCTGACTGGCCACTTCTCTTCCTCCCTTCTAAATGCCACCCTCACCTCCCAGCCAGAGCAGGAAGGGTAGGCACTGGCCTTTGGGGGAAGGGGCACCCCCACCCCCAATTGGAGGGCGAGTGGAGGATCAAAGATGCTGGGTCTTCTCTGTCTCCATGAGCCTCTAAATAGATGGTCCTCCCTGGCCTCACTTGTCCCCTCTGTACAATGGGGACTGTTATCTGGTTGCCTGAGGGGGAGGGGTGACCAGCAGCCCAGACCTTAGGGGAGCGGAAGAGACAGGGTCCCGTCAGAGGTGGAAGGAGGGGCCTGCCTCTGTCTGCCTGGTGCCTCTTCCCACCCCACCCACCCCCCAGCCCAGAGGCCTCCTGCTTCTCTATCTTGCTTCTGCTTTTCCCAGCCTCAGGTAGAAACATCCTCAGGTCCCCCTGTTCCTACCACAGCTCCTGAGCTGGTGGCGTGGAGGTCAGAAATCTGTGGAGCTCCCAGGGCCTGTCATCTCTTCCCCCTGCAGTGGGAGTTTCTCATTCTCTGGGCCCAGGGGAAGGGACTGAGTGTCCACAGACCTGTTCTAGTCTCACATTGGCGCAGACACCTGTGTTAGCCTGGGTAGTCAGGCCACCTTGCTCCAGGCCTCAGTGTCCCCACATGTCCCCCGGTGGAGGCCCAGGACCTGCCCATCACTACAGTCCAGAGTCCTGTGTGACTGACAGCCCAGGAGTCCGAGTTCACACACTTCCTGTTCTTGGGGCCAGCCCGGGGTCTCCGCTGCCCTGATCAGCAGAATAGAGAGGCTCCCCCAGTACCCTCTTTGGTTTTGTCCGCCCTCTCAGGACACAGCCCTGGGTGGAGGAGGAAAAAGCCTGCATCCTATTCCCGCCCCCGTGGAATGTGTTCCGACTGGGATGAGGCAGGCGGGCCACCCAGGGCGGCCTGATCGGGAGGGGCACTGGAAGCAACTGGGGTTCAGGTGCCCTGTTTTGGGGGGGCCGGAGGAGGCCGGGGGTTTTCTAACCTGGGTCGGCTCAGCAGAAGCTCTCTCTCCCCCCACAGCACCCCGGAGACTGCTGAGTTCCTGGGTGAGGACCTGCAGCAGGTACATGCCTGGGCCAATAGTGGGTGGCAGGGCAGGCCTGTGCAGGCGTCCTGTGCAAGCTGTCAGCAGAGGGCCGGGCAGGGATGCCAGCTGGGGACCTGAGTTGAGTCATTCTCATGCTGTTGGCCATGGGGTCCCCAGGAGTAGGAAAGAGAAAGGTAGTTCCTGCTCTGGGGGAAAACTGGGGAGTGGGGAACAACCACCTCCCATGATCCATAACCCCCGGACCCCCTCCCAGGTGGAGCAGAGGCTGGAGCCAGCCAAGCGAGCAGCCCACAATGTCCACAAACGACTGCAGGCCTGTCTGCAGGGCCAGAGCGGGGCAGACATGGACAAGCGGGTGGTGAGTGGGGGTCCCAGGGAGGAGGAGCCTGGGCAGGACACCTCTGTCCAATGGGGCAGCGAGGTCACAGCTGGGGTCTCCCCGCCAGTATGCATCTCTGGAATCAAGGGAGTGGAGACTGCTTTGTCCTAAGGCCCCTCGGGCACCCCACTCATTAGATCCTATTTCTTCCCCATCCCCTTCTTGACCCCGCCCCCTCTGCGCCAATCCTCTGAGCCAAAGCCAGGCCTCTGACAGCACCTGAACCTCTCTGTCCAATCAGCACCCAGAGCAGGTGCTCTTAACTGGGCAGCCTGTGAGGGCTTCCTGAAGGAAGTGGCATTTGAGGTGGATTTTGAGTGTTACTCACTGGTATTAATCAACAGCCAGTATTTATGGGTTGATTACTGCTAGTCTGTTGCTAAGATATGTCAAAGCATTGCTTCACTTAATGCTGAAAATAACCGTAGGAGGAGGCTGCCTTTAATAGCACTGTGTACAGAGGAGGAAATGGAAGCAGAGAGGTAAAGTGACTCACTCAAGGTCACACAGCTAGTAAGTGGCAAAACTAAGATTTGAACCCTGGTCTCTCTGACCAAAGCTGATGCTCTCCATTAGGCTAGGTAGGAATGGGGAGGCATATTTGTGATCAGATGATAATTGAACTTGACCAGAGCAATAGGGAGCCGTGGTTGGTTTTGAGTTGTTTGGGGGCTCAGTCAGTCACATACGCTCTGAAGCAGAGGAAAGAGCCCTCTCCGAGGTGGTGTTCCTGGCTTCTCCACTTTCTTAACTGTGTGAACTTAGGCAAGCCGCACCCTCTGTTTTGAGTTTTCCGTTCAGTGATGGGACTTGGTCATTCCTTCCTGCCCAATCCAGTGGCTTCTGGGAGGGAGAAAAGGGACCCCAGGTGGATATGGGCTCTGTACATGGTCACAAGGAGATGTCACCTCCATGTACCTTGTCATCATCCTGCTTCCACTCCCACCTGTGACTGCAGCCCCCTGGGTTCCCACCTTCCCTGTCCATGCCCAGTGCCTTGGTGAGGTACTGCCCCCAAGGGACTTGCCATGTGCTCAAGTAGGGTGGAGGGAGCCCAGGGGGCGAGCACACACATGCTCACAGCCAGCCCTGCCCCTCCCTGCAGAAGAAGCTTCCCCTCATGGCTCTGTCCACCACGATGGCCGAGAGCTTCAAGGAGCTGGACCCCGATTCCAGCATGGGGTGAGCACGAACTGGGGGCTTGGCCCTCACCTGGAGATGCCAAGGAGGGATCTGGGCTGAGAGGGGGTCCAGTTCACTGGGGAAAGATAACCAGTCTGGGGAGAGTGCCCTGGTCAGTGAGGGCAGCCAGACTTGGGAGGAGGGTGTGGGGCTCAGTGAAGATGAAGGAGAGATAGAGGGACAGGAGGGAGAGAGGAGGCCTGAGTCTTTCCAGATGGGGGTGAGGGGCTGTGGGAGCCTGGGCCCACTGGGTGCTGTGTCCACAGGAAGGCCTTGGAGATGAGCTGTGCCATTCAGAACCAGCTGGCCCGCATCCTGGCTGAGTTTGAGATGACCCTGGAGAGGGATGTCCTGCAGCCGCTCAGCAGGCTGAGTGAGGTGACTCAGCCCCGCCCCTAGCTTCCCCAACCTCTAGCTCCTACCTCCACAGCCCACTGAACCCTCCTCTGCCCACCCCCAGGAGGAACTGCCAGCCATCCTTAAGCACAAGAAAAGCTTGCAGAAACTGGTGTCTGACTGGAACACGCTTAAGAGCAGGTGGGAGCCACAGCCTTCAGGTGGGGTTCATGCCAGCCCATGGATGTGGCCACAGAACTTAGGCCCTTCCTCCATGAGGAGGACACTGCAGGGCCCACTGAGAACAGTGTGTGTTCTTGTGCCACACCCAGACGTTAGGAACATGTGACGGCACATGTGAGGGGGCCTCTGTGCGCGTCTGTACATGTGTTTGTGCAGGTGGGGGTATCACCAAAGCCTAGGATAGCCATAAACCATCCTCCAAGATCCCTGGATGGTAGGACAGCCCCACCCTCTACTCTGGAGGTGTGTGGCTATGATCATCAAGCTCGCCACCAGGGGGCGACCCAGAGCACTCTGCGCAGACCCTGCAGAGGCCCAAGGCCAGCGCAGCTCTGGGATTTGCATCTGTAAATCCCAGAATGCTATGTGGTCAGGTATATGGAGGGGCACTTGGCTCTGGACATGCTATGGGAACAGTGACCACCCCACCTTGGGATCGTCCCCAGGCTCAGTCAGGCAGCTAAGAACTCAGGCAGCAGTCAGGGCCTGGGTGGCGGCCCCGGCAGTTACAGTCACACCACCACGGCCAACAAGGTGGAGACGCTGAAGGAGGAGGAGGAGGAGCTGAAGAGGAAGGTGGAGCAGTGCAAGGTGAGGGCATATGGGGCTTTCTGGATGTGCGGGGGTGGCCGGGGTGGGTACTGTCCCCGTTTCGCAGAGGAGGAAACCAGAGCTCAGAGAGGAGACAGGACTTGCCCCAGGCCACAGAGCTAGAAAGCAGCAGAGCTGGGATTTGAACCCAGGCAGTCAGGCACCAAAGTGCATACTAGGCATTACCTTGTAGCCTCTGTTTATACCAGTCGCACAACAGCTGGAAGGGCCTGTTCACCAGAATCTCGGTGTGTTTGCAAAGTGAGTGAGTGAGTGAATGAGCAGCGAGTAACACAAGGCACTGTGCCAAGGTTATGTGGACACAGAGAAGAGGACTAGAAGCTGTAAAAGCCTCTCAAGGGCTTGAAGGGGCCCCTGTGGGCTGGCCCCAAGAGCCAACCTTGGCAGAGAGAGGAGAGCTGTCTGCGACCCTCCCCATACAGCTTGGGCAAGTCACTCACCCCTCCAAGCTTCCCTGCTGGGCCCCAGCCTCAATGGTATAAACCCTCTCTGTCCCCAAGGACGAGTACTTGGCCGACCTGTACCACTTCACCACCAAGGAGGACACATATGCCAACTACTTCATCCATGTGAGTCCAAGACCAGGCTCCAGCTACCCAGAGCTCAGGGGCCACTGAGACCCCCTGCGAGATGGTGGGAGGGAGGGGTCTGCATTTGTTACCCTGGGGGAGGCTCAGCTTCCCTCTCTTCCCTTGGGGGTGTCCCCTCGTCCCCACAGCTCATGGAGATTCAGGCTGATTACCATCGCAAGTCTCTGAGCTCTCTGGACACGGCCCTCGCTGAGCTGAGGGAGAACCACAGCCAAGCAGGTGGGGACACAGGTGGGCCTCAACCCACACCCCTGACCCCCACCCTGCTTGGGGCACGTTAAGAACCTTGCACTCCATCCTGAAGGGCAATAAGGATACATGGATGAGTTCTGAGCAGAGGAGGACAGTTAGATTTGAGATGGAGAGGTTGCTCTGGCTGCAGCTTGGAGGATGGAATGAAGGGGCAGGACTAGGGTCAAGAGACCTGTTAGGAGGCAGAAGGGAGGTGACGGTGGCCTGGACAAGGGTGGAGGCAGTGGAGGTGAGTGGATTAGGGATGTTGGATGATTTCAGGATGTTTGGCATGGATGGTCAGTTGGCAGGTGGTAGCCCCTTGAGAACATCTCAGGGTGCCCCATCTGCCCTGACCTGGATGCTCAGGGGTGGGAGGACCCTAGGCCGCTGATCTGTCTCGTCCCTGCAGACCCCTCCCCCTCGATGACGGCCGCCCCCTTCTCCAGGGTGTACGGGGTGTCTCTGGGAACCCACCTGCAAGAGCTAGGCCGGGACATCGCCCTGCCCATCGAGGCCTGCGTTGTGATGCTGCTTTCTGAGGGCATGAAGGAAGAGGTGGGGCTCGCTGGGGCGGGTGGGGAAGGAGCATCAGGGCCCTCACTCAGTCCCACAGCTTGCTGGTGCGGGGGCCTGGGATCCCACCATTAGCACACAGGTCCCAGGAGAAGGCATGGCCTCCTGCTGCTGAGTTGACACCACCTCCCACTTAGTGATGCTCGTATGGGCCAGGCACTGTGCTGTAAGCCCTTTGCATTCCTTGCTCCATTGGGTTATCCCAGTAGCCCTTGGAGGGAGCCCTCATTAGCACCATTTTGCAAGGGGGAGACAGGCCAACAGGTAGATGTGCCCAGCGGCAGGTTACAAGGTGGCAGTGAAGCCAGGACTCCACGTGAGTCACTACCACTCGCTGCCCTCACCCGTCCTTTGCACTCGGTCAAGCTAGTACATCGCTGCTTTCCTGAAGACAGACCCTTAGGAGGTGGATCACACTCTAAGAGGATCTTCTGCTTCCCGACAGACCTGCTGGGCCTCCTGTCTTTTTTCTGCTCCCAACCAGACTCTTGTCTCCCCATAACTTTTCCTAGCTCCTCCCAAACTTTGCACTTTGCTCAGAATCCTAGACCTTGAGAGTTGAGAGGAACCACAGACATAGTGATGTCCACTCAGCCCACCAAACCAGTGGGGCCCCCAAGGCCTACCCCAGGATGGGAGTGAGCCAGGGCCTCCCAGCCAGGGTGTCCAGCCCTGCCCAGCCCTCCGTGACCCCCGCTTGCCCCCTCTCCTGCCTCAGGGCCTCTTCCGTCTGGCTGCTGGAGCCTCCGTGCTGAAACGCCTCAAGCAGACGATGGCCTTGGACCCCCGCAGCCTGCAGGAGTTCTGCTCGGACCCCCACGCCGTGGCAGGTGCCTGCTCCGAGGAGCCCTGGGTGGAGGGCCTTCCCCCGTTCCCTTCCCTGAAGCTGCCTGGAATGATCCATGATACATTTGGCTTAAGGCCTGATAATCTGTTGAGAAGACATCCGAGGAGATGTAGGGGCGCTTAACATGAGGTCCATGATGATCCCCCTGGAATGTGTGTACATTTTTTGAGGGACAAGATCACTAAGTTCCATCATTTTCTCAAGAGTCTGTGGCCCAAAGAAATGATCAGACCTAGACACGTTAGTGTAAACAAGGGCTGGAGGTTTCTAACATGGAGAGAGCCAGGTCCTGGGGGTAGCGGTGGGGACTTGGTGGGCTTAGTCTGAGCCCCCACCACCACTCCAGGTGCCCTCAAGTCCTATCTGCGGGAGCTGCCAGAGCCACTGATGACTTTTGACCTCTATGACGATTGGATGAGGGCAGCCAGGTGAGGATGGGGGCCGGTGCAGGGGAGGACAAGGCTGCCGAGGGGGCCTCTCTGGGCTGGCTCACCAGACCTCTCCCCTTCCCAGCCTGAAGGAGCCAGGAGCCCGGCTGGAGGCCCTCCAGGAGGTATGCAGCCGCCTGCCCCGCGAGAACTTCAGTAACCTCAGGTGAGCCCCCGGCCCATCCCAATGGCCTCCCCGAAGCCAGGGCCCAGCTGGCATTTCAGGGCCCTGGGTTTGAGTCCTGCCCCCTTATCCTAAGCAATATATCTGAAAACACAGCTTTGACGTAGTAGCCATATTTATGCGAGACACTGGACTAAACACATACCTTGAACCTTGAAGCCATACCACCTGGCTTCAAATCCCACCTCAGCCTCTGCTGTGCTCCTGGGCCAGCAATTTAACCTCTCTGTGCCTCAGCACCCTCATGTGGAAGACATGGAGCATGACAGCCCCTACTCCGTAGAGTGTCCAGGAGGTTCTCAACTTAGTGCCTGACACGTACGTGATGCTCAGTCGGTCAACTAATGTAACTGTTAAACTTCAAAACACATCCTTTGTGGGATCTGTGCCACTCTTTGGAAACCCCCGGCTGGGAAAGTCTCGGGTTTTGGAGGCATCCATGGGTGTTTGTGGCCCCAGATGCCCCGCCCCTGGCTTAAGGCCCCCTCCCACCCCCACCAGGTACCTGATGAAGTTCCTGGCACAGCTGGCAGAGGAGCAGGAGGTGAACAGGATGACACCCAGCAACATCGCCATTGTCCTGGGGCCCAACCTGCTGTGGCCCCCTGAGAAGGAAGGGTGAGGCGCACGGGTTGGGGGAAGGGGACAGCCCCAGCCCACCCCACCCAAACATCTGCTGCTTATTCCCCGCTGGGCCTCAGGTTCCCCATCCTTGGAGTGGGTTGAGCAGCTCGTTTTGTCAAGGATGCTGTGAGGAACAGCCCGAAGGGATCACAGACCCCACAGGGCTTTGGAGATAGGCATTCTGGGTAATGGTAGTAATGGGGTGCTTGGCAGTCTGTTGCTGGGCGCTGGGAGCCCAGAGATCTGGTTCTAGCCCCACCCCTGCACCTTCTAGAGATGGGCCTTAGGAAGGCACTGTGGCCCTTCATCTGTAAATTGGAAAGAAATTATACAAATGTTGAGGATCTGTGCTTTGGGAATTAGATGAGATAATGAATGGAGAAATGTTTTGTAAACTGTAAAGTACTGTGGAACGTGAGGGGTTGTTATTCACCCAGCTGGGAAGGCAAAAAGAATTCGTTCATTTGCTGAGTGCAGTTAGTTGCTGAGGCTGCTTAGATCCAAGATCCATGAGGACAGTGGCGCCATGACTGTCTGGTGATGTCTGTTGTGGGTGAAGGAAGGGGAAAATTTGGCGTGTGACTGATACATTTGCCATACACTGGTGGTCTGGGAGTGTTTTGAGAACAGGACTTGATGTGATTGATGTACGCAGCACAGGGCCAGAGTTGGGGCCACTAGACCTTGCTAAATGATGACTCACTTTTGCTCTCTTTTTGTCCCAGGGACCCAGCCCAGCTGGATGCAGCCTCAGTGTCGTCCATCCAGGTGGTGGGCGTGGTCGAGGCTCTGATACAGAACGCAGACACCCTCTTCCCTGGAGGTAAAGCTCCCGCCTTTGTGAATCCTGTGCCCTCATCTGCCGAGTTTGGTGGCATCCAGACTTTAGTCCCTGGCAGCCCCCTCCACTCTGAGCCTCAGTTTCTCATCTGTAAAATGGGGGTGAACATGCCTGCTTCGTGGGATTGTTGTGAGGCCCACGTGGGAGTGAGAAGGCAAAACACAGTCCAGATAGCATCAGGGGAAAGGAAAAATGGTCCCATCATGGGCTGAGCGGGATAAGGTTGGCGGAAGTTCTGCAAGTTACGACCTGCTCCTTTCTATCCGCAGATATCAACTTCAACGTGTCAGGCTTGTTCTCAGTGCCTGCTCCCCAGGACAAGGTCAGTGACAGGCCGGCTTCTGAGGAGCTTCCAGCAGTTGCCATGCCCACCCCAGCCGTTGTCCCATCTCCAGCTCCGACCCCGGTCCCAGTGGCTGCCAAGGAAAGGTAAGGACTGACGTATGAATGGCCCCACAATGCCCAGCCTGAGGCACCATCTCCCAGGGCGTCCAACAGAATTTTAGGAAAAACAATTACTGTATTTTCATCCCAAATGCTAGGTTTCCCAGTTTGGAGTGGGTGGGGTGGAAACAGACATACTCCTCTCAGCCACTGCTGTGTTCCCTGCGGGGTTACATGGCTCTTTGCTGTGCACCTACTATGTGCCAGGCATTGTTTCAGGCCCTAAGATTTAGGAAACTAAGGAGCTGGTCATTTTGGAATTTGTAAATACTGTACTTTCCAGTCCTCTCTTTGATGCTTTACATCGGAGGGGCTGTGTGCTACCATGTTGCCCCCAACCAAGTGGGGATTGTTCAGTTATCACAGACTGCTGGGGCCCAAAAATGAATTTCCTCAAATGAGTAACACAGACGAATACAACCCTTAGAACTTGCATTCCACGGGGTGGGGAGAGAGAATCAACCAGCATGAATAGAGGCACGATCTAACATCAGGCGGTGATGTGTGCTACACGGGGAGATGGAGCAGGGAGCTGCATGAGCCATGGGGTCAGGAACGGCCTCCCTGAGGACCAGCCAATGGAGCAGAGCCAGAGATGAGCCATGGCCTCCTCCTCTGCTTCTTGTCTGGTCTCTGGCTTCTCTCGTGGCCGGAACATCCCATAAAGATCATGTAGACCCTGAGAGCTGAGGCAGAGGGGAGCTCCAACGTTCTACCCCCTATCCTGGCCACATAGGGGACCACGGACCCTGTCTCAGTGCCACACAGCAGCCAGGCCTCAATGGATGCAAACTCTGGCCAACACCAGAAGCATCTCTTCAGGGAGGCCCAGCCTAGGGACAGATCCCAGGCCCGGCCACAAGGTGGTAGAGGTGGGGACAAGTCCTGGGAAGATCCAAATTCAGCCTGTTGGCTGGGAGCCTCCCCACAACTCCAGGAGACCTCTGGGAGATGGCCAGGGCTGACCTTGACCCTCCTCTTCCTTCTCAGGGCAGAGTCCGAGACACCCCTCAGACCAGCCTCCCCCAAGTTCAGTAGGAGCCCCCCGGAGGCAGGAGCCCCAGCAGAGGACACAGCTCGGAAGAGTGAGTTGGCTGTGGGAGGAACGGGGGTGCAAGAGGGTGGGCAGGGAGAGGGGGCGGGCCGTTTCCCATGTTTTCGGACAGCCGAGGGAAGCCAGGAATCCAGGTAGCTAAGAACCCAGGTTTGCTGCCTGATGCTCTGGGCTCAGATTCCAGCTCTGTGACCTTGGACAGGTGACTTCACCTGTCTGCACCTCAGCTGCCTCCTCTGTGTAATGGGACAGTAACTGCAACTACCATGGAGGGCTATTTGGAGAATGAAACGGTGCCGCCTGGCCCATAGCCAGCACACAGTCCATGCTCAATAAAGGTCAGCAGTCGCAAGCATTAGTGGCAGTGGAGTCCAGTCCCTCCAGAAGCCCAGAGATCATAGAGTAAAGAAGGAAGATGGGGTCTCCAAAGGGCTGTGAAGGAGAGTGGTGGTGGCGGTGGTGGTGGTGGTGGTGGTCAAGCGGCCTCCTTCTGAGCCTCTTTGGTGCACTCAGCTGTTGAGGTAGCCTAAAGCCAGGCAGGTTCAGGTGGAGAGTCTTCCAGGGCAACTAGGACACTTGGGATGCCCAGCCCAGGAGGCTCTAGACTTTTCCACCTGGGTATATAGGGTAGATCTGGGAATAGAAAGGACAGCGGCACGGGCCTCTGGACCACCACATGCTGGGAGGTCACGCAAGGGCCTTCCTACAGGTGGGGCTTCTAGCCACCTTTCCTGGGTGGGGGGCAAGCAGGATGTTTGCTCACTGGAGCACAAGTCAAACGGCTGTCACAGCATCACCTGCACTGGTCCTCTTGTCAGCCCTAGGAAGTCAAGGCTGCATCCCATCTCACTGGTTAGGAAACTGAGACCACAGGGGCTCAAGTCCCCCCAGTGGGTAGAGGCAGAGCTAGGACCAGAGTCCAGATGTCCTGGCCCCACCCCGCCTGTCGGCTGCCTCCCCAGGTTGGACTCTGCAGGGGGATCTGAACGCTGGACTGGGGGAGTTTCTGGTAGGCTTCTGAGAGGAGGTGAGCAGGACCCAGGTGTCAGGGGGAACTCATTTCTTTATTCAACAAATATGTACTGAACTACTCCATGCCCGCCACGCTGCTGTGCCGGCCAGCTGCACATACGATGGCCTCACTTTGTTTACATTCTACTCGGGTAGACAATCAATAGTCCAGCAAAATTAAAATTGACAAGATCATTTCAGAGCTGAAGAAGTCCCAAGAAGAAAAGATGACTGGAAAATATGACAGGAACTGGGGCAGGGCTGAGGAGGGGTCCTGTAGCTCAGAGGGTGGAGAGCAGTGGACAGAGGCCCGAATGGTGAGAATCCAGCAGGGAAACTGTTCCCTGCAGAGGGAACAGCAGATACCAAGATGAGGTGGCATGGAGCTTGGGGATTTGCCACAGGCAGTGTGGATGCCTAATTAACCCTTTCCTTCCTCCACAGCCAAACGCCCAGCGCCAGCCAGGCCCACCATGCCGCCCCCCCATGTCTCCAGCACCCGCTGCACCCCTCCAGCCTCAGCCCCACCCCCTGGCTCTGGCAGCCCTGTGACCCCCCGGGCTCTGCCCCGCCGTCTGGTTGGCAGCAACCTCCGGGCCCCCACGGTGCCGCCTCCATTACCCCCCACTGCCCCCCAGCCTGCCCGGCGCCAGAGCCGGCCCTCACTAGCCTCCCCCAGCCCAGCCTCCCCAGGTCCAGCCTCCCCCAGCGGAGTCTCTCTGAGCATGCCTGCAGATGTGGACCTGGGGGCTGCCACAGAGGAGGGAGGGGCCCCTGAGGCAGTAGGCAGGGCCCCCACTCCCCCAGTCATCCCCCCTCAGCCCCGGCCCAGGAACCTTGCCTCAGAGACCGACTGAGCTGGCAGCTCCTCCCTCACAGCCCTCAGCATCCCTTCCTCCCCACCTTGTCCTCCCAGGACACAGCCCTCACCCCTCCCAAGGGGGTGGGGGGCCTCCAGCCTTTGCCTACAAGTGCCTCGGTGCCCGCTGGGTCGGCCCCCATGGCAAGGGGGACTCAGAACAGTCCTCCGCTTCTAGACTTTGTCCTCTTGGATCCACTCTGGGTTTGGGGGTCCCCTCAGCCAACTCCCCACTCCCTGGCAGGGTCCCAGGGGAGCCGCTGGAAGGAAGGAGAGGCTCACCTACTCCTACAGGACTTTAATTTTTCTCTTGCCAATATATTTTTTTGTAAGGCTGGTAAATAAATTATTTTGGACAAAACTGGAGCAGCTGCCCAAATGATAGTTTTATTTTCTGTCCTTGAAATAAAGAAGCCACTTTCATAAAGGAGAAAAAATTACCTATTCTTTGCCTCCTTTCTTTTTCCTGTCTGAAATTATAACAGCCAACATTTTCAGTGCCTACTCTGTACTTCAACACTATGCTTTTCCCTGCATAAATTCCATTTAATCCTCTTCCCGGGGAGTAAATCCCATTACCTCTTAGAGGTGAGGAGACTGAGGCTCAGAAAGTGACCTACCAAGGTCACATGGCAAGTGAGTCATGGACCTGGCCCAGGTCTGCCTGATTCCAGAGCCTGGACTTGGCCCTCACATCCTGAGCAGTTTCTTTAACTTCTTGGAGTTTCCATTTCCTCACCTGTGAAACCGTTTAACAACTTCCACCATGGAAGCGTTGTGTGTGTGTGTGTGTGTGTGTGTGTGTGTGTGTGTGTGTGTGTGTCTATGGAGGGTGGCCATCAAGAAGGCTTCCTGGGGGGAAAGGAGGGAGGGTATAGCTCAAATGGTAGAATGCATGCTTAGCATGCACAAGGTCCTGAGTTCAATCCTCAGGACCTCCTTAAAAAAGGAGTCTTTCAGGAGCTGGCCAGGTGAAAAAAAAGGGAAGAAAGAACATTACAAGCCAAGGAGACAACTTATGCAAAGGCCAGGAACAAAACCCAGGGCACTGGAGAAGAGAAAATAGCCCGAGAGACTGACTGACAGGGTGTGGCTTTTCCCAGGTCTTCGAAGCTCCAGTTGCTCCTGGGGAGTCAGACAGGTCTTCAGGGTCTCAGAGGTTGAGAGACAAGCACAGAATTGTGACACATCCCTCCCCAAGTGGGGACCTAGGTAGCCAGATCCATCACTGCCCTGGGCAACTGGCCACTGCTGCTCTGTCTCCTCTCTCAAGAGTCCTCAGGGGACAGGCTGCCTCTAGCCCAGTGCCTCTCAGTTCTGGCCTCACAGTAGAATTTCTTGGTAATTAAAACACAAAGAAATCCAAAAATGCCAGGGCTCACCCAAAACAATTAAATTAGAATCTCCGGGGTCCTGCCGCACTTCGGTATTTTTAAAACACGTTTATCAAAAGTAATTGAATTGTATGTTTAAGATCTACGCATCCTATTTTATGTAAATTTTATCTAAAAAAAAAAAATCCGTTCCCCAGGGAACCCTACTGCACAGCAAGGGTGGAGAACTACTGGTCTAGGCCAGGGGCTCCAGCATCCGAGAGGACACCATGAGCCTCTCTCCCCGTCACGCTTCTCAGGACCTCTCTCTAGGAACTGGAGCATCCGCGGTTCAAAGGGCAAAGAGATTTTACCCAAACATGACATCTCCTCTAGTATCTGTTTTCCTCCCAGCAACCAGCTACCTTAAGCTTTTGATTGGCTGAGGAACGCAGGGCGACTATTCGCGCTATGTTTTCGATTCGAAACTCCTTATTGGCCCAAAAGAGCGTCAGTCTCCCAGCCTCCCACCCCTGCAAGAGGCTAGTTGGGGCTAAAGCTCCGTGGCGACTGGCCCAGCAGAGCTAAGGGGCGGGGCCTTTCCCTCTGTGGCGGCCGCGATTCTGCCCTTTTCTCCGGGCTTGGTTAGCGCTCCTCCCCGAGACTCTCGCCCCAACTGGCCGCGGGCCAGGCATGACCCCGCCCCCTGGCCCTTCCGGCGCGCCGATTGGCAAGTGCCGGGGCCCGAACGGCTGCGGGAGAGCGCGCCGTGCCCGCGGAAAGAGAGCGGCGCGGCGCGGGCGTGCGGGCAGCCAGTAGGCTGCATGGCGCGCTGCGAGCGGCTGTGCGGCGCGGCCCTGCGCGACGTGCTGGGCCGGGCGCAGGGGATCTTGTTCGACTGTGACGGGGTGCTGTGGAACGGCGAGCGCGCCGTGCCGGGCGCCCCGGAGCTGCTGGAGCGGCTGGCGCGGGCTGGCAAGGCGGCGCTATTCGTGAGCAACAACAGCCGGCGCACGCGGCCCGAGCTGGCTCTCCGCTTCGCGCGCCTCGGCTTCGGTGGACTGCGCACCGAGCAGCTCTTCAGCTCGGCCGTGTGCGCCGCGCGCTTGCTGCGCCAGCGCCTGCTTGGGCCGCCAGACGCGCAGGGCGCGGTGTTCGTGCTGGGAGGAGAGGGGCTGCAGGCCGAGCTGCGTGCAGCGGGTCTGCGCCTGGCGGGGGACCCTGGCGAGGACCCGGGCGCGGCCCCGCGCGTGCGCGCCGTGCTGGTGGGCTACGACGAGCACTTCTCCTTCGCCAAGCTGAGCGAGGCCTGCGCGCACTTGCGCGACCCCGACTGCCTGCTGGTAGCCACCGACCGCGACCCGTGGCACCCACTCAGCGACGGCAGCCGGACCCCCGGTGAGCACGGGACTGGAGTGGAAACTGAGCTGGGGGGCGGCCTGCGCTGTCGCCTCCATGCCTGGGGGTGCGGGACAGGGAAAGGGCGCCTCCAGGTGACAGGTGGGGAACAGGACGGATGTAGGGAGGTCCCCATCCATCAAGAGCCCAGGATGCTTTTGTGTCTTCTCATGGTAATTCTTGTAGTCGCCACCCTGTTGAGGGGCGGCAGTGGGGACTATTTGACAGATGAGGAAACTGAGGCCCATTGTGGCTCAGGGAGTTGCAGGTGGAATCCAGGGACTGGACTTGCAACCCTAGCCTTCCTGAACCTGCCTCAAGGACTACTGTCATTTTGCCCCACCTGCCATAGCGGTGAGGTCGGAGAGTTGGGGACAAAGCCTGGAAGGATTGTCCCCCTGTTGGAGGGTTGGAACAGCATTTCCAGTGGCAGGTTGAAGGCAGGTGTGCGGGGAGCAGGGCACACAGGAGGTGGGTGGAGTTTGACCTGAGTTCCAGTTCCAGCTCCAGGGCTCTGTAATCTCGCTAAGTTACATAACCTTGGAGCATCTCTGCCCTGGGTTTAAAATGGGAATACTAACCGTGCTAGTTTCGATGAGGAGAGAGTGACCAGGGTGAGTGCCTGGGTCTCAGATGATGTAAGTTGTATCTGAGCTTTCTCATGTTACAGAGATTTATGAAGCACCTTAGTGTCTGTTATTTAGTTTCAAAATTACTCTGGAGATGGAAGTTACTGTCCCATTTCTCAGTTAAAGAAACAGGCTGAGAGAGGAAGTGAGCTGCCCACGATCAAGAGGAACTGAACGTGGCTCTTGAGGCCATCTGACCCCCAACCCATAAACCCCACCCTCTCCATCCAAGGCCCTCTTCGCTGCTGGTAGACAGTGGGTATCTGGGTATTCACGTCTGCAGAGGAGGCAGGAGCAAGTGAGGCTCCTACATCTTGAAGGGTTCAAGTTAGACAAGAGCAGATGGTAGTAGAGGGTAACTGACAGTAGTGTGTGTGGACAGCTAGTCAATAGGCTGAGGGCAGAGACAGAACTCCATCACTCCCTCCCTGCTAGGCTACCGACTCAATTGATAACCAGATCCTGGGAGGGCAGGATGGAATTGATTGAGGAGTAGACACATTGTTATGATGGGGCCTCAAGGAGGGCCTAGGTCTGAGATCATCTAGGAAGGCTTCCTGGAGGAGGCATCTTGCAGGACAGGGCACTAGGGGTGGAACAGGTCTTGGGCCATGGCAGAACCAGTTCCAGGCTGGGAATCTTATTGTTCTAGGCCTGTCTTAGCTTTACTGCAGACATACTTGCTGCATGACCACTTCAGTCTCAGTTTCGCCATAAATCCAAGGTAGGGGCATTGCTCAGGGCTCCCAGCTGCAGGAGCTCCTGCCTGCCCTAGGCCATGCTATGAAAAGTGAGGTTCTCCGGAGGCCTCAAAGCTCAGATTAAGGCTGTGGGTTAAGAAGCTCTCCTAGGGGCTCAGGAAGAATAGTGTGGAGGAGCTCGGGAGAGACCAGGCCCTCTCCATGCCTGCCCCTTGGGTCTCAGCACCCACCTGGCTGTGCCCACCAGCTCTGCTGGTCACTCCCACAGCCAAGAGGGGGAGGCAGAGCTTAACAAATACAGCGCTGCTGTCCCGTTTGTGCACAACTGAATCATACAGCTCTGAAAGTGGAATAAAAATATTAATAAAGGCCCCAGTATGCATAAAATCTGAAAAAAATGCAAATCTCTCACCCCAGTTCCCCCCCCCCACTGTCCCTATGGGTCTCTTAAATTGTGTGTTTACCTTGTTACCATGTGGCAGCCACTTGAGCTGGCAAATAGAAATGCCTGCTGTCTTAGGAATACGTCACCAGCGAAACATATGCCAGCCTTGCATGACAGGATGTTGAGAGGAGTGGGATGCAGTGGTCTGAGGACAGAGTTATGTTCATAGACTCCCCTGCTTGGATGCTTGCTCCCCCAGGGTACGGATCTTTGTTTCATTCATTGCTCTATCCCCAGTGCCTAGCACGGTGCCTGGCATATAACTGGGCCTCAGTAAATCCTGGCTGAGTGAGTGAGGTAGGACATAGGGACCAAGAGTGATGAGCTCTATCCTGGTGGGAAAGGAAACTGCTGACAGAGCTACCATTCTTGAGCCAAGAAAATTGCTTTGGACTTGAACCCTTCCCATCCTGGAAGGAATTTCTAACAGAGCAAATGGTTCTTCTTCCCGACCCAGTTCTCAGGAAAACAGTCTGGCAAGTTCTAGGTCAGAGGTCAGGGAGACCTTCCCAGCAGGATTGCTCTGGGCTGGCTCTGCCCTGATCCTTGGTATGTTTCTCCTCCTCTGGGAGCTGCGGGCAAAGGATTCTTGCTGTCTGCACATCCCCTGTGCCTTTGGCTTAATCAAGCCAAGTGTCATTTGTGAGAAGGAGGCCCAGAGAGTTTGGGGTCAGACCAGTGGAGTACTGATAAATATTTAAGAACTGGAAGAGCCTTGATTTGTACCAGTTGCCAATTTCAGTGGTGTAAATACTCCCCTAAGGCCGGTTTCAGGCTCCCAATGTGAAGTCACTTCCCATCATGGGGATGGGAAGGTATGTACACGCCATTCTGTAATATTTCCATCATTATGGATGTAAATAACCTCAAGAGCATAAATAATGGTAAAATAGGAAGTGATGAGTTCTGAGAATTTATTACCTTTGTTTTAAACATATTTCATTCGATTGTCAGTTCGTGTAAGTTAACTTTTAATAGTGGCTTTGCTTAACCACCAGCTCACAGAATTCCTGAAAATGAAGCATTCAGTACTCCTAAGCCAGTACAAGCTGGCCCCGCACATGTCTGGATTAGATCTGCCTGAATGCATACCTTTTATTTGCCGCTTATTAAGCTGTGCAACCCTGGACAAGTTACTTAACAACACTGAGCATCAGCTGTCTCATCTGTAAAATGGGCATTTATGAGCACGCACACAGCCCCTGGCACTTCAGAACGTGCTTAGTAAATTGTGATTATCATCATCATTTATTCAGGGACATCAGTGTGACGGTAGGACGTTCTGGCACAAGGATGTGCCTCTGGGACGGGCACAGTGGACTTATTGTGTGGGGCAGGATGGTACTGAGCTGGGAATCAGAACTGTCCTCTTCTAAACAATCCTCCTATTGTTAAACCCTTGGGTGCAGTTCCACAATTTTGCTTATTATAGTTACTGCGGCCACGGACATCTTCAAGCATGTAGCTTTTTGTCTCCAGTTTGAATTCTCGCCTTGTGATCACTTTCCCAGTGGAGGCTGACAGGGTCAGAGGTGCGAACATTTCTGTGCCCTGCTGTATTCCAAAAGGGCTGTGCCAGTTTCCAAGGCCAAGAACGCACATTCTTGTAGCAGTAACCACAACTGCTGCTTGTTACATGCTTTTCCGTTTCCAAAGCACTTGCCCCTGTGATGCCCACAGCACCTCTCTGAAGGTAGGCCTTGCCTGGATCCCCCTTTCCAGTGAGTCCACGAAACTCAGAGAGGTTGGCTTGCCCAAAGGCATATGGCTGCCGGGGTAGAGCAGTGAACCTCAGGCAGGACTGACCGAGCCAGGCCCAGTTACATGCAGTGGCTCATCCAGGCCTTAAAATACCCACATGAGGTAGTGCCGTGGATATCCCCACATTAGAGATGGGAAAACTGAGGCACAGGGAGGTTATTAAGTAGCCTATCCAAGAAAGGTGGAGATGGGATGTGAATGCAGACAGATGGTTGCAGACTCAACCCCAACACTGAAATGTGGAAGCAGGCGGCCTTTTGACTCAGTTCAATCATTTGACCTCTGAGCCAAGCTGCCTCTGTGGGAATTCCAGTTTCAGGGCCTGGATGCTTTCCCTGCCACCCACCTCTACTGACGGAGTCTCCATGTCCCTGCAGGCACCGGGAGCCTGGCTGCTGCTGTAGAGACAGCCTCAGGACGCCAGGCCCTGGTGGTGGGCAAGCCCAGCCCTTACATGTTCGAGTGCATCACGGAGCACTTCAGTGTGGACCCCAGCCGCATGCTTATGGTGGGCGACCGCCTGGAGACCGACATCCTCTTCGGCCACCGCTGTGGCATGACCACCGTGCTCACGCTCACAGGTGTCTCCCGCCTGGAGGAGGCCCAGGGCTACCTGGCGGCTGGCCAGCACGACCTTGTGCCCCATTACTATGTGGAGAGCATCGCGGACTTGATGGAGGGGTTGGAGGACTGAGCCCACCAACCTGCAGCCACAGCCACAACCCTCCCTCACCCTGATCCCACAGCTGGAGGTGATGGGCCATGGGCTGCATTAAGCATACCAGCTCCCTGGCCCCAGTTTCTGCCCTGGTGGGGCTGGGACCCAGGGAAGGTTCGGGGCCCTCGCACCCCCTCCCAGCAGTGGCTGGGCACTCTGCTGTCCCAGAAGTTGCCCCCTCTCCCTGACTGGTTCGCCCTGGCCTGACCCAGCCAGGTGGCCTTATTTCCTGCCCTGTGAACTCCCCTGGTTTAAATCTGGGCCCTGTTGCCCACTGATTTCCCCCAACTCTGAGCACTTAGTCCCCTACCTCCTCCCGGGGGTCTCCAGAGCTCTGCCTGCTCCTGGGCCCTGGCCTTGGGTCCCTGTTGACCAATCAGAAGTCTAGGTAACCATAAATTATTATTACCCTGAGCCCTGAGTGGACCAATCAGAAGGCTAAGTGATAGTGACTCATTGATACTGGGTCCTGAGCGGACCAGTTGGGAGCCTAAGTGACAATGACCCTTTCATGTCCCTAGGTCCTGAGTAGACCAGTCAGGACACCATTTATAATGACCCATTGGTCTCTTAGATCCTGACTAGAACAATCCAGAAGTCAGAGACAGTGGCCTCTTGACAACCTGAATCTGACTAGACCAGCCAGGGGTCTAGATTTCTATCCATAAATAAGGGTCCACGTGCTGAAGACACCCCTCTACTACAAAGGGGCCACTTAGTGGCTTCTGGGGGCTTCTGTAGCTGAGAGCCCCACCCCTCCCTGATCATGGTAGCAGACCAGTGTTGATGGTGGCCACAGCTTGGGAAGGGGGCCTTCATGCTCCCTCTGTGCCGTCAGTATTTGCCATGCCACCTCTCCCCCGAGCCCACCCCTAGCTATTTATTTATTGTGTGACAGTGACAGTGGGAGTGGGGGCAGGGCCTTCCCCGCCACCTCCACCTCTGTTGTAACCAGTCCGCCCGTACTTAATAAAGTGCGAGTGGGAGTGTCTGTGTGGGTTCAAGTCTGTGTCCAGGGAGGGGCGGGAGGAGGAGCCTCTGCCTGAGCCTGCTTTCCCTGGAACTGGGCCCACCCGCTTTGTGAAATGATCCACCTCAGTTCCAGAGTATTCTCTGAGTGCAGCGGTACCTTAGCTCAACAGCACTTTATGCCTCACTGAGTCTTTATATACCGGTTCGTTTCAGTCCTGCAGAAACTCCAGCAAGCTTGTATTACTCAGCCCACTTTACTCCTTGGGGAATGAGGATCAGGAAGGCGATGTTAACCTACACAAGGGCACACACCGAGAAAGTGTGATCACCTGAGGCAGGATCTGAACTTACGTTGGCTGATGCCAGGAGGCTGCAGTCCCTCTCTGTAGAGAGAGGGAGGAAGGCAGGTCCTTGCCCTCCGGGAGCTCAGGTGAGATGCTGCGGACCCCGCCCCTCCATTTCAGGCATCCTTCACACCTGGGTGCTGCTGTGAACGTCTGCCCTGCTGGCCTCACATGCCCAGCCAAGAACTGGCTGAGGGGCAGCGGGACAGGCCTACAGAAGCTGGGTGGGGAGATGCCGTGACCCTTCCAGGCTTGACTGTCACTGATTTACATGTCACTTGAGCTTGCACAAGCCTGCTCCCTTATTTATAAAGTGAAGGGTGGGACCTCAGGATCTGGGAAACTCTCCCCAGTGTGATTCTTCTTGGGAAGAAGGAGTGTTTGGCTGAGCCTGGCTCCATCAGGAAGTGGGAGCAAATGTGCACTCGTGGAGACTTCTGGTTGTGACAAGCTCAGCTCAAACCAACTAAGGCAGAAGGGAGTTTATTGGCTGCCCCTGTGAGGTGGTCCAGCACCCTCCAGGTGTATCATCCCTCTCAGCCTCTCTTCTAGGCTTTGGGTGTGGAAGCTTTTGCAGCCATTTTGTTATCATGAGGCATGGCCCAGTATATTTCTCTTATTTTTCTGCTTTGTGACTCTGCTTTGGAAAGATTGGAAGAACTTGGGGTTGTTTCCCCCAACCTCTAATTTAGAAAAGTTTCAAACCAACAGGAAAAGTGTAAGAATAGCACAGTGAGCACTGTATGGCCTTCACGTCAATTCCCAGCTAATATTTTAGGAAGTTGATGGCAACAATCCACAACATAAAACAACTTCACATTATACCCCCTGGTTTCAATATTGTCCTAGTTTTGCCTCCCCTCCCTTCCCCCATGTTGACTACTTTCTTGATGACCAAGGCCTTAAAGTTACTTTCTGTTGTCTCTGCATAATTTTTCCCTCTAGGGGTGGCTTTGAGGCAGTAGCCAAAGTTTAGACTCACTGAAATCTAAACTTGGTCTAGCATCAGGGTCCCACCCAACAGCTCTTTTGATTTCATTTTACCTATTACAGATAACCATAACCAAGGGACTATAAATTTTACTTTTTTCGCAATTCCTTATACATCCAGTAAGCCAACTCCCCAGGAGTTGGAGCCATGTCTAAATTCCACTGGCAGTGTTTACCTTTAGTAATACTGCAGCCCAGCTGCTGCTCGGACCATGGGTGACCACATGATCAGCCAGGAATCAAAGGTTCCTCATCTCTGCCCTTTCATACTTTCTCTTCCCAAACCACACGTTTCCATGAGCCAGGGCCTTTGTAGCAAATCCCACTTCTCTGACACCAACTGAAAGGGAAAACTGTTTCCTCAACCCACAGAACACAGTACTTCTAACACCAAATGTGCGAGTTTTCTATACCAAACAATTCTCTAGTTTTCTGTGGACACCAACTGGGTATCCTACAATTTTAATTCAATTCTGACACTACCTGGAGTTAGTGCAGACCCCACAGGTTACGGGCTCGGTCTCCTAAGATTCTCCCCCACTTCAATGTCAATCGCAAGTCCAGAGTCATTACCTGTACTTCTGACCAACTGGCTATAAATCAGAGGTTCCCACAACCCCCTTCTCAGGTTTGAAAACTCAGGGTAACACTACGATTACTGGTTTATTATATAATAAAGGGGATGATAAAGCATGCAGATGAACAGCTAGATGAAGACCCATAGGGCGAGGTGCAGAAGCTTCTGTCACCATGGAGTTGGGGTGCGGCAGCCTCCCAGCATGGATGTGGATGTGTTCACCAACCTGGAAGCTCTCCAAACCCTGTAGTTTGAGAGTCTTATGGAGGGGATTCATCATGTAGGCACTGGTCATTAATCTCTAGCCCATCTCCCCTCCCTGGGGAAAGTTCCAGTCGCTGCTTGGTGTTTCTGGTAACCAACCCCCATCCTGAAGCCATCCAGGTGCCCACCAAAAGTCACTTCATTATAACAAAAGATGCTCTTATCACCCAGGAAATTCCAAGGGATTTAGGAGCTCTGTATCAGGAACCGGGGTCAAAAAGATGCTCCTTCAGTCACCCCTATCACTTAGGAAATGGCAAGGGTTTTAGGACCTATGTCAGGAACTGGGATCAGAAACCAAACACACATTTCTTATTATGTCACACTCTCTAAATTTTAATTTAGAAAAATTTCAAACCAACAGAAAAGGTGCAAGTACAGCACAATAAACACCCAAGTGCCCTTCACTTAGACTCCCAGCTGTTCATATTTGTCCGATTTGCTTAATTGCTCTTTATATATATTTACATTTTTAACTGATTCATTCGAGAGTATGTTGCAGATGTTAAGTTCATCCCAAACCCTTCAGCTTCTCTGTCCTAAGAGCAAGGACTAGTTGTGGATTTGTGGCTGTGCAGAAGCACAAGGACTGTCTACACGGCCACGATCCACCATGATACAGGAACCCAGATCTTTGTTGGTTTCACTGAGCCACTGAATTAACCTACCATGGAAACCTCCTAGCTCCAGACTTCTTGTTATGAGTTGTCCTTAATTTTAAAGCCGCTTCAGTTGAATTTTCCCCGGCTTACAGCCCAAAACACTCCTGATACACAGGTCCCAAGCACATCGCAGGAAATGTGTGCCCACAGCCCACATTAACTATATTTATGGGGGGGGGGGTGCTGTACATTTCCCAAGTATTTTGATACTTTTATTTTAGACATCATTTGGAGGTGGAGATCTAATTTAGGAGTGACCAGCCTCTAGGAAGACTTGGGCACGCTTTTGAAGAAAATTCAACCCACAAAACTGTTTTCAAATGTAATACAATTTTTATGACTACCAAGTTTTTGGTTTGAGCACAGTGAACATTTATTAATTTCAGCTCTGCAGTTTTTGTATTTTGGGCCCAACACATTTTTTCCTTCACGTCTCAAATATTTTCTAAGCTCTTAAAAAGCTCTTAGCTTCCTGTGAGTCTATAATTATGTCACCCAAAAAAAAAACATTAAAAAAAAACCAGACTCCGGCCTGAGCCTTGCAGGACTAATGAATGACAGGGTCTGGACCCCACCCAGACCTCACAGGACAGGAGGGGCAGTTCCTTAAAGGCAAGCCGGGGCCTGTGTTCAGCGGGGGACAGACACCAGATGGAAAGGTGGAAACCACCAGGTGGCTGTCTGGGCAGGCAGACCAGCACATGCAACAAAGGGGGAGGTGGAAATGGATGAGCAGGTAAGTGTGGGGTGGGCTCCAGCACAAACTGGTTGGAAAAGTACCTGAAGTTGGGGGACATCCCCTACTAGTCCTTCCTCCCTTTCATTGAGCAGGAGGAAAGATCACTCTTGAGGTCTAGGTATCCCAGACCACAGTGTTCTTTCCTTGGCTCAGTAGATAAAAGGGCCGCAGCCCTAGCTCTGGGGGCCAAGCGGCCACCCTCTCTGGGTGGTCTCAGCATCAATAAATGAGGGAGCTCTGGAGCTGGCTCTGACCACCCCCGCCTTCCCCACTGGGCCAGCCAGGTTGCCTAGGGGGTGCGGCTGGTGTGTCGGTGGGCCTGGCAGCCCTCTCCACCCCTGCCCGCGGGAGGAGGCGCAGCCATCACAGGGGCGGGTAGGAGCTGGCAGGCTGGGAAGAGCCGCACTGGCCTGGCTCCGCTGTCTGGACAAGCTCAACTCATTTCTCATGGCAGCAGCCAAGGTCCAGCCCACAGGACCAGCCTGGAGCATGAAGGAATTCCAGAGAGCTCGCTGCCTCTGCTGCAGGCCCATGGGGATGCCGATGGGAGGACTCTACAGGGAGAGGGGCCTTGGGGGGTGCAAGAGAGAACTGACGCTGAGCCCCTCCCACATCACGCCTATAATCCTCCAACCAGCTGGCAGGTGGGTAACATTCCCACTTACTGGATACAGGTTCAGAGAGGACAAGGACCTTGGCTACAGTCACAGCTGGTAGCCTCCAAATCAAGACTTGCCCCTCTTCTCTGATTCTAATGTCAGCTTCATCTCAGGGCCCCGGGGCAGCTTCCCTGTGCAGAAGCTCGACCCAGTTGGCAGTCCTGAAGCAGGAGGGAGGTGAAGACAAAATGAGATAATGTATGAAAGCCAGGCGCCCGGCACAGGCAGATAAGTGGGCGCCACCACCAGGAGGCCCTGAGACTGGGGTTGGGGGAGGGGCACACAGTGCATCTGTCCCTGCCTCCTGCCCTAGGAAAACCACAGTCCCTGTTTTTAGGGGACACTGGACTCTGGAGAGCCCCCCACCCCACCCTAGGGAGGAGGGAACTGTTGGGGACGAGGTGGCTGTGAAAGGGAGACCTCCCAGAGGTGCTGACCCAGGAAGGTAAATTCAGCCTGGGAAAAGAGACAAGAGGGAGGCTAAAACCTTCCAAGATCTATGAAAAAAATAATCCTCTATTAAGTACAATAGATTTAAACACCGTTTGTACTAACTGTGCAGAAGAGCAGGGCTGCAAATCCCAGTTCACAGATGGGGAGACTGAGGCCAGCAGGGAGAAGTGACTTGCCAGGATGCCCTGGGGAGGGCGTGGCCAACTAGAGCCAGAACCCCGAGTCTCCAGACCCCCAAGGGGCTTTTCCAGGGGCCTATGCACCGTATCACTACGCCACCCCATCTCTCTACCAGCCTTTGGCAGGCCAGACACTGGAGGAGTAAAGCAGCCCTTCCCCCAACAGCAAACACTTCCTGGTGTTGGACCATCTTCCAGATTGGGGTGGGGGCAGAATGGAGGAGCAGCTCCTGAGGCCTTGAGAGCTCAACTACTGGGCTGGAAGAGCCAGCCAGGCCCACCTGATGGCAGTCTGGTAAGGACTGTGCTTGAAGCACCTCTGGCCTTGGTCCACGACTCCTCCTGAAATGCCCCCATTCCTTGAGCAGGCGGAGAGTGGTGTCTGTGGGCCTTGGAGGGTAAGCACAGAGGAAAGGCAGTGGAGCTGGGCTCCACCCACCCTCCCTACGTTGAGGTTTTGGGGAGGCTCTGGAGGAAAAAGTGAAGCACTGTGGTTGCTTTCTGAGGTAGCTGGTGTGGTCTGGGAGGAAGGCTGA
Source organism: Camelus ferus (assembly GCF_009834535.1). NCBI lineage: Eukaryota > Metazoa > Chordata > Mammalia > Artiodactyla > Camelidae > Camelus > Camelus ferus. Next base: position 3,544,951 of record NC_045707.1, read on the forward strand.
GGGGCTCACAAGGGGTGCGACCCAATTTCTCTGGGCCTGCCTCTCAGCCCCATGCTCTTCCCTCTCCTCCTATGCCAGTGTGGGCTTCAGTCATCTGGAGGGAGGTGGGGGCTGGGGAGGCAGCACAGGACAGGGTGGGTTTGCTGGCCTGGCCTCCAGCTGTGAGTCACTCCTGGTCCACATCTTCCTCCCTCTTCAATGCTGGCAAGTTCAGAAGGGGGATGGTGATATGGAGAAGGAGGTCCCATTGATTACTCCTTTAGCAAGCCCCTCACCTCGCCCACTCCTCCTCATGCCCCTTTCTCTACCTGGTGCTTAAGTGTGAGGTGAGCACCCCTCCAACCCACCCTCAACTCTATTGCTACAGTGATTTTCCCTGCAGCCTAAATTTGGACTCAATACACACCCTTCTTATAACCTTCTGTGGCTCCCTAGCACCCTCAGATAAAACAATGCCCAAGCTCCTCAATGAGGCCCTTGATGATCCAGGTACCATTGGCCTCCTAGCCTCATGACCCATCTTTCCCCAGCACACTCTAAACTCCAGCCATGCCCAGATGCTCAGGGTCCCCAGACCTGTGCTTTCTCATTTCTGAGCTTTGATCCATGCTGGAATGCCAATCCCTGCTTCTTCACCCATCCTGCAAGACCCACCTTCTTTCCATTCTGGACCATCCCACTTCGGGGCTTGCTCATGGACTTCCCTCAGAGCCAGCATCACACAACTTCTTAATTAGGTTCATGGCCAGATTCTGCCCCAACAGTGGACTACTTGAGAACAGGGACCGAGAGGGGTTCGTCTTCAAATCCTCTGAGGCCAGCTCAGGGCCAGGCACATAGTAGGTGCTCAGTATAACATCTGCTAAAGGGACGGGGAAAGGAAAGGCTGTGCCAGGCATCAGAGGGAGCAATGTGAGGAGAGTAGAGAGGGGACCCCAACCCCTCGTGGCCTGCCTCACCCTGGGACCCCTCCCATATCCTCTCAGGCCAGAGGCTGTCAGGCAGGGGCTCCTGGATGATCCCTGGCAGGCCCCTCAGGAGAGCCAAACCCCGAGGCCTGAGCCCTGAGCCTGGGCAGCAGCCTCAGGCCTGGCACCGGCCCAACCTTTAGCGCTTGTGAGGAGCACGAGAAGCAGCCGCAATCCCTGCTTCGGGGGAGGGGGAGGGGGAGGGGGAGGCCAAGGCGTGGCCAGAGCCTTGTGGTTAACGGATCCTGGGCCTTCTGCAGAGGCACCCAGAGCGGGCCACGCCCTGGTCTCTGCCAGGGAGCAGCCTTGCGAACCCAAGATCTAATTCTTTGAAGGACCCTGCACCCTCTCAGCTGTCTTCTCTGGGTACCCCCTGAGCTCAGCCAGCTGGCCCTGGCCCTACTCCCGCCAACTCTTGGGCCTAGCTCATCCTCCAACTATTTTCCACTGGCTTCCCCCAATCCTTGCCACAGCATAATTCTTTTGGGGGGTAGGGAGGGGTGAAGGAGAATGGAAGGTGGAGCCTGGACCCTGGGGGAGTGCTTAAGAAGGAATGGAGGGGGTCTCCGCTCTGATTGGTCATCTCTACTCCAGAAGTGGCTTCAAAATTCTATTGACCCCGCCTCCCGTGGCCCCCATCCCTGTCCTGACTTACAATTGGCTGAGCACTCAGTGGGCGGGACTCACCGGGGTCTGGTCCAGTTAAAAGGGTGGGAGCGGCCCGGGGCACATCTCTCCGGTAGTCTTCAGACAGCTGGTGCCGCAGTCCCAGGAACATCCTTCTCTCTTCAGTCATGGCTTGTGTGAGTATGGGGGCCCCACCCCAAGGCCCAGGGATGGCGTGGGGGCAGACAACTAGGGGAGAGTGAGAGCCGATCAGGATCTGGGTTCTAGCTCCCGCAGTATGGCCTTGAACAAATGTCTTTTCTTTTCTGGGCCTCAGTGGCCATATCTGTAAAATGGGGGTGGGCACCATGGTCCCCCAAGGGCTCCTCTGGCTTGAAAATTTTCTGGATTCCTCCAGGGTCTGACAACACAGTTATTTCTGCCAAGGCTGACATTCTGCAGCTCTTTGAGAAGTGGGAGTGGGAAGGGTGTGGCTGACGGGGTGGGGGGGAGCATTTCGTTGGTGCCCAGGCCACTGTCCCTTCCCCCTCTTCCACCCCAAGGAACCTCCAGTCCCCTCCCCCCTGCAGCTGTCTGCAGTCACTGGGCCAGGGCAGAGTCACCCTCTGCTCCAGAGAGCTCTGAAAAGTCGCCAGGATCCGAGACAGGCTGCCCGGAGGGGGCCTCCCTGGGTTAGCCGGTGGAGGGGTGGTTCTGAACAGGCTGGTCAGGTGGAGGCTGGAGTAATTTCCCACCAACTATTCCTCCAGGCTGGGAGTGGGTGTGTATGATAAGGGATCCAGAGGAAGCCAGAATCTTCTGGAGGCCAGAGGAAAGAGGTTCAAGCTTCTGGCAGAAGGAACCACTCACACCAGTTAAGCTGTGTGCTCGATCTTGTTAACCCTGAGTCAGCCAGGCTGCTCTCCGGCCCTAGATTGCTCTCCCTTCTTAAACGGGCCTGACTGTTCCTTAGGGGTCTCCTCTCCAGCCCCTGCGCCTCTCTGCACAGAGGAGCTTGAAGGGGTTGGTGGCGGATGGCCTAGCCCCAGGTTGCTTTCTCTCCAGCAGAGGGGCAGATGACTTATTCACCTTCCTTTGCCAACAACTCGCAGTATGACCCATTCAGAGCCTGGTTCTATCTATTCAATGAGGCGATGGCACCCCACCTCCCAGGCCAATCTGCATCTAAAATCCCCTGGCTGAACCGCAAAAACTTCTAGATCCTGTCTTCTAGAATCTCAGTCAGGTTACAGACAAGAAACTGACCCGGCTGGGGGTAGGGACTTGTCCAGGACCACACAGAGAAGAAGAGTCTAGAACCTGCAGCCGGGTTCCTCAAGCTTCAGGTCGGCCGGGTCTGACCATCCAGGGTGGGGACCCCACCCCATGCCCCCCGGACACTGCGTCCTCTAACCTGGCTGGGCGGGGTCTTGTTTGTGCAGGGTCTGGTCGCCAGCAACCTGAATCTCAAACCTGGGGAGTGCCTCAGAGTGCGGGGCCAGGTGGCCCCAGACGCCAAGAGGTGAGGGGGCGACAGCGGTGGGCAGCAGGGGCGGGCGTGGCAGGGGCGGGCGCTCCAGCTCGAGGGTCCCGCCCCGCGCCTGGCAGGGGCGTGGCCGGCCAGGCCCGGCTCCTCCCTCAGGCGGGGCAGGGTTACTGTCTGCAGCCTATGAGGCTGCGTCTTAGCGTGAGTCACTTCCTCCGCGGGGTCTGGACGCCCCCACCATTGTTTCCCCTCTTAAACTAAACCAGCTGCAGCCTCGTCATCTACCTCGGCTGACTTCCCCCTCCCCCCCTTCTGTGGGCGGGACCTGAGCCTGAGCAGGGCGGGGAGAGGGAATGAAAAAGTGTCATCCCTGCGGCCCTCCATCTGAGGTCCCTCTTTCCTGCGCGCTTCACTCTCTAGACCTTTCTCTCCTTCGGTCCTTCCTTAACTCATCATTCATTCGGCCGGCTGGCCTAGGTTTTCCGCAGCCTTGTGACCTTGGACCAGTCAACCAACCGCCTTGAGCCTAGTTTGTTAATCAGTTAATGGAGGGGAGGTTCTGTGTAAGTGAGATGCTGGATCTCTCAGTGACGCTGGTGATGACCAGCTGACATTATAAGGAGCTGCACACTTTATGTGTACTGCTCATTTCATTCTTCACCAAACCTCAGAGGTAGGCGTTGCTGTCACCTCCACTCAGAAAATGTATTATTATTATCCGCCCCAGTTTTTGAGCGCTACTGTGTGTGACCCATCATGCTGGGCACCAGGGACAGAGAGGTAGACAAGACAGACGGGACACTTGCCTTCCCAGAGGTCGCCATCTGGAGGGAGTCTCCAATCTTGACCAAAGGGGTTGGGACACAAATTCATGCCTACAAAAGGACCCTTAGAGGTCCTTCCTGTGCAGCCCCCACTGTGAAGATGAGGAAACAGACCCAGAGTGGGGCAGGAGCTGGCTCAAGGTCACCCAGCAAGGAGGTGGCAGGGCAACAACTAGACTCCAGGTTTCCTGCCTCTCGGCTCAGTAAGTTCGCCCAGCTAGGTGCATCAATTGTGGACTGAGTGGCACAGACTGAGGGAGCTCACCTGTTACCCCCAGCTTCGTGCTGAACCTGGGCAAAGACAGCAACACCCTGTGCCTGCACTTCAACCCTCGCTTCGACGCTCACGGGGACACCAACACCATCGTGTGTAACAGCAAGGACGGCGGGGCCTGGGGGGCCGAGCAGCGGGAGTCTGCTTTCCCCTTCCAGCCTGGAAGTGTTGTGGAGGTGGGCTGGGGCCTGGGGGCCAGGGCAGGCGCTGGGTGGGCTGAGGCAGAGCTGGGTTTATGGCTAGAGACCTAGGTCCCGCCCTGCCCCTCTCCCCTCCCCTCCCCCTTCTCCCTCCCCTCCCTCCCCTCACCTGCTGGGTGAGCATCAGTGAGCATCCTCCCCTCTCCCAACCCCAGGGCCTCACCCACAAGGTGGAGCTGTTGTCAGGGTTACATGAGTAAAGGGCTCTGGGAGGGCCCGGGACCTGCAGGCCGTGGCCATGGCTACAGAGCCAAGGCTCCCGCTGTAGGGTCCACTCGCTCACTGACCTTCTCCACCCCCAGGTGTGCATCTCCTTCGACCAGGCAGATCTAACCATCAAGCTGCCAGATGGATACGAATTCAAGTTCCCCAACCGCCTTAACCTGGAGGCCATCAACTACCTGGCAGCTGATGGTGACTTCAAGATCAAATGCGTGGCCTTTGAGTGAAGCCAACTGGTCCATGGCCCCCAATAAAGGCAGCTGCCTCTGCTCCCACTGAACCAGCCTCCTGTGTGTGTGGGTGTGGAAGGGGAGGTTCCGCCCACTCCCCCAGGCTCTGCCCCTTTCTTCACTTCCATTCACTTTCTCCATGCATGTCTCTTAAGTACCAGTGACATCTCCCCCTGAGCCCCCGAACAGAGAGCTCAGTACACAGCAGGGAGCTCAGTGACTACTAAGGCCCAATCACTACCCTCAAACAGCTCCCAACTTAGTGGGCCCCAGCACCCAGGAGGTGTTCAAAAGATGTTGAATAAGTCATCCCTGCGGCCCTCCATCTGAGGTCCCTCTTTCCTGCGCGCTTCACTCTCTAGACCTTTCTCTCCTTCGGTCCTTCCTTAACTCATCATTCATTCGGCCGGCTGGCCTAGGTTTTCCGGGGGGAAAGAGGCAAGAACAGACTGATTCATGCCCTGATATTGGGGCAGCACAGAGGGAGGTGGAGGGAAGACTACCTGGGGCTCCTCTCATTTGTTTTCATGAACTAGAAAGAGATCTGCTTCCTTGTAGGGCTATCAGCTGTGTGTCCTTGTGTTCCTTAATTGACCTCTCTGAGCCTCAGTTGATTCATTTATATGAGGGGGATGATAGCACGCAGCCTATCATGGGGGTGTTGCGAGGATGAAATGAGATATGTGAAGGAGGAACAGGGTAGTGCCTGGCACACAGTAAACTCTGTGATAGTGGTTTCCTGTCCCTGCTGCACCGCCTCTTGAGATGTTATTACCTGAATGTGAAGGGGAGGAAGCAGGCTCTGAGTGATGACTTGACTCCCTAATCTCTACCAGGCCCCGAGCTGAGTCATGTAGGGCTCCTCACGCATCCTAGCTTTGTGGCCCCAGGCCACATACCTCACTGCTGGAGTGTAAGGGCAGCCAGAGTGCTGGTTCTGTGACCTTCAACCCAACACTGGGAAGATGGGCTTGGAAGATGCCCGTGGCACCATCTGCAGGCCTGTTTCTGTAAAGGAGGCATTGGGATGTGGGAGGATACATCAGGCTCCCTAGAAGCAGAGAATCTAGAAGTAGAGGCAGGTGGGCTGACTTGAAGCCCCAGCCTGCAGGCTCCCAGAGGCTCCACACTGCATACTGCCTCTTCCCTACAGAGCAGAGGAGTGTGAGAGACTCACTCAGCCTGAGATGAGGCTTCCAGGAGCCTCTCCTCTCCTGGCTTCCAGAGGACAGGTTTTCCAAGACCAGCCAGGCTCTGTTACCTTGGAAGACAATGCTTAACCAGCCCCATCACTCACTTACATGATGGGACCTGAGCTGGGATCTGGGCAAACCCCACATACCCACTATTCCCCTGCACCGTTTCCTTTCAGCTCCCTGCTGCAGGGTCCCTACCTCCCTGGGAAATAGCCCCTGGGAACTGAGCCAATGTCCCAAGAAGGCTCAGAATCAGAAAGTCAGTGGGTGCCCCCCCACCCCCGGGGCACTGTCTCCTGAGGTCTGTGTGGGGTGGGAGCTTGGTAAATCTCACTCTCCAGGACAGCCTGCACCAGCTGTGGAAACCTGGGTAGGTCTCTTCCACCCTTAGTTTCATAATCTATAAAATGGGGGTCATTATTTGCACCTGGGCCCTCTTGGGTGGCTGAGTCCCATCTCGGTGGGTCTGCTGGGGCGGGGGTGGGGGTGGGAACCTTATAAGAGGGCCAGGGAGGATGGAACACACATGCTGAGAGCTGCCGTGAGCCACACCCAATCTCCAGACTCTCCTGGGACACCCAAGTGGCCACCCAAAGAGAAACAGTTCTGAAAGTCTGACTGTGGTGGGGCGCCCTCTTCTGGGCATTGGAGAAAAAGTCTCCCTGACTGCTTTTCTCTGGTTCTCATGGTACACCCAACCTATTCTCCCTACACTGGCTGAACACTTATGATACAGCAGGACTGGGACTACCTCCAGGCAGAGTAAAGCCCCAGGGCATATAAGGAGAGAGATTACTGGCTGTGGAGGAAAGAAATTAGGCATGTAGTCAGACCTGTGTTCAAACCTCAGCTCCATCACTGTGTGCCCTAGGACCGGTTACTCAACCTCTCTGAACCTGTCTCCTCATCTATCAAATTGCATTGATACTAGTATCCACCCTGTGGGGTTGTTGCAAGGATTAGCTGAGATATGTGGAGAACTGCATGGTGCCTGGCACATAGTAGGGGCTCCATAAATGTTGGTTCTCATCGCCTCTTTTAAGACTCAGTGTGTCCCAAGAGCCTATGAAACTGTGTCCAGAGAAACTAAGTAGAGCTCTGTACTTAGAATATCTGGGCTTCATCCTCAGCACTTGCTCTTCTTGCCTGTGTGACCTCGGGGAAGTGACCACACCTCTCTGAGCCTTACACCTAACCTCGAAAGAGATAATTGCGTGAAGAAGTTATGTAAATGGAAGCTGCTATTATTCTTCTGGCTCATCATCTTCATCCTCACTTCTAGTAAGAGAATGTGCCATCTCTTGCTGTGCCTGGCACACAGGTGGTGCTCAATCAATGTAAAAATGTCAAGGAGGAACCGACCCAAAAAGGGAGGTGGGTGTTTTAGACTGTGAGATGCAGTAAAGGGCTCTCGAGCATTTAGAATCTGGGTGGGATGCCAGTCCCTCATCTCCTTTCCTGGGGTGAGGGGACCTGGAACACCCACAGAAGAGTTTGGAGCAACAGTGTCTGTCCCCTGCCTGGGGTGGCAGACTTCACTCTGCCCTGGAAGCTTATGCAGATGTGCCCTTCCTGAAACCCCATGTGGGCTGGCAGCTAGGGCTGGGTGGGCTGCAAGGGCTCACACAGGAGGGCAGTTACGGATGATGCTGCAAGCGACTTAAAAATGGGGTGACTTTGCTTAAGTCACTTCCTTTCTCTGAGCCTCCACCGAAGGTGGCTTGCTGGGCATCTTCGGCGGGGGGTGGGGGAGCATAACTGCAGCGAGGGCGATGATTCTACCTAGAGGAAGGGTGCCAAGGGTGGCATTGGGCATAACCACTAGAGGGGTGGAGGGTCAGAAGAGTGGTTGTTCATCACCCTGAAGCCCCACCATTAAAGTAGTCTCCTGCTGTGCCCTGGATATGAGGATAACTGCCTTTCAGTGCCCAAAAGGGAATCTCCCGAGCAAAGGACCCGTATGGAATGGGTTCAACACTCATGGAGAGATGCACCTACTGTATGCCTGGCTCCTTTCAAAATTCATGGTCAGAGTCTGCGTCTTACCTTCTAGAGGGAGTGTGCTAGCTACTTGACTGCAGCATAAATGAATTGAGAATGAGGGATTCAGGCATACAATCCCAGCTACTAAAATTCCCCTTCAGGTGTTTTACTTCTTGCTTTCACATTCACGCCCTCATTTTCGGTAGAAGAGTGTGTTACTACATCCCAAATCTATACTTGGGGAAACTAAGGCACAGAGAAGGGAGGAGGCTTGTGTAGCAAACGTGTGTGGCATGTATCATGCTATACACACACTACATAAATCACTTATTCCTCACAGTTAGGGTTCTCAAAGCTTGATCCGTGGACCAGCAATATTAGCATCACCTGAGAACTTGTTAGAAATGCAAATTCTGGGGCTCACTCCAGACCTCCTGAATCAGAAACTCTAGGGTTGGGGCCAAGCGATCTGGGTTTCAGCAAACCCTCCAGGGAATTTAGATGCAAACCAAAGTTGGAAAACCATCGTCTTACAAATGCCCTACAAAGTCACTATGATTATCCCTATTTTACAAATAGAGTGATTGAGGCACAGCGAAGGCAATTGGTCCAGGACCTCACAGTTGTAACTGGGGTACCAGGATTCCAATCTAGGTAGTTTGGTCCCAGAAACGTCCTTTTGGAGATCATCTCCTAGGTGACATCCGAATCAAAAGTAGGATCAGCAGTCTTTAGCCATTCATTAATAACTCTGTATTGAGCGCCTACTGTGTGCAAGGAACTGTGCTAGGCGCTAGGACCTGGGGGCCTCATTCTCCTCGTTGATAGTCTAAGAGAGGGAGTGGGGCTGGGTAGTCGCCGAAGGGGCAGGGATCTTATCAGTTACGCACAAAAGGGAGAAGTGGGGGAGACAAGCTGGGCGGCCCCTTTCAAAGGCGGGTCCTGGCTAGCGGAACTACGGAGCATCGCTGAGGGGCACGTCCGGAAGACTGAAAGCGCTACACCCGGAAGTGTCTTGGACGAGCGGGACGCGCCGCTGAGGCCTCACCGCTATGGGCCGCAACAAGAAGAAAAAGCGAGATGGCGATGACCGGCGGCCGCGGCTCGTTCTCAGCTTCGACGAGGAAAAGCGGCGGTAAGTGCCAAGGCTAGAGTGGATCCCCTTCGGACAAACGGGCAAGAACAAGGCCAGGTCCGCCGGCACACGCTCACGCGGAGAGCCCTTCCGGTCCCGCCCTCTCCGTGCGGCCCTGAGCTCCCCGCCGAAGGAAGCGGCCGCTGTTGTCCCCCAGCCTTGAGGAATGGAATCGCCCGCCCCGCCCTCACTTCTCTTATCCGCAGCCCGCCCAGCGCTCCTCTGTGGCGGTGGGAGAGTAGGGATCTCCGGTCTCCGACTTGTGGCTTCCACCTCCCCAGCCCAGCCGCCCTGCACGCGGTAGACTCTCAGTTTTTGATGAATGATGAGTGAATGAAATGAGTGGCTTAAATTTATTGACTCACCAGACGTCTATTAAGCTCCTCTGGTCCCCTGAGTTGGACCCCTAAGCTTCAGCACCTGATCCATCAAGTGTCCCCAACTCAGAGTGCCATCTGGGCATATGGTAGTGAAAGAAAGCAGGACCCTGAGCGCCCCCCCTCCACTTGTTTATAGAAAAGCTGAAATTTCATAGGCCTCCCTGAGTCATAGAAGAGCAGACTCAAGCAGTTGATCAGGATAAGCCAGCAGGCATTGGGGGATGGCAATGACTCTGACCACCTATTTCAGTGATTAACTGAGATTATTCCTTCATTTCCCTTTAAAACTTTGGTGGCTGAACAGAATCTTCGGAGATTGGTTTTTGGGGCAGATGCTGAGTCAACCAGATTGCAGGAATTCTGGTTAAAAGCAAATTTCTTTTTTGTTACCAAGGCTGTTGCTCCTAGGATCATACCCCTGCCTCTCCCTCAAATAGAAACCAGTTACTCTTATCTAAGTATCAGGAGGCAGCTGCTGAGAAGAAACAAGAATTGGTTAGAACCCAGTCCAAGATGATGGTGGATTTGACTTTCCGTGGACCTTAAGCCTCATTATACACTCACTGTAATGTATTAGCATGCTAAGTGACACACCCACCAGTGCTATGACAGTTGAAAGTTGCCTTGACAACAACCAGAGAAGTCCATACAAGGACTGAAAATCTCAGACAAGGACTGATTGTCTCCATCACACCCTGAATGAGGATGTGATGGTGGAAGCCTCTCGTAAAATTCCACGTGGCCTGACCCAGGCCAGAGCTGTCCCTACTGCCCATCTTGGCTGACAGTTCCCCACTTGAGCACCTCTTCCTCACTCGAATACTTTCCTTTCTTTTCCGCTTCTGAGCAGTAAAGCAGCTGTTCACTTTGTGCTTCTGCTGTTCGAGTTCTTTCACAGTCAGCGGCAAGAACCCACACTTTTGTGGGCCTCCTAATTTAGGGGTCCTTCCATCCACTAACAGTAGTGAGTCAGCAAAACTGCCAGCATTGGACCCCGGAACAGATGGGAATAGTGCAGCCAGCGCTAGACAGATGAGAAGGGGCTGAGATCAGATAGGGGGAGGGAGGGAAATGCTGAGGTGTCATCAGGAAACTCAGGGTGGTGTCAGCAAGACCTACAAATGGGTCCGGGGGCAGGGTCCCGGGGAAATGGGGTGTTGGTCCAGTGGAGAGTTCGTGGAGGTCTGAGTGAGGGTGGTTTTGAAAGCCCCACTGGAAGTGGTTTAATTCACTGAGTGATAGAGTTTGCCAGCAAAGAAGGGGGCCCTCACCTGTTCTAGATTCCAAGGCCCACAGCCTGTGCCCACCACCTGGCCCTGTTACTGGCATCTGAGCCCTTGAGGGTAATGAGTGGAGAGAGGCAGAATCTGCCTCTTTTCCCCTAACCTTACACTCTGTGTGACCTTGGACAAGTAACCTTGCCTCTCAGTGTTCCTCATCTGTAAAATGGGGAGTGGTACATACTGCACAGGCTGCTGTGAGGATTTCATGAGTTAACAGGTGTACAGTTTTGGAATGGTGCCTGGCACATAATACAGTATTAGCTGGGCTTTTTTTGGGGGGGGGTTTTTTTGCCTTTTCTGGAGTGAGCCCTTCTTTCCTTGTATCCTGACTCTCTCCTGACTCTCTCTCTCTCTTGCCTCTGTCCTATAGGGAGTACCTGACAGGCTTCCACAAGCGGAAGGTGGAGCGGAAGAAGGCAGCCATTGAGGAGATCAAGCAGCGGCTCAAGGAGGAGCAGAAGAAGCTCCGGGAGGAGGTGCAGAGGGGGAGGGCGGGAGAGTGTCTCTGACCTGACTCCCGGGGGCCTTGCCACCTTAACAGCCTTAACTGAGGGAGTGTGGGCAGACCTGGGGTGTAGTTTTGTACAGAGACATCAAGGGCCCAGGTCTGGGGAAGGTTTAGGGTGGAACCTCCTGGTCTTTCACTTCAAGCCCTAGTCGCACTCATCCTGGATGTGACCAACGCCTCTGCCTGAGGTTGGGCTGAGAGGCCATACTCACTGTGTTCCCTTCCCTTTTGGTTTCAGCGCCACCAGGAATATTTGAAGATGCTGGCCGAGAGAGAGGAGGCGCTGGGTGAGTCCCTTGGCCTGACCTAGAGAATAAACAATAGGCTGGGTTTATTCATCCCTGGAGGCGGGGAGGGGTGTGAGGGCCACACAGACTTCTCTACCTTTAGTGGTCTTGGTGGTGACTTGGGGCTAGGGGTGGTCCTTAGATACCTCTAAATGACAGTAGATTAGAGACCAGGAGTGGACCCAAACCTCTTGGTAAACTGATCCTTAGCAGAAAGCCGAGTTTCTGAGGCCTGAAGGTACTAGAGGTAGAGGGGAGGGAGAGGCAGCAGCTCTGAGTGCCACACCGGGTTTGTCCTAGGTGGGGACCAGGTGGTCTGAGGTCTCCCTGGAGCATGAAGGGCAGAGGTGGGTCATTTACAGCATTTGTCTGCAGGCCAGGCTCTGGAGCTGGTGACTTCCTGGATACCCTCCTGTAGAGTAGAGGGGGCCATTGCACTCCAGGGTAGTGGGCGTAGGGGTAGGGGTGGGTGGCTGGAGCCTGCTGACTCATGCCCTGGGGCTGAGGTCTGGTTCTGTGACCCCGTGCACAGAGGAGGCAGATGAACTGGACTGGCTGGTGACAGCAAAGACAGAGTCAGTGCAATATGACCACCCCAACCACACCGTCACCGTGACCACCATCAGCGACCTGGACCTCTCCGGGGCCCGGCTGCTTGGACTGCCCCCGCCTGAGGTGGGTCTCCCTCCCAGCCCGGGGGAAAGATGGGCACAGGGGCAACCTGGCTTATTAGAGGTGGTAGTGTCCCTGAGTGCTGATCTGTGTCATGGGGATTCCAGCGCAAAGGGCTTCTTTCTTCCTGGGCCCCCACCAGGGCCTGGATTAAAGCCCCAAGCCCTGGGGCTTCAGAGGCCAGCTCCACTGCCGAGCGGCTGTGGGAGCACAGACAGTTTTCTCTGTCTTGCCTGCTTCCCTTCACCCATAACTTGCGGGTCACTGACGATAGCAACTGCCTCGTGGGATTGCCATGAGGATAAAAGTGGTCAGTCCACCAGCAGCACGCAAGAGAGCAGTTTGCTGTGAGCATTCCCATTGCATCACACGTCTCTGTGCGCTGACCTGTGGGGTGTGAGTCATTAGCAAGTTCCAACCAGCATTTGAAAAAAAAAAAGGAACAGAATATCATTGAAAATCAGGAAGCATCATAGTAAGCATTGTCTTATGAAGTTGAGCTCGTGTCTGGGTCGTGTAGGAATTTATGTGTGTGTTATGTGTACAGTTATCAGGTCAACCGCATTGCCTCACATAGGTTACAGTGCCCTTAAGTCCTAGAGCCGCTGCTTCATCACATCCTTTCTGACCTCACACTCGCCTTGTGTTTGGTGCTCATTCTTCTGTCAGGTCTGGTGCAGACAAGCCTCGTCCCTATTTTAGAGTTTTTTTGTGAGTGAGTGTCCGCTGTAAGCTGCGGCAGTGGAGGACTTGGGACCCCAGCTCTCTCCGTGGAATCCCTGCTTCGGGGCACAGAGGGCCTTTCTGCCCAGGCCTTCTCTGAGCCCCGACCAGGTGTGGGAGGCGGCAGGTCACGCCCCACTTGACAGAGCGCTGACTGCTCAGAGGCCTGAACTCTCTGTCTACCGCTCCCTGTGACCGTCCTCATCCTGTGCTTCTTTAGCAAGGGGCTGGGCGAGGGTCCGAGGAGGAGGCATCATCCGTGGAGAAGCCGACAAGAGCCTTGCCCAGGAAGTCCAGAGACCCCCTGCTGTCCCAGCGGTGAGCCCTGGCCTCCTTCCCCGTGAGCCCACTCCTCCTGGCTGGCGTTGGTGACTCAGCCTGCGGAGTTCCCTTCCGCTGGCCCATGGTGGGTGGCACGGGGCATGAGTGGGGCCCTCAGCAGCCCTCTACTCTGTTTGTCAAGTGGTCCTTAGCGCCCTTGCTACCTCCCACCTCTTCCCCGAGAACATCCAACCCTGGGTACCCTTAGTGCCTGGGGTAAGGGCCTTTCTCGCTGTGAGCTGAAGAGCTGGCAGGCCCTCTGGGGAGAGCAGGATGCCTTCAGAATGGATTTGGTCTTCCCAGCTTTCGGGGCCTGTCCTGATTTCCCCTCTGTGAGCCGGGCCGTCAGTCACCCCACTACCCAACCTTCCACCCCATTGTTCCCCAGAGTAAACTGAGGCCCTAGCCTCATCAGCCTTCCACCCTCTCACAGGATCTCCTCTCTCACGGCCTCGCTGCACGCACACAGTCGCAAAAAGGTCAAGAGGAAACATCCCCGCCGGGCCCAGGACTCCACCAAGAAGCCCCCGAGCGCGACTCGTACCAGCAAGACTCAGCGCCGCCAGCTGACAGGCAAAGCCCGGCACAGTGGGGAGTGAGCCCCAGGAACCAGGCCGGGCCCCAGCCTCGGCTGCAAGGGCCAGGCCTGTCTCAGCTTGGCTGTCCTGTCACCCAGCCTGCACCCAGGTGATGACGCCACAGCCCAAGCTTGGGAGGCCAGCACCTCTCCAGCCTGGGGCTTGGACTCCAGAAGGCGCAGACAGCCAAGAGCTGGCCTCCCCCAGGAGGAGCCTCCAGGGCCAAGTTTGGGGCATCTTCCCAAATGTATACCCCACCAGACCTTCATCAGATTGGTGAAACTAAGTGCGCTTGCGGTTGGTTTGTCCCTGGCCCTGATGCCGTGTGCCAAGGGCAGGCTTCTGGGAGGTGGAAACTGCTGGGGGCGTGGGTCACCCTCACTCTCCAGCAGTTCTCCCTGTGGGTACGAGAAGGTAGTGCTAGGTCCGGGCCCCCGACCCAGGGGGAAGACCAGCGTCACCCCTGGTAGAATCCAGAGTCTACCTGCTGCTCTGGGAAGTGGGCAGGTGGGTGAGCAGAGCCAGGCTGTGCCTTTTACCAGCTGAGACTTAGGGCTGGGCCCTTCTCATTGGCTTTATTGGCCTCCTCAGAAATCTGTCTCGACTCGTCTGCAAGTCTGGCTTTTTCAGAGCCCGTCAGGAGGCCAGCTGGCATGAGGGCTGCCACTTCTGCACACTTCTCCCAGGTGAACCTTCAGGTGTGGTTTCAGAGCCGTTGAAAACCAGCCTTGTTGCTTCTTTGTCCAGCTTGTGAGTGACTCACCTCTTCCACACCCTGCTGTTCTCCTGACCGAGCAGGGCTATTGGCAGACTCCAGGCCCACCTGTGGCAGGTGGACGTGGTGGCAGTGTGGACCCCCGGAGTGCCTGTTCTGGAGGTTGTCAGGCCCTGCTTGTGCTGACTGACTCCTGTGATTCTGGGCCAGAGCACAGGAATTTCGGGTTGAGCCCTGGTTAGGGGAGCCATGTCGGGCCCTGATGCTGGGACTGCAAAGGGGAGAAGGATGAGCTCTCTGCCCCGGTGAAGCTCACGGACCAGTGAGTGTGTGTGAGAGGAACACTGGTACCGGTTCTGCCCAGCCCTCAGGCGTTGGAGGCTCCTGGAGGAGAGGGAGCAGGGACCTGGGATCTGCAGGGCAGGCCTTCCCCTCTATGGAGGGCCTGCCAGGAGCAGCCCTGGCCCCCACACTGGGCAGGCGCTCTCCTCAGTCACCATCAAAACCCTCTGTCTGGTGCTGTCCGGTGGCCGATGCAGACCTGAGGGCCACACCTGGCTGTGGGAACACGAAGCTCAGGGCTTGTGGCTGGGACGCCCTGTGACCTGGCTTCTCCATTCCTTCCACCTATTCATCATGCTGCCTTTCTGTTGTCCTCTCCGTGCTTGGGGTGGGGTGCTTTGCCCTGCTTGGTTGCCTCCATCCAGGGCAGAGGGTGGGGCCTGTTACTGGGCTGTCCAGGTGGTGCTGGTACTCAGCCCAGGGCGGTGAGTCTCAGCCGTGACAGGCCCCTGTGAGCAGGAGCAGAGCTGGGCCTGGGGGGTCTGTGCACACAGGGGTTTGAGTCCTGGCTCTGCTGCTGGCCCACTCTGAGCTCCTCACTGCTGACCTCACTGGGGCTGTTTCCCCATGTGTAAGGAGACGTAAGACACCTACCTCTCAGGCCTGCCCTGAGACCAAAGTGAGACCATGTTCATGAAGCTGTGGCTCCTGGCATTCCCGGGGTGCACTTCGGCATGTGCCCGGCTGCTGCTGACCACTGAGACGTCTGACCTGGCTCTGTCCTCCATCCCCAGTAACATGGGATCTTTTACAATTTACATCTACGTTTGTAATATTTACTAGTATTAAATTCTCATCTGCCCTCTCCCACGTGTGCCCTCAGGTCTTCCAGCAGGCCAAGGAAATTGAATTGTGATTTTTTGCCAATTCTAGGATCAAGGGTAGTGGAATCAGAACGCTCTGGAGAACTTGTCTTTTCTCTCCATATTTGACCTGGATTCTTCTGTTGCTCCCCATCCTGCAGGCTCTTGGGGTTGGGGCCTCTAGGAGTTTAATCAAGAAAGATTAGGTTTAGCTACATATAAAACAAGATTTAAAAATAACTGGCTTAATTTGCAGCAACATGGATGGACCTGGAGATTGTCATACTAAGTGAAGTAAGCCAGAAAGAGTAAGAAAAATACCATATGCTATCACTTATATGTGGAATCTAAAAAAATGACACGAATGAACTTATTTAAAAAACAGAAACAGACTCACAGACAAAAAACAAAATTTATGGTTACTAAGGGGGAACTAGGGTTGGAGGGTGGAGGGATAAATTGGGAATTTGGAATTTGCAGATACTACTATATATAAAATAGATAAACAAGGCCCTACTGTTTATAATACAAGTCTTGTATTCAATATCTTGTATTAGCTATAATGAAAAGGAATATATATATATAACTGAATCACTATGCTGTACACCAGAAATTAACACAACATGGTAAACGGTGTATACTTCAATTAAAATTATGTATATATATATAATATAAAATATATATATATGGCTTATGTAAGAGAGGAGTTCTCAGTTTAACAAAAAATGCTTTCCCAGAGCTGGGAAAGCTGAGGAGCTGAGATGGCAGGCTTTTCGGTTTTTGTTTTGTGCCATTTTCAACACGGGTTCCACCTTGTGGTCCAAGATGGCTGCTGGAGTTTCAGCCATCGTATCTGCTTCCCAGCTGCTGGAAGGGGGAAGGGATGAAGACCACGGCACATTGAGGTGGCTCCCCATCCCACCCTGGCTGCCCCATTGGCCAGGACATTGTTTTAGCTGAGTTCTACTCATTGTCTCTCAGTTGTCTGTAGCTGGGATTTATGCCGAGAGTGGCCTCTGGTTGGGCACACAACTCCAGGGAAGGATCCAGAAGGTAGATATGCCCAAGCCATGGGTCTTTCTGCAAAGAAAGAAGTCACACCTCAGATACATTAACATCGTCAGACTAGTTGAACAAGCCAAAGGACGTGGTCCAGGACCTTACCTCCAGGGGGCGCCACTCACATGGTCCACAATGTAAATTGCACCCCAGGAGCAGTGGGGGTCTTGCACTGGATCCCAGCTGAGTGAGCCCTCATTTAAGGCTGGGGAAGCCATGGAGGGCTTCCTGGAGGGGGTGGCATTTAAGCCATCACTAAAGGAATGAAAATCTATCTTGATTTACCACTTCAGAGACACTGCTTGGAAGAGAAAGCCTGAAAATTAGTTTGGTTTGAAACATGTAGTGTTTAAAAACAATTTGACTTGGCCATACTTAAAATTTTTGAGGTTTCATATAAAAGTTGAGATTTCCAATTTCTCCGGTTAAAAACAAGCTTGGCCGCTTTGGATCACCACTTCACAGGGTAGCCATAGGCCAGCCCTCATGACCCCTTTAGAGACTTGTGCCTTCCTGACCCTGCTCCCTTCCTGGGTCACAGCCCTCTGCATCTCTATCTTGCCTGCCCGGACCATGTGATTCTCCAACAGGCCTGTGGGCTGGGAGGACTGGGATGACCGTTCCCGTTTGACCGGTGAGGAAGCTGAGGCTCAGGAAGGTAGAGGGAGAGAAGAACTGTCACTTACTGTTCTGCTTCCCTGGATCTCTGAAGAGATGTGCCTGGGCCAAGGGCAGCAGCATGAGCAAAGGAGGGGAGGCGAGCAGGCACAGACTCTCCAGGGAGCAGAAAGGGGAATGAGAGGCTGGAGCTAAATGGTGACAAGTGGTGACACTACCCTGGCTGCCACCATTACACCCTGAGCCACCCCACAGAACTCAGTGTTGCTAGACCAGGCTCTGTCATCAAGGAACTGAGTGGCTTTGGGTAACTTGCTTGAACCTTGAGTTTCCTGTCTATATAATGGGTTGTAGCTGCCCTTCTCATCACAGGGATGGTGTGGGGAGAAACCCACTGATGTGTATGTGAGGATGGCAGCTTTGCCCTCTTGGGAAAAGGAGGAGCTGTCATTACCTAGATTACTAAGAGCCCCTCTTCTGGCCTCAATCACAATCACCTACCACTGTCCCCCACAGGAGGGGGCTTCCTCCAACTGTCCCCTTCACTCCTCTCAACACACCCTTGGGCTCCCAGGCCCCCTCCCCCCACCTCCTTCCAACCATGTCTCTCCCTTTCAGAACCCTGGCTGCTGCCCAACCTCCCACCAACCATTTCCCCTGCCCTGGAGGAGGGGAACCAGGCAGTTTCAGAGCTTAGAGAGAGCACTCAGGACAGCTCACCAACCCTACTCACTGGCCCTCCCCCTTATTCCCTCATTCTTTCCACTCCAGCCCCAGTGTCTGCTTCCATCCCTGCAACCTGAAGCAGCCTGAATCCCTCTTTCCCAGGACCTGCAGGCTCACTGCCTCATCTTCTCTAGGTCTTTGCTCAAAGGTAGCCATCTGAGTGAGGCTTTCCCTGACCACCTTATTTTAAAAGTAATGCCCTCTCCACAGCAGCCACTTCCAATCCCCTCCCTGCTTCATTTTTCTCCTGAGCACCTATCACCAGCCAACGTACTCCATATATTGCTGACTTATCTTGTTTGGGATCTGTTTGTCTGCACTAAAATGTAAGTACCACAAAGTACACCAAACAGGAGAATCACTCTCCATGAGTATTGAATGAATTAAATTGTCAAGAGTGCCACCCTGAGTTGGCTCCAGATTTTACTGATTGGTGGGGGCTAGAGGGCTGGGGCCATACCCTCACCTTCAAAGTCAAACCAGGTATCCACTTCACCCTTGGCTCAGAGAGGTCAAGTAACTTGCAGGATTACACAGCCACGAAGTGCTAGAGCCAGATATTGCACATGAGTCTCACTACTTTGTTTTGCTTACAGTACACACCAGGGTTTTGGTCTTGGCTCTGCCACTAACTGTGTGACACTGGTGAGTTAGTTAATTCTGATCCTAGTTGCTGTGAAATGAGGATCTTGGTACTTAATCTTTCAGGTTACTATGTCCTCATATATGTAAAGATTTTGGAATAGGAGTTGGCAAATTGTGCAGAATAAATGTTAGCTTAAAAAAAGAAGGCAATTTTTCTTTTCTTGTTTTTTTTTTTAAGGATGAACTGTACATTTTGTGAGTGAGCGCCACATCAGTGGAAGGGTACAAATGGTTGAAAAACCCTGGACATTTAATTTCATCCTCACAGGTACTATTACTACCCCTATTTTACAGATAAGAAAACGGAGGCACAGAGAGGTTAAGTCTCCAGCCCGAGGTCTGGACTAAAGCCAGCCCGGGGGACTGTGGTGGGAATAAACCAAAGGGAAAGAGATTAGGAAGCCAGACCCGCCAGTGCCAGGCCTCTCAAGAGCCCCCTGGGAACCCCCTGGGAACCCCCTGACACTGCTGCTCAAGCTAAACGTGCAGCGGGTCCCGCACTCGGAGGCATCTGGGCGCCGCCCGCCTCCGCCCCGCCCCTTGCTCTCGGGTTGTCCAATCCCACAGTCTTCATGTAAATAAAGCACCTAGAGAGAGCCTATGCGAGAGTGGCAGGGGCGTGGTCGTCGTCCACCTCCCGGGCAACGTTCTGATTCATTGTTAAAATAAAGAGGCTGTGACCCCTGGCACCCCACCCCGTCACCCCCTGTGCGTGGAAACCCGAGCCGAGGTTAGTACAGCGGGCAGAAAGGTTGGAAGGGAGGAGAGGCTAGTGGAGAAAGGTAGAGGGATAAGAGACACGGGGAGGGACTGGTTGACTGGCTGGATGGAAAGAGGTCCAGGGGTCCATTCTCCGGGTGGGGCATGCATGTCCGCTGAAGGTTTTTTATTGTTATATCCACACCTAAAGTGCATTTTAGAGAAGGATTCTGCCAATTGGTTGGGGGTGGGGAGGAGGAAGCGGGAGCGGTGAGGGGCACGTGTAGTAGAGCCCCCCACCCCCGCCCCGAGGGAAATAACGTTCTTCATCAGAGGCGATCCTCCTTTATGTGGCAAGATCTGGAAAGAACCGCCCAGGCAGGGCAGGAGGGATGCGTTCCCCTCTCCACCACTGGAAGCTGGGAACGACTTTGGGAGATTACAGTCCCGGGAGGATCAAAGACCCCAGGACCACCGAGGGGTCAGTGGGTGCCCCTCAACCCCCACTGTGCCCTGCTGCTTCCCTAGGTCTGATGGTGGAGGAGCCAGGAACCTTCTCCCTGGCTGCCCCAGGGGAGGACCTGAAATTCCCCAGCTTTCAACCGAGATTGGCAACTAAGGCTGAATCCCTGAGCGGCTTAGGAGGAAACTTGCCAGGTAAGGACTGTATGGGCACATGACCTGGAGGCATGGTAAGGTGCATGTGTTTGGGAATATGGATTCCTCTCCTCCCCACCCCTCTCCTGGCTCTACGTGAGTGAGGATGGCATCTTCAAATCACTCTTCTGAACGGGCTTCCCCCACCCAGGGTGTGGCATTGGAGCCCTTAGCGGCACCTAGAGGGAGATCCCTGGGCTGAAGTCAGAGTCTCTTTGGCTGAGCTCTGCCACCAACTTGCTGTGTGACCTTATGTTGTTCACTTTCATCCATGATTTTGTCCTCAACTCTGAAATACCTGGCTGGCCTCTTGCCTCACTCCCAGTGTCTCCTAAGTGACCTGTGTGAGCTGGCAGTGAGGTCCAGTGTCCCTCACTTCCACCTCTGAGAGGGTGGCGAGGCACACAGACTGGGTGTGAATCCAGTTCAGCCACTGGGGCTTTGAACAAGTTCTGGAACTTCTGTGAGCCTTAGCTGCTTCATCTGGTTGGCATTAATTTTATCCACAATGCAGGATACTTGTACGGCAAGGGCACTCAAACTTCTAGGTGCATTGGAGTCACCTAGGAGACTTGTATAACACCTTGTATAGGTGTCTCACCTCCAGAGATTCTGACTGGGTGAATCTGGAAGGAACTGGGAATATGCATTTTATGAGCAGCTCAGCTGAGTCTAATGCAGGGTCCCCAAAATACACTTCGAGCAACGCTGCAGTAATGACTACAAATCACATGTCGAATGCTTGGCAGAGTGCCTGATGCTTAGGAGGTGCTTAATGAGTGTTTGTTGAGTGAATAAATGAACAGATGAAAGAACTGATGGATAACCTCATTTCTTTGGTTCTTGTCTATCTAGGGGCAAGCTGGGGCTGGAGTCTGGGTAGGCTGCCAGCCAGTTAGCTGGTCCTTGCTCCTATCCCCACATTCTTCCCAGGTCCCACCATTTTGGATTGCAGGAGCTGCCGTCTGACTCAGACGATATGGAGGGGATGGCTGGGAATGCCCCCTGTGGACATTTTGAGGCCAATGTGCTTACCCAGAGCTGCTGTCAAAACTGCTTCCACCCTGAGGAGGCCCACAGAGCAGTGTACCAGGTGGGCAGTCTTTCCTGAGTTGTCGGGGTGGTTTGGGATGGGGGAGTCTGTGATGGGGGGAGGGGCCTCGCTGTGCCACTAACTTGCAGTTAGACCCAGACACTGACCCTCCTCCTGGGCAGAGCCTCAGTTTTCCCATCTGTACAATGAGGTGGTGGGACTATGTTAATGTTTCCCATGCCGGTCGCCTCCTGCTTTTATGATTTTTTTGCCAAGCCTCATGAAATCAATTACTTACCTTATTGTCCTTTAAATCAACATTTTTTGGGGGGTAGGGTATAGCTCAAGTGGTAGAGCACATGGTTAGCATGCATGAGGTCCTGGGTTCAATTCCCAGTACCTCCTCTAAAAATAAATAAGTAAACCTCATTACCTCCCCTCCCCAAAAAACCAACAACAACAAAATCAAACCAACACCCTTTTTTCACTTATACTAAAACAAAACTTTACATCACCACCACAAATAGAAACCTAGGATCATATCCTTTATAGAGAAGGTTTAAAGGAAAGAAAGAAAGAAAAAAAAAAACCAGAAATGTCATTAAATTCTAACTAGGGTGTTGTCGGCTAAAGGCTCTGAGCCTGAGTCCTGCTGTCACTCTGTCAAAAAGGGAGAATGGTAGGTGTTAGGCATTAAAGGTCCCCCACACCCACTGGAGACAGTCTCCTTGAAGGTATTGAAGGAGTGAAAGGGGAGGGGTTTTCTCACTTCGTGATGGATGTGATTTTAGGCTAAGCCCTGGTGCATGTAAACCTGAGCAGCTGGTACACACGCTCTGAGAAGCACGGGACCCGTGAATCTCCGAGGGCCCCTCCAGCCTTGACCCCCTATGGCTCCATCATCCCAGGGGGGTGCTGAGGCTCCTCTTAAGCCTGGCAGCCATCCTCATGCAGGCGTTAGGCTCTAAGAGGTGGCCATTGTAAGGGAGTTGCTGTTCAGCTTTGGAGCCAGGCAGGCCAGAGTTCCAGTCCCAGGTTTGCCATTTACCAGCTGTGTGACCGTGGGTCATTGATCTCTGGTTTCATTCTCCATATGGGTAAAGTGGGGCAACAAAGCTTCTCACTCAGGGCATCCGGCCCTGCTTAGCTCAAGTCACATGTGGCTAATTCAATACACGTTAGTTTCCTCTTTTCCACCTTCCCAACCAGAAAAATAAACCTGGGAGATTCTTTCCTACATCTCTTGATACCTCCAATAACAGTTCCTCTACCCTCACCCAAGTTCAGGGAACAGATGCCTGAAAGCCCCGTGAGTCCATCTCCCATGCAAATGACCTTCTCCCAATGAATGGGGAGATGGTAAGTGTGGAACAGGAGAAGAACCTTGGATTCAGGTCTGAGTTTTAGTCTCAGTCCCACCACTTCCCAGCTGAGAACTTGGGCCAGCTCATGTGTTCACATATATTGCAGAGGTGCTTAAAATGTCCTGAGCATGACGCTAGATGTTGGGGAAATAGTGATAAATAGAACAGATGCAGTTCCTGGTTCATGGGGCTTATAGTCTAGTAAGAGAACTGGAGACTGAGAAAGTAATCATGCAAATAATTATTTAATCGTGGTTGTGATAAATGTTGTAAAGGAACAGCAAGAGGCATGAGGGTAAATGATAGGGCATCGGGGAATGTTTCTCCAAGGAAATAATATTTCAGCTGCTGGTAAGGGTTGTGAGGGCATGGCCAGTGAAGTTGGGGGAAGAGGAGAGGAAGGGAACGGTATGTGCAAATGCCCTGAGGCAGAAAAGAGGAGAAACATTGGAGAGAGGGAAGCCAAAGAGAGGGAGGGGCAGAGGGCCTCTAGGACAAGGATGGAGAATGGGGTGGGGACTGGGATTCACCGGCCTTGTGGGGACTTGTGGACATGCTGAGGACTTTGGTCTTTTTCCTGAGAGGCATGGGGAGCCACTGAAGGTTTTAAACAGGAGAGTGAAGGGATCAGATTTGCATTTTCAAAAGTCAGTCTGACTGCAGGGCTGAGAATGGACAGCAGGGAGTGAGAGTGAACCAGGTGACCAGTGAGGAAAAGTGCAATTACTCATGCCAGAGATGATGGAGACTTTGAGATGGAGACAAATGCACACATTTCAGAACTAACTGAATAGAAGAATCTAAAGGATTTAGTAACTGAGTGACGTGGAGGGGGGTAGAATATAGCTGACTGCTAAGTTATTTCCTGAGGCAGTGTTCTTGGGATGGGAGGTCTGTGTGGAGTTGTTTGGGTTGGTGAGTGAGAGGTCCCTGGGGACACACTGGCGATGAGGGGAGTTGACTTAACATAAGGCGCTCAGGAGCCAGACCTCAGCGGGAGGCAGAGGCTTTCAAGTTATCAGGATCTGGCACCGATGATCTTGCTTATGGAAGAGCAGTTTCAAATATGTGGAGTCACAAAATCTGTATGTTAAAAAAGCACCCCCCAGCCTTGAGGGATCTGTGCAGTTCCCAGCTGGACCCCTAATTACACATGGAAACAAACGCATCCCTGAGGAGCCTGCTAAAGGTATCACCTGGGATAGGAGCCAGTTCTGACATCACCTACGTTAGAATATGCAAAAATGGCCCCAGGTCCCAGAGCAACCCTTTCCCAGAAGCTTGCTCCAGCTCCCCTAGGATCCTGGGCTCCAGAAGCATCTCAGTTCTACTCTCAGCTGAGTCTCACAGGCTGGGAGGAGGACATATCCCTTGAAATCGCACAGCCTTGACCAGGTCCTGGCCAGGGAGGGAGGAGGGAGGAGGGAGGAGGGGCTAAGTGGGAGAGCCCGGCTGTGTGCCAGGCACCACACATTCCTTTTCAATGTATCTATTCTTAAGTAGACTTAACATTCTATTGATTTAACACTAATAAAATTCTATTGAATGTTTTTATACTATTATATTTAATGTGTACAGACCAGGCACTTTACAAATATTAACTCATTTAAATCTCATAACACCCCTAGGAAGTGGGTTCATTAATCATCCCGTTTTGTAGATGACAAAACCAGGCTCAGAGAGGAAAGCCACTGGGCTGAGGTCACCGAGCTGGGAAGTGGAGGCGCCAGGATTGGGCCTGATGTCTGTCTGAGGCCAGAGCCCATGCTGACCCGCCAGACAGGAAATCAGAGCTGGGGACTGGCTACTGGGCCTACTCCTTCGGGTAGTGGGTAGTGATGGGGGCTGGAGGTAAAAGCAGGGAGGAGGTGCTGGGACAGGCTGGGGCTCCTGCTGGGCTCAGGACCCCTTGAGGATGCCCCGTGAGCCGCTCCCTCCTCATTCATGTGCTGAGGTCCCCAGGGCAGCCAAGGTGCCAGGCCAGGCTGCAGATCTGACACCTCCTGCTACCCAGCGCTGATCAGAATCTAGCTCTGGGGCAGGGGGCGAAACTGAACCCAGCCAGGCCTTCTCTGGCGTGGACTGTGCAGCAGACACCCCAGCCCCACTCCTTGTCATGCCCAGATCCCACAGTGGTGAGTGGCCTTCTTGGAACCCAGCGACTCCGTGCCCACCCTGGGGCTGTGGCCAGGCTGTGGCCTCCGCCCTGGTTCTGGGCTCCAGGGTCCCCAGGGAGCCCGCGCCCAGGCCCCCGCCCGGTCTGCTCTCAGGTGAGCCACAGGGATCGGGTTCCTGCGGTTTCATGTCCTGCATTGTTCTTGGCTGGGCCCTGGCTTATGAAACAGTAATGAGGGGCCCCTGCTCCCGCAGCTGGCCCCTCTAAGGTTTCCACTGCCTCGGCCGACGCCGTCACGGCCCAGAGTCGGGGCCTGGGAGGGCGGCAGCGCGGGGGCCTGAGCCGGAGCCCCCCAGGGACGAGGGTGCTGACAGCCGCCAGCCGCCACCGCCGGAGCCCGCCGCCCAGGTAACCCAAGAGGAGGCGGGGTGCAGGGTGCTATGGCCACTGTCTCCCACCCCCAGGGGAGGGCCCTGGCACCCCAGGAGGTGGGAAGGAATGGGGGGGCCTTCCCGGAGGGGAGCAGCCGTTCCCCCCGGGTGAGCCCAGCACCAGCCTTCGCAGGTGTGGCCCTGCTCAGGGCAGGAGGGAGAGAGAGGCCTGCAGTCGGCTCAGGGCCCCCCGCCCCCACCTCTGGGGCCTTGACCCTCCAGCCCTGGAAGCCCCGTCATCTTCAGTAGGGCAGATCTCTGCCTGCCTCCAAGGTCTTCTTTCCCATCTTCTCCCTCAGACTACCTCTTCCTCCCTCCGGCATTTTCCTTCTCCAGATCAGCTTAACCCTCCCCCTCATCCTTATCTCCTGGCTACCAAGACCCTTTTGGGTCCTTTTGTGCACTTCACATCCTCAGGTCTGCACTCATGTATTTGTGCCAACATGCACGTGCTTGCGTGTGTACACAAGTCAGGTGGGTTCACTGATGTGTGTATTTATAAACACACAAATAAACATACACGCACTTATGCAAACCGACACACCAGTGTTCCCACAAGTCATGCATACACATGCATGCACACGCACACACTTGCACACACACAGGCCTTTATACGCACACATACCTATACCCATGTACGCGTGCACATACCCTGCATCTCTGCCAGCCCCCAGCTTGGGTCCCAAGGGGCGCTCCCAGTCTGATGGACAGCTCTCCTTGAGAAGTATGAGATCCCTGGAGGTGTCTGGAGACTCTTCACATCGCCTGGTGGGGGGAGGGGCTGCGCAGGGGGAGGGGAGCCCCCACGTGGGCCATAAGCTGCCACCTCTCCAACTCTGTCTCAGGAGCCCAGGAGCCCTCCAAGTGCTGAGGCACCCTACTGTGACCTACCCCGCCGCCCGCCTACCATTGACGACCTGTTTGGTGCTTCGACCTCCAGCTGCCAGTCCGTGGTGGGTCCAGGCCTTGGGCCAGGGCCCGAGAGGTGGGTAGAACCCTGGGATCTGAGGAGGGGCTCCTGGGGTAGGATGCCATCACCCACCCTTCCCCACACCCCCCTTCACGATGGCAGCCTCTGTCTGTGATGGCTTCTGGCATGGGTCACACAGTCAGTCCACTCAGCTTGGGCACAAGCAGCAGGGCGGGTTCCATGGGCCCTATCTCAGAGGATGGATCAGCTCTGCATCCACCCGGCAATGGGCATGGCCCACAGCCCACTCATTTCCTGGTTCTCTTTGCACAGCTTTAAAAGATTAAATTGTCAGCACCCAGGGGCAGTTTCCACCCACCTCCCTGACCACGCACTGCTCCTCCACCCCGGGGCCTGAGTTGGACTGAAGTCCCTTTTGGGGACCATAGTGCCTTGTGGAGGCATGGCTAAGGATCTAGAAACCTAGATTCCAGCTTCAGCTCCCTCCCTGATGGGCTCTGGGACCTTGGGCAAGTTGTTCCTTCTTTTTATGCCTCAGTTCCCCTGTTTAAAAAAGAAGAGGGATTGAATCAAATCAGCATTGCTTTGGGAACATATGTTCCTTAAAGGTAGGCATTATTTAAAAAACAAACAAACCAGCTCTGCCATCAAATATGTTTCAGAAAGTCTGCGATAAACAAATTTGAATAGCTTGCTTGCAGGACTTGTCAGAGCCTTTAGTTTGCTAGCATGCATTTGTGCTTTTGGGTGGGGGAGGTAGGAGAAGGATGTAATGTATCTTAAACTTATTTGACCACAGGCCTCTTTTAAAAGTCATCACCCATTTCTATCCTGTAGGCCAATCTGTGGGTCACCCTTTGGGGATACTGCCAGCTCTAACTGGCTGCCTTCTTTAAAGCAGGATTTTCTGTACAAGTCCGTCCCTCAGCATCCAGACTTGTGGCCCTGTCACTGTCCCTGGAATCCTGCTACCTCTCAGAGCGCCCTATTAGTCTAGCATGATTCTGTCTTCTTAGTCTTACTGAACCTGGGGTCCTCTCTCCTGCTCCAGTGACATGGTCAGGGCTGGGGCCACAGCCCTGGTTCATAATGCATCTCTGCCTTTTCCTGCCTCTGTGACCTTGGCCGGTCCCTTGACCTCTCTGAGCCTCAGTTTCTTCATCTGTAAAATGGGAATCATTACATTCATTTCAAAGGGAGGCTGTTGTAGCTAAATGAGGCAGCCCATGTAAAGAGCAGAGCACAGAGTCCTCAGTGTTAGTCCCCTCCTCCACTGTAATGTGAGGTGTGTGTGTACCTGGGTGGTGGTTGGCTGTTAGTCCTTAATTCCCCTTACTTTGAGGGAAAAAGTCATGAGTCTGTCTCCTCTCCCAGGGGCCCATCAGCAGGGCTCCCTGCAGAGGGCCTCACAGCCGCTCCCAGGAGCCAGGAACCCGAGGCAGTGCCCTACCTGCCCTCCTCCCTGTGTGGCAGCTTCAACGAGAGCTCTGACTCTGGCACCAGCTCCAGCCCTGACTGTGACGCCCCTGATGATACCAGCAACTCGTCCTCTGTGGTGAGATGGGGGCGGGAGGCCAGGGTAAGAGCAGCTCTCTGCCCTGGGCCAGCCCTGGGGTTCCCACCCAAACCTCCAGGCAGGGCTGAGCCTCTCACACCAGGAAACTCAGCCAAGGTCCTCTGGAGACTTAGCTGCTCCTTGGGCCGCCCTAGACCTTCACCTGGGGGAGGCTGGCCCAGGGGGCTGAGGGTCTGGCTATGAAAAAGTGGAGGAAGGCGTTTCAGTTGTCAGGGAGCTCCCCGTGAGTCACCAATGGGCTCAGGCTGCCAACAAGTGTCAGTTCACAGAGGGCGGGGATGGTGGGTGTGGCATCCAGAGCAAGGATGGGACTGGCCCTAGGCCCTGCCTTGGTCACACAGCGCTGAGCCGCGTGACCAGCCCTGGCATAGATCTCCAGGGACAGAGGAAAGGGAGCAGGTTGGGGGGCCTGACAAGGGCTGGGGGCCATTTAACTGGGAGAAGAGGAGACACAGGGGAAATTTCTGGTGCATTCACCCCTCAAAGGGCTGTCATGGGGCAGAAGAGACAGGCTATCCATGGGGCCCCAAGGGGGAGTGGTAAGTCTCAAAGGAAAACAACACAGACGGGTGGGCCTTGTCTTGGGAAGTCCCCCCACCCCACCCCGTCTGAGGTAGAGACTTCCATGGTTTAGGGGCCAGAAATCTGAGGCTCAGAGAAGGGAAGTGACTTACTTGAGGCCTCACATCCGGGAAGTGGTAGAGCTGGACTTTGAACCCACCTACTCTTCTCTGGGTCCTGGGGGTGTCTCTGGGGTGGGGGCTGCTATGCCAAGGCCCTCCTACCATACGGAGTCCAACTGCCCTGGGTTCAAGTCCCCTTCCATAGAAACCATTTCCCAGCTGTGTGATTTTGGGCAAGTTCTTAGCTCCAATGGATGTGCCTACCTCACAGGGTTGATTGAAGATTCACTAAGTTAACACCTGCAAAGAGCCCAGCAAAGTCGTGGTCTCTCCACGTCAGTTCCTTTTCCTTCCTTCTACCCATCTCATGCTGGGAGTGCAGGATCTGGGCTCTTTCTTTTATTCTCCAAACACACTTTCTCTTCCCCTTCCCTGGCAGGACTGGGACACTGTTGAGAGGCCGGAGGAGGTCCCCAGTGGGGACAAATTCGCCGTGATGATCCCAAGGAAGCCGCAGGAGGGGCCAAGAGCTGACAGCACCCAAAGGGCTCCTCTCCTCGCCCGGTCCCCTGTGGGAGGAGACGCTGCAGGCCAGAGAAAGGAGGGTGAGTACCTTCAGCCAGGCCAGTTTGGTCCCTGTGACCACAGGTGTGGGGATGTCCAGGGGGCCTGGGAACTAGATAGCTGTGGGCCATGTGGACCCCTTGAGACATCTTATTTTGGCAGCTTGAGTCTTGATAATAGTAACAGTTCCCATATAACTATGGAGCAGCTATAATGTGCCAGGAAATCTGCTTTAAATACATCATCTCACAACTGGTGGGTTAGGATCTTCAGGTTGCAAATGACAGAAACCAACTGAGTAAAAGTCTAAGGGAATATGACTTCAGGCATGGCTGGATCCAGGTGTTCAAATGGCATCAGAAATCTGGTCTCTGCTCTGCTTTTTTGTGTTGGCTTCATTGTCAGCCAGATCCTCCCCTGATAGTGGCATGATAAGCAGCAGCAGGCTTATCTTACCTAATTTTCAACCCCCACAGTAAGAGGGCACAATTTTCCCTATAGATGTAGCCAAAGTCCTGGGAAGGGTTTTCCCTGGGACCCAGCATGGGTCATATGCCCAACCTGGTGATCTGGGATGGGATCAGCTCCCTGTGCAAACGTCATGGTCTGAGAGTGGAGGAGAAGAGATTGCCCAAAGGAAATCAGGGTGATGTTGTTCGCAGAGAAAGGCAAAGGCTGCTGGTCGGGCCAAGCCCACAGATGCCTATGACACTGGTCAGCGTCTTGCTGTCATGTGAACCCAGGGTGCTGGGCCCTCCATCACTACTGCACTGTGTTGCCTCCTGGTCTGTGTCTTCAACATCATCAGCATTTGGGGCTGTGGGGCCAGGGCATCATGTCCTAACTACTGGGGGACAGTCCTGGCTTCCCACAGCTCCTTACCATTCAATCAGCAAACATGCAAGCGCTAACCATGTGAAAACCCTGATGCTAGACACTGAGGGTGTTCAGGAGGAGTTCAATGTGGTCGCTGCTCTGGAAAGCTCATCATCTAGTAAAGCAAACAGTTGGGAGGTGACGAACAGCAGCCCAGGACAGAGGAAGAGCAGAAACAGCTGTGTGGGGCTGTGAGCCCGGCTGGGGTGGGGGCAGGGGCAGGGGCAGAGGAAGAGCTTCATTCCAGTCAGGGAAGGACTCACAGAGGAATGCCTTCTGGACGTGGCACTCAGCTGGGTAAAGGCTTGGAGGTGTGAAAACGGAGCATCCTGGTACACACAGCTTTAGCATAGATGGGAGTGTACAGCTGGACCAGACCCTGCGGAGCCTCAAGAGTCTAGCCAAGGAGTTTGGACTCTCTTCTGTAAGTAGTAGGGAGCCACAGAAGGTTTTTGAGGAGGGGAGTGATGTAGTTGATCGTGCACGTTAAGAATTTCACTAGGGCAAGGGTGTGAGGGATGAATTGGAGCAGGGCAAGGCTGAGGGATGAGAAACCAGTTAAAGAGACTGTTGTGGCCGCTGGAATGATAACTGGTTCGGGCACGAATCACCTGCTGATGCTAAATTCCTAGTGAAAGGTTGTCGGGGAACAGGATATTCACACAGTCTCAAAGTATCACCCCTCAGATTACACATCGATTACAGAGGGAAAAGGCACCCTTAGGATGGGAAGATCTGGCAGACACCACCTTAACCCAGCGGCAGCTCAGCATCCCAGCGTGGGGCAAACCGGCACCAGGTGCTCCCATGTAATGCGCAGTGGGAGGACACAGCATCCTCTCCGAGTCTCGCTGCTAAAAATCCATCCCCTGCGTCTAATCCCAGCAGAACATCAGACAAACCCAAACTGAGGGACGTTCTGCAAAATAACTGACAGAACTCTGCAGGAAAGACAAAAAGGGCTGAGGAGCTGTTCTTGAATAAAGGAGACAACAGAGACAGGGAAGTGAAATGTCCTGTGTATCTGGGCTTGGATCTGGGAGAGGAAAGGACAGAGCTAGGAAAGGTATTATTGGGACAGCAGGGGCTATTTGAATTCAAGCTGTGTGTAGATAACTGTATGGCGTCCATGCTGTATTTCCTGAGTGTGATAATGGAAGGAGACTGTCCTCGATCTTAGGAGGTACATATGGAAGGCTTAGGGGTGAAATGTCATGATGTCTTCAACAAGGTAGATAGAGCTAGACAGACAGATGATATGTAGGTAGGTAGGTAGGTGGGTTGATCAAGCAGATGAGGCAAACCGTTAACAGCTGGTGACTGGCTGAAGGATGGATGTATGCATGACCCGTTCCTGCTGTCCTTCTGTAGCGCATTGCAACTGTCCAGATGAGAGACGGAGAAACCTGAATTAGGGCTGCGGCTGCAGGATGAGGAGGGGGCGAGGAGAGACACTGAGGACATAGATTTGATGGGACTAGGGACAGAGGAGTACTGGGGAGAGGGTGCAAGCAGTGCTGACTGTGCTGGATCTGAGAGCCTGGGAAGAGACTGAGGCTGGGGGCGCCCAGCCAAGGGTCAGGGCCTTCTTCACTGGCTGTTCCTTCTCACTCTGCTCTGCTGATGCCTCCTCCTCTGCTCAACCTTCAAATATCAGACTCCCCAGAGTCCAGTACTGGGCCCTCTTCTGTTCTCTCCCCGCTAGCTCAGCCACTTCAGCTTTGAATATTGTCTGGAAAGACCCGTTATCTCCCAAGTCCATGCCTCTAATCTTAATTTCTCCCCTGAACTCTAGTTCATCTGCACAACAACCTCTCCACTGGGTGTATGACAGCAGCCCAAGCTCAACACAGTGCTCTTTATTTTACTCCTTCGATAAGTGTTTATTTATTCATTTATATATTTTTTAATTGAGGTATCATTGATTTATGACATTATATTCAGTTCAGGTGGACAACACAGCTGATTCCAAATTTTTACACATTATACTCCATTTAAAATTATACAATATTGGCCATATTCCCTGTGCTGTAGAATGTATCCTTGTAGCTCATTTATCACAGTCGATAAGTATTCACTGAGCACCTGCTATGGGCCAGACCCTGTCTTAGTGCTGCAGAAACAGACAGACAAGACCCACCCTTACGGAGCTGGCAATCCAGTGGAGGGAAGGCAGACAGAACACACATGGAAAGCTAGACCAGAGAGTGGGAACTGATTTTTGGACAGCTAAGACAGGAGGCTGTGAGAGTAAGTGGACAGGGATGGCCTCTCTGGGCAGGTGACATTGTAGCTGAGATCTGAGTTGAGAAGCAGAAGGAACAGTCAATACAGAGGCCTTAAGGAGTGGGCAGAGGTGGTAGGTTCAAGGAGGGAAGGAAAGTGGGGTGATGGGAACATGTGGAGTTGGGGACGGGGTTGGAGAGGAGGCTGGCATGAGGAGCCACCAGCAACCTGACCCTCCTTCCAAACCTGCTTCTCCTTGCCATCCCTCTCGGGCCACCTCCCAGTCTGCAAAGCACGCTCAGTGGGGCAGGCTGGGCAGAGCCCGGCTGGCGGAGGGACAAAACACAGATGTCCTAGAACATCTGTAGAGCCTGCTCTGTGTGCCCACTTAGGGCGCTGCAGGAGTGGAGTCAGATCCTGGGTGGGCCGGGCTCAAAAGGATGCTTGTCATGGGTGGGAAAGGGAAGAAACCGGGGACAGGGGTGCTGACCCTGCTGTGAGCCACGAGAGTGGCGGCAAACACCATCTCAGCCAGCACCCATGCTCAAAGGGCCCGAAAGCTCCAGGATAAGGCAGAACTCAGAGCTGGAAGGCGGTGGCCCAGTATTATTGGCCACCTATGGTGTGCTAAACACATTTCTAAGCCCATGTGACACCGTGGAAAACAAGAAGGCCCGGCCCCTCCTCCCAGGGAGCTGGGAGGCTGGTGGCGGCGGGCAGAGCCTTGCCAGCCGTGGGAAATGCCTGGATTGATTTTATTCCAGGTGCAGTTGCAAGCCCCTGCAGTTTTTTCAGCCTTTGATTTTGAAATTACTTTAGTTTTATAGAAGAGTTGCCAAGATAATACAGAGAGTCTCCATTATGCCCCTCACCTGGGTTCCCCCAGTGTTGCCATCTTACATAACCATAGCACAATTATCAAAATTAAGAAATGAACGTTAGGATCGCACTTTGCATGCAGTCACATCTTTTCAGTTTTCCCCCACCTGAGATAGCTCACAGTCTCTCCTTGTAAGCAGGTGTAATCTAGCCAGGTTTGTTTTTGGAAAGGATCTCCCTGAACGGGACGAGGACCTTGTGCCCAGAGTGCACATGTGGGGAGCTTTTGCAACCATCCAGGTGAGAAAGGAGGATGGCTGAGAGCAGGGAGGTGGGAGGAGGTGGATAAGAGAAGCAGGCAGATTTGGAACATCGTGGGGCATCAGTCCACCAGACAACAACGGTACACGTGTTAAGTTCTGCTCTGTGCGTGGTTCCAATTCCTTGCTGTGTGGCAACTCAGACTTCAGTGACACCAGCTCAGAGAGTTTAGAGGAGGCGGAGGTCTCAAAGTAGAAGAGGGAAGGCAGGAAGGCAGTCGTGGCTCCTTCAAGGTGAGTCCACAATACCCTTTACTTCTCTCCTAAAGCACCAGCCCAGGGACACACACAGCTGGTGGCCACTACCTGCTTGGTGACCAAGGGAGTGAGGGGGGTTCAGAGTGACACCAAGATTGTGGCGTCCCCTTCATGGGGATGGGAGTTGTGAGGGGGTCACTGTTTAGAGAAGTGACATGAATCCTTTAGATTAGGGCTTCTGAAACTATAATGTGCATGCAAATCACCTGGGAATCTTATTAAAACACAGATTCTGATGCAGTGCGCCAGGGTGGGTCCTGAGAGTCTGTATTTCTAGCAAATCCCCAGGTGAGGCTGATGCTGCCTGTTCACAAAAGGAACTTTTTAGAGCTCTCGCACATGAATCTCACTAGAAGAGATGGGAGAGTTTCTCGGAATCCAGTTGCAGGAAGTAGAACGGGGAGCGGAAACTTGCTAGGCAGCAGCTGTTGGAGCCTCGTCTCCCTCTCTGCTGCCACACAGGCTAGTGTCAAAACTGCTCTCTACCAGTTTGCTTCTTTTCAGGGACTCCCCAGACTATGCGACCTTGGCTCTGGAGCCCACCCACCATTGACTGAGTCAGCCTGGGTTTCAATTTCAAATTCATGACCTCAGCTTGAAAGCGGCATCCGAGACCTCCTCCAGTCTGCTCTGGTCAGAGGGGTGGAGTTGTGTGGTAGGGACAGTGGGTCCTCTAAGAAAACAGTGTGGGGTCTACCCCAATCATCCATCTCAGGAGACAAAGAAAGGAAGGCTGTGGGAGCTGCTTGGACCTCTCCCCTAACCTTGAACCTGCCTCTTTCCTCTCTAGGCACCAGTGGTGGGAGCCGAAGTGCTGGACAGCACTGGGCAAAGCTCCGGGGAGAAAGCAGGTACCTCTCCCCGGAGCGGCACCAGTCAGCACTAACCCAGGCCTCTCCCATGACACCACAGAGTGGACCTCGAAGTGCCACCCTTCAGGCCTCCACACAACTTAATACACCCCGAGCCTCCTCTCCTCCCCGAACCACCCATCGGGACACCCCCAGAACCTCGTCCACCCAACAGGACACTCCCAGAGCCTCTTCCACACAGCGGAACACCCCCAGAGCATCTTCCCCCTCAAGAACCACCCATCGGGACACCCCCAGAACCTCGTCCACCCAACAGGACACTCCCAGAGCCTCTTCCACACAGCGGAACACACCCAGAGCATTCTCTCCCTCAAGAATTGCCCAATGGGACACCCCCAGAAGCTCGTCCACCCAACGAAATAATCCTCAAGTTTCCTCTCCCCCTCGAGCCACCCAACAGGACAACTCCAGAACCTCTTCTACCCAACAGGAAAAACTTCTAACTTCTGTTCCTACTTGTACTCCCCAGCGGGACAACCCCAGAACTTCTTGTATTCAACAAAATTCTCCCAGAACCTCTTCTACACAACGGGACAACCCTAAAACCTCTTGTACCCAACAAGACAATCCAAAATCCTCTACCTTATGGCGGGAAAGCCCTGGAAGCTCCTCCTCTCAGGGCTACACCCAACAGGACAATCCTGGACCACCATCTCCCCATCGCTTCTCTCAACGGAACAACCCCAGAAATTCCTCTCCCCATCGTACTAACAAAGACATTCCTTGGGCCTCCTTTCCCCTCCGGCCAACCCAGAGCAATGGCCCCCGAACATCTTCCCCATCACGCTCCAAGCAAAGTGAGGTTCCCTGGGCATCCATTGCCCTCCGGCCAACCCAAGGTGACAGGCCTCAGACCTCATCTCCTGTTAGATCAGCTCAGCGTGACCCGCTCCAGTCCTCCTCTGGCCCTACCCTGCACAACTCACCATCCCGGGCCACTTCGTCCTCCCATAACCCGGGCCATCACAGTGCCTCCCGGACTTCTTCACCTCTGCACCTCACTACCCGTGGCACATCCCACACCTCTTCTGAGCCCTCCCAGCCTCCGTGTGCTGTGTGCATTGGGCACCGGGATGCCCCTCGAGCCTCATCACCTCCTCGCTATTTGCAACATGACCCCTTCCCCTTCTTTCCAGACCCCCCCACCTCTGAGAGTGAATCACCCCACCACGATCCCCCCTATGTTCCCCCAGCTGTGTGCATTGGACACCGAGATGCCCCTCGGGCTTCCTCACCCCCCCGCCACACCCAGTTTGACCCATTCCCCTTCCTCCCAGACACATCAGATGCCGAGAACCAGTCCCCTCAGCATGACCCTCCTCAGTTCCCCCCACCTGTGTGTATCGGGTACCGCGATGCACCCCGGGCCTCCTCCCCACCACGCCAGGCCCCAGAGCCTTCCCTTCTGTTCCAGGATCTCCCCAGGGCCAGCACCGAGAGCCTTGCCCCCTCCACAGACTCTCTGCATGAGCACCCCCACATCCCCACCCCTGTATGCATTGGGCACCGGGATGCACCCTCTTTCTCATCCCCACCACGCCAGGCCCCCGAGCCTTCCCTCTTCTTTCAAGACCTCCCTGGGACTAGTATGGAGAGCCTGGCCCCCTCCATCGACTCTCTGCGTGGCTCCCCAATGCTGCCCCCTCAAGTGTGCATTGGGCACCGGGATGCCCCTCGAGCCTCTTCCCCACCCCGCCACCCGCCCAGTGACCTAGTGCTCCTGGCAACCTCGCCTCCGCCAGGCAGCTCTGGGGGCTCTCGGGGCTCAGTGCCCCCGGGGGAGGCCAGGCATAACTTGGAGAGGGAGGAATACACCGTGCTGGCCGACCTGCCCCCGCCTAGGAGGCTGGCACAGAGGGAGCCAGGGCCCCAGGGCAGCAACGGGGGCCGCACCCGCAGCCCTGGCCGCGCAGAGGTGGAGCGCCTCTTCGGGCAAGAGCGCAGGTGAGCCCAGGGCGGGGTCAGCTAGGTGGGCTGGGGAGGAGGCTCGGCAGCAGGACAGGCGGAAGGTTCACTGGCTTAGGTTGCAGATGAGGAAAGGGTTTAGATCCACATTCTGCCACTTACTGGCTGTGTGACCTTAGGCAAATCACTCTACCTCTCTGTTTCCACGTGTTAGGAGTTGTTTTTGATGATTAAGTGATATCGGTCATAGCCTAGTGGTTAAGAGCGAAGGCCAGGGTCAGGTAGGCTGGGTTCAAATCCTGGGTCAAAGCCATTCCCCAACCTATGTGACCTGGTAAAGTGATTTAACCTACCTGAGCCTCAGTTTCCTCCTCTGTAAAATTAAAACTTTAGTCCATTAATTTAAATGAAGTTAAACTCTCAAACCCTTCGATCCAGAGTCACAGGTTTGTTTTTTTCACCTTATGTGAGCAAGAAGAAGAAAGTGTCCATGATTTTTTACCTTAACAAAGAAAACTCATGGGTCCCACGCATTTCAGAAAACATGTCAATTTAAAACGTATGGCCAGAGTCATGTATTTTAAATAAGAGAACTCATAGAATTACGGACTTTGGAGGTTAAATGTTCCTTTCCTGGGACTTGGCAACAGCACCTGAAGTCCAGGCATCCCGCAAGCCTCTTGGGTCAGGCATTTACAACCCAGTAGAGCATTTGCTTTTCCACAGCTTCCAGGAGGAGAAGTATCTCCTCCTGAGATTTCTTTCTCCAGCAGTTCCAGCCTCAGAGCCTTTAAGAATCAGGGCTGGAATTCCATTAATTAGGGTTAAGAGAACAAAAAAACATAGGTCTGAAAGTCTCAAAACTTTCAGTGTAGAATTCAATAAATTACAGTATATTTACCAAGACTGGGTTGTACAACCATCACCACAACCTAATTTTAGAACATTTCTGTCACTCTAAGGAGAGGGTAATATTTTGCATCCACGATTCCTCTCTCTGTTGCCCCATTTTCTCTTAGATTTGAATCTGCATGAAAAACCTTATCTCTCATTCTTCAGATTTCCTTTTCCAGTAAGTTTTATTCATCTACCAACCGGGTGACAACCTTTATGGTCTGCAGCATTAGTATAATTCTTTTGTTGGCCTCTTCAAAAAAAAAACCAAAACACTGCAGTTTTAGGTTCACAACAACATTGAGTGGAAAGTACAGAGATTTCCCATATACCCCCTGTTCCTGCTCATACACAGCTGCCCCCACTATCAACATCCCCCACCAGAGTGGTACACTCATTAGTCCATACGCTTAACGCTGACACATCCTTATCACCCAAAGTCCGTAGGTCATATTAGGGTTCACTCTCAGTCGTGTACATTCTGAGTTTGGACAGATGCATAATGACATGTATCCCCCGTTAGAGCATCATGCAGAATAGTCTCACGGCCCTAAAAACCCCCTTTGTCTTTGGCCCTTTTTTTAGGATAACTATTTTTGGTCTGAGGTCAATTTGCATATCTTTGACTTTATCTGGTAACCTAGCAGGGTCTTTAAACCAAAGTCAAATTTTCTTTCTTTTCTTGATAACTTTTGTAGAGATAAAGGGTTTATAATAGAAGTCTGGAATATATTTATACTTTTGTTAATTATTTAATTGTTTTTACGTAGATACTTCTATTCATTTTATTTTGCTCTCTTCGACATAGGTTATTTACCTTTCTTTAAAGCTTTATTTTTGATATAGAAAAATCCCATATTTAACTTACATTTTTTGGTGAAGTACATTATTTACCTTTTAACCAAGGTTTTATAACTCTACTTAGTAATTAAAATTTTCCCTCTTGTATGGCCCTTTTTCCAAGTAGAAAACCATCTGTCCTCAGAAGATGAAATTTTAAAACCTGTTTAAGTATCTGTAAGGGACAGACTGAAATTTATAAATGGGTGGCTATAGGTCTGAACTTTTATTTCCTCCTATTTATTCATTCAACATGTATCAATTGAGCATCTACTCTGTCCAAGCATTGTTCCAACTAAGCCTGGAAAATTTTTCTTAAAGGGCCATTGCATTAAAGCATTAGGAATTTTGGCTTGATATCTTCATTTACCCCCACCTCCCTTGATGCCTTTGGAATCTCTTAGAATTATAGAAGTATTTCCTAGTCTCTTGAAATCAAAACAGAGCCTTCATGAAATTTGCTAGACTTGATGGCTGTTGTCCTTTTATACTCTCTGGAGGTGGAAGAGCCCATCCAGACTTCCAAAGGAATCAAACTTCGTCACCCTTGGTGCAGCCACACCAACCCCCGGGAGCAGGTGGCCTAAGGAGACACGGTTGCTTCTGCATCAGGAAGGCTGGGTCTCGGTCGGAGTCTGAGAATTTTCTTGAGTCCTTCACTCCCATCTCTCCATTTCTCTCAGGGCTGGGAGGAGAGTGGGGACCTTCCCAGAAGGAATGCTCATTGTGCAGGCCGGAGTTTATACGGAAGATGCATTCACTTGGAAGAGAATGCACATTTGCCTCGCTACCCTGCACAGAGTATTTTTTGCTGTCACCTCCCCACCTAGTCATTATCAATCCTCCCCATCTAGTCACGTTTGGGGTTTTTGCTTAGCAGAAACTCCTACACCCCAGTTCTGAGGGAAACTCACTCTAAAGTATCAGATCTCACAGAGCAAGGAAACTCGTTTGCTTCAAATTGGATTAAAAATTGAACCTGACCAGGCAGCCCTTAAACTTAGAAACATTTACTCCAGAGCAGAGGACTTTGGTTCCCCGTGAGTCAAGTGCTAAGAACTGCTAAAAACTCAGATCACTTTATAGATCAGATTCTAATGACATTGGCAAAAGCCATAAGACAAGAACAAACCCCAAGCTCGTAATTGTTTTACTCTCTGAAGCCTCTATAGAGTTTCAGCCCAGTCCCCAAGCTGTCAGCAGACTACAGAGCCCGGGTCCCTGCTCAGGTCTGAGTAGAGATTCCTCTTACTCCCTTTTTGCTGGTTTATTCAAGGCTCAGCACCTGGTCATCTTTTTCAGGTTTCTCCTGGTTTGGTTCAGCCATCAGAGACACAGCTCCATTTGGCAGTTTAGGTGACGTCAGACTCTCAAACCCTCTTGAAATAAATATTCAGTGGAGTGGTTAGGTCTTTTGTCTTGACCCCTTTACATGTAGGAGGGGAGAAATATGCCCAGATTCTGTTTGGTGTTTCACGTTTCAACAGAGATGTTATATTAAATATTAATAGTCATAGCTACCAATTACTAAGCAAGACAACTAGCTGGAACTAGGGACTTTCTACAGCTTAGAGGTCATCTTTGTAGGACGTGGCAACAACGCCTGAAGTCTTGGTGTCTTAGAAATGACATTCACATGGACAGCTTTATGCTGCCCTTTGTAGAGTTGTGGGGCAACAGAGGACATTTCTTCCTTCTGATCTTGCTAAGAGCTCCTGAACCAGCAGCTAGGAGTTTTCAAGGCTAAGTGCCGGAATCCTGTTATACTGAGGGGAAACATAGGTAAGCCTGAGAAGTCTAAAACTTACCATATGGACAGGAAGAGGGCAGAAAGAATGGAGCACATTCTGCATGGCATTCTACATCTCCTGTCCCCACCTCATGGGCTGATGAAATGAGACAGTACCAGTGCCTGGGACATAGGAAATGCTCGGTAAACTTTTGCCATTATGATCATGTGTGCACAATGCCTGGTACACAGTGGATGCTCAATAAATCTTAATTCCTACAGGGCCCAGTAAAGCCTTTGTCTGGGGTGAGCCAAAGGCTGCTGGTGGGGAGGCGGTCAGAAAGGAAGTACTGATGAGATAGGAGGAGGTCAAGGCCAAGGCTGAGCACCCCCCTTCCCACCCTTTTTTCATTTCATCTTCACAATAGCTCCATGAGGCAGGTAGAAGAAAACAGTGTCAACAATTCCCATTTTACAGAAGGGGAAACTGAGGCCCTGAGAGGATCCTCCCTCACTTAGGGCCCTTCAATGAGCTTGTGGGTCCTTGGATCTGCCTCATCTCTTCCACTGAGGTTGGGAGTAGAGGAGTTGGGGTGCCAGGAGTGGGACAACCCCAAGGGCCCTCAGAGGGGTGGCTGCGTTTGCTCATAGGAAGTCCGAGGCACCGGGGGCCTTCCAGGCCCGGGACGAGGGGCGGTCGCAGAGGCCCAGCCAAGGTCAGAGCCAACTTCTCCGAAGACAGTCCAGCCCTGCCCTCAGCAGGGAGGTGAGCACTGCCCGCCTACCCCCGGCCCCTGCACCCCCAAGGGGTGAGCCACTGCTTCTCCCCTCCCCCAGGTGCCAGGTGCGGGGCCTGGGAAGGGAGGTTCTTTATGAAAGGGTCAGAGTCCCAATCATGGGTGTCCAGCTTCCCCCTCTCCCTAACAGCCAGCAGCTCTTGGCAGAATTGAGAAGGACCCCAATCAGTCCATCTTGAAGATGGCCCTTCCATGCTGTCCCCTTCCTTCATTAGGTACCTGCCGTTTTGAGAAGTTTTCAGAGAAAACCTCCCATGCAGCAGTCCAGCTCTAAGGGCTATCCCTTCCAGGGCGGGCATTTCTATTTTTAAAGAAACTCTCAGACGGCAAGGCCCAACCCAGTGGATGCAGTATTGGTGGTGGAAATTCCGGCACCTGATAGCCTGGGTTGGAATCAATATCTTGCGGGGAGGGGAAGCCAGGAAAGTGAGCAGCTGTTTGCAGATCTCATTCTGCGACTGAGGAAGGTGGGCGAGAGGGAAGGGCTGCTGCCCCCAGGGAGGGCATCCAGGGACCCTAGGTACTTTTTGACCTGCTTTAATCCAGGCTGCTGTGAGGACACAGTTTGCATCTCCCTGAGACCTGGCTAAGACCCCAGTTTCCTGTCCTCCTAGACAGAGACCACCCAGCCAAGGTCCTGGAGCCTCACCCACCCCCTCACCTCATCCTCAGGTAACCAAGCCCCTTGTGAAGCAGGCAGAACCGGCCTGGCGGAGCCCAGCAGAGCCCCCTCATCCCAGGAGCCCCGAGAGGCGGCCTGAGGGGGACCGGCGGCTCCAGGGGTCCTCACTGCCCCCGAGGACATCAGCCAGGACTTCTGAGAGGGAGCAGCGGACAGAGAGACCTCTGGAAAGTGGCCGGGTGGGCCCAAGGCAGCCTTTAGGAGGGTGGCAGAGTCAGGAGGACCCACCAGGATCCTGGGATCCGCACAGACACCTGGAGAGAGGCTGGGGCAGCCAGGAGGAGGGCCCAGGCCTGGGGGGCTGGCAGGGACTTGAGGAGCCCAGACAGGGGCCTGCCAGAGCCCCAGAGGGAACATGGAGGGGCCCCACTTGCCACAGGGGACAGCCAGAGGCCTGGGAGGAGCACCCCCAGAATGGGCTACGGGAGCCCCCTGGCAGGCCAGCTCAGAGGGGCTGGGGCAGCCTGCAGGAGCTGTCCAGTCCTCACCAGCCTATGAGCCCCTCAGAGAACTCCAGGGCAGGCCCAGTAGAGTTCTCGAAATCCCAGAGGCCTGAGACACCCCCTGCTGTGGGCTGGTGGGCTGAGGGAGTCTGCCCACACCTGCATGGCCCCGAGAGGCGACCTGAGCTTGACTGGAGGGAGCTGGTGGGCCTTCTAGGGGCCCCCAGAGAGGGAGCTTGGACTCACACGGAGGAGCCGACTCTCGCCTCCCGCCTTCCAAGGCTGGACTGGGAAGGCCTCCTGGAGCTCCTGCAGGCCCAGCTCCCCTGCAAGGACCCAGCTGGACACTGGGGTGGCCCGGCCACAGCTTCCCCAGGCACGAAGGGTACCCTGGAGCTGGAGCAAGAGCGGCACAACCAGCCTGAAGGAGCGGCAGGGGCTACCCTCCTCAATGGATACAGCCCTGGGCAGTGGCCCCAGAGCTCTGCCCAGCCGCCCAGCCCTGCCAGCGTCTCCACCCAGTGGCCAAAGACCAAAGTGACGGGTGGACCAGAGACCTCAACTATGGCTGATCTGGAGAAGGGCCAGCTGGGGAACAAGAGCCCTGCAGATGGCCCCAGCTCACCACTGGGGGAGGTAAGTCAGTCTCATTTCCAAGTCTTGAAAGTCAGCTCCACCCAGCCAGGTGTCCCCGGAAAGGCATCCCCTCAGTTCTTGCACACAATCCTCCCTCCTGTCCAAAACCTTTCCCTACCACCAAACTGGACAGTGATAATGACCAGCACTTTTTTGAGCGTTTACTATGTATTAAGCCTTGGTCTGAATGTTTTATGGTATTTTCCTCATTTAATCTCTATAGCAATTTGATGAGAAAGGTGCTATTTATTTACAGATAAAGAAACAGACACAGAGAGGTTAAGCCACTCACCCAAGATCACACAGCTAGTAAGGGCTGGGGTAGGGGTGGATCCCAGGTCTTATCTGTGCAGATCACCCTGAGGCCTCAAGCAAGATGCTCTGGCCAGCAAGATGCTTCTCCCCTCCTGGCCACACAATACCTAGTTTGTGTTGCCTCTGGTGGTTCCTACCTGGCCCTGTCTGGGGCTGCAGCTAGTGTGGTCACGTCCCTACCCTACTGCTGTATTTCAACTTCCTTAAAGTCCAGGACAGTTTCATTTACCCCTCTCTGGCCCCTATAGCTCCTCTCAGGTGGAGAAGAGGTTGTATAAATGCTCACTGGCCTGAATTGTCTGCTGAGACAGCTGCTTAAATGAGGGCCCATGTGCAAAGGAGGCCCAGCGCCTGGCACACAGTAGGTGCTCACTAAGTCCCTTCCCTGTCTCCTTGGCCCAAGGGTGGGATCACAGAGTCAGTGGTGCTCCAGTGCCACCCAGAGCATTTATCTGAAGATAGCGGGTAGGAAGGATCCTGGAGGCCAGCACCCTACAGCGTGACCTCAGCTCACCAGGAACACAGCATGTGGTTTTGGACACCTAGCCTCTCCTGGTCCTGCTCTTCCCCTGTAGAATGGGACAAACTGCTTCCCTGACAGACACCACTGGGGTGATGGGGAGCCTCCAGCTTGTTCATCCAAACCCTCCTCATCTCCACAATGTACTCCCCAAGGTAAGGGTTTACAGTGTGGAGGGCCCTGGGCTTGGTGCTTTATGTGCTTTGCCAGATGTACATCAGCTGGATCCAAGGCTCAGATTCACAAGGCATTTGCCAGGGGTCACACATGTATAAGTCGAGAGAAATGAGATCAACGCATCAATTCCAAAGCCCGAGCTTTTAACCACTGTGTTGTGGAGCCTCTGAGCCCATGGCAGGACTCAGGAGCCCCCTGCTCTGTATTTCCCTAAGGCTTTTACCGATTTGTCCTCTGATCAACTCAATGCACAGACACCAGAAATGCAGGGCTGAGCCAGCTTCGTCCTGCCCTCATAACCAAGAGGGGACCCGGGGATTTGGAGCCCCACATGAGAGGTTGCTGTCAGGTTTGCTGGGGAGACAGGTGGACCATAGGCAATTCAGGGAGGAGAAGATGCTGTGTCCCAGTGGACACTGGGATGCTGCAGGCTGGCCTGGTCCAAAGGGAAGAGGGTGGGACAGAGAGATTCTTCAGCTAGAGTTACTCCGTGGTGGGGCTCAGGGTTCCCTGGGAGGTTAGGAGATGGTGACTGTGGAAGGATGGTAGCACCAGGGCATTTCACAGATGACACAGCAGAGGCATTCACGAGGTCCTGCTGGGGCTCCTTGGCATGGCATTCAAGGCCTCCTGGCCTTCTACCCCAGATTTGCCCTCTAGTTGTGCTGAGCTGGCCGCAGAGCTCTGTGAGCACATCTCCCTGCCTCTGTGCATGCTGTTCCTTGCCTAGTATGCTCTTCCCTTCCCTCCTCACTCAGCAAACACCTGCTCATCATTCAAGTCTTAGATCAGGTGCTCTGTTCTAAGATGCCTCCCCTGAATACTCACCCTACTCCTGAATTGGTGATGTTTCCCTTCTGGGCTTGGTGGTTCTGCTGCTCTGCATCTGGTCACAATTGTTTTCCCTTAAGAAACATAAGCTCCATGAGGGCAAGAAGTGCACCTACTTTATCTCTGTACCTCTGGCTCCTGGCCCAGAGAATGACACAAAGGAGGTGCTCAGTTCAGTAGTGGTTGACCAGTGAATACATGGATTGAGTGCTTGTAAGAAACAGATGGAGGGTGGGTAGGTCAGTGGGATGAATGATGGATGACAGATATGTGAACGGGTGATGGATAGATGATGTATGTTGAACAAATGAGAAA
Organism: Camelus ferus; assembly: GCF_009834535.1. Lineage (NCBI taxonomy): Eukaryota > Metazoa > Chordata > Mammalia > Artiodactyla > Camelidae > Camelus > Camelus ferus. The sequence continues at coordinate 3,589,184 of NC_045707.1, forward strand.
GAGATGTTGGATGGATGACAGGTAGGTGGAGGGATGGATAAATGAGTGATGAATGGAACAGATGATGGGTGCTAGATAGATGGATGTTCTTAGATGATGATTAACAGATGGGTGGTTAAATTTTGGGTATAATACTTTCAGATGGATGTTAAATGTTGTGGAATGTTGTGGAATGTTGTGGAATATGGATGATGGATGGTGAATGAATGTTGGAAGGATAATGGATGAATGGACGTTGGATGAATTGAGGAAGGATACATGGATATAGGATGGATGGATAGATGATGAATAAATTGAGGATGGAAGTATTGGGATAATGGAGGTTGGATAGATGAGTGGGTGGATGATATAAGATGAATTTCAGATGGTTAGATGGATACATGGATCTATTGATGTTGGATTCTTGGTGGATGTTAGATGGATAGATGCTGAATAGATGGATAAGAAGTTGGATAGATGGATGGAATCTGGGGAGTAACCTGACCTAAGCTGTGTTCTTTCTTATCTCCAGTTCCAGTCTAAGGAGCCCGAGGAGTCAGAACGAAGCAGAGGCCAAGACTCACTGACTGACCAGAAGCAGGCAGACTCGGTAGTTGGGTCATGGGTGTGGGCACATAGGGAGGGGAAGGGAAGGGAAATCAGGTTGGAGGTGGGCTGAGATCCTCAGATGAGCTCTGGGGTCATCCACACCAAGGCTGGCTCTGCCCTAGGGTCATTGAGAAGAGGAGCTCTGAGGAGCTGCGCAGCAGGGCCACCTTCTGGCTTGGGGACCTGGGTGGATGAACAATACTGGGGTCAGAAGCTCAGGGCTCTGCTTTCAACTTGCTACGATGCCCTGAAAAGGTCACTGCCCTTCCCTTGGCAAATGTCAGTTTGGCCCTGAGGGTCTCTGAAGGCAAGGTCCTTCTGGTTCTGGGGGGCTGGCCAGGCTGGAAGAAGGGGTTGAGCTTCCAGGAGCCGGATCCAGAGAAGCACTGAAGAAGGCCGAGGGGGTACAGAAGTCAGCTGGGCCTGGAGGATCTCCAGGGTCCTTGGGGCGGGACAGATGTGTGCAGGGGGTGGGACCCACTGAGACTGCTCTGAGGCCTGTCTGCAGCTGGAGCACTTTGCTCTGCCCCTCCCCTCCCTGCCAAACAGACTGTTCTCACCACCCTCAGCCTCCAGAGAGGTGAGGTCAGAGCCGAGGGCCTGGGGCAGTGGGAGGAGGGGAGGAGGAGACAGGCTGTTTGAGGCTGTACATTCCTCATCCTGCTGTTCTGCTGTTCTGCTGTTCTGCTGTTCCCCATGCCACCTCCTGAGAAGCAGGGTGTGTGGGGTGGAGGAGTGGGAAGGGCATCTGTCTGGCCACCTGGAGCCCCCAGGTCTGGCCCTGCCGCTAGTCAGAGCTGCAGGGATTCTGCCCAACCCCCTACTGTGCAGATGGAGAAATGAGGGGCAGGGCCGTCATCCCAGATCACATAGTCAGTCGGTGGCTGGGCTCAAATTAGGACCCAGGGACCCACGCTCTCCCTGTTCCTCCCAATGCTGCTTCCTGGCTCTGCCCTGATTGCCTGCGGGGCCTCCCACAGTGGAAGCACCATTCTAACTGCTTGGTGGGCTAGCCTTCCCATCTGTGACATGGGAGGGGACAGGGGACTGGTCACTAAGGGCTCTTCTAGCTCTCACAGGGACTCCGGCAACTTTGCTCTTCCTCTTTCTGGATCATTTCTTCATACTTCGTGGGTCCAGAGTTTTGTGAACAAAGAGGAAATAGCAATATAGGAGTCCCCCTCATGCAGAGGGCCCCAGGGACACGGAAAACCTCTCAATCCACCACCAGGAAGCCTGGACTGGACAGAATTGATAACTGCCTCATTCATCCATTCATTTATTCACTCATTCACATACCCTTAGTGAGCACCTTCTGCATGCCTCAGTGTGGGCCAGAGGCGAGCTGGAGCGTGGAGCCCACGGTCTAGTGGTCAGGGCTGTGATGGGGATGTGGTGGCAAGGTGGGGGCAGTCCTTCTCCCAAAAGCCCCCTCCACCTGTGCTTTGACGCATCACATCCCACCTCCAGAGTGTCTCTGGATTCTGGAGAGTTGGGACACTTGGGCTCTGTCCTGCCTCTGCCAGTAACCTGCTATGTGACTTTGGGCAAATGCCTCTGCTTCACTGGGGCCTCAGTTTCCCCAAATGAGGATGACTCCAAAGGGGGTGCACTTGGGGGTTCTGCTGGGTGCAGCTGGAGAAGTCTGACTCATTCCTCTCACAAAGGTGAGGAGAGTAGGCAGATGGAGGGGACTCGGAACTGAGGGGCCCTTAGGTGACTCCTTGGCCCCAGATGGCTGTTGCCATGGAGAAGAGGGGCCAAGAGTTTCTCCATAGATATTTCTTTTTTACTTTATCTTTTTAAATTTTATTTATTTGTTTATTTATCCATCCATCCATCCATAGATATTTCAAGAGAGGCTGCAAATATGTAGTTACTTCTTTTTTTTTTTTTTTTTTTTTGGTGGAGATACTGGGGATTGAACCCCGGACCTCAGGACCTTGTGCGTGCTAAGCATGTGCTCTACCACTGAGCTATTACCCTCCCCTGGAAATATGTAGTTATACGTTAAACCTCTTGATTATTTAACACTGAAACCTAATGCAAAATAATCTGAAAACCCTATTTGGGCTGAACACACATCTGTGGTCCGCACTCCCCTCCCACCTGCGACCTGGGGCCCAACTTTAGGGGGGAGAAGTGCACATCCCTGAGGGTGCTGAGCCCCAGGAACCCTCAACCAACACCAGGCAGTGTGAAAGAGTTAACCAGTTCTTTTCTCGACAGCTCTGGGAGAGGAGAAAGATGGGAACCCTGGGCCTTTGAGGTGGGCATGGCAGCGTGGATGGGGGGCTGTCGTCAGGGACTCCCCCCTCCCATCAAAGGTACCTGGGGGCCAACTCTGGACCCTGTTTGACAGGCAGACAAGAGGCCAGCAGAGGGCAAGGCTGGGAGCCCGCTCAAGGGCCGACTGGTGACCTCATGGCGGATGCCCGGGGACCGTCCCACGCTGTTCAATCCGTTCCTGCTGTCTCTGGGGGTCCTCAGGTGGCAAAGGGTAGGATGGCTCCAGTGGGGCGGGGGCGGGTGGATAAGGGTGGGGAGAGAAGGGGAGGGGAGGGAAGAGGCTGGTATTAGTCAAAGAAGAGAGAGTAGGCGCTGAGAGGGAAGGATTTGGGGCCCCCACAGGAGAAAGGAGAGATGGAAGCAGAGCCCTGAGCTCCTGTGGTCTCTGCAAGTCAGTGGGACATCCCACCTCAGGACCGGGCTGGACTGTTTTCAGCTTTTGGGGTGAGGGATGATTGAATAATCTGCACAGCTGAAAGCTCCCTATCAGCAAATAGGCCAAGGGGAGCCTTGCTGAGGGGGAAGGGGAGAGGGAGGGAGGGCCTGCGAGGGGCTCTGGGATTGCAAAGTGTGTCTCAGACCTGGGCCTGAGCCAGTTGTACAAACATCTGGCATTACGTAACCTATCCCCTGCCCAGAGAGGGCTGTAAACACTCAGGCCTCTGGTTCAGGGTTTCCTCAAGGGCAGGGAGGGGAGGCAGCTGTGACTAGCTCTCTCCTGCCCCACTTCACGGTGGGAGGGAAGAGGCCTGGCCTTCTCCAGGGGCCACAGGCTGGATTGTGGGGTCTCTGCTCTCAGTGACAGGCTGACTCTCATACCCTCATTGGTTTGGGGTCCAGCACTAGGCTGTATGCCCATTCTACAGAGGACAGAGACAGAGACTCAGGGAGGTGAGGTTGACCTGCCCGAGGTCACATAGCTAGGGTTTAGAGGAGCCAACCTCTTGCTGATTTCCCCCATTCTTGGAGAAGAGAATGGCTACAGCCAAACCCAACAAGCCTCAGTTGCCACATCTGTCTAATGGAGAAAAATCTATGGAGGCGATCAGGACTGCAGGGAGGGCTGAGAAATCAGGATGCACAGAGGTGTGATGGCGGGAGGCGGAGGCAGGCGTCCAAACACAGTCTTCCATCCACTTCATAATTCCCTCTCTGCTGCTCTTTGGGAGTTAAGGCACAAGGGCAATCAGGCAAACGTGGTTATCTGGGCAGGGCAGTATCTTTGAGCCATGGGCGGGAATTAAACTTATTAGTCTAACTAAAGGTCACGAACACACAGCAGGTCTGGCAGGAGGGGCCAGGTAAGTCCCTGGTTGGAGGGAGGGGGAGAGAAACAGGGAAACGGACTCTTGGATGATGATGGTGGTGATGAGAATCAGCATTTATTGTGCATCTACTGTGTGCTCAGCTGTGTTCAGTGCGTGGCATACCTGATGGTATTGACACCTCACCACCAGGCATACCAGAGACGGTTCATACTACCCATTTCATAGATGAGGAACTGAAACTCTTGTCCAGATCTCACAAGGGGGAGAGCTAAGATTTGAACTCTGTTCTGGCTGTACCTCAGAGCACCGCCCCCCCCCCCCGCCACCTCTGTGCATCCTTATCTTGCTGAGTCCTCCTTGCAGCCCTTAGAATCTCCACGGATTTTCCCATTAGACAGATGTGGCAACTGAGGTCAATGAGTTTGCGGCTGTTCTCTCATCTAGGAATGAGGAAAATCAGGAGCTGAGAGATGGAACTGCAGTGGAGCCTCCAGACAGTTACTTAGAGCAGTTTCAAACATCCCTTGGGCTGGAGAGTGAAATTAGTCCAATGTCAAGAGCCAGGAAGCCTGGGCTTGAGTTCTGTCTCTGCCCCTAACTTGTGTGGCTTTGGGCCACTGTCTCCCTTCTCTGAGCCTCACATTGTTATCTTCAATAGAGTAACAGTTTGAGACTGGATCACCCCAAAGTTTGGTGGCTCTGTTTAAGAAGTCACTCCTGGGTCCCTGAGGCTGTACCATCTCTGTCCTACCAAGGCAAGCTGCAGTAAGTGAGTCATTGCTTCATTTGCGCATTCCTTAATCCAATCAAGGAGCTGATATGGGCTGAGGCCCTGGGTGGGCCTCCAAGATATAGACAAAAACCACTCTTTCCCTGCCCTGCCCACAAGGAGCTCACAGTTTGTAAAAGGACACTGATACATAGCTGATTAGAACCCAGTGTGGTCCTCACTTGAGTTGAGAGCTGCAGGGAGCCCTAGGCAGGGAGTTAATGTCGCAGTCCCGGGCAAGGAGATTCTAAGTCTCTGCTGGGGACACTTTGGCTTCCTTTGGACTGAGACTTGAAGGGTGAGGAGGAATTTTCCAGGCAAACAAATATTTGTGGGGAGGGGAAGGAGAGACTGAAGTATGCATATGTTGGGGCATAAGAGGACAGGAAGGGAAGTGTTCCAGACACGGCAGTTAGGGAAGTACAGAGGACCTGGCTTATTCTGGAAACTCCCAGTAGTCCAGTATTTCCCTAGCATGTGAAATGTGTGTGTCTAATGATGGACAGCAGGCAGGGGCCAGACGGTAACAGACACTGACTGCCTGGCACAAAAATGTATCTATCAGCATTGGAGAAGGGTTGGAGAACTTTGAGCAGGGGAGTGGTCTGATCACTGTGTTGAGGGTACTAGAAGGGGAGTTCCAGAGGCCAGGAAACCAGCAATGAGGCTGATACTGTCAGGTGCCCATGCAACTGGGCAAGGGCATTGGTAGCAGATGAAGTCTTCTGTTTGTTCACTCATTCTCCCAAGGACCAAATGCCTGAGTGAGGTACAGGGGTAGGGTGGGAACACAGCACGGGGATGCCAGAAGGCCAGTGTCCAGGGGAAGGTGGACTTAACCCTTGGCCTCATTCCTCAGGGTGGGGGAGAGAATTCCAGTGGGAAATGCTAGGAAAACTTCAGCTCCCTGGGCCTGCATTTCTTTATCTGTGAAATGGCGATACTAATTATAATCATGACAGCAATAATTTTTTTTTTAGGCTTTATTGTTTATTTTTAGAGGAGGTATTGGGGATTGAACCCCGGACCTCGTGCGTGCCATTTGAGCTATACCTTCCCCATCCCATGACAGCAGTAATTTTGAACCCTAAACTGAGATGGTGGAATCATTGAAATGGTAATTATTCCAAGCTCCCCTGCCCCCCTACCTAAGGATAGCTAACTAGGGATGAAGGGGTTGTTCTAGGTGCTTTGCCTAAATTAACATTTAATCCTGACAGCAGCCCTGTGAGATAACAGCATTATCCCATTTTACAGAGGGCAAAGTTGAGGCATAAAGAGGTTAAGTACCTGCTTAAGGTAACACAAGGTTTGAATCACAATGCCCCATGAGCCACCATATGTATATAGCAACAAATTCCACCACAGCCCCTCCTCAGCTGTGGGTTTAGGGGAGCTCCTCCAGGCAAAAGGCCTGTTACAAACCAACAAGTGCTCTGGGAAAGTAAGAAACGGGTGTAGCCCACACCCAAGAACCCAAAATGAAGTTCTTAAGCAGGGAAAGACCCCCTGTGAGGAGGGGGCATTTAGAGAAGGCCCTACTATTCCAGAACTTTTCTTTGTGCTTCGATTACGTGCTAGGAATCCCGTCTCTTCTTATCGTGTGACCTTGGGCAAGTTGGCTCACCTCTCTGAGCCTCTATTTTCTCATTAGTAAAATGGAGACAAGAACCCCCTCTATCGGTCTATGGTAAGGACAAAAGTCGACTACACAGCTAATGAGCTGGGCTCGGCGGGCGGGACCCACTGAGTTGGTATTACTGAGTGCTTTACCCATGTAGCCATCAAACCGAGGCGCCGAGCCCTAATGGACCCATCGCCCCGTCTGGAGGCTGGAGGCTGGGGCGGGGAGCCGTAGCTGGGCGACGAGGGTGCCACGCCCGGCCGCCCCCACCCCGCACTCCCGCGCCGAGGCCCGACCGAGTCACCTGCACACTGGGCCCTTCCTTCCTCCCAGAGCGCCGGAGGCCAGAGCTTGGCCTGCCTCCCCTTCCCTCCACCCCCATCCGCCCGCCGGGACCGCCCCCGCTCACCCGTCCCGTCGCGGCAGGCTCCGCCCTCTGCCCCTCCAGCGTTCCCATTGGCCCGTCCGCGGCCCCCGCCGCTGTTTGTCCCGGCTTCCTCGCCGCCCATTGGCCCGCCCGGATCCTCCCAGGAAGTTTGAAAAAAAAAAGTTTTATGGGCGGATGGAAGGGGCCGGGACAGCGCCGGGGAAGGGAAGGGCCGGAGGAGCGGCGGCGGGCGGCCGAGAGGGGCGGCGGCTGCGGGATTCCCGCGCCGCTGAACCCGGCCCGAGAGCCCTTTCCACCTTCCTGCCTCCTGCTCCCGCCGCCCCGGGGTGCCGCCATGACGGTGAGTGCCCCCCGGGGGGCAGCCCCTCTGCGCCCCAGGCCGGGATGAGAGCTATGGCCCCAGCCGGAGCCAAGCCGAGCCGCTCCCCTCCTGGGCAGTCCCCTCCTCACTTCCCGGAGGCGAGAGAAGGTCTCGGCTGGAAGACAGGGCGACCCCAGCGGCACGGGCCGGCCGTCCTGCCTCACCTTCCCCCGGCCTCCTCACCTTTCCGGGCCAGGAGCCCAGGTGACCTGAGAGGTGATGGGAACTCTCGGTCCCAGGCACCACCCCCTCACTTTAGCGGGACCAATCACAGACGGATTCGGGGTGGCCCTTTCCCATATCCCCTCCAGTCCCCCTTAGTGAAAACCTGATGATTCCCCCCAGCTGCCAGATCCGTAGGGTCTCCCAAGTTTCTGGGTCACAGAAGGAGCGGAGATGGGCCTGGCCTCGGTCTGGATCCTGCCGGGGGCTGGAGAGGCTCTCCCTGGTTCTAATGGGTCGCGCTGATCCGGGCCTGGGAAGGCTGCCCGCTGGTGTGGGCTTGGTCGGAGTTTGGGTGAATGATAAAAGGCCGCCCCGTCCCACCCTGTCCGGAGCCCGTCCTGACACTTCTGAAACAGCAGTATACCATGTTCTCCCAGGCTGGGCTTACCACTTCGCAGTGGCGCTGGGACCTTGGGTGGGGCATTGGAAGTGGGGGACATGATAGCAGGGATTTATCTTTCTCTTGGGGATGAGCCCTACCCAAGCTCTATTAGTATGAGCTCTGTTAGTCTTAATTATCACATTGCGCTGAGTTCACCATTATCCCCATTTCACAGTGGGATAAACTGAGGCTTGATGAGGGGCATTGGTTTGTTGCCAGAGATGACCCTGAGTATAAGGGAAGGAGTAGCCCTTTTCCAAGTCAGTCTGGCCCCTTGACTGTGAGGTTCTGGAAGGGAGTGGCAGGACTGCTTTTGGTTTCTGGCAAATGCCTGAGGGAGGCTCTGACAGCCTGGTGAGGAGGGTTGGGGAGTTGAGCAGGGTGTGTGTGCACAGGCACGTGTCCCCTTTCTTCAACTGAGTGGAGACCCTGAGGAGGAGTGGGCTGGGCTGATGGAGTGGGGAGTGGTTTGCACAAGGGGCCCCTGCCCCCATGAGTGTGATGACCTGGTCACTGCCTGGACTTCCTCAGCCTCTGCACATCCTGCCACCTCTCTGCTGGCCCTTCCTGTCGTCAGCAGCCTCCCCTGTTGGAGTAGAGAGGGATGTGGGGGGGAGGAGCTGAGTCAGTGTCCTGGCCTCCCCTCCCCAGGCCAGTGGGGGCAGGGCAGTGGTTGCCTTGCCGACTGGGTGCCTGCCAGGCTCAGAACTGGGTGCTTTCACATTATCAGTGTAGAACCTTGAAGGCTGATGGAAACTCTCCATCTAACAGATGAGGTGTAGGGAGGTGAAGTCACATGCCCCAGGTGACACAGCTGGGACCTGGCTGAGCCAGAATTTGTAACCAGGGCTGTCCCAGTTTTCTCTCAGGATGAGATAAGAAATGTACACAGTTGCCTTTGCTGGGGAAGCACATGCTGAAAAAGGGTAAGGCTGCTAGAAGCAGCACGAAGGGGTGCTTGGAGGAAGGTAGCGCATCCCTGCTGGTGGGAGGGGGCCTCCAGAGGGAAACGTCCTCCTGTGACTGTAGGACTTTGTCGGGTGGAGATGGACTGGGGAGGGGACAGTGTGGACAGAGGCTGGTGGCCATGTTTGGGGAATTGAGTGGTGAGAATATAGAGAAGGGACTTGGGAAGGAGGGCCTTAAAGCCAGGAAAAGCAGCTTGAGCTTTTATCAGGAGCACTGGGGAGCCATGAAAGGTTTTCGAGCAGAGAGGAGGCTCACGATCACCTTTGACAGTGTTTGCTGGGTTCATCCTGGCTGCCTTCAGACCTGAGCCAGCTCCAGGCTGGTGTCCTTCCTATTTTTTCTTCACACACTTTTCCTTTCTCCTGGCCCCATCTCCCTGGCCTCAGGGATCTGTACCTGAGCAAGTGGCAAAGGTGCCATGAATGGATAAATGCTTAGAGGCTTTAGGAAGCTGGGCCTGGAGTCAGGATCTGCTCCACCTCCTTTTACCTTAGCTGGCTGGCTGCAGCCTTGTTCCTGGAGCTTCATTCCCCAGCCGCTGCCTGGCATCAAATTATATACCTGTTCACTTGTTTATTGTCTGTCTCTATCCTGAGTTCCACCAGGGCAGGGGCCACTGTTCATGGCTGAATTCTTGGCATAGAACCTAGAACAATGCCTAGTGCTGAAAAAAAAAGAGAAAAGGAAAGTAAAAGAAGAAGAAAGAGAGAGAGAGAAAGAGGGAAAGAAAGAAAAGAGAAAGAAGGAAAGAAAGAAATTTCTACAACTGTTCCCTGAGTCCTTGGGTCCTGGAGGGTGAACAGCACATGTCCCTGACCGAGTTGCTGCTAGTCTAGCCTGCAAGGGATAAATAAATGGCTTCAAGATAATCACAGATGCAGCAGAGGCGGTGGGAGGTATTCCGGTGTGGTGTGTGGTGTGTACTGGGAAAGGGGCCGCAGATTTGGCAATTAAACTGGATCTTAAGGCACGAGAAGGGGTTTGCCTCATCAAAGGAGGAGGAAGCCTGGCATTTCAAGCAAAGGACACAGGCGTGCGTAGAGGCCCCGAGTCCTGATGTGTTGGGGATCAGAGAGGATGTGTGGTGACATAAACATGGGGCCTCCTAAGCAGGGGTCGGCCATCCCAAGGCAGCTGGACCTTGTTCCACCTGGGGCTGTCCCTGGAGGTTTTAGGCAGGCCTGTGACTCTAGGCCTTTTTGAGTGGGTCCCCTGACTGGAGTGTGCTTATAAGAGGCTGTGTCACTGGTCTAGGTGAGCAGGAGGCAGTGCTCACATGTGGCCAAAAGAAGGAGGGCCCACTGTGAGGACCTGTCAGTGCTCGGGAAGGGAAAAAGGAGAAAGGGAGCTTCCTGCAGGCGGAGGAGAGGTGCCTGGGCCTGCGGAGCCACGTGTGAAGGTGAGCAGGAGAGATTTTCGTTATCAGAACTTCTGACTCCTGGCGGGGGTTCCCAGGTAACAGTAGGACGTCTCCTGCCAGTGGGTTTAAAAACACATTGGTGGCCTCCCCTCCCCAAGGTCTCCATGGGGACGTGTTGTGTGGGGTGTGTGTACTAACATATCTATGTGTGGCCCGTTTGGTTCTCTCATAGAACTTGGGGGAGGGCAGGGCCCCCCCATCGTTTGCCGCAGGAGGCAGTGGGGCTCAGGGATGTGACTTAGGAAGGTCGTGGTGACCCCACTTCCCAGGCAGCCCTTGGGGTCCCAGCCTGTCATTCCTGCTGAGGAGCCCTTCCTCAGCCTCTGGAAGCCCAGGACTGATCCAGCCCCAGCTCGGTTCATTCCAGTTGGCTGGGTCATCTGCTCGTCCTTCCTAGGGGCTGTCCCCTGGGTCAGCACTGTGATGCCAGCTCCATGGTCCATTCCAGAAAGCCTGACTCCTCAGGGCTGGGGATGGGGCAGGAACTGACCCCAAGGCACAGGAATTTAGACCAGGGACATTGAGGAAGGTGGATATTTATTCAGCAGGTTTTCCTTGGGGCCACAGCATGCTGGACCATGGGGCCCCAGGAGGTCCCAGTCTGCACGCAGACCCAGGTGACTTGGTGACCCTGAGCATGGCTACCGGTCTTCAGTCTTAGCTTGGAACCACCCAGGACAGCTTCCACAACATGTGAGGAACAGGGTGGGGTAGAACAGAGAGCAGAGGAGGTGAACCCAGCCCGGGGTTTCCCAGTTCTGAGCAGAGCCCGTGCCCCTTCCCTCAGGCAGATATGCAGGGAGGGGCTGTGACACCGGGTAGGGCTGCTGGCCTGCTGAGATCCAGGGGCCTCGGTCCCAAGGCCATGGCTAGGGATGGCTCAGGATGTATAGGCTGCTGGCCCTGTCCCTCTCAGGCCTCTTCCTCCACCTGAGGAAGAGGAAAATGGGGCTCCCTGAGAGGAAGGCAGGTCAGGGGAGGTGGCCAAGTCAGGTGGCTCCAGTTTCCAGGTTTCCAGCTGCCATCGTTGTCGCCGCCCACCCCACCTAGCCGTGCCACCCGCTCCCTCCACGCAACCAGACACCTTGGCCTGGTGAGGCTGCAATGCAGCCGCTGATAGGTGGGCTCAGAGCCATGGCAACAGGTGGCCGCCTCCTGCCTGCCCTGGAGCCTGGTCTGCCCTGCTCTCCCTGCCAGTGGGCAGGAGATGAGACTCTGTAGGGGGACTGGGACTTAGACAAGAGAGAGGTCTCCCCAGCAGCCAAGGAGGGTCTATGGCTGGCACCTACCATATAGGCCTGGCCAGAGAAAAGGCCCGGATGAGCAGCTTTGTCATCTAGGGCTAGGTGGGGGGGTCCTAGCTCACAGACCCTTGGGGAATATGCTACAGCTGGGAGCCCCCCGATCCCAGGGCCGTGCTCCCCTGAGCAGCACCCAGCAGGTAGGCCTTGCCAGGACAGAGGTACCACCTCCCCTTCCATAGATCTAGGGGGGACCAGAGGGTCTCTGACTGTAGCCTGGGCCTGGCTCCATCTTTCAGGGTCTCTAGGAGACGAGGGAAGGGCAGGCTGGTTGGACCATGGGAGGTTGAGTGGGTTGTGGGTGGGTAGTAGCATTAAGGCATTTTCTTGTGGGCCGCCTGGGCCTCATCAGCCCTCTCTCCTGGCTTCCCAGGACCTCAGTCTTTCAGGCCTCAGGGGCAGGGGGCAGGATGGGCAGCAGCCCTGCCTCCCCAGGCCCGGTTCTCCACAGGGCCTGACTCATCTGCCCCCTCATCTCCCCATAGCCCGATCTGCTCAACTTCAAGAAGGGATGGATGTCTATCTTGGACGAGCCTGGAGAGGTAGGAGGGCTGACACCGGGGTCGGGGGCAGTGTGGCTTTCTGCAGTGCTCTGGAGGCTCCTGGGGGCGGTCCGTGGCTGAGCTGCTTCCCTGGCCTGTCTAGCCTTCTAGAGACTCTGACTTCTGGGTGGAGGGAGTCCAAGATGGAGGCCGGAGTGAGGGCGGGATATTTCTTGTCCAATTGGAAAGAAGGCCTCGGCCTGTGAGGGTGGGAGGGCATCTCAGACTCTTGAAGCAGTCTGCAGTATGTAAAGGTCACCAGAGTTGGAGGCCTCCTGGCCCTTCATGCCCCACACCCCATCCCCTCCTCTCACCAAGAGCCTCTTGCCCTCCCGCCTCTTGACAACCCTGGCTGAGTATCCAAGGGTCTGGGATGGAAGGGTTCACAGAGATCACCTGACCTGAAGCAGGTACTCAGCCATGCAGATTTCCAAAGACTCAGCCATGCAGCTCCCCTCAACCCTGGGAGTGGGCTTCAGAGCACATTTCTTGAAGTCTCACCAACTTGGGGCCCCACTGGTCGAGTCACAGTGCCTCTGACCTCGGTGGCCACATCTGTGAAATGGGCATTCTGGATAATGATAGTTCTTTCCAGGGGGGATAACAGAGTCACAAAGGTCAAGCATGTTAAGTGTCCCACAGAGCCCCCAGTGCCTACTTGGGCCTCAGCTAATAACCCTTCCCTTTCTCTAATGTGTGCATCTTTAGAATCAGAAGGGACAGTAGCCTTTCACCGGCTCTACCCTTCTGCCTGCCAGGCTGGAGCTGGAGCTGGCTTCCTGCCCGCTCAGCCTGGGAGAGGACATCACCCTGCCTGGGTCCTGCATGCGCCCGCAGCTTGGGTCTGCATGCAGCCCGCATGCCGAGGAGGGCTCGGAGCCAAAGGGAATCTCATTGTGTTTCCTCCCCACATGCTTTATTCCCTCCAGCCCACGGCCTTCCGTACCCGCTGCCTGCTCGCCAGTCCTCTGGTGGCTGAGCTCCAGCCTCACACAAGGCCGGGAACCCCGCCAGTGACCCTTCTCAGCCTCCCCACCCAGGGTCTCTGGAGGGCAGAGATTATGGGCTCCACCCAGAACTGGCCGTTACTCATTCTCTTTCACAGGATTTTGGAATGTCCGAGGTGGAGGGGCCCTGGGAGTTCAGCCAGCCCAATCCCTTGGTTGCACAGACAGGAGACAGGCCCACAGGGGCTTTGATCTCTTCCAGGCCTAGCAGCACCTTGAGCAAACCCAGGCCTAGAACTCAGGGCACGTGAGGCCCCTGGATTTCCATCCAGCTGCCATCTCAGGCAGTCATAGACTAGGCCTGGAAGGGCCAAATAGATCATTTGGCACAGAACCCATGCCCTGCTTTACAGAGAGACAGTTGAGGTCCTGAGCAGTAACTTGGGCCACTCAGGAAGAGCAAGGTCATTCTAAGAGGGCCAGCCTCTCAGAACAATCCCCAACAACCTAGTGCCTGATCTTATGCCAAGTGCCAGGAGAGACATTCCGGGAAGAGTTAGGAACTTCTGACCTCACTAGGAAGCTTAGGGACTTCTTATTAGCTTTCCTTTACAAGTCAGAAAACTGAAGCTCAGAGAGGTCGAGACACTTGACTGAAGACACACAGTTAGCAAAGGATAAAATAGTTGTAACTTTGGTCTCTTTGATGCTAAAATTCTGTCTTCAGGGAGGCAGTGTGAAAAGAAGTAGAAAGTATCCTCCTTGCACATCCTTGAAAACTTACCATCTTCTTGAGGAAAGAAAACTAAGCACTTGAAATAACAAACAGTATGGATTGGGCTTGGTGATGTAGGGGAGCCCCAGGAGGACCAGGGACTGGGTGACATGCACTGACCCTGGCAGTGGGTGGACCTCGACTGGCATTCCGGTGAATGGCCAGAAACCCAGAGGTGGGCTGAGCTTGGCACTTTCAGATGAGGCTGCTCTGATGCCCCCACCCTCTAGTATGTGTTCTGCCAGCCTAACCCCAGTTGGAGCAGAGAGGAGCACTCAGAAAGGCGACCGCATCATAAATATACAGATAGTGCGTTCTCACAGCTGAGCGTGTATATAACCAGCACCTAGAGCAAGAAACAGAATATATGACCAGCTTCTCCCTGGCCCCCCTTCCAGTCCTGCTTTCTGGGAGACTTGTCCTTGGCCACTGAGGTGATTGATTCAGGGGCAGAGTATGGAAAAAGACCTGAAGTTCTGGTCCCTGAATTGCTAGGCAAATGACCTCACACAGGTCACAACCCCTTCCTGGACTGCCCTGGATTTGCTTGTAGGAGCTTTGGTGATCTTGGCAAAAAGGATCAGGAAGCATATGGAAGTATCAACAAATCAGAGAAGGGCTCCCAGGAAGAAAGGGAGGGTGTGGTTACTGAGAAGAAGCTGACCCATTTCACAGATGCTGCTCCTGAGGCTTGGAGAAGAAATGGAGGGGCTAACTTCATATGTGGATTTTGTGACTCTGCACTGTCCTCTGTCCCTTGCCCCCTGCCCCTCAGCAGGGCAGATGAGGGTGCCAGGCCCCTGCTGTGAGCAGAGTAGTTGACCTGGCAGTGCCCAGGACACCCGCAGAATAGCTCACAGACAAACTCATTCCCCTGCTCACCACCGTCTCTCCTTCACAGTGGAAGAAGCACTGGTTTGTGCTGACCGATTCAAGCCTCAAGTACTACAGAGATTCCACTGCTGAGGAGGTGAGACAACAAGGTGGGAGGGCTCCTGCCCCCATCAGATGCTGGGGGACCCTGTGGGGGGCTTGAGGGGCTCAGGTGGGTCACCGAAGGTCATGGACCATCATGAGCATTTTTACTGCAGGCTGATGAGCTGGACGGTGAGATTGACCTGCGCTCCTGCACGGACGTCACCGAGTACGCAGTGCAGCGCAACTATGGCTTCCAGATCCACGTGAGGCTGGGGGACGACATGTCTGGAGGGCCCCCAGAGGAGGTGTTAGGGTGGAGCATGGTTCACCAGACTGGTTCCTGTCACTCATTTACCCAGAGACCCCATCCTCAGAGCCAGTCAGAAGCTCTGCTGCCAACACTTAGCACATCTGGGGTGATCCCGGATATCACTGGCAGGGCGGTTTAAATGTTGGAGAGATCTTGGAGCACACGGGGCTCTTCCAAGGCTAGTGGAGGGGAGATTTTGCATCTCCCGCTTTCCTCCAGATGCAAGACCTTAGATACCCGCCTGGGAAGGAAGGGCACATCCCTGGGGTCCATAGTGGGGTGGAGAGCTGTGGGGCTGGCCAGGTGGCAACCTACCTGTGGGGTGGACTTGCAGACCAAAGATGCTGTCTATACCTTGTCGGCCATGACCTCGGGCATCCGGAGGAACTGGATTGAGGCTCTGAGGAAGACTGTGCGTCCAACCTCAGCCCCAGATGTCACCAAGTATGTGCTGGGCTGGACTGGGGCCTTGGGGGAGGCATTTATCCCTGCATCCCTGAGAAGCTTTCTGGGACTCACCTGAGGGCCTTGTGGCTATACTTTCTAGGCCTCAGTTTCTCTACCAAGAAAATAGGGAGAGGTCAGTGGGCATTCTTGGCACCCATCCAGAAATACATTGTGGCATCAAGGTTTGACTCTTGTCCCTTTATATCCCTCTGCATCCTGAAAGGGTAGGGAGAGGCCTCAGCTCTTTGAAGATGCGGTGAGTCAAAGGCCCTGTGAGGTGGCTGATTGTCTCTCTGCTGTGGGAGCTGGGTCTCAGTCTGAATTAGGGAGAGTGGCTGAGTTGTCTGGGTGGAGAGCTCACTCCCCCTGGAGGTCAGTGTGGGCAGAGGGGCAGCAGGGCCCAGTGACCTGCTGGTAGAACCCCACACAGTACAAACCCCAGACGCTCATGGGGGCCAGGACTTGTGGCTGCTGGGCAGCAGGAATGGAGGCGTGGCGTTGAGGGGTGCTGAGTGTAAGTCCCCTCACCTGGCCACACCCTGGCTGTTCAGCCTCAGGCCAGTTACTGTCTGGTCTGAGTTTCAGATTCCTCATCTGTCAACTCCTGGTGTCGTGTGAGCATGTGCGTGGAGGCCCTTTGTGAATTCTCAACCTCTGTTCAGCTGGACTATTGTTTAGTATATTGGCTCTGCTGCTCTAACAAAGAAACCCCAAATGTGGGTTTAAACAGGGAGAAGTTTATTTCTCGCTCCCAAACTGTCCAGTGTACAGCCAAGACCTGCCTATAGCCCACAGCTTCGCCCCTGGGCCAGAGGACTGCCAGTGCTCTCATGGGGTCCCAGCCAGGAGCCAGGCCAGGGCACAACTGGTCCTTTAAAGAGTGCCACCTCTCACACCCACCAGGCAGGGTGTCATATGGCCGCGCATAGCTGCAAGGGACGCTTTAGTTTTTGGCTAGGTAACCATGTCCCCAGTATTGCTCTGGGAGAAGATAACTGCCACCGTCGTGACAAGTCTACATAGGCTGTGCCATATGCACCCAGAGGCCACTGGTCACCTCATCAGCAGTGACAGTGGGCACCTCCTCTGTTCCACTGTGAGCCTCTTGAACCCAGGGCCCTGTCTCACACCATACGCTGAATACTAATGCTTCGATCACCATTTGCAAAGGGTTTCCTGGTTGCTTTGCACACATTTGCTCACCTGGTCCTCAGGTCCATCCTGTGAGTGGCATTGTTGTCCCATATTACAGATAAGGTGACTGAGGCTCAGAGAGGGAGGCCAGGTACCCTGTTCCCTCTGCTGGTAAGTGGCGGTACTAGGATGGTTCCCATGTTAATGATGAAGCTCCGGTTCTAACCTACTTTCTCCACGGGGGTCTATCCCCAGGCCCCGACACATGGGTAGCACTCTGGAAGTGCTTGTTTTGGGACTGAGCGGGCCAGGTCCCACCTGACGTGGCTCTGCTGGCCCCCTAGGCTCTCGGACTGCAATAAGGAGAACACACTGCACAGCTACGGCACCCCAAAGGGCTCCCTGAAGGCGGGGGAGCAGCGGGGGGGTGGCCCCCGGAAGGCGGATGGGCAGCGGCAGTCGCTGGACTACGTGGAGCTCTCCCCGCTGACTCAGAGCTCCCCGCAGCGGGCCCGCACCCCAGCCCGCACTCTCGACCGCCCAGCCAAGCAGGAAGAGCTGGAGCGGGACCTGGCCCAGCGTTCCGAGGAGCGACGCAAGTGGTTCGAGGCCACAGACAGCAGGGCCACAGAGACACCGGCGGGTGAGGGTCCACGCCGGGGCCTGGGCGCCCCCCTGACCGAGGACCAGCAGAGCCGGCTCAGCGAGGAGATCGAGAAGAAGTGGCAGGAACTGGAGAAGCTGCCCCTGCGTGAGAACAAGCGGGTGCCTCTCACCGCCCTGCTCAATCAAGGCTGTGGGGAGCGCCGGGGGCCCCCAAGTGACAGTCACGAGGTGCTGGAGAAGGAGGTATGCATCAGGGCTGGCCTCTGGGAGCCCCCGTACCCCCACCAATACCCCCTCATCCCTGTAGTCACTCTGTGGCATATATCTTGCGTACCTGCAGTGATGGGGAGCTCACCCCTGATCCTAACACCTCAGGCTCCCTGTGAACTGTGAAAAAGAGTCTTCTTTCCTGGGCTTTTTGTTTTTTGTTTTTTTCTTTTTTCCATCTTAGTTCTGTCCTCAGCAACCACAGAGAAGGGAAGAAGGAAGAGAAGGGAGAGACATTTATTGAGCATCTTCTGTGTACCAAACCTTGTCCCCGGCTCTCTTTACCTACATTAGCTCATGTAGTCCTCACAGCAGTCTCATGATCCCATAGGATAGACCTGATCACTGTTTTACTGATGGGAAACAGACTCCAAGACGTTTCCCCCACCTGCATAATGTGGTAAATATCGGTGACCACGGTGTCCTTCTCCCAACCCTGTCTAGCCTTCTCTGGGCCTAAGCTCTCTGGGTCGCTGACCTGGCCATCTTGGAAGCAGCTGGAATGTCCCCATTGCCTGCATCTCGACACCAGGACCACTTTTCTGTCTCAAACCCAAAGCTCCTCACAGCCTTCAACCAGCTCCATCCTCGCTTCCCGGCCCTCACTGGCCTCGCCTTCTCCCCTCACAGGTCCAGTCTCTCCGGGCCCAGCTGGAGGTATGGCGTCTCCAAGGGGAGGCTCCTCAGGGTCCACCCAAGTCCCAGGAGGATGGCCACATCCCCCCAGGCTACATCTCACAGGTAAGACCAAGGAGCTGTTTGGTGGGGGATGGGGGCAGGTTTCTGGTTGCCACGTTTTAAGAATTTTGGGAGCCCTTCGTGTATATTGGAACCTGTGTGAGGCATTTGACATGCACCATCTCATTTAATCTCCCCAGCGGGCGGACATAAGCACTGTGCCCATTTTACAGACAAGGCCACTGAGCTATGAGACTTTATGTGACTTGCCCGAGGTCAACCGGCCTGTAGATGTCCAAGGTGGGATTTGAGCTCGGGTCCGGGTGACTGCAGAGCCTGTGTGTGAGCCCCCATGTGATCCTCTGTACTTAGACCCCTTCTCCTGTACCACTCTGAGGTAATGGGGGACCTAGTGGAGAGTGGGATCCCCAGTGGGCAGGCCCCTGGGAGTCGCTCCCTAAACAAGGGAAATCCTGCCCAGGCCTGCCAGGCCAAGGCCCTGCACAAGGTGGTCTGCGGGACATGGATGCTCCCAGTGGCCCTCAGGGGACACATGGTCTGCCCAAGACAGCTGATTTTGTTCCCCTGGGGACATTTGGCCATGCCCAGTGACACTTCTATTGTCATGACTGGGACAACTAGCTGTCCAGAAAAAAATGTGTCTGGGTACACACTTACATATGTTTGCTGTAAATCTTACTGGTATAAAGGCTGTTTGGTGTGCAACTTACAAATAAAAAATACACAATGCTTTTTATTGTGAATTCCAGATAGCAAATTGATTTTTCTCAGAATACTTTCATTGATCCTTCTGAATGCTGGTATCCACAGCTTATTGACAAACGAGTGTCGTTCTAACCTGAACGTTGGTTGGCATTTTTGTTGGTGTTAATGAGCAAGACGACAAGACATATGTCAAACTTTTACTTGGTCAATATCATGAGCAGCTTCTTGGCCAAATTAGAGGATAGTTTTCTGTTGAGAAAATTCGAGAATATTCTATTAGAAACATTTCTCATGTTTTTGTTCTTGTACAACATGACAGTCATAGATCAGGCACACTTTGAAGTTTATCTATACTGTAAGCATTGTTAGCTTTTGGTTTTTGTGGTTTTGCGGGGGCGGGTAATTAGGCTTTTAAAAATTGATTGATTGATTGATTGATTGATTTTTTAATGGAGGTACTGGGGATTGAATCCAGGACCTCATGCACGCTAACCACATGCCCTACCACTGAGCTACACTCTCCCCCCTGCATTATTAGCTTTTTTTTCATCACTTGCTTAAGTCTGGACAATCAACAAAACAATAAATCAAGCCCTGATGTGTAAAGTTTACCGATTTCCACAGTGTAAATACTCCCACCCTGGCTGATGCACTGAATGCGGCATTGGGAAGCTGTGTGTCCGCCGATATACAGTGTTTCCACCTGCAGATACAGAAGATGTAAATAACCTCAAAGCACAGCAAATAATAAAATGCAGTGAAATAATTAGGAGGTGATGAATTTTGAGTATCAGCTTTGTTTTTAATGTAACTAATTTAAGTTTATATAATTTCTAATAATGGCTGTGCTTAATAACTGCGCCACAAAATTCCTAAAAATTTGACAGTCGGCGGCCTCTGATCAGCACATCCTTGTCTGAAGCAAGAAGAAATGCTGGGATCTCAGGCTCTGGGCAGGAGGGCCTTCTAGAAGTTCCAAGGGGGCGAGGGGCTCTCAGAAAGGCTTCCTAGGGTGGCGCTGAGCTGACTGTTGCTGTGGGTGGTGGTGTGGGCTGCGGCAGGAGGTGGCGGGCCAGTGGGTGCCCATCATGGAGACCCTCAGTGCCAAGCCGAGGAGCTGGGATCTTGTCCCACCTACCTGAGGAGGTTTGGGGTCTGACAGCGACATTGGGAAGGTGGGGTTGGAGGGGAGGGGGCTTGGGAGGGGTCAGGACCAGTGTCAGGAGCTAGGATGATGGCTGAGGGGGAGAGGGATGTAGGAGGGTGTGTGGAGGGAGGAGAAGTTAAGGCTGGGCCACTGCCCTGAGGAAGGCAGAGGGGAGCTGGCTGGGAGCTGGGCCTGCCATGCAAGGCCACGGACCATCTGGGGCTGAGTGGTTGATGGAATGTTCAGCTGAAGGGAGACCAGGGCCACGGGGAGTTGGGGTGTGATGTGGATGGCTCACTTGGGGGTCACCTGCCATGGGGAAGGGGGAAGGGAGGGCCTCGTGTTGTCAAGGCTCCTTTGAGGCTGGAGGAAAGTGGGGCATTTCTGGACAACTCCACCACCTGAGGTATCTGGGGACCTCAGAGACCCCTGCAGAGGCTTCAGACTGCTCTGTGGAGCCCTTGGACTCCCCAGGGGCTGCCTTTCTGTGCAGGTCCCTCCACAGCCACCGGTAACCAGAGCACCTCCGTCTTTGTCCATTTTACTCTTGGAACGTGCATTAGATTCCCACTGGAAGAAACTTTCTGTCACTAAAATGAAGTTTGAAAAGTGCTGCTCTAACTTCTCGGCTTATAGCTGGGGAAGCTGAGGCCCAGAGAGGAAGCGAGACCTTCAGGCTGGAGGTAGACCCAGACCTGTGCCTGCAACCCAGGCTCTCTGGTCCCCAGGCACCCACTGGGCACCCCAAGCTGTCAGCATTTCTTCCTGTTAGGTTGGGATGGGCAGGGGAGCCGGTGGAATCGGGGGTGGGAGGGCATAACGGGGAAACAGAGCCCAAGGTGGGGTGGGAGGGGCCCAGGGAAGAGGAACTGAGGTCTACGCCCCTTCGGGCCTGGGAGGAGGCCACTGGAGAGTCAGTGGACCCTGGAGAGGTGACAGCCGGGGAGGGATCCCCCAGCCTGGTATCTCAGGCCAAGTGGGCAGCCCTCTTTCAGCCTGTGGTGCTTGCCACAGGACAGCAGCTGGGGGGCCTGGGGCTTTACCCCCTGGGGTGTCAGTGCCTCCTGCAGCAGGGGCCATGGCACTTCTTTGTCTACTTGGATCCATGTCAGAGGTGGCCCTCGGGAAGGCAGGGCAGAGGGAGCAGCACCTGGCCTTCTAGGAGCCCCTCCTCGTGGGCTGGTTCCTACCTTCCTCATCAGCCTCCGGACGTCCTATTAGCTGCCGGGTCTGCCAACCTGATCTGGCTCTTTAAGAACAGCAGCCCCACCTCCCATATTGCCCAAATCTACAGGTGGATGATTACAGGTGGGCACTGGCTTACCTTAGGGACCCTCGTGAGTTGGTCTTATGGGGTCTGTTTTACAGATGAGGAGATTGAGGCTGAGAGAAGGAAGGGGCTTGTTCAAGTTCACTCCATGGTACAGCCAGGACCCGGTCTGTGGAACTCCAAAGTCATGTTCTCTTGACCTAAATGGGGGGACAGACAGAGGACAGGCACAGAAGCCCAATGGGACAGATGTCCCCTGCCCACCACTCAGAACACCTAGACCCAGGGGGCCTGGCCCTTACCCTTCCCCCAGACTGGCCTGTGCAGCCTCCAGATGTGGCTGCTGGAGAGGTGAAGGGTCAGTCCTCACCGGACATGAGGTGCCCCTGTAGCCTGGGGGAGGATGCAGTCTCTCATCTGGCCCTCTGTACCTCAGTTTCTTCCTTGGCCCCTTCATTTTTTAATGATCTTAAATATTTTTTAATTGTATAAGAAATATGTTGACATTTTCAAAAATAGTTCAAACAAATCAAAAAGTTAGAAATAAACATGTAAACCCTCCTTTCCCTGCCTGCTCCCAACCCCAGGGGTCCCCTTGGTTACCATTTGAGCACATCTGTATAGTTTCCTGTTGCAGCTGTAACGAATTACCACAAACATAAATCACACAAATTTATCATCTCACAGTTTTGTGGGGTGGAAGTCCAACACAAGTCTCGCTTGGCTAATATCCAGGCATCTGTAAGACCGCGCTCCCTTCTGTAGGCTCCGGGGAGGCTCCGTTTCCTCACCTTTTCCAGTTTCTGGCGGCCGCCTGCGTTCCTTGGCTCGCAGCCCCTTCCTTCATCTTCAAAGCCTGTGGAGGAGAGTCAAGTCTTTCTCACTTCCTATCACACTGAGCTCCTTCCGTTGTCCCTTCTCCCTCACCCTCTGCTCTCCTGCCTCCTCTTCCACAATCAGGGACCCTGTGATTACTTTGGGCCCAGAGGATAATCTAGGATAATCTCCCTATTTTAAGGTCAGCTGATTAGCAACCTCTATCCCCTTGGCTGTGAAAGGTAATACATTTGCAGGTTCCGGGAGTAGACGAGACGTCTTTGGGGGCCATTGCTCTGCCTCCCGCAGTGTCCTTCCTTACCTTTTCCTGTGTTTTTACATGTGCGCACTCAGACCTGTGGCTCTACGTGTTTTGTTTCCATGACTGAGGCTACATCATGCATGTTGTCAGAAACCAGCTTTCATCACCTAACTTTTGGGACACCTTTCCGCAGCAGTCCACGTGGGCAGTGCTGTCCTTTCACAGCTGCCTGGATCCTTTGTAAAGCTTGATCCCATAATTTATTTCAGGGTTTCCCTGTTACACATTTAGATTATTTCCAGTTTTCATCTGTTACCAGCCTTACTGTAGAGAATACCTTTGTCCAAGAGTCTTTGTACACATGTGACTTTCTGTGGGGTCATTCCTAGGAGTGGACCTGCTAGGTTAAAGAGTCATTAAAACTTTGATGATGCCGCCAAACTGCCCTCCACGCACCCGGTTGCAGCTGACTCTCCCAGCAGTGGGTGTTATCAGTCATTTAAAAATTTGTCAGTCTTGTCTACACAGCCCTGTTTTGTGATAGTCATCAATTTCGGCTCACTTACTCAGCATCTGCCACAGATCAGGCCCTGGCCCAGACCCAGGGGACTCCAAGCTGGATCAGAGCTTTCCTGTTTTGGAGGAACTTACAATCTGGCAGAAGCAGAGTCTTTGGAGGCAAGGGAGAGGCTGCCCAGAGTCAGAGCTAGGGGGATATTTAAGCTGGGCTGCAGACCAAGTGAATTATCCAGGAAGAGAAAGTTGTAAAAGAACGTTCCAGGCAGTGGGAATAACATGAGCTAAAGCTCAGAGATGTGAACATGCTGTTGAATTTTTTTTTTTTTAATAACTATGGGGTTTCATGGTGGGGGAGAGCCAGGGATGAGACCACCAGGGTCAGACACTGGAGCAGGGACTTGGTTCTGTGGGATGAGGAAGCTCAGAAGGATTTGAAGTAGGAGAGTGACAGGGTGAGGTTTGTGGATGGGGAATGGTGGGGGGAGATACAGGCTGATGGTGCCAGTGTCTAGGGGGAGGTGGTGAAGCCTGGACCAGGGCAGGCCTGCCCCTGAGGCTTCTTGCCTCAGGCTGGAAAAGGGCCACTGACCCAGGCAATGGGGGAAGCCCCATGACGTCCTGGCTTCCCGCCCGCAGGAGGCGTGCGAGCGCAGTCTGGCGGAGATGGAGTCCTCGCACCAGCAGGTGATGGAGGAGCTGCAGCGGCACCACGAGCGGGAGCTGCAGCGACTGCAGCAGGAGAAGGAGTGGCTCCTGGCAGAGGAGACAGCAGCCACGGCCTCAGGTGAGGACCCTGGGCGGGAGCGGCACAGCAGGACGGAGGCTCCTCCTGACTGGATTTGGGAGGCCTTTAACTAAGAGGTGAGAGTCTCAGTGCCAAACTTGGGGTGAGGGGTCACAAGCCCCTAGATCTGGCTTCTAACCTTTCTTGCAAAGGGGAAACCGAGGCAATAAAGACCCACACACACAGACCATGCGTTGTAACTCCTCTCCCTCAGGGGCTTGCAGCTACTGGGAGGCCCACCTCAAGCCACACACACACACACACACTGAGCTCCAGCTCCACGCCCAGGCCTGTGCCACGTGCTGGGGAGGGACTGCTCAGCCACAGACTCTGCTCTCATAGGAGTGCTGTCTCACTGGGCACGTGGGCTGTTCTACATGCTCCACACACATCTTCACCGAGGAGAGCAGGGAAAGGAGTGAGCATTTACCAAACCCCATTACCCACATGAGCACCCTTAGTCTTTGCAGTGCCCAAGGGAGTGACCCCGTTTCACAGGTGGAGAAACTGGCTCAGAGAGGTTAGTTAGTGACTTGTCCTGGATGGCATAGCTTGGAGGTGGTGGAAGTTGGAGCTGAAGCTCAAACTGCTCTAACTGCAAAACCATGAACCCTACCCTCTGCTCTCCCAAATCAGAAATAGGAACGCCCAAGATGCTGGCCAACTCCCTCCTCCCTCTCTCTGTTCCCTGCACACCTGCTGTGTGTGTGTGCCTGGCACATCCAAGCACTTCCATGGGGTTTGCAGACTAGTGGAAATGATGAAAGAGGCCACATGATCTAGAACTTACCATCTGCCAATACTTCAAGTGCTCAAGCCTGGGGTCCCTCATCCCAAATCCTGGGGTTGGTATGTTTTGCATTTTAGGAAGATAACCCAGTGTATATATTAGATATCCTCCCCCAGCAGGGTCTGGGCTTCACCCTAGCACTAAGGTTTTGGCAATGAAATTTCTCAGAGTCACACTTAAGTGGGATAATAATGACCACAAATAGCCTTGTGTTTGTTCAGGTTGGGAATTGCCACCAAAAGGGTTATGAAACACTTTCAATACTGAGAGCTTTTGGACTTTGGAATTAAGGATAAGACTATGAATGAGGACTTGTTTAATCTTCACAACAGTCCTGTATGAGTGTGGAAAGAGACTCAGCCCTTGGGAGCTCACAGCCTGAAAGTAAACAGATGGGGGCCAGCGTCTGGGTACTGACTCTGCCACACATTGTTCTACATGCTCCTCACACATCTTCCGATCACCCAGGAGAGAAGGTGCTGTTGTCATGTCCACTTTCCAGATAAGGGATCCAAGGCACAGAGAGGTTAAGTCCTCTGCACAAGTCACATTGATTTGTACTGGCCACAGAGCCTATGATCTTGACCACTAGGCTGGTCCAGGCAGGTGGGCCTTGTTAAAGAACCCTCCAGGCTCTGCAGGAAGGACTCTGGGATCTTACCCAGAAATCACAACAACAAAAGGTACCAGTGGTCAGACACTGAGGTGTCTCCCCAGCAGGGTCCATCAGATAGGGACTGTCATCCCTTGATAGACAAGCTCAGAGAGGTTGAGCAGCTCACCTGAAGACACCCAGTTCATGATACAGCCGGGCCTAGTGCTTTTTGCATCCCAGTCCCTGCTCCTGTCTCCATATGGAGTCCCAGAGGAGATGAAGCTCCTTGCTGCTGACCCCTCCCCAATCTCCCTTCCGCCCTCTGCCCTACTTCCAGCCATTGAAGCCATGAAGAAAGCCTACCAAGAGGAGCTGAGCCGAGAGCTGAGCAAGACACGGAGTCTCCAGCAGGGCCCAGATGGCCTCCGGAAGCAGCACCAGTAAGATGGCACCTGGGCCCTGTGTTCTAGGGGCAGGGCCTCCCTCTGAGCCAAGGGCTCAGCTGTCTACCCTGCTGGTTACGAACAGGGAACCTGTGCTGAGACCCCTTGACAGAGGACATGTCAGTTTGCCCCTAGCTGAGACTCCTGCTCCAGTCACATAACACAAGGAACAGAAGCAGCAGAGCCCCAGCCAGACCCCCACACCAGTCCACACAGCAGTTCTCAGGCCTCTTCTTGTCTAGCCAGTCTCAGCCTCCACACTCCTCTTCCCCTCCTTGGTATCCCCTAGAGCTAGGCTACAGTATCGGCCAGTAGGTGTCCCTCCCTGCCACAGAGGACAGTTCGGGAATGTTGGGGCTATGGAGGCTTTAGAAGTAGGCTCCTCCAACCTACTGCCTCATAGAAAAGGTGCCTGCAGCCCAAAGAAGCTGTCACCATTTCACAGCCACCCAGCGGGCTGAAGGCAAAACCAGGACGGGAAGCAGGAGTCCTGATCTGCTTTGAGTCTGCTTGACCTGACTCAGCTTGTCAGAGGACAAGAGACCCCACACCATCCTTCCCGTTTCCTGCCCCGAGCAGGTCAGACATGGAGGCGCTGAAGCGGGAGCTGCAGGTGCTGTCAGAACAGTACTCGCAGAAGTGCCTGGAGATCGGGGCCCTGACGCGGCAGGCCGAGGAGCGTGAGCACACGCTGCGGCGCTGCCAGCAGGAGGGCCAGGAGCTGCTGCGCCACAACCAGGTGGGCCTGGCCCCTGTGGAGGTGGGGGCAGGGCGTGGACATCCTGGCACCCCTGTACTCACCATCCCACCACTCCCAGGAGCTGCACGCCCGCTTGTCTGAGGAGATTGATCGGCTGCGTGGCTTCATCGCCTCCCAGGGCTCCAGCAGTGGCTGCGGGCGCAGCAGTGAGCGGAGCTCCTGTGAGCTGGAGGTGCGTCCACCCCCTCATGCCAGCCCACCTAGCTGTTTCTTGGGCCTGGGCGTGGGGAAAGCACCCCAACAGGCTGGGTCTGCCCTGCAGTGGGGAGCACTGTGACTCCAAGGGGCTGAACCCTGGCGAGGAGTAGTCAGGTTGACTAGGAAGGGTGCCTACTGTGTGCCCAGTGCTACTGGGCCAGCTGGGCAAAAGCCGTTCTGTCGGGGTCCTGCCACCCACCTTCTGTGTGACCATGGCAAGTCACCTAACCTTTCTGAGCCCCAGTGGCTCATCAGTAAAATGGTGCTAGCACCTCTGTTACTAGAAGGTGGAGTGAGAAAATGCGTGTGTGATACCAGGATCACGCCAGTCTTTTGTTGTATTTAACAAAAATGCATATACAGTTTTGCTCTGTGCCTGGCATTTCCATAAGCCCTGTATCTGCTAACTCATTGACACTTCCTAATAGTCCTATGAGAAAGATGCTGGTACTGTCCCCATTTTACAGGTGAGGATATTGAGACACAGGCAGGTCAAGTACCTTGCCCAAGGTCATATGGCTAGTCAGTGTGGGAGCTGGGATTTGAACCAGGCAGCCTGTCTCCAGAGTCTAAGCTTTTAAGCCTCCCTTATCCTGGCTGAACTTGTCTCCTTTGTCAAGTCAGGATAGCAGTACCTGCCCGTCAGGGTTTGGGGAGGGGTTAATGAGGGAGCCCACAGGGAAGCCCAGCCCTCTCTGGTTCACAGTAGGACCACACTATGAATTCTTTCTGTGCACTTTGCCCTCAAGTTGAAGGCCTGGTGCTGTGTTGGGGCTACAGCAGAGGCAACCATAAGGCAACCATGAAACACCCACTCACATAATATGGACGGGTGAGAGAGCAAGGAGAAATCAGAGAGGGCTTCCTGGAGGAGTCTGTCTCTGGTGGGCAGTGGGTCTTGGTGCAGGTTGGGAGCTGCATTCTAGGGGCCTGAGGCAGAGAGACACCAGCCTTCAGGGCACTATGGGCCAGGGTAGCTCTGGCCTCTGGCCCTGGGTCAGCCTGGCAACCATGACCCCAGGTGCTGCTGCGAGTGAAGGAGAATGAACTTCAGTACCTGAAGAAGGAGGTGCAGTGCCTCCGCGATGAGCTCCAGATGATGCAGAAGGTGAGTCCCAGCTGGCCAAGGTGGGGTATCAGTGGAGTGGGGAACCCCTGGATCCAGCTGAATGCCTGTGCTCTGTGCAGCCACTCCTGACTCAACACGTCATCAGGCTCTCTCCGTGCCTCTCCCACGCGGCTGTCACTGTTCCCATTTACAGACAAAGAAGCTGTGGCTAAGAAAGTGTTAGTGACTTGCTCAAGGCCACACTTGTTTTTATTTATTTAGAAAATATTTATTGAGCATCTGCTATGTGCCAGGCACTGTGCTGGGTGCTGGGGTGACAGCTGTGGACAAGAAAGACCAAAACCCGTGCCCGTGTAGAGCATGCATTCCAATGAGGGATAAGCCAAGTTGCTGGGAGTTGGGGAGCCAGGATTCAGGGTCCAATCTCTGAGGTGTCGTGTCCTTGTGTCTTTGACACCCTCTGTGTGTTGGTGGCTCTGGGACTTGTGTGAGCCAGACTCATGGAAGGGGCTCAAGCACTGGGCCAGCCTGACCTGATTCTCCTCCGAGCCCCTCACTGCTGTCTGGTCTTGGGCTAAAGCTTCACCTCCCTGAGCCTCGGCTCTCATCTTGAATGGGATGAAAATGACGCTGAAACCTGTGTCCCTGGGTGGAGCTGAGGGCCACCTAGGGGGGCCACTTGGAGGAGGCCTTGGGGGCTGTGGAGGGTCCTGGCTGCTGTGTGCTGGCCAGTGGGCAGGGCCAGGAAGGAGGGCTTTGTGCCCTCACACCCCTCCCTACCCCCCAGGACAAGCGCTTCACCTCGGGAAAGTACCAGGATGTGTATGTGGAGCTGAATCACATCAAGACGCGGTCAGAGCGGGAGATTGAGCAGCTGAAGGAGCACCTGCGCCTCGCCATGGCTGCCCTGCAGGAGAAGGAGGCCGTGCGCAACAGCCTGGCCGAGTAGAGGTGGGCGCCTTGGGGTGAGCCCCACAGGGTGGGCAGGGGTGAGGCCAGGCGAGGCAGGATGAGCGCAAGGCTCATCCACGCCCGACTCGCCCTGCCATCTGGGCCAGGGCACTTCCTTCTCCTGGCCTCCGTATCCCTTTCTGTAAATGGGGTCAGTGACACCAGCAACTCCAGGTTTTTGGTTTTTGGGTTTTTTTTAACATTTTTTGTTGATTTATAATCATTTTACAATGTTGTGTCAAATTTCAGTGTTCAGCACAATTTTTCAGTTATTCATGGACATATACACACTCATTGTCACATTTTTTTCTCTGTGAGTTATCATAACATTTTGTGTATATTTCCCTGTGCTATACAGTGTAGTCTATTCTACAATTTTGAAATCCCAGTCTATCCCTTCCCACCCTCCACCCCCCTGGTAACCACAAGTCTGTATTCTCTGTCTGTGAGTCTATTTCTGTCCTTTATTTACGCTTTGTTTTTGTTTGTTTGTTTGTTTTTGTTTTTGTTTTTTAGATTCCACATATGAGCGATCTCATATGGTATTTTTCTTTCTCTTTCTGGCTTACTTCACTTAGAATGACATTCTCCAGGAGCATCCATGTTGCTGCAAATGGCATTATGTTGTCGGTTTTTATGGCTGAGTAGTATTCCATCGTATAAATATACCACATCTTCTTTATCCAGTCACCTGTTGATGGACATTTAGGCTGTTTCCATGTTTTGGCTATTATAAATAGTGCTGCTATGAACATTGGGGTGCAGGTGTCATCCTGAAGTAGATTTCCTTCTGGATACAAGCCCAGGAGTGGGATTCCTGGGTCACATGGTAAGTCTATTCCTAGTCTTTTGAGGAATCTCCACACTGTTTTCCATAGTGGCTGCACCAAACTGCATTCCCACCAGCAGTGTAGGAGGGTTCCCCTTTCTCCACAGCCTCTCCAGCATTTGTCATTTGTGGATTTTTGAATGACGGCCATTCTGACTGGTGTGAGGTGATGCCTCATTGTAGTTTTGATTTGCATTTCTCTGATAATTAGTGATATTGAGCATTTTTTCATGTGCTTTTTGATCATTTGTATGTCTTCCTTGGAGAATTGCTTGTTTAGGTCTTCTGCCCATTTTTGGATTGGGTTGTTTATTTTTTTCTTATTGAGTCGTATGAGCTGCTTATATATTCTGGAGATCAAGCCTTTGTCGGTTTCACTTGCAAAAATTTTCTCCCATTCCGTAGGTTTTCTTCTTGTTTTATTTCTGGTTTCCTTTGCTGTGCAGAAGCTTGTAAGTTTCATTGGGTCCCATTTGTTTATTCTTGCTTTTATTTCTTCTAGGAGAAAATTTTTGAGATGTATGTCAGATAATGTTTTGCCTATGTTTTCCTCTAGGAGGTTTATTGTATCTTGTCTTATGTTTAAGTCTTTAATCCGTTTTGAGTTGATTTTTGTATATGGTGTAAGGGAGTGTTCTAGCTTCATTGTTTTACATGCTGCTGTCCAGTTTTCCCAACACCATTCCAGCAACTCCAGGTTGTTGTGGGAATCAGTCAGACTCAGCCAGAGGCTGCTTTGTTAACTTGAGCATGTTTCTTCAGAGGTGGGGAAGTGAGTTCAGGATCTGATTGTTGTCCTGTCCACCCATGTGACAGCGCGTGTTTCTTAAAACCAAGCCACAGCCGCAGCCTGTCCACAGGGCTGGCAGTGCCCTAACTGATCTGCCTGGACTTGGGCGGCAAGTCCGGTGTGCCCACCCCGCCATCAGACCCAGCGGCGTGGCGCACATCCCTAATCACTCACAGCATCCCTTCCACCGAGCCTCACACGTCAGACATCGCGAGCGAGACTACACCCCGTCCCACTTAGTCTTACAGTCGTCCTTGATTTAGCCTTGATTTGAAACATTTTATGTTGCCTTTCCTAATGCTACATCTGCTTGGAGCTTCCTTGCTAACACGTCCTCGTGGACTCCTTGAGGCACTCTGGAGAGGCCACCCTGCAGGCCAGGCTCGGGGAGAAGCCCGGAGGAGCAGATTTGGTCCAGCCTTTGGGGCGAAGAGGCGTTGGAAGGATCTGCTGGCCACCCTTGCCTGGTCTAAGCCAGACTCCCCCACTCTTTTTTGTTAAACTGAAGTATAGTTGATTTACAATGTTGTGGTAGTTTCTGGCGTAAAGCATGGTGGTTCAGTTATATATATGTAAGATATATATATTTTTCAGATTCTTTCCCATTATAGTTTATTACAAGATATTGAATATAGTTCTTTGTGCTATACAGTAGGACCTTGTTGTTTGTCTATTTTATATATAGTAGTTTGTATCTGCTAATCCCAAACTCCTATTTTTAAAAAAAATTTTGGGGGGGTAGGTAATTAGGTTTATTTATTAATTTTATTTATTTATTTATTATGGAGGTACTGGGGATTGAACCCAGGACCTTGTGCATACTAAGCATGTGCTCTACCACTAGAGCTATCCCCTCCCCCATCAAACTCTTAATTTATCCCTCCCTACTCCGTTCCTGTTTGGTAGCCATGTTTGTTTTCTATGTCTGTGAGTCTGTTTCTGATTTGTCAATAAATTCATTTGTATTATTTTTTAGATTTCACATATAAGTGGTATCATATGATATTGTTTTTCTCTACTTAACTTACTTCACTTAGTATGAGAATCTCTAGGTCCCCTCATGTTGCTGCAAAAGGCATTATTTCGTTCTTTTTTTACGGCTGAGTAATATTCCATTGTGTATATATAGCTCATCTTCTTTATCCAGTCATCTGTAGGTGGACATTTAGGTTGATTCCTAAATAGTACTGCTATGAACATTGGGGTGCATGTATCTTTTCTAATTAGCAGATTCCCTCACTCTTGTCTTCTAGGTCCTGGTGGTCCAGCCTCACTGCAGACCCTGCAGCCCAAGGGGACCAGTCGCCCTCCTTCCCTGCTGGATGGACGTCAGAAGCCAAGCTTTCTCCCCACCCTCTGTGGGCCGCACGTGCACTCACATCCACCACACACATGCACTCACAGGCACACACACACATAAGTACACATGCACATGGGCACACACACACACACACACATACACACACACACTGTCTGCGTATCTGAGCGTGCCCCTCGCACTGGGTCTTACCTTGCACCTTCTTCAGGATTTTATATGTGAAGAGATTTTTATATAGATTTTTTCCTTTTTTTTCCCCTAAAACACTTTATACTTTTTAAAAAGCAATTCCTGGTGGCATGTGCCTCCAGCACTGGCTCCCCCTCTGCCTCCAGCCTCCTGCGACTCGTGGGCTTCTGGACCCGTAGCCCCGGCCTGGGTCCAGCGGAAGCCCAACAGCAGCAGCGCCATGGCAGGGCTGGCTCTGGGGGGAGAGGCAGGGAGCCAGCCACCCTCTTCCCGCCCTACCTCCCACTAACTACTTCCTGCCCTGGGGGGACCTGCTCCCTGGGACTCTGGTCAGAGGGACAGATGGACAGAGGGAGCCGGCAGCTGTCCCCATGGCCCCCTCCTCTGAGAGGGTGCTGGGCTTGGATCTGCTGGAGCCGCCCCATGCAGGCATTTCTCTCCTGCTCCATGAGCCTTCTTAACTTAATAAAATGTTCCGGCAGCTCTGGTGTCCTAGATGGCTGGGACAGGGTGGGTGATGGAGGTTGGGGTTTCTTAAAGTGGCCTCACCACCCACACCCCCCAGCACTCCACCCTTCCTGAAGGGGTGGCATGTGGGCTTCTGAGGGTGGAGCTGAGAATCTGGTTCTTCCACGAGGCTTTGCAGCTTCACATGGGGTTTGCAGATCCAGCAACTCCAGGGAGCTGGTTAGAAACACCAAGTCCAGACCCCACCCTGACCTACTGAGTCAGAATCTGCACTTTAGCACAGCCCTCCTAGGATCCGTGTACACCTCAGTCTGAGAAGCCCTGAAGTGGGCACCGGACCCAGCCTTGGAGGGAGGACTGGAGCTGAGACTGCCCGTGACTGACCTTGGACAAGTCAGATCCCCTCTCTGAGCCTTAATTTGTTTCTCCATCAAATGGGTACTTTTCAGCCCCAGTCCTATACTGAAGCTGTGCCCAGAGGTCTTGTCTAGCCCTGGAAGGGGTGGGGGTGGGGGCAATGGATGTGACCACCCCAGGCCCACCTTGCTGGGAGGCCTCATCCCTGCTGGCTGGCTGTGCTGATCATGGCCCGGTGTGGGGCTGGGAAGAGGCCCCAGTTCTGAGCCGCTGCTGGCCCAGCCTGGGCTGTCCGAGTTGCAGGGTTATGGCCTGGGTGACAAGGTGAGGGGAGAACTTGAGCTGGTCCCGCCCCTACAGCTATTCGCATCCACCCTTGGGCACTTCCTCTGGGTTGGGCACTGGGCATCCAGAGTCAGACAAGAACTGGCCCAGCCCCTCACTGAGGCCACAAAAACAGGCCACATTGGGTAGGGTCCCAAGGGCTGTAGGAACCCAGAGGAGACCCCAACCCAGCCTTCAGGTCAAAAACGGTTTTTGGAGGTGGTTTTGGTATATGACTTTCCTAGATAGAAAAATCAGGAAGGGCATTCCAACTCCAAGGGAACAGCATGAGCAAATGCCCTGTGAACCTCCCTGGTGTGTTCGGGGAAAGACCCGCAGCGGGGTGAGCATGCGGGCTGTGGGGGAAGCGGACCCCATTCCCCTGCCAGGGACGGGGTTAGGAATGGGCATGGGATGCGGTTCTGGCCAATGAGATGCCCGGGAGAGTCTTGGTTGGGGTGGAGGGTTGGAGGGGATCATATGGAAAGGTCTTCCTTGCTCTTAAAAAGGAGCCCAAGGAAGGGAGGCCTATCTCTCTCAGCCTTTGGTCAGTGTTGGGTGAAGTCCCCGTGTTGCCACCATCTTGTCTCATTAACATGCTAAAAATGGCCGAGCAGAAAGAAGGAAGAACCAGGACCCTTGAGCCATCAAATCACCCAGGTTTGGCGCTGCCCTGCCTCAGGACTTCTTGTCTCGTGAGATAAGGAGCATCCCATGGGCAGCCCCAGCATCCAGATAATTAGGTCCAGGGCCCTGCTCACCACACTTTCCTCCTGGCACCAGCCTTCTTGGGCATCCCTGCATTCCATCCTCTGTCTCCATGACTCAGCCCAGCTCCCCGTAGCACCTGGGCTGTGGCAACTGCCTCCTCACTGGCTCCCTCCCACCCCACCCTCTCCTCAGGCAGGGCTGCCTGGACAAGCTAAAAAATCAGGCCAACCTATGAACAGGTGCCCCACCTCAGCCGTTTAAAAACAATGCTATCACTCCCCACCCCACCCCCACTAGAATAGCTCAAATTAACAGGACTAACAATACTAAGTGTCTGTGATGATGTGAAGAGCTGGAATTCTCACGCACTGCAGGTGGGAGTGGTCTTGGTACTAGCCCAGCGGGACACTGTTGGCAGTTTCTCATAAAGTTAAACAAACATCTACCCTGTGATTGAGCATTTCCACTCCATCTATGCCCAAAAGAAATGAGTGTTTGGGTTTACAAAATGACTAGTACAATAATATTTATATCAGCCTTACTCATAGTAGCCCAAATCTGAAAACAGTACATATGTCTGTCAACAGTAGAATGAATGAATAAATGGTGGCACATTCATACCTCAGAATACTCTATGGCAATTAAAAAAATATATAGACACACTATTATATATAAAATAGATAAACAACAGGGTCCTGCTGTATAACACAGGGAACTATATCCCATATCCTGTAATGGCCTATAATGAAAAAGAATATGAAAAGTAATATATATATATGTGTGTGTGTGTGTGTGTATATATATATATATATATGTATGTGTATATATATATATATACATATATATTATATATATAAATGAATCACTGCTGTACACCAGAAATTAACATAACATTGTAAACAGACTATACTTCAATTAAAAAAAACTATACTACTGCCAAAAAAAAAAAAAAAAAAAAACCACAACAAACATCCATCGTTCCAGCAGGTACCCAGGTGAGGATCCTGGGGAAAAACCCAGTAACCTGTCACACAGGAAATTTGGCCAAAACCACGTGGTTTGGCTGCATGGTGTGGTGTCCACAGGCAGCCAAGCACGTGCAATTGAATGGGCAAAGGGCCGGGTATCAGACAAACCTGCCTGGGTTCAAACCCCACCTGCTACTTCTAGCAGGCTACATGAACCTCAGGGAGTCACATCCCTCTCTGAGCTTCATTTCCCCATCTTTTAAATGGGGATGATGATGTCTACCACAGAGGGTTATTCAGGTATTAAATTACCAACTGTTTCAATGATCATTTGGTGTATAACCAACTACCACAAACTTAATGGCTTAGAAAAGCAGTTTTTGATTACCACCTAGGATCCTGTAGATGAACTGGGCTCAACTGGGCAGTTCTCTTGGGGTCTGTTTTGTGGTTGCTCTCAGTGGTGGCAGGGCTGGAGTCATCTGAAGGTTCAGCTGGGTTTGACGTCCAAGATGACGTCTTCATTCATATGTCTGGTGCCTCAGCTGGGAGGGAGGCGACAGCTGGGGGCTATTGGACATCTCTCTCCCTCTCTCTGCATAGCCACTTCATGTGGCTAGCCTGGGCTTCCTCACAGCAGGGCAGTCTCGGGTCAGTCTGCAGTCTAACTTCTTACATGGTGGTTGACTTCCCTAAGAGAGTTTCAAGCGATGCTGGTGGAATCTACAAGCCTCTTATGACTTTGGCTTGGAAGTGCTGTGGCATTCCTTCCAACATTAGTCAAGGACAAGTCACAGGGCCAGCCCAGATTCAAGGAGAGGGGCATGAATGCTGGGGGTGGTTCACTGGGAGCCATCTTTCTTCTCTCTGCTCCTGCTTCTCCACTTAACTCTCCAGCTTCTCCTCCTCAGCCTCCTTTGGGGAATTTCTTCTTCTGCCCAGCCTGCTAATGGTAGGGTTCCCCTGGGTCTGTCCTCAGCCCTCCTGTCTTCTCCTTCTACATGTTATCCTGTGACAACCTTGAGCTCTTTCTTTGATCTCTCATCCTTGGCTTTTGTCTGTCTCCAGCCCAGACCTTTCTCAGGAATTCCAGATCTGGGCAGCCTCAGTCTCAAGGCCACCATCAAGGCCCTGTCTTCCCTCCAGCCTGCTCCTCTCCAGTTAATTACAAGAAGCCTCAGTTAGCACAGACGAAACAGCAAAACCAGCCTGGGAAGTCAGGGGAGGCTTCTTGGAGGAGGGGCTCTGGAGCTTAGCAGGAACTAGCTAGGCTAGGAGGATGGAGAGAGTATTCCAGGTCAAATGAACATCACAGCTAAAGACACTAGATGGAAAAGGAAAGCCCCTTCAGGGACAGAGAAGCTGGGTTTGGCTAGAGTTTGGAGTGTGTAGAGGGATCTGAAGGCCAGAGGGGCAGGCCTGAGCTAGAATTCAATTTGCAAGGAGGATGGGGACCATGGGTCCAAGCTCTAGCTTCATTCTTTTTTCTTTTTCTTTTTCTCTTTTTTGTTGTAATTCTTTGTTCTAGCTCCATTTTTAATCCAGTGGGGAGCCATACAGAAGTTTTAGGCAGGCAATGCCCTAACTCAAGACAGAGGTCTGGGCAGTGATGTGGGTGTGGACTTCATCAGCACACGGGGATTAGTGAAGGCTCCTGGTTGGCCTCAGGGATGGTATGTAGCGGGGAGGGGTAGGAGGGGGTTTGGAGAGGAGGACAGAGCTTCATGGAAGAGTAGTAGGTAGGTTCCCAGCAGCCGGAATGAGTGATTGCTTCCAGAAGGGCGTGGCTGACGGGGCGGGAGAAAAAGCCCACCAAGAGCCCACTGAAGTTCATCAGGTCACAGAGAGCGGGGAGCTATGTGGGGGATGGGGTTCTGTGGGGAAGGACGGAAAAGTTCTGTCACTTCCTTGTCACTTTTACTCTCTACATCTTGTCAGACTTGACTCTTTGCCCTTAGAGAGGCCCAGAGCTTTAGTCATCCCAGGCCCACCCCTTCCAGGGGCCCTGGGACCACCCACCCACCCTCAGCTCAGAGACCTGCAGCTCCTCTGAAAAGGTGGCAGGGAGGCAATGTCACCTCAGAAAGCACTAATGATGCGACCCTCCCAGACCCCTCCTGGGACACCTCTGGGAGGCAGGACGAGGAAGGAGTAAGAGCTCAGGTCAGTAGGGTAGGAGTGTAGGGGGCCCCAGACAGACTTCCATCCTTATCCTAGTTTCTAGCTCTGCAAATTTGGGCAAGTTATAGAAGTTTTCTGTGCCTCAGTTTCCTCATCTGTAAAATGGGAATAGTACTGCATACCTTGCAGGAGTGCTGGGAAGCTCAGAAATGAGCCAATACGTGTAACACGCTGAGAAGATGCCTAGCATCTAGTAAGTGCAATAAAAATACTAGTTATTAGTGCAATGGTTGTTATTGTTATGGGGCAGTTATGAGGATTAAATGAAATGATGGAAGTCAAATGCATGGCGTGGGGCCCAGAATACAGTAAGTATTCAAAGACAGGAGCTATTACTTTATTATTATTAGTCAGAAGTCAGCCGGATGGCCCTGCCCCCCACCATCCTCAGGAGATCTGGTTAAACTTGATCCAAACCATAATTCCATGGCCTGTGAAAATCCAGGCCTCTTCCTTCTGTTTTGGCAGGTTCCCACCTGTCACTTTTTAGGGCATCCTGATACTTCCCTTCTCTTGGGGTAAGATGTATTGCCAGCTACAAATCCAGACGCTTCAGTGGTTCCAAGATAAATCCTCCGGAAAAGCATATCCTAATAGGCAGCTCTCATCATCTTGCCCCTGCGCCATCTCAACCACTGGTAGGTGGGGGCACCTGGCAGCCTGGGAGGAGCCCCGTCTGCCTGCTGAGTACTGCCTGCTCCTCCTCGCTGCTAAGCCCTGGCCAG
The DNA here is from genome assembly GCF_009834535.1 of Camelus ferus. NCBI lineage: Eukaryota > Metazoa > Chordata > Mammalia > Artiodactyla > Camelidae > Camelus > Camelus ferus. The sequence continues at coordinate 3,626,582 of NC_045707.1, forward strand.
CTACCCCTTTACCGCCCCTGGATGGAGCTTCTTATCCTTGTCCTCATACCCATGCCTCATTCGGCCTCTTCCCTGGTCCCCACGACTGTGACTGGATCAGCTTCTTCCCTGGTCCCCAGCCCCTGGTTTTCCCCCTCCCATCCAATCCGCACACCACCAGTGTGGGCTTTCTAAAACAGTTTTCCCTTCATGAAACCCTACTCTGATCCCCTGTTGCCCTTAGGATCAAGTCTTGGCACACGAGCCCCTCAGTCTGCCCCAGCTCCCTCTCTCTGCCCCTTCAGGATCCCTGGACTCTGGGTTTCCACTGCATGAAGGCACCTGTAGCTCCCAAGGATGCCCAGCCATGCACTTGTCTGTCCTCACTGTTCTCCTCCACATGCACCTGCTCCCTTTCTGCCCCTGCCCAGTAGACCTGATAGAGTCAGGACTCAGATCAGTCTTCATTTGCCACCTCCAGGAAGCCCTCCCAGTTCCCCCAGCTGGGGCTAGACACTCGGGCTTCCACAGCCTTTCCACCTGACCTTCTTTCCTCATAGCTCCCTCAGACTGTGAGCCCTCTGAAGCCAGGGACCAGCTCTGATTCCCTTCTGTTTCCTCAGGGCCCTGCACAGAACATGTGAAATCTCAGCTAGACAGATGTTTGTTGATCAGCTGACTGACTGGAAGTGAATGACCACTTCCTGGCCCAGCCAGGCACCCTCTAGACAGGGCAAAGCCTCAGCCTCAACCTCACCCCCACACCAAATGGCAAAGGGCCAGGTCTCCTCATAAACCAGCTGGGAAGCCCAGCAGGCAGCCTGAGGGGCTGGGCGCTAATGGCAGTTTCCAGTACATGAAAGGACCTAGGCTGTAACCATGAGTCACCCGTGTCATCCAGCATCCCTTCTGGACTTTACGAGGGCCCTGTGGGCTGTGAGGCCCCGGGGAAGGAGGCGCTCACATTGATGGAGCTTCTGCCATGAGTGGACTTTTAGACAGCACCCCTGTGGATGCTCACAACAGCCCTTTGAAGTGTTGTCCCCATTTCCAGAGAAGGAAACTGAGGCTCAGAGAGGGGACATGACTCACCAAGGTCAATAATTTAGTGAGTCACATCACAGCATGTCTGGCTCCGGAGCCCAAATCTCCTTACTCAGGGCATCTGCTCTAATAGAAAAATGTCTACTTGTGTGGAGCACTTACTATGTGCTAGGCCATGGAATAAGCATTCGCATTCATTACCTCCTTGAAGCCCCAGAGCTGCCCAATAAGGGAGGTGCACAGTTACCTCCTTTTTACAGGTGACGGGGCTGGGACTCAGGAGCACAGGAATCACAGAGCTGGAGTCCAGATCCGTGGATCTCACAGCACAGGGAGCTTCCCAAGCTGTCCAAGGTCTTCTCATTGGAAACTGCCTGGAGACCAGGTGCCTTGGGTCCCCTGCTTGGGGCATAGGTATGGAGGGAGGTCTAGGGCCGTCTCTGATGGGCTGACTTGGATAAACCACCTCCACACTCCTGCCTCAGTTTCCCTAGTAAAGTTGACCAAGAGCTTCCTCCCCAGGGGGCCAGGAAGGCTGGAGGCCCCTAGAAAGGCCAGGAAGGTGCCTGCATGGTTGGCTGACTCCCACCCATCACCACTCCGCAGCTCCAGCCTCACCCCTGGTCATGGGGATGCCAACCACACTTTCTTCTCAAAGCTCCTGAGCTCTTGCAGTGTTACTCCCTGCCTGGACCTCCAGCCCCACTCCCTGGACTCCCAGACAAGGCACCCACCCCCTCTGGCTACCTGGCCCACCACTCTCTTCAAGCTCCCTTGCAGTTTCTCAAGGTCATAGCTCAACCAGGCCAGTGACCATCTCTGTGTCTCCGTCTCCCCCATCAGTGCAGGGGATGAGCCTACATCCCAATGATGCTCATTTGGCTTGGTCACCCGCTGGCCCTGTGACCTCAGCTGAAGCATCTCCAGCTTCAGGAGTGGGGCAGCTGGCTGCGCTGGCCAAGCAGGTGTGAAAGGTGACTAACGGTGGACACGGCAGTGTGACACTGCTGCTTTGGAGGAGGAGCTGAGGGGGTCTCGCCAAGAGATCTTCACATGGGACCAGTAGCTTGTGACTCTTGGGACTCCAATGGATTGTCACGTTCTCCCGTTTCCTTAGGAAGACAGGTTTGCAGGTGTCTCCGGCCCCCCTCCCAGGGTCCCCTCATAAGCCAGGCCCCAACCTCATGCATCTTCTTACCTCTTCACTGGCTGTGTCACTGACTCATTCATTCAAATTCTGTGCCTGTGCAAGAGCACTCATCACAGCACTGGAAGTAGGAAGTGCGTAATAAATTCCCCACCACGTGTGCCCAGCAGTTATAAAAAAAGCAGTGGGGAAGTTCTTGCATGCTGATGTGGAGAGAGCTCCAAGATGGGTTGTGAAGTAAACAAAGCAAAGTGCAGATCCGGGTGTGGGAAGCGCCATCGTTTATGTATGAAGGGAAATACGGCAGGGACGGGCTGGCACGTGTGCTTATAGACGCTTCACATCTCTCTGGAAGGACTCACACACATGTGCACGTGCACATACACACACACATACATGCACACGCACACACACACAGAGTGAGAAAACCCATTGGGAAGAGGGTCCTGGATGTGCAAGAACCTGGAACCGCGGTTGCTTCGGGAGGGGGCTGGAAGGGTGGGTGACGGGGCGGAGGGCCACTTCTTTCAAAGTTAGATGCTTTCATACATTCTGAAGTGTTTCCCAGGTACATGTGATATCTATTCCAAAATACATAAAGGCTTAAAAAGAATAAAATAGCCCCAAAGGAGCATGGTAGGAGAACGACAGAGCTGAAGCCAAGCCTGGGGCTGGATTTTGGTTTCTGCCTCATTTCACCCTGCGAAACCTTGTTTCCTCCTCGCCTGAGGCAAGCAGGATTGATAAATGTGATTCAGTGAGGTCACGAGGGCGCTGCTCCCAGCCCCAGCAGCAGCTGTGCATCGTTGCCATTCATGTCCTGGTCAGGCCTGTTCCAGGCACCTGGGTGACACGGTCATGAAGGGCACACCCTCACCCCGCTCGAGGACAACGCCCGGGAGGCTGACCCAGCCAGAGGAGCCAGGGCAGGCTGGGGGCAGAGGTGACGCCCGCGCTGAGTCTCCAGGATATGTAGGCGTCATCAGGAGACAAAGGGGAAGAAGGGCGCTGCAGGCTGGGGGAGCAGGCCCGGCACACCTGGAGCCACACCACGGAAACAGTTGTAGACGCGTGCTGTCACGAACGCCTGTGCACATGCGCCCCCTCCTGCTCGCTCCCACACAACCCCCACCCACATATCCAGCCTGCGCAGGTGTCCGCAGAGCTCCGGGGGCTCACAGGCCAGCTGAGCATGGAGGCCGAGCAGTTTGGGGGTCAGGGGTGTGGAGTGGGGACAGACTGCTGACTATCTGTGTGACCCTAGGCAAGTCACTTAACCTCTCTGGGCCTTATTTCCCTCACCTCTAACCTGGGGAAAATAACAGTATTGACCTCCTAGGGATGTGGTGAGGATTAAGTGAGGCAGTGCCTGTAGAGTACTGACTGAGAACACTGTTCAATAGATGTTCACAGTTAGGGTTTCTAATATGCATATTAATCTGTAGAATAACATACTCAATGATATATTAATATCATTACATTATGTGTCCATATTTCATAGACTGTGACTGTTTTACTAAATGCATGCCTAATGTGTTTATATGTCACACATAACGTGTCTGCACACATGCACCCTCTCCACCTGCCCATTCACCTCTGCCTTCTCCTCCCAAGCTAAATATGTACACAGGGCAGTGAGGGAGGCAGTCCAAAAGGTTGCCCCAACCTGAGCCAGGCCCAGCTGCCATCTCAGACCCACTAAGAGAGGACCCAGACTGATGTGGGGCCGGGAACCACATTCTAGACCCACTAATTCAGAGGCCACTACTCTGGATGGAGAAAAGGCTCCAGGGTCACGGTGTGTGTTCTCAGCCTGAGAGCTCCTTGAGGGCCAGCCACGTCGGTGTCCCTGCACCTCGCACAGTGCCTGGTGTTGAGCAGCAGAGCCATCTCTTGGCAAGAATTGACTATGTGAATAAACGGCTGCCTATTGTATGAAACTGAGTTGTCCTGGGATTGTCTCTTCCATCTTCATCTCCCCTCTAAACTGTGAGTTTCATGGGCTCATGTCTGATTTGTCTTTGTTCCCAACACCCAGTCCAGATTCTGGTAAAGAGTGGTCATCAATGAGTGAATTATGAACCCACAAACTTTTGGTCAACTCATCTTTGACAAAGGAGGCAAGAATATACATTGGAATAAAGACAGTCTCTTCAGCAAATGGTGTTGGGAAAACTGGACAGCAGCATGTGAAACAATGAAGCTAGAACACTCCCTTACACCATATACAAAAATCAACTCAAAACGGATTAAAGACTTAAACATAAGACAAGATACAATAAACCTCCTAGAGGAAAACATAGGCAAAACATTATCTGACATACATCTCAAAAATTTTCTCCTAGAAGAAATAAAAGCAAGAATAAACAAATGGGACCCTAATGAAACTTACAAGCTTCTGCACAGCAAAGGAAACCAGAAATAAAACAAGAAGAAAAGCCTACGGAATGGGAGAAAATTTTTGCAAGTGAAACCGACAAAGGCTTGATCTCCAGAATATATAAGCAGCTCATACGACTCAATAAGAAAAAAATAAACAACCCAATCCAAAAATGGGCAGAAGACCTAAACAAGCAATTCTCCAAGGAAGACATACAAATGATCAAAAAGCACATGAAAAAATGCTCAATATCACTAATTATCAGAGAAATGCAAATCAAAACTACAATGAGGCATCACCTCACACCAGTCAGAATGGCCGTCATTCAAAAATCCACAAATGACAAATGCTGGAGAGGCTGTGGAGAAAGGGGAACCCTCCTACACTGCTGGTGGGAATGCAGTTTGGTGCAGCCACTATGGAAAACAGTGTGGAGATTCCTCAAAAGACTAGGAATAGACTTACCATGTGACCCAGGAATCCCACTCCTGGGCTTGTATCCAGAAGGAAATCTACTTCAGGATGACACCTGCACCCCAATGTTCATAGCAGCACTATTTATAATAGCCAAAACATGGAAACAGCCTAAATGTCCATCAACAGGTGACTGGATAAAGAAGATGTGGTATATTTATACGATGGAATACTACTCAGCCATAAAAACCGACAACATAATGCCATTTGCAGCAACATGGATGCTCCTGGAGAATGTCATTCTAAGTGAAGTAAGCCCTAGAAAGAGAAAGAAAAATACCATATGAGATCGCTCATATGTGGAATCTAAAAAACAAAAACAAAAACAAACAAACAAACAAAAACAAAGTGTAAATAAAGGACAGAAATAGACTCACAGACAGAGAATACAGACTTGTGGTTACCAGGGGGGTGGAGGGTGGGAAGGGATAGACTGGGATTTCAAAATTGTAGAATAGACTACACTGTATAGCACAGGGAAATATACACAAAATGTTATGATAACTCACAGAGAAAAAAATGTGACAATGAGTGTGTATATGTCCATGAATAACTGAAAAATTGTGCTGAACACTGAAATTTGACACAACATTGTAAAATGATTATAAATCAATAAAAAATGTTTAAAAAAATGAGTGAATTATGTTTGGCTGTGGGTGACAGTACAGTAGCTTAAACAAGAAGGATGTTTATTTGCCTTATTGGAAAAGTTTGAAGGGAGGAATCCCAAGCTGAGCTGAGCCACGGTATCTGGGGTCCAGACTATATATTTATATGTAGAACCTAGACCTCATCATACACAGCCTCCATTCACAAACACACCCCATGGTCCAAGATGGCTGCTCTAGTTCTAGTCAACACATCTGCATCCCAGCCAGCGGGTAGAAGGAGTTAAGTGAAGAAGGGGCAAAGGGTCTCTGCCAGCTTTCTCTTAAGGAATCTCTAGGACAACACTTCTACTTATATTCCTTTAGCCAGAACTTGGTCACATGGCCACTCCTAACTGCAAAAGAGGGTGAGAAAGACAGCCTCTACTTTGAGTGGCCATGTGCCAGACCCAAACATTCAAGGCTATGTCACTGTGTTCCAAGGGGGACATGGGTATTGGCTCCACCATCACCAGTATTTGCCAACTCAGTTGCCTAAGATTTAGAAGGCATCTTGGGAATTCTTTCTCAGGCTGGGGACACATAAACTGGACTAGAAGAAAGAAGGACTCTAGTTGTACCCCAGCCTGTACTGACTGTGCAGGGAGGGGTTGTTAGTGTCTTCCGGCCAGAGGTCAGAAAAGGAGTGAGACAAGACCACGCGATGGTCAAAGGCGTGAACTTTAGAGTCCAGCATGTTTGGTTCTAGCTCCAGCGCCTTTCACCTCTGTGACCTTGGGCACGTCCTTTAACTTCTCTGAGCCTCTGCTTCCTCATCTATAAAATGGGAATGATCATCTCTGCCTCAAAGGAAGATCAAGAAGATACAACAATCTCATGAACACAAATCACTTAGCACAGGGCTGGGCCCCGAGGGGACCTCAGAAAACCACCTTTGAGAGGAGAGGAATGGGGCCACCTGATCTGGCAAAAGTCGTGGAGGACCGGGTTACGGCTCAAGCTCAGCCACCAAAAGACCTGGTGTTCTTTGAGTACAGTAGGAACTGGCTTTTTGGGCCACTTTTGTTATGTCCCCTCTAAGTTTAAAAAATTGTTATTTATTGTACAAGTGAAGCACATTGATTTTTGAAAGTGTGAAAAATCAGATGAGCTAAAAGAAAAAAGAATCATCAGTAAACCTACCACTAGATACTAAACTTTATCAAATTGTTGAATATACTGTCAGACTATCACATAATCCTATGTATATACACACAACTACGACTTAGATACTTCTTTCAATGTAAAATGTATATACTTTTCATGGGATCACACTACACACAGGCTACTTGAAAACCTCAAAATGCTAAAAACTACCCTGTTGAAATATAACCATTTTACCTCTTGACATATCATCTCTTCAGGCCACCAAATTGAAGAGCTCCACCATAAGACCAAGATTTATTCCACTGACCCATCTCTAACTGTCTCATAATTTTTTTCAACTTTTTCTAGAGTTAAAAATAATGCTGCAGTGAACATTCTCGTACAGAAATATTTGTGTGAATTTCTAGTCATTTCCTTAGGCTAGATTCCTATAAGTGGACCCCTTCCATGTTTTAAAAGTTTTGATCTCTCAAGCAAACTACATTTAGAAATAAGAGATTCCTATATATATATATATTTTTTTTCAATTGAGGAAAGCCATCTGGAACTGCCAGTCAAAGCTTTGGATCAGCAGGAGAAAATCCACTGTTCCCACACTGAATTGACATAAATCTTAGCTGAAAGTAAAGACACTTAACACTTTTGTGAGTCTCTGCCGCCTAATTGTGGGTAAACACGTCATTTCCATCCAGGTGTTGAAATACCAACAGTGATTATGACAGCTAACACTTAAACTGCACTGATTACGTGTCAGGCATATATATCTGTCTATATATATGTAATCATATTATAATACATATAATACTATAGATGTTAAATATGACATGTATTGTTTATTATAAACACATTACATATTCACATATATATTTATACACACATATATACATTTAGTCTTCATGAAAACCCTATCAGGTAGACACCATTATTATCTCCAGTTTACAGGGGAGGAAATTGAGACACAGAAGGGTCAGCCTTTCCCAGAGCCTCATACCTGTAAGTGGTAAAGCTGGGATTACCCAGACAGCATGAATCTGTGGTGCTTGGACCGCACCACCATGTTAGACTTTTGGACTTCCAGTGGGTCAATGAGCTCCAGTCAAACCCTGAGTTTATAGGAGAGAGAACATGAGCCCAGAGAGGGTTAGCAAACTATTTCAGGTCATACAGCAGATTCAGGTGCTTCTCCCCGCCGCACTGCCTCCTAAAGTGCGTTTAAATACCTTCAGTGCCCAGGGGAAAGGGGCCCCCAAACTTTCCAGAGAAGATGCCGTGACCCAGAGTTTATGTCCACCGCTTCCTGGGAGCAGTACTTTGCTCTCCACCCCAGCCAGCACCAAAGCTTGTGTTGAACACTTGCAGGGAGTGGTGGCAGCTGCGTTTGGGCCCCAGTTGGGCATGGCCCTCACCAGACAGCAGCCAGGCCCAGCATGTGGGCCTCGTCACCATCCTGGGCATCATGGCCTTGGTTCCAGGTCCCTTTGGCTGCTGGTGCTGGTCAGGGTACCAGTTAGGGTATCTGAGATTGTGATGCATAGAGCAGAAAAATAGTCCTATTTGCCCATCTGTCTAACCACTTTATAAGAGATTGTGATTCTAATATTTTAGAATTTTAACGTAAGTGAGAATTGTCTAAGATGAGGACCGAATTCTTAGCTTCCATAATTTCTCTGAATCCTTTGACTGCAGAAGTCTTTGCCTTTCATTTCTGAAAGCTGGGGTCAAAGAAGGCAACGCTCCTTCCTCTGGGCAGCGGGGGAGCGGGCTGCCTGAAGGACAGCAAAGTGCTGGGAGGCGGCTGCTTTCGGTCTCTGAGAGGGTAGGGGCCACGACCCGTGTACTTTACCATATTTTTCCTGGAAACTCTGGTTTTGTTTGTGTTGTGTGTTGCTCCCAAGATGCCCCAGTTCTCCCTTCTCCCAGGGACCCCTCCTTATCTCCTCATCCAGGCAGGCTCTGGCTCACGTGAAGGGCTCCCAGTTCAAGCTCAGCTGACCACTTCGATAGCAGAACACGTGCCCCAAGATTAGGGGAACAACTGGTGCTGACATTGGCTGTTACTGCTGTTTGAAAAAAGAAACATAAACGGACTCTCCATGTGCCCTGGGCTTCAATGGCAGGGCCTGCACTGAGTGACAGAAGTAGAGCCTCGGATTTGGGATGGGGTCCCCCGGCTTCTCCCAGGAGACCCCCACCTCTGGGGGCTTCCATGACCTTCCAGGCTGAGGCTGCCCATCCAACACTTGCCCATGGCTGGGAGAGACACAAGCCGCGAGTGTTAGGGAAGACAGACAGGCAAGTCCAATGAGAACATGGCCCCAGAGCAGGGCTAAGGGGGAGGCTCAGGCAAGATCACAGGCAGAGCGAGGGCTGGGACGCGATCTCCTTGACACCACCCAGGGGTGAGTGCCAAGCTCTGGGACTAGGATCGTGGTCTGGCCTCATCCTGAACCTGATGTGGGATGAGGGATTGAGTAGAAAGGACTGGCTTGGGGGCTGGGGCCAGGGCAGGGTAGCACATGGTGTGAACCCCCAGATAGGCCTGCAAAGGGTCGCCAATCTGGAGTTGCTGAGCTCCCCTAAGGACTGGGGAGAGCAGGAGCAGGCTGGGTGGCACTGGGGACCAGAGCCAGGGTCAACATCACCAGGCTGGCGCGTCCTGCCTCTCGCTCAGGTGCGGGGCTGAGAATGGGCTATGCCGCTGGACTCACTCGCCCTTGAACACTTTTCCTCCGACTTACTCTGTACATTTTCAAACCTACAGATGAGGTGCAAGAATAGTCCAGTAAACCCCCGTACATCCTTCGCCCCGGCTCACCAACTGTTGCGATTTTGCCACCCTTGCTTTCCCTCGTGTTCTCTGTTGACATCTATGTCTACATATATACAAACCCATCATCCTGTATCTCTGTCTAAAGACATATATTTCGCTCAAGGATCCGAGCTGCAGGCATCACGACACTCTCTCCGTCCTTCAGTGTCCACCTCTCAAGTAAAAGGACATCCACTCACAGGACCACAATCCAATGAGCACGCACAGGAAATGGAACACAGGTGCAATATTATCTAACATACAACCCACATTCAAACTTCCTCGACTGTTTCAATAACATCTGTTAGAACTTGTTCTTTTTCAGACCCAAGGTCCATCCAGGAGCATATATGGCATCTAGTTGGCAGGTCCCTCGTGTCTCCTCTCATCTGGGACGTGTCTCTGCCTTTGTAGTCTTTCACGACTTTAACGTTTTTGGAGGGTCTAAGCTGGCCATCTTGCAAAACGTCTCTCGGTTTGGGTTTGTCCAGTTCTTTTTTCATGGTTAGATCCAGGTTGAGTTGGAACAATTTGAGGCCCTTGAGTCCTAGTGGCAAATTGTTATCCAAATATGTTGATCTAATAATGCCCACTCTTGCGAGCCAGGGAAGGGAATGCCCGTCTCACTCCCAGCACTGTAACCATTTCTAAAAATCTTAGGTTAACGTGAAAGGTGAAAAATATGACATTGCTGTTGTTTGAAGCTGCACATCTTTGCTTATATATGAGACCAAATTAGCTACTGGTATTTACTTGTCTATAACTGACCTGTTTAGGTACTATCTCCCGTTGTGGCCTTACCATTTTCCTCCTAAGGATTTGTAACAGTATTCTGTACACTGTGGATATTTACTGTTCATCATATTTACTCTGAAGGATTTTTTAAATATTATTTTTTGACTTTTCCTCATATGTATGTTTTTGACATTTTTGACAAAGATTCTTTATTACAAAGGTAACACATGCCTATTGTTTAAAAAATTGAAACAATACAGAAGTGTAAAAGTAACCAAATAAAAGCCCACCAGGACGCAATTCCACTTCTCAGAGAAAGCCGGCGGTAGTAACACTGCCTGGGCATGCTTGCATCCCTGGCCCACTTGCCCTGCCTGGAGAACCACTTCCTGGTCACATCGCTGCATGGTAGTTTTTTAACCATCTCTCATGCACCCTCCTGCATTTATTAGGAAGCCCAGCGTCTCCCTCTAGAGGTCTCTTCTAGAATAGCCTGAGGTTCCCAGGAGCTCACTCCATCCAAAGGAGGCCAGGCCCACTCTCCAAGGCTCAACCTGCCTGCCCAGGGGCCCCAAGTTACAGCCCTCTCATTCACACCAGGAGCTCAGTCCTTGCTCCCTGCAGTGGGAATGACGCTAGAATGGGTGGGTCCAGGATAGCTTCCAGCCCAAGCCGCACATGGTGTCTGCCAGCCTCACAATGCCAGCCTCCAGCCCTGGGCTTGGGTCAGCTGTCCACACCCCTCTTCCCACAGAGTGAGTTCCCTCATTTGAGGCACAGGTGTCTTCTTTGCCAGCTGACCTTGGTCAGGACTATGCCAGTGGGTCAGATGACAGCTGATCTCACTGACCTGTAGAAGGGACAGGTGGGAACCCAGAGCTGGTTCCTCCCAGGGCTCCCCAGGACAGCCCCACATTTGCCCACCTAGTCCCCAGATTACGGGAGGGACAGCTTTAAGAGTCGGTTAAGAGCATGGAGTCAGACCCCTTTAGACAATTCCTTCCCCATTTGTCAAAGGAAGTGTCAGTAGTAGGAAAAGATCCAAAAGCATCAGTCCCCATCATGAGAGCACTAAGCACAGTGCCGGGCACACAGTAACTGCTCCGTAAATGGGAACTATCATTATACCTTGTATGGAAGTCCCTAAATTCCCTATGTTATGAAAATGCGATCCCGCAACATGTTTTTCGCAGCTTGCTTTTCTGAGTTGGTATACCATAGACACCTCCCAAGTCTGCACATGCAGCCGCCATGATGGCATTCATGCAGGAGGTTAAACTGCCTCTAAGAATCAAACCCCTCAGTCTGTGCCTTGGTGATGTCTTTGTTTCTTTCATTCTTAGGAAACTAAAGTTTAGTTCAGTTAGATCAGTTAAAGTTTAACTGTGAAGCTGTCACTGGCATTTTTGTTCCTTTGTCCTGGGAGTGTGTGTTTGTCTCTCTGTCCAGCATTTGGCTCTCAATCCATGTGGGATTTTGATTATTTTTCTAACTTGGGAGAAGCAGGTAAGAGGTCAGCTTCCAAGGCATGAGGCTGTGAAGGATGAGGAGGGACCAGGAGAGCCACCAGTTAGGGCAGAAAAGAAGAAGGTCTGCGAGGCAGGGTCCTGGTGTCAGACTCCCCGCCATCTCCATCTCTGGACCCACCGCCATCCTTGCTTCTGCGCCAGAGACATGAGAGTCCTTCTGGTGGCTTCTTCACCCCCAACAAGGGACCCTTTAGCAAGTCCTGTGGACTTATCCTCCTAAATATTTCTCACATCTGCCCATTCTTCCCACCTCCACTGCCCCCTCTTTAGCTCAGGACCTGCCTGGCTGAGATGGCCCCAGTGGTCTCACCACCTGCCTTGTCTGAATCCATCATCGCAACTGCAGCCTGGGAGAAGCAGTTGGCTCGTCCTGGTGAAGCTGAGGCTGCACGTTATTACTCCAGGAAACTTGCAGTAGGAAAGTCACAGCAACACTGTCTGAAAAGCAAGAAACTAGAAACAACCCAAATATCCAACCCAAACAGTAGTATATTAGTTTTCCTAAGGCTGCTGAAACAAACTGTCCCAAATGTGGTGGCTTAAAACAACACAATTTGGGGGTGAGGGTATAGCTCAAGTGGTAAAGCACATGCCTAACAGGCACGTGGTCCTGGCTTCAATCCTTGGTACTGCCATTAAATAAATAAATAAACCTCATTACCTCCTCCCCTGAAAAAAGAAAAAAACAATCTATTACCTTACAGTTCTGGAGGTCAGAAGTCCAAAAAAGATCTCACTGGGCTAAAATCAAAAATCACATAGCATCAAGTTCTCTTTAAAAAAAAAAAAAATCACATGGCAGGTTGTGTTTGTTCTGGAGCCTCCAGGGGAGGATCTGGTTTTGTCTTTTCCACCTTCCAGAGCAGCCCGCATTCCTTGGTTTGTGGGCTCTTTCCATCTTAAAAGCCAGTAGTGGTTGGCTAAGTCTCATCTCTCTGGTTCTGACTCTTCCGCCTCCCTCTTCTCCCACTTTTGTGATTACATTGTCCCATCTGGATAATCCAGGGTACTCTCTCATCTCAAGGTCAACGATCTTAATTCCATCTGTGACCTTAATCCTTCCTTGCCGTGTGACAATATACACAAGGGTTCCAGGGATGAGGACGTGGACAGATTTGGGCGCCAACTACCACAAAAACGGAGAAAAACTGCAGCCCCACCCGACAGTGGAACACACCACATTCTGGGATGGATTCACGGGGAAGCTGACCTTGCTGAAGCCTTGGTTTCCCTCCCTTGTCCAAGTCCCTTACAAAGCTCTGAGGGGGATCCTGGCAACGTGGGTCAGACAGTTCATCGGTAAAAATATATTTCTGGATTTCATGATGCTTGTGATATTTATCAGCTTTAAAAAAATCTGTGATTTGTTGTGAGTTCCTTCATCTAAATATAAATTTACTTTTTACCCAATACTCTGATTTTGTATTTTTTTAAAAAGGATTCAAAAAATTGTAGAAGCGTCAGGCGCTGCAGAACCAGTACGTGTGCTGACCAGTGAGCCACAGCTGCTTGCACCAATGACTCTCAAAAATATACTGAGTGAAAGGAGCAAGGCACAGAAAAAGATACCCATGATCTGATTCCATCTGTACCTGGTCCAAAATCAGGCAAAACTAAGCTACACAGTAGTGTAAGGGGTTAAGTATATATATGGGAACTCTATAAAGAAAAAAGAGAGAATTGCTTACAGATTTTCAGGATAGAGGTCACGGAGATGTGGTCAAGGGACGGGGACAAAGTGGGCTTCCGAGGGACTGATGACGTTTCTTATGTTAACTTGAGCAAGGGAAACACTTGTTTCCATATTAGTTTAAGAACTGCATTTAGGTTGCATATGCTCTTGCACGGATGGTGTCTGTCATAATTTAAATTTTTTATTAAAAAAACTGGATTAATTATTTTAAGAAACAAAATTTTAAGCTTAAAATTCTGCAGTGGCTTCTCGCTGTACTCAGAACAAAATCTATGCCCCTTGCCATGGCTTAAAGCCCCACGTGCTCCAGCGGGCTCTCCAGTCTGATGGCATCTCCCACCACACTCCCCGTCCTGTCCCCATCCAGCCACACGGCCTCCCCTGGCACTTGATCCACATAAGTCCTCCTGTGACTCTCCCCCAACCCCAGGCCCTGGTTCTTGTCCTTATCGGCACTTTACACAATCACAATCTGCAATGATATCAATGCTGTCTCCCCAGTGGACTCTGAGCCCTGTGAGACCAAGCTGAGTCTGTTCTGTTCACACCCAGCACTCGGCCAGAGCAGAGGGTCCTTAAATGGGGGAAGAGGGAGGTAGAAGAGTCAGACCCAGAGAGATGGCATCATAAAAAAGACTCACCCAATTATTGCTGGCTTTTAAGATGGAAAGTGCCCACAAGCCAAGGAATGCAGGGTGCCTCTGGAACTTGGAAAAGCCAAGAAAACAGATTCTTCCCTAGAGCCTCCAGGAGTGCACACCTGTTGACACCTTGATTTTAGCCCAGTGAGACCCATTGTGGACTCTGAACTCAGTAACTGTAAGATAATAAGCACGTATTGTTCTAAGCCACCAAGTTTGGGGTAATTTGGTCCAGCAGCAGCGGACACTATACACTGAGTAACATTCTTTTCCTATCTCTCTTCAGGGTAGAAGGGAAAGCCCTCAGGACAGCCAGGCATAACTCTCTGACCTCATCCAGGAGGCTGCGGGGCAAAATTTTCTCTACTGTTAAAGGAAGCTTGAATACACCCATATTCATAGCAGTATTACTCACGGTAGTCAAAAGGTAGAAGCGACCCAAGTGTTCATTAGTGAATAAATGGATAAACAAAGTGGAGTATATACATGCCACAGAATATCACTCAGCATTAAAAAGGAAGAAAAATTTTGACACATGCTACAATGTGAATGAAACTTGAGGATATTATGCTAAGTGAAACAAGCCAGTCACAAAAGAACAAATACTGTATGATCCCACTTATACAAGGTCCTTGGAGTAGACAGATTCATAGAGACAGAAAGTAAAACCGTTGTTGCCAGGGCTGGAAGAGGGGAGGTTGGAGAGTTATTTAATGAGGGCAGAGTTTCAGTTGTGCAAGATGAAAAAAATTCTGGAGACTGGGTGCACAACAATGTGAACATACTTCATACTACTAAACTATATACTTAAAAATGGTTAAGATGCTAAATTTCATGTTACGTGTATTTTATCACAATTGAAAAAATAAGAGCAAAAGAAGCTTAGAAAGCAGTGAGCACCCCCTTAATGAAGAAGGATCTCTCACCAGGAAGAAAAATCTGCAGGCTTTTTCCTCCCTTTGTTGTAATACGGACAATCTGTTTGAAGGGAAGGGACACACAAATTCATTCGTTTGTTCAAGAAAATAAGTAAAGGGTCCCTTACTTAATGACAATGGTGATAATCTATAATTTGATAAATTTCCAAGAGTGACATTAAAGGGCCTTTGTCCTCTGAGCCTTAGGACTTCATCCATTGCTCCTTTCCTTCTGCATTTGTTCTTTAGAAAGGAGCAGCAGAGAAAGTGGTAAGCACATTGTTGTCAGACATTCCTTAGTCTGAAATCCAGCTCTGCCATTTACTGGCTGTGACTTTGGGAAAGTTACTTCACCTCTGCTTCTGTTTCCCCATCTGTAAATTGGGAATAATAACAGTGTCCATGCCTCAGCATTACAAGGAAGATTGAATGTCTTAAGTCAGGCCAGTGCCTGGCACACACTGACATGTGCTGGCCGTCCCAGGAGTAGGATTCATTCAGGTTCACGTATCAGTTAACATCCTCTGAGCATCTGTAACTGAACAGGACCCTACGGGGCCTTTCTGGAAAAGACCCACGCCTACCCCCATGTCTTCCTCTCATCTGTAGAAAAACTTTAGTCTCCTAGGCCTCCCGGAGTTCCAAAGAGTACATTTCATCAGATAAGTGAGAAAATGCAGAAAGAAAGGAAAACAGTCAAACAAGACAAAATAATACTAGTTCAGCCATTAAACAAAGTCGAGGAGTTCAGGAGTCAGCAGTCAGGGAGTTCAGGTCTTTGAAGCACTAGCTGCCTGGACTCCTTGCTTGGCGCCTGCAATACTGTCCCTTCCTTCACCACAACCCGGTGTCAGGAGATTGACTGGCTTTACAGTATGCGGGCAAGCGGACCCAAGTTTGGCTTGGTAACACATCTGTGATGAGAACACTGTGCTCAGCGTGAATCACAGAGCAGGTGAGGCAGGACCCCCCACCTCCAGGGAACTCCTGGCCTCACAGATTTTCTTTACGCCACAGTTTCTCTACATCGTGCAACAGACCTTTGGGGCTGGATAACCCTTTGCTGCGGCGGGGGGCAGGGGAGTGGTTTGCTGCGCTGTGCATTGTAGGCTGTTACAGCAGCATCCCTGGACTCTATCCATGAGATGCCAGTAGCATTGTCCCAGTCGTGACCATCAAAAATGTTTCCAGGCATTGCCAAGTGTCCTTGGGGGCACAAAATTGCCTCCATTTGAGAGCCACTGAACTACACTGCCAGGTAGAAATTCTTGAGAAGCACCAGAGCAGGGGAGGCGTGGAAGTCAGCAAGGCCTCATGGAGAAGGCAGTCCTGGGGCTGGGCTTTGAGTGGGTTAGGAGTTCCAGAGGAGGGGGCTCTTGTCCCACCTCCCCATCATTTTTGGCTGGCTCCTCTTCCTCTGCCTGATTCTGAAATGCTGGGATCCCAGGGGCCATGTCCAGGGCCCATGTCCAAGGCCCCTTCCCCACTCTCTCTCCGCACTTTCTTTGAGAAGGGCTGACACTTTGCTACAAACCCTGCCAATTCCCCGTCTCTAGCCCAGACCTCTCTCCTGAGCCCCTGACTCTTTGTCTGGCTGCCTCCAGACACCTTCTCTTGGCTCTGCAGATCGAGTGTGGCCCTCACCCCTCCTCACCACAGTCCACATCCTGACACCCCAACTGACACCTTCAGCTTTCTTTTCCCTTATCTTGCTCTTCAAGGCTTGTCAGACTGACTTCCTGAATGTCCCTGAAATCCAGGCCTTCCTCTCTGTCCCCACAGCTCGCTTTGCCACTTCCACACTGATTTATTTTAGGTGTGTAAAAGCTGGGGGCTCAACCTGTGCCCCCAGAGCCCTGCTCTTGAGTTCCAGAGGGTTGGAAGGGCTCCCGGAGACCCTCTTGTCAAGTATCTTCACTTTCCAGTTAGGGCAACTCCCATGCCACAAGCACAGATGATGGCCGTTGCTGCCCTGACCAGTGGCATTTGACAGATTGGCCTCTCCCTTCCCACCTGGGTACACTCCCTTCTTCACTGGTCTTAAGGACACCCCCTCCTCTGGTTTTCCTCCCATCCTCCTGGCTGCTCATACTTGGTCTTCCTTGGTGGTGTCTCCTCTTCGCTCCTCCCTTCTCATGTCAGTGTTCCCAGGCTCACCATTTTGTCTTCTCCCTGTCTGCCTCCACTCACTCTGGTCAAGCCATGCAGGGCTTTCAATACCAGCCATCTGCCTGAGCTCCCAGGTGTGCATCTAAGGCCCCAAACTCCCTGGACTCCAAACTCAAGATTCTTCTATTTACCTGCCTTCTCAACATCTCCACTCACACATCTGGGAGGCGTCTCAAATCTAACCCAGCCAGAACCCTCAAACCCTAGGTCTTCTCTACCTCAGTTAACGACAGCTCCATCTTTGATTTTTCAAGCCCAAATCCTTGGGATCCTCCTGGGACCTGACCACTTCCCACCCCCTCCACTGCTGCCACATGGGCCAAACTACCAGATCTCTTACCTGGACTATTGAAAGAGTCTCCCAACCTCCCAACCTTACTTCTGTCCTTGCCCTCTGCAGCCTCTTCACACAACAGCCAGAGTTGACTGTGGTTGACTATTGCCTGGGTCCCACCATGTCCCTCTTCTGCTCAAAACTCTCCAATGGCTTCCATCTCACTCAGAGTAAAAGCCAAAGTCCCTACAATGGCCCACAAAACCCTACATGACTTGTGCCTCCTTTACTTCCTGGCCCTTACCTTAAAAAAAAAAAATCTGTCTCCTCCTCCTGTCCTTCTTAATTCAACCACCCTGTACACTCCTGCCACAGGGACTTTGCACTGCCTGTTCCCTCTGCTTGGAAGATTCTTCCTCCAAGAATAAGAATAGCTCTCTCTCTCATCTCTTTTGATTCTTTGCTCATGTGTCAGCTTCTTAATGAGTCCTTCTCTGACCTCTATTTAAAATTGCAAACATCCTCCTCTCAGCACTATCTATTAACTACCCCCTCACCCTATTCTAATTTTGTCTTTGCAGTTATGGCTTTCCAACATACTACATAATTAATTTCTTTATTTAGTCTATCACTTTTCTGCCTTCTCCACTAGAATGTCAGCTCCACAAGGGCAGGGATCTCGTGTCCCTTGTTCAGAGCCCCATCCCAGTGCTGATCCCAGTGCCTGACACTTATCAGGTGAATACCTCAGAGTTCCAAAGACCAGAATGAGTTCTTGTCTTGCAAGGTCTCAAGAGACCAAGATGGTGAGTGGGAAAGTTCATTGGCTTAGGAGTCCGTCACCTGTCACCCTCCTCCAGGCTGACCCATCTTAGACAAGTCATTTAGCCATCGTAGACCTCCTCTCTGAAAAATGGAAATGGTATGTATTAAGGGCTCAGTAAATGCTGGCACACTGACACACGCGTATTAATAAAGACAGGGCCCCTGGCATTCTAGTGCGATTTACGCTTTTTCATACAGGATTTCATTTCACTCTCACACCAACCCCAGAGGTAGGTAGAGGTATCTTTTTGACAGGTAAAAACGCTGAGGCTTTTTTTGAAAGGTAAAAAAAGCATCGGGGAGGCCTGGATCCCTCCCCACGTGCATGGACAGGCATGTCTGATCCCCTCCCCATGCCGGGGGCGGCCGGGCGGTTCCGAGGCTCGCGAGGGTCCCGCGCGGGTCGCAGTGCGGGGCTCGCCATTGAGGAACTACATTTCCCAGGAGGAATTGCCCGCAGCTCTGCGGCTCCGGGGCTTTTAAAGGGCTCGCGTTAAATGGGGCGGAGGGAGTTCTGCATTCTGCCCGCCAGTAAACATCTCTGAGCTTGGTGGGGACCCGAAAGCGCCCTGCCAAGGTGTGCAGCGGGGTCGAGCCGCAATCAAGAAGCCCCCTCAAGCCCTGCAGTGTCAGCGAGGCGAGGTGAGGCCAAGCCAATCTGCAGGCAGCCTGTCCTCTTCGTGCCCACCTCCGCCTCAGACCTTGCACCCAATTCCGGGTCAGCCCCTCTTGGCCCCCTTTCCCCTCCAGTTCTTCTGAATGCCGGGGAGGGGCGGTGAATCTCGCCGCCTTGCGGGGAGAAGGGCTGTCTGATCGCGGTAAAGCCCACGAGACCCCGAAGCGAACCCTTCCTCCATTTCTGCCTTCAGTTCCTGTAAAGAATTCACAGGTTGCTGCGATGGGTGGGGATTAGAGATGTGAGAGCTACAAAATGTAGCGAAGGTCTGGGATGGCCAGAAGCTGAGCCTCAGAGTGCGCCCCCACATCTATCCTTCCTAGTCCCGCGGCCTCCACCGTGAAATGAGGGTCTTGGGGGTAGTGATCGTGTTGATTGCCTCCCCAGGCAAGAGGAGCAAAGGATCAAGGAATGGGTGGAGAGCGCTGTGCAAATAAAATTATTTCATCATCGTGCCTTTGGATTCATCCAGTCCTTATTTTTAGACACGCAGGGACCTGGGGTCGGGGGAACGACATGTCTCTGGGAGTGCAGTGTGGTACAACATCTGGGACCTCAGGCTGTCCATATGGATGCTTATTTTCCCATTCAGACCTTAGTGGAAACCAGAAGAATTTTCTTTGAAAATAACCAAAACAAACCCACCAGAATGTTGTGTTTTCAAATCAGGAAGCTTCGGGGTAACTGACATCATCCAAATAAGAAGGTTGACCTTTTGAACTAACCTGGCCCTCCCTGGCTTCTCTTCCCTGCCTGTGCCACCAAGATAAGCCCGGGAGAAGTCATCCTATACCGACACCGAGGCTAAGGACTTCCCCTCCCCCTTCCCTATCATTTGGATTAATCCATCCCTTGGTGTAGGGGGAACCCGTTAATTTCCTTGGCCTCAAAGACTCCAAAGTCCAGTAGGAGCTCTTTCCCCGAGACGTCCCAGTCACGACCAGTCCCCCCATCTAAACCCTCCAACCATTCCCCCTTCCCCTCCTCAACAGCGGGTGTCTGCAAACAGCTCCGGGACCCTACCCTAATAGAGAGATGCCTTCATCATTCTGACCAGCTATAAACCCCTACTACCAGGGTATTGTTTAAATGAAGAGTGACGGGCCTCTTTGATTAGGGAATAAAAGCGGGTTTGTTGTGAGAGGGAGCTCAGAGCGCCAGCATCCCAGAATCTTAACCCAGGGCCCCTGCCAAGTGGTACCCTGCACGTGAGTAGCTCTGTCACAGACAAGGGGTCCCAGGAACTCTGGGGTCCCATCTGCTAGCCTCTGGACCCTAAAGCCTCTCTGAGCCCCCAAGACTCCCTACAGACGGTCGGGCCCCTTGTTTTCCTCATCTATACCTGCCAAGCAACACTGAAAAAGATGTATACATTTTAACAAAGACCTTGCATCTTCCCAGCAAAATGGCCGTGGTCCTGGCCTCGGCTCCCTGAACAACTCACACTTTCGGAGGATTAGTCACGACTCAAGGAACGCGACCCCATCCTAGATCCCCTTCCTTAGAGCCCCTTTTCCCCAAGCTCCCAAAGCTCTCAGGGCTTCTCCTCATCCCAGGGGCCCCCAAGACAGTAGTTAGAGCCTGCGGGGCAGCTCCTTCATTGAGGACGGCCCCCCTCATTGCCTTCAAGGAGCCCTGGGAGAGGGACTGGACCCCCCAGGCTGGGCCCTAGAGGTAGGGGCAGCGAGCTCTGCCTCTGATACCCTAAAACTCCTAGGCTGAGGGAGGACTATAAATGAATTCCCGGTTACGATATATGGGGGATGTGGGGGGTCTTTTAAGAGAGGAGGCGACTCGCGAGACCTCTCCTCATTCCCTCAGGGGACCCAGGCAGCATTCGGGGTTCGGCCTCAGGCGAGAACCTCAACAAAGAGGTCAGGGGGCGCGATGGGGGAGAGAAGACAGAAGAGGGGGAAGGGACAAAGTTTCAACGTGCCCTTCCAACTCTTCCAGGGAAAGTTTGCTCAGGGGCCTCATGGACAGAGAGAGGGTAGAGGTACGGGGGGCCCGGTGGTGGGATGACCCCCAAGAGGTGATCGGACCCCGGGGGAGCGACCCCTCCCCCCTGTCCCGGCTCGGCCCGGCTGGGAGTCGCCCGGCTCGGGGCCGCGTGTGTTAGTTGGGGCCGCTTTCCGGCCTCTCCGCCGGGCTGGGGGGACCCGCCGCGGGCCAGGAGCGGGGTCCCCGGTAGCCCCAGGGGGGAGCTTTGCTACGAGGGGTTTCCCGCACCCGGGCTCCACGGCCCCGCGGAGCCAGCCCCCCGCAAAGGGGAAATGTGCCGGCGCGCCAGCGGTCCTCGGCTCCGTTTGGGGCGCGTGGCGGGCGCGGGGAGCGGCGGCCGGGTCGGCGGGGCGCCCGGCGGGAGAGCCCAGGGAGCCAGGCAGCGGCCCCGGGCGGCGGCGGGGGGCGGGAAGGCCGGGGCTCGGGGGAAAGGTCGGATTTGCTCGGCGGAAGAAACACAGATGGCGGCGGCGCGGCGCCATTCCGGGCCGGGAGCAGGCAGCCAGCAGCCCTGTCCTCACCGCGGTCCGCCCGCCGCCGCTAAATACCCGGATGCGCCGCCCGAGCGCCAGACGCGGAGCTGGGAAAAGGGAGGCAGAGGAGGCGGAGGCGGAGGCAGAGCCGGGCGCCGAGGACGACCGACAGACCAGCGGGGCTGGGCCACGCAGACCCGGCCCAGCGAGTTTCCCTGCGACCCGAGCCAGGTCCCCGAAAGCCAGCCTCCGGACTGGCCTGGGAGTCAAGGGCGCCAGAGCAGATCCCGAATCAGGCTTTCCTCGGCTTCCGACGAGGGCTGGCCCTTTGGAAGGCGCCTTCTTCAACGGCAGGACCAGTCAGGCCACCATGACCGAGAACTCCACGTCCACTCCTGCGGCCAAGCCCAAGCGGGCCAAGGCCTCCAAGAAGTCCACAGACCACCCCAAGTATTCAGACATGATCGTGGCTGCCATCCAGGCGGAGAAGAACCGCGCTGGCTCCTCGCGCCAGTCCATCCAGAAGTACATCAAGAGCCACTACAAGGTGGGTGAGAACGCTGACTCCCAAATCAAGTTGTCCATCAAGCGCTTGGTCACCACTGGAGTCCTCAAGCAGACCAAAGGGGTGGGTGCCTCAGGGTCTTTCCGTCTGGCCAAGAGCGATGAGCCCAAGAGGTCAGTGGCCTTCAAGAAGACGAAGAAGGAAGTCAAGAAGGTGGCCACGCCAAAGAAGGCAGCCAAGCCCAAGAAGGCCGCCTCCAAAGCCCCAAGCAAGAAGCCCAAAGCTACTCCAGTCAAGAAGGCCAAGAAGAAGCCAGCTGCCACGCCCAAGAAAACCAAAAAACCCAAGACTGTCAAAGCCAAGCCAGTCAAGGCTTCCAAGCCTAAGAAGGCGAAACCAGTGAAGCCCAAAGCTAAGTCCAGTGCCAAGAGGGCCGGCAAGAAGAAGTGACAATGAGGCTTTTCTTGTGGACACTCCTGCCTGTCTCCTATTTTCTGTAAATACTTTTCTCCTTTCTTTTCTCTTGATCCTCATCTGCAGCCTGTTGCCCCTTTCTATTCTGACTTTATGAAGAGACAATTTGGATTCCTCAGAAATTAGGAAATAGTTCTTTTTTCTTTAACCAATCATGCAAGGACAGCAACAAGAGATCTTATCTCTGTAAAGATGAGAATGTACCTATTTTGTTTTGTTAATTTGTTATTAATCTACTTATGAGTTTGAGGATTTGGGTGGGTTTGTGTGTTTTGTTTAATTGGATGGTTGGTTCACTCTGAAGGTAAAAGTCGGGGAAGAATGGGCAAGGCAGCTTGTTGTGGCTAGGTGCAAGGGAGCCCAGGAATTGTGAGGTTTGTAGGGGTACCTATGAGGCAAGTGAGCTTTAAGTTGAACACCCCTTGTGAGAGTTTCAGAACCTTGGCGTAGAGAAGAGGGGTAGCAGCAGCTGGATGGCAAAGGAGGGAGGTGGGAAAAAACCTTCTTTGGACTGACTTCCACCTCCCAGTGGTGAGCAGTGGGGCATCCAAATCCAGTTTCCTTCTCACTTCAGTCAGTCTGCCCCTGTGGCCTCCCTTTTGTCCTAGGGAAGGGGAGGGGGTCCAAGTTACAGCTGGCCCAAGAAGCTGTGGCTTCTCTGTCAGTTGGAAACTAGCCATTGGGGAATCTCGGGCTTTGAAAAGTCTCCTGTTAAAGGGCAGTGGAAACTTTGGGGGGAGGGTGGGGAGTCAGTCAGCCAAGTGCCTCAGTGTGCCCTCTTGAAACTTGGGTTTTTCCACACAATTGGATTGTATCCTAGGAGGACTTTCTTTCCTTCCCCCCCTTATTTTTGGTGCCTCCTGTACAGAGGTGGCTCTGCTTGGTGGTCTGGTGGGGCTCCAGCCCTGCCACCCGCCACTTAAAAACCTCCCGACCTCTATACTCCTGAGTCTTTTGTAAGTAGTTGTAGATGGGGAAGGAGGGTGGGGGCGGGGAGTGGACAGTAAGACATACTTCAGTCGACTTTGAATTGCTAAGTAGTTTTACAGAGCTAGCTAGGTCTGTGTGTATGTTTGTGCATATGTATATATACATATCTAGGGCTAGTACTTACTTTTCACACCCGGGAGCTGGGAGAAAAAAACCTGTACAGTCTTTTCCCTTTTTTTTTTTTTTTTTTAATAAAATAGGAAAACGCTCATTTGCGCCCCCCCTCCCCTTTATTTTTAAACAAGTGTTATTTGTGCCGGGAAGAATTTGCTGTCTTTGTAATTTTAAAACTTTAAAATAAAATTGGAAAAGGAAAAAAAAAACCTGAGCGGTGAGTTTTTCCTCACTTATAAGATTGAAGGAAAATGTGGAGCAAGTGAATGGGCGCGCAGTGGGGGAAATCTGGGGGCGTTTGCACCTGAGAACGGGAGGATGCCAAGAGCTCGCCAGAACCCCGGAAACCCTAGGGTTGGAGCGTACGGAACGTACCTCAGCCTCCTACTAGGCGGCTGCCTAGAAAGGAGTCCAGGAGCCCAGAGGGCATACCCTTCCCTTCGGAGAGGTGTTTGTAGGCATGGCCTGGGAATGGGAGGTGGGGGAGTCTGATGGGCTGGGCCTTGACGAGCCTTCCTATGTCGGGTCGCCTCCCCTTCCCCCACACGGAGAGTTCCAGTCTCAATTTACAGATCAATCCACTTTCGTCCTCTGCGGATCCCGCCAGGCCCCGCCCGCCCATCCCTGGGTCCGCCTACCCTGCTCCTTTAGCTGGGACCCCTCTCCCTCCGATTGGCTGTCAGAGCCCGGCCCCCGCCACGTGATCAGGTCCCGGCCGCACTGCGCACGGTCCAGAGCGGGTTCGGGAGAGATGGGGCCTACGTGGGCTGGCCGCGTCCTCCGCGCTGCGCTCTCCCAGGCCCCCCGCGGCCGCCGCGCGCAGTCCGCGCTGGCTCAGCTGCGTGGCATTCTGGAGGAGGAGCTGGAAGGCATCCGCGGGGCTGGTACCTGGAAAAGCGAGCGAGTCATCACGTCCCGTCAGGGGCCGCGCATCCACGTGGACGGCGTCTCCGGAGGTAACTCCCCATCCTGGGAATCGTCAGACCTGACCGGGTGTTCAAGGGTCATTCTGAGGCATGCGCTGGAATTGAGGTCCTGGAGGCAGTGGGCTGGCGGGAGCAGCTGCACACGTAGCCACTGGACCCTTTCCCATCTATCAGGCAGACTTGCCGACTTCCCACAGTTAACTCTAACCTGGTTAGACTCGTTTCCACGGAGGGAGGTAATTTGCCCTTGAAGACTTTTTTGGCTCAACGAACAGGGCTGGATCGAAACCCAACTCTGAGAACGTGAGAGAAAAATAGAGAGACACGCAGCTGGCTCCCACCATATGGCTTCAAGGAAGGGTGGTGGGAAGGCAGCAGCAAGAAATCCTGCATTTCTGGAGTTGCTGCTTTGTTCAGGCTTCTACTAATTGCTGCATGTGGAGTCCTACAAACCCCGGAACGTAGGAGTGACTAATCCCATTTGCAGAGAAGCCGAGGCTCAGAGATGTGAAGTGGCTTGCCCGAGAGTCTCCACCTAGCTGGAGGCAGAGCCAGACTTTGGTCTAGTTCTTCCGGCGTATTGGAGCTGGAAGGTCAGCCAACTGTCTGTAGATGCCAACTCTCTGGCCAAAATCACAGTGAGCAAGGCACTTGAGGGCTGCTGCAGAAGTCACGTTATGAACTGGCCTACCAGGCCTCCCTGTTTCTGTCTCACTGCCCATGTTGTCTGTGCCAGGCCCCAGGTGGGTGCTGGTTACAAACGGCCCCCAAACCTGCCTTCTACCCAGGACATAAGCATAGAGGCCTCAGTGCAGCTGTGCTCATTTGTAAAACAGAGGTGCCAGGAAGTCCCTACCTTCCCCCAGGGAGCTTGGAGCAGATCAGAAGATGGGAAATTGAGAAGAAACCCAGATTCTCATCCTGTTTTTGCCTCTTCCAAGCTGAGTAAACTTCTAGATCCTTAGTTTCCTCTTCAGGTTAGCTGTGTTAACTTTGGGCTTTAGAACTCGGGTTAAGGTCTCAGAGGCTGGGCATGCAGTTCTGTACCAAGCAGCAAAGTCAACTGTGTGGAGTCTGGGGACCAGGGTGGGTCTCTGGCCTAGCCCTGTTCTTTTACCCACGAGGAAACCAGGGCACAAATGAGGAGTTGCTGGTGGTCTTCAGTGACATGAGAAGTCAGTGTGGCAGGGCTGGGTTCCTCTTTGGGTGAAGTGTGATGCAAAGTCAGAGTTTAAACTTATCTTCAAGGCTCTGCTCTGAATCCTTCCCTGACCCTCCCCCTCCTGTAGCTGTTGGATTCGGTGCTTCCTAGGGGCTCTCGGCTCCCCATCGTGGCTTCTGCCCCAGAATGGATCATATTGTGTGGTTGTTGCCTTTCCAAGGATGAATCCAAATTCATTTCCTCTCTGAGTCCCCAGGGCCTGGCACTGACACCTTTCCAAGCCCTTCTTTGCCTTGAGCTGCTGTGTCTGTCCCCTGTCCTCCACCTCAGGAATCCTTAACTTCTGTGCCAACAACTACCTGGGCCTGAGCAGTCACCCGGAGGTGATCCAGGCAGGTCTGCAGGCCCTGAAGGAGTTTGGAGCCGGCCTTAGCTCTGTCCGCTTCATCTGTGGGACCCAGGTACACGTGGGTGTGTCCAGGCCAGTGGGAGTGGGGGCAGTGTGAGAAGGGGGATGGTCTCCCAGCTTTGGGCACTGACCCCAGATGTCGCTTCCACAGTCACCAGGGCTAGCTTAGCCAGATCAGCCATCCCAGAACTCTGGCCCCACTCTTAACCCCAGAGTGGTCCACCAGAAAGGGTGGGTTCAGGCTTCTATTTTGCTCTGGAGCCTTGGGCAGGAAACTTTACCTCTCTGAACATCCATTTCCCCCCTTGCAGAACAGAGCTCCTTCTCCTGTTACTCTTCGGGAAAGGAAGAATAGAAGGCAGGGATTGAGATGGAGGGTTCTGGAGATATTCAGCCTGAGCTTGGTTCCCAACACCACCATTTATTGGCTCTGTTACTGTGGGCAAGTGTCTTAACTTCTCTGTGCCTTAATGCCTTCATTGGTAAAGTGGGGATAATAGTACTTGATCAGATTATCCCAAATGAGAGAGTTAAATTAAAGAGTGAATACATGGAAAGATGGTTTCGAGCAGTGCCTAGCACATAGTAGTGCTCAATGAATGTTGGTTATTAATTTTATTTTGTAAATTTCATAAAAATGAACTTTTATAAACATGAAACTATAGCTTACTGTGTATCAGGTGCTGTTTTAAGAACATTATGAATATTAATTCATTAATGCTAATAATCCCAAGTGATAAATGCTATTCTTATCCTTGTTATAGAGATGAAGGCACTGAGGCTCAGAGAAGTTAAATGACTGGCCCAAGGGCACACAGCCTATTGTGGTAGAATTTGAACCCAGATGGTCTGATTCAAGAGTGGGTGCTTTTGATTCCCTGTAATTATTTTTATCTGTCCTCTTAGAAAAGTGAAGGTGAAAGTGAATGTCAGAGGCAGAACTCCTGACTCCCAGCCAGGGTACTTTAGACCGGACAGCTTTCAAATCTAAGAATTTGAGCCTCCTCCCCGCCCCCTAAAAAACATGTGAGACCCAAGTGAACCTAGAGTTACTTTTGTAATCTTCTTTGCCGTTAAGCAACCGAAAAAGGAACTCAGTGTGCTATCAGGAAGACATTAGCACCCATAATTCTACCATCAGACTCCCATTGTGAAATGAAGACCCAACCCAGAAGGGGCACCTAGTAGGCCCCTAATTCCTCAGTAGGAACCATCTGCCAGATTCTTGTTGGCTCTGGTGAACCCTTGCTCTGGTGGTGCAAAAAACAAGGAAGAGGATCTATTTGTGGCCCTAAGCCTGTCCCCATGACTTGTCCCAAGTGGCCCCATAGGCATTAACACCTGTTTCACTTGCTTACTTCAGAGTATCCACAAGGATCTAGAAGCAAAGATAGCCCGCTTCCACCAGCGGGAGGATGCCATCCTGTATCCCAGCTGTTTTGATGCCAATGCTGGCCTCTTTGAGGTATGTGAGGCCACGGGTGGGAGCTGGTGAGGACTGCCCGGCTGTGGAAGGCTTGGGAGTGAGCAGTCAGGAGAACTGGGCAGGATGTCAGTGCCATGCCTAGAGGCCCCAATGCCCACTTCTTCTGGAGGTTAAGTTAGGGCCAGCAGGTCTCCAGGAGGAATCCTGGGACTTACAAAGAGGTCAGCTTCCAGGGCATTTGCAGGGTAACCTATATCAGCTGAAAGGCTGAGACACTATTAGGGGCCAGGCATTCACCAGACATGTTCTCACCTGCTTTCACTAGAGCAAGGCCCCTGGTTCAGCCCAGTCCTGTGGCTCTGGGGACCCAGACAGAGGCAGAGGGCTCCTTGCCTCCCTGCCCAGAAGAATGCCCTGGGAGGCAGTGAAATATTGATTCGGGGCAGTCCTGAGGAATAAGGGAGAAGCCCAAGGTGGTTGGGTGATGGCTCTACTCTTAATGCCTTCCTCCAGGCCCTGCTGACCCCACAGGATGCAGTCCTGTCGGATGAGCTGAACCATGCCTCCATCATTGATGGCATCCGTCTGTGCAAGGCCCACAAGTACCGCTACCGCCACCTGGATATGGCTGATCTGGAGGCCAAGCTGCAGGAGGCCCAGGTGGGGCAAGGCCTAGTGGTTCTAGGGACAAGGACTGGGCTTATCCCCAGCCTCCCCTCAGTGAAGGAAGCAAGGCTTGCAGAGGCCGACTCCTCACAGGCAAACAGCCTGAAAGTTCGAAACAGTCATGATTTGAACCCAGATCCTCAGACCCAAAGCTTTATTCCATTACACAATGCTGCCATGAGTTTTAGTAAGCACCTTATATGTGGCAGGCCCCTGCTAGGCGTAAGGGTGGGATGAGCTTATGGACAGAACTGGCCCCACTCCACCCTGTCCTCTGGGAGGGGAGACTGAGAGCATTCTCACCGCCCAGTGCAGTGTGGCTCCAGACTGCCCTGGAAGAGAAGGATAAGGCTCTGAGAGGCCCAGAATGGGGAGAGGATGTACCAGCCCCAGCACGGTGGTGGCTATGTGCTCACCTCTGTGCTGGGCACTGGGCAGCCCGAGCCCTTATAGCCCCGAGCAGCACAGAGAGTGGATGGTTTGGCCCAGTTTGTGATTCCAGCCACCACCTGTCTGTGTCTTCCCTGCAGAAGCATCGGCTGCGTCTGGTGGCCACTGATGGGGCCTTTTCCATGGACGGTGACATCGCGCCCCTACAGGAGATCTGCCACCTTGCCTCTCAATATGGTGCCTTGGTCTTTGTGGATGAATGCCACGCCACTGGCTTCTTGGGGGCCACAGGACGGTGGGAACACACGGCACCTGAGACCTTGGGTTGGACTTCTAAGGGTGGGTGGGAAACCCGGAGGCCAGCCCCCAAGCCCAACCCATGATTTTGGGCGCTCAGGTGGCCAGTGGTGGAAGTGGCAGCTTCCCTTGCAGGGGCACGGATGAGCTACTGGGCGTGATGGACCAGGTCACCATTATCAACTCCACACTGGGGAAGGCTCTGGGCGGAGCATCAGGTGCCTGCAGGCTCTTGGGCCCCTGGGCTCCCCTTACCCCCATGCAGGGCCCTGGAGGGGTCCCAGGGAAGGTGGCGGGGAGACCAGGGGCTGCAGGGAAGAAGACAGCATGGACTATGCTGTCAGGAGGGGCCTGGGGGGAGGCTCTGGCTCCTGGCCTGACTGCCACCAACCACCCCTGTCCCCACCTTTGCCCTTGTTCTCAGGGGGCTACACGACAGGGCCCAGGGCCCTGGTGTCCCTGCTACGGCAGCGTGCCCGGCCCTACCTCTTCTCCAACAGCCTGCCACCTGCTGTTGTCGGCTCTGCCTCCAAGGCCCTGGACCTGCTCATGGAGAGCAATGCCATTGTCCAGTCTATGGCGGCCAAGACCCAGCGGTGCGGTCCCTGGCGGGGTGGGGCAGGCTGGGGCGGAGGAGCTGGTGAGGGTCTGCCTCTTTGCCTGCGCTGGCCAGTGGCTGCCTGTGTATGGGTTCTGTCTCTGTCCACAGCATGTCCCCAGTGGGTTGCATGGGGACTCAGCTCTCTTAGCCGAGGGCTGCCTACTTGCCACCTCCCTCTTCCCTCTATCTGTCTCTGCCTCTTCTTTCCATTTCCTGGTGCATTTCTCTGCCAATGACCCTGTGTCTCCCCCTCTGCAATCCTGTCTTTTGCCTCCCTTTTTGGTCTGCCCGTTCCTCTGCCTGGCTCCCCATCTGCCTCTCAGGGTCTGCATCTCTGTTTTTGTTGGTCCCTCCTGCAGACTTGGCCACAAACCTTGGGTCACATGCCCATCAGAGCTGGTATGACTGCTCCACAGCCCCCTAGCTCCCTGTGACACCCAGCTTGTGCCCACAGATTCCGCAGTAAGATGGAGGCTGCTGGCTTCACCATCTCGGGAGCCAATCACCCCATCTGCCCTGTGATGCTGGGTGACGCTCGGCTGGCCTCTTGCATGGCGGATGACATGCTAAAGAGAGGTGAGAGGGCCGGGATGTGAGGGGCCAAAAAAAAAGACAGAACCCCTAGACTGTGACTACCCTCCTTCCCCCCACCCTCCTACCCCTGTTAGACCAGCTGTCTGTCCGAGCCGAAAACCGCAGGCCATGAGGCATGTCTGAGAGACCTTGGGCAGCTCCCTTTCCCTCTGTGGCCCTCAGAAAAAAAGTAGGAGATGTTAGTCATGCCCCAAAGCCTGTCGGGCTCTGGTGAGCCCCGGATTGGCCCTCTCTCCCCACCCAGGCATCTTTGTCATCGGGTTCAGCTACCCCGTGGTCCCCAAGGGTAAGGCCCGGATCCGGGTACAGATCTCTGCGGTGCACAGCGAGGAGGACATCGACCGCTGCGTGGAGGCCTTCGTGGAGGTGGGGCGGCTGCACGGGGCACTGCCTTGAGTCCTGGGCAGTGACAAGTGGAGCCAAGGGCTCCGCAGTGACAAAGGGGGCCTCTTTGTGACAAAGAGGCTCTGACAAAGTCCTGGGGCCAGGCTGGGGTGAGCCTGTACTTGTGGCCATGAGTGTGAAGCAACAGTGTGGAAACGGGCTATGACGTGTTGGTCTGCTTTATTCTCTCGGAGCAGACCCTGTCCTGTGGCTGGTGGAAGAATCAGTCAGGAGCTGGGGCAGTAGAGGCAGGGGCCCCCATTGGGCTCAGTTGGATTCTGTGCTGCTGTAGAGGGCAGCCGAGGAGCAGCCCTGCAGGCCCCTTCCCACACCCTCCCCCCCAACTCTGCAGCCTCCAGAGTCTAGCCTTGGTGAACACCTCGTCCTCTGCTCCCCATCCAAAGGATGGCCCACAGCTGCCCAGATGAGAAGGGGCTGGGCACCCAAACCCATGTTTGAGAGAAGCAAAGGATTGAGCCCTAAAGGAGAGAATGTCACTTCTGGAGAGTCCCCTGACAGCTTGGAACCATGTGTTCTTGCCCACTTTGTCCCTGCCTCTGTGGCCTTGGGACAGACCCCATCCCCTGCATGTGCCTCTGTTTACCCCGCTGTGCCAAGAGTAGATGTTACGTTGGTACCTGGGGCCCTTCCATCTCTGTCTTCCCCAGACCTACTGGCCTGATGATCGGCCAACAGGGGGCGCAGCGAGCTCAGGCTCTGGCTGTTATGGCCCTGACGCGCCCCGCACCCGCATCCTTTCCCCCAACCTCCCCACCCTGACTTCTGGCCTTGGGCTGAGTGGTTTGTATGCTGCCCTGCAGGCAAGACCAGGAGGGCTGATTTGCTGCTGCCAAGGCGTCATCCCACGCTGGTTCCCCAGCAACAGCTCACTGCTCCCCTGCTGGAGATGACGATCCCCTTCCCACAGTCGTGGGCCCTGGCTCTTCTCTCTCCATTGCCCTCCCCATTCAGCCTTAGGGGCACCTGGTGTTTTAAGTCACAGCAGCTCCAGCCTCAGTGTGGTGCGGCCTTGGGAAGCTCGTAGTTTGCTGGGGATGGGGCAGGGAGGATGGGAAGGCCCTTCTTCATTAACAGCAGGGAACTGGGACCATGTCTCTGCCGTCCCACACCCCTAGCGCTCCCCTCAGCCCCTCAGCTGGATGTCTAGGGATGGGCAATCTGGGCGAGCTCTGGCCCAGTCTGGCAGGATCCTAATGCTGGGATTCTGAGAATCATAGTCTGTGATCCTGAGAAGCTTAAGGCTGGGTCCAGGATTCTGGGGTAATGGGGGATGCAGCCCCAGGAAAGGGGGCTGCTATGGCCACATCAGGGGCATGAACACTTACATGCTGCCCCCACCACAAGCTAGGGCACCTGGCACCAGGTGCACTGCTGCAGGAGCAAGTGCACACAGCCTGGTGCCAGCCCCCGGCCAAGCCAGCAGCTTTACGTGCATGGTCTGCCCAGGCCGGCGGTCCTAGCGGGCAGCCACAAGCAGCTGCAGGGTAACAAGGCGGCATGAGGCAAAGCCCACCAGCCAGTGGCACAAAGGGGGTGCCACCACCTTCTGCAGCTCCCGGGCACCACCACTGGCATTGTGCTTCCCGGGGGACAGCTTGGGCAGCGGTAGCGCCATGACACCGTGGACCAGCCTAAGGAGTCGTTGGAAGTGCCAGCAGGTGCGGCGGCAGCTCTGGGCGCACATGCTTGGTTTGGGCACGTACTGGTCATCGCCAGAGGCCAAGACAGGCTATAGGGCCGAGGGCCAGCTGCCGACAAGCCACACTTCCATATCCTGCAGGTTCCAGGTCGCCAGGGACCACTCCCAGGGTGCACCATCTGTC
Source organism: Camelus ferus (assembly GCF_009834535.1). Taxonomy (NCBI): domain Eukaryota; kingdom Metazoa; phylum Chordata; class Mammalia; order Artiodactyla; family Camelidae; genus Camelus; species Camelus ferus. Next base: position 3,658,884 of record NC_045707.1, read on the forward strand.
CTCTACATTGGGTGAAGGGTTCAAGGCCACAGCTGCCAGGAGCAGCAGTTGGAGCAAGGGGAGGAGTGGTTGGGCTCCCTGGGATTGGGCCATGGCGAGGCACCCTTCCTGCCTGCCCCACAGGAGGGCTCTCTGGTTTCTCACCGTCTTCCCTCCCTCCTTTCCTCCCCTGCTATCATATCAGCAGCTCAGCCTTGTTGCTGGGAGCTCTTTGCCCTGGTACTGCCCTAGTGCACCCAGAGCCCAGCCTCAGGCAAGGAGGGGCATGGCAGGCTGGGGGCTCCCAAGGGGAGGGAGGACAGTGTGTCAGGGATCTCAGGCTTTCAGGGTTCAGCCATGCCACATGCATGAGTCCAGACTTCCTCAGAGTCTAACAGTGCATTACTTTCATACAGGGTGGTTGTGGACCTCCAACTGAATGACTCCAAAATCCTCCCGTGCTAAGTCCAGAATCCTACAGTTCTGCCCTTGTAGATCATACAATTCTACAATTCTAATTCCTTAATTCTGACAGCTCTGAATTCAGGTTTGGAGAATCTAGGTATGATTCCTAATATCTTCAATTCAATGAGTCCTCTCTGTTTCCAAAAATTCGGGGGTGCTCTGCATCTGGAATGGGTGACATCAGGCTTTAGAGAAGCCATGAAAATCCCAGGGGCTTACAGGAAGCCAGTTCTGAAGAGTCTGTTCCCAGCGTCTCAGGCCTTGATTACAGGTCCTGGCTTCATCAGCATCCCCTCACAGACATCCCCTTGACATTTACCCACCCTCTCAGCTTCTGTAGGGTGCCTACCACCTCTGGTCTCCCCTAATTCATTGCAGACTGCCTTCTGCCCCCAATCCACTTATCTAGTTTACCAACAACCACCTTGTTGCTACATCCAATGCACCTTCCCCCCCCCCAGGGCATAGCCTCTAACCCTCTGGAAGCATTTGGCTTTGTGGTCTACTCCTCCAGGAGATCCAGATCAGAACCCCATGACTGAGTCGTACAGCTGTTCACCAAGACCTAGTAACTTCTTTGGCTCTTGCCTGGACAAAAGGCTCCTAAATGATCACTCATTAAATGTCTCCCCCTCTGTCCATCCTTTAACCCCGGGCTATAATAAACTCATTACAAAATAAATGGGGAGGTCCTGTCCCTGCTCTAGAACCTCCTCTAGTTCCCCATTGCCCTCAGGCTAAAGCCAGACTCTTTGGACAGGCACATAAACTTTCCAGTCTTCAGGCAGACTGAACCCTGAGAACAGGCTTAGGGAAGCTGATGGGTCTGGAGATTTCTCAGGGCCAGGAGGAGGAGTCCTATCTAAAGTCTGCAGAAAAGGGAATCGTATTCTGGTTTCCTAGCATAGGACACCCCACTCAAGACTAGGACTCCTTTCTGAGCTTGGAATCGGGTCCTCCTTGGAGCAGGGATGGGAGTCATCAGTCAGGACCACAGGAGGTGAGAGTGATAGGAAAGGACTGGGGCCTGGGCACGGAGGGGTTAACTACAAAGCGAATCTAGGAGAGCGAGAACAATGGGTTACTCACTGCAGAAAGAGGCAGGAGCAAAGCAGAGAGGCAGAGGAGCCAGGCAGAAGAGCATGCCACTCAGGGGAAATCAGGATCTGAGGAGGAGGTGGCTACTTCGGAGGGAGTGCCCAAGTCCAGCTCGGCAGAGGAGGGGCCTTAAAGGAGAAGAGGGAGCAGTGGGAGTCAGACCTGTACCTGCAGGGAGGCACCAAGAGGAAGCCACTGAGCCAGGAGGCAGCTTCAGCCTGGCCAGTTCACCCAGGATCAAGCCCAGGGTTGAGGTGGGTGTTGCCTATCCTAGGCTTTGGGGGGCCTGCTGCATGCTGGGGGAGGGAGCACAGATTTCACCTTTCTTCCCTCCTCCCTGTCTGACCCCCTTGCCCTTAATTCATCCCACCACCCCAGAGGTCCAGGCGTGCAGGGGGACTCACGGGTGGTTTCTTATGTGGGACATGGGGTGGGGCAGGGGTGAGGGGTGAGCACAGATGCACGCGCGCACACACACGCACACACACACACAGGCACACACGCAGGTTGTCAGGGGCACCACCTGTAAACAGTCTCCCAGATGCGTGCTTCAGCCTGGGAGTCAGGGTCCAGGGTGGCAACAGCCCCAGATCTGCCACTCGTCATATTAGACTCCTGTGTCCCTCTCTGAGCCTCAACTTCCTCATGTGCCAATAGGGACCAGTGACCTATATGGTTTTCCCAGCTGTGCCACTGCCAGCTGTGCTCTCACTGGACTGGACTATCCAGTGACTCAGGGATGTCACCCAGGTTTGGCTAAATCTGACCCCTGTCCAAGAGTCTTCCTTGTGTTTCAGATCCCCATTGAAAAGTAAGGAAAATACACCAGCTCCTGGGGTGACAGCTGCCCCTCCCCCCACCCGCCATGTCCTCACCCCACTTTGCCTGCCTTTACCTGCATCACTGGTTAGAAGTGTCTACCAACTACCTCATCAGTCTTTCGTGCCCTGGGCTATGGAAGTTTTCCCTAGGAAACTGAGAAGCCCACTTCAGACACCAATATGACTCTGCCAGGAGCTGACACAGTGGGTCTCAGTGATAACTGTCCCCCCACTCCTATCCCCATCCCCCACAAACTTCCAGCCCAGGAGACCTGTCCAGGACCAGAGTAGGGGACTAGACACCTGAGTCAAGTGACCAGAGCATGGGGGCTCCTGCCTGAGGACTCCAGTTTCTCTTCCTCAGGTGCCCGACTGACGGGGAGATGGCTGATGCCCAGAACATTTCGCTAGACAGCACGGGGAGTATAGCGGCTGTGGCTGTGCCTGTGGTCTTTGCCCTCATCTTCCTGCTGGGCACAGTGGGCAATGGGCTGGTGCTGGCGGTGCTGCTGCAGCCCGGCCCGAGTGCCTGGCAGGAGCCTGGCAGCACTACAGATCTGTTCATCCTCAACCTGGCAGTGGCGGACCTCTGCTTCATCCTGTGCTGCGTGCCTTTTCAGGCCGCCATCTACACGCTGGACGCCTGGCTTTTTGGGGCCCTCGTTTGTAAGGCTGTGCACCTGCTCATCTACCTCACCATGTATGCCAGCAGCTTCACGCTGGCGGCTGTCTCAGTGGACAGGTGCGCTGTGCTGGGGACCTGGCTGGGACTGGGAGGGAAGACAGGAACAGATTCTCATTGGCCTTAGAAAGGAGAGAACGGAGGACCAAAAAGGGATGGGGGAGGGAGAAAAGGAATAGCTCTCTGGCCCCCACAAACCATTTTCTGGGCACCTGCAGGGCCTGCTTGAGGGGATCCTCCTGCCCTCCCCCTAACTCCATTGGGAGCTTTCCGAGGACATCTCCGTGTCCCCAGTGTCAGCACAGGGCCTGGCACAAAGTAGCTGCTCTGTAAGCGTGAAATGAATGGCAAAAGGAATACACGAATGAATTCATCAGATATTTTATTACTGCCCACAACTTGGCCCGGGTTGTAGTCAAACCTGCTTTCATGGCTTGAAACTTGGGGTCAAACCCAGGCTCATCCTCTAGCTGATGACCTCAGACTGGTCACTTCTCCTGAGCCTCGGGCCCAGCCCCGCTGGGTGCCAGGCGCGCCTCAGGGCTTTGCGCGCTAACTCCATCCACACAACCAGCCTGCAAGGCCGGGATCACCCCGGCCGTTCAGACGCAGCTGTCCAGGCGGCGGTCCACCAGTCCCGGAGCCGCGTCAACGTCGGGGCGCGGGTGCGGGCCGCCCACCAGCCCGTCGCGCTGACCCCGCGCCCGCCCGCAGGTACCTGGCCGTGCGACACCCGCTGCGCTCGCGCGCCCTGCGCACGCCGCGCAACGCACGCGCCGCCGTGGGCCTGGTCTGGCTGCTGGCGGCGCTCTTCTCGGCTCCCTACCTCAGCTACTACGGCACCGTGCGCTACGGCGCGCTGGAGCTCTGCGTGCCCGCCTGGGAGGACGCGCGCCGCCGCGCCCTCGACGTGGCCACCTTCGCCGCCGGCTACCTGCTGCCCGTGGCCGTGGTGAGCCTGGCCTACGGGCGCACGCTGCGCTTCCTGTGGGCGGCCGTGGGCCCCGCGAGCGCGGCGGCGGCCGAGGCCCGGCGCAGAGCCACGGGCCGCGCGGGGCGCGCCATGCTGGCGGTGGCCGCTCTCTACGCCCTCTGCTGGGGCCCGCACCACGCGCTCATCCTCTGCTTCTGGTACGGCCGCTTCGCCTTCAGCCCGGCCACCTACGCCTGCCGCCTGGCCTCGCACTGCCTCGCCTACGCCAACTCCTGCCTCAACCCGCTCGTCTACGCGCTCGCCTCGCGCCACTTCCGCGCGCGCCTCCGCGGCCTGTGGCCCTGCGGCCGCCGCCGCCCCCGCCCCTGCTGCCCCCCAGGCACCCGCCGCACCCGCCGTCGAGTCCGCCCGGCTTCCTGCGACCCCGCCGGCTGCCCCGGGGACGCCCGGCCTCGCGGGAGGTTGTCGGCGGCCGGCGACTGGGGCGGAGAGCCGGGTCAGGAGCCTGCCTGCGGCAGAGAGGCTGGAGGCGCCCTGCTTGTCCGAGGACCGGAATAAACCTTGCCCACCTCCACTCTGCTGGGTGTCCGTCAGTCTGTCATTCCCCTTTCCCACAGGGCAGGACGCTACTAGGGGATGGGGCTAAAGCCAGGAGCCCTCTGAGGTGCAGTGGCTGAGCTGGGGACACCCCTGGGCGGTAAAAATGGTTCAACCCAGCCAAGCGCAGGGCAGCCCCCAGACTCTGTCTCTGACCATAGCCAATCTAGCAGAAAGGAGGGTCGTCCCTCTGCCCATCCCTCCAACTCGGTCAGCATCTTGTAAGCCCTGTTTCGTCCATCACCCTTTACCAAGTCCCTTCTCCCTTTCAAGCCTTATCCTGAATAATACTAGCAGATAAAATAAATGTAGCAAATATTTATTAAGTATTTTGCAGTGCTACATTCTTCAATCTAATTATCAAAACAGCTTTGCAAGGTAGGCATAATTAGTTCTACCTTACAGATGTAGACTTCGGGAACCAGAGAGGTTTAGTGATTTGTCACACAGCTAGCCTATGGCAGAGGTTGGATTCAAACCCACTGGAGTTTAAGTTTTTCTTCTCAGTAGAACCTACTTCTCTGGGGCCTCTGCTCTCAGTTCCCATAGTTTCCACCGTTTTCTTGGTTCTTCCTGATTCTGCATCAGCCCTCTTCCCCAAACCTGGAGCTCCCCCATGCCTGACTGGAGGCCCTGGTAGCCTCAGAGGGCTCCCAGCCCCCTTCCTTAGGAGAGTTTTGTTCAGGTACTCAGGACAGTGGGTCCTGATGGGCTTCAAGAGGCCATCAAGTCTCTGGCTTAGGGGAGACACTGAGCCACACTCGGGCTGCAGCTGGCCCTTCAGCAGCCCTAACTACCCTGTGGCCCCCTCCTTACCTGTCCCTGCACACAGCTGGGGTAGGCTGTGGCTGTGAAACCTCCTAATTAACCAATAAATGAGTCTCGTTGGTTGTAGGGCCGCCCACTTCCCACCCTCCCTCCCTCCCCGTATGTCGATAATGTTTAATAGCTTCTGGCTGAGGCCTGAGACCTTTCCGCTTCCGTGTCTCCCCAGCACACCTCCTGGCTGCCAGGCACCCTGGGAAGGCCCTCCCTGACAGTAGGCAGCTGCTGAGGCCTCATCAATGCCTGCCACCTGCCACAGACCCAGGAGTCAGAATGGCAGGCAGCCTTCACGGGGGAGGCTGAGATCCAGCTGTGGGAGCAACTGCTACAAGGGCCCAGCACTGGGGCCGGACACATGTCCGGTGCTCTTTCTCCCACATCTCTGCCAAGTGCCCCTGGTTGACTCAGGCTGCAGCAGTGGGAGTGTTTCCAGGGGGTGTGATGCCGCCGGCTTCTGCAGCACCCAACATGACCTCTTGTCTCCCTGTGGCCACCACTCACACCTCCCCTGGCGCACCCATGCCTGCCACTAACCCTGGCAGGCAAGGGATATTACCTCCATTTTCAGAAGCGAAAACTGAGGCTCAAGGCGGTGAGGCAGCTTGATCAGAGCCAAGTGGCAAATTCGAGTCAGAGCTTGGATCCTAACTGGGCCAGAGGGATGGCTCTCACGGCAGCCCAGGAGGCATCGGGAAAACATCTCAGAGTATCTGACAGTTTGCTACCAAACAATGGTGAGTGCTTGCGAACTAGAAATAGGGAACAAAACCTCCCAGGGTTGACTTATGCTGTGGTTAGTTCAGCCACCCAGTGGGGCTGCTCCCCTCCACAGTCACCTCTGTGGGCACGGACAGGTGACTGACTGGGAACAGCCTCCATCTAGGATGGGCGGGAGACAGTCACCCAGCCAGGGAGTGGCAGAGCCAGAGTCTGAACCTGCATGAAACCCCAGGCCCAGGGGAGGGGTTGGTCGGTAGAAGCCCTCCACAGGGGCCTGAACCGAGGGACAGTTGTACAGCCCAGGCCCTTGGCTGGACCCTGAGGCCTCCTGCTTCTGAAGCCGTCTCTCTGGCCCATTGGAACCAGATAAAGCAGCCCAGACACTCCAACTAATGGAGGGCAATGCAGCCTGGCCCAGAGCAGGCACACAGCAGATACATGAGGACGGAGATGCCAAGGAAGGAAAGACTTGACTCCTTCCTTCTTTCCTTTATCCCTCAAACATTCGAGTGCCGGCCCTAAGCGAGTCCTTGAGAGGAAATCAGAGATGGCTTGAGTTAGACCTGATCCCTGCCTTCCAGGAGCTCTCAGTCTAGCTATAGCGTCAAATACCAACAGAAGAAAGGATGGCATTTGAAAGGGCCCTGAGAAGGAAACTCCTGCCTTCCTGAGCCATCCAAGCAGGAGTCCCAGAAAAAGTGATATTTAATATGCATTTTCCTGGAAAAAGGTGGAAGGACCTGCTAGACGGAGCAACAGCCTGTGCCAAGGAAGGTACAGGTATGAGCAGTAAGTGGGCTTCTGCCGCTGAAGCAGGGCCGGGTGGGGCCTGGGGAGGCCGGGAGGGAGGGTGCAGTGAGATCACGTGTGCCTCCTAGGCCAGCTGGAGGGCAGGAACTTCATCCTTCAAGCAGGCATTGACGTCACTGAAGGTTTTCAGGAGGGGAGGGGTCCCATTAGCCCCCAGGGTTGCTGTGTTGAGGTGGGGTTGGAGGTGCCCAATCCAGAGGCTGCTCTGTGAGCCCTCGGCTAGGAAAGCCACCACCAAGAGCCTGGCCTAGGGCTGGGGAATTATTTTTGCTGTGGATTTGGCAGGGAGATTGATGGCCTGCTGCTGGGCTTGGTCTTGGCCCCTGAGGCTTTTGGTCTGCTTCAGGGGGCTAACGAAAATGCTTAGAAGAGCAGATGGTTGTAATACTTTGGTTAGGAGAGAGCTGTGAGTCCTGTAGGGCCAGAGGAGGCAACAGGGGCCAGGACTGAATGAGCCCTGGCCGCTGCCTCCAAGGCCCAGGAGAATTCACCTGACCTGAGCCTCCTGCAAGGTCTCCAGCCAGGGTTGGGGCAGCCTGGGGTTCCCAGGGAGAAGCCCCTCTTAGTTGAGGGGAGATTTGAATTCAGCAGCCCCCTCACCCTTCTGTTTGTTCAAACCTCTCAGGGATAGGCCTGTGGCATTCATGTTTGAGCACTTATCAAGTATAGGGTTCTCCTGCAGGAAAGACAGAGCACGGGGGATTGTGGGAGCTCAGAGGAGGGCCCTAAGCCAGCTTGGGGAAGCAGAGAAGACTTCCTGGAAGAGCTGATGCTCAAGCCAAGTCCTGAAGTGGGAGTTACTCAGGGCAGATGGGGAAGGGAGCGATGGGAAACACGTGCACAGGCCACCCGGAGTCCTTCCGCTGCAGGCAGGCACAGCGTGAGGCACCCAGGGCCTGGAACCAGGTACAGGAGAGCCCCAGCAGGAAGGGAGGTGGGAGAGGTGGGGGCAGGGCAGCAGCAAAGGATTCGGTAAATCTTGTCTGAAACTGAGACTGTACCTTGACCTGACGGCAATGGGGAGCCACTGAAAGGGTTTAAACAAAAGAGTGACCTGATCGTATTTACTCTTTAGGGAACTCTTTCTGATTGCAAGGCAGGCTTTTCCTGGGGAGGGAGAACAGAATGAGACTGGGGGCAGGGAGACAGGAGGCTGGTGTGAGAATCCAGAGAAGTGAAGAGATCAAAGGCGTTGGCAGCACGTGGGGAGACGTGGACATAACAGCACAACGACGTAGGGAGGGATCGTGGAGGTGGAGAGAGCTGTCCTAGATGACACCTCAGACTTCTGGCTTGGGCTATTGGGGGTGGCAGTGGGGATGATGGGGAGAGAGGTTTGGGGTTGGCCCCTGGGGGAGGGAGACGTTGAGCTCAGTTGGAACATGTTGAGACCAGCAGCCTGGGGACATGGTGGGGGGTGTGTCCATGGAGCAGTGGTGTACTGGGCACCTGCTATGTTTGAGGCCTTGTGCTTGGCCCTGGAACATATGTCTCATCTGCTGTAGTGCTTGAAGATGGAGAAACTGAGGCTCAGAGGGAGTGAGTAACTGGCCCAAGATCACAGGGGTAGCCCAAACAGAGCTGGAGTCTAAATCATGTTGGTCTGATTTCAGTTTCATGGAGGAGAGAGGCAGGTAGGAGTTTTTGGAAGGGGAGGGAGGAACTCGAACGTGCAAAGATGACCCCAACCCCAGCCACCTGCACAAGCAACCCCTCTCCTGGCCTAAGGCTGACAGGAACAGCATCATTATCAACTTCACGGTGTGTACCTGGGGACAAAAATACCAATTAACCACCCCGAGGTTTCCTATTCATGAACATCAGCTCCTCAGCTCTGATCCAGGGCTCATTTGCAAATCTCCGGCTGGATCCAAGGTGGCATGAGGCCAGAGGGACAGGCTGTGCAGGGGTGGAATTGTTTCCGGCTTAAGAGAACAAGACTGATTTATCGAGGCCTCTGCTTGGTGCCACCTTGTTTCAGAGGCCTGGGCTGTGAGGGGTGAGACTGAAGCAGGAGGAAGGATGGTCAGGAGGGTTGAGGGGCAAAGGTGCCAGCCTGGAGTACGTAGGGATGCTCTGGACAGCTGTGGCACTGGGGAGAGGGCTGGGCTGGGCATCCAGTGGACCTGTAGGGTCAACTCAGAGAGGTGGCATAGTGCAGGGGTCAAGGCATGGACTGTGAGCCACCCCATCGGGTTTGAATTCTGGCTCCTGCACTTCGTGGCTCCAACCTCTGTTCCCCAGAACCTGTAGAAATGAGCCTTCTGAGCCGCGTTCCCTCCCTGGCACACTGCCTCGGGCTGTTCACTGGCTGCTGCCAGCTCTAGGCAAGGATTCAAGGACTCTCCCAGGCAGATCCCTGCCTCCATCAAAACCCTTACAGTCCAGCTGGGGAGGCCCGACTCACCCACCTCTGCCCACTGGGCGGGCTGACCGCCAAGTGCTTTGATAACATGTGCCATCCTCCTTGGCTTCCAAAGCAGGAGGAAGTCACCAGGTTGGCATGGACCAGTCAGAGACTACTCTGGCTCCTGGTATGGATCTTTGGGCAAGACTTCTTTGCTTCCCTGAGACTATTTCCTCAACGGTGAAGTGAACTGATCCTATCTGTCTCCCTGCGGGCACTGAGGCCTTGCTGTTAGCTTGAGAGCCAGCATCAGGGGGTTTGGGCTGTAATTCACTTTGGGCCCTGTAGCTGCAGGGAGCCAGGGACTTTTTTGGGATTATCCAGGCATCAGTCCAGCTTCCTGACCTCCTAACCTTGGCTTGGGCTCAGCACCTGAAACAGTGTGGGGAGCTGGTGGGGCTTCTCCCCAGAGCTGCTCTGGGTAAGGGTGCATCTGATCTCCAGGGGGGAGGTGACAGCCTGCCTCACCTGCTTTCTGTTGCTAAGACAAATCTTCAGACCTCAGGATCTCTGCAGTCTAGCCTCACCTCCCTCTCTGGCCAGCCCCTCTCGCTCTGGGCCCAACATTTTCCAAGCTGTCTCCTGGTCCCACAGCCAGCCTGTGCCTGTCCTCCACCCGCCAGGCCTGGTTCACACCTGCTCCTCCCACCCACCCAGCTCTCCAGCTGCTTGGAAGGCCTATAATAGTCTGGGCAGCCGCCGAGGATGAGCAAGAACCACTGCAGACCCAGCTCAGCCGCATCACCTCGTACTGTCCTTTCTCTCCCCCAGGTGACCAAGTGCGTGCCTGTCCACCAAGCACACTGTACCACGTGCTGGCAAGGAAAGGGCTCGCCCCTCCCCACACCCAAGACTGCTCACGGGGACGGAGACGTTTACTAAGTAAGGAGCACTGGGGACTTGGTGCTTTGGGAACCTTGGCAGAGAATACTGGGGTGGGCTGGGCCCTGTATTGCTATCTGACCTCAAGCAAGTTACTCTCTCTGAGCCTCAATCTTCTGCATTTATAAAATAGTGGGAGCAACAGTGCTGGCTCCCCTTTGACTGCAAACACTAAATCAAAGGGCTTGGATAAAGGGCCTGCTGGCACATAGTAGGAGCTCAACAAAGGTCACTGCCTCAGTTTTAGGAAACTCTGCTTCTGAGAAAGTTCTCATTTCAGGTGTGATAGAAACAGCATGAGCTGTGGGGCTGGGTCCAGGCTTCAGCCCAGCCGCCTGGTTAGATCACGCTGGGAAAACTGCATTTTCTCACCTACCCAAGGCAGCAGCAAGGCCAGTTATCTCACAGGATGGTTTAGTAACTTGTGAATATTCTTCTCCAGGCATTACCACCGTCTGCCATGGGCAATGGCAGAGATTTTGTTTTTTTTCACTCCCTGCTATATTCCCACCTGGAACACTGCCGAGCTCAGAGCAAGTGCCCGATAGGTATTTCAAACATGAATGAATAAAGCAAAGGACCCTGCCTAGAAGGTGAACTCAATCAACGTGGATCTCTTCTTCCTGCCACCCACGCCCCCCTCCCTGCTTCCCCCAGCAAACCGGTCTGTGTGGGCAACCTCTGTGGAGTCCTCCATCCTGCCCCTGGCCCAGCCCAGCCTGCTCAGTGCCCACCTGTGTATTTTCTGACTCACCCTAATGTCTGAGGCTGACTTTTAACTGGCTAGCTCTTCAGACAGATTTCGGGTTGCAAGAAAAATCTTGGCTGGAAATGGGGCAAGGGTGATTGGCTGGCGGCCTGGCTGTCCAGCCAAGTGTCTGATGACTAGCCCCTAAGCTACCTTCATTTGTCAAGCCCTTTGTTCACTGTCTATACGGCCAGGGAGGAGGCTGACCTTAGCTCCTTCGCTTGCCCCAATGGCCCTTCTCCTGGTTACATGGCTATAGGGCCAGGAATAAGGGATCCTCTACAGGGACGGAGGATGCTGCAGGGATGTGCCCCACTTTCCAGGTGGGGGTGGTTTTGTCCAGGCCAAGGACTTGTTAGGAGTTAGCCAGTGAGTCTCTGTAGTAGGCTGTCTTGCAGACACATGCAGTAATCTCAGGGTGATTTCAGAGTCCCAGCATGCCCCACCCCTTCAGCTCTCCCAATAGAAAGCAGCCTGCTGTAGCTGATAACAGGTCCCAGAAATGCCCAGAAGGTCCCCAGGATGCCCTGGGCAGGCCCCTCACCTATCTGCTCCTAAAATTCTGCAGCAGAGATCCTAACCTCTTCTGAGTATGAACTCTGCTGAGAATAAAAGCTATAAACCCTTTTATCAGAAACACACATGCACACTCCCCACACAAAACCTTGCATCATTTCAGAGGGTTCATACCTCTCTCTCTAAGGGCCCAATAATTGAACCCCGTAGACCTGAGACTGAGAAACCTTGCTTCAGCCCTCTCTCAGGTGATCAGCCCCAGGGGTGTGATGGGGGAGGCCCAGAGAAGCAAGTCCCAAGGGAAGGGGCTCAGCGAGTTTGAGGTCCAGTCCCCCACACCCCCGTTTCTCCGCTGCCCCCGACTCTTCTCTGCTCAGCCCCACTGCTGGGGCCATGGGCCGAGGGGGGCTGTGTCCGGGCACAGGGGCAGAGCCCCCAAGCTCTAACGTGCCCCAGGCCTGAGGGGGCAGGCTCACCTGAGGGAGCTAATCGCATGGACAGGAAGGGAGAAAAGCTGCCCAACCCACCCACTTGTGCCACGGGCTCCTCACTCCACTCCGGCCCACAGCCAGCCAGCAGCCACCGCAGCAACTGCTTGAGTTCCATGGAAATGCTTTACCGCTTCCTCTGCCCTCTTCTTTCCCCAGTCTTGGGGCGCTGATCTTCCTTAATCCTGGGGGCCTGGAGGGGCTTTCAGCTTCCCCTCTCACAGGGGCCTGGAGGCAGCCCTGGGCCTGTATCTCACACCCACAGAGAGACCCTTTTTTCTTTAGGGTCGGGAAACACCTAGGTCTCACGAGTTCAATTCAGATCTGATCAAGCTGGGATCTGGAGGACAAGGCCTCCTCCTCTGAAAAGTAGCCAGGATTCCAATCTGGTGAGAAGGAAAGTGGGGCAGAGCCAGAACGGACAGACTGATAATCTAGAAAGTCTGTCTTCAGTCTGTAGTCAAATGCCTCGTTGGAGAGGCGAGGACCACAGGCCTTCCTTTCAGGCTTCCCGTTGTGGCAGGCCCTGCCAGGAGGGGCGCTGCCTTTTGTGTGTCCAAGCCCCATGGGGAATGTCTGCACTTGGGAGGGGGAAGAGTGGGGGTCTCCTCTGCAGTGAGTCTTCAAACCTTCACTAACGTATTAGTTTCCTGTTGCTACTGCAACAAATTACCACAAACGTAGAGGCTTAAAACAACGCATATTTATTCTCTTACAGTTCTGGCAGTCAGAATCTAAAATCTGTCTCACTGGGCTAAAGTCAAGGTGTCAGCAGGCTGGTTCCTTCTGGAAGTTCTGAGAATCCATTTCCTTGCCCTTTCTAGCTTCCGGAGGCCGCCTGCATTCCTTGGCTTGTGACCCTTCCCCGCACTACTCCAACTTCTTGCTTCTGTCACTGTATCTCCTGCTTCCTCTTTATCTCCTGCTTCCCTCTAATAAAGGTCTTGTGATTACACTAGGCCCACCTACATAATCCAGGATGATCGCCTTGTCTAAAGACCCTTCATGACACCTGCAAAATCCCTTGTCATATAAGGTACTGTTCACAGGTTCCTGGGATTAGAACATGGCCATCTTGGGGGCCACTCCTCAGCCTACTACAACTAGGCCACGGAATGGCTACGCCCTCCTGCTGTTTCAGTGATCGGGAGAGAAAGGGCTGGGGATTTTCTGCTTTGAGTTCAGCCGGGTCCTTCCTAACCTTGTATTTCTAAGGTCTAGGCTTTACCAACTCTCCCCTTCCAATCGGAGAAACTCACTGCCATGCTGCCTCGAAAGTCAGGTGACAAGTCTAGACCTAAGTGCTGGTGAGGAGTGCAGGGCCAGCCAAGAAGCCCCCGAGGTCAGAGGGTGCCTGCTCTGAGCCCCACCCTCCTGGCTGCAACAAGCCCATGGCTGGGAAGGGACCCGCAGAAGGCTCTGGGGCCTGCTGAGGGCGCCAGGGCGGCCGTGGGACAAGTGAGGCCTGCGAGGACAGTGCATGTTGGCCAGAGCCGAGGTGTGGCTGCGGTGCTGCGGGAGCTGAAGAAGCTGGGGGCTGTGATCCCGGCCCACAGAGATGCTAGAGACCGTGGCTGGGAGCGGCTCTGAGTTTGGTGAGTGAGCATCTCTGCCTCACAGCAGCGGGGGTGAGGGCCGCAGCAGACAAAGTCCCAGGCATCGGGCTTTTTTTTTTTTTTTTGTAAAGCGGGGCAGGTAGGGGAGCGGCGCAGTGGGAAGGCGGGGGCCTCTCTTGCTACCTCTTCTCCAGGTTCTGCATCTGCAAGCTGAGGGAGGTGAAGCTGGCCAGGAGGTCGGTCACTTCATCCACCTGCGGGGTGAAACCGAGGCTCTGTGATGGGGTGCCCCAGGTCTCCCCCACAACACCGCAGGCAAGACTGCAGGCATGGAGGCAGGAGCTAACTCTCCTCCCAGGGCACGTGGTGGCTTCACTATGACTACGGAACAGCTGTCCCAGGGTTAATCCTTGATGCCGGGTATTCTCAGACTGCCCAAGAGAGAAAGGCCACGGCTGCTTCAAAGGCAGCGGAAAGCTTTGAGGTCCACAGTCGACTGCCACCCCCTAGCCATGCCTCTTTCTCCTGCGAGCTCTGGCTGCGGCAGAGCAGGGATGGGCTGGCCCGGAGGCTCCTGCTAGGCCCTGGCTCTGGCCCGGCAGCTGTGGCTCACCTGCTCTTTGGTGCTTGTCATCTGGAGGCGGGTGCAGAGGTCGTCCAGCCGCTCCCGCTGCTCATGCCGCCCCAGGCGCTCCAGGTACTCCCTCAACATCTGGATGATCTGAAATAAGAGGGTGGGCTGAGTGCTGGCTTCTAACTAGGAGGCACAGAGAGGCCCAACGCTGCTGCCAAGAGGCACAGTGGAACAGGTGCCAGCTGGGGCCCGCGTGAAGTGACTCAGGAGCCCTGGCACCCGGGGCTGGTGTGTCTGTGGTTTGGGTAGCACGTGTCCAGTGCTCGCTTGGTGCTGCATGCTCAGCCCAAGGTGGGCACTCACCTGCTTCACCTCCAGCCGCACAGCCTCCAGGCACTGGGAGTGGCCTTCCTGCAGGATGTTGAGCTTCGACTTAGCCAGGTGGAGGGGTGTGCGGCCAGCTCGGTCCAGGGCATCTACACGGGCGCCTGTGGGAGCAGGCAGAGGTAAGCATGCTGGGGGTGTGGGTGAGAGAGGAGGGAGAAAGGGAAGGGACCACATACCTCCTCGCAGCAGTGTGGTGATGACAGGGACATGGTTGGTGCAGGCAGCTGAGGAAGAAGGGCAGGGATTGAGAGTCCAGGACCACCAGGCTTGGTGCTGTGTCCTGGCTCTGAGTGTCCCGGTGCCAGGTCATGCCCCCGAAGAAGGCATCACCGAGGCAGCAACTGGGCAGGACTCAGCAATCAAACTCCCTCCCTGTCCAGTTGGGGAAACTGAGGCTTGGAGATGGGACCTGCCTCCCCATGAGCCACGGCATGAGTCAGCCATGGGGCAGGAACTGGCTGCAGGTCTCACCTCCCCCAGCAGAGCTGCTGCTAAGCCAGTTTAGGTTGTAAAATCAGCTCTGCTCAGGGCACAGCCAACCAGTGACTGACGGGGAAGGCCATGGGACACAGCCTAGGGGGAGTGCAGCCCTGGAGGCTTAGGCTCCCTCCCGGTAATAGGAGAGTCTGCTGGGAGCCCACAGGACCCCAGGCTTTCCATCAAAGGCACCTGTCTGTGCTGCAGAGAAGGGTGTCATGGCAGCTTGCCTGGCACTTACCCAGGTGCAGTGGCGTGTTCCCCAGCCCATCTCGCTGGTTAGGGTCAGCTCCATGGTCCAGAAGCAGCTGCACTGGAAACAGGACAACCCAAGAGGGGGTTGGGGGCTTCTATGGGCAGCACCCTAACCCCCACCCCTAACCTAGCTGAAGAGACTCACTCCAAGTGTGGAACCCTGAAAGCCAACACAGTTCCCTACGTTGTCTTGTTCACTCACTTGCTTGCCCATGAGGCTCATGTGCAGGACCCTGAGGGCCAGGAACTGAGGGTTCTGGGAGGGCCCCTAACCCGTGCAGGTATTAGGCAACAGAAATTTTAAGAGTTAAAGAAAGTTCTCCTAACAGCAGTGGCTGCTAGTAAAGGCTCTTAAGGGCATTTCCTCTTCCCTCCACAACCAAGCACCACGGTGGGAATTAGGTCAACAGAAGATGCTGTGCACCCGCTCCTTCAGGGTCTGTAGGCCACCTCAGGGGTGGGCTGTGCTATCACCGTGGCTCACCGATCACCCAGATGGATCTGCAGGCAGACTAACTCATCGGAGGAGGCCAGCCTGAGCCTCACAACATATACAGAAACGAATTCAAGAGGGACCAGGGATCTAAGTGTGAAAGCTAAAACAGTTAGGCCTATAAAAGAAAACAGGAGAATATCTTCACAACCTTGGGATAGGCAAAGATTTCTTAAATAGGTCACAAAAGTACTAGCCATAAAACAGAAAAGATTGATAAATTGGATTCATTAATATTAAGAACTTCTGTTGGGGGGGAATAGTTCAGTGGCAGAGCACATACTTAGCATGCACGAGGTCCTGGGTTCAATCCTCAGTACCTCTGTTAAAAAATTTTTTAAATACATAAATAAACAAACCTAATTACCCCCCCAAATAATAAAAAATGCAGTAAAATAAATCTATAAAAAATTAAGAACTTGCATCCATCAAAAGACATTTGGAGAACAAACAGGTAAGCTCAGAAAAAGTCGTCTACATTTAATCAATGATTTGTATCCAGAATATAATAAGAATTTCTACAAATCAATAAGAAGAAAGATAAGTAACTGTTTTTAAAAAAAATGGACAAAAGACTTGGGCAGATACTTCACAAAAGAGGATATGAAAATGGCCAAAAAATACATGAAGATGTGCTCAATGTTATTGGTCATCAGAGAAATGCAAGTTAGACCACAAAGAGATACCACTATACCAGAAGGGCTAAAATTTAAGAGACAATAGCAAGCAATGGCAAGGATTGGTGGGAAGATGTGGAACTTCTTACGCTGCTGGTGGGCATGGAAGTGGGGAAAAGTCTGGTAGTACCACTAACGCTGAACATGTGCCCCAGTGACCCAACAATTCCACTCCTGTGTTTGTACCTAACACAGGTAAGTGCTTCTATCCACCGAGTCATACGTACAAGAATGTTCCTAGCAGCTTTGCTCCTAACAGCCCAAACCAGGAAACAACAGACACCCATCAGTAGTAGAATGGGTGAACTGTGATCTGTCACACAATGAAACACCACCATCCAACAATAAGAACACACGAAATACTGTTACACAACCTTCAGGGATGAATCTCAAGGATGTGATTTTGAGTGAAGGAAGTCAAGACACAGAAGAATGCATACTCTGTGCTTCCATTTATGTGAAATTCAAAAACAGGATAGATTAATTTATGGTGAACAAAGTCCACATTGGGGTAAGGACCGGAAGGTGCATGAGGAAGGCTGCTGGGGACGGTGGTTATATCCAGAAAGTTCACTGTTTATAAGTTATACCACATCCAAAAAAGACTTCTGTAGAAAGGCGGAGGGGACTGCTGTCCCACTGCTGCCCTTAGCACTGAGTAAACGCTGCCGGAATGTCTGGAAGGGCGTCTGGCAGCGCCACTTCCACAGGCTAAGGGAGTGAGACAGGCCTGGCCTTCCTTATATCTGCACCCCTCGTTTGGCAGACAGCAGATCTTCCCGACGCCGGTGCCTCTGGGGTGATGCTACTTGCCCAGCCCCACTCTGCCCCACTCCCCAGGACTCACCAATCTGGTCGTTGCCGTTGCAGGAGGCAAAATGCAGAGCAGTGCGGCCCTTGTCATCGGCTGCGCAGGGATCCGCGCCATCTTCCAGCAGCTGCTGCACTGACACCACCAAGACGGAGGGAGCAAGTAGAGAGAGAGGCAGTGTTAGCCAAGCTGCAGCCCCCAGGGGATGGAGAGGAGTGCCCTTTCAGGCAAGGCATCGATAATGTTTGGGAGAGCTAGTCCCTTCTGGATGCTGGCCCCCCAGGGACTGCTGTGCCAAGGGACTTGTTCTCCTGAGGACACAACTGATTCTGAGCGTCACAGATCCTGGGTGCTCAAACTATGCATCTAGAGGTAGAACATCACAGAAGGCTCTTGGCCCTCAGGGTCAGGAATTTTGGAGTCATGGAAATCCCCAGCATAGACTTTGGCCCCACCTCTCCACCTGAGTGTGGATACACATCCATTCCGGCTGGACACAGCTGGCTAGGCTGTTGGCTGGTGCTTAATTTGCTCATAGAAGGCAGCCCTCTAGAGTGGACAGAGCACAGGTTCTGCCACACAAAGCCCCAGGCTAAGCCAAGCAAAAAAGAAAGGAGTTCACTGCCAACAACATGGGGCAATGGGAAGAGCTGGACTGGCTGTAGGAAGGCCTAGACTGGGGCCCCAGTTCACCAGCAAAATGGGAGTAATCTCCGCCTGGCCAATCTCCAGAGCTGCTCTGGTAACAGTAATGGATATAAAATTCCTTCCTTGAAAAGTTCAGAGCCATTATAAAATGTGAGGCATTATGCATTACATTACAGTACGTGTCCAACTGAAAGGCAGAAATTGCTGCCAAACATCATCCTAGAGCAAGCAACATTTTAGTCTCTCTCTCTCTCTTTTTTTTTTTTTTTTTTTGAGGTTTAGCATCAGTCCTTAATGCTGTCATGCTGCACGCTGACAAGATACATGCTTTGGTCTTGTGTTGGCAGTGGCAATTTACAATGAGTTTAAAGGTCGAACCACCAGACTGGCCTGCAGGGACAGACGCTTGTTCTAACTCCACTTCCCAGGTTCCTTCTGAACTCCACCATGGCCCTATACATGGAGCAGCAGCTGCAGTGGACTGGTTTTGTTTGAGTGCACACCACGGAATTATAAAAACATATTTACAGATGTTCCACAGTGCTCCTGTAATCAGGAGCAAAGGTCTTTTTATCAAAAGGGGTTATATTGAGGGCTGTGCAAAATTCAAAAGGATTAGATCCCTCTCCAGGACTCGAGTCCTTCTAAGACGAAGCCCAGATACGTCCTGCTCCATGAATCTCTGTCTCCTCCCTCAAGTTAGTTAGCCACTCCCTCTCCTGTATCCCCATGGTGCCCTGTTCATCCTGCTCATATTAACGTGCTCCGCTCTTTTAGAGTAACTGGGACTGTACACCAAGGACCAGCCAGGCGTCAGGTACACGTCTGCCAAGCCCCTCGACCACCCAGCATGGTACCACGTCCATGCTACAGGCTAGGAGACAGACTCCAGCCTAAGCTAACAGGAGGCCAAGCTGGGAGAGAAACCCAGGTTTCTCTGATTCGAGAACTTAACACATGACTCTGGTTGTTCAGGGGGTTTTATTTTGGAAATGATGTCGCTTTATATTCTTCTTTTCCGAATATGTTAGAGTTTTTTTTTTTGTTTTATCTTGATAACTTGGACTAAGATATTACTTGTCCTGCTCCATGAATGAAAGTAGAGAGAATTGAAAAGCCCTCCAGTTTCCAGGCCTGCTCACTATGCTCCACCAGGGATAAGGGACCCACTTCAAGGCTCACGGTAGAACACCCAGCCCCCTCAGGTAAGTGACCATCTCTCCACACCTGTTGTAAATGGGCTCTCCTATTCCACAGCCTTCAATCCATGCTCACCTTTTATCTGTGGACCATAGCATCCCACCACCAAAACAGTGAGGTAGGCAGAATAACAGCCCCCAAAGATGTCCACACCCTCGTCCACAGGATTTATGGATATGCTAGTTTACGTGGCAAAAGGGACTTTGCAAATGTGATTAAGGTTAGGGATCTTGAGCTAGAAGATTATCCTGGATTATGCAGGCCAAACCTAATCCCAGGAGTCTTTAAAATCAGAGAACCTTTCCCTGTCTTGAGAAACCAGAGATGACAGCATAAGGACTCAGTCTGCTATTGCTGACTTGGAAGATGGAGGGAGACAACTGTGAGCCAGGATGGCCAGTGGCTTCCAGCCAGAAAAGGCAGAGAAACAGAGTCTCCTCCGAGTCTCCAGAAAGAAATACGGCCCTGCGGACACTTTGATTTCAGTCTGATGAGACCTGTGTTGGACTTCCAACCTACTGAATTGTATGATGATAAACTAGTGTTGTTTCACACCACTATGTTCATGGTTATTTATTACAGCAGCCATAGAAAACCAATACACCACTTTTTCCTGATTCACAGAAAGAATTCAGAGGATAAAATTAAAAATATTTTCCTATACTTTATCTTGGATCTTTGATGCTCTTACCGCCCTGTCAGCTAGTGAGCAGTGAAGAGCAGTAACAAAAAAACCAAAGTGGTGTCGTGCTAGGAGCCCTCCCATGCCTTTGAGATGTTCTGGCAACTGAAGTTTGAGAACCAGTCACCCAACTACCACAAAGCCTCAGTGAGCAGTTGAAGGTGGTGGCTTGGGGCAGATGGTGGCTCTCCTGGTGGTTTCAAGGTGACTATTCATTCCCACTGACCAGAAATTCCAAAAACCTCCTACTCTGCTACTGGATGCCAGGGATACAAAAGCAGACGTGGTCCCTGCCATCAGGGAGCCCATGGGGTGATAAACACTATGACATCAGGAAGTACAAGGTGACAGGGGAAGCAGGGAAGAGTGAGCATCTAAGCCAGACTTGTCGTCTGCAAGGTGACTGCAGTGATACAAGAAATAGAGTAAGCCTGGTCCAAAGGGTGAGCTGGCAGAATTGAAGCACTGTCTTCCCAGGTATTGGTTACCTGGATTTTTCCTTCCCAGACCAGACCATGGAGCTGGACTCGCTCTGCACACTCACCTGTTTCCACATCGTTGGCATTGGCTGAGTCCCTTAGCCTCTTCAGAGCTGTGAAAAGAAGAAGAGTGCCAATTAAAAAAAAAAAAACAACAACAAAAAACAGCAACAGCCATGATGAAGCAGAAAGCGATGGCTTCCTAGTTACCCACCATTCAGCAACAGTAGCATCTAAAGAGAGAAAGGTGTCAGGATACAGGAGCCACTACCCTGGGAACGAGGACAAACTTGAAATGTGACGCAGCTAGTGCAAAAGCCACATTTTGTAGCAAATCCTCCAAGGCCTTTGGAGCCAGATCTTGGCTCTGCCACTTGTGGCGGGGTGACCTTGAACAAGTTAGTTAAGCCCCCTGGGCCTCAGGTCTATAATCTGCAAAACAAGGCTGAGCTCCGTCCTGACAGCCCTGAGTTGTGGCAAAGACAAAATGAGATGATTTACATGGAATGCTCTTTGTGAGCTGTGTTACACAGATAATCTTATATTCTCCTTCAAAACAGGCCATTCCCAAATGACTAACTTAAATTTGGTAGTTCCTATGCAGAAACTCTCTTCTCCACAATGGCACTGCCTCTATATTAGTGGCTAATATAAAGCAATGCCTTCATCATCAGAGAAATGGTCAAAAATTGCAATTCATATACATAATAATTCCTTACATTTGTACAGCACTTTATGGTTTATACAGCACTTTCAAGTTCTCATTTAATCTTCATAACACCACTAAGATATTAGTAGGTTCTAGAAGGACCCTAAAAGTCCCCATTCTTCAATCTTTCAGGGTGTTGGTTTCCATGGCATCCATAAAATGTAGGAGACAATATGGCAGAAGTACCAAAGTAAGGGTTTGAGTCTGGCAGACCTGGGTTCTAATACCAGCACAACCAGTTTTTAGCTATGTGGTTTGGAGCAAGACAATTTCTTTAGCCTCAGTTTCCTCTGCAGTAAAATGGGAACAGTATCTGGATCTCAATGAATTATTATGAGGATTAGAAGTGATCACATGTCACCCAGCAGTGTTTGGCACACAACAAAGGCAGACTAATACCTATACATTCTTCACCTTACTTAACTCTGGCAGCAACCCTGTAAAGCATACTGTACCCGTTCTACAGATGAGAAAACTAAAGTGAAAGGTTCTATAGTTTGCCCAAGGCTTCAATGAGATAGAAAAGTCCAGTCCAGGTCTGTGCATTTAAAGAAGTTGGTAGGACTTAGCTAAAGGTTCTGGCCTCCAGTCTCTGATATGAAAGTATTCTCCAGTACCCCATTTATTTTCTACAAATAAACACGTGGAGTCAGGAAAAGTTTCTATTCAGAAATTACCAAACGTAAAAAGCCTCCAGGACTGGTTTTGAGCAGGAAGACATTTTTTAAACTCACAGTCCTTAGCAGGTATACTACTACTATTAGTCCTGAAAGGAGACTCAGGGGTCACTCGGGGCCCGTGGCTCAGACGTCGAAGGACACCATCCTGAGCGGGCGGGTGAGGTCAGGGCCCGGTTCTCTGCTGAGGGCCAGCCCCGCCTCCCGCCGCGCTCCTCACCGTGCACCTCCTTGCCCGTGGGCCCGAGCCGGCGGTGGGGCCTGGCGGCGCGCCTCAGCCGGCCGGCGGGAATCTTACAACGCAGCTCATCGCGGGGCGCCGCGTCCTGCTGCCACAGGACGTGGAGGTAGCGCAACGGGGACTGGGCCCCGCCGGACACCCGGCCTGGGAGGCCTGCGCCCCCGCCCAGAGCGGACCCGAAATCAGCAAAGGAGAAGAGGCCCTCGGGGCCCGTCAGCGGCTCCGGCGCCACCGCGCACTCGCCATCCGAGCTAGAGCGGCCCGAACGCGGCTCTTCATCCGCGCCCCCGGCTGCGGCTGCCATGGCAACGGCTCCGCGCTGGTTTGGCCGCCGGAGCCTCGTTCCCGACAGACCAACGGACCAGCTTCCCTCCGCCCTAAGCCTCCCTGTCAGCGGGCGCGCAGGCGGGCAGGGCCTGCAACCACAGCAACCGAGCAGGGGGCGGGCTCAGGCTGCTAGCTGGGCCGTCCCGGACCAATGAAAACCCTTCGAGCCTATCCCCCTACAGCCAATCGGGCATAGAATGGGCAATAGAACTGGTTTCCGGCACCGTGACTGACGGACACTAGGGCCAATCACAAATTTGAGTTGCTCACGGCCTCGCCGTAAGTCCCCACCGGAGCCAATAAAACAGCTGAGTTTAAGACACTTTTTTCCCCCCATTTTCCCCATCGGATCATGGGAAAGATAACGGGCAGCTGCTCTAGCCAATCACGTTAAGACAATTTGCAGCCAATCAACAAAGGAAAGTGAAGGCACCAAACGAAAGGGATAGAGAGATAGGTAAGAAAAATTTTAAATCAATGAACTAAAAAGAAAGAAAAGAAAGAACTTCCCACAAATGCATAATGTAAGTAGGAAAGTAAGAATATGTTAAAATGTGGGGCTAGCACCACGAACTGTAGAGTAGTAACTTCAAAATGCGATAGATCCCTTTAGCTCTCTCGGTAACCCTGGCGTTGATCATTGATTTACAAAGAATTATATAATTAAGCATAGAAACACCAGAGCGACACTTTAGTCGGAGAGCCAGTCACTGAGCCAGTTAATTCTCTATGTTAGGTCCTAGACACAGAATCAGACTTGGTGCCCCCTGAGACGCTGACAGTCAGGTAGAAGTCAGCCGGAAACAGGGAGGTTCGGCAGCTAACGATGAGCTTAGCAACCCCTCACGGTGCACTCTTTTGTAAGAATCTTCACAACCCTGTATACCACAAAAACTTATATAGAGTGAGCAAGGAGGACCATCCCTATTTTATAGATGAGGAGCTGAAACCAGAGAGATAAGGCTTGTTCATGGATACCTAGCTCTTTTGAATGGAAGGCTGTGTCCAGGCAAAAGTTCTTTCCTGTTATTCAACTCAGTGAAACTGTAATCTTTGATAGTTGAAAAGCACTTTTAGATTTTGCAGTTCTTTCAGAACACCACTGTAAGGTTTATCATTTGATGTATGGAGAAAAATGGTGTTTATTTGAACTCTCCTCCTCTGCCCCATGCCCAAGAAGGACATATGCCAAATCCACTTGTAGCTATAAGTAAACAGAGGGAAGAAATAAACATTGAACGTGTACCACTTACCAAATGCTTGGTATATATTATCATTGTCATATTTCCTTTAATTCTCCTTCACAAGAGCCTTAGCAGGTAGATATTATTATACCCACTTTGCAGATTAGGAAATTGTAGTCATGAGATATTATATAAATTGTCCAGTGGTACAGGACTAGAAAGTTGAAGAGCTGGAATTTGAACCCAGAAAAGGCCTCTCTTCATCACACTGCTCTCTTTAAGGAAGAGCCTACTGGAAACCTGCCTCCAGAGAATTTAAGTGACATCTGGTTATTTATACCTCACTCCTGATGAATGTACCCTGAAGTAACTTTATTATTCATATCTCCCCTTTTCCCAGGTAATAACCTCCAAAATAGTCTTCATTCCTCCAGCCTCTCTTTGTAGAATCCAAGGTGTACTTGCTGCCTAAAGCACAATCCTCTACACATCTCTAGGATCTGCCTGTTAAAGTCCACATCTTTTATCCTAGCAATCAAGACCCTTGATGATTTTGGCCCAATTATCTTTATAACCAGTGTCTTCCTCCTACCAATGGGTCTGGTCCTCAAGCCATCTGGTCTACTAAGATGTTTGCATTGTCAGAAATCTTTTAATTTGAACAGGATCCCTGAACATCTAGAGGTGGCTGTTACTTCTAATTTTTCAATCAACTTTGTTGAAGTATGAATTACATAGTCCAAC
Organism: Camelus ferus; assembly: GCF_009834535.1. Classification (NCBI taxonomy): domain Eukaryota; kingdom Metazoa; phylum Chordata; class Mammalia; order Artiodactyla; family Camelidae; genus Camelus; species Camelus ferus. The sequence continues at coordinate 3,682,977 of NC_045707.1, forward strand.
CCTCTGTGTGTTGCAAGAACCTATTGTTATCTTGGAAGAATAGGGTGTGGGTTGAATGTGGACCCAGTTAGCCTCAAGGGTTTTAGACTGGAACTTGGATCTATGAAGTGGTATTTCCTTCATTAAAGATTAAATAAGCTTACTCTTTATTGATATGAGAATTATGCTTTTACCCTTTTAGTCAAATTAATTTTTTGTCTATTGTGTAAGTTCCAAAAAATTTTGGTTAGTTATTTGTTGTTAATTTTACCTATAATTTAAAAAATGTATTTTATTTCATTTTAAATTTACTTATTTTAATTTTTGAGGAGGAGGGAGGTAATTAGATTTATCTATTTATTTACTTTTAGAGGAGGTATTGAGGATTGAACCCAGGACCTCCTGCATGATAAGCACATGCTCTACCACTGAGTTATTCCATCCCCCTAATTATACCGATAATTTTTAAATCAAATTTATCGAGGTATCAAGTATTTACAGTAAAATTCCCACATTTTAGGTGAACAAGGCCAATGATTTTTGACAAATATATACACTCAGGTGACCACCACCCCAATCAAGATATGAAGCATGGCAATTACAATTTTAGCAATTTGAGAATTGATCTTTTAGACTGCAGAGAGAGGGCCTTGTGTTTTCAGAAAAGTAAGTGAATATTTATTTGTAGGCAAGAACAATAGTCTTCAATGTTCATGGTGAAAGAAGGCTACAGTTCAACATATATTCAGGAAACAGCCTGCCACTGCAATGTTTTTTTCTGTCTAGCAGACTGCTATACCAGATGATCCCTAAAGACACTTCCAGTTCTGATTTGTAAAGACTCAGCTACTGGTCTCTCAAGGCCTATGTACTACTGCTGCAAAGGGTGGTGGGCAGGGGCTTCTGAGATCATCTTAGGAGAGTGAAACAAGCAGGACAGTAAGTGAACCACAGACTCAAGATTCTTGGGAAGGTGAGGTGCTTGAAATAAATAACAGCTGAAGAACACAGGAAAACTATCAAATGTAACTTAGGGCTTCTCTGAGTCAGAATTTACTGCCTCAAATCGCAAGCAAAAGAAGATCAAGAGAAATAGTGTAGCTTTTCAGCTGCTAAATCCTCTCAGCAACTCTCCCAAGTAAAATTATTCCAGGAGCTTTGTTCTGCCCAGTTTCTTTCCCTTTGAAGTACTGCTTTTCCATTAACAAGGGAGCCTTGCAAAATCACCCTGTGATCAGACATGTCATAGTCTATAATGTGGGTCCATCTGCTTTCAAGTCGAAGTTGTATCTCTAAGCAGACTTAATGTGCTGCCAAGCAAGGTCCTAAGTTTCCATTCAAACACAATTCTACAAATAGGGAAACTTGGAAGCAGGGACTGTGAGGAAGCTACTACAATACAAATGAAATGATAGTGGCCAGGACTAGCATCATAGAGGCCAGATGGTGAGAACTGAGTCTGGGAATATTTTGAAGGTAGAGCCAACCAAATGGAGATGCATTTACTGTGTGGTGTGAGAAAGACGTAAGTCAAGTGTGGTTCTGAGGCTTTGGACAGAAAGAATGAAGTTGCCTTTAACTAAGATGGGGAGAACGGGAGAGGAATGAGGTTGAAGCAGAAAATCAGAAGCTTGGTTTGTAAGTGTTAAGTTTGAGGTGACTTTTAGACATCCAGGTACTTACATGGGCTATGAGTCCACCTCAGGGGTGGGGTGTGGGATGGAGATTAAAGTGTGGGAAGACAACAGCATATGGAGGGTACTTAAATCTACTGGACTGGATAAGCCACGCAGGGAGGGAAGGTAAACAGAGAAGAGACCCAAGGACCAAGCCCAGGGAGGAAGGCCAGTCCACTATTTAGTGATGGGAGAGATGAGGAGGAATCAACAAAGGAACGCAATAAAGAGTAGCCAGTGAGGAAGGTCCTCCCACAACACTTACTATTCTCTATGTAATGCTATGTTGAGTATACATTCTGGAAGAGATGGAAAGTCCTAAATAAATAAATATGTTAGATGGTTACAAACAAGGGATCCACATTTCTGGTGAGTGAAGCTTACGTGAAGAATAAAGAACAGAAAATTACAAAACCAAACTACGAAGGAAGGAGAATATTTATCTAGAACAAGAAATCACAACATAAATTGTGGGAGAAATCTTGCAATTACAAACTGCAATTTGTATTTTAAAAAAGATGACAACATAAACATCACAAAATCCAGAAAGAAATGAATTTAATTTTCTTGAACACCTCCATAATATTTTTTCTTTTTAAGGCTGGATAAGCTTTGATTGCCTCTTTATATAACAACAATTTTGTGTCATTTTTCATAATGGGAATGGAAAGTAATTTAAGTCTTTCCTCTAGCCTGTTCAAAAAAATTTTAAATTATTGATGATGTAGAAAACCTCCGACTTCGCAATTCTTTTTTAGTAATGTCATTAACATTTTGAGAGTTGTCAAGGTTGAGGGTTGATTTGTAAACCTGTGTCAAATTTTTGTCATATATTAACTGTAAGATTTCAGGTAATTTCAAGCTATCTAGTGCTCTGATTAACCTTAAATACTCTTTTCATTGAGGACACTCATTGATCACAGCAGGTGGTAGGTATATCCTACACACGGAAGAGTATCACATAAACATATCCTACAAAACTCAAATGTTGCCAACTGGATTTTCTTTAACTGAATCCCAAAGGCCACTAGACATACGGGGAAGTCTGACAGAGGAGAAATCAGAGTAGAGAGAGGTTCTAAGCGATTGCAATACAAAATATTACTTCTGCACATTTTACAAAAATATATGACCATCTGAGCACGTCGCCAGGTACCCTACTTGAGCCGAGAGTCCCGGGGACTCCAGGCGCCCTAAAACGTAAAGCAAAAACGCGGCACAAGGAGCCAGAGCGAGGCGTTGCCATTGTAAATGTTTAAACTAAGGCCCTTGACAGACATACCGGTTTAGGTTGGTCTGTTTTATAACCCCATCCCTAATTTTAAGGCTTCCCCAGGAGTCGAATCCACGGTACTGCCTGATTCCAAACACCACCCACAGCATGACAGCTCTGTGTAAGTGTGGGTGGGTCCCACCACCACTTCCTCACACCACAGCTGGCTTCATCTTTGCCTGCTCCAAACTTTACAGCCAAAATTAAGGGGCGCCTTTTCTCAAAGCCCTCTTACTGCATTGGACCAAATCTCAACTTTTTACGCCCAGTAAGTTTAGTCTTTTGAGGCCGGAACGTTTGAAGACGTTATTCGCTGCAGGCAAACCGCTTACACCTCAATCCATGATCAGGCCCCCAGTATCCGAATTTCCCTTCACGCGAGTGGTCGGCCCGAGGACGCTGTCAGCCATCTTCTGTGTGGTATTCTATTTTTGTCTTACTTTGCCCATCCTTTATTACGCCGAAACATTTCATGTCCTTATTTCACAGTTTTTGCAAGTGCTATAGAGTCACCTTCTTTTGTGGGGCCTCTATTTGAAGAAAGAAGAGTAACGTTGCCATCTGTCGCTTTCGCCCTTCCCAACATGGCTGTCTCAGATTGCCGGCGGCCCCAGAAGAGCTTCCGGTTTCCCGGCGGGCTCGAGAGGGGCTGGACTTCCGGCCTCAAGAAGCTGTGAGGCCCGCTTTTTCCGCCCTCTCCGGCCTGGTTTCCGAACGCCGCAGCCATGTCTTATCCCGCTGATGATTACGAGTCTGAGGTAACCTGGCCCTAAGCATGTGCTGGGCTCCGCGACCGGGGCCGGGCTCTTTGGATGCTGGGCTCTGCGGGGAGACAGTGTTCGGGCCTCTCTGGGAGTCTCCGCGGGCCGCAGCCAGCCTCAGCCGGCCTTCCTGCCTGCGCGGTCCCCATGCTGCTGCCACCCACAGCTCCCGGCTCTTCATCAGCCCAGTCTCGGCCCGCCCACCTCGTGTCTAGTCCCCTTGTCCTCTCCTTTTCCAAGCTCCGGGACGGAGGCTGGTTGTAGGATTCTGTGTTCCTGTAATTAAATTCTTACTTGTTATGGTCTGGGCGAGCAGTCTTGTCAAACCCCACTGATTCCTCCAGCCTTTTGTGCGTTGTTCTAGTTAGCTGCACCCGTAACACCATAATGTCGTTGTCTGTTCTCATTTCTCACAGTCGTGAGTTCCTGAAAGGCAGGTACTGTGCCTTATCCACCTTTGTATCCTTAGAACCTAGGACGAGCATTTTAGATTCACGAATTGGTAACTGTTGTCTTTGTCTCTTCCGTTAATAGGCTGCTTATGATCCTTATGCTTACCCGGGCGACTATGATATGCACACAGGTGAGTATACAGGTTTGTCGGCTAGCTGGGTACTTCTAGGAATCGGCACCTTGAATGTCTCATAACAGCTCTGACGGGCACCTGTTTAAAACTATGTCTTGATGGTCCAGGTTTGGAGTTAGTTACTAGTTCTCAACAGGAGAGTGATGTAGAGCCTATTAACCGAGGCCTTTTTCGTGGTCCATCTCAAAGTCTCAAAAGGGAAGGATAACTGTCCTGGCTGCAGTTTCTTTGTTTAAACTATTAACTGAAAAAGAAAATCTTGTGAAAAGTTAAAGCGATTCAAACCAAGTCCAAATGAAATCTTTTTTGGACTGTTTTTGAGGTTTCCTGAATTGTTATGGTGATTTGATTTGACTTAGTGCCATGAGTTGTGCTGGGTACTTTGTGTGAAATACTTCATTTAGTCTTTACAGCAGTTCTGTAAAGTACATAAGCTAATGTTGTCTCCGTCTTACAGATGAGAAAACTGAGCACAGAGTTTAGTGACTTGCACCAAGTCATACAGATGAAAAATGGCAGTCATTCATTCAATCAAAAAATATTAAGTGCCTGTTACTTGCTTCTCCCCCCCCCCCCCCAGCATACACAATTGTTCCAGGTCCTGAGGGTATACCTGGGTACAAGACACACAAGGTTCTTTCTCTTACAGACTTTAGGTTCTAGTGGGGGAAACAATAAGTAAATAAATAACTTTAAGTAGTGGAAAATGTTCTGAAGAAACAGGCCAGTGGGGGTTGGGGGTGACATGGAGAGGATTTATATTTCTGAGTGTTGAAAAGGGAATTATATCCAATTTTATAGACTTTAGGGGATGGTTTTGCCCTTTTGTCATATCATATATGTGGATTTGAAACATTTATTATATCCAATCTCTAGGAGACCCAAAGCAGGATCTGGCCTATGAACGTCAGTATGAGCAGCAGACCTATCAGGTGATCCCTGAAGTGATCAAAAACTTCATCCAGTATTTCCACAAAACTGTCTCAGATTTGATTGACCAGAAGGTGTATGAGCTACAGGCCAGTCGTGTCTCCAGTGATGTCATTGACCAGAAGGTATATGAGATCCAAGACATCTATGAGAACAGGTATGGGCCACTAGCTAAAATGACCTCCTACTAGGTGGGCCTGGCTTAGTAATGCAGTCCCTAAAAAGGGGTGATGTTTAATCACTTCTCTGTAAAGAGAATGTCCAAGAGGTTTCTGTGATTCTTTGGGAGCTAGGAATATGTTATTTTGTTGGACTCTATCCCCAGAACTTGTATAAAGCCTGGAATAATAACATCACTGTCAATAATTATAATAGCAATTATATGTATGATCAGTATAAAACAGGCAATGTTCTGAGCACTTTTCCCGTATTTACTCATTTACCCTTCACAGTAACCCCATGAAGCAGGTTCTGTTGTTTTCCTCATTTTATCGATGAGGACACACAACACTTAAGTCATATAGCTAGCTAAGTGGATGTGCTGAGTTTTGAACCTACACAGTCTGCACCAGAGCCTAATTTCTAAACTGCTGTACAACTTCTCGGTGCATATCAGGATGAGCCGAGCTTTAAGTGGTTGCTTCCAGTTTTGAGGGGACTGCCCTTGTGTAATGGCCATTAGAAGTGAGCCGGGTCAGTCAGGGTTGGGAATAGGAAAGCCTTCAAGGAAATATGGTTGTGAAGCATCTTGGGCAGCAGTGTTTGAATTGGATGCTCTAGGGCTGTTAGGGCATCAGGCTGCAACAGACTGATTAGTTTCCATGTTTGAAGAAGGGGAGGAGGCACTGTGCTCCAGGAAGTGGAAAGCTAAGGGCAGGGGTTGTGGGTATCAGAAAAGTGGTTCTCAAATCAGGGAACAGTAAGCAGTGAAATATGACAAGAGTTCATGATACAGAGGCAGGAGATGATCCTGAAGAGCTTGGTGGGTGCCTGACTGATGTATAAGGAATGTTTCACTATATTAAGAAAGATTATCTGAGGTATAGAATTGGTTCAGGAAAGTTATAGATTTGGAAACTCTGGCCCTCGCTCTGTTTCTGTGACTTCTTCCCCTTTCTGAGCTTTAGTCCTCATCTGTAAAATGTGAGGGTTGCCTCTTCTCACGTTGTTTCTATTTTGGAATTCTAGAACATTTCTGCTTGGTTTTCAGCTGGACCAAGTTGACTGAAAGATTCTTCAAGAATACACCTTGGCCTGAAGCTGAAACCATTGCTCCACAGGTTGGCAACGGTAGGTGTGAGCTCTTGTGTCCTGTGTGCTGGGTGGGATCCTGTGACGGGGGTTCATTAGAAAGCTTTGAACAATCTGTGTCTGTTTTGATCAACATTTTATTTCCCCAGGGTTTGCTACGTGGTAGACTTTTAGTAACTAACTTGTTGAGTGAAAGCTGAATAAATGAAGAGGGGACAGAGATCTTTCACACATGCTGAAAGCTAAAATTGAGATTTTTCTCTTGACTTGTTTCCTTTTTGCTCTGTAATTTTTGGGGTCATTATAGTTGCTCCAAAATGGGCTCTCTGGCCTTCTCTCACATTTCACTTTCTGATGGTGTCTTTTATATATGGTGTGAAGTAGGAAGATTCAACTTCATTCTTTTGCATGTGGATATCCAGCTGTCCCAGTACCAGTTTTCAGAAAAACTCTTCTTTTTCCTTTGAGTTGTCTTGACACCCTTGTTGAAATTGGTTATCGTGTAAATGAAAGGTTTATTTCTGGACTCTCAGTTTGACTTCATTGATACATGTCTATCCTTATGCTTGTACCAACTGCACTGTCTTTTTTTTTTTTTTTTCACTTTTTTTTAATTGAGTTACAGTCAGTTTACAATGTTGTGTCAATTTCCAGTGTAGAGCACAATTTTTCAGTTATACATGAGCATACATATATTTATTGTTGCATTCTTTTTCGCTGTGAGCTACCACAAAATCTTGTATATATTTCCCTGTGCTATACAGTATAATCTTGTTTATCTATTCTACATATGCCTGTCAGTACCTACAAATTTCTAACTCCCGGTCTGTCCCTTCCCACCCCACTCCCCCTTCAACTGCACTGTCTCAATTGTGGCTTTGGAGTAAGTTTTGAAGTTGGGAAGTATAAGTCTTCCAGCTTTGTTGTTCTTTTTCAGAATTTTTGTGGGTCTTCTGAGGCTTTTGAATTTCCAAATGAATTTTAAGACCAGCTTGTTAATTTCTGCAAAGAAGCCAGCTTGGATTTTTGATAGAGATTACGTTGGGTCTGAAGATCAACTGGGGAGAATTTTGCCATTTTAGTATTACTGAGTCCTCTAATCCATGGATGTGGGATGTCTTTTCATCTATTTAGGTCTTTAATTTCTCTCAATAATGTTTTGTAGTTTTTAATGTACAAGTCTTTCATTTTTGTTACAGCTAAGGTTTTTTGAACACTTAACATTAGTATCATCATCATTACTTTCAGAACTCTTAAAGAAATACTTGTTTCCATGTTGCTCAGACCTTACGTTCTATTTAATTTTGCCTATAAAGAATGTAATGCTGTGTATGTTAAGAACAGGAGTCCCGTAATACATATTTTAAAACAGGTAAGGATTTACAGGACTCATAGTGTAAAAGACTTGGTATAAAAATCCCCATCCCATTTTCATCCCAAGTTTTCAGTTTTTCTCTCTGGAGCTGTCTAGTGTTAACCATTTCTCAGTTATCCTTCCCGTGGTACTCTCTGCATGTATAAGCAAATGGGAAAAACTTGTCCCTTTTTTCCATAGACTAAATAGATGCCCCTTTACACTTTTAAAATTTATTATATTTTTGGAGAGCATTCTGTGTCTCTAGGATTCCTGAGACCACCCCCAGTTTTAATGATTTGCTGGGAGGACTCATAAGAGTCAGTCATACCCACAGCTATGAGGCTTTACAGCCAGAGGATAGAGAGCAAAATCAGCGAAGGGAAAAGGTGCATAGGATGAAGTCCAGAGGAAACCAGGCTTCAGTTTCTAACAGTCCTTTTTCATGGAGTCACATGGAATGCTGTTCATTTCTTGAGCAAGGAATTTTGACGACATGTTTGAAAAGTTGGCTACCAGAGAAACTCATTACAGACTCAGTGTCCAGAGATTATATTAGGGGCTGGTCATGTAGGCACACACTCTACCTAGCATGAACTGAAATTCTAGACTCCCAGAAAGAAAGCAGGTGTTCAGTGTAAACCATGTTGTTTGCACTGTTTAGGGACTGCAGTCCACCCTTACCAGGTTGGTGGGAACCCTCCTGAAATCTAGGTTCCCAGGTGCCAGCCAAGGACCAGCTTTACTAGCAGGCCTTTCTAAGGATAAGTCTCAGACCTGTATGCTAACTTCTGCACAGCATCGGCACCTGAAGAGCTTCTTTTTTTTCCTTCTTTCTTTTTAATGGTTGTATCTTCTTTAAAATAAGATCTCTAAGTCAAAGAAACCCATTTACTTGTAATTTTGATAGTGTCGTATCACCTTCCAGGGAGCCATTACTATTTATGTCCTGGTTTATTTAAGCAACTGGATGGCAAAAATAGCTAAATAGTGAAGGGAAATGGACCTGAGTGAGATTAAGATGAGATTGAAAGAGTAAAATGGGAAACGAAGTTTTTTGTTGCATATATTCTTGGGATTTAAATGTTAAGAGTTTAGATGTCATTTAGTCTCTGAAATCACGATTACTCCTTTATAACCCGCCAAGGGCTAAAACTGCCAGAAGACCCTAACTGTTTTGTGGATTACTGAAGCACCCCTCTGCCATGTCTTTCAGATGCTGTCTTCCTGATTTTGTACAAAGAATTATACTACAGGCATATATATGCCAAAGTCAGTGTGAGTATCTACATTTGTTGCAGTTTTTAAACTGTGCCATTTTTGCCACAGAACACAGTTGCCTACTGTGAAGTAGGCAAACTGAAGTGCAAAGAGGTTGCTTTTTCTCAAATTCATGCGATTAGTAAACGGTAAAACTCCTTGAACCGAGGCCTGTCTTACTGTGACATCAGTTTTCTTTCTTCCGCTCTTCCAACGTTGGGCAGTTGCTGATGTCTTCTCTTCCTGGTTTCTAAATTTTAGAGTGCCATAAGTCTCTTAAAATACCATCTATACTACTTACGGGCATACCTTGGAGATATTACAGGTTTGGTTCCAGACCACTGCAATAAAGCACAGATTGTAATAAAGCGAGTCACATGAGTTTTTGGATTTCCCAGTGCATACAAAAGTTAAGCTACACTATACTGTAATCTGTAAAGTGTACATATAGCATTATGTCTTTTAAAAATGCAGATACCTACTCCAGTTCAAGGCATTATCATCTCTTGCCGGCGTTACTTCATAACTGCTCACCTGCTGTCAGTTTCCATTCTTGCCCACTTAAGGTTATTCTCAACCTGGTAACCAGCATGATCCTTTTAAAACGTAGTCTCATCAAGTCACCCCTTTCCTCACAGTCCGACCATGACTTCCCATCATATGTAGAATAAAATCCCAAGTCTTAGTTATGGTCCTGCTTCATCTGGCCCCTGACTTCCTTGCCAGTCTCATTTCCTACACCTTTCCCTCCTTCTCTGGGCTCTTAGCCATACTCGGTGGCACTTCAGAACACATATTACTCACTGACATTGTCTGACTTGTTTGTTTGGGTTTTGTTTGCTTCTCCCAATAGAGGGTAAACTCCACCAGGGCACCAACTTCATCGTGTTCATTGCTCTGATCCACTGTCTCATCCCTGATGGTGACTGGTTAATTGTTGGAGCATTTGTGTGTAAATGAAAGAAACTGGCACCACAGCCTCCTTACAGTATTTCCATCTTGAGAGTTCCCAGCTTCACAGTCACTTCTCATCTCCCTAAGGACCACTTGACCTGACTAGAGCTCTTGCCTTGATACAGAGGCCACCATCAGTGGTGGTAGGTGGAGGAGTTCCTGTTCCCAAAGTAATGCAGGGTGGCCGTGTTTTTCTGGCATCCCAGTGAGCTAGCTCTCTGACTGCCTTATCTGACAGAAAGTAAAGGTTCCCTTCTACCATTGATGGCATGGCTCACGTACTTTGTGGGTTGGGCTGAGAATCTAGCCTTGTATAACATGGCTTTGGGAAGACCATGGCATCAGAACCAATAGTATGGATGGTCTTGCCACCTCTAATCTTCCCTCTGGTCTGTAGATGAAGATTTCAGCAGAAGCTCATTGACCCCATGACCTCTGTGCTAGGTACCAGATGGGGCAGTTTCACATACATGACCGGTCTTAGACCCCCAGGGTCAGGGAGGTTTTTCATTAAAAGAGTATTTACTATGTTAGGTACTTCAACTTCATAATCTTTCGTTTTAGAGATATTAAATACCTTGTCAGACCCCACAGTTAGTAAGCTGTGGAGCTAAGACTCCAGTCTTCAGTCTATCTTCTTTCTACTTTCTACAAGTCTTCTTTCTACTCCATCACAAATACACCATTCTTGTTGTTCCCCAGCTCAGAAACCTTCAGTGGTTCTCAGTTGCCAGCAACATGAAGTCTAGATCAGGGGTGAGCAGCCTTCTATGTACAGGGCCAAACAGTAAGTATTTTAGGTTTTGAGGGCTGTAGTGTCTGTCAAATCTCTTCAGCTTTGTAGCAGCCATGGACAGTGAGTGTGCCTGGCTGTGTTCCAGTTAAGCTTTTATTTACAAAAACATGATGGTGGATTTGCTTAATTCTTCTTTGGTGCTGAAAAACCTCTGCTTTTCTGGCCCATTGTAGCCCAATGTAGTATTGTCTGTCTTACTCCCCAACCTTCAAACACCACAATTTTACTCCTTTACTTACGTTAGTCCTGTTTTTCCTGAAACTTCTTCCCCTCCCTACTTTGCTTTGCCAAATCGACATGCGCTCTGCGGTCGGTTAAGGTTGTTGACATAAAACCTGACCATTGTAGTCAGGTATTCAGTGCCGCTTTGAACTGCTATAGCATGGAGCTGTCTTCCTTGTCACTTGAGTGCCCTTTACACACAGAAAAGGAGGGAGCAGGCATCAATTTTCATGTACAGTTGACCCTTGAACAACGTGGGTTGAAACTGCATGGGTCCACTTACACCTAGGTTTTTTTTCAATAAATATTTATAGTACTGTGGGATCTACTGTTGGTTGAATCTATAGACGTGGAGGACCTGAGTATATGGAGGCCTGACTATTAAGTTACACACAGATTTTTGACTCTGGAGCGTTGGCACCCCTAACTCCCGTGTTTTCGAGGGTCAGCTGTATTTGTTTTCAGTTGTCAATGGTAGGCTGTGAGTAGAGCACATTTAGATTAAGTGTCTGTGTCCTGATGTCTCTGTTTTCTTTACAGGGAGGACCCTCCTTGGAGCAGAGGTTTGAATCCTATTACAACTACTGCAATCTCTTCAACTACATTCTTAGTGAGTCTGAGGTTATGATGAGGCCTGGTATTGGCCTTCAGCTCTCTTTAGCAGGATTTTAATGTGCAGGTGGGAAGCGGGGGAAGTTCTGTGATTCATAGTCCTTTTAAGAGAAATTTCAAAATGCGTTCTACAGCCTTACTGTATGGGCATAGTCATTGCTGTGAGTCTGACTTTTCTGGGGTCCCCTGCACAGATGCTGATGGTCCTGCTCCCCTTGAACTACCCAACCAGTGGCTCTGGGACATCATCGATGAGTTCATCTACCAGGTATCTGGCCAGCTTTGGCCTCATTTGAAATAACTGGTCCAAACAAGGAGCAGCTGTTACCATTGTTTGTATTGTGAAAAAGATACATGGTATAAAACCGTCCCATCCTGGTGTGAAATACCGCATGGTGGTGGGTTGCCAGGTCTTGGTCTTCTGAAGAGTCATCAAGGTCTAAGAGCTCCAGATACAAACTCAGAAGTCAGAGTTGAGCTCCTGACTTTGACCAGGTTCTTACCTGACCTCGAGAGGTGGTCTGGCAGGAAGAACACAGGCTTTGGATTCAGGCAGAAGTGGATATGAGTCTGGCGGCTGCCCCCTGGTGGCTCTGTAGCAGTGACGTGTTTAAGCTCTCTGGGCCTCACTTTCCTCGCCTACAAAAGAGAAAGTTTCTGTATCTTGATTATGATGGTGGTGATTGTGTATACACTGGATCAAAATAATATAGAACATTTTAATCAAAATGGAAGTGTTACCTATGTCAGAGTGCTCCACCAGGAACCAGGCTAGACGTAGCATCCAGCAACTGTGTAGCCTGGGGGTGAAAGTTCCAGTCTTGCTGTTCACTAGCTCTGGACCTTGGGCAAGTTATTTAGCCACATTGCTTTGGTTTCTCTAAAACACAGATTGTTGGGAAGATTGCCGGGGCACTCTGAGTAAAGTGCATGGTGCAGTGCCTGTCCCAGCATAATTACTCAGTACATGTTGCCTGGTAGTTCTGGTGGTGAGAATCATCATTCTTCTCTACCTTCCTTTAGTCCAGTTTTATTCTTTAGAAAAATAATATAGACTAAAAACAAGATAAAATAATTGAATTTGGAAAAATATCTTTTCCAAGTGTGTTATGGGAATGGCATAGCTCTTACTGGGTATTTCAGGAGAAATGTTTAATGATAAAGCTGTTATTTGAGCTCCATGGATCAGAGACTTTGTGAATACAAAGTGCTGATAAGTTGTGATTGGTGAGCTGAGAGAACATTCCTTGGGCTCTTTGAGAAAGAGGCCTCCTGCTCAAGATGAGACTTCAGTGCCTTTGTGCAGTGAAGGCCACAAACCACACGGGCCTTGTTTGCCCTGTCTGGCTCCTTGGCTTGTGATTTGGCATAATTTTAGAAGGTTGGCAGTCCTGTTGACTCTCAGCAAGTCAAAGAGGATCATTTGTACTAAGGTTCTTCATCCCTCTTAAGATAATCATAATCCCCTGGGCTTAACTGGTGTTCTCTTAAGGGGTTTATGTACTCTCACTGCTAACAAAGACTGGCCAGTGCAGATCAGATGTGATTCCTCCCAGCCAGTCTTTGTTAGCAGCAAGAGCACTTTAAGCTCCTTAGAAAGAAAACACCAGCTAAACCACATGGGGTGAGTGACTCTTCCCCACCACTCACTTTCATTTATCTATATTGATACAGTAATACATGAATATGTTATTACTGTTGAATTTTTTTCTTTTTTAAGCTGCAGATAAAGTGAGTGTCTTCCTTCCTTGCCTTTGCAGAGGCATCAGTTATTGTCTGGAAAGAAAAGCGTCACCTAGATAGTGACCTGCCTTATTCTTTTGTGCTGTGTACCTGATATGAATGTGTCATTCTTCTGGTGTATGTGTATGCAGAAGTCTATTTCTAGGGATCACTAAAATTGTTGGCTGAAGGATATTGGCTTTTTAAATTTTTAAAAATCAGGTTTACAGAGTCATAGTCTACATGCAATAAAATGTACTGATTTTAAGTACACAGTTAAAGAGATGTGATGAATGTGTACACCACCACAATCAAGATATAGAACATTTCAATGAACTATTCATTAGATATAGATATAGAATATTCATTCACTCAATAGATATTGAACAATTTATGAAAATTCAAATTCACTTTGAATTTTAATAAATAGTAATACTACCCTCCCAGAAGTATGTGTCAAATGACACTACTCCCAGCAGCGTTTGAGAGCAGGTTTTCTGTAGTGGATGTTATCAGTCTAATTTTTATCATTTGATGGAAAAGAAAGAGTAATCATTTAAATTTACATTTCTCTGGTAACTAGAGAGATCTGAGTATTCCCTGTTAGTTTACCATGCTTGTTTTTCTTTGAAGTGATTATCAGTATTCTTTGTCCATTTTTCTGTTGGATGGTCTTGTTATTTTTGGCTTACGAGAACTCCTATATTCTGGATACTATTCTTTGTTTATTGTAAATTTGGAAACATTTTCTCCTACACTTTTAGAGGAAGATGATATTTTAGAGTTGATGAGTACTCTACGTTATTTAGGACCTAGATTCTAAGCTACTGGTTTCCAAACCTGCATGTGTACCAGAATCAACCAGGGAGCTTTTAATTCTGATTGAGTAAGTAGGTCTCTTGTGCTAGTCTCTGGGTGATGGATGAGCCAGCCCAGGGCTGGTCCCGGGTAGAACCACTGCCCCAAACAGATACCTGTGATATATACCCTATATGGGCTTTATACTAGGCCAGGCTCTGTGATTGGAACATAGGTGACTTAGAGTGGGCTCCTGACACTGGCGAATTGATGGTCAGCTCTGGAAGGGAAGACACGCACATGCAGATACCTACCCCACCCCTACCATGTCATTCATGATCCCAACCCTGGCACAGCAAAGCCACGTAAGAATAGATCTGCTGTAAGCCACCTGATTCTGGTGGCCAGGTTGACTACATAGTGAAGCCCAGAGACATTAACTAACTTTAGGCTGTGTTGGATGCCAAATTGAATGTTTTTATTCCACAAACTACCTCTCATTTTGGAGATTTTTAGTTAGCTGTGGAATAAGGAACATAGTCAGTATGAACAAAATTCTTAATCAGAGATGGCTGTTAGGGGAGGGTATAGCTCAAGTGGTAGAGCGCGTGCTTCGCATGCTCGAGGTCCTGGGTTCAATCCCCAGTACCTCCTCCAAATATAAATAAGTAAATAAACCTAATTACCTCCCCCTCATAAAACAAACACGGGGGTAAAAAAAAGATGGCTTTGAGAGAACGAATGTTTACGGAACGGTTTAGCAGGAGTAGCAGCCGCAGCGTTGTGCACTCAGGCTGTCCTTCTGGGGTTGGCACCACTGCTGCATCTTTCCCTTCTTCCTCTACAGTTTCAGTCCTTTAGTCAGTACCGCTGTAAGACCGCCAAGAAGTCGGAGGAGGAGATTGACTTCCTTCGTTCCAATCCCAAAATCTGGAATGTTCACAGTGTCCTCAACGTCCTTCACTCGCTGGTGGACAAGTCCAACATCAACCGGCAGCTGGAGGTGTACACGAGCGGGGGTGAGTGCCGCTCGCCGTCGGTTCCTAAAGAGTAGAGGCCGCAGGTGTGCCGAGGAGCCGCCGTCTCTCAGGTCATGGGCTGCTCTTCAGTGTTTGGGTGGGGACTGTAGCCGAGTGCTGATGTGGGGGGCACTGGGCTTGGCAGTCTGTTGTCTGCCAGGCTGAACCAGCACTTCCTGAGACCTGCGTTTGTAAGCACTTCTACTGCCTCTCCAGGGCCTTTCTGTAGATAAGCACCACTCAGACTTTCTGTGTGAGGACTGCTTTACACTTTCAAGATTAAGAATCACAAAGTTTATCTATGTAAAAATTTTGTTATGGTGAGAAGAGTGGCATTTTTGCAAATCTCTTTCATGTCTGACTTCATAGAGAGCTGGAGTCTCCTGCTTTTTTTTTTTTTTTTTTTGATGTGATTTTTTTTTTTTAACATTTTTTTATTGAGTTATAGTCATTTTACAATGTTGTGTCTGGAGTCTCCTGCTTCTGCATTCAGTCTGTTGCAATATGCTGTTTTGGTTAAAGTATCCAAGGGAAATCTAGCCTCACACAGATATTTAATGGGACAAGGAGGAGAAATTTAACAGCCTTTTCAGGTAGCTTGGCTGTTCTTTGGTTCATACAGGTTAGTTGCCATGTGGAATCTGAAGCCTTATCAGCGAACTTTTACTCTGTTCTGTTTTGGTTTATTGGTTTATACTGCAGCTTGAATGAATCTTCTAGCCATGCATGGTTTTGTAAAATACTGATTCATTGAGCTAGCAAGATTGTCTAAATGTTGACACATTTTATTATACAATTTTTTAAAACCACATCTGTTCAATTTTCATCATCAACTTCATCAGATGAGTATTTGGTTAACAGCTCATAGTGGTGGAGAGAAGTTTTATAAAATTCTAATTTTCGCTTAAAAGCTCAGGTTTACATTGGTAGCAAACACTGTCAGTTGTTTTCGTTGAAGTCTTAACAGGTTTACTTCATTCATTTTTGAGATAATGTATGCTAAATACCCAGATCTAAATATTTATAGCTCATAGCTTGTGTGTCAGTCATTCTCTCAAAAAAAAAAAAAAAAAAGGCTGGTTCTTTTACTACAGCTGAGTGGTGGTGAAGACTACAGTGCCGACCATACAGTTTAGTGCCACTGCCTGATTGATGCTGAGTTGTCAGCAGTTTTACCCAGCATTGTTGTTGCACCATGGGTGCAAGTGTCAACTCAGTGAGGAAAGCAAATAGTACCTTAGTGTTACTAGGAAGATAGCTGTGATCTAATGGACTTCCTGAAAAGAAAGGACTTGCTCAGGAACTCTTATTGACAAGGGGTGGGGGGATCCCCTCATATTCTCAGGTGTAGTGTGGAGGAGGCTGCTGTCTCCTTTCATGTGACTTAAGTTGGTAAATTTAAGATTAACATAAGGCTAGGTGCCCTGTTTCTTGGTATTCCTTCAAAGGCAGAGTGATTCCCTATTGCAGGAAGCTTTAGAGACTGGCAGTGGAGAGTTTACTGAGTGATAATCAAGGGTTAGGTTTGGCTGCCTTCACCTGCCCCTGCTGAAATGTTCACAGTGTCTGTGCATCTCTCGCAGGTGATCCTGAGAGTGTGGCTGGGGAGTATGGACGGCACTCCCTCTATAAGATGCTTGGGTACTTCAGCCTGGTTGGGCTTCTGCGTCTGCACTCCCTGTTGGGGGATTACTACCAGGCCATCAAGGTGCTGGAGAATATCGAACTGAACAAGAAGGTAATTCCCTGTTTCCTCATGCCCTCTTCCCAGAGCCAGAAAGTCTGTCTGCTTTAAGAGAAATTCTGATCTATTAGGACAGATTTCAGGGAGAAAAAAGAATTCCTCTGCATGTCGGTTGATAATTGATGTAAGAATTGGGGAAACCACTGCAGTGAAAATCTGAACCTGGATGAGGTGGTTTCTCTTTGGTGCTTAATAACACTTAAAATATTCATCAGTCTTTTGATTCTGTTTTCAAACCAGAATGATAGTGGCAGATTATTACTCTTCAAGTTTCACTAAAGAGTTAACAAAAGACTTGCTTAGTTCTAAGATGGTGTGGATGATTGGTAGTGGTGTTTTTTCCTGGCCACGGGAAAGTGGTATATTTTTGTTTGATGTGTGTGTCTCTCGGTCTTCTCTCATCTGTCCCTTCCTTTATAGGGCTTATTTGGAAAAGCAAGGATTAGAAAGCAAGAAAGAATATATAAGTGGGGTGTGGAGGGATTTAGAGCTGTGAGAAACTTTAGGGTCACCTGGTCCCACCCTTTTCTGTTATAACTAAGAAAATGGAGTCCTCTGGTCACAGAACTTAATCAGTAAATGGCCAGTCTGCACACAGAGCCTCTGCCTCCAGAGCCAGGGCTTCCTCTGGGTAGTTCAGGGTGTCTGCGGGGAGCTCTTAGCGCTTCCACCTCAGCTGACACTAGGCCCCGCTGACTTGCAGATCCGGGATAAATTGGTCTTGAGACTCATGGACACTGCTTCTGCCTCCTTCCACAGAGCATGTATTCTCGTGTGCCCGAGTGCCAGGTTACCACGTACTATTATGTCGGTTTTGCATATTTGATGATGCGTCGCTACCAGGATGCCATCCGGGTCTTTGCCAACATCCTCCTCTACATCCAGAGAACCAAGAGCATGTTCCAGAGGACCACGTACAAATATGAGATGGTAAGGAGGCCTTGGCCAGCTGACACAACTATGCCAACAGTATTGGGAAAAGCCTTCCAAAGTTTCGCTATTTTGTATGCTTTTTCAATAGGATGATTGCGTTATGGGTAGCCTACTCTAGTAGTTTGCTTTGTTATACCTGTCACTTCAGGTAGTTGACCTTAATGATAAGGATAATATCTTTTGTTTCACTTTTATCATTCAACAGTGCCTCCATTTATTTATTCAGTAACAGTTTGTTAAGTATTCACTGGGCTGTGGGTGTTTAAAATCAGTTAGATGTGGGTACTGCCCTCAAGCAGTTTGCCCTGGAGGAGGATGGATCCAAAATATGCATGGAGTTGGGAGGAGGTTTCTAAGCAGAGCAAAGGTTGAGACTTGGAAGTGTGGACATGTGGCAGCACGATAAGCCCTTTGGGCTGGAAGGCAAGGGAGGAGCCAAATTGGAGTGTCGGATTATGATGTCGCCTTCAGTACCTAGCTAAAGTATTGACTCTTTTCTCTGTAGGCATGAACTGTCATCAGAGACTTCTGGGCAGGGCTGTGTGTGTGTGTATAATACATAATGTGTGTATATAACTGAATTACTATGCTGTACACCAGAGACTAACACAACACTGTAAATCGACTGTACTTCAATTAAAAAAAAAAAGTTTCTGGGTGACTTGATCATAACTGGTGTGGGAGGATTGACCTGCCAGTGATGTGGGTGGACTGGAGAGACCGAGACAGGTACCAGTAAAGAATCCTAAGGAGGACCTGGAATAGGCCAGGAGTTCAGTAGAGCTGGAGGGAGGATGGGGAGAGACATTGGGGAGGTTAACTGACGGGTATAATATAGACAAAGGGAGAAGTCAGAAGGTCTGTGCAGAGTGTACTTGGGAAGGTGAGGGGGCCACGTTGGCAGTGAGGACCTCACAGTCCGTTTCATTTGACCCTGCACCAATCTCTGCCCCTACCCCCAGATTAACAAGCAGAATGAGCAGATGCACGCGCTGCTGGCCATTGCCCTCACCATGTACCCCATGCGTATCGACGAGAGCATTCACCTCCAGCTGCGGGAGAAGTATGGGGACAAGATGCTGCGCATGCAGAAAGGTGACCCGCAGGTCTATGAGGAGCTTTTCAGCTACTCCTGCCCCAAATTCCTGTCACCTGTAGTGCCCAACTATGACAATGTGCACCCCAATTACCACAAGGAGCCCTTCTTGCAGCAGCTGAAGGTGTTCTCTGACGAGGTGCAGCAGCAGGCCCAGCTCTCAACCATCCGCAGCTTCCTCAAGCTCTACACCACCATGCCTGTGGCCAAGCTGGCCGGCTTTCTGGACCTCACGGAGCAGGAGTTCAGAATCCAGCTTCTTGTCTTCAAACATAAAATGAAGAACCTGGTGTGGACCAGTGGCATCTCCGCTCTAGATGGCGAATTTCAGTCAGCCTCCGAAGTTGACTTCTACATTGATAAGGTATGGCTGCCCCTGAGCTAGGTTCCTGGGGCACTGTCTGTTCATCCACTCAGCAGTTATTATGTATTAAGCACCCACTGTTGCGGGCGTTTGGGACGTATCATTGAACAAAGATTTCTGCCCTCGTGCTGGTGTTCTGGTGTGAAAACGATAGGTGATAAGGTTATAATTAAGCAAACCTTGTAGTAGCTTAGCAGTTGCCGCGTGCTGTGGGGTACGGATGGTGGTGGTGGAAGGCACAGGATGCAGTATTAAGTAAGGTGCTCAGGATAGACTTTGTTGAGGAAGTGAAATTGAAGCTGAGACTTGAAGGAGGTGAAGAAATTAGCCAAGCGGATGTCTGGAGGAAGAGCATTCTACGCAGAGGGAGCAGTTGGAGCTGAGGTCCTGAGGCAGGAGCAAGCCCAGTCAGCTGCAGTGTGGCTGGAGTGGCCCGGGAGGAGGCTGTGGTGGAGGGGAGGTTGGAGAAGGAGGAGGGAGGGTGCTTTGTAGACATGGAAGTACTTTAGTGAGTGGGAAGCCATCATCCTGGCTTCAACCACCCTAGATTGGTGCTGCCTGATTTTGAACGTCATATAACGCAGTTACACAGTACGTACTGTTTCGTGTCTGGCTTCTTTTGCTCAACATTATATTTAAGAGAATCACCATCCAGCATCGTCACGTGTCGCAGTCGTTCAGCCATGCTTAGTGTTCTGTGATAGTCAGCACCTACTGCAGTTATCGACTGCGGTCTTCCCAGTCTTTTGCTGATGGACACTTGGGTGGTGTTTATCTGTTAGAAACAGTACACATATGGTTTTATAGAGTGGCTGTCAACAGTCCATTCAAGTTGTTGTTTTTTTTTTTTTTTAAAGCAACACATTTGTATATGCTTGTATATGCAAAGAGTTATTTCTGGAAGGATTGCACAAGCAGCATAACAGTGGCTCCCCCTCAGAAAGGGAGGCAGGTTGAGGAGCAGTGTTAGTTTTCACTGTTGGATTTTAAGTTCAAGTTGGACGTTTTAATGTCCTAATGAGGTTTTTTTTAAAGGACTAAGTTGTTTTGTTTTCTCAAGTGAGTTTTTTCAGACTTAAAATGTGCTGGACACCTACAGTTGTTCTTTCCATGAAATAACACACACACACACCCTTGTTTGCCCTATGTACGTACACTTAAAAGGGAAGAAAATGTTCTATTCAGACATGTTTGGAACCCTGATATGGACTGATAAAAATCAGTAGATCGGTATCCTTCATCTCTTTTGCAATATTCTTAGCCAGTAACTCTTAGATATTCTTTGTGCTCTATTCCCCTTCTGGAATTCTTCTTTTTTGGGGAGCGAGGCGGGCAAGAAATGATGACTATATTCCAAAAGCCAGGAGACCAAGAAGATGGTGGACTGGTGTCTCAAAGAACCATCTTGCCCGACTTAGAATTCAGGCTGCTTTTATACTAAAATGGGAGGGAATAGAGTCAGATATTTCCTGTTTGCGGTCAGCCTCCAGGGAGATGTGTTACTTGGAGTGCTTCTCTAATATATGTTAGAGCTCACTCTGTCCTCCATGTCTCTTAAACCCTTCTTTCATCTTTTTGTCTATTCTGTTCAGATAATTTTCTTTTGATTGAACATTCTACCCCTGTTCATCTCTTTAGTTCTGTTTCTTGCTTTCTCTTTGTTTTTGAACTAATAGTGCAGTATTTCCTTATGTGCTTGGCTATTTTTTTTTTTAACCACATGTGGTTCATTATCCTTGAAAATATATTAGTTGACATTCTTTGAAGCCTAGGATGAATATTTGTTCCTCTAGAGTGGATTTGCTTTTGCCTTTACAAGGTGCCTGGGGATATTATCAGGCTGGGGCCACCACAGACTGAATTCACAGCCTGAGGTCCCCAGACCAGCTAGGTGGGAAGCCCAGGCTGTAGATTGTCAGAAGACTCATATCTCAGAGAGAGGTCTCTTTCTTCTTTTATGCTTCTCCCCCCACCCTTGGCAAGCTTTGCTTGGTATCAAGAATGGGATGGCAGTTAGCTTCTGGACCACCTTTGGCTGAGGATACAGCTCTTTAGAATCTCAGCATGACAAGGAGGATCTTCTGTTAGACTGTCCCAAGTTTTCTAGGATTAGCAAATGCCCTCAGTGCAGAAGGGGCTTCTGTGATTTGCTCATAAAATGATTTGTTTTCTCTTAAATGTTTTTTTTATTCTCTTGTCAGCTCTTTGATGCTATGGGGAAATTTTTAAAAATATC
Organism: Camelus ferus; assembly: GCF_009834535.1. Classification (NCBI taxonomy): domain Eukaryota; kingdom Metazoa; phylum Chordata; class Mammalia; order Artiodactyla; family Camelidae; genus Camelus; species Camelus ferus. The sequence continues at coordinate 3,704,543 of NC_045707.1, forward strand.
TTTCATTTTTGGTTATTTTCAGAAAATGTGTTGGTCTGTAACACATGTGTACACACACAACCCTAAGAGACAAATACTGCACAAGACCTGTACCGTGCCTGTGTGTGTGTTTATGCATTGCTAACAACTGCTTTTTAAAATTCACTCTCAGCCCTATGTTCTAATGACAACCACCAATCAATCCAATATACAAAGCTTACTTTGAAGCTGTCAGATAAAAAATAATCATGTACAGGAAACTGATGAGTCATTTGAGCTACTCTCACCTTTGTGGATGTTGATGCTCATGATAATTATCCTTATAAAAGGCAGAAAATGAGCTCTAGCACAGCTAAGATGGGACTTGAGAAAAAAAAAGAAAGTGTGTTGGTCTAAGCATACTACTTTTTGCTGACAGTTTTTAAAGATAAAATTCACGTAACAAAGTTCACAACTTTAAAGGGTGTAATTCCGTGATTATTAGTATATTCACAATGTTGTGCAACCATCTCTGCTGTCTTAATTCCACAACATTTCTGTCGTCCCAGAGAGAAACTCCCTGCCCATTAGCAGCATTCCCAATTCCCCCTTGCCCCCCAGTTCCTAGCAAGTCAGTAATCTGCTTTTCTCTGTGGGTTTGTCTTTTCTAGACATTTTCTAAAAGTAGAATCATAAAATATGTGGCTTTTTATGTTTGACTTCTTTTACTGAGCAGCTTTTCAAGTTTCATCCAGATTGTAGCACGTATCAGTATTTTATTTTTTTTAACGGCCGAATAATAATCTACTGTTTAGATACACCACACTTTGTGTATCCGTTCATTAGTTGGTGGATAATTGAGCTGTTCTCACATTTTGGCTGTCATGGATAACACTGCTGTGGGTTTTTGTGTACGAGTTTTGTGTGAACAGATTCTCTTGGGTAGAGCACCTAGTTGTGGAATTGCATGATCAGTTTGGGTAGTTTGTTCTGGAAGCTCATCTTGCTAAACCAGATCCTCTCATTTTAGAGTTTATGGTTTTTGGAAGGCTTGGTGTTTGGCAGAACTTGGCTATTCCTGCCATGAACAGACTCACCAAAAGTAGAAACACGTCAACACGTCAATAGTAGAAGTTTTTCAATGTTGTTTTAAGTTGTGTTTTTAAAAATCAAAACCGTCTGTCCTCTGCAGTATCACATCAACTACCTAAAGTCCTTTTCAGATTTGTTCCCGATACCTGACATTTACACGTTCTTTGGCGGTGTTCTTTGGCGGTGTCAGTAACCTGCTCCCTGCCTCTAAGTGACCCGGCTGAACTAGTCCCAACCGTCTGGATGGCCTTTAATAAAACACTTCTCCCCAGAGTTAGCAGCTTGGTTATTACAAGTAAAATTTTACTGTGAAATTATATTCAGGTTGAGTTAATAATATGATTTCAAGTCCCTACACGAAGAAGTTTTTAATTGTATGTTTTTGTTTTTATCATTGTTTCTCATACTGGTTCAGGTTTATCTTCTGCAAAATGCTGCTTTCTGATTTTTTTTTTTTGCCTTTTCTTTTTTCATCTTTGACTTGAAAAAAGTCTATTAAAGAGATTCAGAAAGTTCTTGGGTCTTAACCTAGATTATGTAGGAATTTACAAGTAAAATGGTGTTCAATAGAATATTTTGAACTAAAAACCAGTCTAAAATGTAGACTTAATTTGCAACCTTATACTGATTTTTTTGCAATTGTATACTCAGAAACAGTGTATGAGAATAAAATGCTGTTTTAAATGTTATTATTGCCAAAAGATTCATGTTCATTAAAAAGACTAGGAAATAAAAATAAATGAGTTAACAAGAACAAAATAAAAATACAGCCCTCTAGAAAGAGTTGCTATTAATTGGTAACACTCTTCCAGAGGGTCTTCCCCCTCTTGCTTTTGAGAAGCACGGTGGGGCTTTGTGTAGCACTCAGCATCACTGTTACTTGAAAGTCCGTAAGTGGCTGTCCTGCTGCTCTTCTCTGACTGCTTTTCCCATAGGACATGATCCACATCGCAGACACCAAGGTCGCCAGGCGCTATGGGGATTTCTTCATCCGGCAGATTCACAAATTTGAAGAGGTAAGAGGTCTGAGGGAGGGGTGTGTAGGCTGGGGACAGAGGTTAGGAACTGGTGGGGAGTTTAAGGTATTTTTTTCTCCTCTCGTTTCTAATTTCAAGAAAGCCTGAAATTGGCCCTTTAAGTTTCTGAGCTAGACTGGCTGGCTGCTTGGGGTTTGGGGCGTGGGGGTGGGCCTGTAGGAGCTGCTGTGTCAGCCTTCTCTGGAGCATCTCTTTCCAAGATCTCCCTCTGCGGGTGGCAGGCGCTCCTCTCCTTCCCTGGTATTTCCTAATATGGGTGGATTCACTGCCTGCTCTTACCCATCCCCTCCCATTTGGCAGTTACTCTCCAACTTAGACAGGTCTGGCCAGTCTCTGCAGGCAGAGACCATGAAGTTCTGTTTTGACAAACTTGGTGGATTCTACGTGTTGCCCTTGGAGAAGTCTTATGGGTCACTTTCTGTGGCCATAGCTAGAGCCACTGTGTCCTGGTGCTTTTGAGTCCTCCAGCAGAGGTCACTGCTATGCTGTCGTCAATGCTGCCAGACTCCTGCAGGATGATAATACAGTCCTGGCAGGTCGAGCCACCCTGAGTCCCTTTCCTGTCCATAAAATGGGCAGAGCAATATAGGGGGTGTGAAGGGCAGGTAGAAGAACAATCTGCATGAATTGTGCGGGGCCATAAGAATGTCAGGTGGAGGACCTCACCGAGGATTTACACGGACATAGCGGACACCCATGCCTGCATCAGAGACTCCCCTCCTGACATCGGAGGGGTGGCTTGGGAGTCTGACCTGGTCATCATGCATACGATAGGAAAAGGTTTGGTGAAACCCCCATATCTGACTGTGCTTTTCTTTCTCTTCCAGCTCAATCGAACCCTGAAGAAGATGGGACAAAGACCCTGAGTACATTCACTCTTGCATTAGTCAGGAATGTGTCTTGATGTGATTGTAGTTGGGGAGTGTTTTTGCCACCATGAAGCCTTCACCGAGCTCAGTGATTGGCCAGTCAGTCAACTGAGTTGAAGTTTATTTGAATCAAGGACTGAAGTGTTTTAAATAGGTCTCAATAAAGGATCTTTGGAGTCAGATTTGTCTTCTCCTTATTGTTGGGGAACATCTGTGGACAAGGGCAACAGTACATAATTTCCTGTGTGTCATGGTACTTTTTCCTGATGCATCAGTTGTTGGTGTTTAAATTGAATTATTTAACCCCTGAATTCATGAAGCATTATGCAGTATACAGGACATTTTCACATTCAGTGTCATTTGCATTGCACAAGAATCCTGTGAGCATTAATGACCTGCTGTAATTTGCATGCATGTTCGTGGAAGCCCTGGGTTTTAGGAAGGAACTACTGAACACCTGCTGCTGCCAGGGCTGTGCTAAGAGGAATCCGTGTACCTTGCCTGCACTTTCCAGCATGAGTTTAGTAGTAGTGTCCCCATTTCGTTGATGAGGAAACAGACTTGGGCAGTGAAGTGACTTAATCGAGGTCATGTAGTTATAGAAAAGCTGAGTTGGCTCCAGACTACTGTCTTCTGCCCAGATCTTCTGATCCTTCACACTGGAAACTTCGGTTTCTGTTGTGTGCAGACTCTCCCACCCTCTGAGTTTGGGCCTACTGCTTGTCTCTGGAACTTTCACGGGCAGTCACAACCTAGTCATGTCTGTTTTTCACTCTGCCATCCGCCCCTTAACCACATGGGATCTGCCATCATGGGGACTTATCTGAGATGACGTCTTCTGCACCCCAAAACTATTTGTTATCAGAGCTGATTTCTTATCATATCAAAGTGCAGATAATACAGATCTGTGATGATTGAAAACCTCACTGAAACTGGTTGCCTCAGGCATCTCACCCAACCTACCCATCAAAGATAGGATATTCCTGGAGCTGTAAAACCTTTGTACTCCAGAGTAAGCCCTCAGAATGATCTGCACACCATTTATACATTTTCTCACCCTGGAGCCAGTAGCCTTGGAATCCTGATTTTATTGAGGCTCTAAATGAAGCTTAAGAGTAATTAAGTAACTTGTTCAAGGTCAAGGTACAGGTAATGAAGACAGGTCTTTTGTTTCCCAAAGTTGTGTTTTTACTCTAGAAAGTCCTACCCTGAGACAGGCAGCAAGGGTGAAACAGCAATAGATAACCCATAAAAGTCTGTGCAAAATAAAGGGCGATTTCCGGGAACTTGGAAAGGCTCGGCTGGTGAGGCTGCGCCTTGCCTCCTGGTGCCAGAGTCGCTGTGAATTCTCAGGCTAGGCTTTGTGCTCACCTGCTACGTGGTTGGTTCCTTTTGAGTTTTCTGGTTTTAAGGGAGCTTGAGAGCATGGAAAGAGTCACTGACTTGAAGGGATGACACATGGTTTCAAGTCTAAATTGTGTCACTAATTTACCATGTGACTTCTGGGCGGGCAGTCTTGTCTGAAAGTGGAAGATCTGTCTCCCCAGGTTGAGAGATGAAAATGGGTGTGAAAGTGCCATGTTGCCCACTGCTGGGCCGAGCATCTGCGGGTCCTTAGTGTCTGCAGAGGCTGGGCCTGCTCCAGGGGCTACATGGGGACTTGGATGGTCAGCAGTGGCTGGAGCTGGGCCAAACGGCTTCCTCCTTATCCGGGGTGTTACCTGTCACCCTGAGGTGGACACCAGTGTGGCTCTTGGGATGGAAGCTCCTGTTGGCAAGTCACTTTACCTCTAAACCCCGTTCCTTGTGTGTAAAAGTTAGAATCTGCTTTACTGGGATGAGGAACAGAGGAGATGCTCAGTTATTTCTCCCCCATGCTTGGCTCGTAAGCTCTTCTGTATCCTTTTTCCCTATTGATACTGAATGCTGTAGTGGGTTGAATGCTGGTCTCCAAAAAGGTATGTCCATGTCCTAACCGCTGGAACATATCAGTGTGACATTTGGAAAAAGGTTTTCATAGATGTGAGTTAAGGATCTCAAGATGGGCTATCCAAGTGGCCCCTAAATCTAATGACAAGTGTCCTTAGACACAGAGACACACAGGGAGAAGGGGACCACACAAAGACAGGCAGAGATTAGTGTGATGCAGCCACCAGCTAAGGAATGCCTGGAGCCACCAGAAGCTCCAAGAGGCGAGGAAGGGCTCTCCCCTAGAGCTGACACCTTGATTTTGGACTTTTTTTTTTAAACATTTTTTTTGTTGAATAATAGTCATTTTACAATGTTGTGTCAAATTCCAGTGTAGAGCACAATTTTTCAGTTATACATGAACATACATATATTCATTGTCACATTTTTTTTTCACTGTGAGCTACCACAAGATCTTGTGTTTATTTCCCTGTGCTATCCAGTATAATCTTGTTTATCTATTTGATTTTGGACTTTTGAGCTCGAGAACTGAGAGAAAAAGTTTCTGTTTTTGCCACCAATTTTGTGGTCATTTGTTCCGGCAGCTCTAGGGGGCTAATACAGTCCCTGCTGTGTATCAGGCACTTTGTAGGATTTTATGCACTTAAGGTTGGATCCTTTTTTCCTTGAAGTAAGCCAGCCAGACACTGCTAGGCAAGAGGGAAATGGAAGTGGGTGAAAGACAAAATCCCTACCCACCAAAAAAGCCTTTTTTTTTTTCAATTAAAAAAAAGGACAAGTCCCTGTCCTCATGGAGCTTGAATTCTAATGGGTAGAGACGGATGATAAACCATTTGGATTTGTAGTATTTTGGATGCCAATTTATCTTGTGGAGTTTGGATTTGTAGTATTTTGGATGCCGATTTATCTTGTGGAGAAAAATCAAGGGTAGGAGTTACCATTTTGAATTGGATGGTCAGAAAAGATCACACTGATTGGTGTCATTTGGGCAGAACTGAAGGGGCAAGGAGGCCACGTTGCAGATACCTGGGGAAAGTATTAGGAAGAGGGAACTGCATGTGCAAAGGCCCTGAGGCCAGAGCATATTTTGTATGTTGAGAAAATACAATGAAAAGGCCATTGGAGCAGAGTGAACAAGGGGGAGGGAGGAAGAGGCCAGAGACCAGTGAAGTTCCTGATCGTACAGGGTCATATCTCAGGGCTGTGACTTGAATCTCGGCTGGGAGGCCATTCTCCACCACAGAGGTTATAAAACTTGTCCAAGTTCCCAGAGCTAAAGAGGAGCCAGGAGCAGCCCAAGAGGAACCCAGGTCAGCCCAATTCTAAAGCCTGTGTTGTCTCTGGGATGCCATCCTGCAATTCAGCCCCACCTCTGAAAGGAAGGAAAAGCAAAAGCAGCCTCTTAGTTAATATGTAACAAGTCCAAACACTCAGAGAGCTCTTGGTAGCTTTCCAAGCACTTCATCTGTTACCTTGCTGGATCTAACGAGTGGCAGAATCTGGATTCTGCCAAGCATTTTGATTGCCAGGCTAGTGCCAGCCAGGGCTCCTACCGCGCCCTGATGCCTGTCTACTATTCCCTGGCCTCATTAAGAACGGCCCATCCAGCACCATCTCTCCTGTACCCACTACCAGTCCTGACATTTGGCAACGATGGCTTAGAGGATACAGACCAACCTGAGCGCCCACAGGGTTAACTTGTTTTGAATTCACCACCAGAGCCTCATAGTTCATGTCAGAGTCTCCTGTCTCCATCACTAAAATTATCCCAGGTCAAGGTGTGTTGTGTCTGACACAGCTTCTCATCACTCTTCCTCCCTTGCCAGGAGATGGGCCATTTCAGGAGCCCAAGGTCACACAGAGCCAGTGTGTGAGCGCTGGCTTGGGCCGTTTCCCAGTGTCTTGGTCCAGGTCCAGCAGCAGAGCCGTGCAGTCGGCAGCCCTTGGGAGGAGGCAGGCACAGCTGAACTCCGCCTGGTACCACTTGAGGAATGCAGGGCATTAAGCAGCTGCAGCCAGCTCGCAGGATTTGTATCCCAGCTTGCCCAGAGTAGAAGCAGCAGGTTCATAATCCCCCCATGCATAAAAGGAGCAAGGGTTTTATTAGCAAGGGATGGAGACCTCTGGGTAGTACCAGTGACCAGAAGTTCCTGCACAGGCAAGAGAAGGCAGCATAGCAAAGTGTGTGGGCCTGGATTTGGTCAGACCTGGGTTTGAATCCTGATTCCACGTACTGGCTGTGTTATCATGGGCCACGTTACTTGGCTTCTCAATGCCTCACTTTTCTCATCTATAAATGGGTGTAGCACCTCCCTCAGGATCATTCCTTTGATTAAATTATATAAAGTACTTAACACAGTACCTGGCCACAGTGTGTGATTGGGGAATGAGGGCCATTATTATTAGCTGGCCATGACCTTGGAAATCAGAGTCATGGGTTATACGTGTGGATCAGCATGGCTCCTTCATGGAGGAGCTGGGACTCGCAGCCTCCAGACTCACCCCAGGGCTTTCTCCACTCCCTGTTCCTGGGTGGACCGAAGGCAAGTCTGTGTAGAGATGGTTTAGAGGTGGGTTCAGAGAGAGGCTGAAGACACTTGTCTGGAGTAGCTCAGCCATAGAGGAGCTGCAGCTCCTGGAGAGTGGTGGCAGCTGGTGTGCAGAGAGGTTAGAGATTTCAAAAGCCATTTGGGAGGTTACAGAGGGCAGTTGGCCAGATGTGTGGGGGTGGGGGACAGGAGATGCCTGGTCCCCTGGTTTTTGCAGCTGGGGAAACAGTGGAACTACAGGAAGCATGTGCAGGTGGGTAGAGAACTGGGTTCAGACATGAGTTCAAGGACCCTGTGGGACATCCAGGCAGAGATGCCCAGGGCGTAAGAACTTGGGCAGAGGCGGTGAACAAGCTGGGGCTGGAACTCTGCTCTTCAGACCCCAAGGTCAGTTCCTCACCGCACTGACCAGCCTCTGGTGGCCTTGGCTTTCTTCCTGCTGTATCTCTCTGGCTTCCTCATACACTAGACTGCCAGCCCAAGATGGGGCTTCTCTTTCTGGGACAGCCTTGGCCTTGAGAGGATACTGACTACATTCTCATCTGCAAAATGAGGCAGTGGGCCCAGCTGTTGTCTGAAGGCTGCAGCTCTGCATTTCTATAATTCTGGGTAACATCCTAGGATCTAAATGGGCCAGGAGCCCCATGAATATCTGAGAAAAGGGAGGCAGCATTTGGGAGCAATAGCCTTTGCGGTAAAGAGAATTAGTTGAATGAATGCATGAATGAATGATGAAATGCACAAGGAAGTGAGTGAACAGGCATCACAAAATGAATCAATAGCCTTGTAATAGCCTATAATGAAAAAGAATATGAAAAGGAATATATATATGTATATATATGTATAACTGAATCACTCTGCTGTATACCAGAAATTAACATAACACTATGAACAGACTATATTTCAATTTAAAAAATTTGCCATTAAAAAAAATATAAGTTTATTAATAAGTGATGGAGTGCTTTAAATCCTTTCTAGAATGCAGCCTCACAGAATGAATAAATGATGAGGGATTCAGGATCTCCAGCAAACGAAAAGTGTAGGTTTGCCTGCACAGGTTCTTCCTAACAGTGGCCTTTCATCCCCACCCCAAGCCCTGCCGACTGGAGATGGGCTGGCCGGTGCTGTTGCTTGGGGTCAGGAGCTGGTCTCAGGAAGAGGCTGAGATGGGGACAGGGGGTGGCCAATCTGACGATCCAAAGCCTGATCAGAAATCTTCTGGATGGAGAGGTTTCCAGGAGGAAGCAGGCTGTGGGAAATGACAAGTTATCGTGGTTCCGGTGGCTCCACATTCCTGTCAAGCCTGAAGCTAAAAAACAGCTTTCCTGATTTCGGGTCCCACCCTGCCCCCATCCAGCCACTGGATTAAGGTCAAAGTACCTCCCTCCTGTCCCCATCCTCCTTCCCATATCTTTCCCTGGGGCTAGAGGTCCTGGAGGGTGGACTTCTCTACTCCCTGGTCCGGCCTGGGAAGTGACAGGGGGCCTATGTAGGTGCAAGTCCTGATGCTGCTCTCTGAGAAGCTGGGAAATTTCCAGCATGTTGCTTAAATTCTCTGAGCCTCTGCTTCCTCCTCAGTCAAATGGAGAGAGTGGTTCTCCCCGCACCTGCCTCCCGGGGCCCTTCTAAGTCTCAGCACATAAAGCCGTAGACTATGATGCACGAGTTCAGGGTTACTCTTGTCCATCCCAGATGTGACGCATCGTGTCACCTGGAGATGAGGTGCACTATTTAGAGGAAAAACAACTCACTCAGAGCATCTACCGAGAAGTCTCACTTTCTGTTTCAGACAGGAAGAGCTGACTTGCTCACAGTTCCGTGTAGACAATCAGGTAAGTGGGAGACAAACAGTCCTTTTCTGGTGTCTGATGGCCTTGTCAGGAGGGCTGACCTTCTGGCTCCCTGAAACGTCACCAGCCTGACAGCCCCTTCCTTGTCACTTAGTCCTAGAGGAGAGGTGACCTGCCTGAGTCAGGAAGGCTCAGAAACCATTTCCACCCTGCCTGCTTTTCACTCACAGAGCTGGCTGGGTTGATACTAAGGAGCAGTTGGGAGAGCTCCCGCCCCTGTTCTCCCCTGGAAGCCCCCAGGCACCCCTAAAGAGTCCAAGCACAAACAGAGGCTGGTTTTGCAGACCCAACTCTAAATCAGGCCCCCTGGCTTCCCTCCCACTCCTTCCTGCCAGATTTCTGCCTCTGAGCTTCTCCTGCAGAGTAAAAGGAGCCCAATTATTAGGGCCTGTATAGACACCACACACCAACCCAGTTAGCCTTCGGGAAGAACCCCTGTACCCATGCCATTTATTGCAGTCGGAATTGAGCTAGGAGCCTTGCGGGCTAGGGCTGCCGGAGGCTGTGGACCTGGGGTCCCTGGGAGAGTTCTTGCTCGCCATGCTCGCAGGTATGTAACAGTGAATGAACTTCCAGGGAAAATGAAGTGTGCAGTGGTGAACCGCTGAAGTGGGTTTTAACCTCTCAGAGTCTTATCCTCATCAGTAAATGGGGATAACGTGAAGCTCATACAGTTGTGAGAAATCAAAGACGTGATGCACATTAACAAGAAAAACACACACACACACACACACACACACACATCTCGCATATGGTTAGTGCGCAGTAGAGGTTAGCTCTCAATATTCTTAAGGATCTCACAGTCCAATGAGGAGAGACACAGATACACAAATAAATGCCACACAATGTGAGCAACTGTCCAAATGCCACTTCCTCCATGCAGCCTTCAGGCATATACTCTCAGTCCCCGGCCAGGAGACGAGAGGCTCCTTATGGAAGTGCTGTAGCATTTTACCCATGTCTATATCATGTCTCTTGTCTTTCTGTGACTGTTTATTGTAATTGTTTACATGTCTGTCTTTCACACTGGTCTGCCAGCCCCTCCAGGGTAGGCATGTGGAAATTCCTCTCTGAAGTCAGCCAGGATATCCCTTCTAGTTTCCATCTAATTCAGTGGGATTCTATGAGAAGGTCTGGAGTTGCGGTTTTTGTCTGGGTCTATCAGGGAAGGCTTCAGGGGGGAGGTGATGTATGAGCTGGGCCTTGAAGCCTGTGTAGGATTTGGAACAGCTGCAACAGGCATTTCAGGGGAATGCAAAAGGGGTGAGGGATAGTGTGGCAGGCTGACACCTCCCTGGCGTAGCATGGAGAGTGAGGGGCAGGGGAATAGGGTTCAGAGGAATAGGGTTCCATCCCAGCTCCCCCTCTAACTGCCTCTACCACCCTGGGCAAGCGCCTCCCCTCCTTGCGCCCCAGTCTCCCCTCTCTGTATACTGGGGGGCTTTATCCTTAAGGGCCCTTTCCAGCCTGGATTTTTCCATGGCTTCTTTGACCTGTCCTCCTTCCTGAGACAGAACCAGAAGGCAACGTGTGAGTACTTCCCAGCTCAGAGAGCACCCTCCCAGTAACGGGCAGTGCATGGTCCTCTCTGCTCTGGAGGGTTCATTTGGAGGATTGATTCATTTTAGGGTAAAGATGCAAACCTACTTGGCCAGTCCCAGACGAATTTTCCAGAATGTATGTGGGGAGCAGTAGGGTCTGCGGAGAACGGAGAAGGGCTTGGAATAGCCGCCTATCCTCAGACATCACTGGATTCCAGGGGGCCCAGGTCTCATCCAGGCGGGCTGGGACCTGGGCATGGGGCGCTGTCCTGGCATGCTCAGGGCATGCCTCTGGCCCAGCAAGGACAGAGCAGACCTTCGGAGCAGCTGCCACTCCTGCCACCCCATGGCTCCCCTCAAGCCCTGGCTTCCAGTTCCCACAATGCTCCTATTGTCCACAGCCCTGCCAGGCTGTCCCCCCGGGAGCAGCTCGGAGCCAAGGGCCTGGATAGGGCCCTGCTGCCTGGGACACAGCCTGGAGAGAAAAGCCTAATGATCAGACCCACATGGAACTTGGAGTCAGAGAAACTTAGAAAAATGAAATCCTAAAATTCAAAGACCACAGGAGCTGAGGCTCCAGGCTGTCTGGACTGGAGGGGTGGCCCCTTTCACAAAGTCCTATTTCCTCATCAGTTATTGTTTTTATTATGAAGTGATGCTTGCTCTACCTGACTGACCCGGATTTCCTGTCACCCAGTGATCTGCTGTGGCCCTGGCGCTGTGTGGGCAAATTTCCTCTTGTTCATTTGGGGCTAGTTTGGTTTTAAGATTAGAGCCTGATTTGCTGCTAGCACCATTAATTAAACTGCAATGTTGTGTTGGTGGGAGAAAGTTAATTTGTTTTTTCAAGTGACTGCTTAATTTTACGACCAGAGTGAGAGTCTAAAAATTAATCAGCAACAAATATTGTACGATTCCACCTATATGAGGAGCCTAGAGTAGTGAAATACATAGAAAGTAGAATAGAGGTTGCCAGGGGATGGCGGGGGAGGGCGAATTGGGAGTGAGTGCTACTGGGTATAGAGTTTGGGGGATGATGAAACTATATTAAAGGAAATAATAGTGATAGTTACATAACTTTGTGAATATACTAAATACCACTGAATTGTACACGTCACAAGAGTGAATTTTATGGTATGTGAGTTATACCTCAAAGCTGTGCATTTGAAGTTATGCCTGCCATTGTTACAAATTCAAACCATGATGACTTGTAAAAAGTGAGCCTGCCACACCCCCATCTCACTCTCAAAGTGGACCACTGACAGCATTTGGGCAAGTTTTTTTTCCCGTTTCTTCCTGATGTTTTGAAATTCCATATATCTGCACATGTAAATGTTTATATATATAAATACATATGATATATATAATATATGTATACAGATAATTTTTTTTGCAAAAAATATTAATCTGTTATTCTGCAGCTTGCTGGTTTCACTTTTTTCACTTCTTCTGAGGATGTATTTCCGTGGCCCTCTTGTTAGCAGCTGGGTGGTTTTCTGTTTCCCAGCTGTGTTGAAACTTAGTTACCCTGTCCCTCACTAATGAACATTTAGGTTGTTCCCAGTGCTTTGCTGTTAGCGAACAATGACCATCTTTGTATGTACATCTTGGGGCCCCTGGGATAGTATTTCTGGAGGATAGAATCCTAGAAACAGGCTGCTACATCAGAGGGTGGGGAAATCTCTAGGTTTTATAGATGAGGACATTGAACCTTAGATAGGTGGCATCTTTGTACAGGGTCTCCCAGCAAGTCAGCGGCAAAGAGAGAAGGTGATGTGTGAAATGGGACCAGCCAGGGATCGCCTCCCACCCCCAGGAACACAGAAACACACATGGACCTCTGGCTCTGACAGTGAAGTACCCCTACTCCTGGCCTCTGAACAAGTGCAGAATCAGGTAGACTCAACAGCCAGAGGTTCCCAGTGGCAATGATGACATTCTTTCCCCTCTCAGCTTCTCCAGGTCCCCTCCATGGCCGTTCCTCTCCCTGTCATCTTTCTGAAATTTACCTTGAGATAGATCTGTGCAGGAAAATAAATGGAAGCAGTAGGTGCTGGTCATTCATTCACTCCATCATTCCCACCAATGCTCATTCTACGTTAGCTTCTCCCATTCTCAATGGGGTTTTTTTGTTTGTTTTTTTGTTTGTTTCCTTTCACCCTGCCTTTGCACCTCACCTCCCTCCATCACAGCAAAGCAGGTTGGCAGGAAGAATGGGATACCCTTTCCCAGACTAGTCAGGGGCCTCCTTTGGATACCTGTTATTCCCTGGGTTTCCGTTTACCTTGCCCCTTATCATGCTGGACAAAGAGTGTCCAGTAGTCTGTCTCAGTCAGCACACCAGCCAGCTCTCCCCTGCTATCATCCTGCCCTGCGCTGTTACTGGGAATAAATCAGAAAGGATTTGAACTACCTTCAGTGACATCTCTCACTAGCTTGCATTCCACTTGCTTTCTTGGGGGGTGGGTATCATTCAGTTCAAATGTCCCCACCACAAAGGTCTGCCCTGGCCACTCCGTCTGCTTCCACGGTTCTCTGTCACAGCCTCTTCCTTTATTTTCTTCCAAGCACCTTTCACCATCTGAAATGATCTTTGTTGATTTATTTATTTGTTCCCTGCCTGTCTTTCCCACTAGAATGTGAGTTCCATGAGGGCAGGGACCCTGTCTTGTTCACTCCTAGTCTCCCCTCGAGCACCCCAGCTGAGGAGCAGATGCTCAGTAAATATTTGTTGAATCCGTGTCTGAATTTAAATGTGTGCACAGGGTCTGGAAGGCCTAACTTCAAACTGACCATGGTGGCTACTTCTTAGGAGAGGACTGGGATTGAGGGAGACGGTCAAGTAGGAACTTTAGTTTTCTTTTGTTTTCACATTTTTGATAAGGAGAATGTATTTACTTCCTCAGATAGTTTAAAAAAAAAACAAAACCAAACCACCAAACGAAGGGCCCAAATCCCTGGGTCTTAATCCTGAAATTATGGCATGATTTGGGGACAGTGACCTGACTTGCCTAGCCGTCTGTGGCTTCTGACATCACCTGTAAACATAGTCCCACCTCCCACCTGAACCCCGGATTTCTTGTCTGCATAGCATTTTTCCATTCATTATCTCACCTGATTACCCAAAACCTTGGGACACAGGAAAGGCAGATTATTATCCCAATTTTATAGGGTAAGAAATTGGGATTCATAGGGGTGAGTTGTCTGGCCTGTGGTCACGCAGGCCCTTACATCCTATCATGGTGAACTGACTCAGATAAGTGGGGCCCGGAGGCTGGGCCAGGTAAACTATTATTATGGCAGCGGGATCAAGATCAGAAATGAAGCTGTCTTCAGGGACCTGAAGGGAGCCCCTTAGGCTGGGAAGGGCAGGAATATTATAATTCCTTTTGGTTTTTTTCCCCCCTCTTGGGTTTTAATGAAGCATACTGATAGTCTTTGAAGGCCAAGGTGGGTGCTGGTATCAGGGTCCTGATCCCCAATCCCTGATTTAATGAGAGCACTTGGAACCCTCCTTTCTTAGGGCTACTTTCCCACAGGAACAGGGCAAGAGGCGGCAGTGAAGTGCTGGTGAGGGGCCAAAAGGGCTGGCCTGGGAGAGTCTACACTCTGGGCCAAGATGGTGGCCTTCTAGCCTCTGACAGATCCAGGGTGTGAAGCTGACCCAAGTGGGCAAGCTGGGGTCCCCCACCCTGGGTCATAATTGTATTCTGGGCTGGGACTCAGTAAACATTTGTAGAGATGAGATTCCTCAAGTCTGCCTCTTTCCTTGATAATTTACTCAGAAAGGTTCAGGGAACAAGCTGGGTGTAAGATGTTTTCAATCCATTTTACCACATGTTTACCAAGAACCCGGAATCAATAGTTAGAATGTATGAGTGATGGCCGGTGGTGAGGCACAGTACCTCTTACTCCTCTCAGCCACTGTGTAAAGCAAGAATTATCCCCATTTTTAAGATGTGGAAACTGAGCTTCATGGAGACACAAGATCACATGGCTGAGTGAGTAGGGAAAGCCAGGATTTGAGCCTGGGTCTATATGACTCCCAAACCCCTGTTCTTTCCATTCCTCCGAGGGCTTATGGTTGACAGACATAAGTAGGACCCTGCTCCTTCCTTTGGGGAGTGGTGTGACAGACTCATCCCAGCTAACTACTGCACTGGTCAGAGTGACATCACCGCAATGGCAGCCTAGTAGAAGCTGATTCATCACCTGGGATCAGGAGAGGCCTCTGGGGAGGGTGGCTGTCCCAGGTCTTGATGGGGGAGCAGGAGAATGAGGCTGGGGAGGTTCCAAGGCCAAACACCCAATGTCCCAACAGACAAGGGTCTGCTTCCCATAGGTCCTTCCCCTGGGAGCCCAACCCACTACCACTCTAATCAGGATGCCCCAGTGGGGAGGGGGCAGATCCCTGCAGGACCCGTTGTTATGCTCACTGAGTGGACACCTAGACCAACACTGGGGGGGTTGGGAGGCTGGGAGCATGGAGTTTCCCAGTCAAGCTCTAGGGGGGAGGGGATGGCGGCAGACAGAACTACCTGGAAATCGCGTGTGTTCTGGAGTGGTGACACAGTGTGAGGGAAGTTAGTGTCATCTTGGGGTGCTTTGGGGTCTGCAGGGAAACTGCCTGATTGGCCTAAGGTGGGGGGAATGCCTCCCCAAAGTTTCAGGCCAGGGGAATGTGGGAGATTTGCAAGTCCTTCAGCCAAATAGCGGGAAGCAATTAGGTTGGGAGCAAGAAGAGAGTTCCCGGTGAGCAGCGTGGTGGAGGTGGAAGAAATCATTATTGCGAGGGACTAGTTTGCTGTGGGTGAGGGGTTCAGGGGTTGTCCCAGAGTTCTTTGAGGGGTCCACGGAGAGGGGAGGGAGTGATCGGGATCGCCGAGGAGAGGGGCGGTGGGGTGTTGGGCCGGCGGGGAGGGGTGGTCCGCGTCTAGGGGCGGAGCCGCCGCTGGGTGGGGCGCCAGCCCGCCGCCCTCTCCCCGCTCCCCGGCGGCGGCGGGCGGGGACCGAGGCCAGCGGGACGCCGGCGCCCGCGGCCGGCCCACAGCGAGGGTAGAGGGCGGCGGTGAGTAGGCGGCGGCCGGCGGGGCCGGGCCACGCGGGCGGCGGCTGCTCGGGCAGGTCCGGGCAGGGCCGGGCGGGCAGCAGGCAGCCGAGCCGGGACCCCGCGCCGGAGCCCAAGCGAGGACACCGAGGCCGCGGCCCCGCCTCCTCCCCGCCCCCCGCCCGCCGCCCGCGGGTCGCGCCCGGAGCTCCGAGAGGCGCCGGGCAGGGAAGCGACAGAGCCACAGCCGCAGCCGGAAACCGGCCCGAGCTGAGCCTGAGGGTGAAACCCGGTCCCGGCGGCGCCCGGAGCCGGACCCGAGCCCGCGCTCATGGCGGGGCCGCGGGGCGCGCTGCTGGCCTGGTGCCGCCGCCAGTGCGAGGGCTACCGCGGCGTGGACATCCGCGACCTGAGCAGCTCCTTCCGGGACGGCCTGGCCTTCTGCGCCATCCTGCACCGGCACCGGCCCGACCTGCTGTGAGTGCCGGGAGGGCGGGCGGCCGGGGCGCAGGGCGGCGCGGGCTCGAGCTAGGGACCCCCGCCCCCCTTAATGACGCGGAGCCCGGGCGGTGGCTGGCGCCGCCCCCGGAGACGGAGGCGGCGACCCTCCGGCTGGCCCCCAACGCCTCGCAGGACACTGAGACCCTCCGACCCAGGGCTTCCCCTCCCCCACTTGGCCTCTCTGACCCCGCCCACTGGGACACTGAACCAGCCCCCCGTGCTGGTCCCTCTGCCTTGGCCCTGGCCCCGCCCACAGGGCACTGATTTCCGTCAGAGGAACACAGAGGCCTTGACTCAAGGGGCACCGAGCCCTTCTCGGGGACTCTGGGCCTTTCTTATACTAAACTCTGAAACAGGCGCATTGAGCAGCCTCCTCCCCGTGAGACACTGAGGCCTGTTTCCTCTGTGGGGCCCCCTTGGTCTGAATCCGTCTCTGATTCCCCTATGGGATCTTGTCTCCAGGGCACTAGCACAGGAGGAGACCCGTGGTTAGCAGAGGTCCGATGAATGGATGTAACCCCCTCCAACTCCATTAGGACCGAGACCTGCCTCCCCAGGTGTGCCCCACAGCCCTGCTGACCACAGTGGGGCAGGGCTACTTGAGTGAAGACTCCTAGGATCCAACTGACACCCCTAATGGGCTGCTCCAGGGTGTGAAATGGCCTCTTCTTCACCCCAGCTGCCCAGTGAGGTTCCATGGGAAAATTTATTCAGACCCCAGAGCAGTTGACTTGAGGTTTCTATCTCGACTTTCTCCTTGGGCCCTGGAACCTCTTACATTCATTCATTCATTCACTCATTCATTCACTCATTCATTCATTCATTCACTCATTCATTCATTCATTCATAAAACACTGAGTTAAGTTTGTCTGGCATCCACAATTCCTTGTACTTCCTGTCTCATCTGCAAATCGAGGATAAGTGTCACGGTCCTGGCCTGTCTTGCTTACAGTCCCCTGGACAGGGCTCCGTGAGCCTGGCAGATTCTGCAGTCTTTGTGTGTCTTTTCCACCTCCAGACCTGCACCCCCCAAGGACAGCACCTGGGAGGCTTTGATGAAGGAGGGAAGAAAGGAAGGCAAGGATTCGATGGTGTAGATGCACTTAGTTGCTCTGTACCATGTGGTACAATGTCTGGGGGTGGTGGGGTAGGCCCTAGAGTGGGCCCTGGTGGAGAGGGTTTTGGCGGATGTGCACACAGAAGCGGATGAGATGAGTTGAAGGTGTAGGTGGGCTGCTGCCTGCTTTGAGGCATGTGACACGAGGTCGGGGGCTCAGGAGCCGGGGCTTGAAGGATCGAGAAGGGCACCCAAATTGGACCCATGCCTTAGAGCAGAGGGGTCTTCTGCTTTGGCTGGGAGGCAGGCGGTGAGGCAGGGTCAGGGCCAGTGTGTGAAAGGACTTGGGTGTCAAGCTAAAGCTGCGTGACCGCCCTGAGCCTGCCAGCACAAAGTGCAGGCTGCTTGGTTTGCGGTCAGCTCCTCCATGTGCTGAGTGTGCAGCCGTGGGAAAGTCACTGGATACCTCCAGGCAGCAGTTTCCTCATCTGTAAAGTGGGGTTGATAATAAGACCCACGTCACTGGATTGTTGTGGGCATAAAATGAGATCGTGAACATTCAATTGACATTAATTATTATAAGTAGTGTTATTAGGCAGTAGGGGAGGATGAAAGTGTCTTATTCCTGCATTTATTCCCCAAGTGTCTGCAGAGTGGTACTCTGTGCTGGACATTGTACCTGCTAATGAAAATAGCAACCAACCAACCAAGAGACAAACCCCACACAGTCTCCCACAGCCTCTGGGGGTAACAGAGGTATAAATAGTGCTGATAACTCCATGTGGGAAGTGCTGTATCAGATGGCTAGGCTGGGAAGGCCTCTCAGACATCACATAGTCATAGGAGACAGCAGGAGGCAGGTCAGGGCCGAGGGAAGGGTGTTCTGGGCAGAGGGGACCGCCTGAGTGGTCATAGACATAGGCAGCGCTATTGGAGTCCATAGTACATGGCAGGGAGGGCCAGATGTGGCTGGGCCAGAGTGCTTAGGATCTCCTGCTGGCTAAGGGGGGTGGATGGGGTCATGGGGAGTCATGTGGGTTTTAAGCAGGGGAGGGATGTAGCTAGAGTTGGTGTGGAGTGGAGGCCAGCTTCCCTCCTGAAAAGAGATCCAGGATCAGGTCCAGGCAGGCCAGCATCTGGGCTGCCAGCCCATTGTACAGGAGAAAAACTGAGGCCCAGGTCCTACGTAAGGCATAGAGAGGACCTCAGCAATGGGTAGGGGAGGACCTCCCTGAAAATAGGGGTGACGTAGGTGTGAGGGTAAGAATCATCTTCGAAAGGGGTTCAGGCCCCTGGAGCTGTGGGCCGGTTCATTCTCCCTCCCCCGTCCAAGCATCTTTAAGCTCCCTTGAGGTCAGAGACCATGTGGGTTTCATTTTTGTATTCCTCATCTCCCCCAGAGCCAAATAGAACTTCCCAGGCCTTTGAAGACTCTCAGAAAATATCTGTTCCCGAAGTCCAGATGTTGATTCAGGATGAAGCTAGGGGAGGGGGAAGAAGCTGGAGGAAAAAAATCGAAGTATCTTGGGGACCTTTACAGTTTTCACATTGTTTCCAGCATTTATTCATTCAGTAAACATTTATGGAGTGCCTACTAAGTACAGGGAACTGTAGGGTGCTGGGTTCACAGGGAGAACAAAATGTGACCCCAGCCTTCTAGGAACACTACTGGGGAGACTGAAATAAACTCCCAGACAAGTTGCTTTTGTCTCATTCGTGCTCAGAACAAGCTTTTGTTGGAGGCTGAGCTGGTTTCACAGTGTCCCAGAGGTTTAGAGAGGTTATGTAGCTTGCTCAGAGTCACACTTCTAGGCAGTGGCAAAGCAAGGGGAGGAGTCAGGGACCCAGCTAAGGGGAGAAGGAAGCGTCTCGCCAGAGGTGACAACAGGGGCTGAACTCATACACAGTCCCCTCCCCATCTCCCTCCTCAGTCCACCCAGCCTTGGAGCACCTCCTGGGGTTTGCAAGCTGCCGTTTCCTGCCTTGGTCCAGGGTTCGCTGTACCATGGACTCTGCCTGGTGAAGTTAGGGGTCAGGAGGGCAGGAGAGGCTCTTTTGTGTCTGTGAGGCTTGCCTCTACCAAACCCAGACTCGACCAGTCCTCCCCACCAGCCTGGAAGTTGGTACGAGTGCTTTCCCCAGTTTGCAGATGGGAAAATGAAGGCCGGCAAGGACTGCTGACTGCCCAAGGCCCCACAGCCTCGCCCGGAAGAGCAGAAGTGCCTGGGACCCAGACTTTGGAGGCTGGTGCTGCCTGCTCCGGCCTCTGGGCCCACGACTCGGGCAGTCAGGCTGCAGTTTTCAGCCATAGAAGGACAAGGCTTCCACTGGGTGCACCCAGGAGGCTGCTGAGCAAGATGGCCGGGCCTCCTCTGCTGGTTTCGCCACTCCAGCAGCCGGAGCGGGGAGGTGGGGAGGGGGATAAATAAAGCCAGGGTCCCCCAGGAGGCCCTACCACTTCTCACCTGTCCCAGCTTAGAAACTGGGAAACCCTTCACTGCTCCCCCAGGGACAGTGCCCCCAGGAATGGCCCAGCAGGGTGGGTCAGCCATTCAGTGCCAGCAGCTCTGGAGAGTATAAGCTTTCTAGTCTAGTTCAGACTTGTTCTATTCCTGGCCCCATTAAAACAACATTCCTTTTCAGGCTGGGTTAGGGATTTGGCAAGTTGGTGTGGCTTCTCCAGGTTTGTAATATGCAGTGAAAGGACCAGAAATGTGGATTCCCAGGGCTAGGTGGCCTCCCCACCACCCGCTGGGCCTCAGTGTCCCTGTCTGTAAAATGGGGTAAATACCTGCCAAGTAGAGTTGAAAATAGAGTAAATTTAAGACAGAAGCTCAGCCCAGTGCCCGGCATGGGGTCAGCAATCCATGGATATCCCTGCTACCAGCATTGGTCCTGGTCTTAGTTTTGTCTTTGCCACTGAGTCAGGACTTGGCTTCCTGGGGATAATCTTAAAGATCAGACTTCAGCTCCGCCCCTTCTGAGTGATTTCCAGCCTCTGCTTGGAGGCCTCCTGAGGCCATGAGCTCATCCTCTGCCCTACCTGGCAGCCCCGACTCTGTCAGATGTGCTTGTTGCCTCAGTTTCCTCCTGAGTCCACAGAGCCTTCCCCCAGCCCTGCTGAGGCCCAGGTGGGCTGGGATGAGGTCACCTCCATTGGTCACTCCACACCCCTGCCCCAGCCTTCCTCAGTGCTCCTCCTCCCCTTTGCTTCTTGCAGAGATTTTGACTCACTTTCCAAGGACAATGTCTTCGAGAATAACCGTTTGGTAAGTCCCCCAGACAGACAGAAGCCCAGGAGGCTGTGTGTGTTGAGGGTGGGGTGGGAGGATGGAGATCTTGCAGGCCAGGGCTTGTGGGCCAGCTCCCAGATGAGCTGCCCTGCACTGGGGCCCTGGTTGCTCCTCTCCCTGTCCACCTGCTTCCCTCTGGCTCACTTGTGTCTGGAGCACAGGCCTTCCCCTTCTCTAGGTCATAGTGTAAGGCCAGAGCTGGGGGGAGCCTACAGTTGCCCCTGCCCTGATCCCCCTCATCCTACTGAGGGAAGCTGGGTCTAAGTGGAGAGGGGCCCACTGACCCTGCCTCCTCTTCCTCTTCCTGCTGTGGCTGCTTCTGCACACCTCCCAACTTTCCCCAACCCCTGCACCTGCTCCCATCCCCACCCCTTACCTGCCTCTGCCCCAGACCTTCCCTCACTCTCATACCTGTTCCTACCCCAGGCCTTTGAAGTGGCCGAGAAGGAGCTGGGGATCCCTGCCCTCCTGGACCCCAATGACATGGTCTCCATGAGTGTCCCCGACTGCCTCAGTATCATGACCTACGTGTCCCAGTATTACAACCACTTTGCTAGCCCCGGTCAAGGTGAGAGGGGTGCACCCTCTGGGGAGGCTGGCCTGGGGGTGGGGCTGGGGATATGTCCTATTGTTTTCTGAGCTACAAACAGGCGCCAGGAGGCAGCCCATCATTCATTCACTATATCATTCATTCACTTGCTGAAATATTTATTGAGTAAAATAACACTGTGCTGGGCCCTTGGGGTACAGTTTTGACTGAGATCACTGTGCTCCTGGAGCTCACAGCCTTGTCCGGAAGACACAACAAATACGTAACAGCAAATAACATCAGAGGAGACAGAGCAGGGCAAGGTCATCCGCTGCCTGGGAGTTCACCTCTCTGGCACCCACCCTCACTTCCTGTTTGCAGACACTTCCCTGGAGTTTTTCCTCTGGTGGGGAAGTGATCCTGTAGGGCTGTTGTGCACTGTGTTCCCAACAGTGACCTTCAAGACCTGAGAACACAGAGGAAATGGGTTCAGAGAGGGGAATCTAGGAGCTCAAGATCACACAGCAGGAAAACATAATCTGAATCCAGATGTCCTGACTCCTGCGCTGTGTCACTGCTGTCACAGGTTGTGTGGGTGGTGGGCACCTTGCCCGTCCCCTGTCCCATGTCAGTCCTTTCTCCTGCCTCTGCTCTCTGTGCAGGACAGTCTCAGCCCATCTCTTTAAAAAAGTATTCTTTGAAATCAGGATTGTTATTTTCTTACTAAAACATGCTTACTGTAGAAAATTTGGAACATAGAAAAAGCATAAAAACTTCAAAATTAAAATAATCTACTCCCTCCCCCAGATAATACTAGGGATTAATGTTATAACAACCAATAACATGATGTGTATTTTACCAAAAGTCAAGATAAAAGTATTTCTCCACTGCCAAGTCTTTGGTGAGAGGCAGTGTGGACTCAGCATTTTGGCTCTGCCCTTTGCTGTCTGGGTGAGAGTGGGCCACATGGTCACCTCTTGTCCTGGTGAGAGCAACAGTGCCCACCTCACAGGGTTGATGGGAGTAAATGAGGAAATGTGAACCTGTGTCTGGCCCTAATTTAAGACTCAAGGTTACCATTATTATTACTTTTTTTAAAGCCCCCTTTTTGAGGGGAGGGAGGTAATTAGGTTTATTTATTTATTTAAATGGAGGTGCTGGGGATTGAACCCAGGACCTTGTGCATGCTAAGCATGTGCTCTACAACTAAGCCATACCCTCCCCGCATTATTACTTTTTTATTCCATTGGTTAGAGTTTTAGCTTGCTCACCTAGAATCACAATTCAGTCTTACCTTCTGGAAGGTTCCATGTTGCCAAACTCCAGTCTTTCTTTACTAAGCTCTTCTCTGGAAGGCCACTTTCCGGGGACCTGCCAGGTGGGTAGGTCAGGGAAGACCCTCAGTAATACTGTTGGTGGTGCCCGCTCCGTTTCTGGGTCCTCACTGAACACCCTGGGGGTGCAGGTGCCCTGGTGGCCCAGTTCCCTGCACTGTGCCCTGAGAGCACCCCCCGGGCCTACGGGGAATTCTTGTTCCTAAAGGCACAGTTTGTGTTTTTTGTACAACTTGGCCCCTAAATACAAACCATTTTTATCCCACCTGCTGCTCAACCAGAGGAGACAGCGTGGTGTTCCAACGCTGGAGGCAAAGCTGGCTGTTAGACGCCTCCAGATGGTCCTGTTCTGTATTTTCTGGGCCCACTTAGCCTGGCAGGAAGGAAGCTGCCCGTCCGTTCACATACTGGGCACTGCTGGTTCTGGGACTGGGCTGGTGCCTTGCTGTTCACACTGCCCTGTGTGGTGGGGGCCTCTGTCCCACTTTGCGGAGGCTCAGAGAGGTTAGGTGGCTTGCCCTTGGCGCTGAGCTCAGAGGTGGAGGCGTCCCCTGGCCTGTGTGAAGTGGGAGCCTGTTCCCACTGCATCGGGGGGCCTGCCCACAAGTGGTGGCAGTGGAGCTCAAATCTCAGGCCAGGTTGGGCCTCCTGGGACTCCAGGGCTTCCAGATGCCTGAGTCTCTTTCCTGTCTTTTGGTAGCTGGTGTCTCACCCGCTAGAAAGGGCCTGGCATCGTCCTCCCCACCATCTGAAGGGCCCACCCCGACGGAACCAGGAGACAGGGCTCAGGTAGGCAGAGGCTGGGGGTGGGAGGGCGAGGTGGGGGTATGACTGCCATAGCAGTATCAGAGGACATTCTCGGCCCCTTCCCACTGGCTTCAGAAGCAGAGTCTCAGAGGCCAGGGCAGGGGCAGGGGATCGCAGGCCTGGGAAGGGGCACAGAGCATCCATGGACTGACTTTCCCTCAAGGGACTGACAGGACTTAAATGTACAACACAGCAGACACTCCCCTTGAGGGCCTGTGAGAAAGAGCTTTTAACTTCCTGGTGTGATTCTGTTTAATCCTCTCAACAACACTGGGAGGTTGGTATTATGTGTCCTGATGTACAAATGAGGAAACTGCGGCTCAGAGAGGTTTGTTCATTTGTCCAAAGTCTCTTAGCTGGGAGGTAGAGGCCACACTGTCAGTCTCCTGCTCCAAGATGCTTAGGGGGTGACACCAGCCTTTCACATCTGGACTGCACTTCACTGTGTTTCAAGGGCTTTCCCCAGCTGCTCCCATCTGCTCCTATCTGCTCCTTGCTGGCGGAGCTCTTCAGGGACAGGGAGCTGGCCCAGGGTGGGAGCCCAGTGAGGGTGTGCAGGACTGAGACAGGCAGGGGTAGGGTTCTGTTTGGCAGGTGGGAACCCAAAGCCTAGAGTTGAAAGCAACTCGCTCAAGGTCACGGTGCTTAGAAGCTGAGAAGCTGGGATTTAAATCTCCTTGGCTCTAGTTGGGGAAACGGAGAAGGCAGACAAGGTGGGCCTAAGAGGACAGTCAACTGTCAGGGAAAGCCCACCTACCGGGTTGGAGAGGGGCAGGAGCAGCTCACGGGAAGGGATTCTACATCCAGGAGCTGCCTTTCTGGCAGGGAAGTCCCCAGAAACTGGAAGTCAGGATTTTTATGTTTCCACTCTGACTCAGTGACCTTGAACAAGTCTTTCCCCCTTTCTGGGCTTCAGTTACCTCATCTACAAAACAGTGATAGCCTCCCACCCTCTGCCCCTCCGGGACTCTGATGGAGTCAGTCAGCACTGTGCACCCTTGAGGGGACGGCCCCCATTAGAGTGGGGAACCAGGGGAGTGTTCTGGGACAGGATGGTTGGTGACCCTGCCCTGCCCCCAGTCTGCCCACGTCCTTCTCTGCAGGGCGAGGAGCGCTCCTCGGGCAGCCTGTCGGAGCAAGGCTGCCTGTCGGACGCCCAGCAGCACGTGCGCGGCCTGCCAGCAGCATGTGCACCTGGTGCAGCGCTACCTGGCTGACGGCAAGCTGTACCACCGGCACTGCTTCCGGTGAGTGGCTGGGGAGCCTGGGAGCGGGGAGCATCCATGGATTCAGCACCACGTGTGCCCGACCTCTTGCCAGGCTCTTCATGCCGAAGCATCTTGCTTATCCCCATTTTCCTGATGAACAGACTAAGGCTGAGTGAGAGGAGAAGTCCTGCTAGTCACATAATGAGAGAAATGGGGCCAGAGCTCTTTGAGACTAAGTACCTAATGGTGCTGAAGGAGCAGAATGTGCTTTAAAAACAATTGGAGAAAGAAAAGATTAAAAAAAAAATCTCAGTAATAACTTGCTTTCAGTGTGTGGCCCCCAGGGGAAGCCAGGTTTAAAACAAATGGAGTAAGAGGCAGGGAAAATATAAGTAGCTTATTAGAGAATGTATGAAACATTTTACGTGTGATTAAAAACAACATCAGCAAAGCAATTGAATACTCGAGGGAAACCGGTGACTGAGAGTTACAGCGAGTATTCAGTTGTGGTTTAGTTGTGGGTGCGTGTGTGTGTGTGTGTGTGTAGTGGCTGGACCTGGAAACCCAGGGACCTGACTGCAGAACTGAGGTGTCAGGGGGGAAAATTCTTGAGAAAGGGAACCATTGCATCAACCCAGTCACGTCTGGCCACAGGGCAACGTTTTAGAAACTTTTTATGGTGACCCCCCCCAGTAAGAAATGTTTGACAGTGTGACCAGCTGTGCTTGCATCCCTGAAATGAAACTTGTGTAAATAGATGTACAACTGGAATTAGAGTTTCAGAAAACAAGTGTGAGACACTCTGATGTATTTATTTTATTCTATTTCAGTAAAAAACAAAACAAAAAACCTGGTTGGTTGAAAACCACTAAACTGATTTCCTGAGCCACTAATGAGTGGCGGCCCGCACAGTGGAGGGAACCTCCAGGTTCGGGGGGAAGCCTTTGCTTCCTCTTGCAGCAGAAACTGAAGTCGTGTTTCACAATTTGTGTTGCTGACTTCCCGGGGTTTTATTGTTCTATGATTCTGACATTTACTGTTTTCCTTTTCCGATGGGAAGTCCTGGGCACTGAGACAGGGTCCAGGCTGAAGGTTGGGAGTAGGGGAGGGAGAGCCTTGGCTGTGGCAGGAGGGGTATCCAGCACCCTGGACTGGGTTGCCTGGTTAAGTTGACCTCCCCACCCCACCCCTTTCTCCTTGGCAGGTGTCGACGGTGCTCCAGCACCCTGCTCCCTGGAGCGTACAAGAATGGGCCAGAGGAGGGCACCTTTGTGTGTGCAGAGCACTGCGCTAGGCTGGGCCCAGGTGGGCGGTCGGTGGTCAGGCCCGGACCCCCCCAACAGCCAAAGCAGCAGCATCTTCCAGAAGAAGCCAAGGATGTGGAGGGAGGCGGCCCCGGCCCTAGTGTGGCTGCAGGGGCTGAGGTGGACCTGCCCAAGGCCAGCCCTGAAACCCGGCCCCAGATCCCCACCAAGCCTCGTGTTCCTGGCAAACCACAAGAGCTGGCCAACCCCCCGGCCAGCCGCCCCACACCTGCTCCCAGGAAGGCCTCCGAGAGCACAGCCCCGACGCCCCCTACGCCCCGGCCCCGGTCAAGTCTGCAGCATGAGAACCTGGTGGAGCAGGGAGGCAGCGGCGGCCTGGTGAACGGTGAGCCACAGTCCAGCTGGGGCTGGGAGCTCGTGGAGTGTGTCTGGCATTTAATCTTGCGTGTGCACTGCTGGTATTCGTGGGGTCACACCATCTGTTTGTGCTTATGTGTGCTGTGTATGTGCAGGGGATGACTGTGGTGCTGAGGTTATGAATTGGTGCAGCAAATAGTTACTGAGTCCTCTTTGTGCATGCCCTGTTCTCCATGCTGGGGGCACACGGACCCCAGCTCTGGACCGCCCCGTTTTGTGTGTGCTGGGGTGTTTGTGTTTTTTGTGTTTGTCTTGTATGCTTCAGTTTTGGGGTGTGTAGTGGGTGCATGCTGTGTGTGCCTGTGTCCCGAGTGAGTGTCTCTGGGACTTGGTGTGTCCACACTCAGGTGACCTCCCCTCCCTCACCCAGCTCATGTGCTTGTCCATGTGTGGATGTCAGGCAAGGAAAAGTCGGGG
This sequence comes from Camelus ferus, assembly GCF_009834535.1. Lineage (NCBI taxonomy): Eukaryota > Metazoa > Chordata > Mammalia > Artiodactyla > Camelidae > Camelus > Camelus ferus. Next base: position 3,731,243 of record NC_045707.1, read on the forward strand.
CAGGGGACAGGGGAGGGTGTGTCCCTGGTCAGATGGGCCCCTGGGGCGCTCTCCAGGCTAGCCTGAACTGCAGCGAAGACCCTGCCCCGCCTCCTCATTGCAAGACCTTCCCATATGACCTCCCTGGGCTTCCATGAGCTCATGGAAGCGAGGTTCCTTGTCACCTGAGATGGGCCGGGCAGCTCTTATCCGTGGGGACCTGGGGGAGGGAGACTCCCAGGGTCTACCTCTGGGATTTTTCAGTTCTGTTCAGTTCAGTTCTCATGGAGGCCCTGTTCCTGAGCTGCGCGCTGGGGATGGAGATACCGTTCAGACCTCTTTGTGCCTTTGAGGTGCTGCCAGCCTCGAGGGAGAGACAGATGCGGGCACAGGGATTTCAGTAGAATGTAGAAGTCTGTTAAGAAGGGGGAAGCAGAGACTATTGTGGGATTCACAGAGGATACTTGGGAGGCCGAGGCTTCCAGGAGGATGTGACACTGGGGTTGAGTTGAGACGGTATTTCCTGTCCACTGTGGGGAAGTGTTAGAGGGCACCTGGGTTCCCCCTTCTTAACTGAAATTCAGATGGGTCTCCAGGTGTCCTGGCCTTTCCCCTTTGACCTTCTCTACCTTTCACCTTCGGTGCTTATCTCGTCTCCCTGAGGCCTGGGCCGAGGAGGTATGAGGGTCCAGGTGAGGTTGCCATGGCCCCGTGGAGTCCAGGGCCCACCAGGTGTGAAGATAGGGCACTCCTTGGTGAGGCCGGCACTTTGGCCTGCTCCGGGTGCCCTACTCTGCTGCTCATGAAGGCCTGTCTCACTCTCGTTTCCCATCTAGGGAGGCTGCATGAACCCCCCGTCCCCAAGCCCAGAGGGACGCCCAAGCTGTCAGAGAGGTATGCTGGCCCCTGAGGGGCTTTCAGGGCCCTGTTTGGGGCCTGGATGGGTAACAAGGCCCTGTGACCCACCAGCACAGCCTCTCAAGAATGGGCAGAGCTCACCCGCACCCCCCAGCAGGAGCCTGTGCCTGTATCCCCTTTCCCTGTGGCTCCTCTGGGGTCCCCTTTCCTGTGGGCAGCAGTGCCTGTTAGAGATGGCTGCCTCTGGGGTCCCTTCACCTCTCCAAGCCTCTGCTGCCTCTGTAATGTGGGGGGCCTAGGCCTCGCTGCCAGAGGTGTGAGAATCAGCAGCAGAGTACAGAAAGACCCAGAAAAGCACAGCTGTGCACCTGGCTCAGCTCCTCCACCCCCGGGACCTTGCGTCACAGGCGAGGACATCTCTTCCCAGCTGTTCTTTGGGAGCCGTGCTTCCCCTGTATGGTCCATGAGAGAGGGGGGCAGAGATGGAGAGACAGACAGAAAGAGAGAGGATCCCCAGGTCTCTTCAGCTTTGGTACCAGACTGGCCCCATGGGGCTGGGGTGGGAGAGAAGGGCACGGTGTCTCGTCCACCCCGTTTGAGGACTCAGGACTGTCCTGTGGAGAGGATGCGGCTGTCCTTGCCTCCTAATGATTTCTGCCTCTTCCTGCCTCCGTCCAGGTCGCCAGCCCCCAGGAAGGACCCCCCGTGGATCACGCTGGTGCAGGCAGAGCCAAAGAAGAAGCCAGCTCCCCCACCCCCGAGCAGCAGTCCTGGGCCGCCGCCAGGCCGGGACAGCAGGCAGGTGGAGAACGGAGGTGTGGACGAGGTGGCCACACGGGGCTCAGAGGCGGCTGGCCCTGGAGCCCAAACCCTACAACCCCTTTGAGGAGGAGGAGGAAGAGCCCTCAGCTGCACCCAGTGTGGCCACCGGCCCTGCCCTGGCTCACCCGGAGTCCACACCCAAGTCCCTGCACCCCTGGTATGGCATCACCCCGACCAGCAGCCCAAAGACAAAGAAGCGCCCGGCCCCCCGAGCACCCAGTGCGTCCCCCCTCGGTGAGTGCCTTTCCTGGAAGCTCTCCAACAGTTGGGACTCTGGGGTTGGGCATCTGATCAGCCCAGGGCCGAGGAAGGGCCTGTGGTTTAGAGGGATCCGCTCCAGGCCAGGTGCCATATGTGTCCTCAACTAATCCTACAGCAAACCTGTGAGGTGGGTATCATACCCCATTTGACAGGTGAGGCAACTGAGGCACAGAAAGGGTGATTTGCCCAAAGCCTCACAGCGATTAAGCAGTGGAGGCAGAATTTGAACCCAGGGTCCAGACTCCAGGCTCTTAACTTTCCATAACCCACCTCACAGGACTATTGTGAGAATTAAATGTGTTATCCACTGAAGTGCTCAGCACAGTATCGGGTCTCGGGAGGCATGCGGCAAGAGTTAGCTCCAAACTGGCCCATGTAGTCATTATCCTGCAGTCACCAGGCAGCTCGGGCTCTGACCTGGATGCATGACATGGCACTAGTGACTTTGAGCACTTCCTCCTCTGTGTCTGTCTTCAGTCTCCCCATCTGGAAAATGGGGGTGATGGGCCAGCTGCAGGGCGCTGTGTCTCCCTCCGCCCAGCACTTCCTCTCACCATCTTGCAGTCTCCTTGGGCCCTGTGCCTGGTCACCTTCTACCACAGCTGGGGTCCGGCTGCCTCCAAGACCTCTGGGGGAGCCCCTCAGACAGTGGGGTTGACAGCATGTGGGAGGTGACCAGAGGCAGGAGCTCAGGTGGTCCAGGCTCCCTGCTCGGGCCCCTGCTGGCACCCTGGGACCCTCCCGCTGAGTGTGCTTGGCCCAGTGGAGGTGGTGGGCGAGCGAGGGATGCAGCCGATGGGATGAGCTCTTGAGTCAGACACAGCTGGGTCCAGTCCCAGCCCTTGTCTTCTCTGAGTCTGTTGCCTCATTTGGAAAGTGCAGATGATACCTTGACACATGGTTTATCCATCATCTGCCTGAGGATGACGGTGGCACAGGGCAGTGCCTGGCCGCGAGCTGGCCACTGCGAGGGTTGCCCACTCCTCCCTCTCAGGTCGGAGGCAGAGGAGAGGGCAGACAGAAGCGAGGCTTTTTGCCTTTTCAGTTTGGCTTTGCTTTGGGTCAGACTGGACGTGGGAGGGGAAGTGGAGGCCGCAGCCATGCCGGATGAGGAAAGAAACCCAGGGCTATGGACATGTCCCGAGGTGGCCCATCAGAGCCTGAGGAACGTGGGATAAATTTGGATGATTTGTCTGCCAGTGACCTTGGTCCTACCATGTACTTGCTGTTCTCTGGGCTTTTGCTTTTCTGAATGTGGAGGATGTGGGTTTCCAGGGCCACCTGCAGCTCTGTCGAGAGTAGAGCACATTAGGCGAGGCTGGAAGCCCTGCCCCTGCCCCTCACATGGCACCCACTCACACGTTCATTTCCGCAGCTCTCCACGCCTCCCGCCTGTCACACTCGGAGCCACCCTCAGCCACCCCGTCGCCAGCCCTCAGCGTGGAGAGCCTGTCGTCCGAGGGCTCCAGCCAGCCCCCCAGTGGGGAGCTTCTAGAGCCACCAGTTGTGCCCAAGAGCTCCTCAGAGCCTGCTGTCCATGCCCCTGGCACCCCTGGGACCTCTGCCAGCCTCTCCACCAACTCCTCCCTGTCTTCCTCTGGGGAGCTGGTGCAACCCAGCGTGGACCGGACACCTCAAGCCAGCCCTGGCCTTGCCCCCAGTACTGGGGGCAGCCCAGGTCCCCTGCCAGTCAAGCCCTGCAGGGGCGCTGCCCCCACCCCTCTCCTGCTGGTTGGAGACAAGAGCCCTGCACCTTCCCCTGGAACCTTGTCCCCGCAGCTCCAGGTAAAGGTGAGTGCCTTACCCTTGTTCAAAGCTGCTGTCCTGTCCAGTGGATGTGGGCCTGGTCTCAGGGCAGGAGTGTCCAGGGCCTTCCATCTTTGCTGGCCCTAGCTTCTTGGGTGACCTTGGCTGTGGCCAGCTACCCGTTCCCCACTCCATTCACTGAGGTCCAGCTCCGTCTCTCTATCCTGCCATCCATTGGCCAGACCTCCTATCCATCTGTTCCCCTGTCTACCTGTCTGGCCCTCCGCGTATTGAGGCCCTAGCTATTATTTACCTGCTGTGTCCAGGCACTTGCCCGTTCGGGGAGTGTCCACCAGCCACTGTTCATCACACATCCTTCTGTCCACCCTTCCATTCACTGAGGCCCTGTGTGTGCCAGACCCTGGCAGGATGGCATTGAGACCCTGTCCTTGCCCTTTAGGAACTCACGTTCTGCTCAGAGAGAGAGGCCCAGCTGAGTTCTACAAGGTCCCCTGGGGTAGAGCACAGAGAGGAGGGGATGACTACCTTCTCGGGGTCATTTTCCTTCTCCAGAGACCTCAGTCTCCCCTCCTGTAGAACGGGGCAGTTGGTGTTCATTGAGTGCCTCCTGTGCGCACTGGGCTGGCCTGGGCTCCGGAGGTGATGTGGCTGTGGTGGTCCCTGCCCCTCAGCTGCTCACAGTCAGGTCGGGGTGGGCTACTGAAATGACTACACTGCTATGTGCAGAGTTTGTAGTGAGGGGTGGTCAGCCCTCCATAGGAAGTGGAGTGATTTACTGAGTGCTTGTTGTGTGCAGCTCCTGGGCTGCAGACAGACCCTGCTCTGGGCTCCCCTCTCCAGGCCCCCTCCCAGGCTCGCCCCGGGCTCCGTCTCCTCTCTGGGCTGAGTAGGCACGTGGAGGGTCTGCTGGGCACCCATCCCTGGGAGCTCATTTTCCAGATGACCTTTGTGGGCTGGGGGAGCACTTGTTTCTCAGTCCCACCTCAAGAATAGGGCATCACAGGGGTCAGGATATTCTTCTGGGCACCTGGTTCACAAGGGGACCTCTCCTGCAGCCGTGGCCTCTTTGTGCCACTAGGTTCTGATCCTCCACCCTCTGTGCCCTGCAGCCCTCTGAGGGCCCAAGACTCGTCCAGCCCCAGGTGGAGGGTGGCAGGACAGCTCACGTGGGCTGGCTGTGGTCCTGGTCTGACCGACCTGACAGAGGATGAGTCTGCGGAGGGGCCTGAGCTGTTGGCCCAGCCTCCACTTGTGTTCCTCTTGAAGGTTATTTAGCCTCCCCTGGCCCAGGCCACAGCCTCCTGTCCAGGTCGGCCACCCACCTGCTGTGTGACTTGGAGAAGGCCCCATCCCTTCTCTGGTTCTCTCTGCTCTGAGGAGTCCCAGGGTTCCTTGGTGTGGGAGGTGGGGGAGGGAGTGGATTTTGGATGCCTCTCCCCTCCCCCCTACAGGCAGCTCCCTTTAAACATCTGTCTCCTGTCCTGGGGTCTGTGAAAGGTTGGTTTGAAGGAGTTCTGTGGCTGAGAAAAGGCTGAGAACCCTTGAGGGGCTGGAGGCCTTCGGGCTGTTTGGCCCTGCTGGGCCCCTCTGGGTGTAATTGAGCAGGGTGGGGGCAGACCTCACATGGGCTTCCTTCTTGGGGTGCCCCAACCCTAATCCCAGGATTCAGAGAGAATCCCAGAGGCAGCGGGGCAGGAGACAGGGGCCTTGGGCAGGTCTGTCTCCCTATGGTGCCTGGATTCTGGCCTGGCACTTTCCTTGCTTCAGATCCCAGAACACCTTCCAACCTGCAAGAATCTCTCCCAGGGCTGGCACAGGTGAGGTGAGCAGGGCTCCTCCCTCCTCCCCGCAGTTGTTGGAGAGCTGGGTGATCACTCCTGGGAGGACTCCATGGCCTCAGGTGATGCCTTTGTTTCCGATGAGCTGGGACAAGTGGTTGGAAAATGTTGGCACTGCCTGTGTGGCAGGCGGGGCCTGTCCCAGGGCTGGGCCTGCCCGGCTGTGCTGGCCTCAAAGAGGACAGGGATCTCCCTAGGGGGCAGCAGAGGATGTGAGTCTTTCCTGGGCAGGGCAGGAGCTACCTTCCTCCTCCCTCTTCCGGCTAGTGGAAGGAGGGATCCCTGCTTTTGCACTTCCTGGCTGGGCGGCCCTACGCAAGGGGCTTCACCCCTCTGAGCCCTGGAATCCCTGCTGGGAAAAGGGAGATTGTGAGGCCTGAATGAGCTACTACAGCTCTGTCTGACCCTAAACTCCATGTCCTGACCACTGCCCCCAGCCCCACCCTGAAACAGTCTCATCCCAGCTTGGGCCCCTGGGAGGAGCGTGACCTTGAGCGATTTACTTAACCTCTCTGAACTTGAGTTTACACAGCGGTGAAGTGGGCTTCACACTACCCACTTTATGAAGTGGTTGTGAGGCTCGAACAGTATCTGGTGTAGAAAAGTATCTGGTGCAGCAGGTGCACAAGGGAGGCGCTGGGAAATGGACGTGTTTGTTGGATGGCTGAGTGCCTCAGAGACCAGATGCTGGGAGGTTCCCTCTCTGCCCGGACCCTCCTTCCCCGGGGACAGGTCTGCTTGCCGTAGTCCCAGGTGATCAGGCTGCCAGGGTCTTCCTGCCCCCAGCCCCGACTTACCTTCTGTCATGTCTTCCTGCCTTTAGTCTTCCTGTAAGGAGAATCCTTTTAACCGGAAGGCATCACCCACAGCGTCCCCAACCATAAAGAAGGCCACCAAGGGCTCGAAGCCAGCGAGACCGCCTGCCCCAGGACACGGCTTCCCACTCATCAAACGCAAGGTACGGCTGGGAACCCCGGACACCTGGCTGCCTGAGCCTGGGCCTCCTCCCTTGGCCGACTCAGGCTTCCCATGGGACTCTGTGACAGGATGGGCTGTCTGGGCAGCTACCCTCAGGTGCTGGAGGAAGGAGATGCTTGTGAGGCCCAGCTGGGAGATGTAACTTGCAGCCAGGGGGATTTTGAGCAGATCAGCTGCTCTCAGCCGAAAGCAACGGGTGATGCATTTAGCTTGTTACTAATAATAGTTCAAGGATCAAAGTGTTCACATGACATACTTCTACTTAACCGGCTTAGAGTATTCTCAATTTCTCTCTCTAATAGGGTCATTCTCTTACTTTGTCATATCTTTTCTGAAGTGGCAGAAGAGGGGGAGGAAGTTGCCACAAGAGGCAGGAAGTTGTGTCTCTGGGTGTGCCTGCTGGCACTAGGACCAAGCCCTATCTCTGCACCCACCCCTCCCCACACTGGGATCTTGGTATCTGGCCACACGGGTGTGGGACAGAGCTGGGGCCTGGGCCTGTGGTGGCCAGTGCTGGCTGGAGAGAAGAGGCAAGCTTCTGGCAGCAGGCACGTGGGAGGGCAGGCTGTGTCCTTCAGGTGACTTGGTGCTGTCGGGCAGGTCCAGGCCGACCAGTACATCCCCGAGGAGGACATCCACGGAGAGATGGACACCATCGAGCGCCAGCTGGATGCCCTGGAACACCGTGGGGTCATGCTGGAGGAGAAGCTGCGTGGGGGAGTGAACGGTGTGGGAGCTGTAGGGGGCCTGTGGGTGGGACTTAGATGGGTGGGGGGAGCCTCTCTCCCTGTGTAGGAGCCGCCATGGTTCCTTTGAAGGGAGAAACTGCCTCCAGCCCTGGTCTCAGTGGGCATCTGGCTTCCAGAGGGCCGTGAGGATGACTTGCTGGTGGACTGGTTCAAGCTCATCCACGAGAAGCATCTGCTGGTCCGGCGGGAGTCCGAGCTCATCTATGTGTGAGTCCTTCCTCCCCTTGGCCCCTGGCTCCCCTCCCCAGAATCTTTGGAGCTTAGGACTGACTGAGAATCTGCACCTTCTTCCCTCATCGCGAGAGCTCAGGGCAGGCGATTTGGGCAGACCTAATAACTGCCTTATTCTCATGCTCTAGCTTCAAGCAGCAGAACCTGGAGCAGCGCCAGGCCGATGTGGAGTATGAGCTCCGGTGCCTCCTCAACAAGCCAGGTGAGTGCGGTCACACCCACACCCCTGACACCCGCCCTGGGGCCCGGTGACATGGAAGAGTGGGCCAGGTTCTTCCCCTGCGGGCTGGGAAGTGGGCAGACAGGGCCCTGATGGGGGTGCGCAGGCAGGCTCTGGGAACAGGCCAGAGGACAGGGCCAGGAGGTGCTGTCTGGGTTCTAACAGGTGATAAATAGGCTCGAACCATGACAGGAGAGGGAACAGCATGGCTAGTGTGAGGGTATGATGTGTGGTGTGGGATGACAGGCCTGCTGGGAGCACCACGCCCAGGAGCAGACTGGCCTGTTTGGGCCACGGACTCTCTGAGATGTGTGGCTGGGCAGCACCCCAGCGGGGAGGGGTCAGGCTCCAGGGCCCAGGGCTGCCCCGATGATCGAGGGAGGGCAGGTGCTTCTCCAGGGGCAGCTCTGAGCTCATGGCCATTAGGCCAGAGGACAGCAGGACTGCTGGTGGGAGGAGGAGTGGTAGAAAGGCCCCCACAGTGTGGCTCAGAGTAACTCTGGAAGGGAGGGATGGGATGTGCTCAGAATGGGGGGGGGGAGCAGCAGGAGGGCCTGGGTGGGGAGTCAGACAGTCCTGGGTCTTGCCGCTAACTTGCTAGGTGACCTGGGGCAGCTTTCTTAGCCCCTCTGAACTTCATGTGTAAGACAGGGATGAAGGGTACCCACCTCATAGGGTATTCTTAGGCCCAGGAGACAGTGGATGTGGAAAGGCTCTGTGCCCTCTGAGGGGCTGATGGCTGATAGTTATTATGTGGCTGAATTGGGGTCTGGGACCAGGATGTGGAGTGAGCCGACAGACAGCTGGAGTAGGGAGTGTCCAGCGGCGGAAGACAAGGCCTTTGACCACTTCCTGTGGCCCAGGTAGTAGGCATTCACGTTCCCATCTGACAGATGAGGAAATGGAGAGCCAGCGAGGCTGAGAGTCTTGCCCATTGGTGACAGAGCTGGGCTTCTATACACGTTTCTGACCTGGGCCTGTCCCTGCACATAGCCTCTCCTGCCTGCTGAGACAGTGGCCTTGATTTTCTACTGAGTGGGGAGCTTGGGAGGCTGGATGAGACCCAGAGGCAGGAGTGTCCCTAGGGAGGTCACAGAATGTCCCAGCCCAGCCCTACCATCTATGAGTCACTCCCATCTCCATAGGCTGGGGCATGGCTGTCACTCAGAGGGAGCCGCAGCGACACCTTGTGGCCAGGGTGTGCGCAGCACCTCTGTACCCCAGGCCAGCCTGGTCCTGGGCTTTTTGTGTTGCTTCTCCAGCCCTCTGTGTGGTGGACTGGAGTTTGTCATCCTGTCCCAGATGCTGCCTTTGGAGGGTGAGATGGTTTATAAGGCCCCAGGTGGGCTGGAGACCCACAGGTCACCATAAGGGCTGTAGCTTGGGGGTGTCAGGCTGCCTGGGTTCTACCCTTGCTGTGTTTTATTTATTATTATTTTAAAATTTTATTTATTTATTTTTATTGCAGTACAGTCAATTACAATATGTCAATTTCTGGTGTACAGCACAATGTCCCAGTCATGCATATACATACATATATTCATTTTCATATTTACTCTTGCTGTGTGATTCTGGTCAAGGACTTAACTTCCTCAAGCCTCAGTTTTCCCACATGTAGGTTGGGACGTAACTTACCCAGGCCCTAGATTTGGGAAGTAGCAAAGTAGGATGTGAACTGAGGTGGTGACGCTGAAACCCATGTCATCCCCAGAATTCTGCTGGGCCAACTGCTCCAGAGTTTGGGCAAATTGAGGCGGTAGGGGGCTGGGTCATGGCTCAGGGGTCTCAGGATGCTTATTTTGAGATGAGGCGGCCTGTGGTGGCAGATGTTGGAGGGAAGGTCAAGTGTGGGCATCCATTCCTGGGGAGTCTGTGGGCTGGGTGAGAGGATTACCAAGCTGCAGGTGCCGGGCCTTGGAGGGTGGTCCTATGGGATGGCTCGGGCTCTTGAGGGTTCTTGAGAGGAGGCTGGAGGGGCAGCAAGTGTATGAGACATCAGGAACACCTCCTGGCTAGGCTTCCTGTCCACAGGGTCCCCTCTAGTCTGCCTTCCTTCATGGCATTATATGAATGCCCCAGTATGCCACTTGGGTCATGTTGTTTCTCCTGCATGAGGACCCCTGGGTTTCCCTGTTATCTCCCACCCTGCCCCACTCTGGCCAGCCCACCATTGGAGGCTCTCAGCAGGCCCAGCCTGAATCCTGCCTCCCCCAAGAAACCACCTAGTGAGCATTTGTTGAATGAATGAATGAACATAAGCAGGAAACTCTTTGGCACTTGCTGGTCTCCGTTAGAACACGTGTGTGCCGGCCTTCCCAGAGCTCCCTTGCAGAGTTTTTTCGGTAGGCAGGCTGGGATCCTTGATCTCTTCTACGACAGCCTTCATTTCTCCTTACAATCCCCACCCATCTGGGGCCTCCTCCCTGTCCCCGTGGTGTCTAGTGTAGGGCTGGTCCTGGCCACCCTTAGCCCTTAGGTGTTGGTTCCTTGCTTCCTGGAACTCATGTCCCCCAACTCTCCCCTTGGGCAGAAAAGGATTGGACAGAGGAGGACCGGGGCCGAGAGAAGGTGCTGATGCAGGAGCTCGTGACCCTCATCGAGCAGCGCAACGCCATCGTCAACTGCCTAGATGAGGACCGGCAGAGGTGACATGATCGGGGGAGGGGTTCCCCAGGGCTGCCTTTGGGGCAGAGTCCAGAGCAGGCAGGCCAGCTCTGCCCTCACTGCCAGCCGTCCCAGTGTGCCCTTGCTCACCCTGTGTGGACTCCATGTCTGGAGGGGACTGAGAGATGATCTGGTCCTTCCTCCTGTGGGACACTCAGCTTCCCTTTCTCACCTCAGGGAGGAAGAGGAAGATAAGATGTTAGAAGCCATGATCAAGAAGAAAGGTGAGGCCCCTCCTGGGGCCCTGGCCCACTTAACTCCTGGAGGGTGGGGGGCAGTTTGAACAAAGGGTTGGAGCGGGTGCTACAGGGACAGTGTGTGCAAACTCCTAGCCTCTGTTTTGCCGCGAAGGCCAGGTGTAGGAAGGCCAGCCAGCCTACAGCCAGGAGGGTGGGTGTGGGATGCCCTGGTACCCAAGGGGAGGATGGCGGCATATGGGAGCATTTTCCCAGGGTGCATCTACCTTACACCCTGCATTCCTCCTTGAGATCTACAGCTGGCTTAGGAGGGGTCTGTGGGCTCAAAGAGCAATCCCTCCTGCAGATAAGATACTGCCTAAAATGGTTAAAAGAGCCCTGGACTGAGAGGCAGGAGATCTGGGCCTAATCTTGGTTCCACCAGTGACTCATGTTGTGGCCTGTGGTTAAGTCTAGGCTCCAGCTAGACTGGATTCCAGTCCCAGCTTTGGTGCTTCCCAGATGGATGGTTTTGAGCCGGCCACCTCACCCCTTTATGCTTCCTCTCCTCATCTGCAGACCTGGGTGACAGAGGCACCCACCTCCCGGGCGTGTGCTGAGGATGACTCAGATAACGCATAGAAAGCCCTTAGCCCGGGGCCTGACACCTCCAAAGAGCTAGGATGGTGTTAGTCCATTTCAAAACCCACATTTTCCTCAACTGTAATAAGTTGGGGCTGGGACGGATGATTTTCTGAGGTTTTCTCCAGCTCTGACTGTCAGCGTCTGTGTTGTAATGCGCAGAGCTGTGGGCACCAGCCTGGGGGAACTGAACCTTTTAAAGATGGACGTACGCCAGGCTGGGGGGCTCCCATGTTGCTTTCATGTGTGCTCGTCTCCCAATCCTGCCTAAACACTGGGGAGGGTATGTCGCATTTTAGACACGAAGAACCAGAGGCTCAGAAGGGTGCAGGGACGTGCCCATGGTTCCAGGCAAGGTAGTGGCGGAGGTGGGCCAGCACTCCTGGCCATTGCCCCCACCCCCGGCCTGCCCTGATGGACTCCTGTATCCCTTTTGCAGAGTTCCAGAAAGAGGTTGAACCCGAGGGCAAGAAGAAGGGCAAGTTCAAGACCATGAAGGTGCTGAAGCTGCTGGGAAACAAGCGGGACCCCAAGAGCAAGTCCCCTGGGGACAAGAGCTGACAGCGTGCCGCCAGCTGGGGGCCCCACCCCTCCTGGCTTGGCCCTGGGCTGTGCTCTGCTGGGAGCACCCCGCTGCCTTCAGGATCAGCTGAGAGGAAAGATGACTTAAGGGAAGGGGGCTTCTTGGTGACAGCCTCTCCCTCCTCAGGGTCCTCTGCCTGGTCTGGGCCAAAGAGTTTTCTTCCCTCTCCTCTGAGCCCCAGGTGGCTTCAGTTGCGCCCAGCCTGGTTCTGATGACTCCCGATGCTGTGACCGTCCCCAGGAGCAAGCCGGATCCGGGTCCGGGTCTGGGTTTGGGTCTGGGAGCGGCAGCCGCTGAGCACACCCGCCCCTCGTCCCGCTCAGCCTCTGCCGAGCCGGGCAGCTCCTTGGACCCTCTTCTCTCTGTGCCGCACCCAGATGGGAGCCTTACCTGTCAGAGTCTTTGGGTCTGTCTTTTGGGCCGATGGTAGCCCTCCGGCTTGGGTGTCTTGCCTCATGGGCTCTCCCCTCTCTGCAGGCCGGCGAGCAGGGCTCGGCTGCACTGGCTTCTTTCCGCCCTGGTCCTGGTTCTGAAACTTCCTTTCAGTGCGGGCGGCCCTGACTCTGTTTCTCCTCACTCAGGAGCTCTATTTATGAAGTCTCTTAATTAAGTTGGAGGTAGTTACTGTGTCCTCAGATGCGAATGGGCCTGATGGACAAATCCCTTTCTCTGTTCCTGGAAGTTCTAGGAGGTTCTTCCCTCATCTCCCCTTGTTCTGCAGGAAATCTCACTTCCCAGGACGTGGGGGCCGTGCTGGGGTGGGTGGGTACCTGGATGCTGAGTCCCCCAGGATGGGCCTTGGGGAGTTCTGATCCCTGACCCTCAGCCAGATCAGCAGCAGGGGTGTGCTGCCCGTAGGTGCTAATCCTGGTCCTGTACCACACGGTAGCCTGGCCCTCCTGTCCGCCCTTCCCCGCCACCTCAGGGCTGGGGCATGGTGCACCCACTCTGGGTGGTCACTGCTAGCGTGTCTCCTCATGTTCGTCTGTTGTCCGTTCTCTCCCACCGAAGGACTGATGGCTGCTCACTCCTTGGGATGGCTGTGGGAGAGGAGCCGCGGATGGGGACCACCACCGTACCCCCGGGAATGTGCCCAGCAGCTCTTGGTCAAAGCACTGTTGCTCTAAGCTATGTCTGGGGTGTGTCTAGGGCCCCTTGCCCTCAGCACACCTCTTGGGGAAAGATCGCACTGTATTAACTTGAGAGGGTTTTCCTCACTGACAATAAACAGAGACCACCTCTAGTTGCTGGTGTCCTGCAGCCTTGGGGCGCCTTCCCCTCGCCAGGTCTGCTGTCTTCCCCGCCTTGGCCGCGCCTCGTGGCCCGCCTGTCTGATTGCCCAGGAGGGCGTGGACGGGCTGCCACCGACGGCAGCAGGACCGCTTCCTCTGCAGGGAAGGTGGCTCCCACACCTGTGCAGCCCGGCTTCTCCTTCCAAACGTGCCTGTTGAGGACCTGGAGCTGGGGTCACCAACTCCAGTACCTTCCAGGGGCCAGGCAGGTGACACCCATGAACCAGGCTGGGCTCCGTCAGGCTGACTTGATTTCAGGGGACTTGGTGGTGGGGACTGGGGTGATCTGGGGTGGATATGCCGCAGCCAGATGGGGAGGTTCTTTTTCCCTTAAGTCAAATGTAGCATGTGGGGATGTCAGCCCAGTGGGCCCTGACCTTTCCATTTTTCAAAAGAAACCAGAAATCCAGACGGTGTGTGTGTAATTTGTAAAGTTGGCAACTGATCTGAATTTAAACCAAGGGTAGGTTGCTGTGGTGTCACAGGTGGGCTGAATTTGTCCTGGGTCCTCCAGCTCGCTGCCTCTGGGCCACGTGCTGCGGCCTTTGAGATGGACGGCGGCTGTCCTCGTCACGTTGCACGCTTGGTCCTCAGGTTCTGGAAGGTGTGTGTGGAGACAGGCTTCCCATGGAATGTTCTGGAGCCAACCCTTGATCTGGTCCTCACTGTTTATTTGCTTGAGGCTGCAGGGCCATGTTTATTCTGCAGACCCGAACTTGGGTCATGTGGCCTGAGAGGATTATGTGAATCCCTCCAAGTGGGAGGGTTGGTTGAAATCTCTAAAATACTTTGATTTATGGGGACAGCAAAATGACAGAATCCGGGAGAGCATAGGGCTTGTGGTTGTCAGAAGACATGGGGACTGCCCTGTGCTGCGTGCCAGGCCCACGGCGCTGTCCCTGCGGGTGGGTGTCTCAGGAGCCGTCAGAGCTGAGGCTGCGGGGCTTAGACCACATGGGCTGGGAGTGGAACTCCAAGCCCAGGGCCCCCTCAGTCTGGGTCCCTCCCACCCCTTTGGGTTTCCTTCTATGGGCTGTGGGTTTGGTGGGAAGACAGAAAGCTAACTTTTAATCCTGAGTAAGCTGCTTGTTAGTTAAAAGACTCTGGCCATAGTATCTCTGTGAGCCCCAGTTTTTACCGAGGGATAATCAGCCATCTCAGGTGTTTATTGAGAGAATCAGCCGAGAGTGACCTTGGCACCCGCCACAGCGCCTGGCCTGGGGTGCTCAGAAACGCTGGTTCCTGTTTTCACTTGAAATATGCAAACAACTAGAAACCACCTGGGCTTGAAAAATTCTAACCCCTTGAATAAATAAGACTTATCCCTCAGAAAACAAAATGGTATGTGTAATGACCTATGTTAAACGTGTTTCATTGGCCAGTTAATCATAGTGGTTAAACATTTGCCCAAGGTGGTAAGAAGTCATATAAGTAGGTCCTAAGACACGTAGGAAGAAAGGAGTCATTCATTCCTAAGTTCAGAGAATCAAATGTGGAGGACATGGGGACACACAGTGGGTGAGGTAGTGGGAAGAGGGCCCAGTGGCCACCCTTAGACCCACGCCCGAGATGGTGAGACCTGGGTCTTGCTTTCAGTGTGTATGGGGGGACTCTTCCCCTGAGAAAAGACTCCAAGTCGTGTGTCTTGGTGCGTGTCTGTATCTGTGACTGGTCTCAGAGGCTCAGCTGACCTGGGATCCTTGGGCCAGGTATCCAGGAGGATCAGTCTACTTTCTAGGGTGCTGTCTCTGTCTGGGGTACCCTAGGCAGGGGCAGTGATATACAACCATCTGACATGGCTGAAGGCCAGGGTGGCTGGGCTGACCTGGGGGTGACCCTGTTTGGCAAGGGGGTGGGTGTTCCAGTGGTGGAGGCTGGGCTTCCCGCCCCTCTTGAGACAGATAAAGTGGTGGCCAGAGCCTTCCTAAGTTCCTCACTCCTCTTGTGGTCAATGTCTTCCATTTCCTGTAGTTTCTGCAGAGGAAAGCTGGGTATCAGGGAGGGAACTCCAGCAGCCACCACAGATATGAGGCTAGAGCTGAACTCCGGAAACGGCCACAGCTGACCCATTCTCTCCACTCACCTCTCGTCCTCCACACTCACATGGGCACGTCCCACCCCACTTCCCTGTGGCTTCTCCTACCTGGGAGATTTCAGTGAGGATGATCCCTTGGTACCGTCTGCCCTGCCCCAGGGCTTCCATGTCAGCCAGGAATTCTTTCCTCTCCTGGATTTCCTTCACCACTGGACAAGGAGAGGGCCATCAGGACAGGACAGTGGGGACCGTCAGGCTCCCAGGAGGGGTGGCAGGGGCGGCTCTCTTGGGAACAGGAAGCAGTTCTGGGGTCAGTTTCTCACTCGTTGGCCCTCAGGGATGTCCCCCTCCCTGGTTCTGGGCCCCTCCACACACACTCCCTTCTCCAGCATAACTGGCCCATCAGGGGCTTACGTTCTTCAAAGCGGTCCAGCTCCGGGGCTGGGTCCTCCTGTCGCACAGGAGAGGGCTTGCTTTTCCGTTCCTCTGGCTCCTTCCCGGTGGCAAAAATATTTTGCAGTCTTCGCTTTTCCTTCTCCAGATCTCCTGTTGGACCCAGATGTGGCCAAGTTAAGGCATAAAGGGTACCCCCATCCATGGTCTGTGTTCCCAATTGGGTTCGCTGGTTCCAGGGTGCCTGGGTAATGTGGGTATGGTTTTTGCAGTCCTGGCACCTTCTACCCTGGGTGCCCCTGAGCTGGTCATGTCATGTCAGACAGGGAGGGGTTGAAAGAACCTGGAAGAAAGCTTTGTCAACACGCACAGCCTACCTTGGTGCAGAGCAAGGCTAAGAAAACGCAGTGACTGCCAAGGTGCAGCCTGGGTGGAGAGGCTCCGTGGAGGTGTCGGAGGGTCTAGGCCAAGAGTTATGTCTGGTGCCAAGTAGAAAGTGGGGGATGAATGGCTCTGTGAAATAGGCTGGGGTGCAGAGGAGCCCTGGACTCCAGGCACCATGTGAGCTTGAGAGAGCAGTGGCTGTGACACCTGACTGCCAAACATTCATCAGAAATTGGTGGAAACCAGTTAACTGTTAAAGAGAGTTCTGGAAAGATGTATAAAAAGGAATATCTAGCTGGTTTCCCATACACTCTGAACACTCCCAAGCTAACGTGTGCCAAGGCTCAAGAGCTTTGGTATAACTGGCCTGAGAATTTGATTAGACGATGCCTGCTTAGCACCCTGAGGGCTGCTGGTCTCCCTGCCTGCCCCCTTTGGAGGGAGGTAAGGGAGGGGCTGCAGTCCAGGCCCCTCACTTACGGGTGGCTTGAGGCTTGAACTGCTCCCGGCTGTAGGCCCCGTTGGCCTGGCACTTGCTGGCAGGCCGGAGGTGGGACCTAGCTGCCAGGATGGGAGGCAGGTAGATGGCCGAGGCTGGCTGCTTGGAAGGCAAGACCCTCTGGCTGGAAGCTGGGCTGCACTGTAGAGGGAGAGGGTCTCCTCCTGGGGAAGGAAGGGTGAGGGTCAGGGGGTCCACCTGGCTTTTTAAAAAAAATTTTATGAAAGTGGTACCTACCTGTTATAACAAGTCAGACAGTACAGAAGTCTCCCCTTCTTTCCAACCCTCCCCCTACAATGAGCCATGGCAACAATTTGGTGGTTTTGGTCCTTTCTTTTTGATGCTTACATGTTTAATGTTCAAAGATATATATGCATACATAAGATTCTGTTTTCAAACACTGGATCATACTGTATTGTAGTCAGTAATAGACTCTTAACAACCTATCGTGGATATCTTTCCAGATCGCTCCATTTATATATAACTTATTTTTTATAAATAGAATAGATACAGTATTTATTCAACTAGTCTTTTAGTTTCAGAAATTCAGGCTGTTTCCAGGGGTATTTTTTGGTTTTGGATTTTTTTCTCTACTTCAAACAATGCTGCAATAAACATTCTTGTACATCAAGCCTTTGTCTTGGTGCTTTTATTTCTATAGATGGATTCCTAAAACCTGTTTGGTCCTGGGCGGGGAGGGATGGTTTGGATGGTAATAGACACCAACCCCTCCTACTGTCCATCCTCACTGCCTAGACCCAGAGCTGGGGCTCCTCCCCCAGGCCAGCCAAGTGTGTCCCCTCCTATCTGGCTGACTGGCCCCCTCCTCTCAATTGTCCTATAGCCCAGCTCAGAGCAGACCCTACCCACTGTTTTGATCTGACTCCTGCCGACCTCCCCTAACTTTCCAGCATTCTTCTATCATCCGCCCAGCAAATTTGGATTAAGTATGTACCCTGTGCCAGGCCCCGGACACAGCGGGTAAAGTGGGAAGTAAGATAAAGTCCTGTCCTCACAGCGCTTATGCCTGGGGTTTAGATGGTGATAAAACACGTAAGATACACAGTATGTTAGATTGTGATGGTGATAGTACAGGGATGGAGCACAGGGTGTATCAGAGCAGGATTTGCAATTATAAATAGGGAAGGGCCTTGTGGAGAGGGTGACATTTGAGAAAATACCCCAAAGTGGTAAGAGGCCAGCCACACAGATATTTTGGGGAAGAGCATTCCAGGCAGAAGGAATGGTCAGAGCAAAGGCCTTGAAGTGGGAATGTGCCTGGAGTGTTGGAGGAAGAGCTGGGAGGCGACGGTGTGGGAATGGACTGAGCAAGGGGCAGAGTGTAGGGGGAGGAGAGGCTAGAGGTCATGGAGGGCAAGAGATGTACAGGGCCTCATAGCCTCTGGAAAGACTGGCTTTTACTCTGTGTGAAGTGGGGAGCCATGGGAGGCCTCTGCACAGAGGAGTAGAGGAATGACATGGTCCCTTTAGCTGCTGTTGAAAATACAGTAATTTCCCACTACCTTCCCCTTCTCACGTCCTCTACCGTGGTCCACACCATGGTTTTTCTCTCTTCTCTGAAGAGATGCTGCGCTTCCTAAAATGTCCCTCCTACTCTCTCCACTCCTTATTTCTACCCGTCCAGCGCCAAATGCTACCTCTTCCTTTGGCCCATTCTCAGCAAATACTTATGACTCAAGTAATTCTGGGAGTTCAGGTTGAGGAGAGGATTTTGTAGCTCGCAACAGAATTTGAACTAAGCCTCAAAACAACAAGTAGGACTTGGTTAAGAAGAGAGTAAAAGAGAAGGGATTCTAGGAGAAGAAACTAGATTCAACATCAATGCTTGGAGGCAGTGTTTTTAGAAACAAAACTTCTAAGGAGAATAAAACTGCCAGGCAAACCAGTGACTTGCGTTGGCCTAACCACTGACGCAATTAGTCCTTCAATAAATATTCTGAGCACCTAGGAGCTGGGGTAGCATGGTGAATAAGGTAGACACATTCTTGATATCCTGCTATCTACTTTTAGTTGAATTTCTAGCACATTCTCTTTGTAGCCATGCTGTAGGGGACACCAAATTATTAACAGATTACTGAGCATGGAGTTATGTGATTCAGCTGTGTTGTGGAACTAGGCTCTGGCAGCCTGAGTTGTCCTTGTCCACAAAGAGGAAGAAGATCCGACTTCTGAACTGGCTTGATGGAGCCTCCCCACCTCGGCCAGTGCTGGGCAGACACTGCCAACATTTGTCTCTGACTCTCCCTTCCCTATGCTTCTGTGGTTGTTCAGATGCCTCCCTGACTCTCCCTTCCCTATATTTCTGTGGTTGATCAGATGCCTCCTGATAGGCACCCTCTTCCTCAAGAGAAGGCAATAGCTATTGGCAGATTCAAGTGAAGTTCAGCAGGCTTGGACCCTCTGGCGTTCTCTTAAAGGCAACTTTACAGATCTCTGTTCTGCTCCATTAAATGTTGATTCAGTTAAATCTCAGAAAGCAAAGGTTGTTTTTAAGATCTTAGAGGGAACCTCATTCTTGTGCCCATGTACAGCCACATTTTTGTTTCCCTTGAAACAAAATCTGTGGTCAGAGGTGAGCTGTGGAAAGGTTTTGCATATTTTTCCCTAAGTTGGAATCCTGCCAATAATCTTGTTTCTGCTAGCTAAGCTAAGAATGAATAAAACTATAAATGAGACACAGCCTTCTCCTTTGGAGAGCTTGAATGGTATGTGAGTAAGAGGACAGCATTCAGACTATTTGGCAGGGCAGGAAGTCTTGAATGGACTGTGATCTGTTGGGAAGGCTGGCTGGAGCTGGACTGTGCCCAAAGCAAAGGCCCCATCAGGTCAACTCCCCAGGAGCAAGGGTCAGAAATACTATTTGATTTTTGTGGTCTTTCAAAATGAAGTCCCCTCCCCCTTAATATGGAGAAGCATTAGAATGGTGGCCCAGAATCCCTCTGCCCAGAAAGCCTCTGTGGATTGCGTCTTACGTTTCATGGTGTCCATGATGTGGCGCTGTTGGAAGTTAGTCAGTTTGGATTCTTTCATCATCACTGCAAGATAAAGCACTTCAATGAGGCCTCCTGGGCTGCAAGCAGATGCCTTCATCTCACCTATTGAAATTTAATATTGTATTGCCTCCTGGCCCCAATTGTACATCTGAGTACACCCTCTCTTCCTTTCCTGCTTCATTTTTTTCTATAGCACTTGTCACCGTCTAAGCTCTAAATATTTTAATTAGTATTTGTTACCTTCCTATTGGAATAGTAGCTCCATGGGAGCAAGAATTTTTGCTGTTTTTTTCTACTGCTGTATCCTCAGCACCTAGAATGATATCTACAGCACATAGTGGGGCTTTAAAATTTTTTGTTGAGTGAATGAATGAGTGAATGAATGAGTGAATGAACAAGTATTTGTTAAGTATGTGCCAGGAGCTGGAGCTAAAATTGTGAGCCAAAACAGGCATGGTGTTCTGGTGGAGTCCACAAACTGGAGGGGTGGAAGGATGTCAATTCAATGTTAATTCAGTGGGACACACTAGGTATCTGACTACAGGTTGCACTAAGCCCAGTGAAGGGAAAGGTATGTAGTAGTGTGTGGGTACATAACAATTGGTTCCACTGCGGTGGTGGTGGGTGGGAAGGAAATTAAGCTTCCCTGGGGAAATTGAAAGTGTGATCTAAGGGATGCACGGAAGTTAACTACTCTAAGCCATAAGTCATATGGGGGGAGGGGGGAACTGAGGTACAGAGGGTAACTGTTACCACCGCTTTTCTTGTGTCCTTTAATGCACTGACCTCTGAGCAGCTCACAGGTTCCTGGGGTGTAAGTGGCCGGCTTGGGGCAGCGCCAGAACCCCGTTCCTTTCGTTGCTGTCTCCACCCTCTCCTGGGAAGCCATGGGAGGGCTCTGAGGAGGGAAAAACGCAACGACACACCTCCTGTCTCTTAGGTCCAATCTCTGTTCCCGCAACCCCAAGTTTGGGAGCGGGGGTCGGGTCGCAAGAGAATCGTGACACCGCGCGTCAATATCGCAACAGTGCCCGATTCTCCCACCCTCAACAGATCCACTGGCAGATAATACACACGCGAACCGAGACCTCATCCTGACCTGGCGCCTGTGTCAGGGAAGCCCGCTCTGGAGGAAGGGGGCGTTAGGGAAGCCGTGCCTGTTGGGTGATACGTCCAAACTAAAACCTCACCCTAAAGTAAGACCCCGCCTGGGTGGCCCCTCCTCACAGAGGCTGCTGAGCTCCGGAGATCGTAACCACGTCTCTGCAGCTGCACGTGCGCTGGCGCCCCGCAGAAATACTTCTCCGATCTCTGCAACTAGAGCCTGCGACTTGCCGCTCCGGCTACCATGGTAACGCGAACACACCGCTCGACGCATGCGCTCGTTTATCGCCCCGGCCAGACTCCCGGAAGTGATTGCCTCTGGGTCACGGCGCAGGCGCAGAGTACGCGCGGCGCCGCTCGAGGCGGAGGCGCTGTGTCTGTGGGCCTCCGCGCGGGTCTGGGGAGAGAGCCAGGTAGCTGCGGCCCAGGCGTCATGTCAGACAACGAGGACAAGTGAGTTCTGGAGCGAAATGCCTTTTGCGGAGCCTCGGAAGTGACGGGTGAAGCGGAAGCCTGGCTCGAAAGAAGTTGAGGAGCCAGGCGTGGAGGGGCAGTGTCTCAAGGGACTCGGGGGGCGCTGAGGGGGCCCGCGGAGCTGGAGAAGGGAAAGGCGGGGAACCGGGAGCATAGACCCGACCAGAGGCTTAGCACAGACAGGCCCTGGCTCGAGGGTCCAGAGAGGATCACTGAAAAGATATCTTTCAACAGACTTCCGCTAAGTCGGATTCTGTGTCTTGATTTGGACATACTGAGGTGTATTAGGCATAATCCTTGCTCTCCCAGTGGGATCCCTTTCTAGAAGAGGGGACATGTCCTTAGATAATACGGGGGCTTATCTGTGAATTGCATGGTAAAAGTATGTAGTATAGAAGTAATCCAGAGGAGGGTCTGGGGACACTTTGAAGTGGTAAAAGTCTGGGAGGCTTGCAGTAATTAGGTGAGAAAAGGTAGTGACTTGTCCCAGGGTGATAGTAGTAGAGGTAGTGAGAAGTGGTTTTGAATTCTGGATTTTTTGCGGGGGCGGGGAGGAGGTAATTAGGTTTATTTATTTATTTTTTAATGGAGGTATTGGGGATTGATGCAAAGCACGCATGCTACCTCTGAGCTACACTCTTTCTTCCACCCCCGGATTTATTTTGAAGCTAAAGCCAGAAAGATTTCCTGATGTGTGGGGTTGGAGGAGAGGTCTATTCTGAAGAGAAAAATCGGGAAGTCCTCAGCATAAGTATATTAGTCAAAGCTGAGAAACGGGAGATCATCAGGGAAGTGTCAGTAGAGAAGAGGAGATGGCTGAGCGTCAGAGCATCCCAACATGGAGTGCTTGAAGGGAAAAGAGGAGAAACCAGCAAAGGAGATTGAGAAGGAGCAGCCAGGGAGTTGGGGGGACACCAAGAGAGTGAAGTGTCCTTGCAGTCAAGTGAGGAGAGTGTTTTGAGTGAGAGGAGGTGGTCTGATGTGCCAACTGCTAGATAAGGCTAGAGGACAACAAGAATGGTCCATTGGATTTAGCAACGTGGAAATCATTAACATACTCGAAAGGAGTGGCTTTGGTGGAGCCATGGAGGTGGAAGTCTTTGGAGTGAAATGATGACAGAATGGGAAGAGAAGAATTGGAAACACTGAAGACAGACAACTCTTTCATGAATTTTGCTCCCAAGGGGAGCATGGAAATAGGGCTCTGCAGGGAGGGAGTAGAAAAGTAAGCTTTGTTTGTTTTTTAAAATGGGGAAATTAAATGATTTGTTAAGTGATTATTAAATGATTCACTCATTAAGTAGATACTTATCGAGTACCTCCTACATACCATATGAGACTCAGATCTCTGCCCTCTTTGATTCTAGTAAGTCATGCTCTGACTGGCTTCTTTTTCTTGGACAGTTTTGATGGCGATGACTTTGACGATGTGGAGGAGGATGAAGGGCTAGATGACTTGGAGAATGCCGAGGAGGTCAGTATTTAGTCTTGGGTCCTCCCTCTGCAGTCCTACCTGCAGATAGCCTGTCCGGTGGTAACTGACTGAATGCATCTGCCTCCCATTTGTGGTCAAGGCAGGCTCAGTTAGAGTGAGGAAAGATCTGGTCCTGGATAGGGGAGGAGCCCCTAGAGGGTGGGCTTGAAGGCTTTTGTCCACTTGGACCACAGCGTGTGGCTTCTGGGGCAGTTAGTTCACTAACTGAAATATCCTCTTCATTCATTGAGCAAACATGTGTTGAATGTTTATTATGTGCCAGGAGCTCTGCATTGGGCTCCATAAATAGAAAGGGGGAGGAGGTATAGCTCAGTGGTATAGTGCATGTTTAGTATGCACGAGGTCCTGAGTTCAATCCCCAGTACCTCCATTAACAACAACAACAACAACAACAACAACAACAACAACAACAAAAAGGAAAGAAAGAAAGCTGGAGAAGTAAGGGCCTAGATCAGGCAGGATTTTGTAGCCTATAGGTAGCAGGAAGCCACTGATGAGCTTTGAGCTTGGGAGTGGCATGATCCAGTTTATACTTTAGAAGGATCATTCTGGCCTCAGAGTGAGGAATGAATTGGAGAGGAGCAAGAGTAAAAGAAAGAGCCCGATTAGGGAGCTCTCCTAGACCTCCAGGTGAGAGACGTGGGGCTTGGACTTAGGTGCTGGTAATGTTGGTGATAAGAAAATGGATGAGATACTTTGGTGGGTTGAATGTGGGTTTGGGAAAGTGGGAGCTGATTATGGTGATTCCCAGGTTTCTGGCTTGAGTCACTAGGTGAATGAGCTTCATAAATAAAATGTCCTGTGTGACTGATGGAGGAAGAAGTGCTTTATGTGTCCTGGAGAGAGAGTGATCCACAATTTTTTAGGCTCGGAAGCTGAAGCCCCTCTTTTCAGATTTCCTCTGTCTGCAGGACACTCTGAGGTGCTTGTTCCACTGAGTCAGAAACCCCCTCTATCCTTCTAGTCCCTTCCATCCCTGTCCTGTTGATTCTGCCTCCTACATGTGGTTCAGTCCTATTTCTGTTTCTCCATTCCTAGTGCCTCAGCCTGGTGTAGATTTTCATCGCTTTTCACCCACATTACTGTAGAAATTGTGTTACTGGTTTTCTGCCTTCAGTCTGCTGTTTGCCTTTCTGCTGCCAGAGTTGTCTTTTTCACCTTCCCACATGATGGATTACTATTGGTCTTCCAAAGTGGTCTCTCTGCTTCTGCTCTTACCCGCTACAGAATATTCTCAACAGAGTATCCAGAGTGATCCCTGTAAATCTTAAGTCAAATTGTCTCTCCTCTGCTCAGAACCCACATGCAGTGGCTTCATCTCATTCAGAATAAATGCCAAAAAGATGTACAAGGTCCTCCATGATCTGGCTACTTGCCACCTCTGTCACCTTATCTCTTCTTGCTGTCCCTGTCATGCTAGGCATTCCTGCTCAGAATCTTTGATCATGCTCTTCCCTCTTCCAGGAACACTTCTCCCTTAGATATGCATACGACCTTTTCCTCGTTTCCTCCAGGTAGTTGCTCAGGTGTCACCTCAACGAGGCCTTCCCTGACCATCTATTTAAAATTGCTGCATTCCCCCCTCCTCCCACACACCACCCTTGGCTCTCCCTGTCTTTTCTCTGTTCTTATATTACACATTTTAATTATTTTAATTTTACATATTTTAATTTTTTTCTTGTTTATATCTTTTCTTATTATAGTGTAAGTTCTATAAGGGAAAGGGTTTTTATCTGTCTTACTCGCTGCTCTATCCCAAGCACTTAGAATACTATCTGACACATCATAAGCACTTAATAAATATTTGTTGACATTATTCTTTATTATGGAATTTATTCTCCTGCCTGCAACCCCGTATCTACCTTTTGCTCTAATCATACTCCACAATTAGTTGTCCAAACTTAGCATGTTCTCTCCCTCCTCTGTACCTGTACTAATGCAGTTCAACCTGCCTTGAATGCCCTTTCCTTCCTCATTAGCTTGGCAGCGCCTCCTCATTCTTCTAGACTAGCAGTCTTAGCTCTGGACTGCATTCCTAACCCCTAGTGTGAGGTAGCTGTCCCTCACCTTCTTGGTAAGTTTGTAGCACATACTTTTATAGCACTTGGTGTTTTGTTTACTCTTGTCTTTTTCCCAGACTGAATTCTTTGAGAACAGGAACTCTTAGCTTCTGCCTCAGCATGTATTGTGATGTTCGCACATGACAGATGCTTAATAAGTTAATTGTTAAATATATGAATATATGAAGATGGGGTGCTTGTTCCTCTTCCTGCAAAGGGTGATTTGTTGTCTGTGCTCAAGGACTTCTTCGTATAGAGTCAGTGTTCTAGGACCACCCTATCTCCAGGCCCTCTGCTTCTCTCTTCCGGATGTGGAAGCTGGGTTTGGAATCCTTATCATGATTCCTCTCTTTTATTTGGTCTGAGACTTTGGCTAAGTTTGCTAACTCTCTGAGCCTCTAAAATGGGCATTGTAATCCCCACCTCATAAGGTTATTGTGAGCATTAAATGAGATGTTAATCAGGCAGTTGTGTGGTCACTGGCACGTAACAAGCGGTAGTGTAGTGCTGGGTATGACCATTGTCGTCAGCCTCCTCCCCCTCACCCCCAATAATGCAACCTGAGATTTTCCCTCTTCTGCCTTGGTGTCCAGGAGGGCCAGGAGAACATTGAGATCCTCCCTTCTGGAGAGCGACCGCAGGCCAACCAGAAGCGAATCACCACACCATATATGACCAAGTATGAGCGAGCCCGCGTGCTGGGCACCCGAGCCCTTCAGATCGCGTGAGTGTGTGCCTCTTCACCATCTTTTCCAACGGTCAGGCCACGAGGAGCCTATGAGCTATTGATGTGGTCCAGCCTGGCCCCAAAAACAGACCCTCCCTCCTCTCACATGCTAGACAAGGGTGGTGCTGTCCCTGTGTGCCGGGCCCTATGCTAGACCCCTGCCCTCAGAGTTTGTGATCCAGTGGACAAATAGGACATAAACATCTGAGGAGTCAAACAGCAGTATAGTAGAATAGCGGTAAGAATACAGAGCTTGATGGTTGCCTGTCAGGTTAGGGAAGCAAAAATAAAAATATAAAATCAGCCCTAGACCATTGTGGGCTGGTAAGTTGGGGAGCCATGGCTGCACCTGTTGGGCTTAAGGTGATTCTTGATTTGACCAGCCTATGGCCAGCCCAGAGGAGTGGGAGAGCCCTCTGTGCAGAGGCCACTTAGAGATGTGAAAGCACAGAACAATGCTGGGGGTTTGGGGATTTGAAATGAGCAACCTTGCCTTTTCTCTCCCAAGTTTGGAACTAATTGAAAAATAACAAGATTCAAGGGATAGCCAGTAACAGATGGAGACCAGCATGTGCGATGCCGGCCTGCACTCCATCAGCCATAGGCATTGCAGGCATCCAGAGGCCATCTCTGCAGGGCTGAGCCCGCCTGCTGAGGTGGTGGGCATCACGGAGGACAGATCTGAAAGTGCCCTCGCTGCAGGCAGGCAGCTTTGAGAAAGCAGGGACTCTTGAAGAGGCTGGGCCACAGATGCCTGCTTTTCCCCAGGCTCCCCTGTTAGATGGGTTCCCCCTCCATCCTGGTGAGGAGTAAGTGGGAGGATGGAGAGGGCAGGTGTGTTACTGCTGCTCTTGTAGAAGGCCCTCCTGGGGAAACATGAGGCCAAGGAAAGGGGCTCTCCACTGAACTTGCAAGCTGGAGTGGGAAATGGTGGGTATCTGGAGGAGGGGTTGCTTTGAGTAGGGAATAGTGGAAAATAGAAAAAATAGGAAGAAAAGCTGGGGCCAGAATTGTGGAGCCATGAGTGCTGGAGGAGTGGTGGTGCTCAGTCTGCACACTGCTCCCCGCCCCCGAGTTTTCAAAGCGCCTTGGACGTTATCTCCTCCAGTCCTGTGGAGCGGAGGTGACCACTGTCCACTTCAATGGAGGGTTTTCTGGGTGGGCAACGTTGTTCCTTGCCCATTTGGCACCAGTAGGCCTCTTGCCAGCCTGTTGCACTCCTTGCTGGTCTGCTGCACTCGGTGCGATGATTTTGGTATCACTGGGGTCAGGATCCTCTAGGCCTGCACCATCAATTATGGTCACCACTGACTACATTTGACCATTTAAATTTAAGTAAAACTAAGTAAAAGTTCATGTTTGGTCTCATTAGCCACATTCCACTGCCCAGTAGCCCGCTGTGGCTACCGTAATGGATAGCACAGACAGGATATTTGCGTATCGCAGAGCGCTCTGTTGGGCAGTGCTCACGTCTGCTAAACATGACCCAGCAGAAAGAATACTTCATTAATTATTTTTTTCAAACAAATAGACTGTATACAAGTTAAAGTCTTTCAGCATCCAATAAGATATTGTGCTTGCACCTATTGTGGATGCGAAGCTGATTAAAGACACAATCCCCCAGTCCTGCAGGTGTTTACAGCATGGTGGGGGAGATGGACCTATTGTAAATACCCAGAACCCAGGGCAGGCAGGGTTGGTGCTTTACAAAAGGAACAAAAAGGAAAGAAGGGAGTGACTGGGGAGGCCTCAGGAAGAAATTGGAATTCAAGTGAGGACAAGTAAAGGGAGGTTTTGAACGTATCCCAGGTGCCAGAAACAGCACGAGGAAAGGTCCAGATGGAGGTATGTGTGGACTGCGGCGGGGGAGTGGCAAGTACCTTGGGGCACAAGACTGAAGAAGATGTCACTGATGCCTTGAGTGATGAGTTCAGAAGATGGGCGTGCATCTGGTGTGCAGTGTGGAGCACTTAAAAGTCAGGAGGCAGGTATTCAGAACACTACCAGGTCCCAACATCCTGCTATTCTTTGGGAGCAAGGCTCGGCTCTGCTTAGTGCTCCTTCCGATTAAGGGCTAGGGTGCCATCTGGCACTTCCTCAGCTGCTGTAAGCCCTTGGACAACCAGGGCTGGAGCTTATCCTGAGTACTGGGCATGCGATCCTGCACTTAGGAGGTGCTGAACGAATGTTTCTTGGATAGTTTTTGAATGAAGTCTCAATCCGGCTCACTGGCACCACCTGGCGGTGGCATGTTTACCACAGCCACTTCCTGGGAGCTTGTATTTTTAGAATGCTCCTAGTAATTTGATAATTATCAGGTTTGGGATCCATTAATGTCAGTTTGAGCTGGAATCAATAAGGTTGGCTTCCCAGAGGAAGTGGGCCTAGAACTGGCCCTGTTTGTGCTTGTTTGTTTTTAGCGCCTCTGCTGTGGGCCAAGTGCTGTGCTAGGGCATGGGATCCTGGGCCACCAGGTCTAATTTGGAAACTTCAAGCAAGAAGTTGCAGTATAGTGATACTGGTGCCGAGAAAAGTGTTTGTAAGATGAGTCAGGGCACTGAGGATTCAGCAAGGATTCCCAGAGCGGCGACATTTGAGCAGGCCTGTAGGGCGAGGCGGTGTTTATGTAAGGATGCAAAAAGGAGACAACAGGCTGTGTCTGGGAACTGTGGTAGTTTGCTGTGGCTGGAACGTGGCGTAAATACAAGCAAGTAGCATGAGAAGGTGCTGGAAAGGTAAGCATGGGCCAGATGGAGTGTCATGGAAGGGTGAGTGCCTGACTGCAGGCCCCACGTAGAGGCTTGTGGGGGTGTTGCCTAGACAGAGAAGGAAAATGAGGTGACCTAGACCCAGAGGCAGGGCTGGGGGCTTGAGTTAGAGCAATCAGAAGGAAGAGCTTTTGCACACGCTGGTCCTTTGTGCTGGAATACTCTGCCGTGGCCTCAGGCTCAGGAGCCTGGGATGGGTCCTGGGGAAGGGCCTTGGCAGAGTTGCTGACGTGATGAATGTTGTAGGGCTCAGTGATGAAAGCTCACACTTGGAACACCTTTCTTCAGTTTATGGATCACCAGCTTTTTAATGGGAAGTGTTAACACAGCAGGGAGGAGCCTTCTCCATTCAAACTTGGCTCTGCCACTTACTGTCTGTGCGATCTTGGGCAATTTGCTGACCTCTCTGTGCCTCAGTTTCTGCAGGAGTGAAACAGAAGTGACAACAGTACTTAACCAAGCAGCGCATAGCACTTCCTTAGTCTCTGCTCGTTAGCCAGCAGTGTGTTAGCATCATTGCTGTGTAGGCGCGGCAGGGCTTTTGTCTTCATTTTCAAATGAGGATACTGAGATTTGGAGAAAAATTCAGTTCTCTGGAGGCAAAGTTTAAGACTAGTCTGCTGGCTCCCACTGGAGTCCCCTCACTGTCAGTGCCCCTGAAGCGCCGCTCCCCATCCGCCACACCCGCCTACCTGGAAGGTGCCCTTTTGAGGGGAGGACTGGGATGCTGATCTGATCCTGTCTGTGAAGCGAGCCTCCCACTTGGTGCTGGGCCTTCTCCCTGTGCGTCTGGTCTCCCCCATCACTTGTCCCTGTACCTGCAGGATGTGTGCCCCTGTGATGGTGGAGCTGGAGGGGGAGACAGATCCCTTGCTCATCGCCATGAAAGAGCTCAAGTAAGTCACCCAGATCGTGGTTCACTGCGCCTGGGAGGCATCCTTTGGGTTCTCTGCTGTACCCCCCTCCCCCTACTTCGCTGCTGGGAAGTGTGGTTCTTGTTCCTGTAGACCCTTAGTCTGCTCAGGAGTCAGCCCACCAGGGAGGAGGGGGCTGGGAGGGGAGGACATTGATGAGACATCGACCTCTTCTGTCTGTCAGAATTTTCCTGTCCCTACCGCATCCCTCTACCCTGCCGCCTCCTCCCTTCAGCCGTGGGTCCTTCCAGACCCACTGTCCCACACTCAGGGATGCAGGAGCTTTTTTGTTGTAATTCCGTTCCTACAAAGTGCATTCATAGTTTCAAGAGGATGCTCCTAAGACTTCTGTTCCCTTGCATTCTGCACACGTTCTGTCCCTTCTGCAAAGCTGGGGTCACCAGCCCTCATGTGCCTTGACTTCTCCCCACCACAGGGCCCGAAAGATCCCCATCATCATTCGCCGCTACCTGCCCGACGGGAGCTATGAAGACTGGGGGGTAGACGAGCTCATCATCACCGACTGAGCCGGCATCATCTTCCTGGCTGTGCCTCATCCCCAGTTTCTAGTCTCACATTCTTTATACGTGTAAATAATAAACCCTTTGACTTTTCAAACCCCTCTGCCTCCAGCTACCTGCAAGGCCCTCTTGCTTCTTCCCTGTTACTGCCCTGCTGCTTGGAGGGTGCACTCGTCCCAGTGGCCCTGTGACTGTCACTTCTTGAAGAGGCACCAGGGCCCTCCCCCCGTGACTCTCCCTACATCTCGCCATCCACCAGAGCAGAGGCGGCTGCAGGGAGACACCTCAGCTGCCTTCCCAGCAGACAGACGAGCCTTTGTGCCCAGGGAACTGGTTGCCACGGAAACCCCCAATTTCCTTTCCAGTGGGGACTGGCTGCAGGGGCTTCTCCCTTCTCAGGAGTATCACAGAGCAGGTCTCATCAAGCCACCCATTGTTTCCTAAGGACCTGCCTCGAGTCTCTTATCGTGGGCTCGGATCCCCTTTCAGGAGCCTGTGCCCCAGCAGGAAGCCTGGGGATGCAGTGATCTCCTGCCCTCCCCAAGAGAGCCCTGCTGGGCAAGTCAGCAGCTGGAGCGAGGGCCGAGCACCTGCCCACCTCTTCCCCCAACCCTGGTCCCCACTTGTTAGGCCACTCCCTGCACACTGTCCTTGGTGACCCACCTCTCTGGTCTGCCACACCCATACCTTCTCATTCTTAGCCTCTGGAAAGATGTCATTTCTCTTCTGTGTGGGGCCCTGCTCCTACAAGGCCTTCCCTAGGATGGGTGCTGGGATGATGGCGGGCAGGGAAGCAGGGCTTCTGGGTTCAAGGCATGACATTAAATCAGGACCAGAACTCCTCTTCCTCTGCTCTAGGTCCTAGTGGGGCCTGTTCTTACCCAGCCTGCAGGAAGACCAGTCAGTCACACTGGTTCTTCCCTCCCTCCAGGCTGGGTGGAGGGACCTCAGGGAGAGGGTATGTATTGACACTAACAGGGATAGAAGGGAAGATTGGCTCCCTCAATATTCCAGCCTTGACCTCCATTCTGCTGCCAGCTCCCCTTCCGGGAAGAGGAGGATCAGGCTTGCCTGACCTCTGCAAGAGGCAGGGCGCTTGAGGGTGGGTGCACCCTGGACAGGGTGGGAGCCATGAGCATCCCCAGGAGCAGGAGGGGTGTTTGCTGCTCTGGAGAAGGGTTAATTCAGGGAGCAGTGGACTTCGCACCCCCTTCCACCCTCCTCCAAGCCTGTGGAATCCTTTAATCAAGTTGGGTGCTGAAATTTCAGCTCTGAAATGCCGCCTTTGTGCTGGCATCCAGGCGGCTGCCCCAGAGTGCGGGGGTCATTTTCTCGGCCCCGTTTCTCTAAATGGTCTCTTTGTTCCTGCTGGGCCGCTCAGTATCAGATGTGATTAAAGGGAGATGGGGTTTGGGTGGAGGAGGAGAGAAGGGGCTGGGAGAGGGAGGGGGTTAACCCTTAGGGGATAGGGTGTAGAGGAGATGGAGAAAGGGTGTTTTTCCTCCCACCTCCCCCTTCCCGTTCTGCTCCTCTTTCAAGGAATCAGTCCTTGCTACTCAGCTGGCCAAGACTGGGCATAGTCTTCTCAGTCCTCTCCAGAAACACCTGTCCCCTTCTCTGTTTACACTCAGAGCCCCTACTTTACTGAGGCCTGAGCACATTGGAAGCATAGGTCTAAGGCATGAACACAAGCCAGGTCTTCCGACTTCTCCAGGGTTATTTGTTCTTTTGGGCCGCTTCCCCGCCTCCCGTGTCCCCAGTGACTTCCCAGACGATCTTCGTGAGGTGCAGGGTCCTGGAGGTGGTAGTTTCACCTTCTCAATGTAGCCCTTCCCACTCGCCCCGCTCCATGTCCACAGTCCCACTGAGCACAGGTGCAGACCGGAGGTGACAGCAGACCAGACATGGACTAATGTCCTGCTTTTCACCAGCAGGAAAGGGTGGGTTGTAAAAATTATGAGCACATAAGGTTAGTACTGATTTGTCCCTAACAAAGTTCTAGAATAGGCTACTGCATATTTGAAAACACTTATATAATAAAAGATTTTGGAGCTAGGGTAGGGTTTCTAAGAACGCTGCTGAAAGTGAACCAAATACTCTTTTTTCAATGGTTATTGATCTGGTAGGTTGGGGGATTGCCACGGACAGAGTGAACCTTGACTTTAACAAGACATCAGACAGTCTTTCTGTGGCCAGGATGGAGAAGTATGTACTTTAAGGTGATATAATTAGATAGACTGAGAAGTGATTGGACACTCTTTCCTTGAGAGTACAGGTAACAGAACTGATGATGGAGGGGTATTTAGTGGCGCACACAGGGCCTTTCCCTCTTCTTCCCAACCTTTTTTATTAGTGACCTGAATGAGGGTATTCAAGTTTCAGAGACGTAACTCTGAAGGAGAGTTATAGGTTGGATTCAGAAAATTCCAAAGGATTTAAGATAAGTGACGAAATGGTCAAATCCAACAAGATGAAATCTGTTAAAGGTCAGTATAAAATCCTGCATTTATCTCCGACACAACAAAATCAACAAAACACCAGAAAACAGCTTATATACAGTTCGGGGGTGATCTGACTTGGCCGCAGGTTTTATGCACAAGAGCAGGGGTTCTGCTTTGTGGCAGCCACAGCTTTGGCCAGGTGGCCTGAAGAACTTGCGTGCCACAGCCTCCAGTTGGCAGTTTGGCCTCCCTGGGGGACTGGGCTAGTTCTTGGTGCTCCGTATCCCACCCGAGGTCCTAACTAGGAGGTGAGGGGCTGGAGCCCACAGGCAGAAGAAACAGATACAGAGCTGGGGATGCTGGTCTGGAGCGGTGAAATAAGCATCGCTCCAGGTGACAAGCGGAAGGAGGGCAGGTGGAAGAGATGGTGGTTAAGAGCGCAAGCCTTGGAGTCAGCTGGCTTCATATTCTGGCGCTAGCACTTCTTGGCACCAGCCTCTCAAAGTGTCAGTTCTCCATCTGGAAAATGGGGATAATGATTGGACCCACTCCCTCATAGACCTGAACGGTACAAAGCACTCAGCCGGGGAGTGCGCAGTGCACGGTAGCTATTAGTTACTATGAGCTGGGTATAAGGAAAGACTTCCAACCACCAGAGCTGTCCATCAGTGGAGCATGGGGGAAGACATTTCCCCTGTCCCTGAGGTGGAGGAGCTCCTAGCCCCCGAGTGCAGGTTGGAATTCTGCTGAGGAAAGAGCTTTTGGGAAGGGAGCCCTGAAGGATTAGATGGCATGTCTGCCATCCTGCTTTACGCTCAGACGTGGGCAGCTGCTATGAGGACTCACCTGGATCCTGCACTGGGTGTGTGTGTGTGTGTGTGTGTGTGTGTGTGTGTGTGTGTGTGTGTGTGTTGGGGGAGCTGGCAAGAGGAAGGTACAGTGAGAGGAGGCCCATCCTCCATCCTAATGGCAAGATGGCAAGACAGCAGGCCTGACCCACCTTTCTTTCAAATACCTGTTCCTTGAATTCTTGGCAAGGCCCTCTCTCTCTCGGGTGAGCAAAGGGGCTGCTTGGAAGGCACTCTGGTGAGTTCCAGCTGAGCCAGCAAGTGGCCCACCTGCAGTGTGGGCACAGCTGGGCTGCGGCCAGGGCTCCCACCCAAGGCCTCAGTCCTGAGCACACACTGACCCCACTGTGATGCCAGTTGTCCTGACCCATTGCACTGGGAGAGAGGAGACCTTTGGATTATGTGTCCTTTGCATTCAACCGCTAGCTACTTCCAGAAAGTGTTTGAAGAAGCATAGGTACAGGGATAAGAGACCAAGAGACAGGCCAGGTCAGGCCCACCAAGCAGGTAACCGGAACCTTTAATTTTATTATGTGGAATGCTTAATGCAGAGTTAATAGGGGCTGGAGTACCTAGGAGAGGGGAGAGGGGAGAGGGAGCTACTGAGATAAATAAGAGGGAGGCAGTAATGAGTTACATGTGGACCACGGGGGCTGCAGAACAGGAAAATAGGGGCAGAACAGAGCTACATACTTTATTCAAATACCACTGGGAGGCAAAGGGCAAAAGGCCAGGGCAGAATGTACACGTCAGGAGTTCAGTGTCTTCAGCCTGCTGACAGCAACCTGGGTCTCCCTGGAGCCAAGGGCTTGGGCCTGGGCAGCTGTAACTCTCGGGGAAGCCCAGGGAGTTGGGGCTGACAGAGTAGGGGCCACAGAGCCTGGAGGGAAGAGAGAGTTGGCGGGGGCCCGGGAGGAAGGGTCTGAATTGTCTCCGAATCCTTTCCCGGAGCCCCTGCCTCCTTGCCTCCTGGGATGTGCCTCAAAGTCTGCGAGGTTGCAGTGAAGGAGGACCTGGGCCCTCTTTCTCCATTAGACAAAGAATGAGGTTATTGGCATGGAATTGGATCTAGGGGGCCTCTGTGCCAATTCCTTCCTGTGTTTAGGAGGGGAGGGGGCACTCAAGGGATGAGGAGACGGCCCTCTGAGCCCCCACCCCACCCCTACTCCATCAAGGCTGTTCAAAGCTGTCCTCAGCCCCCAAGGGGCAGACATAGCCTGCTCCAGGCCCTGATGCAGGTCTCTGGTTGGCTTGGGCACACAACACAGGAGGCACAGGTTATGTCAGACCCCTCATTCCCCACGAAAGAGGAAACACGGGCATCAGAGTGGCAAGGCCTCCGATTCCCATCCCACCCTCGAGGCTTCCCCTCCTTCCAGAGGAGGATGAGCAGGGCCTTCTCAGATCCTGGGGCCGAGGGTCATTCCTGGGGGGAAGGTGCAGCCCCTCATTTTTCAGTCTAGGGGCAACAATCAACCTCCTTCTCCTCTGCCCAGCCGAGTTGCCCAGGGCTGTGCCTGGGCTGGAGCCCAGACTGGATGGGGTGGGGTCATCAAAGGCAATGAGCCAGACAGAAGGCCTTCCCCCAGCTGTCAGCCTCTGCAGCCTGCTCCACAGCCGCCACCGGGCCTGAGATGGGTGAGGAAAAGGGTGCAAGGGCTGGGGGAAGGGACAGGGTGGTGGTGGTGGTGACAGGAACCCCTTTAAGGCCGGGACAGTGTCGTATATACTGGCTGCTCCCAGTGTGTGGGGCTGTGGGACTGGGGCCCTGAGGGGCTGGGGTCAGAGATGGCCGTGTAGAGGGGCCGCTGCGAGGGCCCCATATAGGAGAAGGCCGAGTAGAGGCCAGAGGTCTGGCCCGAATGGCCATAATAGGGTCCTGAGGGCTGATGGTCAGAGTAGTCAAACTGGGGGCGGGAGATGGAGGGGAAGGCGGAGCCGTAGTGGGGCAGACTGAGGGAGGTGTAGGCGATCTGCGAGGTGGACGGCTGGTCGGTGTAGTGCGGGGGACCCTGGGGCCCCGCAGTCTCCGTCTTCACCTGGGCTTTGGCATCCACACCAGATGGTGAGACCGTGGGCAGAGCCACGCCTGGAGGCTTGGAGATCCAGGCCGAGTGTCCACTGGCCACAGCCAGGGCGCTGCCCAACCCGTAGCCAGCTGCCGAGTAGCTGCCCACATGGCCTGGGTGCCCATTGGGCGGCAGGTACTGGTCCAACTCAGCCACATCAAAGGTCTCCATGTTGGACATTACCTCGTGGCTGATCTCACCGATGTCCACGTTGCCGAAGTCGATGTGAGGCTTCCCGCCCTCCCCCATGGAGCGCCCATCCCGCTTGGGGTCTGCCTTGCCCGACTGCAGCTCTGTCTTTGGGGTAGTTGGAGGGGTGGGCGGGCCATGGCTCTGGCCTGGGGGAAAAGAGACAGAAAGCGGGAACTCAGATGAGAGGCTTCTGGATGCTGATGGTTCACTTTCAGACAGGATGCCTCCAGGAGGCTGAGGGCCCATCACTGCATGACCTTGTGAGCTTTACATGTTTCAGCAGCCCGGGTTGGCATTTAATTATATAATGATCTTGGGTTGATCTCCAGTTATTTATGAAATTCTCCAACCTTAGGAATGGGTCCTGTCTCCTACCCAGAATAGGACTCCCCTCTGTCACCCACCTCCTGGAGAGACCTGCTTCATTTTGAAAAACCTTTCCTATTGGAAAGGTCTTCCTCACACCAGCTGAAGTCGGCTTCCCTCCCTGCTCCCGTTGTTCCTTAGCTGTTGAGCCTGATGGGGTCTGGCCGTAGGTCTGGATTCGCCTGCTCTCTCTTAAGCGCACTGGGCCTCTACTGGCTGCTCCTTCTGCCGACCTCTCCCACCCTCATCACTTTGCTGGCTTGCTTGTCCCTCTTCCACTCCGACCCCTGAACAGCGATGTGTGGCATCCAACCCCATGCCTCCTCCCAAGATTACCTCAGGTGCTCCTTATTCAAGGAAACCTTCCCTCTGACCCAGCCCCTGACCACACTCCCAGCTCCCGTCACACATTGTGCTGCCTCGTTGTTCCTCCAGTTGCCTTCTCCCTGCCTGTTCAGGGGAGCCCTGAGATAAGTGACCTGCTCCACCCTGTTCTTTGTTTTCTCATTCACACATTCATTCAGCAGACACTTAAGGGCACCGCTAAGTGCCAGGTATAGGGTATACAAACATAAACAAAATGGGTCCCTGTCTGCACAGGCTCCTAGCCTTGGGGGAGAGCCAGGGACCCACACGTGGCTAGAGCGCTGCGTCAGAAGTGCCGTGAGGACGGGACATGCACAGGGCTCAGGAGACTGGCGGGGGAAGCCACTCATCCTGACCTGGGGCAGGTCTCCCTGAGGAGGGGTAGCTGAGCTGTTGAAGGTGAAGAAAAAGCCCAGGCCCACAGTTATGCTGTGAGGTGGTTCTGTACATGGTCCAGAGTCTTCTGGGGTGTGTGTGTTCCTGAAGGAGTGTGAGGGAGGGATGGCTGGACTGGGGATCCCATCCGAGAGAGAACATGTTCATGGTCTATGAAACTGGGCACTCCCTGAGGGCAGGCCTGTGCCTCCTCCATCAGACCTGGGGCAGTGCTGTGTCCTGGGCTGGCCAGAGTGTCTGGACTTTGAGGTTGAATCCTGCCTGGCTCTGTCACTGTGTGACCCTGGGCAGACCCTCTATCTCCTCTTATCACTTAACTTATCAGTAAAACAGAGACCAAGCAGCTCAGATATGGCCTTCTCCTGGAAGCCCTCCTTGACCAGCGTCTGGGGCATAGCTGGATATTTCTGGAGATCTGACTGGGTGGACAGATGGATGACTCCTCCCTAGAGGTCATGCCTGCTCTGGGTCTGGGGTTCATGGGTGCTTGTTTCTTCCTGTACTTAATTTGCTTGTTTTCATCCCTGCTCATCCCTCTAGCCTGTGGGCTCCAGAGGCCAGGGACCATGGCTCCTCATTTGTACACCTGATGTCTGCTTCTGGGTCTAGCACAAAGGAGGACTCGGAGCGTGTCTTGGAGCGAAGGCAGAGCTCTGCTCCCAGAGACTTCCCATGGG
Source organism: Camelus ferus (assembly GCF_009834535.1). Taxonomy (NCBI): domain Eukaryota; kingdom Metazoa; phylum Chordata; class Mammalia; order Artiodactyla; family Camelidae; genus Camelus; species Camelus ferus. The sequence continues at coordinate 3,768,046 of NC_045707.1, forward strand.
CCTGACCCACGTGCAGTGTTGTGGACGCCGTGAACACCAGCGAGGCAGCAATGGTGCCAGCAGAGCCCTGGGAGCCATACTGCCTGGGCTGAGACCTCAGCTGTATGGCAAGTTACTCTCGGTTTTCTGTCGAGTTTACTCTCTAAAATGAGAGTAATTTGCCACGCAGCTGAGGTCTGAGCCCAGGCAGTGTGGCTGCCTCTTCAAACTTTAGAATGATTGAATGAGTTAATACACATCAGGCAATTAGCACAGTTCCTGGCACACTGTAGGTGCTCAATTAATATTAGCTATTTTTTTTCTTTTATGAGGGCAAGGTAATTGGGTTTATTCATTTATTTATGTTTGGAGGAGTTACTGGGGATCAAACCCAGGACCTCGGGCGCGCTAAGCATGTGCTCTAACACTTGAACTGTACCCTCCCTGCAGTGCTAGCTGTTATTATGACTAATCAGAGTGAAAGGATACCCTGTGTCTGGCTCTTCCATGGCAGGTACTCATCATCACATGCCGTGTCTCCCCTGTCAGGCTGGGAGGTGGGAAAGAGGCAGAGATCTCTCCTCCATCTGATCTCCTGTTTCTCAAAATCTTGTCTCTTGGTATTCCTTGGTGTAACTCCTCCACCAGCCTCCATGGCCTCCTTAACTGGCCTCTTCACCCAGCAGCAGGGCCCTTTCTGTCAGCCCTGGCCAGAGCCATTGTGCCCAGCCACCTCCCCTGACACCTGAGTCCCCACTAAACTCCTTCTGGGCCCCTGGATCCCAGCTGGGGCAACTGGTCAGCCCTTCCCAGAGCCGAGGTCTCAAGCCATCCAGCCTTTGCCTTTCCCCACTGCCCAGGCTCCCCCTACCCAGGCTCCCCCTACCCAGGCTCCCGGCCCCGTGCTCACCTGAGGGGTGCTCAGGGTTCCCATCCGACATTGGGGAGCCCTCTCCCGGGTGCCGGTGGTCCAGGTGGGCACTCTTGTAGTGGGCCTGGATGGCAGCAGCACCGCCCTGCTCGGCCTCCCCACCCGGGCACTCCGACTCCCCCTGGGCTGCCTTCCCGTTCTTCCGCCTCCTTGGCTGGTACTTGTAGTCTGGGTGGTCCTTCTTGTGCTGCATCCGGAGCCTCTCGGCCTCCTCAATGAAGGGGCGCTTGTCGCTCTCGTTCAGCAGCCTGGGGTGGGGTGGTTGGGGGAGACAGCAGAGGGGCCATCGTGAGTGTCTGCCCTGGGAAAAATGAGGCCCTGGGATGGGGAGCTCAGCAGGCAGAGCCTGGGGTGGGGGTTGTGTCATTTGATTTATGGACTGAAGGACATGAGCCCAAGGCACCACAGCCTCAGGGGGCAGTGGTCTCTGCCCGCAAATCTCTCAGGAGCTGGAGTGTGAGAGAGGAATGAGCCTGCAGCTCCTGAGGATGGAGTTAGAGCTTATGAGAAGCCTAGAACTTCCTTCAATTCAAGAAAGGGAAAACCTTTCTTATCATCAAAGCTGTCTGCAAGTGGAGCTGGCTGCCTCGTTAGGGGGTGAGCTCCCTGGGACTGGCGGTGTGCAAACAGAAGCAGCATGGTGAGGGGGAGGAGCACAGTGTCTGCTACTTACTAGCTGTGTGACCATGGGCCAGTCACTTCTCTGAGCCTTAGTTTCTTCACCTATAAAATGAGGATGATAATACCTACTTCACTGGGTGTGGGACTGGCCAAGATAATGGATGTGAAACGCGGTGCACCAGGTCTGGGGATGGGCCAGCACCTTGAGAAATAGGTGCACTTCTAATGCTGCTTGTGGGGTGGACGGACAGGAGGACCTGGGGTGGAACCCCTCAACTCTGGAATATGGATTTGTGAATTCCAGTGTGGTGGGGCCGAGGGAGGCAGGATATGAGTACCCCTCACTATGTAGGGGCCACTGCTTCCTGGGGGAGATTGTATCTCCTGGTCCACAGGGTGGCAGAGGGTAAAGGAAGCTAGACTATTTTCTGAGAACCTGGATGGGGGCAGACAGACTCTCTCCCTGGTCCAAGCCTAGCCAATGGATGGCAGCCTCTAAAGGCAGAACTGTCCACTGGACTCTAGCCTCAGGCCAGGGCTGCCAGGGGGGAAGTTCAGGGCTTGGCTGCCCCAGGGCGAGGAGGGCAGGATGGGGGTACCTGGCAGAGGAGACTCAGAGGAAGAAAAGAGACCCATAAAATCCTAGACATAAGGGACTCTGCAGGAGCAGCTGTCCTTCTGCCCGAAGGGCCTCTCTCTCCAGCTGCCTGCCCCCACAGTGGGCGCCCTCTTCACCCAGTCAGCAGAAGGCTGAGCCCTCCCTGCCCAGGATGGGAGGGGGGGTGGTCATACCAGGCACCTCCTAGCGGGCAGCAGCATTCCTCTGCAGCTTAGCCTCCCCTGGCTGCTCCCTCCCCCTAGGCTGCCCAGCCCAGCCCTAACCCAGCTTCCTCCAAGGGTCCCTCTAGCTGAGTGATGGGATGGAGACCCCAGACCAAGGCCTCAGGGTGAGGGAGTGGGATGCAGGCTTTCTCATCCCAGCTGTGCCCCACCAGACAGCCCAGGGAGTAGGTGGGCAGGCCCACAGGTGGGTATGGTGAGGGGAGGGGGCGCTGCACGTGCAGGCGCCTCAGCCAGCCTGGCCCCGGCACAGAGGCTCCCAGGATGGCTGGGGACGCTGTGCTTCCACTCCCACCCCAAACCTTCCCTGTGCCCTCTGCCCAGCTGGCAACTGGATGTGAATCAGCAAGAAAATGCCAGGGGGTGTGGAGCAGAGGCACAGGCCAAAAGAGGGAAGATTCCGACATTGATCCCATTGGTGCCTCTCATGCTAGTTCCCAGCCGTACCCTGACCTCGGTAGAAACCTAACCCGGCAGCAGGGCACGGGTGTGTGTGTGTGTGTGTGTGTGTGCGCGCCCAGGACTGACCACCAGCCCCAACCCCAGTCCTAGCCTGACCCTAACCTCACCCCCTAAACTCAACCCCAGCCTCACCCAGACCTCCAGCGTCAGCTCTGTTCAACCTGTCTCCTAACACCAAACCCACCACATAATCCCAATCCCAAATTTAATCTTGACTCCAGCGCCAGCCCTCACTCAGTCACCACAGCTCTAACCGCGAACCTCATCCTCATCTGCACTTCGCCTCACCTCTGGCCTCTGGGTCGCCAAGGTTTGGAATAGGGGTGGGGAAAGAGTAGGCTGATTCCCCACTCAAACTGGAATCCCCAACAGGGGGGCTTCTAAGGAAGGGCACTGGCTGCTGCTCCATCTGCTCCTGTCAGGGAAGAGGCCTGTGGGCCTGGGGGTCGGGAGGGGCTCCAGCCTGTGACCCCACTTCCAGTCTCTTGGCTCTGGTTATTCTCTCCAGACAGGTCAACCAGTTTGCCACCAGCACCATAAGATCAGCATCTAAGTCCTTTCCCAGGCAGGCATGACTGTCAGAGCTCACCCAGCCACTTAGGAGCCAGGACCTGGATGTCGGTGTGTCTGATCCCAACCCACTTCCATCACCTCTTTCCAGGTGTAGGGCCCTGATTTCCAGTTTGATCTCCTAACCATCCCCCTTCCTGACAGCCTGGGAGTCATGAGCCTGGGGGGATTTCAGGAGCCGCTAGAGAGACTGGCCAGCCCAGTGCATAGCCAGATGCCTCCCAGGCCCCTCATCCAGGATCCAGGTAGCCCACCCCGCTGTTGGCATAGCCTTTGATCCTTGCCATTGTCCTGCCACCCTCCTACCCCTGGGGTTGGGTCCTGAGCAAGCAGCGCCTGCTTTCCTGATTGCCGCACCCCAAGTTGGCCCCTGGGGGGCACTCTGGGCCCCTGTGCACATAGCTTGAGTGGTGGCCAGGAACAAGTCCTCCTGCAGGGGCCTAGGCCCAAGGTTCTGAGCTGGGGGAACAGGGACAGACAGGGACAATGGAGGGTCCAATCTTAAATCCTTGGCAGTGGGGTACAGGAGGAGTGGAGGGGTCCATCCTTGCTTTGACGCTCTCATTGGGTTCACACTGTAGCGTGCTCATGGTCCCCAGGGCTTTTCTGCCTGCCTGTCTCCCTTCTGGTTGTCTGTCTCACTTGCTCTTCTCTGTCCCATGGAAACAAGGGTACTGGCCTGGGCTGAGCCCTACCAGGGTGTGGATGGACTTTGGGCAGAAGAGCTAACTTCAGCCTCTGCTCTTGGGTGGGGCAAGACCCTCTGAGTCCATGCAGCAGGTTGGCTACTGAACCTGGGGTCTCCCAGGGTGAGCAGAGCACCCAAGAGCGTTCGGGGAAGAGGAAGGGGCACCAGGCCTTTAACAAACACATGGCCAAGGACAGGAATGGGAAGCCCTCTTGGTCTCTTGGGGGCCTTACTGCTCCTTCCACCACCCTAAACCTTTGGCCTTCTAGACCCAACCTCCACTGTGCTAGGGCCGGCAAGGGGAAGGTGGCAGGCTCCTCTGACAACACTGAGACTGTCTGAAACTCAAATGCTCCTCATTCCTGTTCTCCTCTGCCCCCACCCTCACAACCTCCTGACCATGTCTTAGAGTGAAGGGGTGACCCACTTGTCACCAAGAATGGTGTGGGGAAGACCACCGGCTGAAGAGTTGGGAGACCTGGGTTCTGGCCCTGGCTCTGCCACCAGCTGTTATATGGCCTTTGCTGTCCCTTTGCCTTTCTGGGCCTATCTCTTGGGCAGTCTAGTGGGGAATCGGGTGACTTCTGCAGGCTCGCATCTCCTGGGACTCTTGTTCTCTTTCTGAGACGCCCAGGACTTTTGGGGGCGGTGGAGGGCAGAGTTGCCCTGGTCAAGGGCCAGGCTGAACCCCAGACCTGAGATGAGGCTGACTTCCTCCTTGGAGGTGGGTGTTTTGGGGCTGGTTCCAGGGAACCTGGGACTCTGAGGGACCGTGGGTAGGAAAGGGTCTAACGTTTCCTCCTGGCCAGGACTCTCAGCTCCAGAGCTGGAGGGGTAGGAGGTTACTCAATGCTGGGTGGGGCCCTGGAAAGGAAGATGGCGCCCTGACTGGGAGAGGGAGGGAGGCAGGGGAAGGGACCAGCCTGGCAGCTCTGGGACCCGGTGGGAGGGGGAGACTTCTTTCTATGTGTTCTCTTCTCTGGAGGATGAAGAACCTCTGGGCCTGAAGGAGCGGCGGCCAGAAAGGCATGGTGAAGGCAGCCGGGATAGGGCAGTGGCTGATCTGCCCTCCGCAGTTCTCCGTCCCTCAGTTTCAAAGACGTGGGTCTGAATTCCTTGTTTGCCGCCTACGCCTACCCCCACCAGTTCTCCACCTGGCTGCCTCAGTTTCCCTGTCTCTCCAGCCGGGCCCTCAGTTCTTTCCCAAGCGTTACCCACCCACCCACCCTACCCAACTCGCATCCCGCTGACAGCTGAAACTGGTGGCAATGGCACCCTTGAGTGGCGTGCCTGTAGGAAGGGGGTTAATGACGGCCTGGGGTGTGGAGCCCTCCATCAGCCTTCCCTCCCTCCAGCCTTCACTGTCTCCCAAGAAGCCCAGGCCCGAGTGCCTGCCACGGACAGAATTCCAACCGCGAGGGGGCGCCTCCCAGCCCGCTGCCCCGGCTGGGGAGCCGGGCCTAGGCCGCTAGAGTTGGGAGCGAGCGCAACCCCAAGGGGGTACTTTGGGGGAAGGGCAGGCCCGATGCCCGCAGCTGGTCTTCCAGTCCCATCGGGGAGGTGGCTGCCCCAGGAGAAGAGCCCAGGCGGTGCCGTCTAGCCCGAATCCGCCCGCAGCTAGAGGGCCCGCAGGAGCTCCCCGGAGGCGGGTCGGGGCGCTCACCTCCAGAGCTTGCCCAGCGTCTTGCTGAGCTCCGCGTTGTGCAGGTGGGGGTACTGGTCCGCCAGCTTCCTGCGCGCCGCCTGCGCCCACACCATGAAGGCGTTCATGGGCCGCTTGACGTGCGGTTTGCTCTTGCTGGCGCCGTTGACACGCACGGGCATGGGCACCAGCGTCCAGTCGTAGCCGCTGAGCACCTGGCTGACGGCCTCGCGGATGCACACGGGGAATTTGTCATCGTCCGCCTCGCCGTCCTGCTGCTCCTTCTTGACCTTCCCCAGCTCGCCGGGCCCCGGGCTGGCTCGCAGGCCCGATCCGCCGCCGCCGCCGCCGCCGTCGGGCCCCAGCGAGGGCGCGCTCCCCGGGGACAGGCAGCGGGGCTCCTCCGAGCCCACGGGGCTCAGTTCCACCTCGGACAGATCCTGCTCCTCCGCCATGTCGACCCCGGCCGCCGCCGCCTCGGCCGCCTCCCCGGGGCCCGCCGCCGGGGTCCTCGTGAAGAGTCCAACGCCCACCTGGACGGAAAGGAGGGCGCGATGGGGCAGCGTGCGCGCAGCCCCGACGGCGGCCTGGGACGCGATGCGGGCACAACCCCGAGGTGGCACCCACCCTGCTCCCCCTAAACCCACAGCAGCCCCTGGGCCCGCGCACATGCCAGACCCTGGCTCGGCCTCCTAGCTCCCGCCTCCGCGTCTTCCCACCACCTGGTCCCAACCGTCTCTCGGTGTGGGTGGGTTTGGGTGTTTTTTTTTTTTTTTTAAACCTCCTCTTGGGTGGAGGTTTGTTGATGGAAAGGAAGAAAAACGGACTCTTTATTCTGCTCTAATCCTAGCTCCTGGAATTTCCCACCTTTTCTCTCACCTTTCCTTCTTCCCTTCCGTCTACCCACGACAGAGTCTAGAGGAGCCTGGTGGGGAACAGATGCGTGTGTCAGCCTCTCTCCACCCCACGCCCCACAGCAGGGTCCCAGACCTGGGCCCCGGAAGGGAGGAGCGGAGGAGCGGGCTGCGCACTCACTCACCTCCTCGGACCTCTCCTCCAGTCTGGGGCTTGTCCTTAGGAAGTGGAAAACCGAGTCCCAAGGTGTGCGGTCCAGCTCGGGGCTGGGGGGGTGACGCTGGTGGGCTGGGAGGGAGGGGCTGGGGGCCCTGAGCCTCAGGCCACGGCCTCGTCAGGACAGAGCCTGTATCCTCACCACCAACCACCCTGGCCGGACAGCCTGAGACTGACTGAGCCCTGAGCTGCTGCCGAGGGCTGGGGAAGGAAGGAGGGGGAGAGGGGGAGGGGGAGAAGGGAGGGAGGGAAGGGCAGAAGGTGGAGCCTCCAGCGCTTTCCTTCATCCCCAACACTCAGGGCTCCTCCGTCAGGCACCCCCACCCCAGCTCCCCTGCTGCTGCCCCAGGCCCATCCTGGGAGGTGTAGGAGTGGGGGTGGTCAGGCCAGGAAAGCCAATGGATGCAGGTGGGCAGGGTCAGAACCTGTTGCTTGGAGGAATATTGGGCCCAACTAGGACCCCCCAACCCGCTGCCTTAGGTGGCAAAGGATTGGGGAGGGATGAGGAGAAGGCAAGTGAAGATTCTATTGCATGTGAGGGCTCTGGCCTGTGTTGCTTCACTTAAGACCTCTTATTGAGTGCCTGACTGAGTGCCAGTGGCCAGGCACTGCTTCCCAACCTGTGTCAACCTACCTCCTACCCCCCACCCAGGCTGCCCTTTCTGTTTCAACTTAAGAGAAGATCGCAGGTCCATACCTGGTTAGGCAGGACACAACTGGACACCCCCTGCCCAGGGCAGAAGCCCCAGCTTGACCCCTGGCCCTCTCTCACCAGACACTCAGCACACATAAGGGCTGGGCTGGGTTGGCTCAAGGTAGAAAGACAGGACTAAAGTGCACAGGAGGCTGGGTGTGAGCTAGGCTGGGGTCCTCTTCAAGTATATCTGAAAGGCTTCTGGGGCCCCACTTCCTGGGACCCAACTCCTACCATCCTGGGTTCATGCTTTTGGTATGGGAGGCCCAGTTCTGCTTGTCATGAAGTCCCCCACTCCCCCACCCCAAGAAAGGGTGGGGGATTGCCCTGCCTCCCTCTTCCTCCTGTCTACCCACTTCCCCTCTCAGCCCCATCCCCAGCCGGGTGACCCCTCTACTTTTCTGTCCTGCCCATCATCCAAGGCTTTCCCAGGTCTCTCCTCCAAAGATCACAGCCCCTCTCTCTTCTTGAATGGTGGGTGTTGAGGCAGAGGTGAGGATGTGCAGGGAGGATAGATGGAGCCTGGGCCATGCTGGTAGCCACATTTAGTTCTGAGCTCCTCAGCAGCTGGGCAAGGCCCCAGGCCCACCCCAAGGGAGTCCTGTCTGGAGTGAGGCTGGAAAGGGGGTCTAGGCAAGGCCTTAAGCTTGGGAAAGGCCAAGCGGGTGGAGGGGGTGGGTAATGGGACACAATGAGGTAGTCACACGAGGCGAAGGCATGTTGGGGGTGGGGGGAGCGGACATTGGAACACACACACACACATGCTCGCACACACAACCAGCCAGACAATCGGGCCAGTGTGTCTGGGGCCTCGGAGCCCAGTGAATTAGGAGTTTGATAAGGGTTTTCTCTTTCTCTCGCTCGCCGGCCTTGGACAATCTCCCCCCAGTTTTCCTCGACGCCACCCCCGGCGCTGCCAACCCTCCTCCCCCCGCCTCCCTTCTCTTCCCTGTGCCCAGACTCTTGTTCGGGGCCTTGAAACAGTGAGCTGTCTTTGTTCGAAATACAGGTGAACGGCAATCATGTGATTAACACACACACACATAAAAAGCTTTTTAACAGCGCCCGCCCGGCCTCAGAACCGCCCAGAGAGGAGCCGCCCTGGATGGACAGAGGGACGGAGGGACAAGCATCCAGCCAGTCGTGTCCGGCTGCCCGCAGCAGTCTCCGACACCCGCTGCTGCCAGCCCGCTGCCCGCCTGCCTGGCATCTCTTGATCCCGGTGGGTCCCCGCTCATCCTTCCACCCCTTGGTTCCTCCTCTTGAGGAGGTGTGGTGTCTGTGTTGTCTGTGATTCGGCCTGAGACCCCCTGGAGCACAGAGGGGTGCCTGTGGAGGGTAGGAAGCCAGGTGTGGGGTCCCACAGCTCCCCTCTTGACTCCCCGCCTCCACCCTTACCCTCTGGGCCCAGCTGTGCCAGGATGAGGGTGGGGGTGGCAGTGGGCGCTCTAGGTCTGCAGAGAAGCCACACTGGACAGAGGGGACCTCTCTTTCCCCTTCCCTCTGTCTCTTTCTTTCTCTCTCCTCCTGTTTCCACAGTGCTGTGCTGGGCTTTCTGCTGAGAGGTGCTGGGTGAAGCAGGTGGGCCTGCAGGGGTGCGGGGGAAGTGCTGTCAGATGCCCAGGGCTGTGGGTGGAGGGCACCCCCTGCTGTAAACACACTACCTACCATGCTGGCAACTCTGATCCCCTCCATCCACTGCAGGCCCTGGGGCCCAGCTCTCTCTAGCAGGGGAGGGTGAAGTTCCCATATTCATCCCTGGAGAGCAGGGAGTTGGAGAGGGGGAGGGCTCCAGGATGAAGACACCAGGGCCTCAGCTCTTGGTAGAGCAACCAGGTGGCCACTGCCACCTTCTGCTCCCTTCTCTGCTCAGGGTGGGAGGGGTCCTTTTCCCTCTCATTCCCGACCCTTCCCCAAGGATGCTGGTGTCCCCCTTACCGCAACCCCCATCCTGGGTGAGGCGTGGTGACTGGTGGACTCAGTAGCCTGTTCTCTCTCCCCAACAGGGAGGGCCAAAAGTGTGAATGTAATGGTGAGATTCAGGCTTCCTTCCCAGGGCAGAGGCCTTTCAGGAGTAGCAGGGTTTTTTCTGGGATCAAACCTGGGTTCTGTGAGGCTGGTCCCAGATTTATACCTTGGATGGGCCCCTGACAGGAGAAGAGTGAACGAAATTCTGTCAGTCAGATGTAAACACCCTGATGACCCTGCCTGGAGGAGCTGCGCTGGTCCTGCTTTGTGGAAGTCCCCACCCTTGGTTCCCAATCCTGAACCCCAGTCCCTTGTCTGTCCCCTGGGGCGATGGTCACCTCCCGTCTGCCTGCCTCCCAGGACCCTCTGGGATGAGAAGGGGAAATCTGCTATTCGGCCAAGCCAGGGCTGCGCAGGCTGAGGGGTGGGGCTGGTCAGGTCGAGCTTCCACTCCGGCCTTGGTTTCCCTAGGTGGGCACTCCCTCCGAGGACAGGGCGGTGGGCCCGAGGAGGGGATGCTGGGAAGGCACTCTGCCACCTCTAGGCACCACGTGAGTGAGACCTGCATGGTCCAGGCTGTCCTCTCTCGCTCCCTCAGGCCTGGGCCCCGCTCCCAGTTTCTGAGCAGCTCCCTGGCGGTTGCCTTGAGCCTGCTTCTAATCCTTGCTGCACTTGAGGGTCTCTGCGGTGTCTTAAAGACACACAAAGCCTGGATCCCCTGCAGATTGTCTGATTCTGAATTTCTGGGGATGAGGTCCAGAAATGTTTACTTTTTGAAGCTCCCTAGGAGGCCCTGCTCTCCCTCTCTGGGGTCTCTGGAACACCAAGGCTGTGTTGAATCCCTGCAGAACCCAGAATCTCCTGGGAGAGGGGAGGGGGCTGGGCTGTGGGCCCCAGAGCTGGAGGCCAGAACTGCAGGGACCCTGGGCTGTGCAGGGAATTGTGGGGATGTGGCAGGGGAGGGGCTGTGTTTGGGGAGGGGGAGGGCTGAGGGGCACGGGTCAGGGTCAAGGATACATTAATGACTGAGACAGGAGCTGAGTCTGGGTGAGTGTATGAGGGGTGGAAGCTCCCTTAAACGTTTCCTAGCTCCCCCACTCCCACCCCCACCCCCCCAGTATGTTCTTCTGGGTTTGGGTGCAGTGGAAAGAGCACTGGTCTTGGAGTTAGGAAATCCTGCTGCTAGTATCCACATGGCCTTGGGCAAATGATGCTGTTAACCTCTCAGGACTTGGTTTTTGTGTGTATAGAACGTGGATAATTTAATATATCATATCCCCAAGTGGATGGGAGAATTAAACAAGAATACACACACACACGTGCACACGTACACACACATTTGGTGCGGAATAAATGCCCGATAAATGGTAATTAGAAAAGTAGTTTAGGAACCAGGAGGTGGGGAATGCTCACTTCAGTTCAAGTGCACAAGTGTTTACTGCGCAGCCGCGGTGCATTTGCCTCAGGAGCCTGTAATCTGCCTGTTGAATCCCGACATCGGACCAGGGCGGTCTGTGATAAACCTTCATGAGTGGGCCTCTCCTGTCTGTGCCCCTTCAGTAGCGAAGGCCCACACTTCCAGAGCCCCCCAGGGGCTGGCCCAGCTCGGGGCGCCTCTGTCCATGGAGTCTCAACAACTCTGTGTGGGTGCTGTCATTATTTTCCTTCTAGGAAGGAAACTGAGGCACAGAGAGGTTCAGTGACGTGCCCTGGCTCACCCAGCTAATGATGGGAGGGAGTGGACTGGTACCCACGCGCAGAGCCCCGGGGGCTGTTCCGTCCTCCTCCCGGCCCCTCTCCCCCAGGACTTTGCACTTGCTCTGAGCTCCTAGTCACTGCTTACAGCCCAGCTCAGAGGCCCTCTCTCTAGGAACGCACTCTTGGACACCCCTTGGTTGGAATTCTCTTCCTATATTACTTTCCCGGAGAGGAGAGGGAGATGGTTTCATTCCTGCCTCACCTCCTCACTTCACAGCCTGGCATTCAGTCTCCACTTTCTACGGGGTGCCCCCTTGAGGGCAGGGCCATGCCTTCCTCGTGGTCTCAGCCTTTCCAGGGCCCAGCACAACCTCAGGGATTCTTCTCTGGGTTGAGTTGCAGTCAGAGTTCCAAGGACAAAAAAGATAGGGGAGGCTGGGATAGTGGCTTCCTGGAGGCGGAGGGCCTGAGCACTCGGGGAGGAGGGACAGCATTCCAGGCCTGTCCCAACAAGGGCTCTTGCCCGTCCCTGTTTCTGGTCCAAGCCTAGGGTCGAGGACCTGGGCCAGGAAGGCAGCTCCTGGGGCCCAAGCTTTCCTTCCCCTCCCAACCCCACCCACTCCGGGAACAAGGAAGCCGGGGCCAGTGCCCAGCGCTGCCTTGGGGCAGCTGGCCTCTGCCCTCTTCTTAGAAGCACTGAGTGGAGACTGCTTGTTCCTGTCATCCAGACCCAGCTGCCGGAAAGCCCTTCCTGGTGTCTGCTCGAACCTCTCATGCTGCAGTGAACTTTTGTGATTGTACCCTCTGTGCAGGACTCTGGGCCAGGAGCTAGGGTGGTGATGTGATGGGGGCCAGACCTGGCTTTGAGGAATTCAGAGTTTGATGGGAGAGACCGACGTGGAAACCCAGAATGCTGTCACAGCCAAGGTCCTCCATGGCCAAACAGGGATGGAGGCTCAAGTCCCAGATGGGCTGTGGGGGCCCTGTGTCTCCTCGGCCACCTTCCTTCCTCTCCAGGCCTTGTCTTCCTCGTGCATAATGTGAGGGGCAGGCTGGGTTATCTCTGAGGGCATTTCCAGGTTCGATAGCCCAAGAAGTCTATTTCAAAACAAGAGGCCGATGCCTGACCCAGTGTTTCCGAAGTGGTGCCTCCGAGCCTGCTGTGTTCCTCAGAAGCAGCATCTCTTGAAAAGACAGTTTTGTGGGAAAGCAAGTTTGGGAAACACTGCTTTCCACTTTTTCTTTTTAGACATGCAGGGCCTTTTAGGGTGTTACAAGCGCTAACTGCTGCTATTAAGAAATGGATCTTTAAAATATTTATCTCCAACTCCTCTTTCTCCTCCTTCTTCTCCTAACTCCTTTCCTCTGACTCTGGTCCTTTTCTCTCCTCCGTCCTTTCTCCTAAGAGTCAAGAGCTCTGAGCCACGGAGGGCCTGGACATGCCTTAGGGCACAGTCCTCAGTTCCTTTGTCCCCTCAGTCCCCACCCAGATCCCTACCTCCCCTACGCACGCCCTTGACCTAAGCTGCAGCCAGGTTTACTCTCCCCAGCCCCGCTGAGCTGCCCAAACCCAGCAGGCCAAGCCTGGCCCACGGGACACCTTGCCTGTTGGCTAAGGCCTAGGGCCTCCTCGTCTCCCACCTCGTTCACCATTCCAGCAGGACATCATCTGCTGTGAGCTCTTTCTCACCGTCCTCCGTGGCGCCGGCACAGAGATGATGCGCGTGATGCAAGTGGGTGAATGGCGTGCGGGTCAGTGAACACGTGCATGCGGTGAGTTGTGGTGCTGCTGAGTTAGGCGGCTCTGGGTTTGGATACTGGCACCCCTGCTTACCGGCTGTGTGCCCTTGGAAAATGGCTTAATGTCTCTGAAGCTCAGTTTCCTTCCAGGTCGGGGTAGGATTAAACCAGATACTGTATGTAAACACTCAGGACAGTGCCTGGCACATTACGGGGCTCAGCAAATAGAAGCTATTGTTATCAGCATCTCTGGCATCTGCCCCAAAGGGAGGCCGTTGGTTGACCTTGGGTTTGATAGTAGCCATTGCTTCTTGTCCTAAGTGCTGTGATCACTAACCTTGGAGGCTGGCAGAGCAAGGGCAGGATCATCATCCCATGAAACAAAAGCAGAAAGGGAAGCGATCGATTGTGATTGGCTGAGGTCACGTGACTGTTTGGTCTCACAACTTGGTCTCTCTGCCAGGACTCCTTGCCCCAGGTTTCCTGAGGACCCACCCTTGGCAAAGCTCTGCTGTCTGTGTAGTTGTCAAGGGGGGCAAGTGCTCAGCTTGTCTTTGGGGAGCTTGTGGACCAGTTGGGAGTTGGTTCATTCATTCAGACTTTCCCACACACCTGTTAGGCAACATAGTGCAGACATGTGTGTGGATGAAGAGAGTGGTGAAGGTGGAGGGAAAAAATGAAGCATATGGGAGGACCAAGCATGGCCTTTTTGAGAGGGGACCCTTTGTGTTGCCCCTGGAGGGGCTGCTCCTCCGAGCAACAGCAGGGCATCTTGTGGGGAGGGGCTGTCCAGGTTGCCCAGTTTAGGAGGTGACTGGGAAACCTGGGTCTTCTCATTATGGATTCCCTGTCATTTCACTCTGTCATCCAGGGCTTTAGCCAGGACCAGGGCCGTGGATGCCAAAGGGCAGGGGCTGGGCAGGCTGGGTGGGAGTGGAGCCCAGGACGCTCATTTGAGGTTGGCACGGTGAGTGCACCCCTGTTCTCACAAGGCTACCTCTGTCCCCTGACAGTGAAAATGGGTGATCTAATGGGATTTCAGTGTTTATGTGAACTCAGAGGGGCTTCCTCGCAAAAAGATTACCCTATCTTTCGACGATGTCAGTTCATAATGAAAAAGGGAACTGAGTGATGACCCAGAGCCAGAGAGTCCAGGGTTCAAATCCAGTCCTTGCCCCACTAACCAGCAGTGGGATCGAGACAGTCACGTCATCTTCCTCCACCTCAGTTTGCTAGTCTGGAAAATGAGGAGAACACTCCCTGCCTCATGGGAAGGTTGCAGAGGTGAAAGAAAGGTGGAATGCAGGTGCTTGGCACAGTGCCTGGGACAAAAGGTAGGCATGATAATTGCCTTCTCTCAGTCACCTCAGTGGCCGCTCCATGTCCAGCATTTTCCTGGTCGTATTGGGTAGAATAATGCCTTGGATGTAGTGCACCCAGGAAAACCTCTTCCCTTTCCAGGGGCAAGACTTGCATTTACTGCAATAAGAGCAAAGGACATGGGCACAGCCTGTGGGTGTGCCCCCTGCCAAGGTGCTTTGGTTCAGGCAGAAAGTGTAATGTATGTCCATGAGGCTGCCAGGCAGGGAAATTTTGTATTCAGATGGTAGGCTGAGAAGTCAAGAGTTTGAAAGTCTCCTGTTTGGGACTAGAACCCTGAATGGAAGTCTCTGTGCCTCAGTTTTGGCAAGTGCAGTGGGAGGAGCTGCTCCCGACTCTGCCAAGGTCCTGACTCTGCTGTGTGACTTGGGGCAAGTCAGCCACCCTCTCTGGGCTCTCTCGTTCCTCAATCTGTACAATGAGGGATTTGGCCCCTGAGATCTTTGTGGGTGCTTTCAGATTTACTGTCAGAGGTTTTAGGGTTCTATAGGAAAATGCTCACATCTGGTTTTGTCTCCTGGAGGCAGCTGCTAAGGGCTGGACATGTGAGCACATAGCAGGTGCTCAGTAAGTGCTTTTTGAATCTGTTGAATCTCACTGACCAGAGAGAGAACCCACTAAGAGCCCTGCCCCACTTCTCCTCTCCCCAAAGAGCCTGTCTGCTGGCCTGGGTCACAGGTCCTGTTAGCCCTTTGCAGGCGGGGCCCACAGTTCGCTCTCCATGGTTAGCCATTTACTCATTTGTTCTAACGCACACAGATGCCACAGACAAACCTGCACAGAGGGAGATAAAACTTCAGATTGCAGATGGAGTAAATAAATGTTTCCTTCTCATGGCTCTTAGGATCAAAATCCCAAATCTTTAGCCTGATCTGGCATGACTCGGCCCCATTCTCATCCAAGACTCCAGCCAGAGTGGCCACCCTCTACCTCCCTAAACGCAGTCCTCTGAGCTCCCCCAAATGGTCTCCCTCCACGGAACCTGCTTCCACCATCACCTCATTGGCTTCCCCTTTGCACTTAGCCTATAGATCTGCAGTCACCTCCCCAACCCTCCAGCATCACCTTTTCTCTCTGACAGCCCCTCAGTCTTTTCCTTCAGAGCAGTCACTGCAACTTATGATTATATATTTATTGTGAGAGTAGTTATTTACTGTCTCTCCTCCCACAAGGATGTCAGCTTCATGAACCCTTGGTGATCAGCTGAGTGCCAGGCACACCAGACATGCCGAATGAATGAATGAATGAATGGACAGCCTCGTGGGGAGGACGGGAGAGGCAAGGGGTGGTGGGAGGCCTGGAGAGGTGACAAAAGCGAGGAGGGAGGTTGAGGGTCAGAGGAGGAAACTTGTCCAGGGATGGAGGCAGGCATCTACTTTTTTTAAAGTTATTAATATTTTTAATTGAAGTATAGTCGGAGGCAGGCATCTTGATTCCCAGTCCACTGCTCTTCTTCCTTCTGGAACTTGGGGCGCCTGGAGGGATAGTCTGGGTTTAGTGGGACACCAAGTCCCTGAGGACCTAGAGAAGGGGAAGAGGAGGGGACAGGGCATCTGAGCCA